>NC_049234.1:29942275-31389162 GCF_011100685.1 Canis lupus familiaris | reverse complement strand
CTCAGCAAAAACCTGCCACGTCCATTGTCTTTCCTTCCTTCTGCTGCTTAAACACACCAGCTTTCTTCCGACCTCAGGACCTTTGCACTGGCTATTCCCTCTGCTTGGATCTCTTTTTCCTCAGGTATCCACTGGGCTGGTTCCTTCTCATCATTCAGGTTTCTGTCACCATCTTGGGGAGATCTTTCACCCCAGACATTCACCCCAAACAGACCAGTCATCCCTTCTTCCCAAATAGACACACACGCACACACACATGCGCGCGTATTTTTGAAACATGATCCCTTCTTTCCTTTTCTTTTTTAGGATTTTATTTATTTATTCATGAGAGAGAGTGAGAGAGGCAGAGGGAGAAGCAGCCTCCCTGCTCCGATGCAGGACTCGATCCCAGGACCCCGAGATCACGGCCTGAGCCAAAGGCAGACACTCAGCCACTGAGCCACCCAGGCACCCTGTTTTCTTTATGTCACCCCCTAATTGAAATGATCTCCTGCTTATTTAGTGGGAGCCCGGCCCCAAACACCAACAGAGAAGGACTCTCGCCGTCTCACCCATCACTGTGTCCATGGCGCCTCGGCAGTGCCCTGGTGCACCCCGGGTCCCAGAGGCAGAGAGTGTGGAGTGAGTTCATGGACAACTAATAGCCATATGGTAATTACGGGTCCTCAGTCTCTGCCCCTTTCCCCACCTGCCTAGGCTCACGGTGGGGAGCTGAAGGCCGAGCTTGCATGCTTACTCCGAGACCTGACGCAAAGGCCAAGGTGCCAGCCAGCCGTGGCCTCATCGTATCAGAAAGGGTTCCGTCCTGCTAACACTGTGCTCTTTATCTCCTGTCTGGTCTTGTCCTCCTTTCAGCATTTGTAGAACGTCCGCTCTTTGCCAGGCGCTCGAGCCTGTGCCCTCGGGGATCTTTCAGTTCTGGGGGGAAAGAGAGTCATGAATCACGCAGTGACAGTGTGTGGGAAGGGGCCGTCCAGCATGCCCGGGGACACTTGGGGCGGACACCCCGCCTCACCTCCCTGGCTGGGACTTCCAACCAGGGGGCATGAAGGGTGAGCAGCGAGAGTTCAGGTGGGTTTTCCCAAGCAGGGGAGCATGGTGGTACCTGGAGGAACTTTGGGAATGCCTTTGGAATTTTTTTTAAAGATTTTATTTATTTATTCATGAGAGACACAGAGAGAGAGAGGCAGAAACAGAGGCAGAGGGAGAAGCAGGCTCCCCACAGGGAACCCGATGTGGGACTCGATCCCAGGACCCCAGGGATCATGACCTGAGCCAAAGGCAGATGCTCAACCTCTGAGCCACCCAGGTGCCCCTGGGAATATCTCTGGAACAGCAGTTGAAGACAGGGCTAGGGGAGAGGGGAGCAAGTCATGTTCCCCGGGATCTCCAAACCCTGCAGACTTCAGCCAGCTGGCGGGGGGGAGGAGGGTGTCACTGGGGGGGCCGTGGGGTGAACCCTCAGAGCCCCTGCTGACCCCACTCTACGGTGTCCCCTCCACCCGGGGCGCTCTCAGCAGGGGAAGGAAGGCGGCGCCTAGCACTTGCCAGAGGCACGCTCTCCTTCGCGGTTTCCAGGGAAGTCACAGTGGCACACAGGTGGGGACTGAGCAGGTTCCCAGGACACAGGATGTGCCGTGCGAGAACCAGGAAGGTCCCAGACCAACTGGGACCAGGTGCTCAACCTACCAGCAGGGCTGCCCTTCCACCCGCTGCACCCTGGTGGCCACAGTGGTTCTTGAAACACCATATATTTCCTTTATTTTTTTTATTTTTTTTTCTTTTTGTGTTTAAAACTATATATTTCCATACTTTTTTTAATTCTTTTTTTTCTAAAGATTTTATTTCTTCATTCATGAGAGACACAGAGAGAGAGGCAGAGACACAGGCAGAGGGAGAAGCAGGCTCCCTGCGGGGAGCCCGATGCGGAACTCGATCCCAGGACCCTGGGATCATGACCTGAGCCAAAGGCAGATGCTCAACCACTGAGCCACCCGGGCTTCCCATATATTTCCATGCTTAGTGGTTTAGGACATAGTGGTCCCCCGAGCCCCTGGGCAGTGTCCCCACATCCCTGTCAGCCCCGCCCGCTGGCCGGAGATCCCCCAAGACCTCATTCCTTGAATCCTGGACCTAAAGGGGTAACCCTGGCCCAGCAGGAGCATTCTCTCCAACAGGCCAGTGCCCACGCTGCACCTCTTGACAAATGTCACCTTGCGTACCCCTTGTTGTCCTGCGTTCTGCTGCGCCTTGACCAGGCTTGGCGCTCTTTGCATCTCCCCTGCCTGTCAAGACGCGTGCCCCCGAATCTGCAGAGCAGCTGCCGTGGCTCCTAGTGTGGGCAGGGGGGCTGCTAGTCAAAGATGGTCAACAGGACCACAGCCCAGAGGTTTCTTCCCTCGTCCTCCCTCTGGGGCACCTACGAAGACGCAGCCTGAGCCTATTTCCAGCAACTGGCATAGGATTCGACACCAGGTGATGCCCGGCGGATGTGACCCCCTGACTCCTAAGGATGGACGGTGACCACAGTCAGGTTATAAGTGAGTTTGTGAGCAGCCCTGTGGTTCATCGTCTTGGATGGCTTGAGAGGCACCTCCTCCAGGTCAGACTTTGTTTTGTAGCAATTGGCAACATTTGAGATTCTCAGCCACTGTTTTTTTTTTTTTTTTTTTAAGATTTTATTTATTTATTCATAAGAGACTCACAGAGAGAGGCAAAGACAGAGGCACAGGGAGAAGCAGGCTCCCTGCGGGGAGCCCGATGCGGGACTCGATCCCAGGACCCCGGGGTCACGCCCTGAGCCGAAGGCAGTTGCTCAACCACTGAGCCCCCAGGTGCCATCTCCACCACTTTTCTTTCAAGGTAACTGGTTTTCCGTCTGCATCTCTCTCCAAGCCAGTTACCGCAGGAGCTCCATAAATATGCTCCAACGAGAAGTTTCCATGGTCCATCCTCTACGACAGGTGGAAACAGGCATTTGTCGAGCTGTTCCTTGTGCACGCACGAGGTTAGGGAGGTGACCATCCCAAGTCTCCTGTGACCCACGCCCTCCCCTCAGTACAATGAAGGGGCAGTCAAGGGGAGACTTCACATTGGGGTCAGCCACGGGGACACCCCAGCAGGCAATCAGGAAGGCGGGAGGAGAGGTAGGTCTGGGCATTTATTCTGATCTCTGCCCCTGCTAAGGAGGGTTGGTGATGGTCCCTGCCTGTGGCCCCAGCTGTCGGAGGACTTCCCCTAGGTGCACTCCCCTGGCTCTGGGTTCCCGGTTTCTCCCTCCCCTATGCCCGCAGGCTTGCGGGGGCTGCAGGCCTGAAGACTTTCCCTGTTTTTCCTGAACTACCTTCAACCCTGCCCCCATCTTTGTAAAGAGTCCCTTTATTAGACTCTCTCTTTAAACCGCCCAGTTTGCGGGGCTCTCTGGTTCCTGCGGGGGGCCTGAGTGCTGGGGGCCCGCAGAGCAGCACTTAGCTCCCTCTGAATCCCTGTTACTCTAGGAGCTGAGGGCAGGTTCATGCCTGGCCTCCAGGGTCTGAGCCTCTTGGGGGGCGGTGGGGGCGGGCTGCAACAGCAGGGGTTCATTCCTTCTCAGTTCTGGCCGTGGAAGTCCCAGGATCAAGGTGTCAGAGGTGGAGGTGCAGTTGGGTTGATTTCCTTCTGGGGCTGCTCTCCCTGGCATGTGGATGGCATCGTCTCCTCCCGGTAGCTTCTCCTGGTCCCCCTCTGTGGGTGTCTGTGTCTTAGTCTCCTTTCAAAGACACCAGTCCTATGGGACTGGGCCCCCCCTTGCCCCTGCCAAGATGACATCATGTCACCCTGATTTCCTCCAAAAAGACCTGTCTCCAAATACAGTCCCATTCTGAGGTCCTTGGGGGTTAGGGCTTCAACATATGAATTTTGGGGAGGACACAATTCAGCCCATGAAAAGCTGTAAGGGGTCAGGGAGGGTGTCTGTGCAGCTCCGTGTCTCCAGGCGTGCAATCTTGCTGTGCCGTCGTCTTAAACCAGTCCCTTCCTGAAGCTTCCTCATCCGTAAGGTGAGAGGCGGCTCTCAGCTTGTGTCAGTCACCCAGAGGGGACAGGGGGACATCATGCTCTCCGCCTGTTTGCCTTTTGGGCCCAGCTGGCCTCCATCTCGGGATCCCAGCACCTGTCTCAACAATCTCAGCCGCTGGTCACAAGGGAGATGGCCAGGGGAGAGCTTGTGCCTGCGTCATCTTTCGCCTTTGCCTGTGGCTATGGAGGGACGACCCCAAACAGCCACCTGAATGTTAGTGGCCAAGGAAAGTTACCTCTGAGTGTAATGGGGTAACCTCTGCTTCTTCTGTTCTTGCCTCCCATCACCACCAGGCATCCTGGGTCCCGTTTGCTGTTTCTTCCCTCCTGTGCCTTAGCCTCAGGCCGTTCCTTCTGCTTGGAGCAATGTCCTTTGTGAACACTTCTGGCACCTGGTAGGCACCCCATCAATGCGTTAGCAGTGAATAAATGACCTGACCTTTCTTTTCTTTTTTTTTCCATAATGAATTCCTCCCAAGTGTTTCTCAGCAAGCATCCTGACAGTTCTTTTGTTTCCTTACATTGTCAGTTGGCTATCAAGCAAGTTAGCCATGTGGGCTCAGATCATCCTGGGGTGGGGGTGGGGGAGCAGGTGTACAGAGGTGAGTCAGGTATAGCACAACAGGTAAGAGCCCTGGAAAAGGACTGTGAGAGTCCCTAAGCCTGCCTGGGGAATAAGGGAAGGCTTCCCAGAGCAGGGACATTTGGTCAGGGTTTTGAAGGATGTACAGGAGTCCAACAGTCGGAGAAACGTGGGGAAAATATTCTTGACATGTACAAAGGCTGAGAGTTGGAAAAAGGCCTGGCATCTTTTGGTGCTGGATGAGGTGAAAGTGTGTCCGGTTCGACATGAAGCCGACTTGTGCTGCATGCACGCAGGGAGTGGACCAGAACTTCCGTCCCTCCCCTCCGGGGCCACCTCTTCCCCCAGCCCTGTAAGCTTTTGGTTTGGGCTGAGAAGGCACAGAGGAGAATTTTAGAGAATGTTCTTAAAACGGGAGTCTCCTGCCTCCTGTCTCGCCAGCGTCAGTGACTGAGGCGAGGCCCGAAGGCTGGCAGGCCCCGTGTGGGCACTTGACCTTGAGGTCACCATCAGCAGGAAGGCAGCCCAGGGGCTGCGCAGCGAAACCGTGGGGACACGTGCTACGCCCTGCGGCCCATCAAAGGCCAGCAGAGTGGAATGTGGCCTCTCACAGCAAAGATCTGGGCCAGGCGGCTCGGGGCATGACCGCTTACTCATCAGGCTTCGGCCCCACTGCTGCTCACGCCATGCTTCTGGCTAAACACACGACGCAGGGCCGCCTGCCCGCCCTGCCTGCCTCTCCTTGGGGCGGGCTCCTTGGGGACTCCCATGAATGACGGCCTCTCCCCACCAGACACTCCTGGGCCCTCGTTCCCTGGACAAGTCTTCAGCAGTGGAAGGGTGTGATGGACGGGCTGCATGGAAAGGTCTGGGCTATTTGTGAGGCCCTCTTCAAGTCCCCAGTCCTTAGCCTATTTGTTCACTATTACCTCCCTGCCCTATGGGTTGGCAGTGAAGGCCGTGTGAGATGATGAATGTGACGGGTGCAGAAAACTCGAGAAGGTTGGATCCACGTCGTCATGTTCATGTATTTTATGCTTCATTTTCCCCTGTTTGGGCAGCAGTGAGAAGATGCACCTCCACAGCAGCTCTCCCTGGTGATCATATTTCCTGGGCCTTGTGAAAGGTAAGCAAGGGAAGACCAACTAGGGGCCCCTGGTGGCTCAGTGGTTGAGCATCTGCCTTCAGTTCAGGGCGTGATCCTGGTGTCCTGGATCCCCTCTGCCTGTGTCTTGCCTCTCTGTGTCTCTCATGAAAAAATAAAAAAAATATTAAAAAAAAAAAAAGGCAGGGCTGCATGCAATATTTGACTCTGGGGTTCTTGGGGAAAGCCAGCTTCCTGCCACCTCCAGTGTTCCCTACCTGACTCCCCACCATGGTCGGCGCCTCCCTGGCTTGTCCTTCTTCGAAGCTCTTTGCTCCTCCTGCTGCTTTTACAGCGGCCCACTGATTTGTCTTCTCTGATCCACATTCCAATCACCCTGAAGGCCTACGCCAAGTGTCTTCTTTCTTCTTCAATAAGTCTCCTTTGGTTGAACGACAGCTTAGAGTCTATCCTGAGGTCTGTTGATCTCAATCCCCTTTCCCTTCTAAGGAGCAAGCTAAAGACTCTACCTTTTCCAAAATTGAGGTGGGGGGGGGGGTGATCTCAAACCCTTGAAACTGAAGTTCTAGCTTCTTGCAAGGCAAAGTTGGGTGATGTCTCTTGTTATCTATTTTTTTTTTTAAGATTTTTTATTTATCTATTAGAATGAGCATGAGTGGGGGGAAGGGACAGAGGGAGATGGAGAAGCAGACTCTGTGCCACATGGAGTAGCCAGCGTCACTCACGTGGCTGCATTGGCTGGGGAGCTGCTCCAACCCGAATGCCCAGGACAGTGTCTTAGCCTTTGGGCTCCCGAGCTGTGTGGCCTCATTGTTCGGTACTCTAGCTTGAGCTTGCCTACCGCATGGTGGCTGGCTTCCTGGTGGAGTGTCCCAAGAGGGCAAAACCCAGTGCGAAAGTGCTGGTCAAGGCTCTGTTGTGATTCATGGGTCAAAGCAAGTCATGAGGTCAATCCCAAAGTCAGTGTGTGCGGGGGGCCAAGCATGCGATTGTAGGGAGGCGTGGTTCATTGGGGGCCACTGCTGTGGGACTTCCCACAGACACCTTTCCTTTCTGTTGGCCTTTATAAGGATGATTAAAACAAGGCATATCTCTGTGGCTCTGGGATCTGTCAGCTTAGCCCCAGGCGTTCCTTTCTACCAGTTCCTCCTCGCCTCTGCCCCCCAGACAGGACTCCGCACAAACTGCCACCTCCTCGGCAAAGCCTTTCTGCACATGTGCGGCTGAGGGATGGTTGCATATTTCGAACTCCTCTGGGGCCTTTGTCATGCGTCAGTTATGAGAAGTTTCAAAACAAGATTATGATCTTTTGGGGCGCCTGGGTGAGCATCTGCCTTTGGCTCAGGGCGTGATCCTGGAGACCTGGGATCAAGTCCCACATCGGGTTCCCTGCAGGGAGCCTGCTTCTCCCTTTGCCTGTGTCTCTGCCTCTCTCTCTGTGTCTCTCATGAATAAATAAATAAATAGATAAAATCTTAAAAGCAAAAAACAAGATTACAATCTCTCATTGTTTGACGTGGGCCCCAGAAGCCTTCCAGTTAATCCCTGCTCTGCCACCACTGCCATTGAACGACCCAGGGACTGAAATCCGGACCCTACGTCACACAGTGGGTTGGTGGCCGCTCCTGGGTCCGAATGCAGCTCCCCCGGCACTCTGTCCAGCGTGCTCTTCTCTACTCCTGTGACTGGGCATTGCTGTGTCTTTCGTCCCCAGGTGGACCGAAGCTACTTGACCGAGCATAGCCCCCACCGTGTCCGGTGGCCACCGCGCTTCTGAACCGCTGCCTCACTCATCTCTCCAATTCCCTGATGTGGGATTAACACCTCGCTGCCCAGAGAAGGAAAGCATAGCGCTAAGAAGTGACTTGTCCAAAGTCCTGCAGCTCCTGCGTCTTAGAACAAGGACCTATACTCAGAGCCGGGCCTTTCAAATCCTCTCTCCCTTCTTCTCTTCTCTGGAAAGCCATTCTCTGCACACGGACGAACAGCCAACTGTTTCAGAGAACATTCGGTGGAAACTGTCTCCCTGTGAGCCCAGATCCCCAGGTGCAGACATCCCCACAAAGCTGTGCTGCTTCCAGCTCCTTTCCTGTAATTTCAGAGATTCTCTGTGCATATATAATCGCGTCCGTGAATATCCTATAGAAATTGTTCACGCTCCACGCACTGTCCTGAACTCTGCTTTTCGCTCAGTGGTTTGTCTTAGAGCACACCCTTTATCTGTGCTTTTTTTTTTTTAAGATTTTATTTATTTATTCATGAGAGACACAGAGGGAGAGGCAGAGACACAGGCAGAGGAAGAAGCAGGCTCCCTGCGGGGGGAGCCTAATGCGGGACTCGATCCCAGGACCCCGGGATAACGCCCTGAGCCGAAAGCAGACGCTCAACCACTGAGCCTCCCAGGCGTCCCTATCTGTGCTTATAGATCAACCTTATTCTTTGAAACACATTTGGATGAGCCAGCCCTCTGGTCACAGCCACCCAGAGGCCTGTGCTTTTTCAAAATCTTTTTTTTTTTTTTTCTATCTAAACATCTAAGTGCTACTCCTACAATGGCCATAAAATAAATGTTCAGCTATGCACTGTTCCTTTTCCTCCTCTCTTGGGTTCATCCCCAATATTCACCCCATCCCCAGCCCCCTTCCAACACTGCCTACCTGTTGATGGGGCCCCTGTGATGAGCCTAGGGCTCTGCTAGGCTCTGGCAGGCCCCCTGGTTCTCCTTGTGCTGGAATCCAAGGCCACACACGTGCCTTCTTTTACATGGTCCAGTTACTACTGCTTGTTGTTGGTTTAAAGAATGTTTATTATACTTCTAAATCCATTAACTTTTTGGTAAACTATTCAAACACAACTGATACAAACTTAAAATGTCACAGATCACATTTCCTTAAACATTTATGCAAATTACCGTTTGAGTGTAACTCTGCATCTAATGCTTCGAACATCCCAAAACCCCGAGAGTTTTTACTGTCCCCAAGAGCCTATTTGTAAAAATCATGACTATCGATTTGAACAATTTATTTGTTCTCGCAATAAAACTTATTTTTGTACTTTCCCAGAATTGCGATATCAAACCCAAAAGAGAGAGATGATCTCCTCTGCAGGTAGACTGAAATAGCTTCAGGGTTATTGGTTGTTGGATTCTTCTTCTTCTTCTTCTTCTTCTTCTTCTTCTTTTTTTTTAAGATTTTGTTTATTTATTCATGAGAGACACTGAGAGAGGGGCAGAGACACAGGCAGAGGGAGAAGCAGGTTTCCTGCAGGGAGCCCGATGTGGGACTTGATCCCAGGACTCCAGGATCATGACCTGAGCTGAAGGCAAATGCTCAACCGCCGAGCCACCCAGGCTCCCATGACTGTTGGATTCTTAGTTGGAGCACAGGATCCTTCCAGGTGACTCACCTGGCAGCAGGCATTTGCTGATTGGGGCACCCTTGCTCAGATCAGGTTCAACTGCTGTGTCAATAGAACTTAGGAGCAAGTTCTTGTACAGTAAATCTCAGATACTTCACCTTCTGCCTGTTTCCAGTGAACTGCATTACGCATCAGGAGCATTTCATTGTCACCGGCAGGGCTGTGTAGCAGGCTGAGTCCATCGGCGACTCTCCTAGCACATCTGGCAAATCCATTAACTTGCAACACTGTTCCCGAACCCTCTTTCTACCTGGTTATTTATGAGACCGCTGGTCTGGACCAGCCTTTCCTGGTTCTGTCTGGTACAGTGTCTAGAAATTTTTAACTTACTCACTGTAAACTTTAACCTACTCTTCTCAACTTATACAGATATACCATCTCATAAACACATGTTGAGAACTTTAGGTAGGAAGAGACCCCCCTACCCCCTTATACACCAAATTTATCCCCTTTCTAAAATGGTCCGTTTACCCTTTCTCTGAGTTATAATACACTTTGCAATTACACGTAACAACGTCCCCTCCCACTTTTTTTTTTTTTTTTTTTTTTTAACATGAGAGACTCATGCCTTTCGTAGGTTCAACTTGTTCTCATAGATCAACAACCGGAGACCTAGCTGTTCTTTGTGATGTGTAAGCTGTCACAACCAGGCGGGAGGGAGCTCCTGGTCTCAGCTGTCCACTGCCTTTCAGCAACAGCCCAGCACTTTTGCAGCAACCTGCTTTCCTGGTAGTAGCAAGATGTTTCAGGCTGCTCCAGTTTGCCCCTGCTCCCAAACACGGACTCAGCTTCTTTGAAGGAGCCCTGGCTACTGCTAATGAAAAATACCATTGAGATCAGTAGTTCGGGGCTGAGAGTACAAGCAGACCGTGATGGCCACGGGAAGGATAGAACTCAGAGAAGATGTTGCTCCTAAGGTCATAATTTTGTCCACAGTGAAACTGCTCATATCATTCTAATATGACTATCCCCTTTTCTTTTATACAGTTTTAAATGGATTTTTCTCTACGGTGTGCCTATTTGGGGTTTTAGCATTCCACTCAGACTGTGATTATCCCCACCTTCTATTTTGTTATTGCCCTGTGCCTTAAGGCCCATTATTTTGAGGTCACCGGTGTGAATCCTTTATCAAAACCTGCTTTCAAGAAAGTGTCTTATAAAATCATGTACAGGTTCTTTTTATGTAAATGCCTATTTGTCATGCAGCTATGAGATATAATCGTAAAATTATTGACACGAATATATTCAATTACATAGAATATTTATCATAGAGCTAAGTAAAGTCATTTCGTGTTGCTAAACCTATCGACACAAATTCTTTGACGTGCTAGCCTCGAGGGGCTGATTGCCACCAAAGGACCAGCTGGGAATCTTGATCTTCTTGGGAACCATTGTGGAAGTAGGATGCCATTAATTATATAATTTTGAGCAATTTGTATTTAATTCTACTGGTGTTTTTTCATTAATTGAGGGCATTTTGAGATATGACCGGCAAATATAAAGAATAAAGATGTTCGCTGACTGAAAATGTGCTCATCACTCAGCAGAGTGATGGATGAGCCAGGGGTGGACTCGTCACTCCATTTGCAGATCTGATCCCACAGAAAAGGGACTCTGTTGTTTCCATATGCCAGTGGCCAGGCCAGTTTTCAGTAATGATAAGTGTTCAGTGAATCTTCTTTGGCTAAGAGGAGGAAGAAAATGCCATGGGAATAATAGAGGAAATTGTAACTGTCCAAATAATTAACTCAGGACCATCACCCATAATCCACAATTGCTTTTTTCTTTTTTTTTAAATCCGACGTTGTTAATATTGAGACAAATTTTAAATTGATTCATTTCCAAAATTCATTTTGGTCACAACATCCAGGAGCAATCCATCTGATAATCAATAGCTAACATTTATTGCTGCCGCAAGAAAGCAACCCAGCACAAAACCAATATTGTCAGCAACCAGAACAACTCTAATTTCCTGATAGAAATCGATTCGCAGCAAAATAGTGATTATTGTAAATATTTATAGTTCTGAAAGGAAAAGCTCATCAATGCAGCTTTTGGGGCCGTTCATTTCCTAACGAAATCTGTGATGGGCTCCACCTAGCTAGCCATCTGTTTGTGATGTAGGATGTGGTGGATGTGTGGCAGGAACCCAATGACTACCTTGGACTTGGCTCTGTTGGGAGGCACGGTGGGTAGTCTGGACACATCTCTGATGGTGCTTAACGGGAACACCAGGCATGGAGAGACTCCTTCCACACCTGGGTGGCTGTGTGACCTCCGCTGGCTCGCTGTGTGATCTAAAAAAGCCACACAACCTCTCTGAACATTCCTTTTCTCATCTTAGAAAAGAACGATAATCGCCATCTGTCCAGTTTTACCTCCTAGTTGTCCTGCTGATGAAATGAAAGGATGGGGGGGGGGAGGAGGTATCTCGGAACATTTATCTGGTGGACTGTGCAAATGTCGTGTCTCATCATGACCCTTTATCTCCCAAGAACAGGATGAAGGAGCAAGACACAAGGCCCCTGAGAAATTCAAGATGTGACCCTAAAGCTCGACGTCCATGGGCTTTTGCTGAGATACAGGTGAGGACAGAACCGAATCAGTTCATGCAGCACTACCTACTGTGCAGAGAGCTGGGCAACCAGCAGGAGCAAGACCCCGTCTGGCTTCTGTGCTCCTGTGCTCCTGGTCTAGCAGACGGGCAGAGGGCTGTGTAAACGCGTAAGTGCAATACTTGTGGGGAATGGGGCAAGGTAAATGTGAGCCGGAGGAGGCTGCTCCAGAAAAAAAGACCTGCTGCAGGCAACGATGAGCTTTAAACCCGTGTTTCCCAGACATCTCACCTGAGGCTCCCCTTTCACATCTCCTCCCCTTGTCTGTGCGCAGGTACCATTTCCTTGGAAGTCGACTTCATTCTTAAAAAAAACGTTAGGCGGGTGTGCTTAAAAAGAAAACTGTATTACTGCTATAGATGCAGAAACTCCTTTGGTCACTTGTAAACAAGAGATAACCTTAAAAATGCAAGCGACACAAAACTCATTACTGTATTCAGTAAGTGACTGCCTGCCGGGGCTCGGTTTCTGGTTTCTGGGGCCCCCAGGAGGGGTGGCCGGGAGGAGATGGGGAGGAGCTCAGCCGGGCGCTAGCAGACCCCAGGGCGGGGGCTCAGGCGGGCTCCGGCGGGCTCCTGCGGCTGGGGTGCGGCGGGAGGGGCCCCCCCGGAGATGCCGTGGAGCGGACCCCTCCGCCTCGGAAAGGCAGGAGGGTCCGGACGTGCCCAGCGGACACCCGGCTGCAGAGCCGAGGCCGGGCGCTAGGAAAGCGGGCGGGCGGGCGGGCGGGCGCGTTGCAGGCACCGACCCCGTGCGGGGCGGCCGGGGCGCCCGCGGGCTGCGGCTGCACGCTCCGGGCGGCGCCACCCGGCCTCCTCCGAGCGTCCTTCCTCGGGGCACACGCAGCCGCCCCGGCTGACAAAGCGGTAAACTGAGCCCCAGGGAAGCTAAGTCGCCGTCCCGCATCAGGTCGTGAACAAACGGCAGCGCTGGGACGCGAACGCGGAGCCGTCCCCGCACGTCCCGCCCGGGGCTCCGCGGCGGGGGCCGAGGGCGCGCAGGCAGGTAGGTCAGCCCGCTCCCTGCAGCGAGCCGGAAGGGGCGGGCCGGGCCGCGCCGGGCGAGACTCCCAATCCCGCGACCCGGATTCCAGGCCTCGCGTTAGCTCCTGCCCAGGAGCGGCTCAAAAACCGGAGCGGCGGAGTCCGCGGAGCGGGACGCGCGGCGCGGCCGGCGGGCCCGAGCATGCGCACTGGCCCGCGCAGCCGGGACGCGCTCGGCGCTGGGGGAGGGGCACCCGAGGCTGACGTCCGCTACGCCGGCGTCAGCGCCCCGTGAAGAGGAGGGCGACGACTCCAGCCGCCATGTTGGATGCCGCAGATTCGCCATAACCTCGCCTCGGCTCTTTTCGTAAAAAAATAAAAATAAAAAGCGAAGCGTCGGCGGGGCGCCTCGGCTTCTCGGCCGGCGCGGAAGGGGGCCCGGAAGAGCCCGAGCCTTTTTTTTTTTTTCCTTTCCCCTCCGCGGCGGGGGCGTTGCCATGGAGACGCGGGCGGCAGGTGAGCCGGGCCGGGGGTTGGGGGTGGGGGTGGGGGACGCGGTGGGGGTGGGGCGCGGCGCGGCGCGCGGGAAGCCGTTTCGAGTTCGGAGTCGGGGAGAAGCGCGCGGGCCGCCGGCGGCGGAGGGATCCGCGGCCCGGGGCGGAGAGCGCGCGTCGGGCGGCGGCCTGCGCACGTCGGACCGTGGGTGGTATCCCGCCGCCTCGGGGGGTTTATTTCCGAGAAGTCGCGAGAGCGCCGGCTCCGGAGGCGGCGCGGGGAGGCTGCGCGCGTGCGCGTGCGCGTGCGCATGCGCGTGCGCGGGGGCCGTTTCCAGGGCGACCGGGAGCGTCGCCGTCCTGGCGGGCGGGAGGTTCGAATCCCGGCCTCCCCGCCCGGGCGCCTCCGGCTCCTCCTCTGCGAAACCCGCGGACGGACCGGGTTCGGCGGCGCCGGCGGAGCTGGACAGCTTTGCGCGCCGTGGACGGGCCCCAAACGCCGCGGGGGAGCTCCTCGTCGGGGGCCCTCTTCCTCACCCTCCAAAGTTCAGCCCAGAAGGCACCTCCTCCAGGCAGCCGTCCGTGGTTGCGCCGCCGAACCCGCCTCTCTGCAGGCTGGCCCGTAGCGGTCGGGCTTTCCGCGCAGCGCCCGGCCCGAGACCCCTGAGCTTGCGCCGGGGGCCTGTTCACCCGGGGTCGGCACGGGCCGTGGGCGTTTGGCTGCTCGTGTCCCCCGCGAGGCTAAGGCGTGTGCGTCGTTTCCTGGCGAGGGGTAGAGGGTCGCGGTTCCAAAAGGTCCGAGCCGACGCCCCGAGAACCCGCGTCCTCCAGGTTGGGGTGAAACGCAGGCTCGCGCCGCGGGAGTGGGGCTTGGGGGGATGAAGGAGCTGCGGCTCTCCTGCCTCCCCCGGGGACCCTGCGGAAACCGCAGCGTGTGAAGGGGCTCGCCCTCCACGGCTGCCCCCGGCCCCGAGCTCCGTGTGCCCAGCCTCACCCCGCCCTGGGTCAGGACCCCTGGACCACAGCCCCGCACGCTTTCTTACAATGACGACTGCTGTGCTGCACCCCCCCCCCCCCCCGCCCCAAGTTGTGCTGATGCACAGAACGAGCTGCCCGCCTCCCCTCTTTGGGACTTAACAGCTTTAGAAAAGAAACCCGGGCATTTGTTGCTTCAATTTCCAGCGGAAATAAATGAGACATCAGGTATCTTTCTTTCTCCTTTCCTTTCCCTCTTCCTTTCCCTCTTCCTTCCCTTCCTTCTTTTCTTTTCTTTTTTCTTTTTTCTTTTCCTTCCTTCCTTCCTTCCTTTCTTTCTCTCTTTCTCTCTTTCTTTCTTTCTTTTTCTTGATTTTATTTACTTATCCACGAAGAACAGAAGCAGGCTCCCTGCAGGGGAGCTGAATGCGCAGGACTCGATCCCAGGACCCCGGGGGCGAAGGCAGGCCCCCGACCGCTGAGCCACCCAGGCGTCCTCCAAGAGATCATGTTTTTCTAAGCATTGTTATTTGTCAACCTGTGATCAGCTTATTTCTGAAAAGAGCTTCCTGTTTGGCTCGGTCGTTAGGTTGATTTTGGGGGAAGCAGTACAAGACGTGATGGCAGAATGGATGGAGTGCCTGTGGTGTGTGGGGCCCCTGTCTTGGGTGGTGAGCTTGGCTGCCGTGGTCATCGCAGTAAATTAGAGATGTTGCCACCCGGCTCCCCCCTCGGCCTTTCCAGTTTACCTGGTGCAGCGACCTCTGTTCCTCCTCTGGCCCGGCCTTATGGTTTACAGAACAACTTCTCAGGGATAGCTGTCCCGGGCACTGAGGAGGGCACTTGACTTGACGGCATGAGCACTGGGTGTTATACTGTATGTTGGCAAATCGAACTCCAATAAGAAAATACACCAAAAAAAAAAAAAAAAAGACTTAAGTTTCTGCCTGGGGCAAGGGCAATCAAGAATTAGGTGTATTGAAAAGACTCTTCGTAATTGCATTTCCTTTTATAGGTAGTTTCCTGCCTGCTGCCTCTGAAAACCTCCCCATCAAGCTGGGCGGATTTAATTATGTAGAGGGGACTTAGCCTAGAGTGAAGTTTTCTCTTGTTCTCAGCTGTTTATCCTGTTAAAATTTCACTGTCTTTGAAATTTCTCAAGGGCAGGTGTCAACTTTAGGGGCCGGGACAATGGGGAGGGTGGAGAGAACACGTGCTCTGGGTCTCGGAGATCTGCCAATCACCTGACTCTTGAAACCCCTGTTGCTTCGCTCCAGTCTGCAAAAGGAGACCTAATCCTATTGCCTACTCCAGGCCTGGTGGCGCTGGTGTTTGTCCCTTCCTGACCCAGACCCGGTCTCTCCGCTGTAAACCCTAATACATTGTCATCTACTTGCTACTTGAAAACATTCGTGGTTAGAATGGTGCCGTGGACTTTAATTTTTTATTTAATTTTTAATTTTAATTTTTACTTTTTAAAGATTTTATTTATTAATGAGAGACAGAGAGGGAGAGGCAGTGACACAGGCACGGGGAGAAGCAGGCTCCTTGTAGGGAGCCCGACGTGGGACTGGATCCCAGGACTCCAGGATCAGGCCCTGTGCTGAAGGCGGTGCTAAACCACTGAGCCCTGCAGGCTGCCCAGACTTTAATGTTTTAAAAGGGGAGGGGGTGGTGGCAAAAAAGTAATCCAGGAGCAAAGCAAGCAGACATATTAAACGTTTATTACAAATGTGAAGTTGTGTCTCTTTTTGTCAGGGAACGCAAAATATATAGGTAATCGAGTTGGTTTGTAAAAAGATTATGCTTGATGTATTAATGTAAAAAGGGTTTTAAATCCGGTGACAGACTTTTCTTTGTTCTTTTAAGTCTTGTAGCACATGGAGCTGCAAAGTGGTGAAGTCTGGAGTCTGCTGCCGTTGTGTCCCACGCTGGGTCTGTGCCCAGGCAGGACAGGCAGGGTGGGGACCTGGCTTTGCTGGGGGGCCTCGGGGGTCTTGGGGGACCCGCTCAGCCATGGCACCTGGAAACTAGGAGCAGCAGGCTTCGGCAGCAGCATTCTGGAAATGGGGGACTCACGTTTCCTGACATCCCAGAGGGCTTGCGCGGCAGCCCCTTGGCTTCTCTGCCACCAGGTCTTTTCTTCAGGGGCCACTATCACTTCTCTGCCCCTTGGCACATTTTCTTTTCCTTACTTTTTTTTTTCCCCTCCACCAAGCTGATTCCCCAGTTTGCCCAGGTGTTTGTGCCAAACTTTGTTCCAGGAGCTGGAGACGTCAAGTCAAATAGGACACGCTATTGCCTCCTGAGGCTCTGACACAGTCCTAGCAGTGGAAAACCCGCTCCCTCAGGAGAAAGTGCCAGGTGCTGTGATGCAAGTGAGCCCCGAGAATCAGGGCTTTAGGAGGGGTGCAGCTAGCCCAGCCAGGGGATTCCGGGAGGGCTTCCTGAAGGAGGAGGTGCCCGAACTGGAACTTGAAGAGTGAGGGGAGGTGCCCTGCAGAGGGTCGGTGGCACCTCGGCACAGGTGTGAGCAGCCACCGGTGTGTTCTGTGGGCCTCGGTGAGCGCTGGGGCTGGGGGCAGGGGCGGGGTGCTGGAGGTCTGTGGTGCTGGTCTTTCCAACAGCAGAAAGCTATTTGGGACTTTCTTGTGCAAACTTTGTACACTGAGAGGCTAACAGGGCCTGCCAGTTTGCCTCAGCAGCTGCCTGGAGACAGTTTCTTTGAGGTGTAATAATCTGTAGTGAAATGCACAGACCACAAGTGTAGGGTTTGAACACCCGTATTCCCCACACCCCGATGATACAGAACTTTATCCTCACCCCGGAAAGTTCTGTCTTGCCGCTTCCCACCCCATTCCTGCCCCTCACCCCAAGCAGCCACTGGTCTGAGTAATGTCACCATAGGCACTGTTTTTTGTAGAACATCAGAATTCTTTGGTGTCTGGTTTCTTTCACTTATCGTAGAGGCCCTGAGATCCGGGTTTGTGTTTCTTTTATTTTCTAATGGCATTCCATTGTATGGATGTTTATATGGTAAACATCTGAGCTTATTTCCTTTTTGGTTATTGTGAAGGAAGCTGACATGACCATTCTTGTAGGGCTTTTCTTGTAGGCCTTTATTTGGATCCCTTTTGGGTAGTGGGATGGCTGGGTTGTAGGGCAGACTTTCTTCTTCTATTAGAGTGTGTGGGGGGAGACAGAGGGAAAGGGAGAGAGAATCCCTCGTAAGCTCCATGCCCAGCACAGAGCCCAGCAACCCACAGCCCTGAGACCACGACCTGAGCTGAAATCAAGAGTTGGACACTTAACTGACTGAGTCCCCCAGGCGCCCCAACTTTTAAAGAAACTTACAAATAGCCTCCTGGCATAGTTGTACTGTTTGTACCGCTATCGGCAGTGTAGGAGAACTCACTTCCCCGTCACCCGCATTGGGCCTTGTCACTGGTTTTCCTTTGATTTAGTCTAGAGGGCATACCGTAGTATCTCATTTAATTTGTATTTCTTTGACGATCAGCCACCTGAGTGCTTTTTCTTGTGCTTCATTGGCCGTTTGTATATCATCTTTGAGGAAAAGTCCAAGTTTTTCACCTATTTTAAACATTTTGTTGTTTTTTTAATTGTTGGCTTGTAGCGATTTTATATGTATATATCTTATATGTAGTTTGAATAGGAGTCTATTGTCATACAAATGTGTTGTGAATACTTTCTTCCAGTCTCTGATCACTTATTAGTTTCCTTAGTATCATCTTTGTTTAGAAGTTTATAATTTTAATAAAGTCTGGTTTCCCATTATTTTTGCCTTTACAGGTATTTTTGCCTTTACAGGTAGTGCTTTTTGTATCCTCTCTAAGAAATAGTCTCCTGCTTTAGAGTCCCAAGGATATTCTCCTGCGTGTGTTTTTTTTATTTTCTTTAAAGCTTTATGCTTGTTGCTTTTAGGTTTAGGTCTACAATCTATCTCAAGTTAGTTTGCTTGCGGTGTGAGGTAGGGCTCTCGACCCCGCCACACTCTCCACGTGGATGTCCAGTGTCTCCAGACTCACTTGTTGGAAGAGACTTTCCTTTCTCCATTGAGTTACCTTGGTCCTTTTGTTGCAAATTATGAGTGGGTCCGTCTCTAAGTTCTCTGGTCTATTCCATTGATCTCTTCTTCGTCTACCCTTAATCAGATGTACCACATTGTCTGAATTACCCTGGCTGTATAGCAATTCTTGAAGTTACTTTTTTATTTTTGGTTTTTAAAGATTTTATTTATTCATGAGAGACAGAGAGAGGCAGAGACACAGGCAGAGGGGGAAGCAGGCTCCCTGTGGGGAGCCTGATGTGGGACTCGATCCCAGGACCTCAGGATCACCATCTGAGCCAAAGGCAGATGCTCAACCGCTGAGCCACCCAGGTGCCCCAGTTTTTGAAGTTGTAAGTTATAAAGAATACATAGGAGGACATTTTTTGGAGACCTTCATTAGGTGCCGTCGTAGTGAAGCCCAGGGTAGATGGCACTCACCCCAGGGCAGTGGCTGAGGGAATAGAGGTTAGGGCAGGGTCAGAGAAACCCATGGCACTGGTGATTGATTAGGTTTTACCTTAGAGACCAGCAAGCCTCCCATCTGTGTTTGCTTTTAGGGAAAGAGGAGTGAACAACAACCTAACAGGCATAGGGATCTGAAACTTCCCAGGCTTTGTTGGTTCCTTTTTGCGGTGGCAGAGAAGGCCTTTGAGTTCTCCCTGTTTTTCTTTGTTTCTTTCTGTTTTTTTTTCCCCCTCTAAGATTTTGTTTATGTATTTGAGAGGGAGAGAGAGCATGCACAAGCAAGAGCTGGGGCGGGGAGGGAGAAGCAGGCTCCCTTCCTGCAACACAGGGCCCCACTCCCCAGGACCCCAGGATCATGTCCTGAGGCAAAGGCAGACTTTTAATTGAGCCACCCAGGTGCCCCTGACCTGTTTTTATTTCTGAGCTGGGCCAGGGGCTGGTGTAGGGCTTGCCAGGTTGCCAGAAGCACCTCAGGAAGACCCTTCCTGGGGACTGAGACCCTGCCCCCACCATTTGGAGAGTGTCCCCACCCGGCAGACTGTCCTGTGCAGCCCTGGTGGCCGTAGGAGCCTGGGAGGGCCACACGGCTCCCGGACTCTGTCATGAGTGGGAGTGAGCCCTGCCCCGTCCGTCCCCCGGGCCACAGGCAGGGAACCAGGTTCAGATACTGCAGGGAGTGGAGGCCCCAGAATGGAAGAAGCCGGTGGGAGTCCTGGTCCTGCTGTTTAAGGGCTGTGGGACCTTGACAAGTCACTGAGCCCCTGTCACCTTGTATCTACATACTGTTCCTGTTGTAAAGGTCCAGAGAGGAGGTTTGGGAACGCACCTGGCGTTTGGCAGGTTCCTTTCCTTTCGTCCACCATCCGTCTTTTCCTTCTTTCCCGCTCCCCTCTCCGGAGCCTCACCTTCCTCCCCTGACCATCTTGTACGTTTCAGTAGTATCTTTGGGAACTAAATGCATAATGAGAGGGATTTGTGATAATACACAATAAAACACGAAGCAGCGGCCTGACCCTCGGTGAAAGCAGGCAGTTGCTGGGCGAGTAAGCGAGGATCCGGTAATGAGAACCGTCACGGCTGCAGACCCGCTCAGTCAGGGCCTTCACATCTGTTCCTTACTTTATTCTGCACAAAAGCCCTGTGAAGTGGCCGTAGTATCTCTGCTTTAGCAAACGAGGAAGCCGAAGCTCGGGCTTGGTCACAGGGAGCTCTGTGGTCACTCCGTGTTTGGGCCGGCATCAGGGTACACTTTGGGCCCCTGAGCCTTTAGAGAGGCTCCTTCTAGGCCCTCTGTTAGGACCTTGCCGGGTTCCAGAACCTGGGTCTGGGCCAGGCTGGAGGTGAAGGCCTGACGGCTGGGGGAGACCTGGGTCACCAGAGATCAAAGAAGCATCTTCCTGCACACGCCCAGTCCCCAGGCCTGCTGTGTGCGCAAGGCCCTGGCTGGGGCCCGAACCTTCGACTGCACACACCGTACTCCAGGAATGGTGCCCCCAGGCCTTAGGGGTCCTGAGAGTCCCATTCTCAGGGAGCTAGCTCACAGCCACAGAGGAGATGAAATCAAGTACAAAACGAGCAAAAGGTTTGGGAGCTGTTTTACAGAGGAGCTGATAAAATGACCAGGGAGCATGGGAGAAGGAGCTCAACATCATTACCCCCGGGGAGGTGTGACTTAAAGCCACGTCAAGATGCCATTACACGTCCACTGGGGTGGCTGAACCATAAACGCTCACAACACCCAGGGTGGGTAAGAAAGTGGAGCTTCTAGAACACTGACACGTGGTGGTGGGGAGGCCGGATGATGCAGCAGCTTTGGAAATCCTCGGGAGGCTTCCGACGACGTCACACACACACTCACCTTATAACTCAGCAGTCCCAGCCCCAGGTAATTACCCGGGAGGCATGAAGACCTGTATGCACACGTTCAGAGCACCTTTAGTTGTGGTCGCCCCAAACTGGAGCCACCTCAAATGCTCATCAGCTGATGAATTGCTAAACAGACTCTGGGACAGCCCTACAGTGGAACGTGGTTCATCAGGAAGAGCGATGCAGGCGACAGCATGGATCCATCTCAGAAGCATGGCTGGCTCAGTCAGTAGAGCCTGCAGCTCTTGACCTTGGGGGTTGTAGGTTGGGTGTAGAGAGGACTTAAAAATAATATCTTAAAAAAACCGAAACCAAACCATGTTAAGTGAAAGAAGCCGGACACAAAAGGTGACCTGCCGTAATAAGCACGTGGGGAAAAATCAGAAATCAGAACCCTTGTGGCCTGTTGGAGGGAACGTGAATGGCAGGCATGATGGAAGACCATATGGAGCTTCATCAAAAAATCTTAAAAAACAGAATTTCTCTGTGATCCAGCAGTTCTGTGTCTGTGCAATACCCAAAATAGTTGGACTCAAGGACTCAAAGGTATTTGTATGCCACGTTCACAGCAGCGTCACCTGCAGCAGCATAAAGAGGTCCGTTGACCGATGAATGGCTAAACAGACCGGCGTATGCGTACAGTGGTGTATCGTTCCTTCTTGAAAAGGAGGGAAATTCTGATGTCAGCTGTGATGTGGATGAACCTCGAGGACCTCGTCTAAGTGGATTGAGGCCATCGGGTGTGATGGCACTTGGTGAGGGACGTGGGGTGGCCCCGTGGGTGGAGAAGGCTGTAGGGTAGGGGCGGTGGGCTCGGAGGAGACAGGACTGGGGAGTGAGTGCTTCTTCAAGGGGCATGGGGTTTCAGTCAGGGGCGATGAGACGTTCTGGGGACAGGTGGCAGGCGTGGCCGCACGGCAGCGTGGATGCGCCTCATGCCACTGAACTTAAACGTGGGTGGGAGGAGGAATCACTTATTTTACTACAGTTGAAAACAGAAGACTGTGATTTCAGTTTTCAGAAGTTCTGGAAAAGGCAGAATGACAGGAACAGAAGACCATGTGTGGTTCCCAGGCGCTGTCCGGGAGGTGGCGTGGGCTGCAGGGTCACGAGGCCTCTCTGTTGTGTGTGTCGATGGTGGTGATGGCTCCAGACCACAGGCCTGTGTGTAACCTCCCAGGCAGCGCGGCAGGCTGTACGGGGCGGAGGGTACAGCGTATGGTTGCTGCCGCCTGGGCTTGAGTGATGTCTGAGCGGTGACCAGGGCGGCGGGAGGGCAGTGCGCAGAGCAGGGGTAAAGGCAGGGAGGAGCCCAGCTGGGGGGGGGGATGCAGCCCAGCGTCCCTCACTGACCCTCCATGGCCTGTGCCTTCTGCATCCTGGCCCTTCCCTGGCTGCTGCCAGGATCCGGGGTCCCCATCCCACTGCCCCAGCCGCCGGGGTGGGGGGCCCTGGACAGGTAGGCGCAGGGGAATAGCACCTGCTGAGGAGCATCAGAGACCTCACTCAGAATTTGGGCCCCTCCTTGTGACAGTCCTCGGGGCTCCTTGAAGCCCCTTCTTTTTCTGTAACATGGGGGCTAAACCTCTGTCTGGAGTTGTCTCTGGAGGGTGGAGTCAGGTGAAGGCTGGTGCTCCGGGGGGGCTTTCGGTGGGCCCCGGGGGTCATTGAGCGAGAGCAGGCCCAGGGGAGCATGGGGCAGTGGCCGAGTCTCCTGGGGCCCCGCTGGAGACCCCACCGCCCTGGGGTGCCGGCGTCCCTGGTGCCCTGCCGCCCGGCAGCTGCCTTGGCCCTGCCACGGCAGGACCTACCTCCCCCAGGTGGGGGCTCCCCGCATCTGGCACCTGCACCCGCCGGGAGAGGTGCTGCATCGTCTGCGGGGAGGGGGCGGGGGGTGCGGGGGTGCACGAGGTCCCTGGACTCCCGGGAGCTTGTGGGGCCCAGCAGCCTGCACCGCCGGGCCCCGTTCTGCTTTTCTCATGTCTGGCTCTCCCCTCCTTTCCTTCTTCCTCCTCTTTGCAGTTTTCAGAAGAAAAACAGTCATCAGGGAAAACCTTACATGCTCTAACGTTCATTTTGATTTTTCCCGCGTCCTGCTCCCTAGTCGAGGCCACGTGAGAGGTGCCCAGGAGCACGGGGCCGGGGGTGGGTGGGGGGGGGGGGTCGGGCTTCCCTGGCGGAGCCGGGCGGAGGGGTGCAAAGACCTCAGGCAGGAGGGCGCCCTGGGGTCGCTGCCTGCTCCCTGGCTGGCTTTCGGGGACCAGGTCTAGGGTGGGCGGGTCCCCAGGGGGGCGCTGGGCCCTTGACCCCCGGCCACCCCCAGGAGGCCGGTCGTGTTGGGGGGCAGGGTGGTCCATTGGCAGCGGGGTCCCGGCTGGGGCGGCTGAAGGAAGGGCGAGTCTGGAACTCTCGGCCGCGAGCTGCGCAGGTGGGATCGGGGCGTCCCTTGCTATCGCTGTTTGATTTTTTTTTTTAGCACGGCTGCCCTGGTGTCTGAGTGTCCCGCCCCGTCCCTCCGTCCATCCGAGCATCCCGCCCTGCCCCTCCATCTGAGCATCCTGCCCTGTCCCTCCGTCCGAGCGTCCTGCCCCATCTTTCTGTCTGTCCGAGTGTCACACCCCGTCTCTCCGAGTGTCCGAGTCGTGCCCTGTCCCTCCATCTGTCCTAGTGTCACACCCCGTCCCCCGTCCAAGTGTCCCACCCTGTCCCTCCTTCCATCCAAGCGTCTTGTCCGGTCCCTCTGTCCTAGTGTCACGCCTCGTCCCTCTGAGTGTCCAAGTGTCCCACCCCATCCCTCCGTCCGTCTGAGCGTCCCCCCGTCCCTCTGTCCGCTGCCCCTCTTGAGGTCGTCCTCCATCTCTCACTCTTCCTCTGCCTTTTCTTCTACTGCTGCGTCTGCCGGGTGATGCTCTGGTGGTTCCTGACCAGCCCGGTGCCACCTTCTCTCCCTGGCGTGAGGTCCTGTGGCTGAGGGAGCGTGTGACACGAGGGTCCTGTGGTTGGAGACTGGGCATGTTCCGGGTCGTGGGTGGGTGTCCGGCCTGAGGACGTCCCAGAACCTCTCGCGTGCCCTTCCCCTGCCCCTCTTCTCTCCAAAGCACTGGCGGTCGAGGTGCAGATGTCGTGCCCTTTGACCCGACCCTAAATATTTCCAGTGTTTGTTTTCTAAAAACAAGGATGTTCCTCCCACGTGACTACCTTACAGTGATCGGAGCGAGAGAGCCACGTCGATGTAGCGCTTCTCAGGTTTCACCGGTGGAAATCCAGTTTCACCAGTTCCCTTACTTTTATACAAAGCAGAAGGAAGTCCTGGCTGAGGCACCGCATGCAGTTGTCGTGTCCCTCCATGCTTTAAGTAGGGGACGCTTCCTCTGTCTCTGTGCTCCATGACACGGATAGTTTTGAAGAGTAGGGCCCAGCTGTTTTGTGGAGTGCCCCTGCCTTGGGCCTTGTGCAGTTGCCTTGTGATCCCGTTCAGATCCTGCAGTCTGGGCACGGATGCCACGGAAGTGGCGCCCGACCCACGCCCTGCTGTCGGGAGTCCCGCCACCCTCGGCCCCGTGTGGGATGTACGTTTGACGGGGTCAGGTTCTCTCGAGGCAGTGACTGTTTTTCCTCTTGGTAATTAACCGTCTCGTGACAAGGCATTTTGATGCTGTGTCCCTATCCCGCTCCTCTTCATTTCTCAGGCTTTCGCATCCACCGGTGCTTCTTGCCGGAGCCCGTTCTCACTGAGGTTTGCCAGATGCTGAGTTTCACGTGCCACCATTTCTTCTGCATCACTAGGTGTCTTTCTATGTGAGCAAGAGCTCCCCTCCCTTTTTTTATATATAAATCTGTTTATATTGCCGTGGACTCATGAATTCTTTATTCAGGGCTTTGTCAACTTTTATCATTTAATTTCCTGATCTGGTTTCTCCATATTTGGCTAGTGGAAGCCTCGTTGACCTGCCCCCTCTTTCTTTGAGAACTTCCTGGGTTTCTGGACAACAGGATATATCCCTTCCAGCTCTGGAATCTGCTCTGTCTAGGGGAGAGCGGGTCGCAGTGGAGAATGGTACTTAGGGACGGAGCCGCAACGCTAGGTGAGCTGCCTCCCGGCCTCTGTAAACCCAGCGGGGCGACGGGTGCCTGTGTACACCACCCAGACGCCTAGAAGTTCCAGATGCGGCCCGTATGCATCCATATCTGCGGATCTTCCCAATTCCGACCCAGCGGCACCGTGTGTGCTCCCCCCTACTCCCCTCCTTTTCCCTCCCCTCCCTCCCCTCCCCAATAGCTCCCTTCTCTGGCCCAGAGAGACTGCCTCGAGGTGCCCACAGCAAGTTACTTATATGCTCAGTCCTAGGATCTACTAAAAATAGTTTACGAATTGCTAACCTGCATGTCTGGGAAAGAAGCCTACTCACTGGAGTTCAATATTTAATTAGATCTCTATTTCTCTTTGACCTGGGGCCTGCCTCACCAACACCGGCTTCCCCAGTGACCTGGCTTGTGCGCGCCCCCCCCCCCCCCCCGCCCTTCCCTCCCATTTCAGTGAAATCCTGTTACTCATTTAAAGTCCGATTCCATTCCTTTGTTTCTGTTTGTATTTCATTTCAGGGATTACCCCATACCTGCTTCTTTATTTATTTTTCTACTTTATTTAAGTGTGTGAATGTTTGGGTTGAGTGTGTTTCTTGTACTTCAGGGGAAGGGCTGAATTTTGCTGCCCCCCCTTTTTTTTTGTGGAGGGGGCCACAGACACAGGGGGTGCGGGTGCAGAGATGACCCGAGGGTGTAAGTGTTCAGGAAGGAGCCAAGTCCTCGGGAAGCCGTGTGGTTGGAGCGGGACTTCCCCGTGCGGGAGGGCGGGTTCCCTGGCACATCTGGACCCTGCTGCCTTTCACTGAGCATCTCACTTCCAGGCTCTTTGTCCGGGTCTGCTTTCTCTTCAAACCACCGTTCCAAACGCTGCGTTTATTCCCATTTTACAGAGTTGGAGGACCAGAGCCGTGAAGTAAGTGCTTTCCCCCTGCAGGGGGCTGGCCCGTGGCTGTCCCACCCTGAGCTCATCCGGTCTCTCACCAGCATGGGGTCTTTTTTTTTTTTTTTTAAGATTTTTATTTATATATTCATGAGAGACAGAGAGGCAGAGACACAGGCAGAGAGAGAAGCAGGCTCCTCGCAGGAAGCCTGACATGGGACTCGATCCCGGGACCCCAGGATCATGCCCCAGGCTGAAGGCTGTGCTAAACCGCTGAGCCACCCGGGGTCTTAACTTGTGTCACTAGGAAGTGAGAATGAGGAATGACTCGGTTCAAGGTTATTCTCAGGGCTTCGTAAGCGGGAGCTCCGGAAGTGCTCTAGTCCTCACAATGAAGGAAGTTTGCAGCATTTCTCTGATTACAGGTAACATCTTTATCAGCCTGGAGCATTGATCTTCTTAAGCTTTTAACTGTATCCTACATGAAATGAAGTTGATGTTTCTAGAGCATACCGTCTGTTAGAGGAGACAGAGGTTAAACAAACACGCCATTAAATACATGATTACACGTCGTGGTGATTGCTGCTAAGGTGAACACAGGGAGTGCAAGACAGAGTAACAGAGACCTAATTTATATGGGAGGGGGTTTAAGAAAAAAGGCTGTCTCAGAAGGCGAGGTTGCAGCTGAGACTTGAAGAAAGGTTCCGGAACTAAAACAACAAGTCTGACCAGATGCAGGCACCTGCCAGCCCTCCCGAGGGTAGCATTCCAGAGCTCCTGGGGCCGGCGTTCTCTGCCCTCGGTCGCCCCCTGGGGGACGCGTGTGCTCGTGGACCTGCGGCCGTGGGTGAAGACACCTGCGCCTGCAGGGTGGGGCTGTGGGCCGGGCCTCCGCCAAGCTCGGGGACCCACCGGACCCACCGGATACGGCTGAAGGACTGGGATGCCAGGCTTGCGGGGGAGAAGACCCCCCAGGACCGCCGCATAGCCCGTTGGGATAGCGCTGGAGGGGCTGGCCTTGCCAGGGTCACCCTGACGCTTCAGTAGCTGGAACCGGGCCTGGGAGAAGGGCGGTCGTCTGACCTTGTCAAGCTCCCAGCTGTGTAAACATAAGTGGCAGCTGCTCAGACACTGGAGGTGAGGGTCTGGTCGGGCTGTTCTGTGTGGACACTGGCCGGGAGGTTGGATTTAGGCACCTCTGCCCCTTCCAAGGCAAGGGTCTATGCAATTAGGCCACGAACACAATCACAGCCACTTTAAATCATTCTCGTGAACAAAATGGGAGGCAGGGCTCTGTATCTTACTCATTTCTAAACGTACGAAGCTTCATATGCGGTAATATTAGGCACTTACTAAAGTTTTATTGTCAACGAGGCAAATGAACATAAGTTTAAAGTCACCACCCCCCCCCCCCCCCCCAACGGCAGCGGCATTTGGAGAACGTACCTACTACTTACTCTACGTCTTAGTTTCTCGGGAGAGGGGGCCAGATCATCCTGGTAGGCTGGGGTAGGCGGCCGGTGGGGCTTGGAGAACTCTCTTCCCACCTGCTCTTCCCGCTTAATTGAAAGCTCTCTTCTGGAATTTGAAAAACACTTTGACACGTCTGGATATTAGAGGGCAGTCCTTTCCCCTAGAATTAATTTTCAAGTCCAGACTCCTTTCTCACTGAGACCGGTCTGAGGCTTTCATAATAAGGAGAGCAGACATTTAAAATTTGAAGTTGAGTTTGCATGTTTCCCACATCTGCTTTTAGCTCCTGCCTCGGTGCTTAGTTTATGTCTTGATTATGACCTCAGGAGCCTGGAGAGGACAGGTGGCTTCCAAGCCCATCACCATAATAAATGAAAATGTTCCCGTGTCTTTGCCTCTCCCTGACAGCGTGGACAGGGACCCTGGTCAACAAGGTCTACATTTTGTAATTGCTTGTTCTGCTTGTCTGTTTTCCTAACTCGGTGGTTCCCAAAGATGTGGGGGTGGTGGAGGCCCTGTCCAGTCCTCCTGGATGTGGGCGAGTGGAACCTGCCCGCCACATTTCTCGGATCTGCAGGGGCAGGTTGCCCGGGGTTCCGGAAACAAAGTGAATACTGGCTTTGTGTCTAGTGCAAACCCTTGGTATGTTGTAAGCAGAAAACCTACACCGGATTTCAAAGACTTGGTACAAAAAGAAGAAAAAAACGAGAATGAAATTTCTCATCCATCTTTTAAACGCAGATTGTAAGTGAAATGGTGACATTTTGGATTTCCGGGATTACAGAAGACATGTTGATGTTGATTTTACTTGTTTCTTTTTGTTTTAATGTGGCTGCTAGAGAATTTGAAATCACGGCAGCGGTCCCGTTTCTATAGGATGGTGTCGGCTCGGGTGGGCTCTCCTGAGCCCTAGTGGCTGAGTGGGAGCCCCTCCCCTCCCAGAGTTCTCCTTGGGCAGGAACAGGGCCTGACACCTCACAGGCACAGAGTGTGTGCTGAGCGATCTCCACCTGCCTGAGAGGGTGAGCTTACAAACCTGCTGTGCCCACGACACCGGCCAGCTTGAGCCCGGGAAGTGCTGCTGTGCGCTTCTCTCCCTCCTGACCCCCTGCACCCCTGCTTTATGTGGGCACGTGCGCATCACACGTGTGTTGCAGCGAACCCTTCTCCCAGGCAGGAGGAGTGGGCCAGAGTCAGCCTTCCTAAGGGCTTTGTTTTTGCCCCGTTTCCGAGTGGTGGGTGCGGGCAGGCGGCGTCTTCACCAGTGTGTGCCAGGTGGTGTACCTGCAGCCATGCCAGAAGAAACTGAGCGCATCTTTAAGACAGCCTGGGAAGCAGAGTGGGGAAACACGACTGGACAGGTCTAATTGGAAAGCAGGCCCAGTCGTTAAACCCTGGCTACAGTGACCCGGCATCTCCCAGTCCCTGGGCCCTGGCTCTTCCCCTGCGGGCTTGGGGTGCTGCGGGAAGACACTGTGGGCAGACTTTGGGCTCCTGCTGGAGAGGGAGGGGCCTGGGGGATCCCGACCAAGTTGTCTGTCCACAGCTGGGTCCACACTCCTCGTGGGATCTGCATCCCCAGCTCCTGCGGCTCAGGCCCCGCCCCAAGGTGTTCCCTCCCAGGTGCCCCTGGTCTCAGACTCCAGAAGTGTGAGTCCTGGCCGCCCTGCGTCCTTCCCTTGTTTGCCCACCTTCCTTTAGCTTTCTCTTCTCAGAACCGTGGTTTCTACTCGCTGGCCTCATTCCTGCTGGAGTGTTGACGTCCGTCCCTCAAAAGGCTTCTGAGTCGCCTGCATCTTTGGTTTCCCCGAGGGAAGCCTGTGTGTGTGAATGTGGGTGCATTTGTGTTACATGTGCACGTGTGTGTGTAACATGTGTGCCCACCCAGCATGCGCCCACACTCAGGTTTGTGCACGTATGCATGCATGTTTCAGGCGTCTAATGTGTGTCCATGTGTGTATGTACAATGCATGTTTGTGCACATGCGTGTGCACGTCTGTAGGGCCCCCATGCTGGCTGCTTTACCAGATAGCACTGGTGGTAGGAGGGCAGCAGGAGCAACCCAGCTCGCGGTCCATAGCTTGAGCCAACACGCCCCACTTCCCCCGCTTTAAGAGCTGCCAGTTTGTTCTGCATTCGCGCCATGTGTCTACACAGCTCTTTCCCACTGTTTCTCCCATAATCACCTCCCCCCCCCATAATGTCCTCATGACGTCAGCAGGCAGCTTTCATGTCTTCTTTTCTGGCTGCTGAGTGCCTGCAGGTGGGGGAAGGAAAAGGTTGCTCCAGCCCCCCCGCAGCTGCGATGCGGGTGTGGTGTGCACCCAGGGTCTGGGGCCCGAGGCCCCGGGCCGAGAGCTGGCCTCGGGCAGCCGTTTCCCTTCAGAAGTGAGATGAAAGGCTCTCCCGGGTTGCAGAAGGGGGGGGGGGGTCGGGGTGATGGGGTAACTGGGTGCCGGGCACTAAGGAAGGTACTTGATGCGATGAGCGCTGGGTGTATACTCTATGTTGGCAAATTGAATTTAAATGAAATAATTAGAATGAAAAGGCTCTTCCGAAACACAAAGGAACCAAAATAAATGAGCAAAAACCTCAAACCCTGGAAAGTGAGAGGCCTGGTGGTGATGGCCAGGGCGCTGCTGTTACCCTCAGATGTCCTGTAAAAGGGCTGCGGGATTTCGCACAGTTGATGTTTAGCGTGGAAACGGTCCTGAGGTGCGGTCACCTCGGAGGCGCTTTCTGCGAGTCTGGGAGCCACCTCGGTCCCTTGCACAGGAGCCTCCCCGCGACCTCAGAGCTTCCCAGGGCTCTGCGGGGCTGGAGAGCCGGAAAAGAGGGGGACGGGCCGGTTCCTGTCCACACACATCAGGGAAGAAGGGGCCCAGCTCTTCACTTGGGATGATGTTAAAGGCGCACATACACCATTGCCCGAGGCGCTCACTCGGAGAGAGCTTAAAAATAGCTTAAAAAAAAAATTCTGCCAAGTTTCGACACGGAAGAAATGTGTATGCATAAAATTATAATGCAACTGTTGGCACAGTGTTAATTATAGCTGATCCTGAGCATTTCTTATTTTATTTTGTTAATCCGGTTTCAGCAAAGGAACACCCATGGGATTTCTCCCTCCCGTTTAATAAAAACGTTAACTTTGTGAGTTATAGAAGCTGGTGTGTTCATCAGCATTTTATGAGACGCTGGATAATAATACCACAAACTAGGGTGTGCACTTATTGGAGCTTCAGCTCGCTGAGCCTCAGAGCTGGGAGGGCACCTTGGATTTTATTTGTGGGTGTGGCTGGGAGGCAGGAGGGCAGGTGCATAACGGGCCCGTGGAGGTGGAGGCGGGTGTTGGGTGGGGCTGTCCCCACTCCCTTGGCTTGGGCCCAGGTGGCTCTGTGTGTCTCTCTACACATTAACCTCTGGATGAGACTTGAAGACCAGGGTTCACATTAAAACTTTGGAAGGCCACTTCTGCTTTGTGCCTCTGGAGATTCAGAGGCTTACACAGAATCTGTTGTCTTGGAGGTGGGAGCCACTCAGGAGCTGGTGTCCCCAGGCCCTGACTTGTGACTCAGGCTGATGCCCTTTCTACTCCTTCGTGGACTGAGCCTCTGGGGTGTTGGTCCTTGAGCTGGGCATGTTGCATTCATGGTGTCCCATGGTCCTCCCACAGCGGACAAGGAAACGAGCTCAAGAGACCAGGCACGGGTAGGTGCCAGGGTCACACTGCTACTTGGGCAGAGATGAGCTCACATCCAGGTCTGGGCTTCATGGCTCTCCTCTCTCTCACTTCATGTGTCAATTTTTTTTTTTAAAGATTTTATTTATTCATGAACGAGATGTACAGAGAGAGAGAGGCAGAGACACAGGCAGAGGGAGAAGCAGGCTCCATGCAGGGAGCCCGATGTGGGACTCGATCCCGGGTCTCCAGGATCATGCCCTGAGCCAAAGGCAGACCTGTAACTGCTGAGCCACCCAGGCGTCCCACCTCGTGTGTCATTTTAAATAAGAAATTCATTTGCAAAGCAGAATCTACTTTTTCCCTGACATTTCTTTCCTTTAGAATTTGCTAGCTCAAGTTTTTAAGTTGGTGTACGGCATACATGTAGAAAAGTTGTGTATAGAATAGACAAACAGCTCCATGAACGTCCGCAGACTGGATGCAAACACAGCTCCCCCCAGGAAACCCTCAACCCCAAGCACCCCACCCAAGGGTAACCCCGTCCTGACTCCAGCAGTGCAAGAGGAATCGTGTTGGTTTTGTACTTCGTGGGAATGCACACACACCTGTCCTCTGAGTCAGGCGTCTTTGGCTCAGCATCGTTTCGTTCACACAGGAATACGGCTGTAAATGGGAAAGCACCATATGACTTGAAAAACAAAGTTTATGCAGATTGAGAATGGGGCTGGCAGTGGCTGTGATGAGGACAGAGCGTCCGTGGCTGGAGTTGGGTCTGATTCACCTGCTGGGTTGGCCAGGACTGGGCTGCCGGGACAGACCCTCTCCCCACTCGAGAAGCAGCAATAATTATCCTGTGGTGACTCCTTTAGGGTGGGCCCTGGGCCTGGGCTGTGGGTGGGGGTGTGGGGTGTGCTCGGCTTTTGCCGCGCGCCCCCCTGCTGCATGGCCGGCCAGTCTCCTCCCCGGGCCCAGCTTGCTCATCTCAGGTGCAGATAGCAGCCCCTGCCCCGCCCGCACGGGAGTAGCGTGAAGGTCGGTGGGTGACGATGAACTCAGGCACCTGCCAGAACTGGGCATTAGCCACGTTTGCATCGTGGCCGGCTTGTCACGCCCGTGCACGGGGGCTGCAGTGCCTGGAGCGGCCACCAGAGGGCGCCGCGAGCTCGTGTATGGTGCCCGCCCCTCTCCTGCCTGTTGGTAACAACCCATGTTTGGGGTCTATTTGCTTAAAAAAAAAAAAAAAAAGCTGCTTGTCCTGGATGTGGTGGTCCTGGCGTCCCTTGACCCAGACCCGTTGCCAGGCCATGCAGTGGGCATGCTCATCACGCGTGTGACCCCGGGGAGGGATGGCGCCCGCGTCTGGCGGGATGGACTTCCCCGCTGTTGCTCCCCGGCACCGGCTGCTGCAGTAAATCACAAGGAACACGCAGACAGCGATGCCCCCCTTTTGGTGCAGCGCCTCTTCTTAGGTAGTTAATCGCTAGAAAGGTCTCTCTAACCCAGATGCTGTCTGCGGGCTGAGGACCGGGGCTGGCGTTCCTGGCGGCGACCTGCTGTCCCGTCACAGGAAGTAACCACGTGGCCCAGCACACCGGCGGCCACCAGGCGGGCGGCCCACTGGAAGGGCTTGGTCAAGTTTGACTTTGTGATTCATCTGGCTGGGCTCCGTGGCCACTGGCTGACTTCTCTAAGCCCTAGTTTTCTCTTCCATGAACTGGTGGTGGTGATTGCGGTGGTAGTGGTTGGGGTGGTGGTGGTTGGGATAGTTGGGGTGGGGGTGGTTGGGGTGTTGATTGAGGTGGTGGTGGTTGGGGTAGTTAGGGTGGTGGTTGGGGTGGGGGTGGTTGGGGTGGTGGTGGTTGGGGTGTTGATTGAGGTGGTGGTGGTTGGGGTAGTTGGGGTGGTTGGGGTGGTGGTTGGGGTGTTGATTGAGGTGGTGGTGGTTGGGGTGGTTGGGGTGGTGGTTGGGGTGTTGATTGAGGTGGGGGTGGTTGGGGTGGTGGTGGTTGGGGTAGTTGGGGCGGTGGTGGTTGGGGAGGTGGTTAGGGTGGTGGTGGTTGGGGTGGCATGTCGCTCCCTCACAAGTCAACAGAGAGGATCAAATGCGATCACAGATGTGAAGGTCCATGTGAGAGAAGGAGGTGGTATAATGTTGTTGTGCTGTTGGGGGGCGCAGGGGAGGTGGAGGTGCCACTTCGAGCCGTGACGTCTTGATGCCTCCCTTTCCCCTGGCTGAGTGTTCCTAGAACATCCAGCTCTGGGAGCTCCGGTGTCTTTTCCTGTCTGGCCTCCCTTGACCCCAGGCCTTCTGCACACCTGGGCCTGCTGTGCACCTGGCCCACCCATTTGCAATTCTGGAATCTGGCACTTCAAGGCTTGGCTGTCCACACCCACCAGGCATGTTGCCATGGTGGGTATAACTCTGGTGTCAAGTATGCCTTTTCCTTATCGATTCCAAATCTAAATCTATCTTGCTCTACTGGTTAAACCAATTTCCTCCCCCCCCTTCTTTCTTCTTTTTTGGTTATCTGAATACTATGTGCTCTTTTTTTAAGATTTATTTACTTTATTTATTTTTAAAAAAGATTATTTATTCATTTATCCATGAGAGACACAGAGAGAGAGGCAGAGACATAGGCAGAGGGAGAAGCAGGCTCTCTGCACGGAGCCCGATGTGGGACTCGATCCCAGGACCCTGAGACCGTGACCTGAGCCGAGAGCAGGAGTTGGATGCTCAGCCCGCTGAGCCACCCAGGCGCCTCTGGACAGTCGGCACTTTTTATTTGTGAAGCTGACATTTCATTGGGAGAGAATGGCAGAGAAGGATAAGGCATCCTGTCCCCAGCCACCCATGCCCACCCAGTCGAATGTCTAATCGCCTCAAAGAGAAACACCAAAGCATCATCAGAAGTGGGAGCATTTCGTCCTGTGTCCAGCGTTTGTGTCTCCTGCTCAGTATCCACAGCCCGTGGTGGCCCAAGCTCCCTGGGGTCAGTGTCTTCCTTCCCCAAGGGAAGAGCTTATTTTGTCACTTACCTGTCCCTTTATTTCTGGCATCAATTTAAGGGGGGCTTAAGCATTTCATTTCTTTCTTGGGTTCCACATGTAATCACGACCGTGGAAGATCTGAGGACCTCGGAGCCCGTCAAGTAGAAAGGAGTGCCGTTCGTAATCTGCCTGCCCAGAGCCGTGGCTGGGTGTCGGGGCCGGACGGTTGGGAGAGGAGCCCGGAGCCTGCGCTCTCCTCTGTCTCTGTTTCCTCAGCGCCGGCTCCCTGGCTCGCCCCGCAGGCTCACAGCAGGCCCCGGTCACCCCGATGGAAAACCTTTCCTCCAGAGTTCCACATTGGAGGCCCTCAGGACGGATCTAACCCACAGACTTGAGTTGTTCGGCCTGTACAGGTTTGGTTGGGTTTCATTTTGCAGAAAAAGCTCATTTAGTTGCCTGGATTTCAAAAATCCAAAGATTCCAAATACAGATTCGGCTTTCTGGCTCCATGGACGCGGGAGGCAGCAGCCCCTCCTGATGGGGCAGGCTTGCTGCGTGCCTCCTCACGCTGGTCCCACCTCTCGGGACGGGCTGTCTGCCGTGGAGGCCGGGTGCCCTTGCCATTCCCGGGCAGGCTTCCATGGTGGGGATTTCCGAGGACCAGGGGTAGCTGCCCGCCTCCTGGAGGCATTCCCATGTGCCTCCCTGCCTTGAATTTGTGTCCCCTAATTTACTCTCAAGGTTCTTCAAGAGTTGAGTTCTGCTTCCCCTGGCTGGTTGACTTCTTCTTTGTGGAAGCTTCCTTCTGGAAGCTCAGGATGTCCTGCCATCTCCTGGGCCAGGTCCACTTCCATCTGCTGAGAAGTCTTCCCCAGTTGTCTCACCATGGGATTTCTGTGTTCTCCACATGTTCTCCTGTCGCATGTTCTTGTATGCACACATGCATGCATGCACAGCCCGTGTTCCTTCCCAGCTTGTAGGTTTGTGAGCTGACCAAGTAGCTTTGGAACCATGCAGGGCCTGAATTTGATCCTCTTGTACAAGTTACAAGCACCGTCATCTGTAACAGGATGATGGTGTCTTTGTGGCTGACTTATGTAGCGGGGCCGCTTTGTACAGTTGTGCAGGTTGCTTACTGCACTAGGGCAACACATCTAAGGGGACTTGTTTATTACTTCATAGATTTGCATATTCCATATGATGTTTTTCTGCAAATGGAGGTAAAGTATCTCGTTCCAAGAAAATCGGTGTATCGTGACCAGTTTCTGACAGGGGGAGCTAGTGTCTTGGGGAAGGGGTGTGTTTCCCCCGGTCTCACCGAGGTGTCTTACATGTTAGCTGCAGCCTTGCTTGTCAGGATTTAACAAGACTGGGTGTGAAACTGCCTGGTACTCAGGAAATGTCCGTCTTCTCTTTCTGGAAAGCAGACTTTCAAGTACTGTCGTGGACGTAAGCCTGGAGGTGGGGCTGCCAGCCCCAGGGTGTGTTTGGGGTGCTGGGACGGGCCTGCCCAGTCAAAAGCTGGGGTTGGGGCTCAGACTTTCCCGGGGTCACGGCCGCCCTCCCCAGCACTGGGACCCGGCCCCGCTCCCGTGGGGACCCGGGTATGTTACCGACTGTCAATGATTCAGAGGCTCACACTGTAGCGTCTCCGACATCAGGAGGGGTCTTACAGTCTGTGTGATAAGAAACCAGTGCGTCTCCGTTTATTTGGCAGCATTTTTATCTTTCTGAATGGTATGTCAAATATCAGTGCCTCTTAAAATAGACGTCGTCTTAGATTTGAGGAATTAACAATAAAACCGATTTTGTAGGTGGTTGTGAAGACCAAGTGCCCAGCGTGAGCCTGGCGTGGTCCCCACTCCCGGTGAGGGTGTCATTGAGCTCCCGCTCTTCTCCGTCTCCCTTTTGAATTCCCTGTGTTTTGGGTACAGCAGGTTCTCAGTTATCGTGGTGGTGGTGGTGGTGATGATCTAGACGGCGTCTCCACAGCGGGTTGAAGGCTCTGTAAAATAAACCAAATGGAAAATGATGCTTTGCCCTTAACCCAAGCCTCTCTTCCTCAGGATGAAAGAAGAAGGTCTCTTAAATTGTGCTAAGCTGCACAATGAGCTTTTTTTTTTTTTTTTTTTCCATTACATTGGATGTGACAGCAACCTGGCTTTATGTTGTTAAAACATTTCCACTCCCCATTGGGAAGCTGCCATCTCTTATGAATTTAATAGCGTAAGGGTAGGTGAAAAACCAGAAAACAAAAATATTTAACTGTGAAAGAAATTTGCCACCCTACTCTTTTCATAAGATAGATCGTTTAATGGGATCTGAGCTTTGGCTGTTGGACTCTCTCTAAAGTTAATCAATCCGAGTAAAAGAGTTTCAAAGCAGGAGCGGATGATTTATACTAATCAAAGGGAGGAAGGAGGAGATTTTTTTAAACTAAAGCTTTTAAATAGAGTAATCCAATAGCCTGGTAGCGTGGCATTTTGTCTTCTGGTGGGTATTGATAAATGTTTAAGCATGTTTGTAATCATCGACTCAGCTAGCGTTTATCGAGTGCCCACTGTGTCCGGCTGGGGCAGCAGCCTCGCTAAGGGGACGATGGATGGTGTGGGGCTGGGCGGGGCCCTGGCTGCAGGTAATAAGTTCAGGTGGGGTGAGAGGTGCTTGGCAGAGATGTGGGGTGCCAGCCCTTCAGAGCCCTCATCGCCCCGCTGTCCCCCGGAGGGATCCCTGGCTATCCACAGAGCCGCCTCACTCCACCCTTCCAAGCCCTACATTCCTCATAGGTTGTTTGGGATTGGATGGGGTCGTGGATTCGCCAAAGGGGAGACACGTGCTGCTTCTCAAATACAGTGTCCTTTCCAGAGGATCCACCCTGGTAGCCATCTGTATGTTTTCTTTGCCACAGTATTTTAGGTTTGTTTGTTTTTATTTTATTTTATTTTATTTTATTTATTTTTTTTAATTTTTTTTTTAAATTTTTATTTATTTATGATAGTCACAGAGAGAGAGAGAGGCACAGAGACACAGGCAGAGGGAGAAGCAGGCTCCATGCACCGGGAGCCCAATGTGGGATTCGATCCCGGGTCTCCAGGATCGCGCCCTGGGCCAAAGGCAGGCGCCAAACCGCTGCGCCACCCAGGGATCCCGGTTTGTTTGTTTTTAAAGACTTTATTTATTTATTCATGAGAGACACAGAGAGAGAGAGAAGCAGAGACACAGGCAGAGGGAGAAGCAGGCTCCATGCAGGGAGCCCGATGCAGGACTTGATCCCAGATCCCAGGAACATGCCCTGGGCCAAAGGGAGACGCTCCACCCCTGAGCCACCCAGGCGCCCCTATCACATAATTGTTAAGAATGTTTCTGCTGCAGAGACTGAGAACCACATCAGACAGACTGATTCTTCTTGCTTCAAGTGTCAGAAATAATTTAGAAAACTAAAAGGGAAAGGCAAATCTGACGTACTTACCCGTAGTTTTATGTTTTCCTTTGTACTTTTTCTTTTTTTGATGTCCCAAGATTCATTGTTTTATCGTTTCCTGTCTATTTAGAGAACTTCCTTGGGCTGTTCTTTGAGGTTAAGTTGGCTGGGCAACAAATTTATTTTTTTATTTTTTTTTATTTTTAGTTTTCCTTCCTCTGGGAATGTCTCGGTCCCCCTCTGTTTCTGAAGGATGTTTGTGCTGGTTGGGGAGATCAGGTGGGTGGGTGCCTCCTTGCCTCCCTCGAACAACATGCCACTTCCTCGTGGCCTCCACTGTGCCCGATGGGAAATCCGCTGTCGCTCCAGTGGCTTCTCACACAGGAACGAGTTTTCCCGTGTTCTCGCTTGGCTCTGGTTTTCAGGCGTTTGGTCATAATGTGCCTTGGCACAGATTTCTTTGGGTTTGTCCTCTTTGGGGTTTGCCAACCTTTTTTGAATGTGTAGGTTTGCATCTTTTTCCAGATTTGGGGGAAGTTTCAGCCATTTCTTTGAATCTTTCCCTGGCCCCACTGTCTTTCTCGGCCCTGGGGCTCTGCTGACACACATGTTAGATCTCTTGTCAAAATCCCACATGTCTCTGAGACTCTATTCAATTTTTTTTTTTTTTCAGGCTGTTTTCTCTGTTGTTCAGATTGGGTGCTCTTCCTCCTTCCATCTTCAAGGTCGCTGGTTCTTTCCTCTGTCTTTTCTATTCTGTTCTGAGCCCATCTGTTGAGTTTTTTGTGACTGTGTTTTTCTGTTTTTAAAATTTCCATTCGTCTTTCCCTTATATTTTCTGTTCCTTTGCTGAAGACTCTCTGCTTTGGCATTTGCTAGAAGTGTGTTCCTACTTGCTCGTTATATTGTTTTTGTGATGGCTGCTTAAAGTCTTCGTCAGATAATTCTGCTATCTGTATCATCTAGTGTTGGCCTCTTGACTGTTTCTTGTCATTCAAGTTGAGATTTTCCTGATTCTTGAAAGATTACGATGATTTTTGGTTGAATGCTGGGCATTTTAGGTGTTACCAGAGTCTGGATCTTACTTAAATCTATCTTTCTTTTCTTTTCTTTCCTTTTCTTTTCTTTTTTTTCTTTTCTTTTCTTTCTTTTTCGTTCTCTTCTTTTCTTTCTTCTTATTTATTCATGAGAGACACAGGCAGAGGGAGAAAGAAGCAGGCTCCCTGGGGGGAGCCCGATGTGGGACTTGATCCTGGGACCCCAGAATCACGCCCTGAGCCAAAGGCAGGCTCTAAACCGCTGAGCCACCCAGGGATCCTCAAATCTGCTTTAGCAGGTCCCTCTGACACAGCCCTGGTGAAGAAGTGGGGTGCTGCTTCGTTACTGCCAGAGAGGGTAGATGTCAGGCTCTCTTCTTGACTTCTGCTGATACCCAGGAGAAGATGTGCCCCAGGGGACTGCTGGGCAGGGTGGGGGTTCAGGCTGCCCGCGGGGTCCCTGTGATACCAGCCCTGACTAGGAGGGGCAGGAGTGCCTCAGTACTGCTCCCTGGTGGCTTCCAGGGACACAGTGGTAAGGAGGTAGAGAAAGTCCTGACTGTGCACTGGGCCTCCTCTAACACCGGCCCACTGGAAGTAGGGAGGGTGCTTCATCAGCCTTGGGGTTGGGGTGGAGGTCCGGCTTTCTGCCCGGCGTTTGCCATCAGGGTTGGGGGTTGGGCTACAGCGTGGTCTATGGGCTTTGGCTTTTGTAGGGCAGCTCTTGTCCTGAGCTCCGTGCTAGGAGCAGGACCCCAGGGGAGGTGGAGGGAGAGTGGAGGAAGGGCAACGGGGGTCCCTGAGGTAAGGATAAAGGCAGGCGTGCACGTGGTTTCTCTGTTTCTCTGTCTCTCTGTCCCTCTGTCTCCCTGTCTCCCTTTGATGCACAGCAGAAGGCCTAGAAGGATACAAACCAGATTGTTCAGTGATGCCCTTGTTCCAAAGGGGATGGTACTCTATTCTATAGAGTTTTGCATTACTTAGCTGTTTTAGAATGAGCATGTATTCATACTGTAACTTCTGTAATAAATAATAATAATCACAGGAGGAAACTGTTATAGGACCAGGAGACCCTGAATGCCCGAATCCTTATCCTACTCTTGATCATCTCACCTTGACCTCCCAGACGAGGTGGACTTAGAAAGAACAACAGCAGGAGGGAAATGCTTCCCTGGATTATGTGCTGGGGCCTAGGGCCTGAGATTTGCGGGGGGGGGGGGGGGTCCCCTCAGGAGCAGGGCAGCTTCAGCTGACACCTGTGCTACCTGTGGCCAGAGGAGGGGGTGGGACCTAGTAGTTCCCAGTGACCTCCACAGTGTTGAAGGGGCCTGACCAACCTGCTGGGACCTATGAGCCCCTTCTGGTTCATGACCTTCTTCAGGGAGTGAGGTCAGAGGCTCGCTCATCCCTGGGTCCCCAGGCAGGGTGGAGGTCAGCAGGTGGGCGTCAGAGGTCATGGGCAGGATGTGGCTCTTCCTGGCCAGGAGTTCTTACAAATCAGAGTTCAGAAATGAGGACTTGTTCATGCAGTTATTTTAAGGTTCTCTTTTTTAATAGTACAGAGTAGCTGCCTGAAAACTGGCAAATATTTCATAGAAATGGAACACTCAAACTCCAAACTTCTGTGATTTTCCTTGTATCGAACATGTGGTTTTCTCTTTGAATCCTTTTGTTGAGGACGAGTGCATAGTAATTGGACCTAAAAATGCATCCAAATTATAGCATCTTTATCAGAATTAGCTGACAACATAATTATGATTATATTTTAGGGTATAAGATACATTTTTCCATGTTAGTCCACTATAAAAAATGAAAAGAGCTCCTTTGTTGTTATTTTGGTGGAATAACAATTCTTAATATTTGGGGGGATGCATCCTGATTGGACTTTCTTTGCACGTCTTGACATTTTGCTGTTTATACCCAGCTTTATGAGCATCTCCAAAGAGTGCACGGTTCCCCCCTCTCCCCCACCCCCCTGCCCCGGTTGGAGGCCTGGGGGACAGTCACAGATTTTGTTCAAGAGGGAACACTGTGTATTCTCTTTGGGCTTCTGGAACCAGCTGCTTTTAAATACAAGATTGCATCGGGACGCCTGGCTGACTTGGTTGGTAGAACATTTCAACTCTTGGCCTCAAGGTTGTAAGTTCAAGCCCCACGTTGGGTGTAGAGATTACTTAAAAATGAAATTAAAAAAAAAAAAAAAGAAAAAGAAACCAAGATTATGTGGTTGGTGGTGAAACAGAGCCCAACCGCCGGCACAGCTCGGGGGTTGTGTGGTCCTGTTGGCGGTGACCTTGGAAGGGCCACGTGGCACCACAGAGACGCTGGGCCTGGCTCAGGTGAAGCTGCCTTCCACCTTGACTGCTTCCCTGGCTGCGTGGCCGAGGAGAGGTCAGCCCTTCCACCTCCTGGGTCATGCTTGTTCGCTTCTGCCCACACCCTCAGTGAAGTGATGGGTGTCATGGGTCACGTGTCCCTCTCTCTGCCCACACCTGGGGTCCCCAGGTCTTGTCTCTGCCTGTCTAACGGGGCAGACACCCTGCAGGCACTTGGGAAGCACATGGGCCAAGGCCAGATGCCACCCCGTCCTCCGGGGTGTGGAATAGCCGGGTGGTAGCTGGCGACTTACAGTCCCCTCCACCCCTGTGTCATACGTAGATGCAAAAGTAGTTTGAGTCATTTGGTGTCCACACAGTGCCTGGCGTGCCTGTGAGTGGAGACGACTCACAATAACTCCATGGTCCCCAAAAGTTCTGCTCAGTTAAGTGCCACAGAATTCTCTTTCTCCTGAGAGCATCACAGAAGTCAGTACCACCAGGTACAGGTCTGCTGGGAAGTAGTTTCACAGAACCTGTACAGTGCAGCTGTGCCATGATGTGTCCATGTGGCCCACGTAGCTGGGGCCACCTCTGTGCTGCGGGGCCTGCAGGGGGCCTGCCTGTGGCCACTGCGCGGTATGGGCTGGAATGACCGAGAAAGAAATTGATGGGCGATTCTGGGATCATGCTCTTTGGGGATGATTTTCATTTCAGACGCTGTTGGGCATCACGGTGAGTAGTTATCCCAACTGGAAGGAACTCCACTCAGGGCGCGTAGCCAGACAGACACTGCTCATGTCAAGAGCAGGTGGCAAAGAGTCTGGTCTCTGCTTCCTCCCGATGGTGACTTGGGCGAGCTGCTCTCCTTTCTCAGCTCGGTTTCCTTGCCCGTGGAAGGGGCTTTCCAGATCCTGTTTTGCCTAAATCAGTGGGATCGATGCAGGGTCAGCAGGAAGCTCGTTGAAAACAACATAGCCTCATATGAAGAAAAGAAGCATTTCTGTAATCCCGTGTTGTTTGAATGGGAAGCCTTTTGGGTTCCTTGGGAATAAAGCATTTCCTGGAAAAAAATAAAATATCGACTGACGGTATTCAGGAGAGATTTTCATTGATGAAGCAATGTTCTGCTTTGTTAAATTTCTGTTTCCTGTGTTGTTTGGTAGGGAAAAATCCTCTTAGGTCACTACTCCACCTGCTTGCTCACGGAGGAACCCTTCTTTTGAATCCAAAGGGAGATTGTACTTGTGGCTCCAGTGCCTTGCAGGGTTCTCCTCATGGGGGCAACGTCAGGTTGGCCCACCGCCTTCCTTTCCTGTCTCCTCTTTCTGTAGGGGACTCTTGCTGTAAAGAGGAGGAGGAAAATGGGATGAGGGAGAGCAAGGGAGTGGAGCTCAAGAAAGATTCTTTGTCTTAAGATGGGAAAATAAACCTGTAGCAAAGGTTTAAAAAAAAACAAGCAAACTACTTCCTCTGTAGTAAAGAGGAAGAATTGGAGATCTGGAGAAAGACGCAGAAGTTACTGGAACACTCTCATTGGGTGGGAGGGGTTGGGGTTCAGTTTACACCGCGTATCCAGTGTCCTTCCAGGGTGGCCCGTGGGTGCGGTCTTCCCCTTTAGAGAATTTTAAAGCAGTAACAGCGCTTAAATGTTGGCCTGCTGGACTGAGTCAGGGCTGTGGTGTACAGCGTTCCCACTGCCAAGCGGGCTCGGTACCTGCATCCGCCGTTACGTCCCAGCAGCCGATGGGTCATTGCTACGTGTCGAAGATCGCCCAGCTTTACAGCAGTTGGCATTGGGACTGGGAATGGAATCTGGGTTTGTCTGGCTTCACAGCCACTGTCCTTTCCATCATACCAACTCTTCTTTGCATTGTTAAAAAAAAAATCTAGCTTTTAATTAGTTTTTTGCTCCTAAATTTAATATTTTTATATGTACCGACAATTATCTTAGAAAGGAACCTTTTACCATTACACCTTCCTGCCTAGTATTATGGGATGAACGTAGTGGACTATTAGTAAATATTTGTGAATGGTGGTAATGCTTTTAGTTAGGAATTAAGTGCTTAAAGAAATCAACAGCTTCCCATTCTTCTTGTGTTTAGTTTCTGTGCCGGCCAGTGAAAGGTGTCTTGGCTCTTGAGAAATGCTGTTTTGATCAATTTTCCCTTGTACCTAATTTAAGAGAGGCTAGCTAGAGCGCTTAATTGCTGTCAGCGAGATTCATTCATTTGAAGCTTGGGTTTTGGTTTTACAGTTCCCTGCTTGTTCTTTTACCTTGCCAGGTCGATGCTGGAATCTGGGCTGTCAGACACGGAGGGCGGAGGGTGGGAGGGATTAGAAGTTAGAGAAGTGAGCTGCCTGGCGTGGAGGTGTCCATGAGAGCGACACAGTCTGTTGGAGGCTGACCGTGGCCCAAAAGGGCAGCCTTCAGTATTTTTCTTTGGTGACTGGAAGCAATCGTTGTTTTCGTTAAGATGAAATAACATAGTTTGCTTTTTTTCTTACAGAAAATACGGCTATCTTCATGTGCAAATGTTGTAACCTTTTCTCACCCAACCAGTCGGAGCTGCTCTCCCACGTTTCTGAGAAGCACGCAGAAGAAGGGGTTAATGTTGATGAAATCATCATTCCCCTCAGACCTCTGAGTACTCCTGAGCCCACCAACCCAAGCAAAAGCGGAGATGGTAAGAGGCCTGGGGTACTGGGCGAGGGGGCCACGGCCACAGATGTGCCCGTTGACGATGATGGTGTTGATTTGCTCACATGTGCTTTGCTACGGTTCCTGTTTGGCAGGCACAGAAACCCAGAACATTCACATTTCCCACAGTTAATAATTGTCCAATTATAGGTCCACTCAAATAAGATCCTGTTTTTGAATTCACTATACCCAGTGTCTGTGGGTGCTTCTCCAGTGCCTGGTTGTAGAAGGAGGAAGGAAGGAAGGAAGGAATGAGTGAGTGCATGAAGGGAGGTGTTGTCAGACGAGTGTGGGTTTAACCCAGCTCCAGGACCCGCCAGCTGCATTACCTGAAGCAGATGACGTGACTTCTCTGAGCCTCACTGTGCTTATCGGACAAATGAAGATAAATACTCCTGTCACAAGGTGGGCGCTGGGGATTAAGCCAGGGGATATACCTGTGGCACCTCGGATGATGCCTGGCACAGAAGACAATAAAGGAAAGCTATTACAGCATACGTGATTAATGTATAAGACTATACAACCCGAGACACCGCATTTCTGAACTGAGCGTGTAAACCTGGAATGAGGATTCAAATAGCAAAGCTTTGATTCGCACAGAATCCTTCAGGTTCACAATGAGCGTGCGAAGGGAGATCCATCTTGTCAGCGGCGTCCAGACATCTCCCACTGAATGGCATCAGATGCAGCAGGCAATGGATTAGAGAAACCTTTGAGGCACTGTAATTAGGTCCCCACAGACAAAGAAGATGTGTACTACACGAGGAATAGCTGCAAACAACAGTTAAAGAAGAAAAAAAGCGTCCATAAAACTATTTTTTATATGATGAGCGACAACAGCCAGAACAGTCCGTGGCCATGAGAGCTCCATCACAGGATTCATTAGCCACACTGATAACCAATTGCTCTTTCCTGGGAATATTCAGACTGGCATTTCTAAGCAGGCTGGCTTATTGATCATCTGTCTGACATCGTTAACAAGGAGAGACTCCAGACAAAAAATGTTTTGGTTAATGAGTCCCTCTGGCCATTCCCAGGGAGCTCAGAGAAATACACCTGACAGAGGATTAAGTTGTTGAGAAGTTAGGAGAAGTTCTGCTGGATACTGTTACTGGAGAAAGATGAAACTGAGAAAACCGGGCACCTGAAACCAGTGGTGGCGAATGAGGAGGAGGGTGGAGTGTTCGTGTCTTCCTCTCCAGCAGCCGAGCAGGGTGGGTCCATGGTGTGTCAGCCCCATCACGGGCCTCGGGAGAGGGACTGGCCTCTCCCCACTTCGAGAAAGCAGGTCTGAGGTGGGCAGTTACACGTAATCACATCTTAACCGAATAGTGTCCTTTTGAGTCTCTGCTTTGGGGAGGAGGGGTGGGGAGAGGGCCATTTGGCATTCAGAATCTGCCCAGTAGCCTGATTAAAAATGGACAAAAGACCTCAACAGGCATTTTGCCTAAGGAGGCATACAGATGACCAACAGGTGCATGAAAAGATGCTCAGTGTCACTAACCATCAGGGAAGGTCAAATCAAAACTGCAGTGAGCGATCACCCCGCCCCCGTTGGACTGGCTGTCCTCGGGAAGACAAGATCACACGTGTTGGCGAGGATGTAGAGAAACGGGACCCTTGTGCCCTGTTGGCGGGAATGCAGACTGGTGCAGCCACTACGGAAAACAGTGGGGAGGTTCCTCAAAACGTAAAGATAGAATTACTGCATGATCCAGCAATCTCACTTCTGGAAATATATCCAAAGGAAATGAAATCAGTATTGCAGAGAGATACCCACACCCCAGTGTTCCCTGCAGCTTCATTCACAGTAGACGGCCCAAGGGTCTTTCAGCAGATGAGTGAATACAGAAGGTGCCTCTCTCTCTCTCTCTCTCTCTCACACACACACACACACACATACATTATTCACCCTCAACAAAGGAGGAAATCATGCCATTTGCAACATGGATGAATCTGGAAGACTTTACCTTAAGTGAAATAAGCTGGACACTTAGAAAGACGAACATTTTTGTGATCTCACCTATATGTAGACTCTAAAATAGCGGAAATCATAGAACCAAAGAGTAGGATGGTGGTTGCCAGGTAGTGGGGGGGAGTGGGGAGAGCATAGTCAAGAGGTACAAACTTTGAGATGAGTTGAGTTCTGGGGAACTAATGCACAGCGCGGGGATTACAGTGAACAGTGCTGTATTATGTCCTCGAAGCTGCTGGCAGAGGAGGTCATAACTGTTCTCACCAAAAGGAAAAAATGGTTGCTGTTGTTGGTCGTGGTGCGCATTTACCAATGATAATGTATATTAAATCATCTTGTTGTACACCTTAAAAAATCCTATTGTATAACCTAAATATATGCAGTTTTTGTCAATCACGCCTTAGGAAGGCTGGAAATAAAAGGTTCTGTTTAATTCCAGGGCCCTCCCAGTTGAGCCACCCGTTCTGGGGCTAAGGCTCGTCTGCCCAGACCTCACTGGAGGACCCTCGACGATGTCCACTGCCCCATGGCCACCGTCCTGCTCAGGGCTTAAGATGCCTTGGCTTTCCAAAGAGTGCGGCTTAATGGATGATGGAGCCAGAGCTTTAGTCAGGAACTTGGAATGTTGCCGTACCTGCCTCTGGGGTTGAGCATCTATAAACTGAGAAGAATGGATAATCTCTCTTGTAAAATTCATATGGCGGATAGAAGTCCCAGGGATTAACGGGTCGAGAACCTAGAGATAGGTTGTTACAGAGCTTTAATTCTGTTTTCATTCAGCTTTGCTTATTAAGATTTTCTTCCAACTAAAAATGAAATGTGAATGAGATAAAATAATTTGAATTTTTCATTTCATTTATAAATAATGAGTAAACGGTAAGAGCGCAGAATAGAACTCTTCCTGGAATTCTGTGCGTCAGTGTTTTCTAGCGTACGCGTGGGCTGACTTCTACCCTTGCCCTTGGTACTGATGTTAGTGATGAAAGGGGCGGGTCTCTGCTCAGGACACCATCCCTGACCCGTCTTGTCCTCTCACCTGCTCTGCCTCCCTGGTCCATCACTCAGTGGGGACGACCATGTGATTTTTTTCTCCCCCCTTCATTCCATTAATATGGTGATTTACGTGGATGGATTTTCATACCCTTGAACCACTCTTACATTCCTGGGATGCATTCCACTTGGTCATATTGCATAATCCTTTTTCATGTGCTGCTGGAGCTGGTTTGCTAGTTTTTGTTTGTTTGCTTGTTTTTGCTTTTTTGCTTGCTAGTATTTTGGTGAAGAGTTTTGTGTTTGTATTCAGAGATAGCAGTAGGGTCATTTCTCTGATGTCTTTGGTTTTGGAATCAGGGTAGTCGTGGCCTCACAGTGATTTGGGAAGTGTCCCTTCCTCTGTTTTTTGGAAGATTTTTGAAGTGTCGGTGTTAATTCTTAAATGTTTGATAGAATTCATCAGTGAAACCCTTTACTTTTGGGCTCTTCGTGGGAAGTTTCTGGATTACCCATTCAGTTTCTTTGCTTGAGACAGGTGTATGAATACTTTCTCTTTCTTCTTGACTTCCTATTTTTAAAAGATTTTATTTTTTTATTCATGAGAGACACACAGAGGCAGAGACACAGGCAGAGGGAGAAGCAGGTGCCCTACAAAGAGCCTGATGTGGGACCCGAACTCAGGATCATGCCCTGAGCCAAAGGCAAACGCTCAACCACTGAGCCACCCAGGTGCCCCTTGAACTCCTTTTAGTACTTTGTGTCCTCCTAGGAAATTTTCCATTTCATCAAAGTTATCTGATTTGTTGGCATATAATTACTTGTTCATAGTATCCCTGAGAATTAAAAAAAAATTTTTTTTGTAAGATGAGTGGTAATGTTCCATCTTTCATTCCTGATTTTAGCTACTTGAGTTTTACCTGTTTTTTCTTGGTGGGTTTAGCTAAAAGTTTGTCAGTTTTTAAATTTTATCTTCTGTTTTTCTCTTTAATCTCTTTACACTCTAATTTTTATTTTTATTTCTTGCCCTTCTGCTTGCTATGCATTTGGTTTGCTTCTGTTTTCTCTGGTTTCTTGGGTTGGAAGAGATTGGTGATCTTTCTGTATCTCACACAGTCACTTACAGCCTTGTGAAGCCTGCTCTCATTGCATCCCATGGACATTTGTATGTCATGTTTTCCTTTTGATCATCTCAGCATATTTCCTAATTTCCTTGATGATAGCCTCTTTGACCCATTAGTTAGTTAGGAATGCCATTTAATTTCCATGTATTCTTGAGTTTCACAGATTTTTTTTTTCTGTTCTTTCTTACTTTTCTTTTTTAAAATTAAATTTTAATTGGTGCACATGATTACATTAGTGTCAGGATGTACAGATAGTGATTCGATATTCTTATACATTGTGAGATGTGATCACCACAGTGGCTCTAGTCACCACCTGTCCCTGAAGTTATTACAATATCATTGATTATATTCCCTATGCTGTACTTTTCTCCCTTTTTTTTTTTTTTAAGACTTTTTAAACATTTATTTACTTGAGAGAGCATCAGTGAAAGCAGGAGCAGGGGGAAGGGTCAGCAGGAGAGGGAGAAGCAGACTTCACGCATGCCCAGCAGGTCCCCAGGATCATGACCTGAGCTGAAGGCAGAAGCTTAATCGACTGAGCCACCCAGCTGCCCCTTCTATGCTGTACTTTTCATCCTCATTACTTACTTATTTTTTACCTGGAAGTTTGTACCTCTTACTCCCCTTCATGTACTTCACCCATCCCCCATCCCCATCCCATCCCCCATCCCTCTCCTTCTGGCAACCACCAGTTTGTTCTCCATAACAATGAGTCTGTTTCTGTTTTGTTTCTTTGTTTTTTAGATTCCATATATAAGTGAAATCATTTGGTATTTATCTTTCTCTTTCCGACTTACTTTACTTAGCATAATACTCTCTAGGTTTATCTGTGTTGTTGCAAATGGTGAGATTTCATTATTTTTTATGGCTAAGAAATATTCCAGTGTGTGTGTGTGTTCCTGTGTTTGTGTGTACACACGTATAACACATATAATACATCTTTTTTTCCCCATCTATCAGTGACACTTAGGCTGCTTTCTTATCTTGGCTATTGTAAGTAATGGTGCCATGAATGAAGATGTGCACATATCTTTTCAAATTAATGTTTTTGCTTCCTTCAATACCTACAAGTAGAATTTCTGGATTGTAGGGGAGCTTTATTTTTAAGTTTTTGAGAAGACTCCACACTTTTCCAGAGTGACTGCACCAGGTCGCATTGCCGCCCACAGTGTGAGAGAGTTCCCCTTTCTCCACATCCTCGCCAACACTTGTTATTTCCCATCTTTTTAATAATACCCCTTCTGATAGGTATGAGGTGGTATCTCATTGTAGTTTTGGTTTGCATTGCTCTGATGATGAGTGATGTTGAGCATCTTTTCCTATGTCTGTTGGTCATCTAGATGTTGTCTTTGGAAAAATGTCTGTTCAGGTACTCTGCCCACTTTTTAATTGTTTTTTTCCCTTTTTTTTGGTTATTCACTTGTATGAATTTTTTATTTCTAATTTCAGTCCACATATTTTGTATGATTTACACATTTTTTGAGACATGACTTATGTGGTTTATCTTGGAGAACATTCTATGCGTATTTGAGAAGAATTTATAGTCTGCTGTTGATGGTGGCATGTTTTTATAGATGCGTGTTAGATTTTGTTAGTGTATGGTGCTGTCCGTGTCTTCCATTTCTTTACTGATGCTGAGATTTTATAATTGAGGAATATGTGGCTCAGAGACTGGAAGAGTTACAAGAACACACGGTTACCTAGTTAGTAGGTGGGAGGGTGGGATCTGGGCCCAGGTGCTCTGAGGCATTTGCCTCTTCTTGTACTGCTCTGGGCATAATCAGACTCTTACTACGAGGCTACTTTAAAAATTATTTTCCTTTATTAACTAATTTACTTTTGACTTAAATTTTTCTTGAACACATTTCCTCTCTTTTGTGTGTGTGTATCCTGGAAGATTAGTTGCCTGTACGGTTTAATTTTTAAAAGTATTTAAGACTTAAATTAAACTCAGACTCTTAATACTAGAAAATTTTTTCAAAAGTCTTTCATTAAGAACTCCAAGTCCTCCTTTTTCTCTCTGTGCAAGTCTGTAAAATTTGAGGCTTCTAGAAGCTTAGTTTCTCTCTGATGATTTCTATTCAGGTTTAACCTTCACAATTCATTTTAAGTTGAGAGATACTTGAAATGGTTTAATTAAACCTTTAACTGAGTAGTAATTGATTTATTATTTTGGTCTCTCTTTATAACATGAAGGTTCCTAAATCCTTTGGTTTATTTTATAGCCTTTTAATCTTTTTTGCTCATGTAGGAAGTGGTCTGCCTAAGAACCTTTCATTTTCTCCTCTCTTCCCTATCAGATCTCTGGCTGTGGTCCAAGGAAGAATTGCCTCATGGAGAGAATGTGTGTGTGTGCGAGTGTGTGATGGTGTCTGAGAACGTGCGTAGGTGCATGTTTGGGTGTGAGTGGTGGGTGAGGGTGCACGCGCATGTTTGTTCATCCGGTGGCAGCTGGGGCAGGTGGGCGTGCTGCAGCCCAGCCTACGCGGGTTCCCGGAGGGCCTCATTTAGACTCTTCCATCTTCTTCCCCTTTCAGACCTTCTGTAGAAACTTCTCTCATTTTTCTCTCTGCCTTCCCTCCCACCCCACTTCTTTATTCAGTAAACCCGTGTCTGTTCTATGCTGGGGCACTGTGCTAGGTGCTGATCTGAAGGGGGAGGACGGGGCGCTCTTCCTGCTGGGTCTGCTCCTGCTTGGTGGGTGCAGGTGGGCAAAGAGGCAGTCGTGCAGGACAGCGGGCAAAGCACGTCTCTGGGATAGAGGATGGACCACTACAGCGGGGGTCACAGAGTCTAGTTCGAGGGTGAACAGAGGCTTCCCACGGGAAGTTGGCATCTAAATCTAAACCTCTGTGCTGTCTTTTCTGGACAGCTACCACAAATAGGGTCATTTTTTTCTTTTAAGATTTTATTTATTTGAGAGACAGCATGCATGAGAGAGCATAAGCAGGGGGAGCAGCAGAGGGAGAAGCAGACTTCCCCCTGAGCAGGGAGCCTGATGTGGGGTTCCATCCCAGGACCCTGAGATCATGACCTGAGCAGAAGGCAGCCACTTAAGCAACTGAGCCACCCAGGCACCCCCACATGGGGTCGTTCTGAGTGTACACAGGCATGTTATACTCAGTGTTCCAGAAAGCACTGCAACCTGAGCCCTCTAATCTACACAGGTAGGCGGTGTGGGGGTAGTTAAAGAGCACCCATCTCGGGCTCAGAGAGACTCAGGTTCCATTCCTGGAACTGTCATGTGATCTCCATGGCTGTGGCTGGCACATAGGGTGCTTTTGTGCGGATCATAAAAAGGTGCCCTCATTCCAGGCTGGTAGGTTAGTAACGGGCTTTCTTTGTGGGAGAACAAGCATAAAATGGGATCAGGGCTGGCACAGCCGGTACCACAGGGTTCAGCTCAGGCTCGTGGAGCATGGCCCAGGTCTCGGGTCCCCTCCCCTCCCCCCGTGGCACCTCATTGCAGGTCTCAGCCTGCACTGTGGAGGCCCTGCCAGTGGCTTAGGCAAATGGTTTTTGTCAGTGTCAAAGGGAGATAAGATGCTGGCCTTTTTTTTTTCCCCTTGAAAAGGTTATGAGGTAAATACGTGTTAATACGTAATGCCTTAGTATGTGGTACATGCATGATGCACTTTGTAGTCTCCTGCTTCCCATTTCATCCATCTGTCGTCTGGTTCAGGAGTTGGATCACACTGAGGCTTGTAGCTGGGTGACCCTGTCACCGTTTTCCTGCAGAGCTTAGAGGAGAGGTCAGATTGTATTATTCCTGTGCTCTGAAATTCACTGCACTGACATAAATGTGAAGTTCACCGACTCCGAGGCAAACAGTGGGTTCAGAACCTTGCGTTCCGCTTACTTTGTACTGTGTCGTGGGGTGGGGGGAGGCAGCTTGATTAATCTTCTTAAGCCTCAGCGTCCTTTTCTGTACAATGGGAGTGATTCTGATGCTTCCCACAGAGACCGGATGGAGAAATGCACATGCTTCACCTGGTGCCGGAGCTGTACGGGCTTCCTCATTACCCCGTGTTGTGTGACATTTCCCCATCGCTGCTGGGAGATCCACAGGGAGCAGGCGTGGGTGCCTCTGGCCTCCCTGGCGCCTTGTGGTTCAGGGCTGGCTGCAGTCTGTCCCGCCAGGGGGACGCTGCATTCCCCATAAACCTCAAAGGCTCACACTTCCTCATTTCTGATAAATAATTCATTGTCTTCCCTTTGCTTCCTGGGCTTGTTGGAAGTAAATGTCAGGGAGATTGACTGTCGGGCCCAGCCGTATTAGAGTTTCAGGATTTGCCTAAATTCTCGAGTTGGCGTGACTGGGTTGAGCTGCACAGTGAGGGTGCTGGCTTTATCCCTGGTCTCCGGCATCATGGAATGTGTATTACGCCCCTAATTCCATACTGACTTTCTTGGTGTGTGAGAACCTTTAAAATGAAGAAATCAAGGGGAGGGTGCCGTGAGGAGCGAGAGCAGGTGCGCCCTGAGGAACCCCCTGATTCAGCAGTGGCCCAGTTGGGAAGGTAATGGTTGCTCCAGGCAGATAGTCCAAGTCAGAGTTTTAATGACTATGGCCACAGTAATAAGCACTTGCCACTTAACTGACCACCTTCTAAGTACTATGCTCAGCATTTTAATGCATGGCTTTTATTTGTCCGTGACTATAACACACAGTTTTGTGTTTATTTTTCATACCAGAAACAGCAGCTTGGGGGGGATTTAACTTGGGGAGGCCCGTCTCCCCACTCGGGTTCTCTGCGCTGCAGCACTGGCTCCTTTCAGTGTCCAGAGCTGACCCGAGGGCTCCATGACCCGGTGGAGAGAGCTGGGCAGGGAGAAGGAAAACCCAGGTCCTGGCTCTGTGAGCTCAGCAGCAGATTCCAGAAAATGTGCCAAGACCCTTGAACCTTGAAGTCCCTTATTTCTCTTCCTGTTGAGGAAATTACATTTCTATATCTATCTCCGAGGGTTTTTATGGGGGTAAAATGAGATAAGGACTCGGAAAAGGCCTTGCACACTTGAGTGATGTGCAAATAAAGAGCTTACGTTATTAGATTTTTAGTAACGTGGAGCTGTTTTTAATCACAGGGCTCATGTTGTCTTTTGATTGAATTTAACGACCTTTGGCTGATTTCTTCCTGTCCCTTGCTAGTTTTGGCCTTGGATCTGCAAGGATGATTCTCTGCTTGTGAGGATGTGTCCCCCAAACTGTGGCGTTGGGGCAGGATTGAAAGGATGTGTGGTGGCTCGCCTCTTTTTTCCTTTTGGAAACTGGACACAGGAAATGGCTTCTTTTCCTGCCATCAAACAACGTGTATTGACTTCTTAAAGTGTCTCCTACATCTCCAGCTCTGATTGTGATCCTTGGGCTCTGGGAATTCAGCCTTTGGATATGTAACAGGTGGGGAGACAGGGAAGCACGCAGGCCGGAGGCTCTGTCAGCGGCGTGTATGCCATGTGTGCCTCCCACTGTCCACGCGAGAGCAGCTGGGATGGCCGCCTGGAGGAGGACCTGAGGGTTTGAGTGGGGGCTTGGGGTCTGACTGGGGTGCAGGAGGTGGGCGCGGATGGGGGAAGCAGTACAGGTACGTACAAGGAGACCAAGATTATCGGTGCAAATTTAGGGAAGTCTAGAACATTGCTGAGCACTTGAGAGAGAGCCCCGCTCTGTGTGCATGTGTGCACGTGTTGGGCCATGTGAGGACCTAGAGACCTCGGAGGTCTGGGTGTTGTGAACAGTGGAATGTTCTAGAGTAAGGGCTCAGCAGTGAGACAAGGGTTGCAGGCAGAAGAGGAGGGGAGCAGGAGGCTGTGGTCCGGGGGCTGTGTGTAGGGGTCTTGGTGACAAAGAACAGAGAGGGGGTGTAGTGGGCAAATGTCTTTCGGACAAACCACAGAGCACCCAGACTGGCCGAAGGAGAAAGTTCATGGAGGAGGAGGGGGAACGGAAGGTAAGCCCATCCTGGGGTTTTGATTACGAGGTTGCAGGAGTTCCCTTGCCCACTTCCACAGTTCTGTAAAATGTTTGTAGTTGACAGCAGCAACTCGTTTTCAGTGCTTTTAAATTATTCCGAGTTCATTTATGAATATTTCATTTTTCGCTAACTAATTGGTCTTGAGCAGCTGCATTATGGATGTAGCAAGATGTAAGATTAGTTTTGTCACCGTCGTGTTAGAGGATTTCCAAAGCTTTCAGGGGTGATTCTGTGTTTCTTCCTTGACAGCCGGCTTGTGCGCGCTGCTCATCGGTTTAGCCCTCGGAGATGTGCTGGTGCCGCTGTGCAGGACAGCAGCTCCGCTGCCGGGGGTACCAGGTGGTCAGGATGAGGGCTCGGCCTGCAGGGAGTCCCCATCTGTGGGGAGAGACGCGGACGGGGCAGAGCCTTGCTCGCACCCTGTGTGCCATGGTTGCTGGCACGTGCTTGGGCGCATCTCTGAGGATAGGACGCCGGGTGCCCTGCCGCAGAGAGTGTGCTGAACCCCAGTTAGGGGCACAGTTGCCCACGAGACTGCTGACCCCGCCACAGGCTTGGGAGTCCCTCCAGGGCCACCATCGCTCTGACCAGCTAGCTGCGAATTCAGGGGACCCTGAGGACTCCCTCCAGTTCCAGAAGTGTCTTAGAATGGTTCACAGAACTTAGAAAAGCATCCTTACGAGTACCCTGTTAAATACCATGTGTAGGGAGAGATGCACGGGCCGAGTCTGGGACTGGGGGGCTTCTGGATGCGGAGCTGTCTGTCCACCTCCTGCCCCCGTGGAGTCCTGGACGCCGTTGCCTTCTCCCTGCTGTATTATGTGACAGGACTTGAGTATTTCCAACCAGGGATGCTCGCCCAGCCTTCAGCGTCCACCTCGATGACCCACCGACCCCGTGGCTGGCCTGCAGTCCCTCGCTCCTCCCGGGGGTTCGGGGGAGCACCTCTGTTCTCCAGTTCCTCCCGAGCTCAGAACTGGTCTGACTTGTCACGGAGCCGAGGCGTAAGGCCCGTTGTTAGACTGTCGGCGGCCCCAGCCCCAGGCAGAGGGGCAGTCCACCTGTCAGGCGGGACGTTCTAGGGCCCAGAGGTCACCCCCAGCAGCAGAGGGCAGAGAGCCCAGGGTAAGGCTGCTCCTTCACACGGCTGCGTCGAAGGAGGAGCGCTGATGTGCACCTGGCAGCTGGCCGGGCCTTCGGGGAGGTTGGGCCTGGGCCGTGGACATGCAGGACGGTCCCGCCGCTCACCCTGCTGCTCTGCCGTTCATTGCCGCTTCGGGAATTTGCACAAGTACATGCTGGGGGGAAGATTAGCAAGGAGAGAAGTTTCCATGGCTGTGAGGTAAACAGGTTGTCCTTCTTTCCTTGCCACCCGCTCCAGCCTCCTGTACATGGCAGTGGGCCTGTGTCCACACAGCTGTTGTTCTTCTCGGGAAAATCCATTGCGGACAGTGGGATCCAAGGGTCCCGCGCCCTTGTTCGTTTGATCTGGTCTCTCTGTCTGCCTTCCTGTTGCTAAGTACTTTCCCTCCCCTACCCCCACCCCATCTCCAGCACACCCCGGACATAGCAGGGAGGCGGTCACGGTGCACTGTGCTGGCTGCCCTGGCCGAGGAAGGCTCTGGTTTGGGTCTCTTGCTCAGTGTTGAGCCACCCTTGGCACTGCAGCTCTGCAGAAGCTCTTCCCCCAGAAGGCCCCCCCCTTACCCCCCAGGTCTTCCCCATTCTGGTGCATGACCTCCCTGAGTTCTTGGGGACCCTGCGTCAAAGCAGGCTCCTGTGTCCAGAGCCCACACTTGCCATGCCACTCTTTCTCTGCAGACTGCTCCAGAACCATCCTGCCCCCTCCCCTCTGGTCTCCCTGTCTGATGTGGGAGCACAAGGACCTACTTAAAGGGTCTTCATGGGGGTAGCAGTGGGCAGCGTGGGGGATGCCTACCTGTGCAGACTGGTGGCCTTAGAGCAGGGAGACGGCCTGAAGATCTCATTCTGTACTTGACCATATTACCAGGATGCTGCTGGAGCCAGGACCCCCTCCTTTCCTCTGCAGCTCAGATTTGGACGATTGCTGAAATGCTGTACCTCAGCAGATAGGCCACTAACAGACTGTGCTGGTTTCCTGCTTGGTGTCTCTCAGGATACCTGTCAGGTCACATCATTTGGGACCAGACACTCCCTCTTCACGCACCCAGCAGCACGATGCTTCCCGACCCCACGCACCCATCTTAATTCCCACTTTCATTCTGGAGATCAGTGTCTTAAAAATGAGGGCTAATTAAGAAACACAAGTTGAAAAACGGTTTGAGACTTGTTCTGCAGCAGCTCTGAGCGTGCCATTTAACTCACTAGGTCGCTAGGAAACTCGAAAAATACGGCTGTTGTCTTTAGTCCTTTAATTGGTAGATTTAGATTGTAATTATTTTTTCTCTGTTTTATCAGAACAATTTGGCTGTAATAATTATGATGCCTTGAAATAATCTGAATAGTCGTGTAGCTCGTTAAGAGCATGAAAAGCTAAGCAGCCTTTGCGAATCCTTTGCACAGAAGTCCTTAAGCATATTCTGAGAACAGGGTGTTAATGGAGTTAGGGGTTCTTTAGAAGTCTGATTTGTGAGCCGGGGGGGCTGCCGGTCACAGTTTAGAACCACCCCCGCTTTATAAGAGAAGATGTGCACAGGTTCTCCTCAAACAATATTTCTAAAAATATTTATTTATTTATTTATTTATTTATTTATTTATTTATTTATTTATTTATTCATTCATTCATTCATTCATTCATTCATTCATTCATGAGAGACAGGGGGTGGGTGGAGGCAGAGACACAGGCAGAGGGAGAAGCAGGCCCCATGCAGGGAGCCCGACGTGGGACTGGATCCTGGGACTCCAGGACCACGCCCTGGGCCGAAGGCAGGCACTAAACCGCTGAGCCCCCTGGCTGCCCATATTTTTAAATCAGAATATAAGGAAATTTAGTGCATGCTAGTGTGTAGATGCAGAAACATTAGCACTAAAGATACTGTTTGCAGCTTGTACTTTCCGGCACTACGTCAGACTCTGTTTTTCATAAAACCCGAAACTGAACACATTCCCACATTCAGAGGTTGGGTGTGTGCTCTGCCCTGTGGCCATGTGTGACGACATTGTGCTCTCTTCTTTCCTTGGTAGAGTTTTCGGTCATGAAGAGGAAGAGAGGCAGGCCCAAGGGGTCCACGAAGAAGCCCAGCGCCGAGGAGGAGCTTGCGGAGAGCATCGTGGGTCCGAGCGAGGACAGTCCACCGGTCCCGGAGGAGGGGAGCAGCCTGGCCCCCGGCAGCTTGGAGTGCAGCAAGTGCTGCCGCAAGTTCTCCAACCCACGCCAGCTCAGAAAGCACATCTGCATCATCGTGCTGAACCTGGGCGAGGAGGACGGAGAAGCAGGTATGGTCGCTGAGGGCCAAGTGCGTCCGTTTCCCCCACACATGTGAACGACGGACGGCAGTCTTTCCTGGGTCAGTTTTGACAGGGAAATCGAGCCCTTACACACAAGTCTCACCTGTCTGGGAGAGTTCCTAGTTTTGGAACGGTCACCATGACAGTGAGTCATCTCTGAGTTGAAGGTGTCCTGCTTGGGTGGTGCCCATGGACTGCAAGTCCCGGGGGTACTTGAGTGGGTGCACTGGGGTCTGCACAGAGGGTGAGATGCGGCGTCTCCCTGGGTGAGCTGACATTCCGGGTGCGACAGCAGGGCTGCACATCACAGAACGTCAGCAGGGAATAAACCCTCAGTGGGGAGACGGCATTCCGATGGGCAGTCGCGGGGAGCCTGCTGTCACGGGCCAGGTGGCACTGGGATGCTGAGGGAGGACATCTCAGAGGATGGATGGGACCGTATGAGCACGAGGGCAGATGTTAGGATGCTCAGCATCTCTGTGATGAAGCTTGATGACCAATGGAGGCCAAGGGCCTGAGTGTGGCGGCATCCTGGAAGCAGCTGAAGGGGATCGGTGCTTCCTCCACCCGTGTTCCTGGCGAGGCCTCCACTTGGAAGCAGCTTCTGAAAGAGGCTGAAGTGGGTGTGACATCACTGTGTTAGAGCACACCTCGTGGGCAGCCTTCTGGGGAAATGAAGCACCACTGCCCTGGGTGGGGGGTACTGGGGAGACCCTCTACCTTGGGCTCCGCTGTCGTCTGGCTCTTGTGCCCACTTGGGAAGTCTTCAGACTGCCTGACCACTGAAGAAGTTCTTACAGTGCGTTGTGCTGTGCTAAGGATGTTACGTGGGAGACTACTCTGGTTAAAATGCTTCCGGCTTTGGAACACAGCTGTCTGGGTGGGAATCCCAGCTACTTCAGCCCTTACCAGCTTCCTTCTGCCTCCATTTCCTCATCTGTAAAATGGCAGTAAAACCCAGCACTCTCACAAATGGTTGCTTTGAGGATGAAATAAGGCAGGACTTAGAAAATGCTCAGAACAGTGCTTGCATAAGAAACGGGCTCAGCAAATGTTAGCTGTAACTTTCTTCCAACAGTACTGTTGTCCTCCTTCCTGTCCTGTAGAGAAGGATAGTTAGATCCTGGGAAATCAGGTCATTTGCCTGGCCAGGGTCCTTCAGTTAGCAAGGGGACCTAGCCTGTGGACCTCAGTTCTCAAGTCCTTTACTATAAACACCCCCCAGCAGTGAAGCAAGACTGTTGGTGTGTAAAATCCCAGCACAGATTGGAGGAATAATTGCATAACTCATCCCTGATGCTTACCCAACATCTCGGTTGGTGGCCGCGGCTCATTGCTACCATCCGTGCAAACTATAGAGAACATGAAACGTCATTCTATCCTATGGAGAACTGCTCTCAGGGGGTACTATGTGAACCCCTTTCTAGGCTGCATGGGCTAGTGCCAATACGAGCATTCAGACGAGGTAAGTCAGTGGGGAAGCAGCTGTCCCAGGGCAGAGCACGTGTCATCACCGTGTGAGACACTTAGCTGGGGAGTGCTCTGGCCTCAGAGCCCAATGCCCACGTGGCAAATAAGGTTACTTTTACAAGTGAGATGGTTGAGGGAGGAAGGATTAGGACGGACCTTCCTGCCCCTGAAGAACTAATTTCTGGTGGATTTGTCACCCACTGGCCCTGGGTTATGGAGCTGTTCCCATGCCATGCATTACTCCCTCCCTCCTTTTTTTTCCCACAAATGGTTAATGGTGGTTGCATTGTGTTTGTTTATTACTTTAATCGCAGTATGGATAACAGTGTTACATTAGTTTCAGGTGTGCAACATAGGGATTCAGCAAACCCATACATGTCCGGGTACTCACCACAACTGCCCTCCCGAATCCCACCACCCACCTCCCCTCTGGTGACCATCAGTGTGTTCTCTAGAGCAAGGATCTACTTTTTCGTTTGTCTCTCTTTTTTTCCCCCTTTGTTTTGTTTCTTCCATTCCACACAGGAGTGAAATCATATGGTGTTTGTCTTTCTCTGTTTCACTCAGCATTCATTGTACCCTCTAGCTCCATCCACATCCCTGCAGATGGCAAGAGTTCATTCTTATTATGACTGAGTAATATTCCAATGTGTGTATATAGACCACACCTCCTTTATCCATTCATCTGTCGGTGAACGATTGGGTTGATTCCATAGTTCGGCTCTTTTAGATAACGCTGCTGTAAGCATAAGCATAGGCGTGCATGTATCCCTTTGAATTACTGTTTTTGTATTTTTGGGGGGTAAATACCCAGCAGTGTGATTGCTGGATCATAGAGTAGTTCTATTTTTAAATGTCTGAGGAACCTCCATGCTGTTTTCCAGAGCGGCTGTACCCGTTTGCATTCCCCATGGTGGTTGCGTTTTAATCAGAAGGGCCAGCTGTAGCCTTCAGAGCGGCTCTGTTTGTTCCTGCCTGCCCGAGAATCTGAATCTCTCTCATCATTCAGTGCTGTCTTCTTGAGGATCTGTTTTGTTTTTGTGCCTTCACATGATTCATCCTGTCAGACTCCTTCTGGGAGACTCCGGGGCTTTTTGTACAATTATGGCTGGAAATCAGGGATCTCTTTTGCAAAGCATTCCTGCTGCTGCTTCCTCCAGAGGTCAGACCTGGATCTAACTTGGATGCAGCCTGAGAAGTTCACTCAGATCTGTGGATGTTCTGCACTGCCCTCAGGGTTTTCTTCCAGAAACAAAGTTTTTCAGTGTCTCCCCTTCAGAGTAAAGTGCAAAGTCCTCTCAAGACCCTCAACACAAGGATCTTTCCCTGGAACCCTACGGCATTACTTTTTCTGTGTCCTGTTGTTTGCAATTGATGAAATTTAAGCTATTTCCAATCTTCTGCTGTTGTAAATATTGCTTTAATAAATCTTTCTATATGCATATATATGTGTGTGTGTGTCTGTGTGTGTGCATGTGTATACACACCCACGTACATGTGGATTTGTAGACTTATAACTGTTATTTTTATAGGAGAAATCCCTAGAAATATAACCCCTGGGTCAGAAAGTATATTACTATTGTCAACCCCCCCGCCCTGCCCCGAAAGCTCACACCAGTTCAGATTCCAAAAGTGTCTGACGGTGCCTATTGGATATTGACTTTTTTTTTCTTTTTTAATACCTGGGATGATATAGAAAATACTAAGAGGAAAGTAACAGTAATTCAGAAACTCACTGCCTAGGGGGATTGACTATTAAACCATATAAAAAAGAGAAGAAAGATCCTGCTCAGCTGTGTGTACACATACATTATTTAGAAATGGGGCCATGCATCATGTTCTGTGATTTTAACCCCTTCCCCCCAATGTGGCCAATTGAAGTTTTCATGTCAGTATTTTTTATTGTACAAGCTGTTCCGTAGCTCTCTCTGGATACTCACTGTCTTACAGCTGTTAGGTCATTTAAGTCACAGCAACCTTTAGAAGTAGGCACTGGTGTTATTCCCACTTCACAGAAAGGGTAACTGAGACACAGAGAGGTTCTAAAGCTTGCTTAGACCACACAGCTGTTAAGTGGCAGGCCCAGGTTCCAAACCTGCCTCATTGCAGGGACTGTGCAATGCTTCTTCACCCCAAATGGTCAGTAAATGGAGATTTCTGTCATTTTTAAAGGCCACCCAGCATTTCACCATACATGCAGGCCATACATTTTCCTTCACCGGTTTCTAGTCTATTGGCATTCAAGATTGGTCTTAATTTTTCTCCCTGATTAAAACAACAAGAACAACAACACAGGTGACTGGTCTTAAGCATGCATTTTAATTTTATTATTATATTTGTACTCGTGCTATTATTGCCTTAGGCAAATACCTAGTAATATAATTGTTGGGCCAGTAGGGGCATATTTTACGTTCTGTTGCATGCGTGTACGTTGCCAAGCTTCCCTGCAGACAGCATCTGCCGCTCCCCTTCCCGACACCGGCTTGTACCCTCCTGGGCCCTCTTCACCCTGCGCATTGTCTGTCCTCACCCCTGCCCGTCTCCTAAGATGACGGTTCCCTTTAGTTGTTTGTATTAGCGTCTATGTGGTCATGAGTAGACCTGGTTATAGAGTTATTGGGGATTTGTGCCTTGTGTGTAATTTGGGGTGTTCCTCATCTGTGTCCTTTACTTACTTCCCTTGGGTTGCCGTGTGTGCGGCAGAAAATATTCTCCACAGTTTGTCTTTTCATTTCTTTCTTTCTTTTTTTTTTTTTTTTATTCATGAGAGAGAGAGAGAAAGAGAGAGGCAGAGACAGGCAGAGGGAGAAGCAGGTTCACCGCACGGAGCCCGGTGCAGGACTCAATCTTGGACCCCGGGATCTGAAGGCAGACACTTAACCGCTGAGTCACCCAGGCATCCCTTGTCTTTCCATTTCATTTGTAGCCTTGCTTTGTTTTCTTTCATGCTTCACTGGAGTTTTAAATATCTGTACTGTCACTCCTGTCGAATGTTCCTTTTAGATTTCTTGCCCTTTTCATCATAGCTGAGAACACTTACCGATACCCCAGAATAATAAAATACATGCTTCTATCTATTCCTTTGTGATTTGTATGGTCTCTTTTATTACCCATGATTTGGATCCATCTGGAAATTGTGGTTTTGTGAAAGTCGTAAAGTAAGACAGTTCTATCAGTAAACACAGGCAAAAGAATTATCTTAATAAATTGGGAGATAAACTATTTCAAATCCTGGGGTCCAGAGAAGAAATAATAAGGGTCTGGCTCAAAGTCTTTAAAAAAGTAAAACTTTGTATTTTGAAGATAATTGCAGATTCACAGGAAGTTGCAAAGATTGTAGAGAAATCTGGTGCCCTTAAACCCGTTTTCCCCCAACGGTTGCATCGTATGGAGTTACGCAGCGTGTGCTTAGACTCAGATGCGGACCATGACCTGTGTGTGCAGCTCCGTGTCATGTCACTCAGGGGGACCCGTGCTCCTGCTGCAGAATCACCCCACTCCCACCCTCGGCAACCGCAGATCTGTCCTCCAGCTCTGTAATTCGGTCATTTCAAAAATCTTACATCTTTTGAATCACATGGTATGTGACCTTTTAAGATTGGCTCAGAAAACCCCCTTTTCAGACTCACTTTCATAGGTTTACAGTTGAGGAAGTTGAAGTCCAGGAGGTGATGATTATCCAGAGTCACACACTGCATTGGAGGTCGGGCCGGGGTGCGACCCCACACCTCTGGACTCCCACTCTGGGGCCAGCCCCGCGGTGTCCCACATCTGTGCCTTCAAACCTGTCTCATTTCCACCTCATGGATGGAGATTTTATTTCATTTCAGTGTACTTCTGTCAGTCTTTTACACTCACCTTATTGGAAACTACCCTGCGTGGTTCCGCTATTTATTTTCCGCTCTGTAATTAGTTAGGTCACATATCCTGCAATGGCAGACGGGAGCAGTCCTTTCTAATAAGATTATCAGCTGCCTCCAGTAATAAGCTGTAGAGAAAACGGCCTCCTATTCCACTGATTTGAGTGACCTAAAAGGACTTTAATTTAACAAATATGAAACAGAAGAGTAGAAGCTCGGGGAGTTTCTCTCTTTCTGGCCCTCATTGAAGCCTCTAAAATATGCAGCAATGACCTTATGCCCGGCTACTTTGCGGCCACCGTCCCTACGTTTGTTCCATGTTTCCTAGTTTGCCAAGCACAACATTACAATTGGGAAAATTCTCGCATAATTGTTTTAATACATGGTCTGTAAAGAGCAGTTTAGTGACATTTCAAACAATTGACCTTGACTCTCTAGCTTGTTAAAACAATAAAAACAACACAAGCCTTTCCCTGCGCTGAACCTGGCAAGTTAAAATAATACTTTTGGTGTGTATTCTATATTTATTTATTTTATTCTGCATTTGAATAGCAAAAGAAACCAGGAAAAGAGATTTCTGTGCCATTATGTGGAACAGCTGGTGTTTCTGAAAAAACAGTTTGCAGCCTGCAGAAATCAATATGTCAATTTTATAAAAGTGACTTCTGAACCTTTGTAAGCTTATTATCTCTGGGGTCCTTTTTTGCAAAGAGAGTTGCAAAAATTTGCCCTTTTTCTATGAAATCCGTCCCAAAGATGACAAGGCATTTATTTAAGATCTTCCATAAGATGCACCTATAATCTTCATGGAGGTCTTTTTAGAACAATGTTTCAAGTGCCTTCTGCTGTATTTGTGTTAGCAAAACAGCGGACTTGGTAAGAGCCGCTGTGATTGAAAACGGTTTTGGGTGAGTTGTGTTTGAAGATTTGCAGGCGTGAAGGAAGGGCAGTGTCAGTCTCTGAATATGACGCCTTTCTCCGTGGAGAGTTGTGTAATGGTGATGACTGTTTGCTTTTGCTGCCTGTAAACCCCGGTTTCACCTGTGCACCCGTCAGGTGGATGGAAGCCTGGAGGTCATGCAGCACAGCGGTCTCTGGAAACACTCTGGCTTTCTGCGTGCTGGGAAGTGTGGGCACGTGTGCTGGCTCTGTTCACATTCCGTCCCCGTGACACCTCGAGCTCCTAACTCCCTCCTCCCTCTCCAGCTGCCCCTGTTCCTGCTGCTTTGTGAGCTTCAGTTCTTCTGCTCGTCACGTCGTGTCGCTGTCGCTGAGCCTGTCAGTCCGCGTAGGCCACGTCACGCCCTTACAACAAAGCCTCTCCCGCATTGCCTTGGCCCTAACAGAACCAGGTTCACGTTCTCCTTCGGACAGGACGCCTACTGCAGGTGCTCAGAGGCTCTGCTCACTCAGGGTCCCAGACAGAGCAGCCACCACTTGCACATGGCTGGTCACTGTGCAAGAAGGGAGAAGAGCCCTGGATGGTTTCCCCTAAGCCTGGAAGTGACACCTGCCACTTCTGCTTGTGCATTTCATTGGCCAGAACTGATGACATGGCCCCACTGACTTTGAGGGTCCAGAAAGTGTAGCTGTGCACATGCCCGGGTTGGGGGAGAACGGGAGATTTTTGATGACTGTCACTAGTGACTGCTGTGTGCATCCTGTACACAGCGTGGAACTCACCCCCTCTCTGGGCTCTGACTTGCAGACATCCTCCATGGCCAGACCCTCTCCTGAGCTTGCAGTCAGTTTGGGTGCCCCATAGGCAGCATAAACTCTGTGGCACGTTTGGTGTGGTGCTTGTTGTCTATCTCCTTATAAATGGACCCCCTCCCCCCATATTCCAACTTGGTGACTGTCCCCACTGTCCAGATGTCCCACCCCTCACATTTGTCACTTGCCACGGTCAGTTGACTTTTTCTCCATCTGTGCTGTGCTTCTTAGAGGTTAAGCCCCATTATCTCTTCCACAGACTCTTGTGACAGCTCTGTTCTACTCTGCCCTTCTGTTCCCATCCATGGTCTGTGTACACCGGTGATTTGAAAACACATCCCTGATACATATATTCCTTTATTTACTAATAAGTTGCATTTTTAAAATTTAAAAACCATCTTACAGGGTCCTTGCTGTAGGCCTACCACTATTCTGAGTGTCTTACAAATATTAATTTATTTCCTCTTCATAAAAACCCCATGAGGTAGTTACTAGTTTTGTCCCCATTTCACAGAGTAGGAAACTGAGACAGGCATCCTACCCAATGTTGCATGGTAGTAAGTAGTAGGCCTGAGATGGGAGCCCAGGCATTTTGGCTCAAGTACACATTTGCTGTAAGAGTTTATTATAGACACTTTACGTATGTAAACTATAAAATTCACAAGGATATGGTAAGAAAGGAAAAGAGGAATCCTATTTTCTTCCCAAATATCAGTCGATTGTTTTAGGCACGTGTTGGGTGTGTGTGTAGACATCTCTCTGAAGTGCAGACTGGTCACATCCCTTCCCCAGAGACAGACCACCGTGCCCACCCCTGTTCACAGACAGGCTGAGCTCATCATGAGCCTGCTAGGTCATTTATGCATAAACCTGACAGCTGCCCCCTGCCCAGTACCCCTCCCATGTTGCCCACCTATGACTCTGTTACAAACTTCCAGAGGCCCCAGAACCCTGTACTTGCAGTCTCTTGTATGTGTTCCCTTTGCCTAGAAAGGGAACCTCTGCCCTCTGAATAGCCACACTCATCTGCAGCCCCTAAGCCTCCTGGGCCCTATGCCATCCCTTTGCCTTTGCACACCCATCCCTTCTCTGGGATGCCAGAGCCCTCTCGTGTGTCAGCAGATTCTTACTCACCTGTCGCCTCTGACCTCATTCATTTTGCAGGCTGGTTGAGTGTGCCCTTCCTTGTCCTCAGCCTCTGTCCCCCAGAAGCCCAGTCTACTCACTCCAGGCCATGTGTGTCTCCTCATGTTAGGAGTGTCGTTTGTGTGTGTGTCTCCCCACATGCTGATAGCTCAGCAAGCAGGGTCCCATACTGTCCCCAGAGTCTGGTGCCCTGCACATGGCCTAGAATCATTCATACTCTCCTCTCTGCCAAAATCTAGAGCCAGACTCTACTTCTTTATGGATTTGACACAAAGAGACATAATGCACTTTGTGTGGGTATCTCATTTCACTGTTCTCTTTCCAGTGTTTACATCAGGGCCTGGAACACAGGAAGTGAGTAAATGCATGAATCCTTTAGATCAGAAACTAGGGCTGACAGTGTCTAATGGGCAGCAAACTCAAAGTTAGTTTTTCTGATTTCCACATATATTTCTATGTGATGTGGGGCAGATGACATGGATGAGGTCCTGGTACATGTTGACTGGCCATCCATACCTGCTAACGGTCATTTCTGGACTCTGTGTTCTTTACATTTTGGGTTTCGTCCCCCTTTTTCCCACCTGTATTTGATGGTTGCCCATGAATATTACTTCTCACTTGCTGGTACTTCTCAGTCATTGGAAATAGAAACCTGAGTCACCCTTAATTCCTCCTTTGATCTCACCCCAGACCAAATGAACTGTCACTGAGCCCTGCTGGCTTTTGCCTCCCCCTTAGCCATTCTGGGGCCCCCAGTCTCCTTGCTGCCCTTCCTCCCTGTCCCAGGTCTAGCTTTCTCATCACTCTCAAGCACTTTTACCCATAGCCCTTGGATTGATCACTCCACTTCTCAACTGGCCCCCTAGACAGCCTCCCTTAACAGAGTGGTGTCAAATGCAAAGGTGACTTGTTGCTTTCCTATTGAGCATCCTCCCATGGCCTCCCTGCCCCTGCGAGGAGGGTTCTCCCCCTGCCCTGAGCTGCATCTGGGCTGCTGCTCTGCACAGTTGTGCTCATTTGTCCCCTGGCTCCTTTGGTGCAGGCAACTTTTTCTACTTAGAGGGCTCCCTCATCCTTCTCCACCCCCTGAGCCAGCCAGCTCACTCCCCAGGGCCAGCACCTCACCATGGAGGCTATTGGCAAATGTCTGCCCAGTGACAGTACCTGCACATGATCTTCGTTATTACCCCAGTAGCTTCTGAAACTAAATGAAGTTCAGATGGATGATAACAGGATATGTGATTGGAGTTCTTTAGAGAAGGAAGACAGTGTGGGACCCCTAGCCAGGAACCCATAGGGAGCTCTAGAGCAGGCACCAGAGATGGGTATGATTCAGGCTGCTAAGTTTCACAGGTGTTTGTGTACGTCCTCGCAGAATTTCCAGAGGCAAGGTAGTCGGGAACTTCCATGGGTCTGTAGGATCCTAGATCCAGGTCAGCAGGACCCCGATGCTTACGGGCCCTGGCCATACACCACAGTGATGTGTCGTCCTTGTGTGTGCCCAGCTGTGCCAGCTGCCTCCAGGGCACTGAGTATCTGTTCTGATCCTCCTGCTGGATGCCAGATAAAACCTCCCATCCTGCTGGTAATTAAGTCTCCCAGTGTGAGCCACAGAAGTCACAAGGAGAGCTGGCACTGTGTACTCGGCTCTCTCTGCTCCTGACTTGCTGTGTCTTGGGCTACCAGGGGCCCCTCAGAGCCTCTTTTTTTTTTAATTTTTTTTTTATTTTTTGTGGTGGGAGCAAGGAACTAACAAAATCACACTTAAGCAGCAGGACTTTAAGGTAAGACTTTTTTTTTTTTTTTTTTTTTTTTTTAAGGTAGGACTTTTGAATGAGGACTTTCTTGTTCAGGATCCTGGAGGCCCTCTGGGGCCGTGCTTGTGCTGGCTGGCGGGGCAAGTCTGTTCTGCTGTGTCAGGAGGCAAAGGTTGTAGCCCATTGCATTCTGCTGTGTGAAGTTCAGCGGGCTGCCTGCTGCGTCCTGCCGCGGAGGGCCTCGATAGGGTGTGATGGATTCTGTGGCACAATAGGCCTTCACTCTAATTGATGCCTTTTCCCAAGACAAGGAGCCACCATGCATCGTGACCTCAGTTTGAAAAGGAGTGCTCTCTCTCCCCTGGAAACCCCTGATTGCTAAGTACCGGGATGGGTGGCCCATGGTGCATGGCCCAAAGCTTTCAAAGCCAGATGTACTGCTGTGCCTGGTGCTTCTAATCTGCCAAGGAGGCCGGCTAAAGTGGAGGGCTGAGATCCCCACAGCAGGCAGATTCTCTTCTTTTTCTCCTACTAATTCCTAGGCTTGTGCTGTGGTTGGGTGCCAAGCCAGACTTTGGGGATCAGAGTTGAGTAAGATGAGTCTCCTCCCTTGAGCAGCTGAGTGTCTGAAAACGGGGACAGGGGGTTGAAGAAATAACAAAAGATAATGAATGGGCCAAACCGGTGCAGAGGAGGCAAGGCAGGGCCACATGTCTGTGGGGTACATCCTGGAGGGCTTCCTGAGGAGGGGGCCTGAACTGCATGTCTGAACGTGACTTGGCATTTTTGTGGAGAGAAGCTGAGGTAGGCACTTCCTTGAGGATGGCTGAAGCACAAGCCTGCAGGTGCAATGATGTAACGGGAATAGGGGTCATGTGGAAAACAAAGGCTTCGTGCTGTTCACGTGCTTCTTTTCATAGCTGTCCCTCCATGGGGACATTGCTGGAAGTAGATGCTTGCCTGGCTTTCCTTGGGAGCAAGTCCGCCAGGAAGATGTGAGAAAGCCTGAGGGGAAGAGCAAAGACAAGAGTGATGCGTATTCAGCAGGTCCGCTGGAATTATTGTGGGCTAATAAGTTCCTTAACTTGCTGTTTCTAGCAGCGTGGACTGAATTGGTGCCAGAGTCCCAGAATATAATCCCTTATCAGTCTGCTGTTCTGACAAGTGTTCTGAGCTTTTTATTAATGTGGCTGATAACACTTTAGTCTCTGGGGCGTTCTGAGATTTAATTAGTTCTTGGGCAATTTAGAATAGGTACTTGAGAATATTAGTGCAGCGTTAATTATAAATGAGTGCATATGAGCTAATTTCTTCAAATGTATGATTGCATGTACACTTAACTCTTCATCTGCTCTCTGCCAGGTCAACCTGTGTGGGTTGAGTGTTGTCATTACCTGTAGGGGACTCTGTGAAGTCTTGTGGGGAATTGGAGGATACAAACACAGACACAGATCCCACTTGCTAAGAGTGTAGAGTTGGAAAATGGAGCACCATCCCTCCCGAAGGAACCCCTTTGGGAAGGAGGGGATGGTGAGTGAGCAAGGAGCAAGGAGCAAGGAGATCTTGTATCAGAGGGACTTAGTTTTTCTTTGTAAGGTCAGAGAAGATCAACAGAGTCAAGGCTGCGTGTGCCTGTGTGTGTGTGTGTGTGTGTGTGTGTGTGTGTGTGTGGTTAGAGAAGCGTTTTGATTGAGAAGCTGCTGACTGTGGTGGTTGCTGGCGCTGTGATGGCAAGTAAACAGAAGTTCACGCAGTAAACTTGTTCAGAGCTTAATGATCCAGGCAGAAAATGATACCAGCATTTTGAGGTAAGCGTGAGGAGCACCTGTAGAGGTTACACAGGGTCCGAAGGGAGCTCAGAATAGTTGCTGTGCAAGCAGCCTGGGAGGGCAGGGTGAGAGTCAGAGAGGGCTTGGGTAGAGGTTTGAAGGCCTCATGGGTCTCATATTCCAAGGAGTGGGGGTACAAGTAGAAATTGGAGGAGGAGGGGAGTACCAGCACTGGCAGGGGCATCAGCATTCCTTAAGGCTCAGAGGAGCCTCCCAGCCACATGTGGTCAGTGGGACATGGTGGGGGTCTGGTGCCATGGTCCTGGTGAGGCTCTACGGTCTCTGAACCCAGCAGTGGCAATGGAAGTGGAAAGAAGCGGGCGTATTCTAGAGCTTGGGTGGAAGTGTGAGTCCCAGGGCCTGGGCAAAGGTTGGAGTGCATGGGAAGAAAGGCAGAGTGAGTAGGAGGTGGCCTTGGTTTTTGGCTTGGGTGCTGGGGTGGAGGATGGGCCCTGCCAATCTTGAGAACCCAGGGGAGAAGCAGGCTTGGGCAAGAGAGGACATGTTACTTCTGGTCATGTGTTGAGTTTGACGGACTGTGGGTGTCCAAAGGGCTGTTTCTACCTGGCTGTGGAGCCGGCAGGAGGGCTGGACTGGAGCCCTCAGCTGTGGGGCCTTCAGCGAGTGAGGGCACCAGTGGATGGTCATCCGGGAGTGGGCAGAAGTTCCTGAAGACCTTGCTGCTGGGCATCCAGTGGGACAGGAAGGCAGGAAGGCTTCCTGTGAGGGGGGAGGACAGTCATCCATGGTAAGTCAGGCAGGGAGATGAAATGAGATGAAGCTGGGATAAGGCCGTTGGTCTTGGGGCTTGAGAGTGTGGCTCATGCTGACCTATAGATGAGATGAGGCTCGGAAAGAGCCATCTAAGATGACCAAAAGGATCACGGAGCCAGTGGGATGTGCTGGGAAGCTGATGGCATGCTTGAATTGACACCTTGAACGTTTAATAAAGGGATCCTTTATTAAAGGATTAGGTCCTGCGGGAGACTGGACAGTAGGGCAGCGAGGTGTTGTTAACACCCTAGGTGTGGAGGCAGCAGGGAGAGTGGTCCCCAGAACTCCAAGGGCCAGCCTTTGGTAGAAAATGAAACAACCTCAGATGAGCCAGGAGCGGGGAGTCCGAGGATGAACTGCACCCAACCCCATCTCCTGCCGCGGCCTCCATGGACCAAACCCGGGGGAAGCCATAGGGCAGGGGAGCACCCGCAGGACCCTCACAGGCAGCTGGGTACAGGATGGAGGGGCAGTGCCTAGAGGGGCAAATGGGAACTTCTTGGAATACTGAGCATCCTGGATTTCTGCTCGTTGTCTTTAAAATGGGACAAATGTTGGGTCTCTGCTCCTGAAGCGACACTGCCTCTGGTTTTGTGGTCTAAGCACCTCCTGCGTGTGAGGGCAGCAGGCCCTGTGGTAGAAGGGTAGGGTGGGGTTGGGGAGGGTCTCAGCTCCGTGGGCGTGCACGCCCATCTGTGAACATCTCCTTCCACATCCGGCTTCACAGTCCACTTTGTGCCATTGCTCTTTTAAACACAATCTTTTCAAAAGGAAATGAAATACAAAGAATTACGTTAACGTGCTGGGGTTGAAGAGCAATAATGCACGATGTCAAAGAATTAAAAGTAATAGTTCCCAGAAGGCCAGTGACTCAGCAGAATGCCCGGGACCGGGGGTGGGGGAGGCGGGCGCCCCGCTACAGCGCTCTGTACTAGCCCACGGCGAACGGAACCCTGAGGACCCGTAATCCCAGTCCCAGACCCGAGTCGGGTGTGCAGTCATCGGCCCCACGGCATCCCCCAGGGATGACTGCGCAAGCCTCACCGGGCCACCTTTCCCTCGCTTGAGCCTCAGAGTGACTCGCTTTGCACACGCAGAACATACTTAAGTTTAGAGAGTTTCTGACCCATCCAGCTGAGAGGCAGATTGTGGCTCGCATACCCTGTCCTCCGCTGTGGACCCTCAGAGGGATGACTGTGGTTGAAGTGCCATTTGACGCGGCCCCTCTTCGTGCATCTCATGCACTAGTGTTCAAGCTGTTTCCAGGGCCCTTCAGAGGTGTCTGCTGCTTAGGGATGGACGGCCGAGGGGGGTGGGGGGGCATGGGGAATGTGGCAAGGGGGACCCCACCCACACTAACCAAAGTCATGCCCCTTTATTGATTGTTTACATTATAATTGCTTAAATAATTCACTTGAAAAGCGTCCTGCTGCTAAGACCATTCGAGAAGCACCATCCTAAGGCAGCGAGGCTCACACTGGGATTCTGTGCCAGGAGGTGGCGTGAAATGGCTGATCAAGGGCCCCTCCGCCGAGGGCCTTGCGTTCCGGGAGAGTGCATTTATTAGAGCCTCGCAGCAAAAAGTGAAGCTTAAAAAGATGGGTAAGAAAGACACACTGCACATGATGGAGTTACAGGTGCTAATGCCCAGGCAAGTGCCCTGCTGTAGGGTACCACGCCGTTACCAGAGTGGCGTCGATCCTCTGTCTGTCCTGATCGGTGACCAGGGACAAATGCCAGACAGACACAGGACAGTGTCGGATGCTGCTGAGGGGGTTGATGCTGACCTTTCCTCCTGTGGCCGGGCAGGCCTCCCCGGGACGGCCCTTCAGGACCTGCTGGGGTTGGATAGTGTCCGGTCCAGTCTGCTTGTCCAGCACGTCAGGTGGATTTCAGCCATCAATCGATCTCATTAAAACTATGTCCTGTTTTTCTGTTGGAGAAAGAGCCTTTTCTAGAGCTCAGGGGAGATATTTTAGAGTTCTCATACAATCTGAAGACAAAATACTACTGTAAAATGGATTGTGTAATTAACACCTGCACACAAAAGCAGGCTATTTGGACGATGGTTCACCTTAAAAAGAGCACATAGAGGACTTGGGGTGTGATCTGGCTGCCTCCCCACGGTCCCCATCTGCTCATGAAAAGATGCCAACTTGCTGGCCACTTCTCATCAGGCTCCCTGTGTTAGGCCCAGGGGGTCATCCGGGCGTTCTCTGAAATGAGGGTGAGTAAATTATCTACAAGTACCCATCGGTGTTGGGCTGGGAGGCTGGCTGGTGGGCAGCTGGGGTTCTCTGAGTGTCAGCGTCCCACCGTCCCAGAAGAGCCACCTTGTGTATCATCAGGGCCCTTTGTCTCCGTGCAGAGAGCATAGGCCTTTCCCTGTGTGAACGGAACCGAAACTCTGGTTTTCTTTACATTCCAAGAATCACCTCTTCCTAGCAGGGAGCATGGCTGGAGAGCAGGGGCTGTGGGCCACCAACATCTACAGGCCACGGTGGGATTTTAAATGCTCGGCCCCGGGTGCAGTCTGTTGCAGCAGGGCGGCCAGCTGTGTGGTCAAGTGCACAGTGTGCCTTCCTGCGGCAGGTGGGTGGTGGGGGGTGTGTGATTGGGAGCAAATGGCCCCTTGCTGCCTGTGGGGACTCAACTGAAGGTACACCCAGCCATGCCAGCCTTTATGTCCTGCCCCTACCCACCTAGCCTTCTGCACGCGGGTGGGCCAGGCCTCGTTGGAGGGGAGTGGGCTAGGAGGAAAGAGGTTATTTGGGGGCAGTGTTTGGGTGCTGAGATGCATGCCTGCCAAGCACTTTCCCAGGGACAGAGCAGAGAGATGGGTGTGCAGATCACTTCTCGGCCCAGTGGCCAGGCCCATCTGTCCTCTCGGTCGCCTTGAGATGACATTAGGCTCCACCATGGAGCCCGGCTGTTCATTTGGTTCCTGTCCATGCACTCTGTTCTTTTTCTGCGCCCATCAGGGGCAGGAGTGAGCAGTGGGAAGCTCTTGCTCTGTTGCAATGGACTCAGGTATGATGTTGGGTCTGCCACCTAATGGGGGAGGGTCTCTCGGTCCTGTCGCCGCTTCCCCCCTCACTGAGCCGGCCTAGGGACAGAGCAAGTTCATAAGGGCCCGAGGACAGAAGGAGGTGGCGACCTGTGTAGCATGCTAAGGGTTGGGGTGGTGGTCAGTGTTTGCTCGTCTGTCATCTGTCGAGTGGGTGAGCTTCGGATTCTCTGGGGGCAGGAACAGCCTGGCTCTTCTCTGGGTTCCCAGAGCCTGGCACAGGGCCAGGCATCCAAGGGGCCTTCACTTGTTCTCTGGTTAATGAATGACTGACTTGCCCACTGGGTGAAGTGTGAGGCCCTGTTGTCTCCACTTTACCAGGTCCCTAGGCGTCCTGCAAAATGGGCTACATCCTGCCCTGCTTCGTTGCACTCACATCACTGGGGGGTGGGGGTGGGGGTGGGGAGGGATGGGGGGAACAGATACGACCAAGCCGCAAGTGAATAAATAGCCCATGTCACAGTGACGGTTCTCATCATTAGGAAATTTTGCATGAGTTGTGTTCGTTACATCGTGACTAGAGTGCTAGCCTCCGCACTGTGTGGACATTTAGACCTACCCGGCCTCCAGGTGCTTGATTACCTTCTAACATTCTATGTAATTGGCCTATTTATTATGCTTTAAATATATTGAATGTCCCCGCTAGCACATGAATTCCAGGAGGCAGGGATCTTTCTCTGTTTTGTACACACGGTGTCCCGAATGCCTGGGACGGTACCTGGTGCTCCCTAAGTGTCTGTTGGATGACCTGTGGCAAGTAAAGAACAAATACATTCTGTCGTCCTTTGATAATTCCAAGGAAATATTTATTTCTCTTGGGCAGAAATGATGTTTTGTTTAAGAGTTACAGATGTGGGAAAATGAGAAGATGTGGGAAAATAGGGAAAGCGAGAAGTCAACTTACAAAGAGAATGCTTTATTAAGTGGTATAGAAAATTATTGTTGAACTTGCTATTAGACATAGAAATTCTGTTTTCAGAAGACCAATGCTTGACATGAATATTTAACCAGAGTGAGGAGAGAATAAGTAGCAAGCAGGCAGACAAACTGAAGAGACAGGCTCTGAAGTCAAACCCACAGTTGCCTTGGCCCATCCAGGCCACAGCCACAGAGCGTCATGAAAGTAAAAGCGAACGTGTCCACAGAGGCTGGTGGTTTAACTGGCCTCAGGTTCCAGCAGTGTTGGGTCTAGAGCGAGTGTGCCCAAAGGACGGGGAGTCCTGGGAGAGTTTGGGTGGCAGATGTGGGTGGAGAGCCAGGACTTTGCAGGGAAGGTTCCTTGGGGCTCTCTCCTCCCCCGACTTTCAGAGGACCAGTGATGCTGGCAGTAGGACCTGTGCCGATTATTACCAGCAGAGACTGGAACCCAGACTCCTCCGTGCTGCAGCAATGCTACACACCCCAGATGCAGATGCACCAGAGGAGGAGATTGGAGTGGAGGGAGACTTGAGAAGCAGGCGGCCTGGGGAGGAGGCAGGGAGGCACTCAGATGTGCCTAACACCGTGCTCCTCTGAAGAGTGGCTGGTCTGGTCACCCAGGAATGTGGCTGTCTGCAAAATGCCCTTCACCCTGTGTTTCCCGTAAGGCTCATAGCATCGGATTTGCTCATGATAGTCACGGTTGAGACTGTCTACAATTTACTTTCTCAAGCCCAGTTAATAAATCAAAGCTCCGAGGGCTCTCACGTGTGTCCAGGAGAGACTGGGCAAGGCTGCTTGTTTCCCAGCAAGTCACCATGAAGCCGTCTAGGTGTGATAGTGAGAGTTTGACAGGGGAGACAGCTTTCCTTTGAGTTGGTGGGGTAGCCACGGCCTGATGACAGGCAGCTGTCTGAAGTGACTCTATCTTTAGGATCACTGAATCTACGGTGGCCCCCAGATTCTTGCTGTTGCTCTTAGCATGCTGCTGTGTCATTGCCCGACATATTTTAAATTTTAATCATTGCTCATGCCAATGGAGCACATTATGTTAGATATTTGTTCAGTTTGCATGGCAGAGTGTTTAGAAATCTTAAAGCTACACCCAAAATCAAGATATTTTGGGAAGACTTCGAGTACTTTCAGCAGAGGAGGAGGGTTTTGTTTGTTGCAAGAATGTGCGGGTGAGGGCTCCCTCACAGGTCTCTCTGCGGAGAGCTGAGTTCTCACTCTGGATAGAATCTGTTCTGAGAGGGATGTATAGAAGGACAAGCCTAGCAGATGCTGAGGGGTAGGGGTAGGGAGGCTTGTGCCCCTAGATTGCCTCTGCCTCCAGACCTTATTACTAATGCATGAGCCTGCGATGGTCTGAATGTGTCCCCCGGACCCTTTCTCCCTCCACAATTCTGGATGCTGAGATCCTAACTCCCAAAGATGACAGTATCGAAAGGTGGGGCGTTTGGGAGATGATTGGGTCTTGAGGGCCATGCCCTCATGAATGGGGTTAGTCCTTCATCGGAGAGGCCTCAGGAGCCCCTCGCCCCCTCCTCCACCTGAGGACAGCAGCCCCTCGCCCCCTCCTCCACCTGAGACCAAATCTGCCTTGATCCCTGACTTCTAGTGTCCCGAGCCATGAGGAACAGACGTCTGTTGTTTTTAAGATCCCAGTCTGTGGCAGCAGCCCGAACTAAGCCTGTCAGGGTCGACTGTGAAGGCAGGTGGATGAGAATGGTTTTGAGGGTGTGGTGTGGCGTGAAGAGTCTTCAGGGCAGCATCTCAGGTGTTCCCAGGAGAAGGTAGAGATGACGATATTTAGTGTGTGCTGGGACTTGACTGTGAGCTGTTTCCTTTCGTCCTCAAAGCAGTCAGTCCTTGGTGGTCCCTGTCATTATTTTATTTTTTCTGAGCGATTTTATGGAGGTTAATCAGTTTTCCAAAGTCACACTATAAGTGGTTGAGACTCGATGCCACCCAGTCAAGTCCAGCTCCTGCTCACCCCCGACTTGGGGGGTGCTGGATGTGCCCTCCAGCGGACCCTTTGCAGCGTGGCTCACCAGCAGCCGTGCATATGATATACTACTGGCACCTGTCATGGAGCTATTGGATTTCAGAAGGAAAAAGAAACCAGAGGGAATGTAGGCATTAGCTGGGACGAAATGGAAAGTTTAAGAAGTAACTCAGAGGATTCAGGTGAGTATCTAGAAACAGCGTACGGAAGTCTGCAATGCAGGCGGGTGGAAATAGCAAGCCCTTGGGAGAGCGCACACCAGCATGACCTCCAGGCTGAGCCCACGAGGCATTTCAACAGAGAAAAGACCTCTTGGGAGAGTGCAAGGAGGGCTCCAGTGAGGATCCAGGGAAGTTGAGGAACAAGCAGAGCAGGTCAGGTGTTCAAATGGGAGTGAGCACATGGCTAGCAAGGCTTTTATTCAGATATTCACCCTTTCTCTCCATTCTCCCTCCTTTCCATGAAAGACAAGTATTGAACACCTACATGTGTGCTAGAGCTGTGGCTGCAAATGAAAAATAGGTAGTAGTGGCGGCTCTGAGAGCGGGGCCAGGGCCTGAGGAGCATGGCTCGCAGGAACCCCATAAACAACCTGTGATCGCTCTACGTAGCTGTCTGCATTTGTAGCCCAGGGTCTCTGGGTGGCATCGAGGGTCATCGTGGTCTGTGTCTGCCTCTCGGCCTGCCACTCTCATTTGTGGTGTTTTACCTGGAATTAAGTGCTGCTCCCTGAACGCGTGCGCTGCTTTGTCTTTGGAAACTGTGTTCTTTCCATGGTGCTCCATTGCTCGAGGGATCATGTCCCACCTCCAAGAATCATTTCCGAGGCCACTGAGGACAGTGTTCACCATGTGGTGCCTGAATCAGTGGGAAAACATATCGCATGTTGACCTGGGAAGCTCTTGAGAATGGAATGTAGCTGAATGGGCTGCAGTTCCACATTGCATGAGGCCACGGAGAATTGAGGAAGGATGTGCATTTGGGGCAGCCTCCAGTGGGGAGTGTCTTAGCGTCTGTTCCCAACCAATGAGGGTTGAGGGCTGCCTCCCATCATATTGAGCCGTCTACACTTCTGGGCTCAGCTAGGACACCAAAGGGGGCCCTGTGGAGCAGCAGGATTGGGGGATGCCCCCAGGGTTTCCAAGTCTAGGGGTTTCTTAGGCTTTAATCTGATCAGTCCTCCCTGTGTCTGTCACTCAGTCAGGTTTTTGTCACCTATCTGCCACTCAGGAAAGGGTGGAGGGCCCCTCCCGGGGTGGTATAAAATCCTTTTAAGGGTAGTTTCCTCTTGGGGGTGGGGGTTTGTCTCTGCCTGCCTTTCTCCCAGCTGTCCTTTATCCCTGTGAGTGAAGGGCTTAGCATTTAGAGATACAAAGGTTGCCTGGTCTGACCTCCCAGGAGTGCAGTCTTCCCCACAGCATCATGAACGGTAGCTGAAGCTTCCTTGAAAACCGTCCTTGGAAATGCATCACTAAAAACCACCCTTCCCTCGTTGGACAGCTCTGACTGCTGGAAATTTCTAGCTGAAGTCTATTGCTGGCTCGTACCCATGGGTTCCAGCTGGGCATTGTTGAGCACAGCAGAATGCGTCTGTCACCTAGGGTAGGCCCCTTTTCTGCTCTAGGCCTATGCTAGGCTTGTAAAATATCACGGAGACATGGACACCTCCCCTCCAGGAGATCACAGCACGGTGAGGCCTCTGAAAATGTGCAAAGCAGTGTGGGAAGTCCAGCCATCAACAACGGTGATGTGGTGGTGTATGCGTGTGTGTAAATGTGCGTACCTTTTAGTTTGTCATTTGGACAGGCAGGGTGTGTGGAGTGAGGGTGTTGTGTGTACCTGTGTGCAGGGTCCAGAGACTGAACTCCCTGGGTATTTGGTCAGCTTGTCATCCAGTGTGGTTCTAGCCCAAAGGGGTGAGCAGATAAGTACTGGTGGGCGTGTGTTGGAGTCATGGCCTTGAGAGTTCGGGGTCATGAGAAAGGATTTAGAGCAAATCCCAGAGGGCTTTATCTAGCACTTTTTCCTAATGGAGGTGGGAGGGAGCTGTTAAAGGTTTTTAAACATGGCAGGGACAGTGGCAAATTTGAATTTTGAAAGGATTCACTATAGGGTCAGGATGGAGAATGGTTTGGAGAGTGTGTTGGTCAAGGCACCATCCACAGATGTGTTTGAGGATGAGGATGGCCGTTCTTTTGGGTAACGAGGTGTCTGAGGACAGTGGTTCCTGGGTGGGCTCAGTGGCACAGCTGCCATGAGGGTCCTAGGGTCCATCCTTCCCTTTAAGAGCCTCAAGGCATTGACTCATCTTTTGCTTGATGTCTTATAGTTTCTTACAGTTGTTTGTCTCAGTGCTGGGCAGTGGACATGGTAATGTCCAGTTGAAGAAGAGGGGTGTTTCTTTCTTCTTAGCGAGGAAAACTAGCTTCCAGAAGGCCCCTGGCAGCTTACAGCCAGGCCCCCAGCTGCCGGGGGGCTGGGCTTGGGGCAGCGTTCTCTGCCCCTACAGCGGGAGGAGCGCCACCCTTGAGGCATGGGCACCGGGAGTGGGTCTGGTGGCCGAGGCGAGAGCACTGAAAGGGAGGAGGTGAGAGTCTCACCCAGTTTCCTCTTCTCCACCCCAGGCCAAGCCAGGCTCTTCCAGACCCTAACTTATGATGCCTGAAGCAGAGTCAAGATCCAGTTAATCCAGAGCATGGCCATGAGATCCCTTCTGATTATGCAGGCTAACGCTGTGTGTAAGCTTTTGGTTTTTTAGATGATTCATGTTGTTAACCGGGTTCAGCTTATGGCAAGCTCAAATTCTCAGGGTGGTTTTTGTTTTTGTTTCTTGTTTTGTTTATTATATGAATATATCTATTCCTGCTGTGTCGCCCACAGATTGAATTGTATCCCTAGGTAAGTTCTTTTATAAAGTGGAGTGTCATTTTAAAAGCACAAGAATCCCTTGATGTGTCGTTTCTACCCTCTCGAAGCATCCACTATATTCTCCTGTAGTTGCTTATGCATGCGTATCGCCGAGTAGGTAGGCCCCATAAGGAACTTCTGTGATGCAGGCAGTTTGTAGACTTTTTGAAATGTTTTTAATGTAGCCACTACAAAATGATACTAAGATTCCTGTTAGGCATGGTGCAAAATCAAACCTCACAGAACGTGAGCACTGGGACGACTTTGCAGGACGCTTGTTTTGCCCTGTGCTTTTGCTCTGCAGGAGTTGTCATGTTCTTCAGCGGATGGACCTATGTGACGGTCCTTGACTTTCCCCTTTGGCCTTGGAGAGATGTAGGAGTGATGCACGGCCTGTCTGATTCATGCTGTCATCTGCTAACTTTTCTATTCAGTTCAGTGTTACCGTGTTCAGCGCTCACACTAATTGCGTGACTAAGGACCCCTTCCAGTCAATTAAGTTCCCTAGGACTGTTTCCACCAGGCCTACACATGTTCCAGGCACCTGGGTTATGGGGACAGGGAGCAAAAGACTTCATCTGTAGAGCACAGAACATTAGTGTTTGTTTTGGTCCATCTGTCCCGCTAGCCGTGAGTTTTCCTAGCCTCATCTTGAGAGCCTTCCTCCTACCAGCTCCCACCTTCCTCCCCGAGGACTTGTGCTTCTCCCTCGTATCTTGTCCCTCCAGTGTCTGGCTGTAGGCACACCTGAATCGGGGCCAGCACAGACTTACCGAGTTGTCCCAGGCAGTCCCCCTTAGGTTTCTCCGGTCTCTTCCAGCTTGTGCCTTATTCCCGCATGGTGCCAACTTCTCCTATGTGACGCCTCCGCCCAAAGTACTGTCTGAACCCCCACTGTCCGTCTGCCCGTGGGCCTGTCCTGCAACCACGCACCCACCCCACGCTCATCTCCGCTAACGGGCTGTCGGGAGCTGCTCCTTCTACTTGTCACGACGTTCTGGGCGGTGATTGGGCAGGTTATTTCAGGTTTGTGGTTGTGATTCTAAGACCGAAAACGCCTTTCTCCTTCCTTCCCTGCATTTCCTTAGGAATCTGGAACAGCCTGCAGGTGAGAGCTCGCTCGCCCTTTTATGCCTCACTTTGGCATCCGAGTGTTTCTTACCCTCAGGCTCCTGCCAGGTCTAGCCGTTTGAGGTTAGCTGTTGTTCCTTCTGTGGCTGACACATCCATTCTTTGGTGTGTTGAAATGTCTTTTGAACCTATTCAGTTCGTCCTCCCCAGTGGTGGCCGGTGTTTGAAGCACAGATGTAGTGGAGTCCTTCCATCAACACACATGCTTCGGCGGCTCCCCACTGCCTTCCACGGTGGTGGAGGAGGGCTCTGGGTCAGGTGCGCCTCAGACATTGTTTGCTTGGCCCTCCCATTGTTTTAAGATTTTTTTTAGATTAGAGTCAACCTTAAAAAATCAAGATGTCATGTAAAAAAAAAGAAGTCTGGATTTCTCGTCTCCCCCCCCCCCTTTTTTTTTAAGATTTTATTTATTTATTTATGAGAGACACAGAGAGAGGCAGAGACACAGGCAGAGGGAGAAGCAGGCTCCCTGCAGGGAACCCGACATGGGATTCGATCCCAGGACCCCGGGATCACGCCCTGAGCCAAAGACAGACACTCAACTACCCACCCAGGTGCCCTTCTCATCTCCCTTTGAACAATCAAGAGACCTGGTGCTTTTGTCTTGGTGCTGCGGCCTGTGCTCTGTCACCAGAGCCCTGCTTGGAGGCTTCACTCACCCGCGCGACTAGGCTGCCATCCATGAGCACTGGAGTCTCCTCCCCTGTACTCCGTGGTGGAGGCTCTCCCAGACCCTCATGGGCTTTCTGTGGGCCTCCAGTGGTTTTATTTCCACCTCCATGCATCTCCACAAGCTGTAGCCACACAACATGCAGAGCTAATGGTTGACTCCTTGTCTTTGCTCTCTTTTCTTACAGTGGGGTGCTGCCATTTTCATCACAGCCACCTCTTTGCCCCATACTCCTTTTGCCCCACTGTTCTCCCCCACCCCCAAACATCACCTCACAAACACCTGTGTTTACAGCCAACGGAAAGGTTGTCTCCCCAGAAGGCCTTTTCTGACCTCTCGAGTTGTTTCTACCATTGCTTCTCATTTCACTTGGTGCACAGCTGACCGTCCTTGCTGACACCTCTTTGCACCCCTGTTTCTCCCCCCAGACTGCAGGGCTTTGGAGGGCATGGTCCCCGTCTGTGCCTTATCCATCTTTATATCCACTGTAGAAGGTAGCTTGTAACTGTAGCTTGAATGATTTCTTCCTAGGCTGTAAATCTTGGAGACCATATCTTCTTTAATAACTCTGAAGTCTGGTAGGCTTTGTGAAAACAAGCTGAAGGGTTATGCTGGCCTTAACAACACTGTGTCCCTAGTGCCTTGATGGTGGCCCCGTGGCAGCAGTGCAGGGAGTATTTACTGAATCACATGAGAGCCCGGAGAACCAAAGACAATGCCTGAAGTGAGAGAGAGGCCCGCGCGGCAGTGAGGACCGGCGTGTAGATATCACACATATCTAGTTCTTTTACCATCCCATAAAAAGGTTATGGGCACTCTCTAATTCTATCACTGATATAAAAGGATATTTTATACATCTCGGTATTATTTGCTCTTCAGGTGATGAATCTGACCTTGAACTGGAAAGGAAGTATAAGGAAGATGACCGAGAAAAGACCCCAAGGAGGCCGAGGACGCAGAGGACAGAGAAAGTCCAGAAGATCCCCTCGGGAAAGGAGGCCGGGCAGATTTCTGGAGTGAAGAAACCCATCATAAGTGTGGTTTTAACGGCCCACGAAGCTATTCCAGGTGACCACAACAGGGAGGAAGGGGCAAAACAAGAAGCTTTTGGCGAGTCTGTGCTGGGCAGCCTGACAGCTTGGACCCTGTGGTCCTGGGCAGCTGGCTCACTGACGGGTTCTCCATCTATTACCCGTCCCTGCAGGGTCGTTGTGGATAGCGTCAGAGGAGAGGTAGTGGGGGTGCTGCTGTTGCTGCCATAGGCCCTATCACAAGAGCGGTGGCCAGGAAGCATGCTTTGTTCCTTTGTTCCTGTGGCCCGGTCCCCACTCAGGGGTGCCCTCCCCTCACTGCACTCAGCAGGATGGTCCCTGGGAGAGACAAACCTGCTCAGACCAGACAGATGCACCTGCTCCCTGGAACCTGCAGTCTCATGGTCCCTCTGCCCAGCTTCTGTCTTGCATTTTTAGTGGGCTCATCACGTATTTTATAATATCAGAGATTTCTGTCTCCCTTTCCTTTCACATAAAATAGAGTGGAGATACTATAACTACCTTTTTTATAAAAGGTCTTTCAGGAAGGGATACTTTAGACAAAAAGCGGTTTATGATAGTAAGTTCCAAAGTATTATAATGGTTCTTTTTTTCCTATCCACTTGGGGTGATAGTTGTGCAATAATATTTAAAAATCAGGGGTGGGATTTTAAGAGCAGCTACAGCCTGTTAAGCATCTCTTTCCAATGGTAATAGTAGTCACTCTTTATTTAAAGTGGAAATGCCGGGTAAGTGCCTCTTTATACCTCAGCACAGAATAGGATGATTGGTAAGAAATAAGGCACATAAAAATATGTGGCTGGAAGAACTTTCTGGAAAGTCACATTGTCTGCACTAGCCGACTTCAGAGCAGTATCGATCAGGGGAATGATTAACCTCGGAGAGAGAGCAGCTCTTGTTCTCTGCCACCTCTAGTGGTTCCCATGGTAACTTCTTTATTTTTTTTATTTTGTTGTTTTTTTTTTTTTTTAAAGATTTTATTTATTTATGCCTAAGAGACATATAGAAAAGCAGAGACATAGGCAGAGGGAGAAGCAGGCTTCCTACGGGTAGCCTGATGTGTGACTCGATTCCAGGACTCTGGGATCATAACCTGAGCTGAAGGCAGAGGCTCAACCACTGAGCCACTCAGGCTTCCCCCACGGTAACTTCTTTAAAATTGATGGCAGTCCTTTGAGATTTCTGTAAGTGGGGGTAAAAGTGTTACTGATATCCTTTGCTATTCTAGAAATGGGGTAGATGGGAGCCTGTTCTTTGATGTACTTGATACGTGCATGTGGGTGTGTGCGCATGTCTCTGCTATACAAGGTCTTTGGCCATTTGTATCCTAGACTTGCATAAGCAAAGGGACCTTTGAGTTTTTCCATTCCACACCCTTCATTTGCTAGGGTGGAAACAGGTCCACTGATGGTAAGGTCACGTCGTATGTGGGACTGGACCCCTGGCAGCTGGGGTTCCTGTTCACGGCTGATGGATGCCACTGCTCTATGTTATCTTGATGCAGTTTTCCATTTACTCAAGGTTGGGCACAGGTAGTCCTGTATAGAACCTGGGAAGTAAACATAGGTGTATATATGTCCTGTCTTCTATGTTTTTATTAACAGATCCAGTGCAAATTGCTTCAGAAGGATGCATTTTAAAATTTATTTATTTATTTGAGAGCGAGAGAGCACATGTGCATGCATACATGAGCAGGGAGGGGCAGAGGGAGAAGGAGAGAGAATCTTAAGCAGACTCCACTCTGACCATGGAGCCTGACGTGGGGCTCCATCTCATGACCTTGAGATCATGGCCTAAGCCGAAATCAAGAGTGGGATGCTCAACCAACTGAGCCACTCAGGTGGCCCAGAACGTTATTTTGACAGGTTACTAGAAAACTTGCCCTTTCTTCCCTGCAAATACATGTATACACACAGACATAGACACAGAAGTGAAATGTGTGAATTGTAGGAAAGCCGATCTTGCAAGGGAGCCCTGCAGTGAAGAAACACACTTCCAGGGCTCTGCTCCCACGTGGGTGAGGTGCCTCTAATGTGCGGTGACTTGTACCTTCATCTCAGGTGCCACCAAGATCGTTCCAGTGGAGGCCGGGCCCCCGGAGACAGGCGCTGCAAACCCTGAGACTACCACGGCTGACCTGGCGCCTCGCAGAGGGTACCAGGAGTATGCCATTCAGCAGACACCCTATGAGCAGCCCATGAAGTCCAGCAGGTAAAGTGTCTGTTCCATGTGACTTCAGCCGGAGCTGGAATCCAGTGATGGCCAGAGAGGGCCAGAGGGCCAGCCCATTGGTTTATCAAGGACTCTGTTTGCAAACTGAGCTGTGGAGGACGTTGGTTTCTTGACTCAACCTAAGAGTCAGACTCTTTGTTACACCTCTGTTATGGTTCTTAAGTGTTTACGAGCCCACGTTGCTTCTCTGAAATGTGTGGCAGATCCACAAGTTTTTGGAACTGAGCACCAGTTGGCTTTAATGAAGACGGAGCATTTTACTCAAGGCAAACCATACATTCAGCCTTAATAAAAAGTGGTATAAATAAGGCCTTAGTAAATTTGCTCATTTTTAAAGTTACACATCTTATAATGAGAAAAAAAATCTTTATCATTCCCCTACTTTTAAAAGTAATACAAGTATTTTGTAGAAAGTTCCAGCACTCCAGATGATGTAGGGTTAAAGTAACCCATAGTTCTTCCAGAGGTAGCTATTGTTGACAGTTGAGTCGTACATCACCATAATTTTTTCATGTTATACTAAACTACAGCACTTTAATTTTGTTACTTTTTCTAATGTGAAACAGCAAATGCACCATTATCAACTTTGTTTTGAACTTAGCACACCTTGAAAATCTTTTTCAGTACACATTTTTAAAAAAGTGTTTGCTATTGAATGGGTGCACTGTAGTTTATGTAGCCATTGCTTTATGTCCATTGCTTGATGGACAATGCTGCCCTCAAGGTTCTGCTACTTTTGTCTTTCAGTACTTTTTCATGACTTCCTGGGGATAAATTGCTAGAGTTGAAATTGCTGTCTCAAAGGCTATGAGAACTTAAAACTAAACAACATTGAAAACTGCCCTCCAAACACATTGGGTCAGTTGACAACCCAGAGTGAACGAGTAGGTACATTTTGCACATCCTTGCCAGGGTCTTCATCTCCACCTGCTCAGGTAGCATAGCAAACTGATCATCTGAGCTCTGCAGTTTCCTAGCTGGGAGGAAAGGCAGTGAAAATGCACAGTTGCCACTGGGTTTCACCTGTTTCTGGAAGAGGGGAAATGAGCCATTCTTGAAGAAAGCAAAGCTTTTAGTGCCAAATAGACCTGGGTTGGCTCTAGACTCTTCTGCTAGGGTTCAGCTCAACAGATCAAATGTCCATTATGACGCAGGCATTGGGAAGGAGAGAGAACAGGATGGATATAGCTGTTGTCTGGATGAAGCTTTTACTCCATTGTATTTGACACAAGTGGGTTTGCCTCTCAGCCTCCATTTTGCCAGCCGTAAGATCGCCTCCAGTACAATCTGACTTTGTTTAGTGGTGAGAATAAATGACAAAACATATGAGCATGATGTCGTGGGATGCTTCATTAATTTGTAGCCTCGGTCCTGTATCCTTACAGCTATGAGCAACTGAATTTATTGACGAGGTTGTAAAAATACTCATTCCTTTGGCAAAACTGTCACAGAATTAAATTTGAAGATCATTCTGGTCTCAAGTTGATTTGTAGACTTTTACCTACCTGCACAGGATTTTGAGGTCTGCTGGGGAGGGGTTCAGCTAACTGGTCATCTAATTAATAGGCAAATGGACACAATGTTTAAACAGCAGGTTTAGGCTGTATTCCATTTGTCATGTATTCTATTTTTTTTTTTTAATTTTTTTAATTTTTATTTATTTATGATAGGCACACAGTGAGAGAGAGAGAGGCAGAGACACAGGCAGAGGGAGAAGCAGGCTCCATGCACCGGGAGCCCGACGTGGGATTCGATCCCGGGTCTCCAGGATCGCGCCCTGGGCCAAAGGCAGGCGCCAAACCGCTGCGCCACCCAGGGATCCCTGTCATGTATTCTATTAATATTTATAGTACAAACTACAAAATAGGAAAGAGACTTTCTTTGCATGACGATTTTGTTTTGAAAAAAATACAGATACAGACTTCTAGGTTACATCAACGTATCAGAGAGATTCTCACACAAATATGACACAGACAGATTGCATAGAAAATTGGGAAGTCCAGAAAACTTGAAGGACAAGCATCATCTGTAAGATCACTACCGTGATATTATAACCACTGTAAATTTTTTAAAAAATATTTTATTTATTTATTCATGAAAGAATACACAGAGAGAAACAGAGAGGCAGAGACACAGGCAGAGGAGAAGCAGGCTCCATGCAGGGAGCCCGATGTGGGACTTGATCCCAGGACCCCGGGATTACACCCCGGGCTGAAGGCAGCGCCAAACCGCTGAGCCACCCAGGCTGCCCACTGTTAATATATTTAATGTATTTCCTTTCAGCCTCTTTTCAGCCCACATAGTTTATAAAATTGACTTTCTATTTTTCTACTGCAATTTTGTATCTTGCTCTTAATACCTCATCTCATTGTACTTGATTTCCTCTGTTACTCAGATTATTCACAAATTACTGTAGTACACGTTAGGTCGTGATGAGGATGCTCTGTAATCTGCTCAGTTCTTCACAGTGCAGCCAAGGAGATTTGGTAAAATGCCATCTGACTGCACCCTTCAGGTCCTCACGGGTGGTAGGAGAACTTGGCCTGCGGGGCCTTCTGGGGCTGCCACTGCTCCAGCCATGTCTCCTCCTTTGCTCCCCATGGTCTCTGGGCTCCAGCAGGCGCTCTGACGCTCTTTGTACTTCCTTGATCTGGTCTTGCAGGTGCCTCTTCCTCATTTTGGATGCCTCCCCTTTCCCTGGCTTGCTTAACTCCTGTTTATCCTCCAGCTAGCTGTCTGCTCAAGTGTCCAGTGCTCAGGACAGCCTGCCCTGCCCCCTAGACTGATCAGTCGGCCCTGATCTGGGCTCCTGGAGCATCCTGCCTTTCTCCATCACTGCAGGGAGCTGGTGGTCCTTACCTGCTCATTTCTCTGGTTGTAAGTCCGGCCCATCCCTTCCCCCAGAAAGTGCGCTCCAGGAGAGCACGAGATGTGTTTGCATTTGTCCCTGTTGTGTCCTCAGGGCCTGGAGTACTTTTTTTGAATGAGTGAAAGAAGGAAAAAAAAAAATAAATGTGCCAACAAGCTAGTTCCTTATGTTGGGACCTTCCAGCAGCATTCCACACTCACCTGTTGTGAAAAGTCCTGTAGGGAGCACCTTTGGTGCAGTTTTGCATTCGTTCTTTCAGTAGATTCCCAGACGTGGAATAACCAGATCAAGGGGTCTGACCTTTAAGAGCTCTGTGTGATCATGTTCTAAAACACAGCGGCGAGGGTGGCCCTCCTGCAGGGGAACACTTGGAGTGAAATAACTGATCAGCAGTCATGTGGGCATTGCAGCTCTGAGTGTCCGTTCACAGTCGTAGCGAGCAAGGCTTGAGCTTGAGTCAGCTGTAGGCTGCTTAGCGTCTTCATCAGATTCATGACCCTTGGCGGGAAGAGGGCACTGAGGGCTTTATCAGGTATTTGTGTAAGAAAACAAAACAAAAAAATCAGAGCAAAAGATTCTCCTAAGACCATTTAGACCTTGCATTAGGGGAGAAAATACTGTGATTTGTTTATTTAATTAACGTTCTGAATCCAGGGTTTCTTTTCTCCAGTGTTCTTTACACCAATAAAATCTATCACCTTCTGGATTTCTTTGTCATTTGAGAAAGATCCAAATTAGTTTCCTGAAATTAGCCTTGGGTTTAGCATGCAGGCATAGTACTGACTTTCAGATTTGAATATTTTAATTACATTATGTGAATGGTACCCTCTGGTGTTTATGAACTACAGTCGATTTGAATATTTTTAATTTAAAGACAAGGCAACCTGTGTTGATCAAACATAGTTATATAGATAGTTTCCATAAATGTAGACTTTGCAGTTACAGTGGATACAGCATAATGGTGTCTGATTAACAGCAGTAAATGCTTGTCAGTGTTTCTGAGGACCTTAGGGGACATTTGGGGACAACCTGGACATAGGTCTAGAGGGAATGATTATGGAGGAGAGGAAGCATCACCTGCTTGTCCCGCTCATCTGCCAATTCCGGTCCCTGCTGCCTGCTGTAGTACTTGGGTGACTGTCGTTCACTGATTTCAGAAACAAGGTAGAGCTGTTCCAGTAGCACTGGGAGCCTCAGGCAGAGGGCCTTCTCCATGTGTGGGGTCACACTGGGGAAGGGAGGCATGGGTGTGATGTTTGCAGGCTCTAGAGGCTCAGTCCACTCACTAATTGTATGACCATGGGCAGAGACTCTGTTTTGTCATCTATACAGTGGCTATAACAATAGGGTTGGGAGTAAGTATTTAGCATAGGGCTTGGCGTACCACATACTCAGTAATCACTAGCTGTTAAGACCATCGCATACATGTTGCCATATTGAAAGAGAAGGATCCATGAAGCAGACCATGTTTTTATTCTCCATCACATACACAAAATCTGCCACAGTGCCTGAAATGGATTGGCAGGTATTCATGAACGACAGTCACTAATACGTGACAGTTGAACAGCAGCTGTCTTTTCTCATGTGAGCGCTTGAACTAGCCATGGTGAAGGATCAGGACGATGGAGACGGGAATGTCAGCTCTGTTACTGATGGAGTTGTGGGGGACATAGCGTGAGGCACATCAACACACAGCTTCCCGTTCCTAGGCCTTGACATTCCACCACCCTCCCCCCCCATTCTTTGACTGCTGCTAGCCAGGCCCACGCATGCCCTCTCAGCTGAGCACTTGCTGTGCCACCTGTGCCCATGGGCAGACCCTTCATTGCCAGAAGGGCAGACATGGAGCTCAGCTCATGACGGCCAGCTCCCCAGTCAGGCCAGTGCACTTGCCCTGTTAGGACTCGGGGATGCGGGTCTTTCACTGATGAGTGGTGGCAACGGGTCCTCCCTGCCCGCGACAGCTGGTTGAATGAGCAGGCATGTGTGGATTGTTGCAGCTGTTGAACAAACCTAGGCAGGGGCACCTGGGTGGCTCAGTTGATTGAGTGTCTGACTTCAGCTCAGGTCATAATCCCAGGGTCCTGGGATTGAACCCCGCATGGCATTGGGCTCCCTGCTGAGGGGGGAGCCTGCTTCTCCATTTCCTCTGCTTGTGCACCTGCGCTCTCTCTCTCTCTCTCTCTCTCTCTCTCTCTGTCAAATAAATAAAATTGAAAAACAGAAAACAAAACAAAAACCCAGGCAGATTGTATCTAATCTGGTGGAGCTGATGGAGCTCATTCCGGGACAACCAGTTGCGTAGCCGGAATACATCCAGGTCGGCCTTGGGGCACAGCTGGTTGTCCTGTGCGGTGTGAATGACATATCCTCCGTCCTCTTTCTCCTCTTGCCTCCCTCTCCTTCTGTAAGCCTTGGGCTCAGACATCTCCTCTTCAGCAAGTCTCTCTTCTACCTCGGTCCTGGTTAGATGTGTCTCTCTCTCCCTCTTTCTCCCTCTCCCCCCATCCTGTGTTCCTGTCACCACTGACCATGCTGTCGTGCAAGCGTGTGCCGACCTGTCTCCTCCCCACGCTGCCCAACACGGTGAGGCCCTGAGGAACAGGGACCTATACTCGGCCCTGCGGTCCTGCTCAGTGCCATTTCGTTTACCGTGAGCCTTTGGTATCTGGTTCCTACAGAGGAACTGAAGGTCCTTGGGGAGGTGCTGTGCCTCCACCTGTAACAACCGTGCTGTTGTCTCTTTCTAGGCTAGGGCCCACCCAACTCAAGATCTTCACATGTGAGTACTGCAACAAGGTCTTCAAGTTCAAGCACTCACTGCAGGCCCACCTGAGGATCCATACCAACGAGAAGCCCTACAAGTGCTCCCACTGCAGCTACGCCAGCGCCATCAAGGCCAACCTGAACGTGCACTTGCGGAAACACACCGGCGAGAAGTTCGCCTGCGACTACTGCTCTTTCACCTGCCTGAGCAAAGGGCATCTCAAAGTGCACGTTGAGCGCGTGCACAAGAAGATCAAGCAGCACTGCCGCTTCTGCAAGAAGAAGTACTCCGATGTCAAGAACCTCATCAAGCACATCCGAGATGCGCACGACCCCCAGGACCAGAAGGTCAAGGAGGCCTTGGACGAGCTTTGCTTGATGACCAGGGAGGGCAAGCGGCAGCTGCTTTACGACTGCCACATCTGCGAGCGCAAGTTCAAGAACGAGCTGGACCGCGACCGTCACATGCTGGTGCACGGGGACAAGTGGCCCTTTGCCTGTGAGCTCTGTGGCCACGGGGCCACCAAGTACCAGGCGCTGGAGCTACACGTCAGGAAGCACCCCTTCGTGTACGTCTGTGCCATATGCCTCAAGAAGTTTGTCAGTTCCATCAGGCTGCGCTCCCACATCCGTGAGGCCCATGGGGCTGCACAGGAGACTGGGCTCTTCACCAGCTCCATCAACCAGAGCTTCTGCCTCCTGGAGCCTGGCGGGGACATCCAGCAAGAAGCCTTGGGGGGCCAGCTGCAGCTGGCAGAGGAGGAGTTTGTGTGCCAGGGGGTGAATGCGCCCAAGGAGGCCACCTGCCCTGCAGATGCCCAGCCTGAGGAGGGACAGAAGGAGCCCGAGGCCTCTGTGGGAGAGCCTGCCCCACCTGTGCACGCAGCCACCCCCCAGCCCCAAAGTGCTGCCCTGTCACCCTGCGAGTCGGAAGCCACTGTGGACTCCTCGGACCCGCATTCACATGCAGTGGTTTCCGATGGGTTTTTGTTAAAGAGTGATACCTCCTCCTCGGAGGCTCGCACTGCTCCCGAGGACACCTTGGATGCCCCGCACGGAGCCTCCTCCCAGACTCAGGGCGAAGAAGTCACACCACTGCAGCCTGAGGCCAGAAGCACGGAGGCAAACCAGGAGACTCAGGGTGCCGAGAGCCCGCCGGGGTCGGGGCAGGAAGGGGCTGCCCTCCCATCTGAGGGACCAGATCCTGGTAGGTGCCTCGGCTCAGACGCAGCTGAGGCCTCAGACCCTGCGCTGGCAGCGGATGGAGGGGACGTGGCCCTGCCCCAGCCTGACTCGTGCGCACCTGCCTCCGAGCACCGGGCCGGCATCAGCGCATTCATGAAGATCCTGGACGGTTTACAGAAGAGACGGATGAACACCGGTCTGTGCGAGAGGATCCGGAAGGTGTATGGGGACCTGGAGTGTGAATACTGTGGTAAGGAGAGGCAGCGCTGGGCAAGCAGCTGGTTGAGCTCTGGTTCCAGCAGCCCCACCCATCCCCAGCTTGCTTTGGGTCCCCTCGTGTCTGATGGGAGCTCATGTCTGCAAAAAAACCACTTCTGAATGAGCTGTCCTTCATCATTTGTAGATAGCAACAGGTGGCCCCCTGCGTTAGAGGTTAGCACGTGGAGCCTCTGTGGAGACAGGCAGTTAGCCGCACTGGCATGGTCAGGCACACACAGAACTTTATCCCAGGACCTCTGCCAGAACTGGAGCTAATGGGAATTGTTACGAGCACACGGCACATGTGAAGAATAGCATAACTTGTGGCCATGTGGTCAGCGCAGCTCTTGGTGGGGAGCCCCGCATAGAGCCCTCGCAGCGTGCAGGGCAAGCATGTGTGGCCTCTGCATCTCCTGGGTTGCTGGCAGCACCGGGAGCAGGATGCCCTGCGCTGGCCCCGGGGGCTCAGCAGAGCTTAGAGACTCTGACTTATGCATGTGCACAGTCATATTTGGCACTGTCATTGGTCCTCAGGAAATATTTGTTCCCTGCTCTCCCAGCTCTGACACCATGCAGACATAGCAGCGCCCTTCAGGTCTCCTCCCTCCCACCTTTGAAAGGTAATTTCCAGACAGAAATGAGGAAAGGGCGAAGGGTGACCTGGACAGGCCAGAGACAGTGCTACACATTATAGGGGGAAAAAAAATAACGAGAAAATCAAATTCGGTGTAAAAGAAACTTCCTTGTTCTCACGTGACGGTGTTGTTTTAGGCAAACTTTTTTGGTACCAGGTGCACTTTGACATGCACGTGCGCACGCACACGCGGGAGCACCTGCACCACTGTTCTCAGTGCCAGTACTCCTCCATCACCAAGAATTGCCTCAAGCGCCACGTTATTCAGAAGCACAGCAACATCTTGCTGAAGTGTCCCACCGACGGCTGCGACTACAACACTCCAGATAAATACAAGCTGCAGGCACATCTGAAAGCTCACACGGAGCTGGTAAGTAGCAAGCCCGAGCGGCTGCACCATCCGCCCCGGGTGCTCACCGCTTCTCACCTTTGCACCCTTCGCTGCGTCCTGCTTCCCAGGAGCCTATTTGTGCGAGCAAACATCCATCCCGTGGCACACTTCTCCCTTCCCCAAAGCCTTCGCCCCCGGGGTTCCTTTCGCAGGGAGAGACCCAGGTGTCGCAGAATGACTCGGTTGAAACAAATACACCTTCTGTGCAAATTTTTCCAGCGTCAGAGAGAAACTATTGGAGGATCTGCAGAGTAGGAAGCAAGCAAGGATTTCTTAGAGGGCATTCCAACGAGGTATTAGTAAGAGAGGTACTCGTGGTAAGAGCTGCCGCTCACGGTGTGGGGGTTAGATTCCATAGTGCCTGTCAAAGCAGTAGACACTGTTTGGTCAGCCAGGAAAGGGCAGCAAATGATCATGACCGCTCTCGTACTGTTGTGTGGTGATTGTTGACTCTCTGCGATAGATGGTGGAGCACATTTACTTTAAAAAAAAAAAATTGATAATTTAATCCAAGATGCTGTTAATATTCATAATGGTAAAACTTGCTTAATTCTTTGATGGAAGATGATGTAACACAATGAATGACTATTTCTTTTTGCAAATTCTCACGTCACTCAAGGGGCCACCACCTGAGTGTGATTTGAGCCTTCTTCAGGTTGTAAGGAGGCCCAGCTGGCCCCAGGTGTGGTTCTGCTTTAATGGCATTCCTTTTTATACCACAGAGAGCACAGCAAGAGGCTTCTTCGGCAACTTGATGTGCTCCCACTGTGTTCTGGCACGGAAATCACTCACGCTGGGGCTGTTTGTCACTACGGGTGAAGTCAGGGTGTTGTAGGTGCAGGGGGTAGGTCAGGACACATGCTTTGGGGTTGGATGCTTGGGGTCCGACACCGTCTCCAGCACTCTCACAGGCTGTGGATGTTGGGGCAAGTCACTCGTCCTTTCTGAGACTTGGTAGCCTCTTGTATGAAATATCTATTAAAAAGCATATATCTGTCTTCTACGCACACACGTGTGTATACACACAGATATGCATAGACACACGCAAGTGTATTCTATACACATGTACAGATGAGTGTGTACACTTATTTTACATGCCTGCAGACACAATGCACATGTGTGCACACATGTATATGTAGATAGATCCCCTCGGGTTACTGGGAGGATAAGATGGAATGTTCTATGGCAAGAACTGGAACTGGGCTCAGTGTTGTGTTGTTGAACGTGTGCCGGCTGCTGCATGTCACCTGGTACCTCTTCGCACACGTTTCTCTCCTTCTGAGTAGAGCACGAAGGCGTGCTCTTCCTGTTTCCCTACAGAATTGCTGTCAGCTTGGTCGTGCTCCCAATACTGTCTCAGCGGGGGGGAAACTTCATTACAATGAAGTCAAGAGGGAGTGAGGCTGACGTGAGGACAGGGTGCTGGGGGCAGCCTTGCAGTGTAGCAGGTAAGACCAGGAACCAGACTGTGGGTTTTCCCCCTGTCTCCCTCCGTGTGCCATGCATCTGACTTCAGGAGGAGCCATGTACCTGCCCCGTGCCTCAGTGTACCCATTCTTGGGAGGGTGAGGTGAGAAAATGTGCATAAATGTCCCAGAACAATGCCTGATGTGGAGTAGGTGCAGAATGCCACCTGACTGTTGTAATTACTGTTAGTTATTCTATGTTTGGGGACTTGATGCTCTGCATTGAGAGACTTGGAAACAGAGGCTGACAGCTGACACAGAAGAGGAAGTTGTAAAAGAGCATTTCAGTGTCGGGACCACCTGTTTTGCCCATACCCGGTTTCCTTGCCCGTTGCATGTGTCAGAGGGACTCAGGTCCAGTTCAGGCATCTTCTTGCCTCTGGACACCAGCGCTTGGCCGCCTAGCCACGTCCCTGGTCCTTGTGGTCAGTAGGGCCCATCAGAGACGTGTCATAAGATCTTAAGCCCAATGTCATATGCTTTCATTTATCTTGATAAACTGGCATTTAAAGAAGCTTCTCTTTTCAACTTTCTACGGTTGTGAACCTTCCTTCAGGGAGGCTTCTATCTCCAGTGTTGACACTTAAGAAGGCGTGTTGGGGAAAAGGGGTGACGATGTCTGTTTTCATCCTGTGGTCCAGGCCCCCGTGTCCTATTCTTATACCACCTCCACGAGGGGGAGTGTTTCCTCCACAGGGTGGATCAGGAGCCTTCAGTGCAGTCATTGGGTAACTGGCCCCCGGTCGGCCCGTTGGTCAGGGCAGACAGTCCTGAACGTCTGCCACGCCTTCTGGCGGGTGTCCTGGACACTTGCACACCTTTGGGAGGAATGTGGTGCAGGTAGGCTTTGTGCCATGAGAGCAGGGGCTGTGTGGATACTTGCTGTGCTCTGGCTTGTGCTGCACTAATGACACGTCCCTGGAAGTTCCCACAAGAGCAGAGTGGGAATAAGGGAGTGTGACTCTGTTGACCTTATAAACACAGGGTGCTATCCTGATTGTCATCAACACTCACGTTTTCTTAGAAGTTGTTAAAGTTTGATTTCAGTCTTTTCCCTCCCTGATATTTGCAGAGAGACGCTTTTAAAGGTGAAAACGTGCTGTTGTGGCCCTGAAGCTCGCTGACACAGGCTAGAGGGTGTGCCAGGCATTGGGATTTCAGACACGAGTACACGAGTAAGACCCCTTGTCTGCCTTCAAGGTGCCCTGTTTCGTGGGGGGAGAGACAAGAGAATAGTAATAGCAATAGGGCAATGAGGGAGAGTAAGTGAGGCCAACACAAAGTGCTCTTGCCCTCCCACAACTGCCTGGAGAGGTCCTGGTTGGGGTAAGGAGGGCTGCCTGGAGGAGGGGTTCTGCGCTTGATGAGTAGGATTTGGCCAAGGGAGAGGCAAGGAGGGGAGCTCCCGGCAGACGAGGTGGGCACACCGAGGGGAAGCCTTTTGTATTTACCCCAGAATACTGAAAGCATTTTCCATGAAACACGCGGACTGTACTGCCAGTGTAGCAAGGTGGCATCGTTTATGAAAACAGGTTCCAGTATTTCAAGCTTAGACAACATTTATCTTTTGAGCCTGTAAATTATTTCTGGAATAAAGTCACAGTTACCAGGGAAATGTTGACCTGGTGAGGAGATCTTCTGTGAGCTAGCATTTATTATTTTTCTTTAAGATTTTATTTATTTATTCATGAGAGAGAGAGAGAGAGAGGAAGAGGGAGAAGCAGGCTCCCTGCAGGGAGCCCAACGTAGGACTCGATCCCAGGACTCCAGGATCACACTCTGGGCTAAAGGCAGGCGCTAAACTGCTGAGCCACCCGGGAATCCCCATGTTTCTTATTTTCCCTCCCCGAGCCCCTGGCACCCACTAATCTGCTTTCTAGGTTCAATGGATTGGCCTGGCCGGGGATTTTGTGGAAAGGGAATCATGTGATTTATCTGTAACGGCAGAGTGAGTATATACCCTGCTTCCTCAGGGTCTCGGTGAGGGTCCCGCGAGATAGCACAAATGAGCTTCATGACGTAAAGGTGCTGAGCTGAGGACTCTGGTCAGGGAAGGGTCTCCCTTGCTTGGGAGAGCGGTGCTGTTGTGACCTCGCATCAGGGGTCAGCCTGGGGCTTGATTCCCTTAGCTGTGACCCAGAGAGATGGGCCGGGTGTGTTAAAAGTCTGGTTGGACTCTGAGTCAACACTTGCCTGATTACAACTCAGATTCCCATGCAGGGCAAAACTAAGGAAATTTTAAATTGAACCCCTGCCCCACCCCACATGGGCCTCCATCCAGGTCCGTTCTGGCTGCTCTAGGACCCTGGGATAATTTGGTTAAGTTCCTATTTCTGTGACTCCTAACCATTTCTTCGCTACTGATGCACCCAGTGATCGGAAGGCGTGAGTACATTTACTATGGTCTCCCTCGCCACATCCTCGCAGGAGGAACCAGGTGGTGGGACTTACAGTCAAGGCTGTATTAACATCAAGGAAATGTGGAGAACCAGCCAAGGGTGGTAGTTAAGGATGTTGCTGGCGCAAGCCCACTTTTTAAAGCACCGTGCAGAGTTTGTGCAGGGGAGGCTGGAGGGAACACGTGTGGTGCCAGGGGCTTTGGGATCTAGGGTCCTGTAGCTTAGATCCCATATTCACCTCCGTGATCTTGGTCATTTGCTGAGCCTCTGTATTCTCATTTGTAACCTGAGAATTTGGTACCATCTCTGGCCTCTCAAGGTCGTGGTGTATAGACTAGAAAATGTGTGGCACACCTGGATCAGTTTTTGCAGTCCCTGGGTCATGGTCTGTGAAATGGTTTAGTGGGTCACAACCAGTAAATGTATCTTAAAAACGAAATACCATAGAATAAAATAGAAATAACTAGCATTAGGCACCCCTACCCGAGGTTAAGTATTGTTTTCTGAGACCTTTGTTTCCATTCTTCAAGATTTATTTATTTATTTATTTATTTATTTATTTATTTATTTATTTATTTTTAAGATTTATTTATTTTAGAGAGAGCAAGAGCGGGGGGCGGGGACAGTGTGGTGGTGGCAAAGGGAGAGAGAATCTCAAGCAAACTCCACGATCTGCGCAGAGCCCAATGTGGGGCTCGATCTCACGGCCCTGAGATCACCGACTGAGCCATCGAGGTGCCCCCATTTCCATGTTTCAATATGTTTCTTTATCAGTGTGTGTCCTTGGGTGTCCCAGATGGCGGTGTCAGATGTCCCACTAAATAAGTTTATAAGTTAACAACCCAGTTGATGTAATTCATGATGTCCTGAATCACAATCACATGGGGTGAGAGGTTGCTGGGCTCATGCCTCCACTGTAATTTGAGGGGGACCAGGGAATCTTCCCCTAGAGTCCCCCCCCCGTAGGCATGTTTGAAATGACAGGAAATGGAGCATAGGGTAGATGTTCATGGTATGTCAGTCTTTCCCTTTGTCTCCAGCTTGTGTTTCTTCTAAGACAACCTCGCAGGTAACCAGCCCATCCAGGGGCCCTTGGAGCAGTACCAGCCCGCACTGGGGAATGGGCACTTTTTGGTGTCACATGCTGACTCTACCACTCACAGGATGTGGCTTCACTTCCTAACCTCTCTCTCTTTTTTATTTAAGATTTTATTTATTGATTCATGAGAGACACAGAGAGAGGCAGAGACACAGGCAGAAGGAGAAGCAGACTCCCTACAGGGAGCCCAATGTGGGATTCGATCCCGGGACTCCGGGATCATGACCTGAGCCAAAGGGAGACCCTCAACCACTGAGCCACCCAGGTGCCCCACTTTCTAACCTCTCTGATACCTAGTCTGTAAAGTGTCTCCTGGGTCGCTGTGGGAATTTAGTGAGATGATGTTTGTGAGGGGCCCAACACAGGTCCGGGTGCACAGGGGAGCGGCTGGTCTGAGCTAGCTCGTCCTAATTAGCAGTAGCGGGGGTGGGGGGTTGGTAGGAGTGGGGGCGTGGAGGAGGCATCCATCCTTCCAGGGCACCATGGCCTCTCAATACATATTTCTAATTAGTGCTTGGTCCCTGTCTTTGAAAAATGTTTGCTTTGCTCTGGTTTTGGTCATAAGGGCACACACGTTTAAAACATTGTAGCATGTGCTTGCTGGATATAAACTAATGTATTGCCCACAAAGCACAGAGAAAGTAGAAGGGACTACCTCCAATATCTTTCTGGAAAGAAATGGGTTTGTCTGGTTTTTGTTTTGTTTTGTTTTGTTTTGTTTTTTAAGTGGAGAAAAAAGTGGTTGAATTAAAGTGATTGGATGCAGGGTTTTTCTTTTCTAAGAGCTATGAGAGAGGATGGTCTTTTCCTCCGTGGTCACAGACCCGTTTGTTTCTGTGTCGCCCTGTTCTGGGTGTGTGTTCTTGGTGCAGGAGACCTCGGGCTCCCAGAGCTTCCTGTGTATACAGTGCAGCTTCCCGTGAGCCAAGCGGAGGTCTAGGATCAAAGGGGCACGGCTGGCAAAACAATGTTTTCAGTGGACAGGAGGATCCTTGAGACAAAATCCCAAATGCAACCCATTTGGGGCTGTTCTTTCTTTTCTTGCCGGGGTGGGTGGGGCTTGTTTCTACCTTGTTCAAACCAGTCACAACTTTATTTATTTTTAAAGATTTTATTTATTTATTCATGAGAGACACAGAGAGAGGCAGACACACAGGCAGAGGGAGAAGCAGGCTCCCTGCAGGGAGCCCAATGGGGGACTCGATCCTTGGACCCCGGGATCACGAAGTGAGCGGAAGGCAGACACTCAACCGCTGAGCCACCCAGGTGTCCCTCAGTCACAACTTTAGTGTCACCTTTTCTGCCTTTGTCACAGTTTGTGCCTCTGTGTGTTGGCGGCTCTTGCTGGCTCCCTGGGCCCTTTGAGGGCAGGGTCGCTGTCTCATACCTCTGTCCTCGGTGCAGTCCCTGGCACATCACAGGGGCCCTTGGAAGGTCTGAGGAATGAATGGTTACAACAGACACCATAACTAGGCTTTTATTCCTGACACATTGTTGAGCGTGGAATCTCCCATCTAATTTCCTAAACTTGAGGTCACAGATTTTGTAGGAGTAGTACTTATGTGATAGTTAATACACTTGGTGCAGGGGGCAGCTTTGATATCGTCCACCTGCTGCTGGTTTTAGACTTGAGAGCTGCCCCGTTGCTCTGGGGGCCAAGGCACCTGCTCTAGAGCAGTAGACCAAGGCAGAGTCCATCCAGGATAGAGAGTGGGGGCTTGAGCCTGAGTCCTGGGGCGACGCCTGCATCCCATGCTGAGGCCACACACTCCTGCCGAGGCCTTTCTTCTTTCAAAGGGTCCTTTGTAGCTTTGAAGACCATTTCCACCGGAGCAAACAAATTCCGAGGGCTGGGCTCCTTGATTGTCATTACCGTGCAGGCCCCTTGCTCTCCGCCTCTGCCAGGAACTCTTTTAACAACCACTCTTTTTAAGTTTGCTGTGTCACTTTGGGTTTTCATCTCCGGTACGGAACTGGGGCTTGAGGAAAAAAAAAAAAAAAAGAATCCTAAGAGCCCCCCCTCCTCCTACCGCCTGTGTCCCACCGCCTGTGTCCTTCTGACAGTCTTCAAAGGCATCAAGAAATGAGGGGCCCTGATAAGCTGTAAGATAAATTGCTTTCAGACTATCAGAGATTAAAAGAAAAAAAAAAATCAAATAGCAAGGACTCCGGGGGGATGACTGTAAACTCCTTCAAAGCCCTGCTGAACGCCTCCATCATCTCTGCTGACGAGGGCACTGGGGGCAGCTGGGGGTGGTCACAGGCCTCCTCCAGGATGCCCAGCCAGGTCCAGGGCATCTTTCAGAAATGGTCTGTGAGTACCTGTTCCTGCATGCAGACTCAGGGAGTGATGGGGTGACCTGGAAGGGTCAAGGGCAAAGGAGGACAGTGATGGGCGCCCAGAGCCTACCGTAGCCTGGGTGGAAATCTGCAGCATCGCCTGGGCGCAAAGCTCAGGACAGTTTCACAATAGCTCCCTGGACCCCTTGGACACCTGAGCTTGGCAGGCATCTCTTGGAACCCAGATATTTTGTGGGGCATGCAGCCAGACTGTTGGTGGTTCCGAGGGACTTTTGTTAGGTTTTGTTTTTGTTTTTAAATACTGAGTACCCTTCTCCTAAGTGTGCTCCAGGGAATAGCCTCTCTGGAGATGTTCTGCAACAGCAGCATCTAATCCATAAAGCAATTTGAAGGGTACTTACTCAGAACCCCGTGTTGGAGATTCCTAGGGTGCGTTAACCCACAAGGTCTGTTATCTGAGGCCAAGTTGCATTAGTAATAACGCCACAGCAACAGCAGCAACATCTTTCAGATTTATTGAGTGCCTACCAGAGGCCCGGCTCCATTCTAAGTACTTTGTGTGTGTTGTCTCTTAATAAACTTTATTTTTTAGAACAGCTTTAGGTTCACTGCAAATTGAGCAGGAAGTATAGAGATTTCACCATCCCCAAACACATGCAACCTGCCCCACTGTTGACATCCCGCACCACAGTGGTACCTTTGTGACAGTCACCGAACTGACACAAGTAATGCCCAGAGCCCAGAGTTCACATTAGAGGTCGCTCTTGGTGTTGTACCTTCTGTGGGTACACAGAACCTATTCTTTTCAAGTTGTTGAGGCCTGTTTTATGGCCCAGAATGTTCTGCATGATCTTGAGGATGTCTATTCTTCCATTGTTGGATGTAGTAGTCTGTAGATGTCAATTATACCCAGTTGACTGATGGTGTTTTTTTTTTTTTTAATTTATTTTATTTTATTTATTTATGATAGGCACACAGTGAGAGAGAGAGAGAGGCAGAGACATAGGCAGAGGGAGAAGCAGGCTCCATGCACTGGGAGCCCGACGTGGGATTCGATCCCGGGTCTCCGGGATCGCGCCCTGGGCCAAAGGCAGGCGCTAAACCACTGCGCCACCCAGGGATCCCCTGATGGTGTTGTTGAGTTCAACTGTGTCCTTACACATTTTCTGCCCGTTGGATCTGTCCGTTTCTGGTAGAGGGGTCTTGAAGCCTCCAGCTAAAGTAGGGGCCTCATCTAATTTTTCCTTGCCATTCTAGTTTTTGCCTCATACTTTTCAACTCTTGTTAGATGCGTATATGTTAAAGATTATTATGTCTTCTTGGAGAGTTAACCCCTTCAACATTATGTAATGCCCCTTTTTGTCACCGATAACTGTCCTTGAAGTCTGTTCTGCTTGAAATTAATAAAGCTACCTCCCTTTCTTTTGATTAGTGTTAGCCTGGTATCATCTCCTTTTAATCTGCATATGTCTTTAAAGTGGGTTTCTTACAGCCCACATATAGTTGCATCTTGCTCCTTGATCCAGTCTGGCAATTCCTGTCTTTTAATATTTAGGTCATTGATAGTCAAAGTGATTAGTGAATAGTGGAATTAATATTTATCATATTTGTTGTGTTTTCTAATTGTTGTCAATGTTCTCTATTCCTTTGTCTTCCAATCTTTTTCTTTCCCATCATTTGTAGTTTTATTTTATTTTTTAAAGATTTTATTTATTTATTTATGAGAGACACAGAAAGAGGCAGGCAGAGACATAGGCAGAGGGAGAAGAAGGCTCCATGCAGGGAGCCTGATGTGGGATTCGATCCTGGGTCTCCAGGATCACGCCCTGGGCTGAAGGCAGATGCTCAACCGCTGAGCCACCCAGGCATCCCTTGTAGTTTTATTTTTTTAAAGATTTTATTTATTTACCTGAGAGAGTGAATGAGAGAGCAAGGTCAGGCAGGGGGAGGGGCAGAGGGAGAAGGAGAAGCAGACTCTCCCTGAGCAGAGAGCCCAATTCAGGGCTCGATGCCACGACCCTGAGATCATGACCTGAGCCATAGGCAGACGACTAACCGATTGAGCCACCCAAGCACTCCTTGTTTGGAGTTTTAATTGAGCATTTTATATGATTTCATTTTCTCTCTTCTCTTAGCATATCACTTACACTTTTTTTTTTTTTTTAACTTTTTCTAGGGGTTACCCTAGAACTTGCAGTATATGTTTACATATAATCAAAGATGACTTTCAAATGGCACTGTTCCACTTTATGGATAGTGTGAGTACCTTGTAATAACAAAATAATCATAATTCCTTCTTCCTACCCCTTGTATCGTTGCTGATATTTATATCACTTATATACAAGTGTATGTATATAGAAAGCGTACATTTTTGAATACATTGTTGTGTTACTATTTTGAAGAAACTTTCTGTTAGATCAATTAAGATTAAGATAAATAAATGTTTTTATTTTACCTTCACTTCTCCATTCTCCAGTACTCTAACTTTATTTATGTGGATCAAGTTTCTGACTTTATCTTGTTTTAATATTTCTTGTAAGACAGATCTTACTGGTAACAAATTCCTTCAATTTTTGTTTGCTTCAGAAAGTTTGTTTCTCCATTTTTGAAGGATACTTCTACAGGGTACAGAATTCTGGGTTGGTGTTTTTTTTTTTTTTTTTTTCTTTTAGCCCTGTAAATACTTCATTCCATTCTCTTCTTGTTTACATGGTTTCTGAGAAATTAGGTTCTTATCTTTGCTCTTCTATAGATAAGATTTTTGTTTTATTTTGTTTATATCTCTGGCTTCTTTCAGTATTTTTTCTTTAACTTTGGTTTTTTGTAGTTTGCACATGATAGGTGTAGTTTATTTGGGATTACTCCTATTTGGTAGTCCCTGAGCTCTCTGGATCTGTCTTGGTGTTTGACATCCTATTAGGGAAATTGTCAGATATTATTGTTTCAAATATTTCTTCAGTTCTTTTATCTCTTTCATCTTCTCATGTTCCCATTATGTGTACATTACACCATCTGTTGTCCCACAGTCCTTGGATATTCTGTTCTGTCTTCATCAGTCTTCTTTCCTGCCTGCTTTTTAGTTTTAGAGGTTTCTTTGGAAATATCCCTAAGCTCAGGACTTCTTTCCTCAGCTGTGTTTGGTCTCCTACTACACCCATCAGACGCTTTGTTCTGTTGCAGTGATTTGATCTCTAGCATTTCTTTGTTGGTTCTTAGAATTTTCATCTCTCTGCTTACATTGCCCATCTCCTCTTGCATGCTGTCTACTTCATCCAGTAGAGCCCTGAGCATGCACGTCAGAGTAGTTTTAAATGCTCAGTCTGATAATTCCAGCATCCTTGTCATATCCGAGCCTGGTTCTGATGCTTGCTCTGTCACTTCAGACTGTGTTTTTTTTTTTTTTTGCCTCTTGGTGTGTCTTTTTTTTTTCTTCCTTCATAGCTGGACAGGAATGGGTCCAAGGAACTTACTGTAAATAGGCCTTTATTAATGTTTTGGTAGGGTGTGAGGGGGGGGGGGTCATTCTAGAATCCTGTGACTAGGTGTCAGTCTGTTAGTGAACCTCTCTGCTCCTGGACTGAGCTTCACCAGTGTTTTTCCCCCCCAGTGCTCTTAGGTGAGAAAGGATGATTGAAGTGGGCTGGGTTTGGGTATGTCCTTTCTCTCACATGGAAGGCTGTAGGGGGCAGGTCGGGGTATTGCCCTTCCCCTGGGTGGCTTAGTCTCTGGTAATACCCCAACAGGTTTGGCTCGGGTAACTGGTTTCCCCTGGGGGCAGGCCTTGGGAAGAAGAATCGAATGATCTGGGGTATTTTGAAATGGTTCCTTTTCCCCTCTTCCTGTGAAGCCTGGGTTTTTCTCTGATATTCACTGTAGTGCGAAGTCAAGTGCCTGGGGAGAAAACTCAGAAAAGTGGATGCCCCTGGACATTTTAACTCTACTTGTCTATTGTGAGCTTCCAGCAGTACATTAATTCCAGTCCTAGTTTCCCTGCCCTGGGCCTCGTTCTTAGGGGGGTTTCTGCTTGTGGGTTTCTGCTCCAATAAGTTTGTGATTCTCTGCCTTCAACCAGTTTGCGGGGCAGTGGTTTGCCTATGACCTCCTGTCTCTTACAGATTAAGAAGAGTTGTTGTGTTTTCAGTTTGTACAGCATTTCATTTGTTGTTAGGATGAAGTGGAGACTTCTGAGATTCTTACGTGCTGGACTAGAAATTGGAAGTCCCCTTTATGTGTTTTTAATTTCTTTTTTTTCCTCCTAACAAGGAGGCTACTTTTATTGCCATTTTACAAAGAAACCAGGGCATTGACAGGTGAAGTCACTTGCCCAAAGTTCCCCCAGCTAATAAGTGGTGAAACCAGGGTTTGAACCTAGGGACTTGGAGCCCTGATTCTGTACTCCTAGTCACTGTCTTAGGGGAGCAGGAACTCGGGAGTACAGAGGTCTAGTTTGGATGGCCACCTCTGCCCTTGGGGAGGTAGTGTGACCTTGGGCAGCTTCTCAAATGCCTCATGGGGTGTGGTATGTAGAGCGCAGCACTCTGCATGAATAAGTTCTTCAGAAATGGTCACTATTGTTGCTATTATTATATATTGGTATAAGGAGACTGCATTTTGGGGCGGCTTATTCGTTTACTATGGCATGAGGAGTATTTGGTGCAATGCTGAGCTCCTAATAGGTAGGTGGACAGTAAATGGTGGGAATTTGTTCTATAAATTGAAGCAGTCATGGACTATTAACATCCTCCAGAACACACACAGCCCAATACCTTTCCTTGCAGTCACAGCTCCTGCATTTCTTATGGGCTTGTAAAGTTTGTTAATAATACCAATTGCACTTTGAAGCTCATTGTGGGTGTTTCTCTGCTTGGTAAGTTTGTACCGACACTGCCTCACTTGGTTGTCTTCCCTATTGGGGACACTGAGGGTGGGAGCAAACTCACACACAAAGCTGTGTGCCGTCTGGTAGCCTCTCCCAGGTGTGGATCACCTGTAGCACAGATAGAGTCCAGCTACAGCCCTTTCCCTTGGTCAGCTCACCTGTGTTAGTGCCTAGAGCCCCTGGACTGCCAAGTGGCATAAACAACGATGTTTATGGTCTCACAGTTCTGGAGGCCAGGATTCCAAGATCAAGGTGTCAGCAGGGTTACTTCCTCCTGAGGGCCATGAGAGAGAGTCTCTTCTTTGCTTCTCTCCTAGCTTCTGGTGTTTGCCAGCAATCTTTTTGTTTCTTGGCTTGCAGATTCATCACCTGGATTTCTGCCTCCTTATTTACATGGCATCCCCCCTGTATGCATGTCTGTGTCCAAATTTCCTTTTTTTAAAATAAGGACACCAGTCATATAGGAATTAAGTTTCCCCTAAGGACTTCATCTTCACTAATTGCATCTGCAATGACCCTGTTTCTAGCTCAGGTCTCATCCTGAAGTACTACTGAGGGTTAGAGCTTCAATATATGAATTTTGCAGGGGACACAGTTTAACCCATAACACCCACCCTTTGGGGAAAATTGGCATATGAAATAGCCCTACAATGAGCTGAAGGAACAGGCAAATGGGTAGAAGCTAGCTTTATGATTCACAAGAGCTGCTCCCGTGGTGGGGTGTAGCATGGCAGTTAGCCAGACCTGTGAGGCGAGGCGCAGTGTAGAGCGAACCCCTTACCTGCAGCCTCAGTGGGACACAGGCCTTGGGAATAGTAGGAGCAGCCTGGAGTGGGCATCTTGGGTCCAAAGGCCAGCTCCTCCTCTCAATGACTTGGCCTCATTTCTTAATCTGTAATGTGAGCATCATAATGCCTGCCGATTGAAAGTGATTGTGAGTCTCAGTAAAATAACTTCTGTGAAACCCCCCACACACCACGCAGAGAGCATTGGAGGACATAATACTCGTCGGGTCGTGGAGCGCCGCTGGTCTGTGTGGTAGACCTCGAGGTGGAGCCCTGCCCTCTGCTGGCCTGCCCACCTCCACCGGACCGTCATGTGTAAGCCCCATCCCTCCCTTCTGAAATGGAGCCAGTACCATTCCCCAACACTCCAGAGTTCCCCGGGTGTGTGGGCCAGGTGCAGTCGGCATGTCACGTGTTTGCAGAGGTGCACTGTGGTCTAGCTGTGGTGGCGGCGGTGGCAATGGTGGCTGTGGTGGGGGAGGTGGTGGTGATGGTGGTGGTTTTTTCATGGAGCCCAGGGTTAAATGAGACACTCCATTGATTGCACTCTCTTTCTGTTAAGGATAAAAGGAGTTATTCTTGTCCAGTGTGTGAAAAGTCTTTTTCAGAAGACCGACTGATAAAGTCGCACATCAAGACCAACCATCCCGGTAAGGTTATGCATTTTGGAGAGGAGATTAATTTTAAACTGCTTATGTTTGTTTTAAAAACTCAGCATTATATATCAACTGCACGAAATGGAAATGAAGGGGGATGAAAGTATGAGTGAATTTGAGGGAAACAATTACCTTTATTTAACGGTGGGCAGTTGTTGTAATTATTCACTTCATTTTATCCCTTCATCTGGTCTTCTGATACATGTCCCCACACTCCCATCTCCCTCCTCCCTTTTAATGTCCAAGTACCTTCGGATGGGTCACTTACAAGCAGGTCTGACCTAGACTCAGCTGCCTGGGTGCCTGTGAAAAGTTTGTTGCCCATCATGGTGGTCTGTGGGGAGCCGTGCTGAGTTGGAGTGACCGTCACCTCGGGTCTCCCCACGCTGGTCTCTTCACACTCAGAGGTGTAAAGCATGAGCCATTCATACCTGTCACACCTGTTTTTTCCACCTGGGACCCATTTCTTCCCCTCTGCTCAATTACTTCCTGTTTATTCTCTGTGTTTTTCCTGAGAATCCCGTCCTTGGGGAGGATTTGGGGACTCCCGGCTGGGAGCAGGGCTCCCCCCATACCCCACTCTTGGTGCACTGACCCCTTGTGTTCTGGTCATTGGCACTTCCCTGACCCCTGTGAGGGCTGTGGGGAGGGCTGTTAAGGGTTAAGGCCCATCCCCAGATCCCCGGTGTCATATGGGGCAGGCCCGAGAGCACAGATGCAGGTGCTGTGTATGGTATGAAGGAGGAATAGGTAAGGCGGGTGCGCTTTTCCCTTCATCCATGTGTCTTTTATATCTGCCCCTGTGTTAGGGCATTGACTCACTGGGATCATAAGTGATACTGGAGAAAAGTAAAGAAATAACGGAGTTCACCAACACTCATGTTTTATCTGGGAACAGATAAAGCCTTAAGGCCTTCATCTGTGTGGGAACACATGGGTTATGGGATTCTCTGATGGCCTCATTCTACCTTTCCTGTTCCAGCCTGTGTCCAGTGTGAGCCGAGGATGCTTGTTCAGATTGGACAGACTTTGCTCATGAACATTTGTGAGGTGTTGTCTTTGGTCTAAACTTCACATATATACAAAATACAGGATAATATGAGGAACCCCCAGGTATCCTCAACAGCTCAGCTTCTGTACTTGTGAGCATTTTGTCAGACTTGTTTTATGGATCGGCCCTCAAAAGTTTTTGTTCTGGAATATCTTTTTTTTTTTTTTTTTTTTTTTAAGATTTTATTTATTTGCGAGAGAGAGAGAGAGAGAGCGAGCAGGAGGAGAGGCAGAGGCAGAGGGAGAAGCAGACTCTCTGCTGAGCAGGGATCCTAATGCGGGACTCGATCCCAGGACCCCAGTATCATGACCTGAGCCAAAGCTGTCTTTGACCACTTTGACCACTGAGCCACCCAGGTGTCCCATGTTCTAGAATATCTTAAAGTATGTCTCACACGTATGTAACTTCCTCATAAAAGAACGTTGGATGCATCTCCAACTAATCGGTGTCTTTTGTAACATAACCACCAGGTCACCATTAAAACAAACAATTAATGGTAATTCGTTATTCCCATTACTGTTACCTAGGATTAGTTCATTTAAGATTTCCTCAGTCAATACAAGATTGTTTGAATCAGGACCCAGACATTTTGCCTTTAGTTGTTATGTCAATTGAGTTTCTTAAATTCTGTGGGACACCCCACTCCACTTTTGTTCTCGTGACAGCGACTTATTGGAAGGGACTGGATTGGTTTTTCCTGTAGGTGATTTCATGTCCTGCATTTGTCTGATGGTGCCTCACAGTATTGTTTCTCCATCCCTCACATTTTATGCTTATGGATATTTAGATCTGAGACTTGATTAGATTCCGGTTTAATTTTTAGGCAAAAATCCTACCACATGACTCCAGGGGGCACATCTTGATTGGTCACCTGAGTGCTGCTGGGGTTGGCCAGGGCATCCAGGCAGTCTCCTATGTCTCTCGGGAGCCTATCCTCTTTGGCTTCCAATGGACCCCCCTGCTTTTCTTCCAGAGGTGTCCATGAGCACTATTTCTGAGGTTCTCGGGAGGAGGGTTCAGCTGAAAGGTCTGATTGGGAAGCGAGCCATGAAGTGCCCATACTGTGATTTCTATTTCATGAAGAACGGCTCAGACCTCCAGCGTCATATCTGGGCTCACGAAGGTGAGTACTCATCTTTCAGGGTGGAGCACCCTTTAGTTTTGTGCTTCCATGCTTCATGTGGGGAGTACTTTAGGAGGAAGCTGTATCGCCTTGTGCCTTATAGTTAGACTTCTCCAGCTTACTGAGAAATGTGTCCACAAGCCAGCTAAGCTCAGTGATTTTAGTCACTGCCTGTTGAGTTGCAAATGCAGTTAGCAGAAGTGTGCAGTTGTATAGCTTCCGTTGGAAACGTAGTGAAAATATAGTGAAGTGTAATGAAATAAATTCCCATGATGTCTGTGCTAGACAGTGAGCTTCAGAGAACAGCACCGTCTTCATCACCTTGGTAATTGATGCCCGCTGCAGGGTGCTGGCACGGTAGGTGCTGAGGAAGTGTTGGTGTTACAGGTGAACAAAGGTGAAGAGGACAGCAGAGAGGCCTCTGGTCCAGTGTCATGGAGGAAGAATCCAGAAGGCAGGGGAGTTGCATGGAGATGAAGTAGCAGAAAGAGGAAGATAGACTGTGATTTTGGGGTGCTTGCCTATGAAGGGAAGCTTGGGGAGCACACTCTAGGAATTTGGGCAGTTGGAGGTCAGGAGGCTGCTGGAGATAGCAGGCTACCAACTTTGCTTCCCACTGTAAGGATGTGGCTCTCCTGGGGTTGCAGTGCAGAGCCAGGAGCCTGGGGAGCCCTTCTGGACTCGTGCCAAGGTGAGTTAGGAAGCTGGCATGCTGCAGGCAGGAATACAAGAGGGTTCCTGGAGAGGGTTTCGACGGCGAGGAATAGAAACACCTGTTCTCAGGCCTTGGGGATGCACCATGAGGAAGAGAGAGGTGAACAGTTCAGTACTTGATGGTATAGGGACCCAGACAGGATGGCAGGAACGGAGCTCAAAGCCCAGGTGGGAGGTACTGTTTATTTACCACCATGCATGCACCTGCGCTCTGAACTCTGGGCATACCCCGTAGCCTTGTTGAAGCCTTGGCTTCCTTAACCACAGTCTTGGGTCTTGTAGACAAGGTCTGAAAATGCTGAGCACACTGTGTGTCACATCCCCCACCCCATGCTCAGTGTCGGGCACAGCATCCTTCTCCCTGTGCATGTTGTGCTAGGTGTCATGGCCTTTTGCTTCATGGACGCGGCCGCAGGGGCCCTGGACGGCGGCCGCAGGGGCCCTGGCTTCTCAGCCTCAGAGCCCCTCGGTGTGTGCTCCAGAGTAGGTCTGCAGTGCGCGTTTGTCTAGTGGAGGGGGAGCAGCCACAGTTCCAGCCATTAGCCCAACAACAGCCAGCGTCCTAAGGCTCTGCTCAGTTTATGAAAATATGCTCTTGTGTCTGATCCTAGGTATCCAATCCCATTGATTTCTTTTTTTTTTTTTAAGATTTTATTTATTCATTCATGAGAAACAGAGAGAGAGAGAGAGCCAGAGACACAGGCAGAGGGAGAAGCAGGCCCCTTGCAGGGAGCCCGACATGGTACTCGATCCCGGATCTCCAGGATCAAGCCTTGGGCCAAAGGCAGCGCTAAACTGCTGAGCCACCCAGGGATCCCCCAATCCCATTGATGTCTGCACAGATCCACGTTTACTTTAATTCTGGTCAACTTAACTTCGTTCAATTGAATTTAATGAACATGGCCTACAGAAACTGCTTGGAGTCTGTGCCCAAGAGGAATTCCTGGACTAAGGGGAGAGGCAGGTGTGGACGACCTGCAGTGTGCTATAGCAGTTCTGATAGAGAATTCCAAGAGATGGGGACACATGGGGACACAGAGAGGGAAGCAAGGGGACTGGCTTGGGCCAATCAGAGAAGGCCACATGCTGGAGGCTGTGGCAGGACAGGGCACGGCAGTTGGAAGGAATGCCGTGGATGAGAGCATGGCAAGGCATGTGTGCAGTGTGTTCAGGAAGGCACGTGCCCTGCTTTGTTCAACAGGGATATGCACGTATGTTCTTGGGACACATACGCATGTGCACACATAGAAGTAGGTGTGTGTGTGTGTGTATGTGTGATTTTGTTATACATGGATCTGTTTTTCCTCCTCTGGTAGGTGTGAAACCCTTCAAATGTTCTTTGTGCGAGTACGCAACTCGAAGCAAGAGTAACCTCAAGGCTCATATGAATCGTCACAGCACTGAGAAAACTCACCTGTGTGACATGTGTGGCAAGAAATTCAAATCAAAAGGGACATTGAAAAGTCATAAGCTCCTTCACACTGCTGACGGTAAGTAAATAACTCCATACCATAGTGCGTTTTTTTTTTTTTTTTTAACCCTCTTGAAAGTGGGATGTGAAGCTGACGTTTCAAGTCCAGCAGAAGCAGTGGATGTGTCTGCAGGCCAGAAGGAGCGGGGTCTTCTAGAATTTCGATTTTGATCAAGGGCAGAACTCCCCGTGCTCAGGACTGGAGCCGTGTCTGACCTCCACTGTGCATGGGCGGGTGGATGGCGAGCGGATGCTGCTCCAGGGAGTAAGGCACCCTCAGAAGGCCTTGACCTGAAAGTTGCAATCCTCTTCAGCCCTCTAGCCCCACCTGAGCCTGAGGGGCATTCTGATCACACCTGACCTGAGGCTTCCAAGTGGATGCTTGTCATCCAAGCAACTTCAGGGTTTGATATTCAGGCCAAAATGGGGCTCAGTTTAAAATACCAACAATACTTGGGCAAATTTGACCTTGATGAAGTACACTTATGTTGATCTCTAATTTCATTCATTCGTAAGGAACCATTGATTGAGTTCTTACTACGTCCCAGACATGCCTGGGGTATAGGGTAGGTAAGGAACAGTTGCTGCCACCAAGGGCTCTATACCCCAGTGGGGAGGAAGAGAAGCATGCAGGCCGGGCTAAAGGTGGGTGCTGTGATGGAAGGGGGCTTGGCAGCCCTGGGGAGAAGGAGAGGTGGTGGGCAGTGGTCACAGTGGCCAAGAAAGTCCCTGAGACGAGCAGAATAGAGGGAAGAAAAGCAGAATTGTTTTAGGAAGACAGGCAGCTAAACCATAAGAGGCCTTTAACGTTTTTAATTTTCTTTTAAAAACCCCAATTGTGGGAAGGTCTTGTCAGTATTCTATGTAATGAGATTAGTAAACCATATTCATAAATAAAACAACCAGATGGCTGTTTTAGCACAATTATATACAAAAATTGGAATTCACCCTAAAAATCAAGAGTGATTGCAACAATTATTTTTGATTTCCGAACTTAGGGGATGACATAGCCTTTAGGTCCTGCCTTTATTTTAAGAATGTTCTAAGGAATCCATCCTGTTGTGTGTGGGTGAGCTTGAGGGGCTTGTAGGGAGGCCACAGGCTTAGCTCGGCTTCATTAGACTTGAAGATCCAGGGCTTTCCTAGGCTGAATGAAGTCCAGGGCCATAACTATGCAGATTTAAGCAGTGTGCCGTAAATAAGAAAATCCATAAGCAAAATAATTAAAAACTCAGTGACAGTAAAGCAGTTTTGCCCTGAGTAATGAAAGCATTAAATCATGTAATTATTCATGAATTCTGTACCTTCGGAAACAATACGCCTTCCTGGTATTTCTTGACGTGGAAGCACACGAGTCACAGAATCCTGAAAAATACAGTGCCACTATTTTTACAATACAAGCCACTAATGACAAGTGGTTGTCCTCAGTGCTGGAGGCCTGGGGTGTCCCCTGGGCTGTGGTGGCCGGGGCGCTGTGGCCTCACGCCTGGCCCAGAGGTCTGGGTTCTGGCCTGAAAGGATTCACGGAGGTGGGGTGTGTGTCTAATCAGGGGCGTGGATAGACCGTAGTTGGATGTGGAGGGGAGGGCTGCGGCGGGGGTGGGGGCAGCAGTATCATGGCGGGCATGGCAGTGGGCAGTGACACATGCTGCCTGTCCCACCTGTCACTTCGCTCCCTGAGCTCTTCAGCAGGAGAGGGAATTCGGATGGGCAAAGATGGTGTGTACTCAAAGCGCTAAGACAATCTTCTGGAAGGGGGGAAGGCTTATAGGCATTATGAAATATTTTGTGACAAAACAGGAAATTTGGATTGTTTTTCTCTCTCTCTCTTTTTGTTTTTTGTTTTTCTGACATTTTAGGGAGTTTGAGGTATTTGTAAAGTCATGTGTTGTTTTCAGACACTCACCAGTCTGGGAAGAAGGGCATCATGCCTTAGGTGCGGTGAGAACACGACCAGAATGGAGGGGCCTGCTGCCTCAGTGCGCCACCTTTCCACCCCATGTGGGCTTGAGTTTGGCAGGGCAGGATAAGGACACGACACCTTGACACCCCCTGGGTCTCTCTCGACCATGCTGTGATGAGGGCCAGTGTAGCTTCACCCGGTCTAACTCGGGGGTGGTCCCTATTTCCCCATGGTTACGAGGACTCACCATGGTCTCATGTTTTCTCCAAGACCAGCTTGATACGTGGTGTGCCCAACCACATCCTGGGTGTCCCAGCTCCAGGGACGGTCTGCTCTGCAGCTGGAATCAAACGACAGGCCTACCTTTTTCCTTTCCGTTTTAAAAAAAGCTTTGAAAAAAGTTGAGTTCCATCTCCTACCCACTTTTTTGGTGCACTCACATTTTATTTGGATGGTTCCTAAAAGCTCTTTGTATCTCAGTGGTTTGACATACTGTGCACGTATTTCCCTCTAACTCAACATTTGCCTTTATGTTTTGTTAGCCACATGTTTTTATATACAGAAGTTTAAATAACCTTGCTTATTTATTTATTTATTTAGATTTTATTTATTTATTCATGAGAGACACAGAGAGAGGCAGAGACACAGGCAGAGGGAGAAGCAGGCTTCATGCAGGGAGCCCCACATGGGACTCGATCCCGGCTCTCCAGGATCACATCCTGGGCCGAAGGCAGACGCTAAACTGCTGGGCCACCCAGGGATCCCCACCTTGAATATTTATACTTACAAGTTTTATCCTTTATTTTTTTCTCTGTTGAAAGAAACCTCCCTCATCTTAGGGGAAACTTCTTTTGTAATTTCTTCAAGTTTTATTTTTGTAGTTTATAACATTTAACAATAGTTAATGTAGTTTATAACATTAAACAATATTCTTGAAATTTATTTTGGTGTGTGATGTGTGGTAGGGATCTTACTTTTTTTGTTTTTTAGACAATTTTCAGTTACTCAACATATTTATAGAGAAATCAGTCCTTTTCATTTTATTTTGGAATACCGGTCTCTGAAGATGCTGGGCACGTTCTGAGATTTTGGTCTGTTTCAACAATCTCTGTTTCTAGTATGTTGTTTTATTAGGTGCTGTTTCTATAACTGATTTTATTACACACACGTATGTTACTCTCTTTTCTTTTCTATGAACGTCTCTTAGTTTTTCTCATTTAGTTATTATTTCTTTGGATAAATTTTGAAACTGCTTGGTCAAGATAAGAAAAATACCTTCCAAAAAAAAGAAAAAAGAAAAAGAAAAATACCTTCCTCTCCACCAAAGGAGGACACTCTCTCCTGCCCCAGGGATGCCCCTGTGAGCCATGTGACAACATCACACGTCCTCGAGTTCCTCAGGGAAAAGTGCTGCTACTCAGGGCTTGGTTGCCTCGATGAGGCTGTTAGCCTGGAAGCATAGAATTAGCTCCTTACTTGGAAGCAAACATTGCTTTAAAACCTGCCTGGGATGACTTGGTTTTTAGTGTATCTGTTGTATTAGTAGTGATTCCACAGCTGGTCCCCTGGAGAAGCTGTGTGGGGTAGGTAGAGCTACGACGGAGGCCTGAGTTTTTGAGTCTTGCTTGCCTCTGCCTTGTAGGGTGTGCTTGGTCAGGTAACTTTTCTGAGCCTCAGTTTCCTTCTCAGTAAAACAGGGATCATGATAGCCCTGTGTCTTCTGGGCTGGAGGGTCAAATACCAGAAAGTGCCTCCTGCTCACCTGGGCCCCACCTGCCCTTCTGGCTATTTCTTCTGGGGCTGCCTTAGCTCTGACCTCCTGCCCTCAAAGCCTGCACACTCCTAGGCTGACGTCTCCCCGGCCTGCCCATGCTTGCACACTGTTTCTGTGGAAGGCTTCCCAGCTTCTGTCTCCAGCTCTGACTGCCCGCTCAGCATCTTCACCTGCATATCTAGAAGGCATCTAAGCCTATGCGACACTTCAGCTCCTCATCTGCCCCTGACCTGCGTCTCCTGCCAGCCAGGGATCCCCAGACTCGGAACAAACACAGTAAAGGTTTTAGACTTGGAGTGCCATGTATAGTTCCTGCCATATATTCTTCTTCTTTTTGATTTGTTTTGTTTTCTTCCCACAAACCTTGAAAGCTGTCAAAGCCATTCTGAACTCCCAGCTGTGCAGAAACAGACTGGATTTGGCCCGGGGACCACAGTTGGATGACCCCTGACATACCTGTGTTGGTCACTGGCCACTCCTTGTGGTTCACTTGGGTCAGAAACCTCAGGTCATTCCCGACTGTCTCGTTCACACCCTGCCAATGGCCTGTTAGCAACTTCTGTGTGTTTTCCCTTAGTTTCCCTTTCTGGCACCCTCGTGGTGTTGTGTTTGTCCACCTCATGCGTCCTTTCTTGCTGTGGCCACCTGACGCTCTCCCTGTCTTTGGTCTTACCCCCGCAGTCAGCTCCTGGACAGTGGCCAAGCCACAGCCCGGTTGATTCTCCCTCTCAGCCCCCCATCTCCTCTGCTCTCCCCTGACCATCCTCTTTCTAGACACTTCCATCCCCTTCCTGTTCTCCTACCTGCCAGGTCCCTGCCCTCTTGGGCATTTGCCTTCCTTCTGCTGCCATGCTCTTCCCACCGAGTCCCTTACAGCCCACCAGCCCTCTGCATCATCCAGACCCCGTGAGTCCCTTAGGTGTCTCTTCCTGCCTTCTCTGTCTCGAGCGTCCTGTGTAGTTTGTGTCTGCCATGGGACTTCTCCCCAGTACCTTCAGGCTTTCTTCCATCTTTTTTACTGTTTCTCCTTAGACTTCTGTGTTCTGTGCATTATCATTTCTTTGTTCGTGACTTTCCATGTCTTCCACAAGACTGTGAGCTCCCCAGGCAGGGACTTTGGACCTACCACATTTGCTTGGTTTTGTATCCCAGGTACTTAAAACAATGACTGGCGTACAGTAGGTACTCAATAAATGTTCGTTGGTTGAATGAGCAAAACAAACAAACAAACAAACAAACAAAAAATGTGAAGGGCCTTGCAGACAGTAGTTGGGATGTAGAAACACTTGAAAAGTGCCAATTATTTTCCCCACCTCATCCCTCAGTTGTGTTACATCAAATGCTTGTGAGTTGGAGGTTGTAAAATACGATGGAAGCACTTACTAGTAAAGGAATCTTCTTGGGTTTCTCTCAATGAAGTGAAAGGAACTGAGTAGCCTCCCCTTTTACCTGCTTGTGAATCCAACTTTTCACATTTCAGGGCTTCTTTGAAGTGATGGGTCCCTGTTTGCTCATCTTGTTTCCCAGAGGAGCTCATTACTGTGCCTTAGAAGGGAGAGGTCACAGTGGGCAGAGGTTTCAGTTCAAAGGTTTGCCACTCAATATGTCCAGAGAGAGATGTTGATCTGTAAAGGGCCCAATTAAACCCTTGGGGTGTGTGGCGGCGGTATGAAAGAATTTCATGCAAAAATCCTGCTGTAGCGCATTTTCCCCTTTTTGGCTTTAAAGAGGGCCTCCGCATGTGTGGTCTAGGCTTTCCGGGGATCCCGCCACCCCCAGCAGATGGGGCAGGTACAGGGGCGCCGTGCCTTGCTGTGACATATTCCAGCGAGAATCCCCAGTCAGGAACTAAAAAGCTCTCTGAGGAGCGGTGCTAATTCCTTCGGGTCCCCTCCTGCCCCATCCAACCTGCCCTCATACCCTTGAGTTAAGATGTTTTCTGGTAAAACGTAACACAGAGGGATTCTCCAAGCTTCAAGCACTCTTGTGCGTGTCATAATTAGACAAGTCGAGCGTCGAGTGTGGAGCTGAGTTCTGAGTGGAGGAAGCACCATCCCCTCCCCGCCCCCACTCCTTCAGTTTGTGATAAGAGGTTCCACAGTGACACGTGGAAATATTCTAGGAGCTGGACGTGTGGAGTTATTTTTCTCCTCTTCCACTCTGCAAGCAGAGTCCTTGTAGGATAGAGTAGCCCCACTTAATCCGTAGTCTCTTTACTTCTAGAAACACACATTCTAGAGCCAGGAAGTTAATAAATGGAAAATTTGTATCTGAGCAGCCAGCTGGCCTTCCAAGTTCATATACAAGGCTTCGGTGAGCCTGGCCTCTGCACAGGATCCTTGTCCCTCTCACCCTGGCGCTCAAGGTGAAGGGATGGGGTGGGCATGGACACAGTGGGCTTCCATGGCTTACCCTTGCCGGCCGGTGTCTGGGTGATGGGCAGCAGCGTGCAGGCCGACGTCAGTGCCCTTCTGCATGTGCCTCCTGGCTGTGTCCACCTGAAGGTCTTCTCAGGTTTTATACACCGGAGAAGTAACAGCCCGTAGAATAAAAGGAACCATATGGCTTTCTGAACAGTCCCCTTAGACTACTACACAGATTTGTGTGTTGAATAAGGCTTGCGGACCTAAAACCTCAGTAGGGTAGAGGGGTCTCAGCGACAGATTGCAGATACCAGGCCCAGCGTCTCTGACCTCAAGCCAGTTGTGGTGCCCTGCCCTCTCCCATCCTTTTCTCTGGCTCTGGGCCGCCTTCTCTTTCTTCCCATGCCGGGATGCCGATGTCTTCCTCCTTGTCTTGAAACCGATATCTAATTACAGAGAACCATCCGTCTCTTAAGTCTGCACTTGCCTGGAGTTCTGCCGTTAAAGCACAGAGGCTGAAGCCTTCAACCGTATTTTTATTGCCGTAGCTATTTCTGTCCTGATTTGCCATTGTACAAAGTCCTGCAGATGCTAGAGCTGTGGAGATGATGCTCTGCACACTGCCGGCTGCAGCACGTGTTACGCTTTGTGGGGAGCTTTTCTTACCTTAGGCAGCACACCCCGGTGTGCCAGGCTATGTGGGGCGGCGGTAGGGCAGACCAGCTTGGAGCTACTTGCAGCCCGTACGACCTTGAACCCGTGCTTCGTGAGCCCCGTTCATTTCCTGTGGCCACTGTAACAAACGACCATACATGTAGTGGCTCGAATCAACAACAGACTTACAGTGCGACAGCCGTGGGGCTCAGAAATCTGAAATCAGGTTGTCAGCAGGGCTGCATTCTTTCTGGAGGCTCTAGGGAAGACTCTGTGTCTAGCCTTCCTTGTTTCTAGTATCTGCCCGTCTCCTTTGCCTCTATGTTCAGAGGCAGCAGCAAAGTCCTTCCAACCTGGCTGTCCCTCTGCTTCCATGATTACATCTCCTCTGTGACCCTGACCCTCTGTCTCCCATAAAGACCTTTACAATTTCATTGAGCCGATCTGGATAATAGAAGGTGATCTAGCTCAAGAGCCTTAACCTGGTCACATCTGCAAAATGCCTTTTGGCATAGTAGGTAATAGGCTCTGGGGATTGGGACCTGGCTATCTTTGGGGGAGGGCACTACCGACTGCAGCGGGGTTGTGGGAAGATTATTACTTGGGTTCATATTAAGTGTGTCAGTTCATTCTAAGTGTCAGGTGGATGTGCCTCTTCTCCTAGTGGTCAGTGTTGTCATACTGTCAACACAGGGTGGACACAGCGTATTTGTAGTGCTTCATCATCTGTGTCATTTAGGAAAGATCCACTTCTCTTCTCTCAGATATTCTCTCATTAGGAAGGCACAGTGCAAGAGTTAGTATTTAAAGAGTATCAGTGTTGAAAAAGGTAAAGTCAGTGTTCTGATAAATTTACTTATGCAAAATATCACCGTTTGCAGTAAGACTGGATCAACAATCCTGATAGGATCTTTTCACCCTCATGCCTCTAGATATTCTCACTAGTAATAGTTCTGATTTATGCAAATTTCTTTAAGTATTTTAATGCCCTTTCAAGTTTGAGGTACACATAAAATTTGATTTGGCAGGAGTGATTTCATTTAACAGGTTTTTAAACAAGGTGCCTTAAATTAGAAGAAATTGTCCATCGCTGTCTTTCTTTGTGTGCTGATGGACTCCAAATGCCAGAAGACAAAGGGCATGGTCTTATTTTCACAGGATGGTTTGAGATTTTTCTACCATTCCACCTCTCCCTAGTTTTATATAGAGCTCTATTTAAAGTAACCAAGCAGCTGGAACCGTCCTCAGGGAAGCTCATCGAGGAGATGAGGGTGTAGTAAGACACAAAGGAAGCTGACAGGTGCTATGCATTTTCTTTTTTTCTTTTTTTTTAGTTTTTTGAGATGTAATTGAAGGTGTACAGCATAGTTTTGGTATAGTGTATATATTATGAAGTGATCACCATAATACGTTTAGTTAACATCCATCACAGCACTTAGTTACAAACTCTCTTGTTATGATCAAGTATTTTTTAATTTAATATATTTGACATATAACATTGTATAAATTTAAGGTGTACAATGTGTTAGTTACATGTTTATATTTATATTATCATATGTTGCCTTTATAGTAACACTGTATTTATCACATCTGCATTATAATGCAATATTGTTGTGTATATTCATTATATTGTGCATTAGTTCCCTATGGCTTATTTACTATGTTGCAAACTTGAGCCCTGCGACAACATCAGTTTTTCTCTCTTCATCCCCTGGTAGCCACCATTTTACTCTGTTTTTTTTTTTTTTTTTTCCCCCAAGTTTGACATTTTTACATTCCACAGAGGAGACAGTGCTTGCCTTTATCTGACTTACCTCACTTAGCGCAATGGCATCGAGGTCCATTCATGTTGTTGCAAATGGCAAGATATTCTCCTTTCTCATAGCTGAATAATATTCCATTGTTTACCACTTCTTTACTATCCATTCATCCATTGATAGCATTTGTCTCATTTCTGTGTCTTGACTATTGTGAACATGGGGGTACAGATAGCTGTTTGGAATCCTGTTCCTTTGCATGTTATATACCCAGTAGTGGAATTGCTAGATAGTAAATAGTAGATGGTATGGGAGATCTATTTTTAATTTTGGGGGGAAGCTCCATATTGTTTTGCATGGTGGTTGAACCATTTTACATTCCCACCAACAGAGCCCTGGAGTCCCCTTTTCTCCACATCCTCACCAGGGTACTGTGTGTTTTCTAAGTGCTGGTCACCAGGCTGGGGGCTACATATATCCTGGAGGGAACCCCCCACCACCACCACCAATAGCTGCCTGCAGGTGTGGGATAAGTGCTGCTCCCCTCTACATGGGATAGCCTCCTCCTGGGGCAGAGTGTGCAGCGAGGTTGGTGCCCCACTGGCTCTCTGGCCCTCCCTCTTGCACATTCATCTTGTCCTCCACAGAAGGAAACCCAACAGGGAGGGCAGTCCCACATCCCTCGGGGTTGGGGGTACCTGTCTTCACCTAATTCAAGGCAGAGTAACAAGGATTTCTGTTTTGCCCTCCAAATCCTGTGCCCTCTATCCTAACATGACAGGCTGGGTAAAGGGCACATCTCAGGATTCCTGGACACCAGACCCAGCACTCTCCTCTGCTGTCTGGTGCTGCTTGATTTCAGGCAATGTCCTGGCACTAGGTCCAGCCAGTGTTTCACAGGTCAGAGGTGAGCTTCATTCCATCAGCAAGTCAGCCGTGGAATGCTGGCCGAGGAGCTCACATTACCAGAGAAAGACTGCTGCCAAGGGAAAGTGGAATGCAGAGGGATGAACAGAAGGAGTGGAGGTGACCTTTCCACCCACTCCCTTCCATCTTCGAAGAGGACTTGTATCAGATCACACCTTTTGTGCTTGCTTCGGCAGCACATATACTAAAACAGATCACACCTTTTGAGGGAACTAGGAGCTGGTGGTGAAACACTGTGTCCAGAATGGGCCACAGTGTCTGCAGTGGAAAATCTCCAGCCAGCTCGGCTCTCAGAAAGATGCAGAACTGAGAGTCGGGGCAAATAGTGCCAATGGTATCTTTTTCCTTACCCCCTGCACCAGCAGCCAAGTACTCCGCAGACAATGATGCCTTTGAACACGTTTTCTTTCTTGAACTATTGGGCACGAGTTTCTGAGCCCCTTTTGGGGAAGGTAGCCTGTTTTGTTCTTGTGGTGGGGTCTTTTATCCCCTTACCTTTTTAAAATTCAAGCATTATACACATGCAAAAAAAGTGTGTACTTGGTAAGGGTACAGCCAACTGGATTGTCACAAAGGCATCTCACCTGCATCCCCTCATCCCAGGGTAAGACACAGGACATCACTAGCCCCTCTGGAGTCAGCCTTACCCTCCTACCAGCCATCCCCTTCCCTCCTCAAAGTAGCAGCTGCCTGGAATTGGAACACTGTAACCTGATCTTGCCTGTCTGAACTTCACCTAAACTGATAGGATATGTGCTCTTTTGTGTCTGCCTTCTTCCCTTTAACATTATTTGTGAGGTTCATCTGGGTTGTTATGATTTTGACCTTTAACATCTAGGCCTCTAGGTCAGGTAAGAAGAATATCCTACCTAACTGAGGCTCCAAATTCTGTGGATTGTAGCAGGGAAGACATTATTTCCTGCAGTTTGCCGCCTTCACTGTTTTTGGCAGTGTTTTTGTAGTCAGCTGGGAGTGCTTTCCTCAAGAGTGTTTCTGCAGAAGGTGGTATGGTTCTGCTTTCTTTCTCCTCCTCGCTGATAGGACTGGGCTCAGAATGACTTTTGACTGTTTGCCAAAGTTAGATTGTGCCTCTGAAGACAAGAAATGACTCCCTCGGAGATTCTTCACCAAATTAGGCCACTGTCTTCTCTTCGTGAAGAAGACGGCAAAGATGCCTGGTCAGAAGGAGTGCCGTAAGTCAGCGTATAGCCAGGCAAGGCTGGGGTTCACTTTAAAAGACAATGAATTATCTCAAAGTTCAGTTCAGGAACCACTGATACCATCTTATGGTTTCATGTTGAAAGATCTGTCTTGTTAATTGTATTTCCTAGGAGGTGGGCTGAGACATCCCAGCCTTTCAGTGATGGGATGCTAATTTATCCAAAATCTTGTTCTTTTGCCCAGAAAACAGCATTTTCTGTTTCCCCTTAAAACAGCAGTCACAAAGATCTAATAATACCTTCCTGTGAGAGTGACCACAATTCTGTTACCAAACATAAATTACTCTTTTAAAAATTCTTTTTTGGGGCATCTGAATGGCTCAGTCTATTAAGTGTCTGACTCTTGATCTCAGCTTAGGTCTTGATCTCAGGGTCATAAGTTCAAGCTCCATGTTGGGCTCCATGCTAGGCATGGAACCTCCTTTAAACAAAAAAAACTTTTTCTTTTTTTTTTTTTTTTTTTTAAAAACTTTTTCAATCATCATTCATGTTCATGTGAAAAGATTACATAGTTGTAGTTAAAGTAGATATCATCCTCATAGCCTTAAAATTAATTATCGTAATTATTGTTCATTGCTGTAGAGTCCTTGAATATTACATTTAGAGGTTGTGTAATGTCCCATGATGGTGGTAGGGGGCCCATGTGCTGCATAACCATAACTTATTTTCAGACGGTGTATTATTTTCTGTTTTCTCTTCATTAAGACTTACTTGCAAGGAGCCCTTTCTTGAGTATGAACTACTCCTTCCTGTGAATTAATTCCATAAGGACACATTTCTGGGAGCCAGGTGGCTATTTTGTCTTGGTGGTTTTAATCATGGGCTACACTGCCAACTTGCTGCTTTCAGAAAATTGTGCCAGAAATATGAAAGTGTTCTGGCTTAGCTCTTTCACATTATTAGAAATGGTCAGTGTCTTGATTTAAGATGTGTGAGATCTTACCGTGTTACTATGATTTTTAGTTATTTGATAACTCACAACTGAACAGGTAAATTTGAGAATTAAATGGATGGACTGAGTTAATTTGCATCAACATTTATATTGTTTCCTGGTTCATAGTGCTGTATGTAAGTGTTTTCTATCAGTGGACTTCTTTTGATGAATTTAATTAATCCTCTGTTGATGAATTGTTCACATCTTGTTTTTATGTGTTTGCTTTCTGGGGTCTTGGTGTTTTATACTCATGCACTCACTGGTTCATTCAATAGCTATGTTTGTTGAGACTCTTTTGTTGCACTTGATAGAAACTCATTTGAGGGCGGTGAAGCAGGAAAGGGGCCTTTGTTATCATGGTACCTGGGGAGCTTCTAGAGACTCCAGGGCTTTGTGTGTTTGGTTACTCCTCCCAGAGTCTTCACCTCCTCTTCAGGCTTGGTGATCCTCATCTTCCTTTCTTAGTTTGGCTCTCACGTCCTCACAGAGGCCTGTTTTTGTTCCATTTCATTTCCTGGTGCCTGTTGTGGGGAGAGAGGGAGTGTGGCTCAGTTGACACCCTGTTGTGGCATCTCCTATAACTCACCACTAGCCCTGCAACCAGTGAGTGCTCACCACTACACACAGGGACACAGAATGAGAAGTGTACCATCCCACCTCCAGAGTACCCACAACTCAGCGAAGGTGCCAGACTGACCAGCTGGAGATGAATCGATGGGCCACTCAGATACAACAGTAGATGATATAAGAATAGTAGAACAAAACCAGAAAGCTCCTGCTGTCATGAAGCTAAATGATAAACAGGATAAATCAATACAATATATGATACAGTACAGTTGAGGTATGACACTATCTCAAATGTTGAGACCCATGTAATAGGAAAATGAAAATAGGAATATGAGACAATTCACGTTCAACACGAAAATGTTATGAGATGAGGAATTCCAAAAACGAATCCATAAAGGTGACTAGCTATAAGTGGGATGGTGGTGGGATCTGGGAAGGGCGTCCCAGGCCCTGGGAATGGCAGGTACAGAAGTCTGGGGGTGGCAGGGGTGTGCTGTGTTCTCAGAGTGGAGTATGTGGGGGGGGGGGGCAGAGGAGGTTGCTTGTGAGCTTAGAGGAGTAGCAGGGAGCCCATCATAGGGGGTCCTGTTAGCCCTTGCAGAGGTTCATAGTTTGCTGGGGTAGAGAGAAGGCCAGAGCAGTTGCAGGGGGCAAGATGAGGAAGGCCTTCTATAGACTCTTGCACTTTATCACTTTCCCCTGCTCTGTTATTATTTTTTCTGGTTAAGGTATATTATATATAGGTTGGCTTAATTAGACCCATCCCTGAATTGTCCCTGAGAACGCCAGGGAGGTCAATGGGATGGGACTAGAGGGGCACTGCCACAGCTGTCCTGAGTGGCCATGGTGTGTCACCTGCATGGACCCTCCAGCATCATCTCATAGGGGCTACTTCTCAGGTGTTTGCTGCTCACTGTCTGAGTCCTTCCTTGGATCACACAGGGGTTACCTCCCCACGCTTTTAATAAAGCCACCAAGTTGCAGAGAAGAAAGAGCCCAGTGTCACCCAGGGCGAACTGGACAGAACTAGAAGGAACATACTTCTTCCAGTGGCCCTTCTTCGGTACCCCTTTCTAATGGGCCACCCTCTTGTGCAGTGGCCTTTATGGTACAGATATGTCCATTGCTGTTATAAATTTTTTGTTCTCTTGGGGAATTTGTGTCATACCCTTACTAGTGAAAGGATGGTTACATGGCTCTGAATGGGAACTTTGGGGTCCAAATCCAGGCTCTGCCACTGACCATAACCTGGGAGTTGCTCAGATTCTTTTTTTTTTTTTTTTTAAGATTTTATTTATTTATTTATGATAGACATAGAGAGATAGATAGATAGAGAGAGAGGCAGAGACACAGGAGGAGGGAGAAGCAGGCTCCATGCTGGGAGCCTGACATGGGACTCGATCCCGGGACTCCAGGATCGCGCCCTGGACCACAGGCAGGTGCCAAACCACTGAGCCACCCAGGGATCCCCAGTTGCTCAGATTCTTAATCCTAGGTCCTCATCCGTAAGAGGGGTGAGCACTGTCTGTCTCTCCAGGCTTTGGGGTGCTTGGCCGAGGTCATAGGCATCAAGTTGTAGCATGGCTGCTGGACAGTAGCTTGGGGGATAGAGCTAGCCAGATATGTTATGTGAAAAGTGGATGAACTTTTTTTTACAAAAGTCACCTTTTTTTTTTTTTTTTTTTCTTTTCCTGGGCTGTGTGATCCAGATACAGACACTGATATACATTGGCCAGCCCTTTGAGGCCACTCTAGCCTCGGGTAAATACTACGTTTCCCGCTTAGTTCTCAGGAGTGTCTTGATAGAACACAACGGATAGTCTCAAAGCATTGCTCTTCTGTGATTAGTCATGGATCTCCATTGCATTATTTTAATTAGGCAGCAAAAGATTGCATCAAGTGCTCTCCTAGGCCTGTTTGATAGAGGCTGTCCGTGGTTGCTGAAACATTTATAATATTTATTGCCCGGACTTTGAGGCTTCTTTATGGGTGGCTTTTAGGAGGTATGTTCTTTCCCTGTCTCTCACAGAACCCTGGGAGTATGTCCATAAAAGGCTGACTCTTGATCTCAACCGTGATTCCATTTATTCATTTCAGAGTACCTTATTTAGCACTTAATCTTTTACTGGCTGAGCAATGTCTATTGGTAATGAGTGAAAATACGTATCATTTTGGGGGATGGCTCTATCAGCTTTCTTCCCCCTACTCTGGTGGTGCAGAACCCAGCACCATTTTGCTCAGGCTGCCTGGCACAATGATGATGCATTTATGTGCGTCAGAAATCAGTGGAGAAGTATGGGTGGCTGAGGTTATATCCAAGATGTGTAGCAATGTGCAGCCCTGTGTTTGAAAAAAGATGACACTATATTTAAGAACAAGTGTCCAGGGGGCAAGAAATATGAATAATGTCTCTAATTATGACATGTCTGTCTTACATATGAAAAAGTTTTCCCCATACTTAGGACTTGCAAGATTAGTAGAATCTAGAATTTGGGGTTTGTTCATCTAGAATGATAGTGTCTTTGTATTAATGTATTTATACTATTATTTCTCTTTTGCTATTACTATTGAAAGTGTTATTCATGTAAGATACACAGAATTTTAGGAGTGCCTGGGTGTCTCAGTTGGTGAAGCATTTGCCTTCAGCTCAGGTTGTGATTCCAGAGCCCCACGTCAGGCTCTCTGCTCAGCAGGGAGCCTGCTTCTCCCTCTCCCTCTGCCCCTGCTCGCTCTGTCAAATAAATAAATAAAATCTTTAAAAAATGACATATAGAATTTCCTTTCTGTTCTTTGCCCAGTTCAGTTTAGTAAAATGTATAGAATGTGTCCAGTGTGCGCCCTGCACTCAGGCGCTGGGGGTGCGAGGCTGAATAAGACACAGTCCTTGTGGGCAGCCAGGGCAGCCCCAGGCTTGTGGACAGGTGGCAATGCTGCACAGGTGGGCATGGACAGAGCACATGGAGAGGGTCTCTGGGAGCATGACGGGGGCTGACTCCTAGCCCAGTTGTCAGAGATGTCATTCAGCTTGAATTGTGAGTTACGGTGAAGAATGGCCAAATGCTGAGAGGCATTGCGCCCCAGGTCTGGAAAGTATTAGCAAAGGCTTGGCAAAGGCCAGAACTGAAGATTTTTGTGTCACAGAGCCTCACATACAGAGGGGAAGGCAAACCAGAAGTCAGAGAAGAAGGGTCAGGTGGGGGGGGGGGGGGAGTTGGTTTGGTTCTGTAGGGCTTTCTGTTCCATGGTCTGGAACTTCATCTCTGTTCTGTGGTTGGAGTCCTTGGTGGGTGTGCAGGAAGGGCTGTGGGAGAGTTTATGTGTCAGATCATCTGGATGGAGGCTGGGGCATCCACATGGATGGATGATGGATGATGGACCGAGGGAAGGAAAGAGAGAGGGTGGGTAGGTGAGTGGATGGCTGGTTAGTGGATGGATGGATGGCAGATGGATGGGAGGGTTACCTGAAGTCAAGGAAGTCAGTTTACAGGCTTTCATCCTTATCCAGGAAAGAAGTCAGGAGGGCCTAAACCAGTGGGGAGATGTTGAAACAGAGAAATAGAGAAATATTTAGGAGGTGAAATCAGGTGCTGAGAATCTGAGATGAGTACAGTTGGAGTCATGGAGATGCTGAGGAGGCTGTCAAGTCTCTGACTTCATGATCGGGTGGGTAAAGAACTGGGAAGGCTGGAGCTGGGACCCATTTGATGGGAAAGACAGTAAGTCCAGGTCAGCACATTTGGATCAGAGGCCAAGCAGATGGTTGGATACTCAGATCTCAAGATCAGGGAATGGTAGCGGATGTAGAAGAAGGAAGAAGTAAGAGTAGAAGGTATAGATTTTGGCATTAAAGGTTTACAGAAATCCCCAGGGGAAGGTTCTATGCAAGGATGCATCTAGAAGGAGAAGAATGGGACTATGAGCAGAGCATTGTGGAATGCCGGCGTATGGAAGAAATGGATGGGAGAGGATGCCTCACGGACACTAGATACCGGCCTATTAGCAGAGCCGTATGCAGCATCGTCCAGAAGAATGCCGACAGAGATCCACCATCAGCTGGGCCTCATGGAGCTCACTGGTTTCCTTGGTGAGAGCAGGTTTCTGGTGACAGGTGCCATCAGCCAGTTTTCATCAGGTTTGAGAGGATACAGGGAGGGAGGCTGCAGGCTGCAGAGGGAGACGGCTCTCACCCAGCCCGAGAAGGCAGGATGTACCAAGCCCCTGGGAGGAGCCAGTGTTTTCTGTGGTGCCACGTGCAGTGGCTGTGCCCCTGTTTCCCCGAGAGGCTCGCACCCCTTAGAAACTGCTTGGTGAACAGTCGACAGCTAGCAGAAGTCGGGCAGATTTATATTTGATCGATATTTGTGCTATTGCATGTCATGGTTTCACTTGTGCTAACCAGGGAGTGAAAAATGTAGCATGCCCGTATGTCCATTAATTTGTTTTAACAAATACATCGTGGGCCCGTTCATCCCATCAACGAATGTTCACATGTCACTAACACGTGAATCCTCTTAAAAGAGCAGTGTGTTCCATTTCTATGTAGCTCTGTTCTCACATCCCCTCACGTCGGCCTTGCACGCTCCTGCCTGGGTTAGGCGGTCCCAGCACAGATCTTGCTGCCTTGCTGAGTGGCATTTTGCCTTCTCCTGGCTCTCGGGACAGCGCAACACTCTTGGTTGCCCTTGATGCCCTGGCAGCTGCTCCAGGGCCAGTGCTTGTCCCTCCCTGAGACCACATGCTTGGGGTCCTGGAAGGAAGACCCAGCTCCCATCTCCTGAGCACTGGGATCCACACCTCTGTGCTCCCCACATGTTCTCTTTCCTCCAGGCAGCTGGACACACCCTGACTCTCTGTAGGCACCTGCTCCAGCATCGCTGCTCCTGGGGCTTCCCAGGCAGAGCTGGTTGTTCTTCTCCCTCTACTGCAAGCCCCCCTTCTGCTGCCACCTGTAGTCAACAGGTGTCTGCGTGTATAGGCTGCTCCCCCAGGGGCTGTGCACTCCCATCCGGCATCATTGCACACCTGGCTCTGTGCCTGGCACTTCATTCACACATAGGAGCCATTAGCCTCATGTGACACTCACCTTCTCCTCCCTTCTTTCCAGGGAAGCAGTTTAAGTGCACGGTGTGTGACTACACAGCGGCCCAGAAGCCCCAGCTGCTGCGGCACATGGAGCAGCACGCCTCCTTCAAGGTGAGAGGGCTCGGCACGTGGTGTGCAGGTTTGCGGTGGAAGAATCTTGCTTGTCCAAATGAAGGTGTCTTATTTGGGGGGGGGGGTGTTCCCCTCACTCCCGGATCCCCTTAGGTAGGCTGCATGGAGTCCAAGGTATAACTCACTTCATGGCGTGCTCTCTCCTTCCAGAAGTAGCATGCACAGCTTCTCTGTGATTTGGAAACCAGGTGCAGGGGGGGCACATGTAAGAGCGTGCAGGCTAGAGAAAAGGCCTGCTCTTACTCTTAAAACCTGGAGGGATTTAGAGGAGAGGATGTGAGCACTGAGGATGAGGGGGTGGGCCTTTGGGTCCCGGACTGCCTCGGGTCAGTCCCCTGGTACAAGAGGCATGACGCCCAGCTGGAGAGCTGGAGGTGGTGGTTATGGGGCGTCCTTGGCAGTGCCCGGCACATTGCAGGGGCCCGGGAGATGGTGGCTGTCTGTATTCGTGTCATAGCTGTAACTGAGATCCCCCGAATTTAGATGCTAAATATGCACCTGGTGGCCGCTTCTGCTGCGGTCTTCGACAGTAAGACCTGTGCGTGGTCCTGTGAATTTGTTTGATAAAAATGCCTGCCTGGTGCTGGCAACTCAGTCCTTCAGATTGCTGCTGCTGCTGCTGCTGCATCCACACAGGAAAACGGAAGGCATGATGCTCTAGAGTGTTTGTTGAAATTGTGTCCACTGCTGAATCCTGGAGAACATAGAATGTGGGAGGGGCTGTGGGGCACCACACTCATGGTTGGAAGTTATTGATCACCTGCCGTATGTCTGTACTGTGCCAGGAACTTCACTCCTGTCAGTGCTCCCCTCCCCCACAGTGGACACTGTCATCTGTATCTGACACATGGACCCGAACCTCAGAGTTAGGTACCCAGTCCCCTAGTAGGCTTCCTGGCTGGACCTGTTACCATGCTGACCAACCTGTGCTGTCACCACTTTGGAGGGGATGAGGACTCTCCCATCAGCAAGCTCTTCTGAGGTTTCTTAGGCAGGACTGGCCTGTCACCTCATGGCAGTGACAGTGTCTTAGCAGGGAGCTTCTTGAGTGCCACACAGACTTTGTACGTGATCAAAATGAAGAGCTTTATCTTGCATTTCGCAGCCACAGATGTGCTCCTTTGGGGGACCCTAGGTTTCCGTAGACTAGCACAGTAGGTGCTAAGAGAACAGAAAGCCGAGGCAGCTCTCACTTCATAGATGGGCAAGTAGGACCTGGCCGGGTTCTTTATTGTCCTCCCATCCCAGAATTGGAGCTACACTTTTCATCCTGGGTTGTCAGCACAGGACGTCTTCCTTCCCCAGCCATACCCGAACAGTCTCTCTGCCCCGAAATCCTCATTGTTCTCCGGCTCAGATCTGTGGAATCTTTGGCTTGTGTGCATAGGAAGTGGATTTGGGGCTGTCACCTTCGCATGTAGCTCTCAACCATTTCCTGCCATCACACAGCTCTGTCAGTTTTCTGTTTACTGCTCTGCTATCTCCAACTTATAGCTTGAAACTACACAAGCTATTGAATAGTAGAGCATTCCAGCATGGGTCTCACTGATCTAAAGGCAAGGTGATGGCAGGGCTGTATTCCTTCTGGAGGCTCTGGGAGAAAATGCATCCTTGTCCTTTTCTGGGTTCTGGAGGCCACCGACATTCCTTGGCTTTTGGCCTCAGTCTTCCATCCTCCAAGCCAGCAACGTACCATCCCACCTCTCTCCCCTCTGCTTCCCTTCCGTCTTTCACCTGGGAGGACCCTGGTGATTTCACCTGTGAGCCCATTGGATGCCCCAGGAGAACGTCCTTACCTCAAGGTCGGTTGATGAACAACCTCAGTTCCACTTGTAGTCGTAACTTCTTTTTGCCACATGAGCTTCTAGATCTCAAGTCGTGTTTTGCAGGGACATTATTCCACCCACTGCATTCCCCCACTCTGTTTTCTTCCTTTCACATCTACTCCGTGGTAGAAAATTCTCACCAAAACCTGAAAATCCATAGTCTGCATGCTTCCAGGCTCCCTCTGCATACCAATGGCGAACATTCCTAAGAAACCAAGCCTCTCCTGTTTCACTAATCCTACACAAAGCATCAAAATCTTCACACAGACACTACTAACTACTGCAGTTGGCCTGCAAGAGGAAACCAGTTTGCTTTTCTAGATGTGGATACATAATTTGCAATATATAATTTGTGTCAGGAAACACTGTAATAAGGGCAAACTCTTGTATTGCCTTTTAAAATTACATGTTGTTATTTATATATTTATTTTAAAGATAAAATTAATATGTGTTTACCATGTAAGATTTGAAAAGTGCTTTTCATTCCCTTTGTCTGCAGAATTTTTGGGTATGTTATTTTTTTAGGCCTAATTGAGGTCATACTGTAAATGAGCATTTTTGGGTGGAGATTAAAACATCAGCTTTACCACCGATAAAGCTCCTATTAAAGAATGTAGCTTAAATGAGTGGCCAGATGGTTTGCCAAGAATACTTCACTTTTGAGTTAGAATAACCTCCCAGTCAAAGGCAGGGCTGGAGAGCCTGCCTGATTTGAACATTATAAATATCGCCCCCCCCCCCCCCCTTTTTTAAATCATCACTCCCTGGGCATTTTTCCCATTTCATGAAAATATACTTACTGTAAAACTAATTCTAATGGCTGCTTTAGGATGAGTATCATAGTTTAATTACCCATTCCCTCATAATTGGACAGTTTGGTCCTTTGTGGGTTTTGCTGTTACAAGTGACTCTGCGATGGACATCGTCATGCCAAAAACATTTTCAAGTCATCCTAAAATTGAAAGGACTATAAAGCATGGGGTGAAGCCCATCAAACCACTGAGAATTCACAAGCAGTGAAGGTGTTATATGTGCCTCTTGCAGCCGTAATTAAAATGCATTCCCGAGGGCGGAAACAACGCTATCAATCTTGAGCAAGTGCCAGAGAAGATGCACCAGAAGAGCTGCCGCTGAGCCAGGGATCTCCCCACCAAATGGGCTTGTTCCCTCCCCCTGGCTGTTCAGCTCTTTGCTTTCTCTCAAATAAATAATCCCACACGCTGCTCAGTGAGGCAGTGTGATTGCAGGAGGGACTCACTCACCTTACAGTTTTCTCTCTCTGTTGGGCTCCTGTGACCCCACAACTCTGTTGATAGAACTGTTCTCAATTATGGGGCTGGGTGACTCAGTGGTAGTCCCCCTACACATTAATCAATGGTGGCTTTATTTCACTTGCAACATCTTTATTCTAACATAATTCTTTTTTTCTTACAGATTTTATTTAATTATTCATGAGAGACACAGAGAAAAAGGCAGTGACATAGGCAATGGGAGAAGCAGGCTCCCTGTGGGGAACCCAATGCAGGACTCATCCCAGGACCCTGGGATCACGCCCTGAGCCAAAGGCAGATAGATGCTTAAGCACTGGCCACACAGGTGCCCCTATTTTAAAATAATTCTAAACTCGTATGTAGTCCGTCGGATTTCCAGGTGCTGTTCCCCCATCTTCCCTTCATAATAGCATCATCTTTAACCATAGTGTTGTTATCAAAACTAGGAAATTGGCTTTGGTATTAACTAAACTGTGGGCCTTAGTTGGATTTTACCAGTCTTTCCCCCCCGCCCCTTTTTTAAATTAATCAAGTATATTTAAAGTAGTTTTCAGTTCACAGTGAAATTGGAAGTACAGACAGTTCCCGTAGACTGTCTGGCCCTGTTTCCCACCCACACCCTCCCCCATTGTCAACATCCCCACCAGAGTGGTACATCTGTCACAATCGAGCCTATGCTGGTACGTCATACTCGCCCAAGGCCCTGGTTCTGCATCAGGCCTCCATGTTGGTGCTCTACATTCTGTGGGTTTTGACAGATGTATCCTGACACGTATCCACTGCTCTGGTTCTCCAGCAGAGCCATCTCCCTGCCTTGAAAATCCTCTGTGCTCCACCTGTTCATCCCTCCCTCTCCCTACTCCCCTGGCAACCACTCATCCTTCTGCCGTCTCCATAGTTTTGCCTTTTCCAAAATGTCCTAGAGTTGGAATCCTACAACTTTTCAGACAGGCTTCTTTCACTTAGTAGTATACATATAAGGTTCCTCCCTGTCTTTTTAGGACTTGATAGTACACTTCTTTTTAGTGCTGAATAATATGCCATTATCTGGATGCGCCACAGGTTCTTTATCCATTCACCTACTGAAGGACATCTTGGTTGCTTCTGAAGTTTTGGCAGTTAGGAATAAAGCTGCTTCAACACTGTGTGCGGGTTTTGTCCGGACCTAAGTTCCCAACTCCTTTAGGTAGATACTAAGGAGCGTGATTGCTGGATTATATGGTAGGAGTATGGTTAGCTCTGCGAGAAACTGCCACACTTCTTCCTACATGGCTGTACCATTCTGCATCCCCACTAGCAGTGCCTGAGAGTTTCTGTTGATCCACAACCTCATCGGCATTTGGTGTTTTCAGCATTTTGGATTTGGGTCCTTCTAATAGATGTGAAGATGATACCTAATTCTTCTAATAGATGTGAAGATGATCTAATAGATGTGAAGATAATACCTCATTCCTGCTTTAATCTGTATTTCCCTGAAGACATAAGCGGTGGAACATTTTTCATGTACCTGCTTGTCATCTGTATATCTTCTTATTTTTTTATTTTTTATTTTTATTATTGGTGTTCAATTTACCAACATACAGAATAACCCCCAGTGCCCGTCACCCAATCACTCCCACCCCCCGCCCTCCTCCCCTTCTACCACCCCTAGTTCGTTTCCCAGAGTTAGCAGTCTTTACGTTATGTCTCCCTTTCTGATATTTCCCACTCATTTTTTCTCCTTTCCCTTTTATTCCCTTTCACTATTATTTATATTCCCCACATGAATGAGAACATAGAATGTTTGTCCTTCTCCGACTGACTTACTTCACTCAGCATAATACCCTCCAGTTCCATCCACGTTGAAGCAAATGGTGGGTATTTGTCGTTTCTAATGGCTGAGTAATATTCCATTGTATACATAAACCACATCTTCTTTATCCATTCATCTTTCGTTGGACACCGAGGCTCCTTCCACAGTTTGGCTATCGTGGCCATTGCTGCTATAAACATCAGGGTGCAGGTGTCCCGGCGTTTCATTGCATCTGTATCTTTGGGGTAAATCCCCAACAGTGCAATTGCTGGGTCATAGGGCAGGTATATTTTTAACTCTTTGAGGAACCTCCACACAGTTTTCCAGAGTGGCTGCACCAGTTCCCATTCCCACCAACAGTGTAAGAGGGTTCCCTTTTCTCCGCATCCTCTCCAACATTTGTGGTTTCCTGCCTTGTTAATTTGCCCCATTCTCACGGGTGTGAGGTGGTATCTCATTTTGGTTTTGATTTGTATTTCCCTGATGGCCAGGGATGCAGAGCATTTTCTCATGTGCATGTTGGCCATGTCTATGTCTTCCTCTGTGAGATTTCTGTTCATGTCTTTTGCCCATTTCATGATTGGATTGTTTGTTTCTTTGGTGTTGAGTTTGATAAGTTCTTTATAGATCTTGGAAACTAGCCCTTTATCTGATATGTCATTTGCAAATATCTTCTCCCATTCTGTAGGTTGTCTTTGAGTTTTGTTGACTGTATCCTTTGCTGTGCAAAAGTTTCTTATCTTGATGAAGTCCCAATAGTTCATTTTTGCTTTTGTTTCTTTTGCCTTCGTGGATGTATCTTGCAAGAAGTTACTATGGCCGAGTTCAAAAAGGGTGTTGCCTGTGTTCTTCTCTAGGATTTTGATGGAATCTTGTCTCACATTTAGATCTTTCATCCATTTTGAGTTTATCTTTGTGTATGGTGAAAGAGAGTGGTCTAGTTTCATTCTTCTGCATGTGGATGTCCAATTTTCCCAGCACCATTTATTGAAGAGACTGTCTTTCTTCCAATGGATAGTCTTTCCTCCTTTATCGAATATTAGTTGACCATAAAGTTCAGGGTCCACTTCTGGGTTCTCTATTCTGTTCCATTGATCTATGTGTCTGTTTTTGTGCCAGTACCACACTGTCTTGATCACCACAGCTTTGTAGTACAACCTGAAATCTGGCATTGTGAGGCCCTCAGATATGGTTTTCTTTTTTAAAATTCCCCTGGCTATTCGGGGTCTTTTCTGATTCCACACAAATCTTAAAATAATTTGTTCTAACTCTCTGAAGAAAGTCCATGGTATTTTGATAGGGATTGCATTAAACGTGTATATTGCCCTGGGTAACATTGACATTTTTACAATATTAATTCTGCCAATCCATGAGCATGGAATATTTTTCCATCTCTTTGTGTCTTCCTCAGTTTCTTTCAGAAGTGTTCCGTAGTTTTGAGGATATAGATCCTTTACATCTTTGGTTAGGTTTATTCCTAGGTATCTTATGCTTTTGGGTGCAATTGTAAATGGGATTGACTCCTTAATTTCTCTTTCTTCAGTCTCATTGTTAGTGTATAGAAATGCCATTGATTTCTGGGCATTGATTTTGTATCCTGCCACACTACCGAATTGCTGTATGAGTTCTAGCAATCTTGGGGTGGAGACTTTTGGGTTTTCTATGTAGAGTATCATGTCATCGGCGAAGAGGGAGAGTTTGACTTCTTCTTTGCCAATTTGAATGCCTTTAATGTCTTTTTGTTGTCTGATTGCTGAGGCTAGGACTTCCAGTACTATGTTGAATAGCAGTGGTGAGAGTGGACATCCCTGTCTTGTTCCTGATCTTAGGGGAAAGGCTCCCAGTGCTTCCCCATTGAGAATGATATTTGCTGTGGGCTTTTCGTAGATGGCTTTTAAGATGTTGAGGAATGTTCCCTCTATCCCTACACTCTGAAGAGTTTTGATCAGAAATGGATGCCGTATTTTGTCAAATGCTTTCTCTGCATCTAATGAGAGGATCATATGGTTCTTGGTTTTTCTCTTGCTGATATGATGAATCACATTGATTGTTTTACGGGTGTTGAACCAGCCTTGTGTCCCGGGGATAAATCCTATTTGGTCATGGTGAATAATTTTCTTAATGTACTGTTGGATCCTATTGGCCAGTGTCTTGTTGAGAATTTTTGCATCCATGTTCATCAGGGATATTGGTCTGTAATTCTCCTTTTTGGTGGGGTCTTTGTCTGGTTTTGGAATTAGGTGATGCTGGCCTCATAGAACGAATTTGGAAGTACTCCATCTCTTTCTATCTTTCCAAACAGCTTTAGTAGAATAGGTATGGTTTCTTCTTTAAACGTTTGATAAAATTCCCCTGGGAAGCCATCTGGCCCTGAACTCTTGTGTCTTGGGAGGTTTTTGATGACTGCTTCAATTTCCTCCCTGGTTATTGGCCTGTTCAGGTTTTCTATTTCTTCCTGTTCCAGTTTTGGTAGTTTGTGGCTTTCCAGGAATGCGTCCATTTCTTCTGGATTGCCTAATTTATTGGCGTATAGCTGTTCATAATATGTTTTTAAAATCGTTTGTATTTCCTTGGTGTTGGTAGTGATCTCTCCTTTCTCATTCATGATTTTATTAATTTGAGTCTTCTCTCTCTTCTTTTTAATAAGGCTAGCTAATGGTTTATCTATCTTATTAATTCTTTCAAAGAACCAACTCCTGGTTCTGTTGATCTGTTCCACAGTTCTTCTGGTCTCGATTTCGTTGAGTTCTGCTCGAATCTTTATTAACTTCTCTTCTTCTCCTGGGTGTAGGATCTATTTGCTGTTTTTTCTCTAGCTCCTTTATGTGTAAGGTTAGCTTTTGTATTTGAGTTCTCTCCAGTTTTTGAATGGATGCTTGTATTGCGATGTATTTCCCCCTTAGGACTGCTTTTGCTGCATCCCAAAGATTTTGAACGGTTGTATCTTCATTCTCATTAGTTTCCATGAATCTTTTTAATTCTTCCTTAATTTCCTGGTTGACCCTTTCATCTTTTAGCAGGATGGTCCTTAACCTCCACGTGTTTGAGGTCCTTCCAAACTTCTTGTTGTGATTTAGTTCTAATTTCAAGGCATTATGGTCTGAGAATATGCAGGGGACGATCCCAATCTTTTGGTATCGGTTCAGACCCGATTTGTGACCCAGTATGTGGTCTATTCTGGAGAAAGTTCCATGTGCACTTGAGAAGAATGTGTATTCAGTTGAGTTTGGATGTAAAGTTCTGTAGATATCCGTGAAATCCATCTGGTCCAGTGTATCATTTAAAGCTCTCATTTCTTTGGAGATGTTGTGCTTAGAAGACCTATCGAGTATAGAAAGAGCTAGATTGAAGTCACCAAGTATAAGTGTATTATTATCTAAGTATTTCTTCACTTTGGTTAATAATTGATTTATATATATGGCAGCTCCCACATTCGGGGCATATATATTGAGGATTGTTAAGTCCTCTTGTTGGATAGAGCCTTTAAGTATGATATAGTGTCCCTCTTCATCTCTCACTACAGTCTTCGGGGTAAATTTTAGTTTATCTGATATAAGGATGGCTACCCCTGCTTTCTTTTGAGGACCATTCGAATGGTAAATGGTTCTCCAACCTTTTATTTTCAGGCTGTAGGTGTCCTTCTGTCTAAAATGAGTCTCTTGTAGACAGCAAATAGATGGGTCCTGCTTTTTTATCCAGTCTGAAACCCTGCGCCTTTTGATGGGGTCATTAAGCCCGTTCACATTCAGAGTTACTATTGAGAGATATGAGTTTAGTGTCATCATGATATCTATTCAGTCCTTGTTTTTGTGGAATGTTCCACTGAACTTCTTCTTAAAGGGGGATTTTAAGAGTCCCCCTTAAAATTTCTTGCAGAGCTGGTTTGGAGGTCATATATTCTTTCAGTTGCTGCCTGTCTTGGAAGCTCTTTATCTCTCCTTCCATTTTGAATGAGAGCCTTGCTGGATAAAGTATTCTTGGTTGCATGTTCTTCTCATTTAGGACCCTGAATATATCCTGCCAGCCCTTTCTGGCCTGCCAGGTCTCTGTGGAGAGGTCTGCTGTTATCCTAATACTCCTCCCCATAAAAGTCAGGGATTTCTTGTCTCTTGCTGCTTTAAGGATCTTCTCTTTATCTTTGGAATTTGCAAGCTTCACTATTAAATGTCGAGGTGTTGAATGGTTTTTATTGATTTTAGGGGGGGATCTCTCTAGTTCCTGGATCTGAATGCCTGTTTCCCTTCCCAGATTAGGAAAGTTTTCAGCTAGGATTTGTTCAAATACATCTTCTGGCCCTCTGGCCCTTTCGGCGCCCTCGGAAACCCCAATCAAACGTAGGTTTTTCTTCCTCAGGCTGTCGTTTATTTCCCTTATTCTATCTTCATGGTCTTTTGTTTGTCTCTTTTTTCCTCAGTTTCCCTCTTTGCTATCAACTTGTCTTCTATGTCACTCACTGGTTCTTCCACCTCGTTAACCCTCGTCGTTAGGACTTCTAGTTTGGATTGCATCTCATTCAATTGATTTTTAATTTCTGCCTGATTAGCTCTAAATTCTGCAGTCATGAAGTCTCTTGAGTCCTTTATGCTTTTTTCTAGAGCCACCAGTAGCTGTATAATAGTGCTTCTGAATTGGCTTTCTGACATTGAATTGTAATCCAGATTTTGTAACTCTGGGGGAGAGAGGACTGTTTCTGATTCTTTCTTTTGAGGTGAGGTTTTCCTTCTAGTCATTTTGCTCTGTGCAGAGTGGCCAAAAGCAAGTTGTATTGGGAAAAGGAGAAAAAGAGAGGAGAGAAAGAAGGAAAGAAAAAGAGGAAAAAAAAGGAAGAAAAAAAAAGAAAAAGAAAGAAAAAGAAAGGAAAAAAAGGGGTGGGGGAAGGAAACAAATCAAAAAGCAAAACAAAACAAAACAACAAAAAAAAAAAAAGAAAAGAAAAGAAAAAAAGAACCACAGGGGAGTATCTTCTGATTCTGTGTACTTTAAGTCCCTTGACTCCCCTGGAACTTGTCCGTCTAGCTGGTCTTCTGGGGAAGGGGCCTGTTGTGCTGATTTTCAGGTGTGAGCACGTGGGGGAGCTGCTCTGCCCCTTGCCTGGTGCAGGGCTCAGTGGGGGTTGTTTACCCCGTGAGGCCGCAGGAGGAACAGCCCAGTGGCGGGGCCAGCTCTGGAGCCCTGGAGTCAGCTCCCGCAGTAGCTCCGGATCTCTCGGTCTGCAGGGCCTGGAGGCTCTGGGGCGGGGCCACTGATCTGCTCAGCTCGGGGCAGGAGCGTCCTCGCTGTCCTGGGCCCTCCCGGCCTCTGCCTGTCCTGGGGGGAGGCCAGATCCTGGGCTGTGTCCCGGGTGCCCTGTGCTCCTGGGCCTGCGCGGTTGGATTCGCGCTCCCGGCCCGCAGCCCCCTCCGCGGAGCCGCCCCCCCCCCCCCCCGAGCTGCTCCAGGTCCCGCCGTGCGCGCTGCAGCCCTTAGGGAGCTCGGCGCACTCCCCGGGGCGCACGTGTCTGTTACTATCCCCGGGAGCTGAGGGCATCCCCGCCCTCCTGGGTCCTGCTCCACCTCCCTGCGAGCCCCTTTCCCCCGGGAAGGTTGGTGCAGCTCCTGCTCCTCCGGGACGGGGCTCTCCTGTCCTGGGGACACTCGCCCCGGCCTCAGCCCGGCTCCTCGCGGGGCCCCTCCCCCTCGGAGGCCTTTTGTTTCCTTCTTTTTCCCCCGTCTTCCTACCTGATAGAAGCACGAACTCTTCCCACTGTAGCGTTTCAGCTGTTCTCTCTTTAAACCTCAGGCCGAATTTGTAGATTTTCCGGATGATTTGAAGGTTTTCTAGGTAATTTGGTGGGGACAGGTGATTTGGGGACCCTACTCTTTGGCCATCCTGCCCCTCCTCCTCCATCTGTATATCTTTTTTAGTGATGTGTCTGCTCAGGCTTTTCGCTCTCTTTGTTTACTTGGGTTATTCGTTTTCTCAACTTACCGTTGAGTTTTTAAGAGTTCTTTATATATCTTGGATAATAGCCCCTTATCAGATACATATTTGCAAATATTTTCTCCCAGTCTACAGCTTAGCCCTTCATTGTCTTGAATAATTTTATTTTTTTTCAAAGATTTTATTTATGTTTTTGAGAGAGAAAGCAAGTGAGACAGCCCCAGCTGGGGGGAGGAGCAGAGGGAGAGAGACAAGCAGACTCCCTGCTGAGCAGGGAGTATGACGTGGGGGACTTGGAGCTCAACTCCAGGACCCTGGGATCGTGACTTGAGTTGAAGGTAGATGCTTAACTGATTGAGCCACCCAGATTCCTTTGAATAACTTTATTTTTAAATTAAGTTTTATCTTTTCATTTAAAGGGGTCCTTTGTAAAGAGGACACTTGTTTTGGGTAGCTCTGCGTGTATCGTTACATACTAAGTGTGAGAGTTAATGCTCATTTCACTGGAGTTCATACAGCCTGTGAAGTTGGACTGTAATTACTGATTCTGAAAAATGGAGTCGTGTTGTTTTCTATCCTTCTATAAGAGACATTGGGAGGTAACGTGAGAGAGAGAGCGAGCGCACACATGATCAAGTGAGCAGGTGAGGGGGAGGAAGGAAATAGTTGAATGAGTGTCAGAAGAAAGGCAGGTTGGGGTTTGCATCACAACCTTGTACAGAAGTGGTTCCACAGATCTACCATTTTAGCTGATTGGGGGTCACTCTACTTCCATCTCCAGCCTGTTTGCTATCCTGATTGATTGACGCACTCATTCTAGGATAACTATTCTAGATTCTACGCAGTGTGCTTGTTAGATATCAAAGCCAGAGAATGGCACTTTAAGGTCGTATTTTTCAAAATCCAAGAAGGAAAATACTCGAGCAGCTGGAATTCTTATATTGGTTTTTTAAATGTTTGTCTGATTTTTATGAGTGATTATCTCATATTAAAGATAAACAGCTCCCAGTATCCCAATTGAAAAATAGGTAAAGAGAACAGGTCACAGAGGAGGGAATAGCTCTTGAGTATGTGATAAGTTGTCTGACCTCACTGATAATTAAAAAAAAAATAAAATAAAAAAATAAAACCACATCGAGCTGCCATTTTTTACTTACAGATTAGTAAACATTCACAAGTTTGATAGCACAGCCAGTTGGTAAGGCTGCGCGAGAGCCATTCTCATTCCTCATCATGGGGAGTGTAAATGGTTCCAGACTCTGGGGGGCAGGTTGACAAAACCTCCCAATTGCAGGTGTAAATGCTATTTGCCTCAGCTTGCCTCTTGTAAGAAGAGATCTAATGGATGCACTTGTGATGACTGAAATAATGACTGTGCAATGTTATTCATTGGGAACAACGGAAAGTTTGTGAATCGAGTTAAATAAACAAGGTGGTATCCAAGCAACAGAACACCGTACAGCTACAAAAGAGAGAAAGGAAGCTCTTTACTTTCTTCCTTGAAAAGACATTTGAGATATATAATGAAGGGGGATAAGCAAGGTTTAGATCAACAAAAATACTCTGCCTTTGAGGTAAGAAAGGCCAAAGATATATCCGTATTCATTTATGTCTGCTTTAAAGCCTTTTGAAGCACATGCACAAAATACACAAAGAAACCGAACGGTTGGTCAGTGAGAGCTGGGACTGGGTAGATAGGAGGCTGGGGCTTGGGTGAGACCTTTCCCAGTGTCTGAGTTTTGAACTGGGTGAACCGAATGTTTTTTTACCTGTTCAGTAAATTTAAGTAAAAAGCCAAACTGTAAATAAAAATGATATTTTAGAAACTACCCAGTGTCAGAGCAGGCTGTAAACCTGTTCTTCATCTCCGACAGCGTGCTGGGAAAGCAGTGACAGATTGCTCTTTGGAAGTTCATTGGAATTCTGTTTTGCACTTGAAAATCTCTGAGAGCAACAAGGTCTTACAGAAAAACACAGAACTTAGACCCAGACAGACTCAGGTTCAAATTCTGGCTGTGCCACTTGCAGTCTGTTTCATTTAACTTCTTTATACAATTTTATAATCTTTAAAATGCTGATTGTAGGGACTCCTGGGTGGCTCAGCGGTAGAGTGTCTACCTTTGGCTCAGGGTGTGATCCTGTGGGAGCTAGTCCCACATCGGGCTCCCTGGAGGGAGCCTGCTTCTCCCTCTGCCTGTGTCTCTGCCTCTCTGTGTGTCTCTCATGAATAAATAAAGTCTTAAAAAAATATAAAATGCTGATCATAATAGCTTTCTCTGGTGTTGGAGATACCGAAAGTGATACAGTTTGTATGAGTAGTGGGTATGGTAGGTACATGGTAGATGATCAAAAAATGTTACTTCTTTTTTCCCTCCCTCATCTTTAAAATGACTCCAATTTCTAAAAAAAAGACCAGCCTGATCATGGTTTGAGCTTAAATTTAGGTTTGCAAGTCACTGATTCTAAATATTTTCTAAGTATTATATTTCCTTTACATGTTTCTTTAGATGTTGATGTTATTTTACTTTCATTGCTATTATTTATGGTTTCGGAGTTAGGCAGCTAAAGATCAAAATCATGGTGCCACTACTTACTAACTAGGTGACCTCTGGAGATTTTGATCCTTTGCCTCCTTACTTGGAAAATGGGAACAATGATGTTGTTATTTCACAGGCTACTTTCAGAAGGAGAGGTTGATTTGAGGGAAGAGACCAGAAGGAATATGTCTTCATAGCTTGGGGTAGACTTGACCATCAGCTCTGTGCTGGCCATCCCAATGGAGGAGGTGCTGGGAGATTCTCAGGCTTGCTTTTTTGTTAATGGGAGCACTTCTGGCCTCTAGCCACTTTTCCCACCAGATTAGTTCTTTACTCAACTTCAGAACCACCTTGAGATGTTAACAAATGTGCAGAAAATGGGTTCCCCAAACCAAGAGATGCTTTCACGATTTTGCTGAGTCTAAAGACTAGCAGGCATCTTTGACTCCAATACATTCTCCTGTGGTTCTGAGGCAGGGGTCCATGGACCATAATCTGTCAGCCACCACACTGGGTTTTGAATTTTGAATGAAATGTCCTGAGTCTTTATTTTTCAAGTGTGTCTATATAAATAGCATATAGCTGGGGACACATAGGTAGCTAAATGGTTTAGCATCTGCCTTTGGCCCAGGATGTGATCCTGAGTTCCCGAGATCAAGTTCCACATCGGGCTCCCTGCATGGAGCCTGCTTGTCTTTCTGCCTGTGTCTCTGCCTCTCTCTCTCTCTCTCTCTGTGTTTCTCATGAATAAATAAATAAAATCTTAAAAAAAAATAGCATATAGCTGGATCTTGTTTGTGTTCCTGTGTGTGTGTGTGCGTGCGTGTGCACAACAGCTAGTCTGACAATTACTGCCCTTTAACTGGAGAGCTTTTAGTCTATTTACATTTAATATAATTTTGATATGTCTCACTTGAAAAGTACTATCTTGATTTATTTTCAATTTATTTTCTTTTTAGCGATTGCTGTACACATTATATTATGCATATGTATTATAACGCATTCTAGCTAGCTCCAGATATACTATTTCGTGAACAGTGTAGGAACCGCAAAACACTGTAATTCATATTATTTCTCTAACCCTTTGTGCTATTGTAGTCATATATATAACTTCCATTTGTTATAAACTCAGTACAGTTTTAGTCCTTTTTTTGCTTCATACAGTCAATATTTAAAATATCTATCAAAATATAATTTTAAAGTTTATAAAATATATGTTTATATATATTTTAAAAAGACATTTTTTGGATGTCTTTTATGTTTGCCTATGTATTCAGCCTTTCTGGTATTCTTTATTATTTTCTTGTAGGCCTGGGCTTCCATCAGATGGATTTTCCTACTAGCATTTGTTATATGCTGGTTTGCTGGGGTTAAATTATCTCAGCTTGTGGCTGTTTGGAACTTCTTTATTTTGTTTAAATTTATTTTTGAGGACTGTCAGTTTCTAGGGGGACATCACTCTAAAGATGTTGCTCTGTTATGTTTTGTTCATTCATTCATTCTTTTTTTTTTTTTTTTTTTTTAAAGATTTTACTTATTCATGAGAGACACACAAAGAGAGAGGCAGAGGGAGAAGCAGGCTCCCTGCAGGGAGCCCGATGTGGGACTCGATCCCGGGTCTCCAGGATCACGCCCTGGGCTGAAGGCAGCACTAAACCACTGAGCCACCTGGGCTGCCCTGTTCTTCGTTATTTCTAATCCTTATCATTTCTCCCTATGTATAATTGTCCTTTTTCCTCTGTCTGGTTTTAAGCTTTTTCTCTCTTTGATTTCCATGATATTAACATCAATAAGTTTAGGTATGGCTTCCTCATGCTTGCCTTGCTTGGGGTTTGTTGAGCTTTTGGGTCTTGTGAATTGATGTCTTTCATCAGTTATGAACCAGTCTCTTTTCAGTCATTATCTATTGAATATTAGTCCTTCTCCATATATTTTCTCCTCCTCCTCCTCCTCCTCCTCCTCCTCCTTCTCCTCCTCTAGGATGACACTATGTCATGTATTAAACTGATATTTCATGGCATTCAGATGATCTCCCCCTTTAATTCTTCTTTCTTTCTCTTTGTGTTTTAGTTTATGTGACTTCTACTGATCTTTTTTCCAGATTACTTATCCTTCTCCTAATATCAGATCTGCTCTTTAGATACTCAGGAATCATTCATTTCTGATTTTTAAAAATTTCTAGCATTTTTGTTTGGTTCTTATACTTTTTATATCTTTGCTAAAATTTATTATCTGGTCACACATATATTTCATTAGAACCTTTAACCCATTTATCATCACTATTTAAATGTTTATATCTAAATAATTTCAATAGCTGAGTTATCCACACATCACTTTCCGTTTACTTTTTCTTGATTTGGGATTGCATTTTCTTGTTTCTTTGCGTGTGTCATAATTTTTAACTGAAAACCAGAGATTATGTATGAAAGAACAGTAGAGGCTGAGTTAACCAATAATTGGCCATGGGAAAGTAAGTGCCGCTTTTTATATCAGGCCAGCAGTATGGGGGACTGTCCAGAGCTACCTAACAGGCAGGCCTGACTGCATCCTATCAAAGGTGTACTTGCAAGCTTGGCCCTTGGCTGGTATCTGGGACCTTGGGCATCAGAAGACTTTCCAAACCCTCATTGATAAAAGAAGTTTATGGTGCTGAAACCATCCAGACAACATGGTGTGTGCCAAATATCTGCTTCCTTCTGGGAGTGTGGAGTGTTGAGATATGTTAGGCAGAGAGTGCTTATGTGATTAGTTCCAATAAAACCCTGGCAGTGAGTTTCCAGTGAACCTCTCAGGCTGGTACCATTTCATATGTCTTGTTACGGCTTGTTGCTGGAGAGTTAAGCTGCCCTTGGGCCTTTACTGGGAGAGGACTCTAGGCAACTTATGCCTGGTTCCCCCGGACTTCACCCAACATGTCTTTTCCCTTTGTGAATTTTTCTTTGCATTCTTATGCTATGAGGAATTATAGCTGGGAGTATGACTGTATCTTAACACCTGTGAGTCCTCCCAGCCAATCACTGAACCTGGGGGTCCCCTTGGGTTCCCCCAGCACAGGAATGAATAAATCTAATCTGTAATTGAGCTGGGCTCTGCTGCAGCTCCAGAATTGGTTCTCCCCTGTCTTCAGATGTTTTGAGAACGGGATCAGGACTTCCTTTCAGCAAGACTGGACATCTGAGCACAGTGAGACTCCAGAATTTGCTTTCTATTTCACAGCACAGCTGCTGACTTTCTAAACCATGTGGGCTCTTCATCAGCTTTACAGGCCAGCTGCCAGCTTTTCGAATTATTGGCATGATCCTATTTCTCTTCCGCTTTCTGCTACTTGGGGAAGCTCTCTCCTCTCTCTGCACAGCCCAGCCTCAGGAGAGCCTGTGCACTTGGAGGTTTGGTGCATTCTATAAGGCTGGTAGCAGACTTCTCCTCCTCCACCTGTTCTGGGCCATGAATCCTTGCTGCCTTGTGCACAGTGAAGACCCAGCGCCCTGAGGGCCAAGGGCGACTTTCTCCTTTCCTGCCCCTTCTCCTGTCAGCCCTGTTTTCTGGTACTTGATGAAGTTCCACATCTCACAGCTCTGGGGATGAGTGCAGCCACTCATCCTGGGAAATGTTTGCTCATTTCTGGAATTTGGTTCACTTTGGTTTCTTTGTGTCCTTAGCAGTCTGGTGGATTAAAAAAAAATATGTGTCATGTAGTTTGTGTGGGAGCAACAGTCCCTTGTGATCTTCTACACCCTCACTGGAAGCAGAAACGCCCTGCCATGTGATTCTGATGATGCCTAACACGATGCCTGCACGAAGTGGGTGCCCCATAAATGTTCCCTCAGCTCCCTCTCCCACCCACTCTGGACATGGAGAAATTTTCCTGGAGGTGAGGAACAAGGAGGGTGTTTGAGGCAGTAGACTGCTGCTGTTATGAGTAATCTAAGTGGAGTCAGAGTCATTATGAGCTCTGCCAGCTCTTGGGTGAGAGTTTTCTCGATGTAGCATTGCTCACAAGAGGGGCTGGGAAGACCTGGGCTTCACAGACCCTTGGAAGTGAGTCAGTGGGAGATATAATGGCCTCAGCTTTGGTGTAAGCCCCTTACCTTGCTGCATGAGCTCTTCCTGTTTTGACTTTATGCATCATGACTTTGTGGTCAGACTTTCTTAGCATCCATTGTGGCTTTGGGCAAGACATCTAACCTCTGTAACGTGGTAATAAAGCCGTACCTCTTGTCACTGATAAATAAGTAAGTGCTTTATTAGAGGGCTCCACACACTCTTCTCAAACGTTCCTTCTACCCAGACTCTGACCCAGTTTCTTCCTCTCTTTTCATCTCAAGATTGTCATGTCTGTACAATGTTGTCTTCTCTGTTATGCCTTTGTTCAAGATTCTCGGTGCCTGTGACCTGTTCTGTTTGGTCATGGTGGTGGTGGTGGTGGTGGTGGTGGTGGTGGTCGGTTGTAACTCTCCAGCAACAAGCCGTAACAAGACATATGAAATGGTACCAGCCTGAGAGGTTCACTGGAAACTCACTGCCAGGGTTTTATTGGAACTAATAATTACAGTCACGTAATTCCACTGATTTGGTACATTCCTTTCCAATCTTCTTGGCCACAGAAATCCATCACTTAACATGGAGAACCTTTTACCAGGTGCATTTCCAATTACAGCTACTCTTACACTCGCCTTCTTCTGATGGAGGGCAGGTCTCTCCCAAACAGTGCCGCCCAGCCCTGCTGGACCTGTCCACGCTGTCCTGGAGTCTGATTCCCCCAAACAAGGGGGCCAGCTGTGTGCTTGCCCATGTCATCCTCTCCGTGGCATGACTTCCCACCTGTGCCCCAGGGCCCCAGTGCTGCAGGGAGTTTGCACTCTGGGCCTTTGCTCTCTGAGGCACCCAAGTGCACCAAAAAATTCCTGACGTATGTAAAGCAAGTCGGAAATTTGGTGTGTGAATTTGCCAAGTCTGCAAAAAAAAAAAAAAAAGAAGAGGAAAAATCAGCCTGAAATCAGCAGTTTTCAAAGTCTGTGCATTTTGGAAATGATTCAATACGACTTCTTGCTGACCCTTCCTTCTTACTTTTGACTTCTTCGTTCCTGAAACAAGGCCCAGTGGTTTGACAGATGGCTGTGATCATTCCTCTGCCCTAGCTTTCCGAAGGTGAGGGCTGGCCTTCCCTCTTGGTGGCCATAAAACTTTTAGGTGTGTATGAGTATGTTTTTAAAAAGGAACCAGCCCCATCATCATCTTCAAAAGACACTATTAAATTCAATTTATATTTGAAATGTATCTAAGACCGGTCGAATCCTTAAAAAAATTTGCATTAGGAAGGCTGAGGAACATCTTGTCTATTGTCATATTAAAATTGATACGACTAAAGCACTTTCACAAGACTAGTGAGAAGTAAGGAAGATTTCAGTAGTTGATTGTGTTATCATTGAAGAACTTTTCCTAGGTATTTCCTCAGGAGTATAACATACCACAGTTTAACATAGAGAATTCTAAGAGAGTAGATATAAGAAGTACTAAATTGCATCTGAATTTTTTTTAAAGATTTTATTTATTTATTTATTCATGAGAGACACACACACAGAGGCAGAGACATAGGCAGAGGGAGAAGCAGACTCCATGCAGGGAACCCGACATGGGATTCGATCCTGGGACTCTGGGATCATGCCCTGAGCCAAAGGCAGATGCTCAGCCACTGAGCCACCTGGGTGTCCCACATCTGAATTTTTTTTTAAAGATTTTATTGATTTGACAGAGCGAGAACGCTTGCCTACCAGCAGGGGGAGAGGCAGAGGGAGAAGCAGACTCCCTGTGAGCAGGGAGCCTGATGTGGGGCTCAATCCCAGGACCCAGCATCTTGACCTGAGCCGAAGGCAGAAGATGCTTCACCCACTGAGCCACCCAGGCTGCCTCTGAATCTGAATTTTGGATGCAAAATCTGAAACGTGTACTTCCTCCGTTAACACCCCTTTTCTGTGTACGCATTATGTGCCAGGCATTATGCCAAGAGCAAGGGGTGTCAGCATGAAGCCAGGCCTCTCTCTACCAGGCTCACGAGTCTAGGGAGAGCCTTATGTGCATAAAAAACAACAACAAGTGTATTAACTGCTGCAAGAAGTTTCTGTACTAAGTGCTGTGAGAACTCAGAAGAGCAGCAAACTAATGATTACAATTCCATCATTTGGTAAAAGTCACGGTTCAATTAATATACTATTATCCTATCATGTAAAACGTATAGCTTTGAAAACTTATAGCTCCCGGAAGCTTCTCTGGGTGACTGATATCCACAAATCAGAGGGAGTTAGTGTCCTCTCTCATCGCATTCCTGATAATGCGTTGGGTCTCCAAGATGTTCCTTGTGTGTCCATGTGAAGCAGAAACAAGTTATACGTGCAGAAGACACCAGGCAGCTGAGCTCAGAGTGCATAAAGGGCTTAGATGCTAACGTGGCCAAAAGTGGTATTTGGAGGACGTCAGCCAGGATGTGGCTGCTTAAGTAATTTACTCCTGGTTTCCAGGCTAATGGAAATGATCTCGAACAGGAAAAATGTCTAGAGCCACACATTTATAAACAGTCCAGATCCATCCTCAGTCTGAAATTCTCAGTGTCCCTCAGAATGCTGAGTCATCGGGCACAGCTTAGGGCACCGTGGCTTTATTTCTACTATAACTTCTCCTGTTACCCGGGAGATGGTTTCCTCTTTCCGTCAGAAAGTTCCAGCAGGAGGTTGAATGTTGAGTTAAACATCTAGTGCCAGAATAAAGAAGGCAGGTGGACTGGTCCCTTTGATCATAGTCATGTGTTGGGTGTTACAGCAGGTATTTGATGTGTGTTACTTAATTTTACCCTCAAAACCCTCTATAATGTAGGTATTAATATTCCCATTTCACAGATGTGGAAACTGAGGCCTGAGTCCAGCTAAGTTACACGCTCAAGAGCAATGCGGTCAGTACGTGATGGAGCTGGGATTTTGATCCCTGTCTCTTGGTAGACAAAGCTGCTCTCTGTCTAGGACTTTACCCTTTCTCGTCATCCCAAGCGGAGTTTTTGCCCTTTTGTCCTTTTCCCCCCTCACTACTTTGATTATATAAGCCTGCAGTTATGTATGTGGCTATGAAAATTCAAGCAGAATCCTTAAACTGACTATGAATTTAGCAGGCCGAACATTTCCCAAGTTCAGTGGAAATTACTGAACCCACGGGGCAGAGAGTTTAAGAAGTGAAGTGTAGGGTTTCCATGCTGGTGTTTGCTTTGGTTTTTAGTTCTTACTTTGCATGAAAGTGAAGAATCTAAGATTACACTTCTCTTTTTTAGTTTGTTTTGTTTTTTCCTGTGTGTGTGTGTGTCTTTGAGGAGGAAGAAAGGCCATGGTGGGGAGGGGGGGATGGTCAGCCATTCCTTAACTTGTTGGAGCCAAAGCGTCTCTGCTAAAAACCTCTGATGCCATCTTCAGCTTCCTCGTAGTTTAGATTTTTTAAGTACTTCTGCAAAAAAAAAAAAAAAAAAAAGAAATTGGATTGTCTTACGTTAAATTAAAATCCTGCCTAATAACAAGCGGTATATTCTTTGGAAATATTGCATTTTTGACAGCACAAGCGATTACAAACAAATCAATAATTGGAGAATGCTGAAGAGTCATCCGAGCTCTGGCACAAAAAGCAATTAGTGTGGATTGATTTACTGTTATTTATTGTGATGAGGTAATTGCCTCAACGCACACCGTTCTTGAACTTGTGGTACCCCACGGTTTAAGAACATTTATTCTTTTAAATTATTTAATTTATCTCTGGCTTTATTTTATACCAGAGCTGGCTTTGTGTTTCTTAACGGGTGTGAAGACCTGGCTTCCATCTCTCCGACTCCTTCACGCTGAGCTTGGAACGAAGTCCCAACCTTGTGCGCTCAGCTCGTAAATCCCGAAGGGATGGGGCTGAAAACAAATCACAAGCCTCTTCTGTCCTGTGCAGGTGGTGCCGGGCGGCCTGGCCTGAAGGTTCACACTTCAGCCCGCCATGGGCACACCTTGTCGGCCTGGATTGTGGGCTGTCACTGGGATAAGGGCGGGGGCGGTGATAGCATCATTCACACCAATAGCGTCGCTCAGGAATCTTTGCTGCAAACCTCTTTAAAGACTGGCCGTCAGGAATACATGTCTGTGGAAGCCTGTTTGCCTCTGGTGCTCCTTGGGATGCAGCCTTTTCCTTCCTGGTGTGTGTCACTTTGCATCTGTCCAAGTGTTTCTTTCTCCCCTTGTCTGTCCCCTGTGACTGCCGGGGCATCATTAGGCTCTTGGTGTGCATGTCTCTTTGGGGGCAGTTGACCAGTCCCCATATGGGGTTTGTGTGCACTGCTGAGCTTGGGCTGGAGAAGGAGATGAGGGAGCGCGTATTCCAGATGCAAACACTCTTTGGGAATTTCCATCATACGCCTTGCCGTGCGTCTTTTCGTCTTGACAATCCTGGTCCTTTTCCATATGAGTACGCATACTTTTCCTTTTTGAGGGGCCCACTTCCTAGTCTCGGGTGCAGGTGTGGGCTTTGGCAGGCAGTGAGGTTAAAAAGAGATAAGACACGTGTAATTGCTTTAGAAGTAAGAGGCTCAGTCCCAGGGAAACCAAACATGGTCCCGAAGGCAGAGGAATTTTTAAATTCACCCAGCGCTATAGCCCTGCTGCTGTGAGTCAGGCCCAGCATGACATGCAGGCTCTGCGCAGCTCGTCAGGAGATGTTCTTTTTAGCAAAGAGCAGATTTAATATCTGTAAGTGTATTGTTTTCTTAGGTCGGGCACAGGCAGCCTTGCCTCATTATTGTATTATGTCCAAGAAATTTCTCAGTGGAGACTCCTGTCCAAGGGAGTGTGGGTGATCTTTTTCTGGTGTGTTCTTTGGAAATCTCTGGCAATGCAGGCATGATGGCTCTTCAGTAGGCAGTGTTCACTCGGTCTAACGTGTAGTTTTGGAGGTAGCAGTATATAGCAGGCTCTTCCATGGGTTGTCCACACGGGAGGCTGTGCAGAGCCAGGTCCCTGAACCAGGAATGTTTGGGGCGGCCAGGGGAAGAAAAGGTGAGTGGTTTGTGCCACCAGAACTTTTATGTGCTAGAAATATGACCATGAAAACGGTACCATCTTATTGATCCTGTGATTGGCAACAGAGTCATTTGCAAAACTGAAAATATAAGAGGGAAAGTTGCAGAAACCGTCCGTCCAGTTCATCCACAGGGAGGTGGCCCCGAAGCAGTGTTTGTGTGCAGCAGGCCTGCAGGCAGCGCGCCAGCCACCGAGGAGGGTGGCTGGCACATGGGCTTCGGGGTCAGTCAGACTGTATGTAGCTCACGCCCTGGATTTTTTTTTTTTTTAAGATTTTATTTATTTATTCATAGAGAGAGAGTGAGAGAGAGAGAGAGAGAGAGACAGGCAGGCAGAGACACAGGCAGGGGGAGAAGCAGGCTCCACGCAGGGAGCCCGATGTGGGACTCGATCCTGGGTCTCCAGGATCACACCCCGGGCTGCAGTCACGCCCTGGATTTTGCCAGTGACTCACTGTATGTCCTAGAGCAAACCACTTAACCTCTCAGGGCCTTTGTATCCCCATCTGTAAGATGAGACGTGATGTGTCCTCCCAAGGTGGTTGTGGGCATGTGCTAGAGACCCAGGGATCATGGTCCTCATCTCCAGTGCATTCTGGTTCCCCTCCTTGCCCTGGGCTTCTGCTGCTATGCTGCTCCAATTGTAAACATGGAAATACTCCAACCCCAAATGCAAGTGTTCCGCCAGAAGGACCACTCACCTTTCCTTTGAATGAGGCAGTTTGCCTTGAGTTTCTGGTTGGAAACAGAGATTGTGGCCTGATGAGCATCTCCACGTGGGCCACTCTCTCTTTGTACATCATCACAACTGCTTGGGATAAAACAAGGAAGTGTACCCAAGGTGCATAGCTGTTCAGCCGTGGAACCTCTCTGGCTCCAGAAAGCCCTACCACTCAAAGGTCGTGAGAGAGGTCTTGGGCCATGGAGATCTCCAGAGGTGGCAGGGAAGCACCTGTTGTGACTTCTGGTTTCTTTCCAGAAGTAAAATCCAGGTAAGACCTCAGTGGGAAGAAGCTGTCCCTTCATCTTGCTTCTCTCTAGGCTCTGATTGGACGGAATGCTTCACTCATCTCAGGTGTGACTGGGAACCTGGGATCCTGGCTGCATACTTCCCCGGGGTCGGGGGGTACTGGCTGGCATTTTAGGGAGCCCATGGCCACCTTGGTTACTAATGAGAGCAGCTCCACCTGCCTGTCGACTTTTCTCTGCTACACAAGCGCGGCCATAAATCTCACAGGTGTCCTGCCACCAAAGCCCCAGGGAGGCTCTTACGTAATCCAAGACCGTCTATCCTCCTGTGTCACTTGATTTAAGGCCGACAGTGCCAGAGTTACACTTAGTATTTCCTCCCGGCCTGTCATCGGGTCTCTAGCGAGACACTCTACCACAGTCTTCTCCCTGGACGTTGTAGGTCATGATGCATATATCAGAACACTGTCCCAGGTCCAGTGTCACTGTCCTCACACAGACGAGAGACAGTAAACCCGAAAACCGCCTGCCATGTCAAGGTATGAGCGTTGTCATTAGTATTGTTGATATTAATCACAGCTACCGCTTATTGGGTGCTGTGTGTCATTCTGGGCACATTACGTACGTTATCTGTAATCATTGAAAACCTTGTAAAGCGGGATTTTTTAGGTCACATATTTACCTATTTAATCATCTGTTCCGTTCTTACTTCTACTTTGAGACAGAACGTACATTTAGAATATCACACACACGCGACGTATGGTATGACTGACGACTGACGTGAACACACGGGTGCCACTGCCCAGAAACAGACCATTGCCAGCTCTCCCTCCCAGAGGCGACCACTACCTGGGCTCTCTGACATTTACCTTCCTGCTTTCTCGGTGGTGTCACCGTCCGTGTATACGTCCCCAAGCAAAGTCATCTAGCTCTGCGCGCCTTTGAACTTCATGTTCTATCAATATATGGAATCTGTGTTGTTTTGTACGTTTGTTTGTTTTGAACTTGGCTTCTTTGCACGACGTTATGTGGGTGAGACTGCTCAGTATTTTTGCGTGTAGCTCTCCTTCCCTTCTGTGTGGCATCATGCTTCAGTGTGTGAACAGTCCCCTGCTGTGTGGCCCCAGCACGGTGCCGTCATCCATCACTGCAGATGGATCTTTGGCTCGTTTGTCTTGTGCTGCTCTTACGAGCTCTGCTCCTGTGCACTGTCTACACGTGTGCCCTGGCGTGTTTGTCTGTGAGATTGTCCAGTGTAAACACGCCTAGGGAGGACTTGCAGGGCCGTGGGGTGTGTACACTTTGGCTGCCCCGGGTGACGCCCAGCTCTTCTCCAGAGTGGCTGCACCAGGCTATACCAGCAGCAGCTGGTCCACACCCGCAGTATGAACATTTAAGAGTCGCCGCCTGGTGGCCATGCACTGCCTTCTGTATGTGGTTTCCTTTCCTTTTTGTGATCGTTAATGAGGTGGAGGCCCTTTTCATGTAGTTTTTGGTCATTTGGCGCTCTCCTCTCTCTCTCTCTCTCTCTCTCTCTCTCTTTGTATATTGTTCAGTACTTTTCCATTTTTCTTTTGGTTGGTTTTGTTCTTGTTTTCAGGAATTCTTTATATGCAGTTGACTCTTGAATAATGTGGATTGGAACTTCGTAGTCCACTTACATGCAGAGTTTTTTCAATAAATACTGCATGTGTTATCCTTACTATTTTAAGTAACATTTTCTTTTCTTGAGCTTGCTTTAGTCCAAGAATACAGTGTGTAATACTTATACACAGCGTGTGTTATTCAACTTATGTTATCAGTAAGCCTTCCAGTTGATGTAGGCTCTTAGTAGTGCAGTTTTTGGGGAAGTCAGAAGTTTGTGGATTTTCAGCTGTGTGGGGGTTGGCACCTCAATCCTACATTATTAAAGAGTCAACTGTATTTTGGGTGTGGGTATGTTTTGGTCACATGTTGTAAATGCAATCGCTTGCCTCCATGGTTTTTCCCACTCTTTATGATGTCTTTTATTTATTTACTTTTAAAGTTTTTATTTATTTAAGTAATCTTTATACCCAATATGGGTCTCAAACTCACAACCCCCAGGATCAAGGGTTGCATGCTCTTCTGACTGCGCCACCCAGGTATCCCCCATTTATGATGTCTTTTAAAGTTCTCAAATTTAAGGGTGGCGCAGCCGGTTAAACATCCAACTCTTGGTTTCAGCTCAGGTCGTGATCTCAGGATAATGAGATCGAGTGCCTCATTGAGCTCTGCTTTCAGTGCAGAATCTGCTTACAATTCTCTCTCCTTCTGCCCCTCCTCATTGAGCATTCTCTCTCTCTCTCTCTCCTCTCTCTCTCTCAAACAAATTAAAAAAAAAAAAAGTGTTCTTAAGTTTAATATCATTAGAAAAAAGTTTTACCCAGAGTTTTAGTTTTTATTACTGTCAGGCAGGCTTGCTGGACTAACCTCACTCTCACAGAATGAGGAAGGTGATTATCTTTCTTATTTGGCTTCCCAAGTGTAGTGGGGTGCCGACTGTGCCAGGCCCTGCTCTGGCTCGGTGCAGCCACAGATGATCCTGTCTGGTGTGAATTCTGCTCTCAAAGGGCCTCAGCTGCAGGGAGGAGGATAGGCAGGGAACAGTCGCACTGGAGCAGGATTAGCACCCCAGGTTTTACCAGATGCTGGTGGTGGGGGGCAGACGGTAGAGGAGAGGGGATCTCCCGTCTTCCTGGGACTTCGAGAAGGTTTCCACGGTAAAGGTAGAGGGAATAGCCCGGGAGCTTATCTAGTGAACATTTCCTCTCTTAGGAGCTACAAGACAATGCACAGGTAATTTTGGTAACTTGAGGATAAAGGAAATGTTGAACTCATTAAATTTGGCTGAAATCCGTGAAACATCTGTGTCGTCGTCTTTCAGAGTAAAGGAGATGCATTGTTTTAAGTGGGGCGGGGAGATTCTTTATTATCATCCCCTGACTCATGCTTTGGGGATCTAGGATTTGAGGCTGTGCTTAGAATAGGTGGGTCAGCGCTGAGTACTACCTTTACGGAGCTTCCCTTTGGCCTGCTCTCGACCTGGTGCCCCTGGTTTGTGCCATCCCCAAGAGGGAAGCAGAGGGATTTCAGCACCCTTGCCTTGTGCACCCCGGCCCCAGAAACCAAAAATGTAACCATCTCTTCAGTTTTTCTTCTTGGCCTGCATGACTAACACTTTTGTTCTTTGTAAATCCTGGGGAGATTGTTTTTTTCTTGTTGATAGTATTTGCTTTTTATGGTTAATTTTCTGATTTTTTTTCTGCCATTTTCTGCTATAATATCCAACTCTGAAAATGATCACAGCGATAATAACAGTCAACATTTATTAGATGCTTGTGGTGGGGGGCCAGCCTCCAGCCTCAGGCCTGCAGACATCCCTCCATGAGCAGGCTCCTTGAGAAGGTCACAGGCTGCACGAAGAGGGAGGCTTCTCTAGGAGGGAGGAGGGAAGTCGGGGTGACACCCCACAGGAGGGACTTCTGAGGAAGACAGGAACAAATGTGAATGTACAACTTGATTAAGTACAGCAGTCGTAAGCCTGATATGTCTTATTTCTCACAACAGACTTGTACTCTCTTTCTTGGCATCTCATTTAAACTGTCAGGTAGGCAAGGGAAGTTTGTTTTCCCATTTCACAGATGTGGAATCAAAAGCAAGGGGTTTTGATGACTTGGCTGCGGCGTCCCCACTGATTAATGGCGGGGTCAACACCCTCCATAACTTGCAGGGTAGTAATTCTAAGTGTGAAGACACCTGGTGGAGACACGTGTCTCCTAAAGCCACCTTGCTGGCATGTCCCACGGTGATGTGGTGGCTGGCTGTCTCCCGCTGTCTTCTCAAGCCCCAGCATTCCCTGCCCAGGAACTGGCCACATTTCTCCCAGCCCACCGTGGTGCCTCTCAGTTTTAGAAGCTGGTGGTTAGATCTGGGCTGGTGGTTAGAGCTGGGCTGCATTATGTCCAGGAAATCCAAGAATACCATGCTGTGCCTCTCCTGATGGAGCACCCGGGGGAGATAGTTGTTTAGGAAATATTGGCAAACAGGAGATCAGATCATCTCTTTATTGCTGACTGGGCCTGGATCCCAAAATCCAGTGCCAGCCAACCAGTCAGGCTGGGAAACTGTGACACTCTTGGTGACTTCCTTAACCGCTGTGCACCACAGTCTCCTCATCTGTAAGATGGAGATAACGTTCATATGTATCATAGTAGGTGGTTGTGAGACTTACAGGAGTTATTCCACATAAAACACCTGAGAACCACCTGGCCTCTGTCCCCCTCAGCGTATGTTAACTAAAACAGTCATAAATATCATGTTTGATTGCATTTCTTAAGAACTCCAGGGTAACACTGAAAAGCAGGCGTGCCTCGTAGGTGATTCATTTTATTTTTTGGCCACGGTAAGAACTTGGAATGTTTTGTTTCATGTGAACTCTGCTCTTGTAGCTGCTTGTATCTTCCTCCTGACTTTTGGGCAGATTCTGACCTGAAAACTCTCAATAAGTAACTTCTCTTTGAAGATCTAAGGTCATTTGCTATCTGCAAGCATCTGACAAGGTTTCTGATTTAGTTTGCCTAGATAGCATCGCATCTCTGCAGTTGACATCTGTGCCCCCAAACTTGTGTGGATTCAGAGAATCACAGATCTCTCTCTCTCTCTCTCTTTCTCTCTCTCATTCATCACTGTATGCCCAGGGTGAGAGCACTGTTCTGGCAGTAGGATGGTGGTAGGTGCATGCTTCATAAATGCATCTCAAGACTTGGTAATATCAATAATGCAGCCAGACTTTGGCCAGTGGCGTAGAAATGGCATCTGCTCTCTCCTTTGCCTCTGTCCCCATCCCTGCGACGGCCCCAGCAGAATTCCCTGCTCAAAGGTGGCGGCACTTCCTCACAGGTCTGAGCTTGTTTTGTTGGAAAGGCCCACATGTGGCTCGGTGAGCACAGTTAGTTACAGGGAGAAGATCCTAAACAAGCTTGGTGGTCAGAGATTTCTCCAAGAGATCACACTGAGCCCGAGGCAGAGTGGTGTGTCTCTCTGAACCCTGGTTATAGGGAGCAGGGGTTGGAGGGGGTGCTGCTGTGACCCCCCTGCATCTACCGAAGGCTATGATCACGGGCTGTCCAAGGCTGTAGGAGAATGTGTCCTCATGAAGTGAAGATTGGGCAATCTTTGGAAATGTCTCTTCCAGCTTTAAGAATTGAAGATTTGGGTAGAAACGGGTGGTCAGTCTGTCACAGTTGGACTCACTTTCACATTTTTTTTTTTTTTTTTTTTTGTCCATCTCACGTTTTAGCAGTTTTTCTCATCATTAGCAATTCTCCCGAGGAGCGGGCATGGGAATACAAGAGTTGAAACTTCTCAGGAGGCCGTTAATCTGCGCGGTCCCAGGGAAGATGAGATTGGCTGTAGAGGACTATGTCTCACTGTGGTTGCCCCCCCCCGCCTGTCATGCCCACCGACTACTCAGTGCTGGCATTGGAGCATTTTCAGTGGTCCTTTTTGATTTCCTTTGTAAATGGTAATGTTCCAAAAATAATTTCATAATATTTGCCTAATTAGGAGACAAAAGCACTTGAAAATGTTTTAGCTTCTATTTTGACTTTGCAAATAATCACATATGACCTCTTGTTCTCTGCTCAGTACATAGATGAGAGAGCCCAGTTAATTTTTGCCTTTGTTCCAAGTCCTCTTGTTTAATAAATCCTTGTGGGCTGAGCCACAGGGTTCTCTTACACGGAGGGCCACGTGTAGCACATGTAGCGTGTCACAGAGCGTCCCGTGACCAGAGGGTGGCCTGTGTACGGTGGAGTCTGTGGGGAACGTTTCAGGCCTTCTCACAGGATTGACTTCCTTGTGTCTGTCTGAGAACAGCCCTCCTGGGAGTAACGTCATTTCCTTTATAGGCCAGACTGGCACCTTTCTGTGTGTTGGTGTGACAAAGAGGGAGCCAGGTGAATTCTGGAGAGGTTTCTGAGGAAGCCTGGACGCGACTCACTAATTAGTTGAATAGTAAGAGGAGAAGTCTAGGACGATGTTTCAGGTTTCCTGCCTTTGGGTCATGAACTGATTTTGCAGGAAAATAGTGAGTCTGAAATTGTGTACATGTATCTCAAGGTGCCTACAGAGCATCCCTGTAGAGGTACCTGGAAGATAGTTGAAAATTCCTATTAGTGGTTTGGGAGAGGTCACAACTGGATATATATCAAGCTGTCAAAATGATCCTTGGAACCACAGCAGCACAACACACAGGCCTGAGGACAGAACCTTGGAGAAGGCCAGCATTTCCTGTTGTCCCATCCGAATCCCCTGTACTGTACCCAGAGGTGCTACCACAGTGGGCGGCTCCATCACTCCATTGCTGCAGGCTAGCAAGCAAGCTGCTCATGTTCCCCCACATGGGCCTTGACTGCACCCCTGGGGTTCCTGTAGCACGCTGCTGGACAGTTGTAGAGCACATGGTCTGGAGGGATACTGATGCTGTCCTGAGTGGGAGTCAGGGCATGGGACGTGACAGTGATCCAGATGGCCATCCGTCCCTCACCTGATGGCCAGGTCTCACTGGGTCCCCCAGGGGCCTCAGCAGGCCCCCTTTGTTCCCTACCACTCATTCTCAGCCCCCCAAAGCAATGCGTGGTGGCAGCAAGGCTGCGTAACCCATTGCATCCTTGAAAGTGCTTGTCCTGCCCAGGTAAGGGGTTGGAAATAGATTTACCAGGTGGATTTCCCTACTGGAGAGCAGCAGTGGGTGGATGCTTGTGTATATGCACGTGCTTGCAGGCAAATACTGTGGAAGAAATGGTTTTGTTAAAGAAGCAAGCACCTCAGGGGATTAATTGTGAGGGGAGCTACTTTGAAAGACATTCGCTTGAGCAAAAGAAAAAGGAAAATGAGAAGTTACCGTATTGCTTTTGTGTTATATTTTCTTGCACAAGAACTGTACATTCTGGAGCAGACACATAAGAAATGAAAGTAGCCCAACTGAGCAGAGGCCCTTCCTACGCTGGGGGCACCTCGCACGGTCACTTGGGTGCTCCCTGTGCGTCACTTGCGTGCTCCCCCCAGAGGCAGGACTCAGCATCCCAAGGTTACATTCACCCCCCCGTTCCCCTCTGGAGCGCATCCCCCAGGGGGCAGCCTGCTCATCACAGGCTTTGGGGATGTCAGTCGCCCCTGGGGTGGGAGAGCAGTGGAGGAGGACTTCGGGGTGAGTGGCGCCTCGTCCGCTTCCTGGGGGCTCCCCTAACCCCTCCGCCTTGTCCCTGCAGCCTTTCCGCTGTGCCCACTGCCATTACTCCTGTAACATATCCGGCTCTCTGAAGCGGCACTACAACAGGAAGCACCCCAACGAGGAGTACGCCAACGTGGGCACCGGGGAGTTGGCAGCCGACGCGCTCATCCAGCAAGGTAGGCAGCGTGCCCCTCGGGGGGGCTGGGACGTCTTCCGCGGCCCAGTCCTGAGGCCTGGGCATTTGGTTAATTCTCCGTCATCATCACTGGCTCCACCTCCCCCATCCCCACTGCAGTGTATCGGCATTACATCTGAAATATGGAAAGTCATCATTTACCCACAGATTTTGCCACTGCCCCCCCCAACGTCCAGCATTGCCTTCTGTTCTTCATCTCTCTCTACCTTTCCTTCACATGTGAAAGTTCGTGGCTAACATGAACATTCTGTTTTCTTTTAGCACACAGTCTCCCTCATTATAACTCCCCGGGGCTTTTTGTGATCTAGCCCCAGGTGGCAGTACCCCATTTTAGTTAGCCACGCTCCTTGTTGGACATTGCCCGGTTTCCAGAGTGTTCTTTTATTGCAACTACTATAAATAATGTTACGGTAAATGTATTTATAGGTGAGCTTCTTTCAGTGATCCAAAAATATTTATAGAATGCTCAGATTACTTACTCATCCTGAAAAGGATAAACCATTTAGAACATTTAAACTGAAGAGAATGGATGAGGGGCGCCTGGGTGGCTCAGTCAGTTGGGCATCTGACTCCTTGATTTCAGCTCAGGTCATGATCTCAGGGTCATAAGGTCAAACCCCACGCGGGGCCTGTGCTGAGCGTGGAGCTGGCTTAAGAGTCTCTCTCTCTAGGGGATCCCTGGGTGGCCCAGCGGTTTAGTGCCTGCCTTTGGCCCAGGGCGTGATCCTGGAGTCCCAGGATCCAGTCCCACATCAGGCTCCCTGCATGGAGCCTGCTTCTCCTTCTGCCTGTGTCTCTGCCTCTCTCTCTCTCTCTCTCTCTCATGAATAAATAAATAAAATCTTAAAAATAAAAAAGTCTCTCTCTCTCCCCCTCTGCCCCTTCCCCTTCTCTCTCAAAAAAAAATGGATGAAAGCCGCTAATATTTTTGAAATGTACGAGAGATATTTTTTGCTGCTTTTTTCAGTAAATGATTACATATTCCCATTTGAGAAGGTTTAGCTCATGTGCTGTTGCCAGAGAAGTGCCGTTGTATTTATATCTACGTTTCACTAAAAAAACGATAGCCCCATACAGTACAGCAGTTTTTACTACTTCCTGAGTGCTGTGACTCTTTGAAACCAAAGACGGTTTTAGAAATCTGCCCCCACTAAGCATGGATGTGGGCCGGTTACTCTGCAGCAGCTGCTGGTGCTCTGAGTTTCCTGGTGGAACACGAGGCTCTGCTCGTTGGAATCGCCATGAAATGCATCTTAATATAAAACAAATGAATTGATTGAATCCTTCTGCACTTTGGGTGACAGGGCTGATGTATGGAAACAGGTAACAGCCTAAAAACTTGGTGATTTTAGAGCCATTCCTCTGGGGTAGCAAGGGGGCGTGTGCCTTGTGTTTTAATGACCGTTTTGTGGAGCTGCAGACCAGGATGGTGCCGTGGGGGCCTCACGTGCCCCCCTCCTTTAGCTGTGTATTTGGGCAAGTTCCACAGCCTCTCCAGCTCAGGGCCCTCACCTAAGAACAGAGCTGCTAGCCGTCACCTCACGTGATGGCAGACGGGGTCAAAGGAGAGACCACCGAGTGGCACTCAAAACTTTTTCATTCTTTTTTTTCTTTTTTTTGCCCTCCTGAAAACATCTAAGATCTCTAGAGCCATTGCATCATCTTTGATGACCCCCATCAGGAACCACAGAGGAGAGAATGGATTGCCTTAGAGTCACAGTAGATTGCTGGAGAAGCAGCCTAGACATTCCTTTTAACATTCTTCACACTGTTGGGTTGGATTGGCAGGAAATAGACCTCTACTGTAGCTGTTGGGACAGATGTGGGGCTGATGGATGGTCTTATCACTGCTCTCCGCTTGCAAACTTTCATCATTGCCTCGCAGAGAATGTGCTGGTGCCGAACTGTTGCCTGCCCTGTTTTCTTTTAGCCTCCTAAGACGGTCATCAGCTGGCATTCCCTGGCAGGGCCTGGCTTTCAACTTTCCTCTCTGCAGGGGTATTTCTAATCTTTCTTCTGTGTGTGTGTGTGTGTGTGTGTGTGTGTGTGTGTGTGTGTATACACACCTGTATATATTTCCAGAGCCCCCTCCAAGGGACATATTGAGTAAGGAAGCAACATGTCTCTTGGCTCATAAGAGACCTTGCGCCATTGTGTTGTGGTGAGAGAACAGTGTCTGAAATCAGGTAGCTGGTTGGGTGTGAACACAGCTCAGCAATCCCAACAGTACGAAGCTCACACTGGTCCTCTGTCTGGGAGAAGGAAGGAGGATGGAGGCAAAAAAAATGAGATGGATACAGTCCCTGTGTTTGGAATGCTGGGTCCTCGGGAGCCAGTGGATTTCTTTCATTTGATTAATTTCAAGTGATTCCCCCCTGCCCCCCACCGTTGGTTTTGAGTTTCTCTTCTACTCACTCATCAAAAAATATCTTCATGGAAATTTATAATTTCTGGTTTGATATAGAGGAATATGTGTTAGAATAACATAATAACAAGCCATGAACGAAATGTAGGTCTTGTCCACAAATGCTGCTACAGCTTCCCTACACCGAGTGCACGGGCTCCTTGTCCATCAACCGTGTGTAAGTGGCATCGTGCCAGGACACAGGCAGAGCCATCAGTTGTGGACAGAGGTTCTCCTGTCCTCAGCGCTCAGGGATATGGGAGGGATGTCTGCGTAGGGAAGGGGCGTGCAGGAAGTAGGGAAGGGGGCCTAAAGGGCCGAGATGTTTCTGTTCCTTGTCAGTTTCTGGGGGAAGGTACCCTGGTGGTCTCCATGGAGTTCGGGTTATTTTCAGTGGACTTCAGAAACCTCCTGGGATGGCAGCTGCTCAGGGCACCCGCTGGAAGTGTTTGTAAATGTTGACCTCCCAGGGCCAGGGAGAGGGGAACATGATTGGCAGCATTTGCCAATGTCTGTGTGTGCATCTCTCTCCTGTGGCCAGTTTTCAGCTACTAGTGTGCTGGGGACTGGAAGCGGTGTACACAGCCAGCTTGTGAGCAGGTTAAAGCCAGCTCCAGCCCACCTCTGGTCCTCAGGGCTCTGGGGTGACGCTGTCAGCAATGTGTCTGCTGGGCCCCTTCCGGATGCACCAGTTCTCTGAGAACTCTGGTGCTTTTTGGTAATTAGACGTGTGCTGAATGCTATGTAAATGTTTTATTCCCCGTGTATATTTGATGTCCTTCTGATCATTTGAAGGCAGATTAGACAATCTCTTGCTAATTTTCTTAGCCCATTACTTACTTGTTCATTAATATGGATTGGAGACATTTTCCCGCACAAACACACATTTTCATGTCGGATTGCTGCAGCGGGCCTGCCCATTTTTCCTCTTGAAATATGCCTGATTAAGCTAGCTCAAGAGCCGGTTCCCTAGATCACAGGTTGAGAGGCATGAGATCCTTTGGCGCTAAGCCTCACAAATCATTAGCTCGTTCCTGAGCTCACAGCAGGATAGAGATGGGACTTCACAGGCTGCTCATTTTCCAGTGACCTCAAAGTGGTCCTGCAAGTCACTCCAGATTATTGGCGTGAGCACACAGACAGGAGTCAGATGGACCTGGTGCCGGGATGTCTCAGCACAGTGGCCCTGGGATGACTTACTTAACTTCTCTGAACGTTGGTGTTACACATCTTCAAAGAGGAGGGGCTCACACTTGCCCAACAGCTCTGGAGATTAGTTATGATTCTCTAGGGTCCCAGATTGTGCCCAACACGTAGCACTTCATAAATGACCCAAATTTACCATCAATGTATTCCCACGTTTCCTCTTCACCGTGTATCTCTTGAGCTCCTCGTGTGCCCAGCATTGTGCGGGACACTGGGATATGGTGGCATTTATCACTTGTACTGTGTGGGCTAGGGACGAGGCCTGGGGAGCTCCTCCAAGGCTCCATATTCTGACTCTAACAGGACATGTGCGTTCCTCCCAACAGTCCCCACTTTGCTCACAGGAGGAGAATTCGCAGCTTCTCCTTAGTGCTGACCCTTCTCCCAGGCCCCACTGTTAGAGGGCCCTTGAGGCTGGGGTAGTGGTCGGGATGGGAAGCAGTGAGAGGAGCAGCCTTCATTTGTGGCATCTGCTAAAATCTTGGCGTTGTTCTGCACTACTACATGGGAAAAATGTAAATGTGTGCACGGGTGCACCTTGGATGCATTTCCATGTCTTAGTTTTTCACACCAAATTCAGGGAAAATAGCATAGAAGAAAATCCAGAAACTTTCCGGTAACACAAAAGTCATTTATTTGATTCTGGGACATTTGAATTTTAAAATTGTTCTTCTTAGGGCCCAGATTCCATACATTACTGGCAGATGATGCCAGTAACGTGAAGTCATCACGCATGTTATTGGTTGTTACGTTATGTGTTAATTTGTCTCTCACAGAGGCCCTGTGAGGTCGGCATCATGGTTCCTGTGTTAAAGTGAGGAGGGATGATCAGCCCAGGCGGCAGTGAGAGCAGGTGCCGAGCCACACCCAGCTCTGGATTCAGAGTCTGGATTCCTACTGCTGCTGGGCTGACGCCCCTTGACATTGGTCTCAAGCTTGCACTTGCTAAAGAGGAGGAAAAGGAGGAAGCAGTATGGTCCTCTTCTGGGGCAGCAGTTGGTTTGCATTTGCTGGTGGTCACGTGATGCTGTGTCAAAAGGTCACACACACAGGGTGCTGTTGACTTTTTCTTATTTCTTTGTCTCCTGGTCTAGTTGCTCATCTGACCAAGGCTAACTCTGGGACCTGCCCCGCTTCAGTGCTTCCCTGTGGTCCAGAGGATGCCAGATGCCAAGATTTTGGGGAGTGTATGAAGGGAGCAGGAGGATGGTGGAGACTTGCCCAAGCTCTTGCTTCCCAGGTGGTCCTCCCTGAGGGTTGGGATGCCAACCTGACTAATAAGAAAATACACTTCATTTCTCTTTTGCTCTTTTTCCTTACACTGTTTTTCTGGGAAGTCTTCTGGGAAGCAGGGCAGGGGTTTGAGAGAGATTCAGATACTGTCTGACAGCGTGCCGTGCCCCTCTACCTGCTGCTTGCAAGGGATTCAGATTACGATCCCGAGTGCATTTCCTGGTTCTGAGTTGGGGCTCTGCTTGGGTCCCGAACAGGCACTGAATTAAGAAGTGAGAATGTTCACAAAGTCCAGTTCCACATTTTCCTACTTAGTATTGTCTCTCAATTGCTCTGTATCCACTTTCCTTTGATCATTGAGGCCATTTGTTCCACTTACTGTTTAGTGCCTGTCTTAGCCTCTCACTGCAGCTGTAACAAATTACCTCAGACTTGATGGTGGTTTTAAAATGACACAAATTCATTATCTTACGGTTCTGAAGGTCAGACGTCCAAGGTAGGCCTCACAGGCTAAAGTCAAGTTTGCTAACAAGTCTGAATTTCCGAAGTCTCCAGGGACAGTGGGTTCTCCTGCCTTGCCCAGCTTCCCGAGGCTGCCCACACACCGTGCCTGGTGCCCCTCCTACCCGTCCTCCTGGCCAGCAGAGGCTGTAGAGGCTTCCTCCTGTTGCTACTCCATGACCTCCCCTCTCCCTCCTCTTTGTAAGGACCCTTGTGATTACCTTAGTCCTGCCTGGATAATCCAGAATAATCTCCCCGTCTCAGGATCCTCGATGAATCACAACTGCAAAGTCCCATCTTGCCATGCGAGGTAACACTCCCATGTGGCAGGAATAAGGATGTGAATATCCTTTATCCCCCTTTTTCTATGTTTATTTACTTTCCATTATAATAAAAATCTCACATACTGTCTTTGTTGTTTATCCATGCACATTCCATTCCAGACGGCCGGCTCCTGGGGGCCAGGATCCCCACCTATTTAATGTAGGGTCACAGTGACGATAGAGCCCAGTCTCTTTACAAGTAGGTCTCCACAGATTTTTTTTTTTTTTTCGGTGTTACCCAGGCATCATTCACAAAGCTGTAAGATCTTTAGGATTCTCCTCCTCTCATCAGCTAACACATTGTCACCTCACAGGTTAATCCTTTCACTGTTGTTGAGAACGTTTAAGTTCTACTCTCCTAGCAAACTTCAATTATCAGTGATTGTCACCATGTTTCCCGTTAGACCCTCCAACCATATTCATTCTATAACCACAAGTGTGTATTCTTTACAAACTCTCCCTGTTTCCTGTCCCCCAGCTCCTGGCAACCATTTGTCTACTCTGTTTCTAGGAGTTTGACATTTTTTTTTTTTTTTTTTTTTTTTGGATTTCCCATATAAGAGATACCATGCACTTACTTGTCTTCTCTGCCTGACTTACTTCACTTAGCATAATGCCATCTGGTTCCATCCATGTTGTTGAAAATGGCAGGATTTCCTTCCTTCTTGTGGTTCACTAATATTCCTGTGTGTGTACACACACCACGTCTCTTCTTTATCCATTCATCTATTGGTAGACACTTAGGTTGTTTCCCTATCATTGCGGTTGTGAATCACACTGCAATGAACATAGGAGTACAGATACTGCTTTGGAATTCTGTTTTTTCATTTTCATTCGATGTCAACCCAACAGGGCTGATGGCTATATCATATGACGGGTGTAATTTTAATTTTTTGAGGAACCTCCGTACCAGTTTCCATAGTGGCTGCACCAGTTTACATTCCCATCAATAGTGCATGAGGTTCCCTCTTCTCCATGATGTGAATATCTTTGGGGGTCCATTATTCTGCCTACTGGAGTGCCCTCCTCCTTTTTTTAAGATTTTACTTATTTATTTGACAGAGAGAGAGACAGAGAGAGAGAGAGGACAGACAAGGGGAACAGCAGAGGGAGAGGGGAGAAACAGGCTCCCCACTGAGCAGGGAACCCAATGTAGGGCTTGATCTCAGGACCCTGGGATTATGATGTGAACCAAGGGAAGATGCTTAACCAACTGAATCACCCAGGTGCCCCTGGAGAGTGCCTTTTTTTAAAGACACAAGCTTTAACATTTCACTTCAGAGAAAACAGACTTTAGAGTTTTAGGAAATGGCTCCTGGGTCACATGAGCAAGTGCCAGATTCAGGTATCTGATTGCCCAACCCAGTGTTCTATGTCACTCCAGGACTTACCGGTATTGGAAATGAAATTTAATTTTTAATAAGGTCACCACCACAAAGGGGCAAAGATATTTTAATGCCTAAAATTCTTCCAGAACACATTGCGTTCCAAAAAGACCAAAAGGTGCCATAATCGATTTTTAAAATTGTTCCTAAAGTTCTTTGTTTTTGCCTGGTTCATCATGCCTTCTGAGGAAACTGATTTGGGGGTTTGTGGTTTTTATGGTGTGTACTTTATAATATCAGTGCTGCAAGTAAGTGCACCAAGTCTTCCCATGACCTTTATTGTTCATTGCCTAAGAATGTGATGAATTGAACTAGAAATTAATTTCTCTCAGCTTTGATGTCAATTAAGTGGCATATTTCTGCATTTAGTCTCGACTACATATTTCCAAAGTGGTGTTCCTTAATTAAAGGCAATGTGGCAAAGGTTGAAGTTTTAATTAATGTGGGGCATTATCATATTAGTTTTAATTTAAACATAATATAAGGATGTTTTCCTCCCTAAATTAGTTTCCGTTAAAGAGTGCCCCAGAAGGAGTGTTTAATTTCATTTAGGTCGCTTTTGTTTGCTGCCTCTTTTTAGTCTTTATAGGAGGAGCTACGTCAGTTGAACCAAAGGAGAAGGCAGAGGTTCTCACACCTTAGAGAGTTTTAAAAGATGATCATAGGAAAATACGTTTTAGATGATGGATAAGTGATAACAAGGGAAGCTAAAAACTAAGTTTAATTATCATCTAGGTGGGAAAGAAGAAGCCCATTTGGTTTGGCTTAAAAAAAGAGCTCAGAGTGTGTAAGTTTCAGAAAATAAGCATCTGTTTGAGCTGCCTCCACTGCGGAATGTTCTGGAAGTTCACAATTCCGTCCCCTGTCTCTGGACCTGCGTGCTACTCTCCTGCACCCTCCCAGCATGGGGAGGCTGTAAAGCAGTAAGCAGAAGGTGCACGGGGATGTACTGCTGGCCTTCTGGATCGGCTTCCTTTTTTGCTCATAACTGTTTGGGGAGCCACTCAGCACCTCGGGTGACAGGAAACCCCAACTACAGAGCAGTGTGCCGACTTGAAACTGATTCAGGAGATCACACACATCACACTTGCATACTTGTTGTGCATCCCCATGAAATTTGCCTGTTTATTATCCAGTTTGTCGAGACAGCCTCATCATCAGCACAGAATTCCTCTCCTCCCTCCTTCGTGCCCCAGTGAGTGAGAAATAAATCTCAGACCCCCCAGGAGGTCGCAGGAGAGCACAGCAGCTCTGACAGAGACGAGACTCAGGCAGCAGAAAGGCTGCCAGCAGGATCCCCTGCAGCGCCCAGCGTGCAGAGAAGGGGATGAGTGTGGTCAGTGCCAGAGGCGGAGAAAGGAGTCCTGAGACCAGGACCATGCCTGCCAATTCCTACCTTGAGTCAAATTGAGAATGTCTGTATTGGTCTCAGAAAGGTGTTGGGGGGGAGACAGGGTCACAGGGGTGACAGTAAGGTCATGCAAACCACAGCAAGGAGCTGGGAGTTTATTCTGGGTCTGATGGGAAGCCATTGGAGGGATGTGAGAGGTGGGATTTAGTTTGTGTCTTTATTTATTTTTATCGATTTATGTGCCATGTAGTCTCCTTTTCCCTCTGTGCCCTCAGGTGGTTTGAAGTGTCCCGTGTGCAGCTTTGTATACGGCACCAAGTGGGAGTTCAACAGACACTTGAAGAACAAGCATGGCCTGAAGTTGGTGGAGAATGAAGGCGATCCCAAATGGGAGGTAACTTTTTGAATATGGTATTGATCTTGACATTTCCAGGTACAAATGACAGACCAGGTGGGTCCAGGTCCAGGACACAGACAGTGGTTCCCCAGAGGCTTGGGTTTTCTGGTCCGGAAGCTAGGAAGTCTTTTCAAAGCCTATCTCCTGTCTGAGGGATGAGACCAGGACCATGCCTGCCAATTCCTACCTTGAGTCAAATTGAGAATGTCTGTATTGGTCTCACCAGCGTTGTCACTTCTGTGATTCCCCAGCCCAGAGTTTCAACTTTTGCCTCTGAGGGAAGGATGCCAGGCAGTGAGTATGTTGTGAGTCCTCGCCAGGCAGACTAGGAGGGGTTCCATCTTCTGGTTCTAGGCCCTCCTATCCTGCTGAAGGCACAGGTTCCCACCTTCTGTCTGTTTTACCCTTGGGTGTTAGAACCAGTCCCTTGGCTGGAAACACTCGATGTGATCAAAGCCGGTAGCCGTCTATCTTTTCAGGTATCAAGCGTCACCACCATGGACTAACTGCAGGCGGGGTTTCCCAGACTCAGCATTGCTGACATTACAGTGTTCGACATGATAATTGTTTGTTGTAGGCATTATTCTGTGCATTTTTAGTGATGTTTAGGATGTTTAGTAGCATCATTGACCTCCACCCCTCAGCTGCCAGTGGCATCCCCAGTTGCGACAACCGAAAATGTCATGGACATTGCTGATGTCTCTGGGAGTCCAAATCATCCCCAAATGAGAACCTCTTATCCGAGGACTTTCTGAAGCATCAGAGCATACGGTGATTAAGAGTCAGGGCTTTGGAAAAAATCCAACAGCACGTGGAAAAAGTAAAACATCATGACAGTGTGAGGATAATTCCAGAATGCAGTTCAGTGGGAGGGAATATTTTAGTATAATCTATCATCGTAGAACTGGGGAAAAAAATGAAGTGATTATCTTCACACGTTCAGAAAAAAGCACTTGACATATTTAAGTGTCTGCTGATCAAACGCAGTCAGTAAAGTACAGCTGGATGAATATGTCCTTAAGGTAGAAAAACACATCCCTGCGTCTCGGCCCCACCAGCATCTTACTTGGTGACGGAACCCCGGAGGGTAACTTGTTGATCAGCAGCAAGATGAGGTTGCCCCAGGAGCTCTGCTCTTGAACATCGCTTGGGAGGCGTCAGCCAGTGTGTCAGACAAGGCAGAGTAAATAGTGACATTAAGAATTGGAAGGGAAGAAATAAGGTATCTCTCTGAAGATGGCAGGATTCTATTTTTGGAAAATCCAAAAGAAGCAATGAAAAACTGCTAGCGTGATAAGCATCAGGTTGAAACATAAACATAAAATAACTTGTATATATAGAGAGAGGCAAGAGCAGAAAAGCTCAGGGATTTAAATGTAAAAACGGTGACATTTCAGTAATACTGGAAGAAAAATCCAAGTGAATGAATTCATTTATAAAATAGAGTGTGGAGAGCTTGCCTAACTAGGACTGAGAATCCAGATTCAGTAAAGGAGAAAGATTGAGAACAATTGACTACAAGAAAAAAAAAATGTTAAAAGTCTTAATGGAAAAGAACTCATGAACAAGTTAAAGAAACTAAAGACAAAAATACTTGTGGTCATACCTTAGAAGAAGGATGAGTCTGTTGACGTTACAAAAGTCTTGTAAAAATAGTGATCAACAACCCAGGATGAAAAGGGGCAAGAAATAAGAAAGGGTCGTAGACAAAGAAATGCAGATGACTTTGAATATCTGAGAACATGATCAATCTGACTCGTAGCACATGTGAATGGAAACTAGGGAGAGCAAGAGTTTCTTTCCCATTAGAATCCAAAATTTGACATCCTCTCTGTCAGAGAGGCTGAGGGAGAAATACACTCTCATGCATTGGGGGTGGGAATACAGAATGTTACTTCTTCTCTGAAGGGGAATTTAGCAATATCTATTAGAATTTCTTGTGCGTTTCTTTATCCATTAACTGAACAATCCCACCACTAGAAAAGTACCCTGAGGTAACCCTGACAAAATGAGAAAAGGAGTCTGCACAACATTATTTATGGCAGCCCTATTACATGTTACAGGTCTAGATAGAGAAATAGGTGGCATGTGTGTTAATTCGAGACGTGTGCCCGTACACAGTCCGCATACATGTGTGTCTTAGCCTTTTGTGCTGAGAAAGCCCAGAAGTGGTGACACTCAGTGGCAGTGCACACACCTGGTACCCACATCTCGATTCCTAATAGGAAATTCTCTAATCAAAGGAACGAGGGTCCTTTGAAAAGTGGTTGGTTCCAGGGCTGTGGCAGAAAATATGTAAGATGATCCCTAGGGTATCTTGTGGTCCTAGAAAGTAAGAGCATGCTTGTCCTCCCCACCCCCACCCCCCAGAAAAGATGGAGGCATATCAGAAGGACACAGGAAATAACCCAAAGAGTTCCCAATGGCCAGACCTGGAACATTCATTCATTCATTCATTCATTTATTTATTTAAAGATTGTATTTATTTATTCATGAGACACACACACACACACACACACACACACACACACACACACACAGAGGCAGAGACACAGGCAGAGGGAGAAGCAGGCTTCATGCAGGGAGCCCGAGATGGGACTCGATCCCAGGTCTCCAGGATCAGGCCCTGGGCTGAAGGCGGCGTTAAACGGCTGAGCCACCCGGGCTGCCCAGGGAACATTTTAAATAACAAAATAAATGATGATGGTGTTACACTGCAACTCAAAGAATAAAATAACTGTCTGTGAGTCTGTACTGATAGAAACAAATAGTGAGGAACAGTTCTTCCGCCTGGAAGAGTTCTGATGAATACACGTGGGAGGAATGAGAGAAATAGAGAATTAGCATTAGAACACCACAGTAATCATCGCTGCAGGCAAATCCATCACCCTGCACTGAAATCAGTAGACGGAATGTAAGGAAAAACAGAATATTTACATAACCTCAGAAATCTACCCCCCCCCCTCCCCGCCACATACTTACTAGATTGCAGAGGGAAAGTAGTAACTGTACAGTGGAGGCACCTAGTGGTCCCCATGCTAAGCATGTGAGCGGAGGTTAGCGTCCTCAGTGATAAGTCACGGTGACCTCATGTGCCCTGGACATGATGAGAAGGGCCTGTTTCCCATGGTATTCTTTGAAAAAGCCTCAACCTCCGTCTAATCACGAGAAGTCGTCAGATGTGTATAAATGATGTGTTGATCTGACCAGAACTACTCAAGACTGTCCTGCTTACGAAAAACCAGGAAAGCCTGAGGAGCTGTCCCTCCTTGGAGGGGACCATAGAAACTTGGTGGCCTAGTGCACTGTGTCTGGCTGGCCCTGGGTCCTGGGATGGAAAAGGGACACCGGGGAGAAAGCTGGGTAAAGTCTGTGGTTAATACATCGTTTCAGTGTTACTTCTAAGCTTTGATAATTGTACTCTGGTCACATCAGATGTTACCATGGGGGGAAGCTGGGTGAAGGGTGTATAGGAACTCTCCGTTTTATCTTTGCAACTCTTCCTTAAATCAAAAAATCTTTCAAAATAAAATAGTCATAAAAAAAAAAAGTAAGGGGAGCATTTTATGTGGAGACGTAGGAACACACCAGGACGGAGGGGATAAAGAAATAAGCCAGATTTCTCTTAGCACATCATTGTGCAGATTTGACTCTGAAACCACGGGTATATCTTATATCATACTAGAAAAATTGAAGTTTAAAAAAATGCAAGACCAAAAAGTTGAGAGGAAAGCAAAATAAATGATTCTAACTGTATATCAAAACGATGGTTTAGCTACACGGAGGACTGTCCTCCCTAGTGGGGTGTAAGCTAAGGGCAAAACGAACTGCAAAGATACATCCTGTCTTCAGTTACTATGCTGTTGGCGAAAGGGTTGGTGCTGTAGTTCTGAGGCTGTGGCTAGTGGGTAGTAATTACAGTGAAGCACACCAGGGATATTTCAGTCCATGGGTTTATACTGACACCAGAGAGGAAACTCAGTTACCTTGGTAGGACATTACTCTGTTTTGGTAAATAAAGTCCAAGAGTCAAATAGTTACGCCAACCTTTTCTAAACAAACTATACCTCAGTATAATGAAATGTTCAATGAGGAGAAGCTTCTATTTATAGTCGCTTTCTGGCCGACCAATGAAGATGGACAGTATTGCCATTTTGCAGGCCTCTCATGGTGTCACAGGTCCAACAGTGCCCATCCCTTACCTGCCGACATCATGTGTCGCCTGCTGGAAGTAGACCATCTAGCCCGTGAAGAGTTCCTGCCATAAAGGGAACCAGTATCTGGTTGAGCTTCTGCATCTACCAACTTGCAGGAAACACAGTGGACGTAACAGCACATTCAGTGATTGCATGGTGGTGCCATCGGCAAAGTCCAGACTATTGGAACCTCTGCAGAAAAACAGCCCACTTTCCCAACAGAGCAGAAAAATAAGTGGGGGAAAAGGCAGAACAGAGAGAGAACCCATAAATAATAGTTGTATGAGATGTCAGTCAGTTCTCATACATGGATTCAGTGACTTAAATTTGGTTTGAAGAGTCAATTGTGGGAAATAAGATCTTGGAGAGACAAGGACATGGCCTGGATGTGTGGCCACATTAAGGACTTCCTGTTCATTGTTTGATGTCATGGTAGTATTGTGCTTGTGTTTTGAAAGAGCTTTATCTTTTGGAGATACCGTCTAAAATGTTTATAGATAAAATGCTATACCTTCTGCGTTTGCTTCAAAATATTCCAAGGGCAGGGCGTGGAGTGTGTATGGGAGCAGAGGGGAAATAAGACCGGTCGTGGATTGATAATTATTGAAGTTGGGTGATGTGTACATGGAGGGTTCATCCCCCTGTTGTTTTGTGTGTTTGAATTTTTCTATAAGAAAACGTAGGGTTATGTACACTGGAGTTTGATAGACTTGGAGTCCTGGTGCTGTCCCATATAAGTGGCTTGCCCTGGAACCATTATTTAACCTCTGTGGCCTCAGTGCTCTTATCCATAGAGTGAGGCTCATGATACCCAAGAGACACAATACACAAACTGCTGAGATCAATATCTAGTCCCTGGTAGGCCCCCAGGACCCCCAGCATTTGGCAGCAACTATGATTATTGGTGGCGGTGGTGGTGTGTGTGTCTCATCCCATCCGCATCTAAGGGAAAACCTGTAGTCCTCTGTTTCAAGTTCAGGCTGCAAAGATTTGCTCTCTGTTAACAAACATGCTTTGGAATGCCAGTTCTTGACTTAACACCCCACATCTCTCCAGCAGTTGGTGCTTTTGTAAGGATGTGTGTGGTAACACCCCTCTGCTCTGCAGGCCTTGCTTCTTGCAGATCCCAACATGTCAAGGAGAGCTTCAAACCCAGGGAAAATAATTGACACAAAACCATGAACTTGATTCCAGAAGCAATATGGTGGAGTAGTCAAGAAGCTGGGCTCAGGCGGTTGGTTACCTGTGGGATGACAAGCTGCCCATTCCACCAGTTTGGGCTGTCGTTCGGCTCCCCAGAATGCCTTGCAAAGCCCATACTTCCCATATGTGATTATGACGCACAGTTCCCCCGGCAAGAAAGAGAAGCGGTTCTGTGTACATGGGGTTTCTCACAGGCTAAGACTTCCTTGGGTCTAATCAGTGTTAGGCAGTCTGTGGCTTAATGGTACTTATTTATTTTTTTTTTTTCTTAATGGTACTTAAAAGGAAGAGAGTTTTTTTTTTTTTTTTTTTGTCCGTTTATACATTTATCACATGTTTATTAGGTGTCCACTATGTGTCAGGCTAGGAATCTTGAAATGCATTTGGCCCCTTGGCTGTAAAAGAATCCCATGGCATATTGAACTGTGTCTGTTACCAATAAGTGCTTATGGAGCATAATTTCGACTCCTATAAATTTTGAGTAAAGTCCTCCTTCTTTATTGATGACGTTCTTGTTTCCTGCCTTTGCGCTCACCTGCACTCCCTGTCCCTTCCAGAAAGAGGGCATGATTAATGCTGGTTTCTTGTGACGTGCTGAGTTCTGTCCCACGTCTTCTCTCCTTGAGGCACCTGTGAATGTCGCTTCAGCCCCTCCTACCCTCACAACTCCTGATTTTGCAGCTCTGTTGTTAATCATATCCCTCGTATAAAAATAGGAATGGCTGGGGTAGCCAAGGTTTACTGAGCTGTTGCCCGGTGGCAGGACATGTGGTGCCAGCCTTACATATGCCATGTAGTTGCCTGTCACACTCTGTTCCACCTGCAGCTCTGCCGGACTGATGGCACGAGACCCCAGACCCAGGGAAGATTAGGACAGTGCTGGCCCCGGTGGGAGGAGACAGCAGCCATTAGAAGAGCACATACGAGAATCTCTGCACATGTCTAATCTCTAATTATGAACAGCACACTCTCTTCTCTGGGGCAAGAATGTGTGGCAGGAAGCTTTCTACCAAAGCTGATTTAAAAGTCTTGCTATTTGCAAAGAGAAGTTTCCTTTTTGGAAAGCGTGTTTTGATTGGAGCAGCTGATTTCTGAGGGATGCCAGGTAAATGAGGTGTTGCAAAGGGGTTGCTTGTGTGCATTTCCTTCATCTCGATCCATTATCCTGGGACTTGCGGGTAACAGGTGGTCTTCTAGAAGATCACTCAGATGATCTGTTTTTGTTTAGCCAGCAACAGAAACCCCCGAGGAGCCCTCCACCCAGTATGTGCACATCACAGAAGCCGAAGAGGACGTTCAGGGGACACAGGCAGCCGTGGCCGCGCTCCAGGACCTGAGATACACTTCGGAGAGTGGTGAGAGAGAGAACACGCTCTGTCCCCTCTGACACCTTCCAGTGCCCTTGCAGCTGGTCTTTAGGAGGCATGCTGAATGAATAAATTTGTGAATGAGTGATGGTCCCTGAGTTAGGCTCCATCAGCATCCCTGACCTAGCATTTGGACCGCAGAAGGTGTCACGGTCAGGCGAGGAGGCCTCCACCTCCTGACAGAGGCCCAGGAGGCTCAGCAGAGCAGAGCTTTGCAGCAGTGTGGCCAGGTCTCCACATGTTCTGAAGGGAAGGCTTCCCACTCGTCACAGGTGTAGGAGGTGCTTTGCTGGAAGTGCTCAGCAGAGTGCTGGAGCTGGTCCTGTCATCTGCGTTTCTGTCCCCATCCCTGGCTTCCCTGTGGGCATCTCTTGCAGGGCACTTGTTCCTGCTCCACAGACGGTGCTGCCAAGGCCCAGGGTGAGAACGCAGCTGCTCGCCTTGCCCGTGCCACCCTGCGGAGCCTCGAGCCCAGCATTGCCTGCGTCCCAGTCTCCTGAAAAGCCCCAAAGCAGATTCTATATCAGTTGTCATCGTTTTCAAATGTTAGATCGATTTTATTTATTTTTATTTTACCATTTCATTTATTGGTGTTCAATTTGCCAACATACAGAATAACACCCAGTGCTCATCCCATCAAGTGCCCCCCTCAGTGCCCATTAGATCAATTTTAAAAGCAAACCATTGTGCCACCCCAGCAGTGATTCGGGCTTTATAACAGATGTTTTCTTAGCATCCTTTTCAGTACGTAGGAGGAGCCCAAGGTAATGTGCGACCACAGCCCGGTTTGTGTTCAGAGGAAGGCATCAGGTAGTGGCAGGAGGTAGGAAATCACCATTTTCACCACTTCTTAAAGCCCCTAAAGCCCAGGTTGTAAGAAGCTGGTGTAACATACCCCTTGGGGCCAGTTACTTCAGGGCTGGGCTCACTGGGCTGCGGGGTTTGAGGTGGGGGGACTCGGGAGACCGTGCTTCCCCGCTGGCACTGGTTAGAGTGACAGGTTCCACAGAGGGGAGTGGGGTGGCCAGGCTGTCTAATGGGGCCCCCAGAACCGAGGCCCTGTCTCAGCCTGCGCTTCCCTGCTCGTGTTCGGCGGCCTCAGCAACTGGTCAAGCCCTGTGCCTTCACCCCCCACGTGCACACCCACTCCTCCTGAAGCCTCTCCGGTGCGTCTCCTTGGCTCTTGGCTCAGACTCTGCAGCCCATGGAGCCAGGCCCGCCCACTCTGGGTCCTGGCTCCCTGCGCCACACCCTTGTCCACCCTGCCTCTGAGACTGCTCTTTCCTGCAGACTATACAGGTGCTCCCCTCCCCCCCCTTTTTTTTTAAGATTTTAATTTATTTATTCACGAGAGACAGAGAAAGAGAGAGGCAGAGACATAGGCAGAGAGAGAGAGAAGCAGACTCCCTCTGGGGAGCCCGATGTGGGACTCGATCCCAGGACCCTGTGATCACGACCTGAGCCAAAGGCAGACGCTCAGCCACTGAGCCACTGAGGCACCCTCCAGTCACTCCTTTATCTTCCCTGCACCTGCACTGCTGCGTGCGTTCTCTGCGATACACAGTCTGTTCCCTACTCCTGCATGGCTTTTCCAGCCACCTCACCTGTGCCTTCCGTGTTCAGATCACGTGTCACCTGCCCGGGACCCACCTGACTTTTCTGCAGCATTACCCTGATTGCCTCCTGATACAGGACCAAGCTGGTGTGGTAATGATTTGCTTACAAATCTGTCTCATGAGTCCCAGAAGGAGGAGGAGGGGAGAGAATGTTAGATGGAGGCACATTTTTGTATTCCTGCTGGGAGCCACGCTCCTGGTGACAGGCTTGATAAATGGTCACTGAGGGAGTAAGTGCATGAGGAATTAGACCTTACTTAGCTCAGAAAGTTTTTAAGGTAAATGTTTTGTTTAGTCTTGGATGTTCAGAGTGGTTGGCTGCAAGGCACAGTTGACACCCCTCCCTTCAGTAGAGAGAGAGAGAGAGAGTGTGTGTGTGTGTGTGTGTGTAGGGGAATGCCAGGGTGGGACATGGAGAATATATGCACGTCACCCACAGCATCATTGCCTTAGACACGTGCCACATTCTGTCGTCTACGTGGAACACATCATGCTCCCCTTCCTCGTCTCTTCCTGAATGACTCACATGGGAATGTGGCCCACGGAAAACCGGTCCACGAGGATGCAAGCATTGGCAGAGCCTTGGTGATCTTATGCTAACACAGAGATCATGCAGTAGATTGCGTTTTATTGAGTCAATGATCAGGGTCAGAGTGCCGTGTTCGGGAGAGTCCCAGATGGTCAAGCAGATGGTGACAGCAGCCAGGGTATACTCAGTAGCTGCTCTGATGATGTGGATCCCAATCTTTTGAGACGATTAAAATAGAATCCCAAGCATAAATTGGTTTGGAATTCTAAAGCCCACTGATTTTGGTAATTGAGACATCCCTAGATGTTTTTGTCCATAACTTGTGTAATTTATCTGGCGCAGTCTCCCTGGCCACCTACTGTGTGTGTGCTCACAGGACACTAACTTTGCAACTGAAAGTGTTCGCTGGTACTTCTCAGGGGTTCTGTCCTGAGAGACAGTCTTGCCGTCACCAAGTTTGGATTCAGAACATCTGGGCTTGAGCTCTGGCTTTGTGCCATCACTGACCCAGTGACCCCAGGCGAGTCTCCTGTCTTTTTTGTGTGGAGGTAAGCAGTCTGTGAAATGGGGCTGATATCATCAGTGTCATCTCTTCACAGGATCATTTGGGGCTTTAAGTTATTCCTATAGGAAGTACTTTAAAACCAAAAAGTACTACATGGATTATTCTGTTGTCAAAATGAGCGACTGTGGAGAACCCTTGTACCCCTGGAGAGGGAGCCACCCAACAGTGGCCTCTGTTGAGGTCTGCTTTTGCACCATGCTCTCCAGCACCGTGGGCTTAATGATATTCCACTTGTCTCTTCCTTGTAAGGTGACCGACTTGACCCCACAGCTGTGAACATCCTCCAGCAGATCATCGAGCTGGGTACCGAGGCCCATGATGCCACAGCCGTTGCCTCCGTGGTTGCCATGGCTCCAGGGACAGTGACTGTTGTGAAACAGGTAAGGGCCCTCCTGTCCCTCTTTGGTAGCAGCTCTTCACTCTGCCGCACACCTTCTTTTTCTCCTGCCCTGTAGGTTTTCAAGGCTGAGTTTCCCTACAGTAGGATTGAGTGAGAAGGAGATTGGCTTGGGCTCATGCATTTTCTTACTCTGCCTCCAATTATTATGGGAGCGTGGCTTCAGCAGGTCCACAGGCAGTGGTATGTTTTAGGGGAGAGGTATAATATGTTTTTAAAATTCTGGAAACCTTTCATTCACTTCCCTCCAAAGAATCCCAGTGTGAAAATGAGCAGGTGTGGACACACTTGGACACATCTGTCATGAAAAGCAGCCCTCAGTCCCAAAGACATGGGTGAGCAGAATGGGTGGGAACTGTGGGTGCCACCAGAGAAGCCGGGAGGGCTTCGCAGTGGACTGGCCCCGTGAAATATGCAGCGTCGCCTGGTCGATGACTGAGCCTATGGGAAGAAAATGATCAGTGTTTGAATAAAGGTTACTTGACTGAATTGATAGTTAAACCGTTTGGCTCATTTCCTCCCCTTCTACCCTCAGAGACTTCACCAGCTGTTAAAATGCAGTGTGGTTGGTAATTAGATCATCCTTTTTCTCTGTCTGTACCTCTCTCTCTGCTAATCTCTTGCTTTGTTCTACAAAAACTTTAGGCTGCCTTACACCAATACTTAAAAAGAGGGAACAACGGTAAACATATCAGACTCAAGCAAAGTTCAAGTTCACAGAGAAAGTTGAAATGCAGACCATAGAGTTGTACAGTTACCCGTTCTTGGAGTCATTCATTCAGGAAGTACTTAGCAATCGCCCACACCCGCCAGGCAGTGTTTCTGGGCGTCCAGGAGGGGACCAGCGTCTGCTGTCACCACGGTCACTCTCTCGTGGGAAAAGGATAAAGCACAAATGAACGAGTGAGACACAAAGGATGTCCAGTGGTGAACAGGTGCAGTGAGGGACAGTAAAACAAGGAGAGGGGTGTGGGCCGGGGAGCACGCTTGGGGGATATTTTATAAAGTGGTGTTGGGGCAGATGTTTGAGCAGAGGCATGTCTTACGGGAGGTACGTAGGGTCGGCTGTGCATTTGGTACCAGATTTTACAATAGTAAACAGGGACATATGGAGCCGTGAACTTCATGAGAGGGGTAGGTGTTCTTGGCGCTAACGAGAAGGATATTTCTTAGTGTGGCTCTCCCATGGGGACCCGAGTGCTGTGTCCCCAGCAGCATCCCTTGGATGAATCAGAAGGACTTCCCAAGCTGTCTCCACCACTGTCCCCACCCAGGTATGCCCAGGGCACAACACAATTCCTGCAATCCAGATTAAGTAATTTTCTGGGGAATTAGTACATTCTGGTTCAAGTCTGGATTTCCCGATCCGCCGGTGAGACTCAGCACATGTAGATGAATGTTGGGACTGTGTGTCCTAGAAGCGTTCCTCTGTTAGTGTGGTTCTCTCGAGAAGAGCCCAGAAAGCAGTGGGACCGGGTGTCTCAGTCTGCAGTGGCCTGCTGCCGACTGGCCGGGAGCAGACTCGGATGCGTCCATGCTAACCACGCTTTGGGCTTTCCTTTGTATTTACTAGACTGCAGTCTTTCTTGTCTTATTAAATCTCTTCCAAAACAGCTCCTCCACACTGGGACATGGGAGTCCTGAGCCGGACCTGGCACGTCAGGAAGGGTGTGACTGGGATGGCGTCAGGGGAGCTTTTGCACGTTTCATACCTGCCAAATTCTTCCAAGAATTATGGGAAGGTGCCAGCGATTGTGATTTGCCACTGCTGAGGGACATGATTTATTGAGTATCACAGGCAGTGCAGTGATACATGAGGTTGCCGGTTTGGGATACAGCTTCGATGTGCTTCGAGGCGTTAGGCTGACAGCACGACACGGGAGGAAGCAGATAAGCATCCAGTCTGACCACTGTAAACAGGTACAATGTGCTTGCTGTAGCAGAAAACAGTGGCGTCCTATAGAAAATGTTGTGGTTTATTGAAAACATGGGGCTAGGAGGAGCGTCAGCATTTAACACAGTCTGGAGCCACCATGTTTGGCAATGTTTGCCAGAGCTTGTGTCCTAGTCCTCATCCTGTGTGCCTGGCCCAGCAACCTCGCGCACTGGGGCTGTTGGTACCTGATGGATGGGGGGCAGGTGGCTGGGCCGGGGCGGGGTAGGGGGGTGGGGGGTGCAGGTAGACAGCAAACACCTGCTCCTTTGGCAGAGGGGTTGCAATGTGTGAAAGAATGCCCTCTGAATTCACTTGTCCCATCATTTAAATATAAAGACAACTATTTTTATTGGAGAAATTAGTTTTGATTTTTTTTTTCTTTAATTAGAGTCTGGTTTAGGATTTTTCAGCAGAGGGATTACATCTGCTGAATGAGCATGCCTAAGCCACTTGAGTGTGAACTCTAGCGTACCTGCTGGCATCGAATGCCTGCCCTTCCTTCACCACTTGGGGGGCATCTTGGTGCTGGGGGTTTCATCTTGCTCCAACCCAGAACAGCACATGTAGTAGCTGCTCAGTAGACGTTTATTATGTAGGATGGAGTGTGCTGTGGGTTTTAGGTTTTGATTCTCTCATTATATCCTGTAAGACCCGAACGGGAAAGAAAAATGTGAGGACGTGTTGTCGTAAAGTATGTATTGCAGAAAGCAAGGTTTTCAGATTACTACTAGACAGCATATTTTGAGAACTTTTAAAGCTTTCCAGTTTGTACCTATCTTCCACAAGGCCAAAAACAAATTCTAGGTTGTGTATGAATCGGTTCTGGATGTTTAAGTTTCAAGATTTCTTTCCCGTGTGAAACAATAGCTAATATGCTCCGTTCATGATGTTACTTTTTCCTGATATATAAATGTTAATTGAAAAGGATCTTTTTTTTTTTTCTGTATGAAAATTTATCAGTGGTAATTGAAAAGGATCAATTTTCCAGTCTTTCTGGATGTTTCCAGGATGAAACTAATGGCAGGCTGGGTGGGTGGTAGGCTGGGGGTGTTTGGAAGCAAAGAGCTGAGAAAAAAATACAGTTTCTTAGGTTGCTTTCTTCTTATTTTTAAATGAGACGTGGAAGAGACTCAGCCCATAATTCAGGCCGTTTAAATTTTCAGTGGGACACAGAACCTGACCTTAATGATTTCCTGTCATGTCACTTTCTCAGGTGTCAGCATTAGAAACAAATTCATGGGGATTGAGCATTTTGGAGATTCAGAAAGACGAGTCCGTACAGGCCCTGCACCAGCTGGGCCCAGAGAAACACACAGGAGCTCGGAGTGCAACTAGTCGTGCATTTGTGAAGACCAGACAGTTTTCATGAAATAAATTTCTTTCTTTCTTTTTCTTTCTTTCTTTCTTTCTTTCTTTCTTTCTTTCTTTCTTTCTTTCTTTCTTTCTTTCTTTCTTTCTTTTCTTTCTTTCTTTCTTTTCTTTTCTTTTCTTTCTTTTCTTTTCTTTTCTTTCTTTTCTTTCTTTTCTTTCTTTTCTTTCTTTTCTTTCTTTCTTTCTTTTCTTCTTTCTTTCCTCCCTCCCTCCCTCCCTCCCTTCCTTCCTTCCTCTTTTTTTTTTTTTTTTTTGTTTATTCATGAGAGACACAGAGAGAGGTGGAAACATAGGCTCCCTTCAAGGAGCCCGATGTGAGACTTGATCCCAGGATCATGACCTGAGCCAAACGCAGACACTCAACCACTGAGCCACCCAGGCGTCCCTCTTTTCTTTTTGTTAAATCTTGCTTTAAGGTTTTATGAGGAGGAAATTTATCTTTGATTAAGAAAATTGCCTTGTGTGGATGAAGCCTAAGACCTACCAGCGCAGGAAAATCATGGGCATCTCTGAGTCAAAGTTAGTTATTTTAAAGGAAAAGAGAGATACAGCCACCACCACCTTCCTGCCTCATGGCTTAAATTGCTCTTTGCTGTTCTTGTGGACGGAAATTTATTTTCGAGACCAACATTTGCTTTACTGGTCCGCAGCATCCACTTAGCAGACTTCTCCCACCCCTCACTGTGTGCCCCCTCCTGGGTGCCATAGCTCCTCTTTGGCAACTGCAACAAATTCCCGCAGACTTAGTGGCTCAAAACCACAGAGATTTATTGTCTAATGATTCTGGAGATCAGAAGTCTAGGATGGATTTCACTGGGCTAAAATCAAGGCATCGACAGCTGCATTCTTTCTGAGGATTTCTTTCTCGCCCTTTCCAGCTCCTAGAGACCCCCGGCATCCCCTGGCTCAGATTCCCTAACCCTCCGTCTTCAGGGCCAGCAAGGGAGGGTGAGCGCTTCTCACATCTCCGCGCTCTGGCCTCTGCTTCCTCACCTTTTCTCAGGCCGACCCTCCTGTCTCCCTCTCACAAGGACCCTCGTGATTACGTGATGCCCACCTGGATAATCCAGGATAATCTTCCCATCTCGGGATGTGTGATCACATCCACAAAGTCCCCTTTGTCGTGCAAGGTAACATTCTCAAATTCTGGGGATTAGGACACGGACATCTTTGGGGTAGGGGCATTATTCTGCTTGTCACTCTGGGTTCTGGCGTTAATACAGGTCTTGCTCCCAAAAGGCAGGTGGCCTGGTGAGGGAAATTACTTACTCTTTTATTCAGCAAACACCCGCTGAGCTGCTTCTATCAGCAAGGTGCTGCTCTTGGCTCTCAGGGTATTTCAGTGAACAGGAAAGGTAGATGGTACACTTGAGGAGCTGACCGCCTTCTAATTGAGGGAGAGAGCTAATCCACGTACATATGATAAATAACAGTGTGTTAGAGGTGAAAGGGGGAAGAAAGAACCAGCAGAACCAGTCAAGACCTTCGGCAGGCGGTAATGTATGCCTTGGGGAGGTGGGCCAGTGCCCCGAGGGTGCTAGGGGAGCACCAGGGGCTCCAAGCCCATCTTGACCCTGGGTCTGGGGTGGGGGCGTGTGTTGGGCAGGGAGGGCTTCATCAGTGGTGCCTGAATGGCATCCTGGAGGGTAGCTGGGAGTTGGATGGCGCAGGGCTCCAGGCAGAGGTGGGAGCAGGAGCTGGTGCATGGGGTTGGGTGACTGAACAGGCGGAGGTGGCCGTTGAGGCCCCACTTCAGTTAAACCTTGGGCCCTGTTGTAACCACCAAGCGGTGACAGGGGAGTCGCAGCCCAGAAGGCTCCTTAGCCTCGGCTCAGAGGCCAGCCCTCAGTTTCCTGTCACTTCTCAGAGCCAGATGTCCTTTCACTATGGGTTTCTTGACCGGTGTTACCCTCTTGAAGGCATGTTGGCATTTTTAAGATACCACAGTTTTCAAGTCCTTCCATTTAGTCACAGAACCCAAATAGAGAATCTGCACTGAGCATGCCTGCCATCCATGTCCTCCCTGAGACTGTCACTGACACTGGGCACAGCCTCCAGAGCCGGGTCCCCCAGGCCAGCGTGGGCACCATGCCCCTTTCTCCTGTGCTTGTCTGTGAATAGTAAGGAGACTTTATAATCACTCAGCATCTTCCTTTTATGAAGGTCAGGGTGATTGAACAGGGCGTTTTTATGATGTGGGTCCTTTTGAGTTAAAGTGTGTTTATTATTGTTGAGGATGACCCCTAAACATCAGTGTGAGGAGCTGGGTGCACTGTGGGGTATCAGCCTCCGGGGGTGAGGGAGGCTCCATCTGGGAGAAGATCGCTGAGCTGCAGGTGGCGTTGATGTGTGTTATTCATTCATCTGTTTGCTTTTGAAAACCAGTAGCCTTTCAGTTCATGTGCCGTGCATGAACGACTGGGGCCTTTCCCTGTGTACAGGGACCCACCTGTCCTAGGGTTAGTCCAGGTGAGGCTGTCCAGTGGCATATGCGTTGCCCAGCTCACCTCTCTGTGACTCAGTTACTATTTCTACTCTGTCGAGACCTGATGAGAAAGCGTGTTGTTGTAGCATTGTCTAGAGAAACAGAACCAGTGCTGTGTCTGTGGGTGTGCGTGTGCCCGTGGATACGTGCATACAGAGATTTATTGTAAGGAATTGACTCACCAATTATGGAGGCTGACAAATCCTGAGATCTACAGTCTGTAAGTTGGAGACCGAAGAGCTGAAAGTATAGTTCATCTGAGTCTGAAGGCCAGACAACCAGAAGTGATGTTCCGGTCTGAAAGCCAGGAGGCTCAAAACGCAGGAAGAGCTGACATTTTAACTGGGGTCCAAAGGCCAGGGAAGAAAACCACCCAATGTCCCATCTCCAAGGTAAGCAGGCAGGAGGAATTCCCGTATTCAGGGATGTTCTAGTCAGGCTTTGACTGATTGGGTGAGGCCCACCCACATTAAGAAAGGCAGTCTGCTTTAACTTAAATATTAATTTCATCCAGAAACACCCTCACGGAAACCACCCACAATAATGTTTGACCAAATATCTGGGTACCCCGTGGCCCAGTCACACTGACACATGAAATTAGCCATCGCACATGTTGCACTTAAGGGTGTGAAGTCCTCTTTGTCAGTGGAAGGCCGTTGTACTCCAGGTAATTATTCACTGAAATAAATAAGTTGTTATAGAGATGACTTTGATTTATAGATTTGGGGGAGATTTGGCAGCTTCTGGAAAGTATACATGTTTGGTAGGTGTGTATTTCTCTCACAATTGGTATTTCAGTTTAGGATTTTAGAATGAGCCCCATCCTGCAGGTTCTTGAGGGGGTCACAGTTGACTAGAGGTTGGCAGGACCACACTGACCCAAAGGGTTCTCTACTGAGTACCAGCATTCCACTTTAGTCCCCAGGTCAAGAGCGACTAGATCATTCTTATGGTACCTCCTCCCATTGAGTGACTGTTTCACTAGTGACTATGATTAGCAGTTCTCTGTTGGCAGGACCATATCCCTGTACATACCAAGCAAGCATCATCCTTACAGCCCAGGAGTCCTCTGGGTCCGGGGCTGGTGCACCCACTCCTTATTCCTGGTCCGCTGAACCCTAGAGTTGCCTCTCTTCTGTTCATTATTCTCCCTCAATGTGCTGGATGCTTCCAAGCTGTCAGCCACTGCCCCAGCGGCGGGGAAACATCTGAAAGGAGCAGTGAAGACTGGCTCAGACCTGCAGGCACCCTGTCCACTTCCCCCATGCAGACCATTGGCCTGGCACAGTGCAGAGTTGCACTGCCATAATCTTGTTCAAAACCCCAAAGGCTCTTACCACATGCCATAACTGCTGATTTAAGAAACAAACAAAAGTGGAAATTCCAGATTTGTCCAAAGTGCTCCAGCTTCGCCAAGCTGCTTCCCCATGCCCTTTGACATCTCTGGGCAGATGTCAGATACATCCCCGGTGGTGGTTGGCACTGGCGGGTGAAGCTGATGTGTCAGTCGGGAGGAGAGGAGCATGCAGAGCCTCCACGGGCTCCGTGCACAGCGCTTAGCCTGAGAGGCAATTTTGGTAGCAGTTCTTGCTGTCAGACATGTGTTGGTTGCCAGCCAGCCCTAGAATTGCTCCTTGTTATTCGCAGTTCATTATCTTTGCAAGGAAACACAGTCCACAGCTATGGCCAACCACATACACCACTTGCCTGTTTGCAAGGAAGCACAGGTCCAGCCGGCCCAGTGTTTATTGGAGGCCCTGAGCCATCTGGTCTCCTGATGCCCTTTCATGGCGTCCATGTGCACAAGGGCATCTGGTGGGAGAAGCTAGGTCTGCAGAAGGCGCTTCTCCACTGCGGCCTCTGGTAGGCAGAAGCCTCGCACCCTGTGATCCTGCTGGAAGGGGAGCCCAGAATTGGCCTCCTCTTCTGGGGGTGGAGGCTGAGCGTTTCATAATGTTTGTGGCAAAATAAGAGAGAGGGATCCGGAAAGTGTCTCCTGTGAGGCCTGCAAGATCTCTTTTCAGTGTTCTTTCAAAAACAGTCACTGCATTCTCTTAATTTGATTGTCGAACTGCACAGCAAGAGAGCTGACCGCAGAATCGCGGAGACTCTTGCAGTCCTTTAAAGGTCACAGAAGATAGGGGCCATCTGCGTGTCGTAAAGGGGACTGAGTTGAGATCTCTCCCCTCGTCCTCCCCTCAGGAGGGACCAGGAGAAGCCCTTCCTGTTTTGTTACCCGCCTAAGTTCTCGTAACCTTGGGAGGCACCTTTTCACTCTAACGGTGAGCAGACCCCTCCCTGAGTACAGTGCCGTCCTTGTCCTCGTGGGAATAACAGGAGCCTCTCACAGCTCCTCTTTGTTCTCTCCTCTCCCCTTCAGAGCCCTGTCTCTCTCCGGGTTCCTTTGCCTGAGGGCCTGAGACAATACAATAGCGGAGTTTCCTTCTTCTGCCGCAGTGAAAGCCTGGCGTCTTCACTCGTGTTGTTGGTTCTACTTTCCCGTCGTGGTGGTTCTGCCATTGTTGTGGTTCAGGTATCTTCCCAGAGGACTAGGAATAGGTATATATGACATTAGAAGAACCGATGGTACGTATAGCTGCTTGTGCGTCGTGTTACTCCTCGCCGTGTGACGGGAGCGTCACATCTCTTCTCTGCTTACTGGTTCTGTAGCGTAATCACAATCAGGATGGACTCAAAGGCCCCTGGCAGGCCCGTGCAAGGGCGTCCTGGGTCTTCCATAGGCGATCACACCTCTTGCGGGGTTGCAGGGGCCGAGAGCATACGTGTGCACTGTGCTTCCCAGCCCTCAGTCCAACACCAGACTCCGTTAGGATGCTGGTCCGTGCCTCCAATCCGCATAGACATCCTTGATCTTTTATTCTCCTTTTGAGCTTTATGGAAATACGAAGTGACACAGACTACTTTCTTTTTTAGTTTTTCCCCTTATCATCCCCCTACCATGAGAACCATTCATCAACAGCACGCCTTGGTTAGTGCAGCTTGCTTCTTGCCTAAAGAACTTGGAGGTACAATTTATTTCATCCTGGGGCCCTGCCAATTCTAATTACATCAAGCTTCTAATTATACACACAGGTAGCCTCTCCCAGTACTTTTGTAGTTCACGTTCCTCATAGAACATTGTTCTGCCGCCGCTGAATGGCGACCTTCACTAGGTAAACCCAGGGACAAACAATTCCTTCAGGGGCTTGGCAGTGGGTTACTCTCCTTTGTCACTTAATGCCAGCTCCTGTCCTTTGTAAGCCTTCCTTACTGCTCCCGTAGCTATTTGAATCTTTTCTCTTTCCTTGTTTTAAATAAAACTTCTTTCAGACACGTTGGTCTTTGCCCTGATTTCCGGTGGATGATAGGAAAAATTGCATCCTTGTTCCCATCTCTCTTATTACTTGCTGAGCTCCTTTATCCTCTGGTAGTGATAGAAAATTCTACTTCTTTGTGAAATTTTAAAGTAAAAATAAGTACCTTGATCCTCCTGTGGCCATGTGGGAAATTGTCTGAAAAAATAGTGAATAGAAGTTTCCCGATTTCGTTCTGGTCCTCTTTTTCTTATAGAGCATCTTTAGCTAGCCTAGAGAGGTCACTCTGTTGAACTTCTCTTCTCTTTTCTCTTCCTTTCCCTAAACCCTGGTGTTCCTGCTGTTGGGCCCTGGGAAGCTGGAACCTGGTTGGTGCTATTTGCAGGATCCTACTTTGAGTTTTAATACTGTTGAGTCGATCCCTGTTAGCTGGGTGCCCATTTCCTGGTCCACAGCCTGGGCCGGGCCAGGTGGGTGTTATGGGACCTCTCCCATCTCTGCTGCTTGCCCTGGCCAGCTGAGATCACTCACTCCATCGCAGGTTTGCGGCAAAGGCTGGGCTGCAGAAACCCCGAAACGAGGGAGCCAGAGCTGGAGGCCCCATCTGAAGGAGCTTGTCCCTGGGGCGGTGCTGCCACCAGCCAGTTCCACTTTTCATTCCCATTGGAGCAGTGGCTTCCATCCTGCTGGGAGGAGTTCCCCTGAACAAGCACTTGGGACCTCACAGCCCTCTCCCCCCATCTCTGTCCTCTTCCCCATCCTGCAAGTGCATATTCTACACTCCCGTGCCCGGCCTGAAACCAGGGGGTCCGTGTTACCCCCACATATGGTTGTCAGCAGGTCCTTGCCTTGCTGCAGGATCTCCACCCACAACACAGCTCACATGTCCCCGTGTCCCATGGCTGCCACCTCCGTGGAAGCAGCTGCTGCTCCAGACGTGATCCCTGGACCAGTGGCATCGGCTTCAGGGAGCTTGTTAGAAACACAAAGGGTCCGGCTCCCCCCAGACCTCCCAAATCAGACCAGACCACACGTTACCACTACCCTGGTCCCCCTTGATTCGTGTGCGTGGTAGTCTGAGAAGCTCTGCTCTGAACCGTCAGCCTCCCCACCCTGGTTTACAGATCTTCCCTTCACACCTGCTGCTCTAAGATCCAGTAGCACACAGAGCGAGCTCTCCGAAATGTAAGCCAGATTCCAGCATCCCTCACTGAAAACCCTCCAGTAACTTAGGAAGTCTCCAGTAGACTGGGAATAGGACTTCACTGCAGCCTCCCTATCGCGGTCTGGCCCTCCTGCCTCCCTTCACCGCCTTGCTTATTGTGCAGCTGCCTGCTGGGCTCCGCTGCTGATCCTCTGTTCCCACCTTGGTGCCCTCTGCCCAGAGCACTCATCACTAGCCTCTGCTCTGCACCAGGCTCACTTCCCGTTGTTCTGGGCCAGCTGCAGGGCCACGCTCTCAGCCCTCTCTGACTTCTCAGGTCCACATCAGACATTCCCTGGGACCTGTGGATAGGATGAGCCATATCCCCTGACTGTGTCTTTAGATGGCGCAGTTGACCTTGAGGTAGGAAGCATAGCTAGGTAGGCCTCATCTAGTCCCTTGAGCCCTTGAAAGTGGAGAGCTTCCTCACCTGGTGGCAGACCTCAGTGAGATTAGAAGGATTTGTGTCTTTGTGTTTTAGGCCACTCCCGTTGTGGTCCTTTGTTGGGCAGCATTAGGAAGTGAGCGCCATCCCCAAATGCAGATGAGAAGTGAAGGGGAGTTCGCATCAGGCAGGCCAGCAGCATCACACACCACAGGACCCCGGTCGGAGTGAAGGCCTGGAGGTGTCGGTGGCCTTCCTGCTTCCCCCGGAGCGGCCTCAGCCTCACCCCCACTCCTGCCATCTGTAGCTGGAGGGAAGTGGGTGGCTGTGTGGCCATCCTGCTCTGCCCACAGTGATCGTGGGAAGTGGGAGATCTGAGAGAAGCAGCTTCCGTGGAAAAGCAGATGCTCGATGCGGGAGCCCAGCCTTGTGGGCTTGTCAGGGACAGTCACCGGAACCTGTGGTCAGACTGTGGACCTTCTTCCAGCTAGGGAAGTAGAAGAGGAGTTAGTACCCAGGGGCTGAGCCTGGGCAGGGGGCCAGAGCGCTCCTGTCCCTCCAGCAGCAGAGAAGCTGGGAGGTAGGTGTGTGGAGGATGCCCCACGCCTACCGTTCTTGGGGCCTTTGTCACAGACCATGTCCTAGTCTGTGTGTACTCATGCCTTTGCCTTCTGCATCTAATGGTCTCGGGGAGAGTGGGGTTTGCTCTCTTTCCACTGTGGCATCTCCAGCCCTTAGCCAGGGGCCCCGCATGTTTGGAGACTTCCTGAGTGCTTAGAATCCTGAATGGAGGATCTGATGTTGGACGTCTGAGCAGGGTGGACTCAGGATGCCTTTGACGTGACTTACAGTGAGCAGCCGGGGGGACTGCAGGCCCCTGAGACGTGGCCTCTCCGGATGCAAGCTCACAGGTTGTGTCCTGAGAAGCCCACTTCAGCAGGGTTGCCCCCGGCCGTGTCATGGGGCTGATGTACCGATTACATGTGATTATGCACGTGCAGCACTTGGCAGTGTGCCTGGCACATGATGAAGTCTTCAGTATATTGCAGCTCCTGTCCTAGGAGTCACGTAGCTCCTTGTCCCTTTTGTGTGTGTGTGGAATTCAGCTGTAGCTGTTTCTGCTTCTGGAAGTTTCTTCCCAGCAAACAGGTACTAGCTCAGCTGTCTAGGCCCTGTGCTGGGTGTTAGGAGTCCCAAGTTGTTGGAGGAGAGCTTGTTCCTCGGTCCAGACAGTTGCATCATGTAGATTAATGTGGTTGGGGCTGGGAACACCCTGACCCCCTTCCCACCCCCTGCCGCTGAGGCATTCTGAGTGATTCCAGTAGCGAGGGCCCTGGTGAGGGCTGAGGATACCGTGTGGACACTTGCTTAAAGTAAAGGGGAGCTGGGGGAGGGGCTCTGACAGAAGGGGCACAGACGTGAGAGCCACAGTTTGCAGATTTTCATACTCAAGAGACGAGTACAAACAGCAGGGAGGGGCGTGTGACTCTCAAAGCTGCCCCGGTGCCCAGAGTATGACGGATGCAGTTCCTGTTTCTGTTCCTGGATCCCTTCTACTGATGAACGCACCTGGGGGAGTTTGATGCGTGCCTGGAACGGTTTCAGAACGCTGTGCGGAAACGCAGCACACCTGGGAGTTAGTCTTCCTTGGTGAGGGCGGCGGCTGCCCTCGGCTTTCCGTGTCCGCCCGGTCCTGTGGAGGCCGCAGGGCGTTGGCTGAGGCCAGGGAAACTGCTAGAGGCCACGGATCGGGGGGTTCGGAGGGTCTGCGCTGAGGAGAGAAGCCAGGTGCCTCCGAGCACGGAGCGGGGGCCTCGGTGGCAGAGCACGGCCGGGCTCGGTCCCGTCACCACGTCCCTGTCCGGCCTGTCAGGTCAGCACTGAGGAAGTCCAGGGCCTGCAAGGATGGTTGCTTGGGTGGTGGTGAGAAAACCCAGGGAGGGGGGAGGGCTCCTCCCGAGCGACACGCCGAGGGGCGCGTCCTCGGAGCCCAGCAGAGGGACTTGGGTGAGGGGAGACCCTGAGAGGTGCCATCCGGGGCAGGCTCCCAGGCAGGGGCGAGGCTCATAAGGAGGAGCGTGGCCCCCTGGCCGATACACGTGTGCTTAAAGGTCAGGAAAGTAAAGCCTCATATGCAGGAAACTTGTCTAAATATCAGGTCTTCCCAGGCAGTCCGAAGCTGCTGCCTCGCCCTCCCCGTCACGGTGCGTGCGCCCGGGTCCTGTTTGCGTCCAGCTTCAGGGCGGCTCCTGAATAATTCAAGTGCGGTGCGTACTGAGCGGGCTAGAGGCCGGGTGCTGCGCGGGCGCGGGCTGGGAGGGGACGCTGGGAGGGGACTCGGCGGGGCCTCACATCCCCGCCCCGGGGGGACGGCACCTGCTGGCCGTGGGAGCGCCACCCGTGACCGCCCGCCCTGTGCCAGCCCCAGCCCCATTGTCACCCTGTACTTCTCCCCTGCGCTTTGAGAGAGCACGTCGTCCGCCCCATTTTACCAGTTTCCAAGAGAAGGATCCCTTCTGCTTCAGTTGACTGCGGAGACCACACTTAAGCTGTACTTGGACCTTTGAGGAATTCCAGAAAGATCAGATGTCTTAGCCGTTTTTGCTGCCCCGGCATCTCTCTCACCCCATCTGCGGGGGGAGTGGATTTGGCCAACACACTAAACTTAGGCTCATCCTGCAATAGGTGTGGGGTCAGTGGGGGCGTCTCTCTGTCGTTTCCAGGTGCCTGTGTCACTGTGAAGGGAGTTGGCCCCTTCTCTTCCCTGCAGACGGGCCCTCGGGCCTCAGAACCGGCTGCCCTGGGTGAACCCTCCAGCCCCGCAGTGCCTCCGGAGCCAGCCCCCCCCCCCCCCCCCCCGGGGGGATGGCAGAGACTGCCTGCAGCGAGCAGTCTTTACAGCCTGGGCTTTGGACTGTTTATAGGATCAGTATTTTCTGGAAAGAAAGAGTATCTACTGTCTACTTACAACCCAGAGAAAAATAGGGCGGAGGGGAGGCATTGTGCTGTCTCCCCAGGAAGGATGAATCACGGCCTTCCTCCCTTGCTGTGCATTTTGTACTTTTTGAAAGGCTTTAAATCTTCAGTGATGCATGGAACGGTTTCTCCTGCCTGTGAATATCTTTTGATGTGGCCACAAGTTTCTTGCACATAATACCCTTCCTTTGGTCCTGTAGCTCCATGCATATTTCTAGAGTTGGAAATTTATGACACTTTTCTATAAGCCACATCCATTTATACCATTTCTTCCCTCTATAAATTTGGGACCGTATTTACCATCATCCCTTTGTTTCTGACATGCACAACACCACACCTACCCTAGGGCACGAGCTCGCGTGCTTACCCTGACGTGGGTCTTCCAGCCCCCCCTTTTGGGAATGCTAGAGGAAGCTCTTGCTCGGTTGGTTATAATTTAAGCGGTGAGTGAAACCCCAATTACTGAGAAAAATGAGGCTTCTTCCTCAGAGCTTAAACATACACAGAGGAACGTTCCACCTGCAAGAATGGGCTGCGGTCTTGCGTTTCATTCTCTTTGTTTGGTTGTATTTGGGTTTTTCCCTGCAGCCCTCTCTTCTTACCACGCCAGAGTCTGAAAGTTCTTCCAGTGGAAGGGACCTGGGAAGGCGTTGCAGTCTGGGACTCACACGGTGTTCGGGGCCAGGGCCGACTCTGTCAGGAAACCGCCCTGCCCTGTGTGTCCAGGACCAGTGCCCCATCCCCTGCCTCCACTGGGCCACAAGCCTGCGGGCACAGCAGGACCCAAGCAAGGCAAGGCCACCAGCCCTGGCTCGGTACTGAAACGTCCCCTTGAGCCATGATACAGCCTGGTGCACAGTGGCTGCCTTTGGCGACCTTGCACAGTTGGAGAGACAGGCTTCTACGGGGCCTCACCCGTGTCCCCGGCTGTGGCTCCTCCCTGTGACTGGCACTGTCTGACTGAGGCACCTTTGCAGTCAGCTCTGCTGTATTTGGTGGGTTTTGAGCAAGGGTGGCATGTTTCTTTCTTTTTTTAAAAAAAAGATTATTTATTCATGAGAGACACAGAGAGAGAGGCAGAGACAGGCAGAGAGAGAAGCAGGCTGGATCCCGGGACTCTGGGATCACGCCCTGAGCCAAAGGCAGATGCTCAACCGCTGAGCCACCCAGGCGTCCCAAAGGCAGCACATTTCTGACACTTGTACTCTGCACTCATGTTTTCAGTGATTCATCCAAGAAACAGGGATTCACTGTTTCCTGTCTGCCAGGTGTGGCCAGGCTCCCTATAACGGGGTCAGCTCTGGACGCACTCGCTCAGGGTGCCTGGGGACTCCCTGGATGACGGGCACCTGATTCTCAAGGGAAAGGCAGTGGGTGGGTCTTCAGGCAAGTGTAGTTCAGGAGTGAGAGAGAAACCCTGTGTGCTCGAGAACAAAGATGAGCATGGGGTCAGGGAAGGAAGGTCCTTGTCTCTCCCACTGGGGAGCTTGGCTTCATCCTGAGGGTTGCAAGCAGCCCCCGAATAGTGCACACAGGTAGTTAGATCGTAGGCCTTGGAGGCTCCTACCTGGCTTCACATTCCAGAATCACCTATTACCAGCTGTGGGGTCTCAGTAACTCGGGGAGCCACTTCTCAGAAAGAGAGGGCTGCCTTCCTTCCTGCCATGTGCTGCGTGAGCATTCAATGAGGTGAGGACTCTGTGGACACTCGGGAAACTGTGAAGGGCCCACCTGTTAAGGCCACTGTGAGAAGTGACAGATCCACAAGGAAGGAAGCCCTGTCATTGGATGCAGACTGCTCTAACAGGAAGTATCAGGAAGGACAGAAAGAAGTAGCGTGACACATCTTGGGGACCTATATATGGCTGTTCCACACCCATTTCCGTACTTGTGGACACAAATGTATGCACACCCACATGCAAATATTCACACTCATGTACATGTGCAGATACACACCCCTGCCCACAGACACATGCACACAGGTACATGTGCAGATGTACACATGCCCACACACATATTCACACTCATCTACGTGTACAGCTGCATACCCCTGCCTGTAGACACATGCACACACATGCATATGCCCACACTCACATACATATACACACACACTTCTGCCTGTATACACATGGACAAGTATATACAGATACCTGTATGTCCACACTCACATATGTACACACACACCCCTGCCCACAGACAGGTGCACACACACATGCACAAGTGTGTATATGTACACACCCCTCACCCTGACACACGCACAAACATATGCCTACGCTCACATACGTGTATAGATACACCCGCACATTGCACATACCTACGCTACACACCTCTAGTTTGCCTCCTTTTGGGGGTTCAGCTGTTGTTTTAGATTCCTCCCGTCTCCCATGCTGGCCTTACTCAGCCCAGCCCATCACGGGCACTTATTGCATTTTGTGAGCCGATGCTGTGATCGGTGGCTCTACCCTCCCACTGGCATCTGAGGCCCGTCTGCCTCCCCTGCACCACCAAGGGCCGGCAATGAGGCCAGCTCTCGGCAAGTCCTGAGAGCCTCGACGGCACCAGCAAGAGGGGAGTGGGTAGGGCCTCTCTGTTCATCCTGCTGGCCTGCAGCCCCAGGCGCCCTCCCTTTTAAGGGCATTAGTAACATCTGAGAGAGGGCTGCTCCCCCAGACTCGGTTTAATAAACCAGAACTTGGTTCAGTGTATTTAAAGGTGGCTGGGAGGTGTGAAGGATGCCTGGCGCAAAGCCGTCTTTCCCGTAGTGGCTAGAAGTGGCAGAGGGGTTTGTTACCCCTGAAAACGCGAAGGAGGATGCTGGCCCTGGAGACCCTCAGACCAGAGTCTCCCACATGAAGGCGCTCAACGTCTTCCCCGCACCCGAGGGGCAGCAGGCTCGTGGGACGGCGCTGGCCCATGGGCAGCATCCTAATGCAGGTGCTTTGCTGCGATTTTCATTCCAAAGGGTTCTCAGGCGAACACACATAAAGCAGGGCCATCCCAATAGGTGTCTTTCTGGTTTCTTTTCATTTTAGGGCCAAGAGAAGCATCTATCTTTTGTTTCTCATTTATTTATGAGCTTGGAGCCAAGTTTAAATAAATGTGCTAAGTTTGACAGAACCCAAGGGTTGCCTGGGAATTCTGGTGCCGCCAGCGTTGAAATTACAGGGGTCTGTTGCGGTGATGGAGCTTCTGAGGAGCTTCTGTGGCCCGGAGCCCCTCCGGCACGAGCCTGTGGCCGGCTCAGGCACCGGGAGGTTATCTGCGTGGTTTTGAAAGCTCATTTACTGTAATCCACCTGCCGTGTGTGAACGTGGCGTGTCAAATACCCAGCTAGCAACAGCCTCTCCTCTCTGCTCACCGCCACCTCTGTGGGATTCAGCCAAGAACACAGCTCTTTCTTCCAGTAATTGGTCTTTGTTGGTCATGTTGTGATGCCCTTGAATGTCTCTGGGCTGTTTGATGGCCTGGGGCGGTTAGTTGGTGCAGAGTCCAGCACATGAGAACCCGTGCTGGGGACTGAGTCCGGGTGTGGGAGGTGGTACGTGGAGGTGACGTGCTGTCTCAGGGCTTGCTTCCCCATGGGACACCGCTCCCCTGGGTGTCCTCTTGTTTGGCAGGACAGCCCTCTCGGTCTGCTTCTCGTGCCCAGGGTCAGGATCGCTGAGGACAAGGTGTCGGGGCAGGAGGCTTCCCATCCTGTCACTGCCCTCGAGGACGTTCTTGGGAGTATCTGTGTCTGAGGCTTGCAGACACTTGCACAGAGGAGCCCACCAGTGTGTTCTTTTTAAAGAGGGAGTAGGGCTGTGGAAACAGATGGTGCCAGGGTTGGATGCAGGAGGCCAGTCTGAGAATCGGGAAGGGAGGGCTGGTCCTACCTGGAGGAGTCCTGTGCTGTGGGTGAGGATCCGTGATCACCTGTCTGCCCATCAAAGGCACAAGAGCCTGGAGGGCCAGCCGTGTGGCCTGGACTGAAGTATCCTCTGGCCTGGCATCTAGGAGCGTGGGAGTGGGGAGTGCTTGGGGGCCAAGCCCCAAGCAGGTCTCTCCCTCTCCTGGAGCCCCATAGGCCCTGGAGCTGGGGACTGTGTCCTCACAGGGTGTCGTGAAGACCGGATACCACAGCACAAGTAAAATGCTTGACACGGCGCCCGACCTACCACATGGGCCTCTCCCCCTCCTCTCCTCCTCATCACAGGCTGCTTGGACAACTCTTAGCAGTGAGAAGCAGTCTGATCTCAGAGCCGTGGCTGCCTTCAGCTCTGTCCGCAGCGTTGTTCTGTGCTTGCGGGAGAGTCCCTGTCATGTTCACCCACGGGCCCGGCACCAGGCCAGGCATCTCAACTGTTCTTCCAGGAGCCGAGTCCACTTTGTGGCCTGGTGTGAGGCTGCCCAGTGCAGGGTGCAGGGTTTTCAGACCAAAAGTCAGAAGACCAGGCTCTGGTTCTGATAGTGTGGTCCTGGGCCATTTATTTCCTCTCTGAGCCCAGCTTTTCTCCTGTAAAATAAGGGGATGGACCTGCAGGACTTTGGGAGCCCAAAGGGGAGCCTCTGTGGACAGCTGGCCTCTTGCCAGCCCCTCTGTGGTCTGGGTGGGCACCTGTCAGACCGAAACAAGGGCCAGCAGTGGCCTGGCCTGGGGGCGGTGGGCACTCTAGGCTGTCCTCTGTCATGGCTTCCAGGTTCTACCCACAGATAGTTGGAGAGGTACCACCAGCCCCCGCTGTGTGCCCACCAGGCCCGTGGCACTGGGCTGGAACGGGGGAGCCTGTCCTTGGTCTGCAGAAGCTGTGGGTGTATTGGGCAGATCGTGTCAGACGGACCAGGATACAGAGCCGTGTGGGGGGTGCCCTGCATGGGTCCTGTGGGCACAGGGAACCCTTTGCCTTAAGGAGGGCTCCCCCAGCTACGGATGCTTCTGGGGAGTTTCTTGAATGTTGGGAAGGAGAAAGGTTAACCTGCTTGGAATGGTTTCCACAAAAAGTGGAGAGGGGACCTGGAGAGGACGCAGGCAGGGGCGTAGGGTGACAGCAGGATCTGGCCTGCCCGGTCCCTGTTAGCGTGTGCCTGTGAGCGGACGGCGAGGGCTGGAGGCCACAGGGGAGCCTGGGTCTCGGCGGACGCTCCTCAGCCGGCACAGAGCCGAGCAGCGTGCCTGGGTCTGCCCGCCATCTGGTTTAGATTCCAGAAGAACACTTGAGGTGGGCAGAGCTGCGGAACTCAGAGCCTGATTTAGTGAATAATTTGCGCAGTCCCCTGGGTTACGGTTTCCTATTAAGCTATCTGTGCTGCTAATAATTTGGCTGGAAGATCTGTTAGATACAGCATTTGGGGAAAGCGAAGTATCCATCTCAGGGGGTAATGACATTGTGAAGCCATATTATTTCTACTGTGGGGAACAATTGTACGCCTGAGCTAATAGTTTAAGCTACCAGAGAGCTCACCTTGAGTGGAGGGAAGTGGTTGAGAGCTCTGCAGGCAGCTGTCAAGGACTTGGGGTGTGTAAAGTAATACTTCAACCCGATTAATGTGTGACGTGTAATCCCATTCATTAGCCGCTGTCACACTACACCAGCTGAGGGAGGTCCCCGGACGAGGGGTCCCCCAGACCAAGGTCCAGCTCTTGCTACTTTCCAGCTGTTTGACCCTGGATGACTCCCTGGCCCACTGCAGGCTTCATTCAGAAATGCCCAGCATGAGACATCTGTGCGTACGTGGGCAGCACGTTCAGTAACAGCGAGGGGCCGGGTGGACGCTGGGCTCCATGGGACGGGGACAGTCCCTCTGCAGAGCCTCGCAAGCGCCTTCTGTGGAGCACGCCCATCACCATCGCCTCCCACACCATCAGTCCTCTTTCGGCAACATTCTCTTCCCGTACGTACCAGCTGGAGGGCAGCGTCTGCAGGGCTGGCAGGGCCACTCGCTCATGAAAGCTCAGGAAAACATAACCACCGCTCCCCAGGAGGCGACAGCCAGGCTTTGGGGACCCTGTCCATTGTTAGTTATGTTCTGGGGGCTCAGTATGGTGACTGAGCAGCCGCTCGCAGCCCGTTACGCCTGTGCCCGTCAAGAAGGATGCTCTTTACAGGACTTCTGCAAAAGGCACATTTACCGTTGTCTCCATCACTCCTCCTGGCGAATTAAGCCCATAGGTCTGCGGTGCTCTCATAATGAGCAGTGGATGGATGGAATGGTGATTCTGTTGCACGAAGCCCTGGAGCTGAAAATTGGGGGGGAGGGAGAAAAAGGCTTATGTTTGAACAGACTTCATACTTACAGAAGGTGATGTGGACAAATGAACATAAATACTAAAAGGGACAGCGAGACAAGTCTAACATGCAGGGAGTCTTTACCTCCCATGTTAGGCAAGTTTCCATTGGCGGGGGGCTGTGGACTGGGTGACGCAGGCCCTTCTCTGAAAACCATCCGTGTTTTCCTTTGTAAAACCCTCAGCTGGTGACCAGGGCTCTCAGGGACCTGACCGTGAGCCTCGCCTGCCGCTGCTGCCCAGCACTCCTTCCCTCCTGTGGCTTTGGCACATTGGACAGACGCCCCCAGGGGCGCCCCAGGAGCGGATGGCCCTGTGGCCTGCAGCTCGGGGCCTCTGGCTCAGCCGGGAACCTGGAATCTGCGAGGGCTCAGAACAGAGCCCAGGGGAGGGCTGTGGAGGCAGGGAGAGGGCGTCTCGGTGAGTGGAGCAGAGGTCGGCTCAGCAGCGGGAGATGGTGTAGAGCCTTCTGGAAAGGGGAAGACACTCTGCCCAGCAGGCGTGGTGGTTGGGAGGTGGCCAGCAGCCTTGGCAGGGCTCCGGGCACGTGCCGGCCCTGTGCTCCCTGTCTGCTCTCGGCCGCCACGTGCAGACACGACCACCCTCCACGAAGCAGCCCCTGGGCTCTGATGCGACACAGTGAGCACACGGTGGCCCCTTATTTCCAGCCTGGTGGCCTTATCTGGGTGTCTGTCTGCCTTCTTCCCCACGTCTGTGGGCAGCAGCCCTCCGGGTCACCCTGTGGGCACCCCCTGCCCCCCGGGCTGGCATCTGAGAAGTTGGCTGTCGTGGAAACAGGAGGCTGCGGTGTTAGCGCTGTTCAGAGGGACAGGAATTTCAGCCCGTGGAAGTTCTGTTGTGACTGCTTCCTTATCTCAGGCCCCGGCTCAGACAGCGGTCGCCGACCCCCGTCATGCACCTGCCCGGGAGGGTGTGCGTCTCAGCTCGGGCGTCGGGGGATCTGGTCATTTTTACCGCACCCTCAGTTTTCCTGAAGCGCAGCAGGCTGGCTTTGCACGCGGGGGTCCTGGGACCTCAGTATACGCGCCGGCCCCACACCTTCGCCTTTGTGTAGAATTTCCTGACAGTCAAGAGAAGCACGTTTGTTGTGTGTTCCCCACTTTGCCCAGCCTTCTGGCAGGCACCTTCTTTCAGTGTGAAATAAATCAATATTTACTTCCAAAGTCTTGGTTCACAGTATGTTTTCCCACTTAAATGAAATGGAAACAAACACGAAAAGAAGAAGGAAAAAAAAAGGTCCTGATTCACTCTGGAGAAACAAATCAGGCTAAATGTGTTAATAGTCTCCGCTCAGGATAGCTCTCTGGCTTCTGGAGAATTCCTGCAGTCCAAATGAGAAGTTCCTTGCAGTCTGTCGCTTTTTCTGTGGTGCCCACCCAAGAGGTGCCTTTCTATTTTTCTAACTTAAATATAATTCACCTGTTGACACAGCTTGTAGGGAATGGTACAGTCATGGGGCCACCCTGGAGGAGCCTGGAGTCCTGGCTGTTAGAGACAGATGGGGGGGAGGGGGAGGAGGGAGGAGGAAGAGGACAAGGAAGAGGAGGAGGAGGGAAGAGGATGAGGTGGAGGGAGGAGGACAAGGAGGAAGGAGGAGGATGAGAGGAAGGGGACAAGTAGGAGGGAGGAGGAGGAGGGAGGAGGAAGAGGACAGGGAAGAGGAGGAGGAGGGAGGAGGATGAGGTGGAGGAAGGAGGAGAAAGTAGGAGGGAGGAGGAAGAAGACGAAGAGGAGGAGGACTAGGAGGAGGAGGACAAGTAGGGAGGAGGAAGGGAAAGAGGAGGGAGGAGGATGGAGAGGAGGGAGGAGGAGAATGAGAGGTGAGGAGGAGGGAGGAGGAGGATGAGTAGGAGGGAGGAGGAGGAAGATGAAGAGGAGGACGAGGAGGAGGAGGAGGACAAGTAGGGAAGAGGAGGACGAAGAGGAGGAGGACTAGGAGGAGGAGGACAAGTAGGGAGGGGGAGGAGGGAGGAGGAAGAGGACAAGAGGAGGAGGAGGGAGGAGGAGGATGAGTAGGAGGGAGGAGGAAGACAAAGAGGATAGGAGGATAGAGGAGTGAGGAAGGATATAGTAGGGAGTGGGTGCGTGGTAGTGAAATTTTCCTTGTGAAGTGAATGACAAAAGAAAGAGAAGGCATGGAGGGTAGGAGTGAGCTGAAGAGAGTGGGGAGGAGATGGAAGAGGTCAGAATGAGAGCTTTGGATTCATGCGGGAGTGAGGATGAGCTGGGACTTCTGGATCGCTTTGGGATTGCGAAAGATGGAGTGTAGTTAGGAGGGGAGGAGGATTGGAAACGAGCGAAAGGAGGAGGGCACGAGGCAGAGGAAAATGCAGCTCTGTCTCGTAGTTCGCGCTGGAGGCCGGACGGAGGTACGAGGTGAGGGAGGGGACGGATGGAATGGACGAGTGATTTAGTGGAGAGGAAGATGAGTAGGAAGGATGAGTAGGAGGGAGGAGGAGAGATTCTAGAGGAGGGGAAGGAGGCGAGGTGGCGGACCCTGCCCATGACAGCAAGCAGGAACGCGGGGACGGGCGGAGCGCAGGAGGGGGAGCTGCGTGCCTGAGCCACCCTCGCCTCTGCGCAGTCCTGGGAGGCCTGGGTCCTACGACATTGAATAACGGCATGAGGACGGAGGGGACAAGGGAGGTTCGTCGAATGACAACTCCGACGCCCCGGCACTTGCCCGCCACTCAGATGGGAGGGACCAACATCGCAGCTCTGACCTCACGGTCTGACCGGGGGCCTTCGTCGTGCCCCAATCCCGGTGAATGTCAGACCACAGGCTGGGGAGGGGGTCATAATCGGCCGATCCACGGGTGCTGTATGTGACAGACTGGCTATGGGGTATATTGGGAAGGTGAGCGCAGGAGGGGAAGAGCGAGAGGAGTAATAATACCTATTTCACGTCAATCATAAGAACACTAATTGGACTACTATTCTTGATCGCCTGGTACTCCCTTAAGTCCTACCCCCATCATCTACTCCTCCTAAAACTTCTATCATCTCTCTCCCTCATTCGTCCTGCCTCCCCTCTTCCTACTTGTCTCCATAATACGAATAGGAAGAGGACAAGTAGGAAGAAGACAGCCGAAAGAAGACGGGAAGAAGAAATGAGACACTCGACAGGAGAAGGGGAGAAGGAGAATGACGGAGTGGTCCTGGCAGCACGCACGGAAATTGTGCCGAAGAAGGGGAACGACAGCCCCCGACGACGACCGAAGCAACCGTGCGCAACGAGGAAAGGCGGGGAGAAGCCAGACGCAGAGGACAAAAGACGGTGCCAGCAATGGAAGACAGACGAGGGAAGACAAAGACATAAGGGGAAGCGGCAAAGAAGATAGAGCAGGAAGAAGTGAAGGAAAAGGGAAGAAGAAGACGAAGAAGAAGAAAAAGGAAGGGAAGGCAAGAAAGGGAAGTCCTTCCTCCACCTCATCCTCCTCCCTCCTCCTCTTCCCTGTCCTCTTCCTCCTCCCTCCTCCTCCTCCCTCCTACTTGTCCCCTTCCTCTCATCTTCCTCCTTCCTCCTCGTCCTCCTCCCTCCTCCTCTTCCTCGTCCTCCTCCTCCCTACTTGTCCTCCTCCTCCTGGTCCTCCTCTTCACCCTCCTCCTTCTCTCTCCTCCTCCTCACCTCTCTCATTCTCCTCCTCCCTGCGGGCCCTGCCTGCTTGGAGCTTAGCCTGTGGGGCCCCGATAGGATGGCGGAGTCTGGTGGCGTGGCTGGCCGAGCCGGGAACTGACGTGCCGCAGCACCTCGCAGGTGGCCGGCGTTTAAGAGTGTTGGAGTGAATACCAGACACTGAAAATGGGCAGCCGTGTGACTAAGCACCTAGAATCCCCTCTGTCTTCCCAGCCACCCTCTGGAGCGGGCATCGGAGCCATTTTACAGATGGGAGAGCTGAGGGTTGTAGGCAGGTGCCAGTGGTGGGCCCTGCCCCGTGCAGGACGAAGCTCGCGTTCCTCCCACCAGGCTGCTCGGCTCCTCGCCCATGTCCCTGCACACGTCTGAGGAGTCCCTCGTTCGCTCCCCAAACCATCCCGGACCCTCCTCTGGGGCTTGCATTCTAACCCTTAACGTTTTGCAGCAGCTCCAGGCTCGCAGCTCTTCCGTCTTCCCCACGTTCTTGTGATGAGTTTTGTTCTTAAGATCAAAGACAGCTGTTACTTAAAACAGGCCAGAGCCCCTCAGGGTCAGGGGCGCATGGCTTCTGCGCCAGCTGGAGTTGGCTCTGTCTGGAATCTGCCTGCTTGGAGCGACAGAGAAGGGCCGGCTGTAGGATTCAGGCCCCTCCCCTGACAGGTGCCCCTGCACACCCTCCAGCCCAGGCCCGGGGCGGCCGTTCCCCCCGTGGGCAGCCTCCCGCACAGCTGAGGCCTGGGTGTCGGTGCTCGGCAGCCGGGGGGGTCGCCCTTGCAGGGACATCTGTCTCCTAGCGTGACACTGATCTTCGTACAGGGAGGTGAGCTCCCACAGTGTGTGGGGAGACGGCCCGGGATCAGCCCAGCCCCTTTCTCACCGCCAAGTGGACCAGCTCTGAGTTTCCAGGAGCCGCCCACCGAACCTTCAATAACTCGAATGCCACCTGCCAGCCCTCAGGCCTTTGGCAACCCCCACACCCCTGGGAGAGAGCCTGGCGCCCAGAGAAGATCTTGGACTTTGGGTTTCGACTCAGGCTCTGCCATCTGCCTCTGCTGGGGCCCCGGGGCCTTGTCGCTTTGCAGCGCTGAGCGTCACTCCGTCCATCCGTAAGCGGGGGTGAGAGCAAGCAAGCATAGAGCGTTGCGTGCAGTAGGGACAAGCTCCTGGGACGTGCTGGGTGCTCCATAAGCGGTGGTTGTGGTTCTGTTGTTATGGCCGGACCCAGAAGCAGGACCTGTGTGACCTTTCTCTTGCCCTCACACAGGTAACGGACGAGGAGCCCAGCTCCAACCACACGGTCATGATCCAGGAGACCCTCCAGCAGGCCTCTGTGGAGCTGGCCGAGCAGCACCACCTGGTGGTGTCCTCTGACGACGTGGAGGGCATCGAGACGGTGACTGTCTACACTCAGGGCGGGGAGGCCTCAGAGTTCATCGTCTACGTGCAGGAGGCCATGCAGCCCATGGAGGAGCAGGCCGTGGGGCCGCAGGCCCAGGAGCTCTAGAGGACACGCGGCGTCAGGTGGGCGCCACGCGGCTGGCCTGCCAGGCCCTCTGCAGAACGGCGCTCTCCGTGGCGCTTTCCTCCGCCATTCCTGCCCAGGCGGCCACACGGGGCTCCTGGCCCTACTTGGGTGGGCAAGGCGATTAGCATCACCAGCAGATACAGGATCCCCACCTCCAGCACAAACGCATACCCCCCCTTACTCTGTATCCTCTGATTCCGGGAAGACTTGTGCATCCTCCTTCCACACGGCCCACACTGCGTCGCCCCTTTGCTCCCAGGTTCATACGGGGCCCCAGTCCCCATCATCATCTGCCCTGAATCACACCCCCAACTCCTTGACCCTGTCCGGGTGCCGAACTTCCGCTCCGCAGCCTGCTGAGAGGGAGCCAGTGGCACAGAGAAAGTGACCTTATGGTTTTGAGTCAGCTCTTGGGGGAAAGAGGGGAGGGGGTGGTCCTGGCTTTATCTACAGGATTCTACTTCCCACCCCCCCAACCCCACCCAGGATCAAGGGCACTTGTTACCGGATGCGGTAACCACAACTGATGACCCTCCCACTCCCATGACAGGTGGGATCTTAGCTTATGTCTTAGAAATCTTTTGCTTTTTTTTTTTTTTTAAAAAAAAAATGCACTTTTTACTATTCACCTCCCATTCTGTGAGATGTGGTGGATAGAATAAAGACCTTCTCTGCCCGAATCCTCCGGTTCCTGCGTTAGCTTGGATGGTTTACGCGTCCCCTTTCTGAATCAAAATCTAGGGTTTGGGCCCCCCCCAGACACCCCCCCCCCCCCCCCCCCCCCCGATCCAAAGCCCTGAACACACAGACGGTGATGCCCCTCCTCCCGCTAAGCATTTTAGGATTTGCTTTGGGGCCGGTGGATGGGCCCTCCTCCTCCCTCCTACTTGTCTCAGCTTTTACTGAGGTGAATGGTCTCAGCTTTTACTTCTTGGTGCCTGGCGCTTGATTTGTTGGAGCTGAGTCGTGCTGCTCACCTGCTTCCTGCTCTGTCCTTGACAGAAGCCTTCGTGACACGGTGTTGTTGGAGGGGCCGCCCAGGTGCCTCTGCTGTGTCACTGCGTGGTGGGGGCATCGGGGCAAGTCCCACTGCGCCCTGCCCAGCCCTGGGTTGCCTGATATCATCACCCACCGTCCAGGTCACTGAGGTCGAGGTCTGCTTCCCCCTTCCACCCCCCCCCAAGAACCTGTCAACTGAAGCCTTAGCAAATATATGAGCAGAAGGACGGACATGAAACACAGAAGGACGGACATGAAGTAGTTGCTCTGGTTGAAGAGGATGGGTTCTGCAGCCCCTGTGCCCTTGGCCCTGTTAGGGCCCAGACATCCCACCCCGGCACGGCCTGAAGGCACCTGTTGAAGGGGGAAGCCTAAAGCTGCTGCTCTAAGACCCAGAGGAAAGTGGCTTCTTGCCCTGGGCAAGGAAAGGAGTTCAGAGCAAGGACGGGCGACTCCCCACTTGGGATGAGTTGGGGAAAGCTCCGTGATGGAGGACACCTGTGATCAGGGCCTCAACAGCTGGGTTGGTTTTGTGCTTGCAGGATTGGGGTGGAGGGACGGGGAAGGGTAACAGAAGGAAAGAGCAACAGTAGAGCCGCACCCAGAGTGGAAGGGCCGGGGGGTTGGGGAGACACTGGGCCTTGGGCACCCCCATTTGGCTGGTGGGTGGCCGCAAGGGGGAAAGGCGGGGACATCACCCGGCAGCCAGAGCCTAGAAGAACCAGTCCTGAGACATGGATACTGACTGTTCAGTAAACCACGGCGAGGTGGGGGCTGCGGGTAGTCTCGGGGTGCAAAGGGCACCAGAAAGGGTGACGGTGTCCACGCGTCGGGGTGGGCTGTGTCAAGGTGGTCGAGCATCCAGATTGGAGGCAGAGCACCGGGGCTCAAGCCTGCATCGTCGCCTCCTCCCTGGGTGGCCCTGACGTTTCTCCGTTCCTGGCTGAGTTCTAGTGCAGTCACCTCTGAAGGGGGTCGAGGATGATCGCTGACTGCCGAGGCTCCGGAGAGGATTGAGCTTGCCAGGCCCTCAGAGGCGTTAGCAGAGTACCCGGCCCGTACTTTGTGAATACCAGGCGTGATTTGTATTCCCGGGCGTGGGGCACCAGACCTTGGTCCACCGTCTAGTGGGAGAGACGGGACGTGAACGCACAGCAGGAAAAGACTGGATGTGCTCCGAGTGAGGCTGGAGGGAGAACCCGCCCTTCCTGACATGCGGCCTTTGACCAGAACTGACAGGGACGCAGGGTGCTGAGGAGGAGGCGCCCAGACACTCAGCAGAGGCTCTGCGCTGCCCGCCTGGCTGAGTTGGGTACCTTCAGGGCTGGGCCGGTCGTGCACGCTGATGCCTCAGAAGTTGCCTCTCATCGTTCCTGAGGTGCACGTCCAGCACCTCAGTGACCGCAAAATCGTTAAAAAGTCTTGTTCTAATTTGTAAACCAGCACCCCACCCCCACCCCACGAAGAGAAACCTGCCCTGGCTGGGGTTCACGGTGAGTGTGCCGGGTGCCTGCTGGGCCACCTGAAGTCCCGGGCGCTGCTAGACAGATTTGAGGGAGAAGTGGCTTGGGTTTGAGTCAGATGACTCGTGAGATGTTGGTTGACCTTGAAGAGCATCATTTCATCTTCCACAACGTGGGGTAAATTAGTGGCCCCATTGGCCTGGTTGGTTCCAAGGATTGACGGTGATCGCATGTGTCAAAGCGCCCAGCACGCCGTACGCACGCGGTCGGAGCCCAGCAGGTGTTTACTTCAGGTGGCTTCCGAGGAGAGTCCGTGACAGGCAGCTGGACAGGGCCGTCTCATGTCCCTGCCCGTGAGCTGAACCCTGGCGTCAGCTCTCTCCTCTCTCCTGGGCCTGCCATGGTGCCCGGTGTGCCTCGTTCACCCGCGGAGTCAGCAGAGGCCAGTCGGCTGCCTCCAGTGGCCGGTCACTGGGCTGTGAGCTGGGAACACGTGGCCCCAGGCCTCAGGGACTCCCCACTGGGTCAGAGGGTGGAGGCGTGGGCGGGTGGCCCACGGAGAAGCCTCTGCGGGTGCACAGTGGGGATGCTGTTTCAGCCAAGGGGGCCCCTGGGAGACACGGCTGCGGCCTCCGATGAGCCCGGGGCCGGGCAGGGTGGGAGCAGCAGGCCCGCAGGCCTGAATCACCGTGGCCCACCCAGGAGATAAAGACCAGGAGCCTGCGTGGACCCGCCCAGCCCAGCCTGCGTGGGGCTTCACCGGCATCTTGCTGGGCCCGAGGGTCGGCTCTGGCGTGGGCTCATCCGACCGATCAGGACGTAGGTCAGGAGGGTGAGAAACCTTGGGCACAAGGTCAACAGCTAGTCAGGGGCAAGGCCAGGAGCGAGAAGCGGCCTGTCTGACGTGGGAACGTGCTCTCCGGCCATCTCCCCGTGCTGCCCCTGGAGCCTCTGGGAGCATTGGCCTGGCAGCGGTGGCCCCAGAGCAGGGGGGCGGGGGCACCTGATGGTGAGACCTAGGACCATAGGAGCGGGGAGAGGAAGGGACGGATGGGGAGAAGGGAGGAAAGAAGGTTGCTGTTTAACCGTTCACGGTGTTCTTTTATATCTACAGCCTGTTTCTCCCCCCGCCCCCCCCCCCACGATAGGAAACCATCCAGCACCTGGCACTCCCCTTGCTCCCTTTGCTCCTAGCACATGCTGGGCGGCGCCGGGTTATTTTTGCACCTCGCCCCCCTGAATTACGGCAAACACAGGGTGGGGAACACACCCCGTGGCTGGTTGGGGGGCAGGGCAGGGGCTGGTTCTCCAAAGTCCTTTCGCAGGGAGCTCATGCTGAGCTTGGGGGTGCGTGCTTCTCTCTTCTCTCTCGTCTGAGCCAGGTGCTGTGTTCCAGGGATTAGCTCCTTAGTTCTGAGTACCCGCCCCCACCCCCCCCCCCCCCCCCCCCCCACCCCCGGCTGTTGTACTTGGATACTTCTTGATTCACATTGTGTTTTGTGCCAAGGGAACTGAAAGCTCCGGCTGGGAGACGGTGGGCTCCTGCCTTCTTGCTTTACGACGTGTGAGAAGGCCCCGGCACGTGCCAGGCGCCACCCTAGGCATGCCGCCGTGCATCTCTGGGTTCAGCCTTTCCATACGCCCACGTCCCCAGAAGATGGGGCCGCCGGCACTGCTATAGCGCCAGCTCTGTGCCAGGAGCCTGGAGCTTCTCAGTGATTCTCACGGCCAGGTGGGTAAGGTGCTGTCATTAGAGTTTACTGATGGAGACTTAGCACAGAGAGGTTAAGAAACCTGCTCAAGGTCACACAGGAAGGAGCAGAGCCGGAATTTGAGCTCAGGCAGGACCAGCACTCATAACCATCGTAGCCTGTGTCGACTCTTCTCTCGCTTTTACAGCAGAGGAAACAGATGCTCAGTAAGGAACCCACCTTGGGGAACATTGGAGGCCAGAAGGTGCTGTGTGGGGCTTGAATCCAGTGGGAGAATCTGTTTCCTCGGCTGCCCTCTGTGCTCCCAGTGGCATGCCGCCTCCTCCCCCCCCACCCCCCCGCCTTACCTTGCAGCCCCGACACTGCAGAGGCAGAGCAAGGGCATGGTGTGGGGGGCAAGGTCAAATCCGGGGTGGGGGTACCCAGAGAAGAGGAGATTTGGAGGCAAGAGAGCAAGGTCCCCTCCCTGGAGCAAAAGCTCCCAGGAACCGTGTGGCTGAGAGGCAAGAGCAAGTGGGAGCAGGAGCCAGCGCAAGACAGGAGCCCCAAGGCCACCTGAGGTCAGACACGGAGTGGGTTTGAGGACCAGCCGGGGGCGGTGGGGGCCTGTGACACCTGGGGCTGGAGGAAGCCAAGGGGAGGCCTGTGACATGTGTGGCTGGCCTGACCCTCGAAGACCCCAGGCCCCGTAGCCCCCAAGTGCCCCTGCAGCCCGTCTTGCCTGCCAGCAGCCCCGCTGCCAGCCTGCATCAGGCGGGCTCTCTCTGTGCGGCGTGGGCTCGCCTCCCGGGCTGCCATCTGTCACCGTAGGGCCAGGCTCTGAGCAAGCAGCGGAAGTCCAGGCAGGGCACACCCGGGCCTGACTCCACTGCTTAGAACCTGTGTCACTTTGGGAAGTTAATGTCACCTCCCCATTGTGCTAATGGGGGTGGAGAGGAGTTGTTGCAGGGCATTAACGGCTCCCCGGAACCAGAGGCTGCATCCAGCCCGTGGCACGGCACAGGGAGGCGTGAGGACGAAGACGCCTGTGGGAGTGTGTAAGAGAGCCCCACACGTAGCGAGATGATCGGAGATGGCGTTTGTGATGTGCTCAGTACAGTGGAAAGACAGCTCTGGCCCCCTGAGACAGTGCTCAGTGAGGAGGCCTGGCCTCCCAGCGTGACAACCAGGGTGGCCTCCAGAGTGGCCTCAGCACTGCCTTCCAGCATGGCCTCCCAGTGTGGCCTCCCAACGTGGCCTCCAGGGTGGCCTCAGTGCTCCCTCCCAGCATGACCCCCAACGTGGCCTCCCAATGCGGCCTCAGTGCTTCTTCCCAGCATGGCCTCCCAACGTGTCCTTCAGGGAAGCCTCAGTGCTCCCTCCCAGCGTGGCCTGCAGGGTGGCCTCCAGGGTGGCCTCAGTGCTCTCTCCCAGCATGACCCCCACAATGTGGCCTCCCAACGTGGCCTCCAGGGCAGCCTCAGCACTGTCTCCCAGCGTGGCCTGCAGGGTGGCCTCCAGGGTGGCCTCAGTGCTGCCTCCCAACATGGCCTCCGAGTGTGGCCTCCCAATGTGGCCTCCAGGGTAGCCTCAGTACTGTCTCCTAGCATGGCCTAACAATGTGGCCTCCCAGTGTGGGCTCCTAACATGGCCTCCAGGGTGGCCTCAGTGCTCCCTCCCAGCATGACCCCCAACGTGGCCTCCCAGTGCGGCCTCAGTGCTTCTTCCCAGCATGGCCTCCCAACGTGTCCTTCAGGGAAGCCTCAGTGCTCCCTCCCAGCGTGGCCTCCCAACGTGGCCTCCAGGGTGGCCTCAGCGCTGCCTCCCAGTGTGTCCCCCCAGCATGGCCCGGCCGCAGCAAGTCTGAGCCACCTTAGTTGCTCCAAGTTTCGCATATTTTGAGGAGATGGTGACTCATTTTATAACCTGTGTCTACGGGGCCAATTTAGCAAATTAATTTTTCTTGTAATAAGGATTTAAAATTCATTAGCTGTTGTCACTGATGGTTTTCCTCTTGTTCCCCAGCTCCATGTTTCAAAGCTGGAGAAAAAAAGACCGTGTGATTAGAAATCCATCTCCACACACCTCCCCCCTCGCCCCTTTTAAAATTTCAAAGTGAACTGTCCATCTCGTCCTTGGAGGAAGCCCAGGCCTGCATCCGTCTCCCCTCGCGGTAATAGTCCTCGGTTGGAGCAGGAAGTCTTTGGGAATCAATTAAGTAGACGAATACTTGGCTGGAGAGAAAAAAAAGAAAGAAAAAGCGTGCTGAAGGGGGACTTAATTCACCATGCATCACAAAATTTTCTAAGTAAATTATTTTCAAGTCAACTCGGCCCTTCTCTTAGCCATGACGGGGACACGTTTGCGTTTGATTTCAAAAATTCTAATCTATCACTGTCACTGTTCCTGCTGCAATTTAAGGCTTGGGTGGTTTGTGGTAGATAACAGTTGTTGCACTTCCTGCAGGCTAAGAAGGCAGTGAGGGTTTGGTATATTAACCATCACAAAGGAGACAAAAGGGAAAAGGCAGGCCGGTGTAGACAGAAGCGGAAGGACGTGTCAGGCCAGCGTCGGCCGTGGCGTCAGCCACCTCCCCGTCCCCGTGCTCAGCCCTGGCCCGGCTCTTCTGCACGTCCCTGGGGACCATCCCAGAGCCAGGCCTGTGGGTGACAGAGCGACACCCCCGCAGCGGCCCCACCCCCGGGGGGCTGTGATGGACCAGGTGCTGGAACCACCCGTCGGGGGCACTCAGGTCACAGGCGTCCCACCCAGGGACCCAGACAGAAAGTAGCCTTGAAACACGGGTCCTGCAGGCCTTGGAGGGGGGGCGAGGTCGCCCCCGTTTTGTGTCCCTTGCAGGTCGCGGCGTGTCAACTGTGAGGGTCAGGAGGGCCGGCCCGGTCCCGGGGTCTCCGAGAACCCATCCGCTGGCGCCGTGTAAACCAGAAGCATCGATACGTTTTCAGCAACTGAACCCTCGTGGGGCCGGAGGTCAGGATCCTGGGTGGGAGTCCAGGGTTCACCACCGACTGGCTGGGGCACCCCATGTTCTCCGTGACCCTTACTTCTTTCACCTCCAAAACGGAGCTCGTGGGGGGCACCGTCCTCATCCAGCCGCGGGGTCTGCAGGCAAGGCCCAGGGTCCCGAAGCTGAAGGGACTGGAGGGGGACAGTCGAGCAGTGTCATTTTACAGATGAGCAAACTGAGGCCTCTCAGAGAGGGAAGGGTCTCCTCCAACGGCACAGGGCAGGCGAGCCTGGGAGGCACGCTGCTGAGCTCCGTCGCTGGGGGTACAAATTGAGGAGGCCTGAGGTTCCCGCTGCCCTCCTGGGGAAGGCTCGTTGCGGCCCCCTCCGCCCCCTGACAGCAGCCTGTCCTTTGCTGCCGCTGACCTCGCCGTCCAGACCTTTTGTCACAAGCAGGCAGGAGAGACCAGAGACCCCCGGGGATGGGCAGGTGCAAGTCCACGGCTCAGGCCAAGCCTGTCCCACTGTGGGCACTGCCCTTTCAGTCCCCTCTCCTCTGTGGTTCGGACAGCGGGTGCCCCCACTGGAGGGAGGAAGCCCTTAGCCTTGGATGCTGCAGAGCTGGAAGCCTGGACCTGCCCGCCCCACCCCCCCAGGGCCCTGGAACAGGTCCTGAAGTACCTCTTTTATTGGTGGCAAACAAAGCTTTTCTTGGAATATTTGCAAACCTAAAGCTGCTTGTTCCCCACCTCTTCCTCATGCCCATGCCTGGCCTCTTGTGGTGAGTCTCTAAATAGGGAAGGTTAATAGTGACCTCCTAGGGGAGGGGGAGGGGGAGGGGGAGGGAATGACGCACAACCACCCTGGTGACAGACAGAGCTGGCCCCACGTCGTTGCCATCCTGATGCAAGGGCCATTTCTGGGGATGATGTAAGACGGTGGAGTGAGAGGTCCTCAGCCTGCCCCCGCCACACGCAGAAATAGTGACCTGGTGGCTGTCCTTGGCCAGCGTGCCTTTGTGGGAGCCTTGGAACCCAGGCAGGAGGTTGTAAAACCCCAGGGGAGCCCCAGACCCAGAAGGCCTCTTTGGGAAGGCAGGCCAGTGCCTCTGTGCAGGCCCACTGGCAGTGGTGGGGTCCCCGCGCCCCGTGGACCCAGCTCCGGTCCCCTCTCCTGAGGTCTTCCATCAGGCCCATCCGCCCAGGGACCTGGGAGGAGCCACACCAGTCGGTGCCCCTGGTCACGGCCCCACCAACTGTGGACCTGCCCGGGGTCTCCTCGGCCCAGGGGCCCAGCAGGAACCAGGCCTGCCCATCACCCAGTAACGGGCGGGACCTCACCCAGGCCGGGCCCCAGCTCCACCCCCAGCCCCATGGGCCCGGGCACCAGGCAGAAGCCAGTGTGCAAAGCCGGGAAGGGTGTCTGCTTCTCCCGACGGCGCACGCACCAACCGAAGGCCGCCGGGGTCCCAAAGAATCAGGTGAACACGGCACCACCGAAGCGACTCCTGAAGCTCCAGCACCTGACCGTAAAGGAGCAGAGACTCGTGAACCATTTGACAATGAATCCAGAATAATCATCTTAAAGCTCAGTGAGCTGCAAGGGAGCTCAGACCACTGAGTGGAGTCGGGAAAACACCGCGCAGACAAAACGAGAAGACGAAAGAAGTCAGTTCTCCAGCCAGGGCTGATCACGCCACACCCCACGGTCCCTCCTTTGCACGATGTGTCTACACGGCAAGCTACTGGTCTCCGTAGGTACCACGGTGTTTTCGGTGCCTCTGAAATGTAGCATGTCTGCTGGAACGCTTCGCGTGGTTCGAGCACAGGGTCACTGGGTGAGTTTCTACAGCTGAGCGCCCTGCACACTGTCAGGGCCTTGATGTGTGTGGGGTGATCACGTCCAGCTGCACTTCCTTCCACCCACACCGGGCCCCAGACGCAAGACGGAAATGTGCAAAGGACCCACGGAGTGTGCACTCTGCTCCCTGTTCAGTTCCATCCAACAGCGCTCAGGAAGCCCGGGCTCTGGAGGAGCAGGGATGAGACTTGTGCAAACCCCAGACCTCCCACCAAATCCCAGATGTCGGGTAGGGAGGGGAGAGGGACACGAGGGGCACCCACTCGCAGGAGGGTGCAGTGTTTTTCGATTCCCAAGAAAACAAAACAAAACAAACAAACAAACAAACAAACAAAAAAACAAGATAGCAAGAACCATCTCTATTCCTTGGGAACATATTTGTAAAAACGTATCAATAAGATTAAAAGATTCAGAATGGAATGGGCCTGTAGACAAGAGCTCTAGGGAGAGGCTGCGGGTGACCCACCCCGCTGCCCAGGGCGTGTGGCCGATTCCCTCCTTTCAAGGAGATTCCTGGGGTAACCACAGAAGATCAGATTTTAGCAATAAAATGTCTCAAGGGATGAGAATAATTTTTAAAAGGTTTGCAATGGGCCAAATTACAATTGCATGTATAGTTACATGTTACCCTATATAATCACATTACAAATTATAATTACCATTAGAGTTCTACAAGTGGTGGGAGCCAGTGCCCTGGGCACACCACCTGAGAATAGTGGCGCTCTGTAGGGCCACCGAGCCCTTTGGGGGTCCTGATAAAAGCCACAGACCTGCCCCCCCGCCACAGCCTCAGTATACCTGCGGGTGGCTCATGAGTCCCCATTTAAAAGAGCCTTTTTAAAAAAAAGATTTTTTTTTAAGATTTTATTTATTTATTCATGAGAAACACAGAGAGGAGAGAGAGAGAGAGGCAGAGACACAGGCAGAGGGAGAAGCAGGCTCCGTGCAGGGAGCCCGATGTGGGATTCGATCCCGGGACCCCAGGATCACGACCTGGGCCCAAGGCAGCGCTAAACCGCTGAGCCACCCAGGGATCCCCAAAAAAGATTTTTTATTTATTCATGAGAAAGAAAGAGGGATATAGAGGGAGAAGCAGGCCCCCCGCGGGGAGCCTGATGTGGGACTACATCCCGGGACCCCAGGATCACGCCCTGGGCCGAAGGCAGCCGCTCAACCGCTGAGCCCCCCAGGCGCCCCCTTAAGAGAGCCTTTGCTCAAATTTCACCTCCTCCACTTTGGGGATGAAATGCGTGAGACGGAGCAGTTAGGCACGGCCGTGTCACGCAGGGAGGTGGGGGGCGGCAGGCCCGGGAGCCCCACTGCTCTCCCGGGCCAATGCAACATCCTCCCACCGCCCCCTCACCGACTGCAGGTGAGAAAAGCCATAGTCGAGGGGCGTCTGTTGAGCATCGCGGAAACCCCTCCAAGGGGCAGAAGGTGCACAGGACGTGGCCCCTCCCGGTTGGAGGGTGTCGGGGAGACCAGGGTCTGGAACGACTGGAGAGTTTGGCTCGAGGCAGAGGAGAGTCGGTACGTGGCCCGGGCGCCAGGTCCTCCGGGGTCAAGGACAGGAGGACCGATCAGGGTGCCCTGAGGGGCCCGGCCTCCCCGGGGAGACTGAGGGCGGCCTCCGGGCCGAGTCGGGTGTAGGGGGACTCGGGGGCACGCGTGCTCCCCCGGAAGCCCCTGTGCCTCCCTCCTTGCTGAAGGGCAGGTGCTGTTGCCTTTGCCGGCTTGCGCACCGGCAGGAAGATGAGGAGACGGGGACAAGGCAGCCAGGCCAGCCCGGGGAGCAGGCTGGGAGGGGTGGGGGCGTGGCTCGGGTGCAGCTGCGAGCAGAGGAGCCGAGGGCGGAGGGACGCGGGTCTGCGCGGGAGGGTTCCTGTGCTTGAAGGACGTGGGGAGGCCTGTGGCTCCTGGGGGTGGGCCGGCCGCTTGGGCGGGTCCCTGCGGGCGCTGACCCCGAGGCCGCAGCCGGGACGGGCTCGCGGAGCCCCGCATGGGACGAGCGGAGGGGGCCGCGCGGGACCGCAGGGCTTTGACGGCAGGTGCGCGGGCGTGGACTCCCGTGGCCAAGCATTTCCCCCCGAGTTAGGTTTTCTTTCTTTTTTTTTTTTTTGAATTTTATTTATTTATTCATGAGAGACAGAGAGAGAGAGGCAGAGACACAGGCAGAGGGAGAAGCAGGCTCCCTGTGAGGAGCCCGATGTGGGACTCGATCCCTGGACCCCCGGGATCGCGGCCCGAGCCGAAGGCAGACGCTCAACCACGAGCCACTCAGGCGTCCCCAAGTTAGAATTTCGTTACAGAAGGACATTCAGAAGGAGCAGGACGGGTCCTCTGCCTTGACACAGGCCACCCGGGCTGATCCCCGGCCGCGTGGATGTCATGCGGGACCCCGGGGGTGGCTGGTGCGACTCAGCAGAGGCCACGTGTGTGCATCTCTGGGGAGAATGACACGTCATTGCCCCAGAGCCCTGGTCATCCGGCCCCGAGTGGTGTGGGGTGTTTGCACACAGGCCACCGTTCTAGGGGACAGAGAGCAAGGGTGGGCCGGGCCCGCTGGGGCACTGCACGGCTCCTTCTTGTTGGCCTAGTGAGGAACATCGGGGTACAGCCCGGGACACCCCTTTGTGAAGCGTGCCCCAGACGCAGGGATCCTTGGTGGGTAACCGTCTCCCCCTCAGCAGTCTCCTGGGGTCCCCACAAGCCCCCGGCTCTCCTGCACTAGCAGAGGTGAGGAGGGGAAGTCCGGTGAGATCCGTGAGCTGTGCCTGTTGTGCCGAAGGGCAGCAGGGACCGCCAGCGTCTCTGAGTGCCCACTGTGTCAGACCTGCACCAGTCCCCGGGTAACCTGTGGCCACCCACACCCACCTCAGAGGCGCCCAGCCACGGTTCTGGGAGGGGCGCACGGCTGTGCCGCAGCGGGGGGCTGGGCGCCAGGGACTTGAACCCATGCGTACCCAGCAGGGGAGCGAGGAGCCCCCTGGAGGACCCAAGTCACAGACCCGGGGTGGGTGCCTGCTGGGGCCCTGGGTGTGGAGGGCTCAGGGGTCCCGCTGGGTGTGGAGGGCTCAGGGGCCCTGGTGTGGAGGGCTCGGGGGTCCCACTGGGTGTGGAGGACTTGGGGGTCCTGGGTGTGGAGGGCTTGGGGGTCCCACTGCGTGCGGAGGGCTCGGGGTCCTGGGTGTGGAGGGCTCAGGGGCCCTGGTGTGGAGGGCTCGGGGGTCCCACTGGGTGTGGAGGACTTGGGGGTCCTGGGTGTGGAGGGCTTGGGGGTCCCACTGCGTGCGGAGGGCTCGGGGTCCTGGGTGTGGAGGGCTCGGGGGTCCTGGGTGTGGAGGACTTGGGGGCCCCACTTGAGTGTGGAGAACTTGGGGGCCCTGCTGGGTGTGGAGGGCTTGGGGGTCCCGCTGGGTGTGGAGGGCTCGGGGTCCTGGGTGTGGAGGGCTCGAGGGTCCTGGGTGTGGAGGGCTCAGGGGCCCTGGATGTGGAGGGCTCGGGGGTCCTGGGTGTGGAGGACTTGGGTCCCACTGGGTGTGGAGGACTCAGGGGTCCCACTGGGTGTGGAGGGCCTGGGGGTCCTGGGTGTGGAGGACTTGGGGGCCCCGCTGGGTGTGGAGGACTTGGGGGCCCTGCTGGGTGTGGAGGGCTCGGGGGTCCTGGGCGTGGAGGACTTGGGGCTGCCCTGGAGAGCAGATCCTGGGGGCCCGCCTCTGCCTCTGGGACACTCCCGTCACCCTGCAGCCTGGAGAGGCAGGAGACAAGACACCTCAGAGTCAGGGGACCTGGTGGTCGGGCCTGGCTCTATGAGCCCTGTGCCCTGGGACACGTTCCTCTCTAGGTCTGAGCCTCCGTTACGTTTATCTGATAAGTGGGGGTGATGCCTCTCGCGTCCGTGGCTGTCGTGCACGTGGCGCAGGTCTGGTACCTCCGTGTGACCGGAGCTCCACCTGGTAGGACGGCCGGAGCTCTGCGGTGGGAGCCACAGGCCTCGGGCCCCTCCCCATCTCTGCCACGCACTGTCCAAGTGACCCTGGAGGCCTCTTCGGTTGTCTGGACCTCAGTTTCCCTAGCCTGGGGCTCGGGGTCGGACCTGCAGGGCCTCTGAGGTCACACCCAGCTCATGCACCCCGGCTCATGCCTGAGAAAAGAGGTCTGTGGACGGGCCTGACGTGGGGGGGGGGGTGGGCCGCGGCGTGAGGCTCCGCCCGCAGCTCCCCAGCTCCGTGGCTTGGGCAAGTTCCTCAGCCCCCCGAGCTTCGGGGAGCTCCTCCGTAAGTGGGGATCTTATTACCCAGCTGCAGGGTTAAGTGCCCGGATTAAGGACTGCAATATTCTGAAACCCGTCATCTGGTACCCTTGGCACCGACTGCGCGCTCAACGTTCGCTAGCGGGTGTTACTCCGTTTGCTCTAGGATGGTATTTGGGTTCGTCTGGCCCTGGGAGGATTCTGGATGGAATCACGGGCGTCTGCAGCTCTGCGGGACTTGGCGAGCGCTTCCTGCCAAGAGCCAGACAGATATTTTAGGCCTCGCGGGCCATACGGTCTGTTGGATCCATTGGGCTGTGCTTGTCGCGACCTGAAAGCCGCCGCAGACGGTACGTAAACCAATGCACGCGGTTGTGTTCCAGTAAAACTTCATTTACAAAAAAACAGAGTTTTTGTTTTTCTTTTTATAAGAGGTTACTGACCCCTGTCCCGGAGGCCTGGGCCTGCAGGGCCAGCTCCGCAGAACCTGCGCAGGGGTTTGCGTTTGATTTCGAGCAACCCGAGCACCTTTATGATCTTGATTTAATTTTCACCAACACCGTATACGTCTTAAAGGGCAGTGAACCGGGGTCCCTGGTCAAAGGTCATAGGCCCTTGTGGAGTTGAGGGAGGGGACGTGGGGGGCTTCGTCACTATCTGAGCCTGCCACCCCTTCCTGTGTGAGCTGGGGTTCCCCCTTGTGCTCCGTGCACCTCAGTTTCCTGCTCTGCACCAGGGCCTGGGCATGGAGGGTGTGAGTCCCCCTGTTGGCTCCTTCCCGTCCTGAGCGGGGAACCGCTGGGGTCACCGCAGCCTTAGTGGCTCCTCAATCCTTCGGCGCTGCTCGGAGGAAAAGAGACGTTCTGATAAAGGGGAAGATCCTTTAATGAAGCTGCTGGGGAATCGGGAGGCTTGAGGGGTTGAAAGCAGAGGGAGGTGCGGGGCCAGGGCGCTCCCCGTGGCTCTGATAGGATGCTGCTGTCCCTCCGCCGGCCTCTGTGGGCACCAGAGGCCGGGACCCTCCGGTGGGGGGCTCGTGCTCTGCCCAGCAGCCCCCCCCCCCCGACCCCGACCCAAGGCCTCGCTTCCCCACCCTCACTGCCAGTCGCCTCCCTGCTACTGCCCTGCCAACCACTGATGGATGTTCCCGGGGTGAGATGCTCCTAATTAAGTTAGATGATCTTTCTGGAGCTTGCAAAAGCCGTGAAGGCTTTCTGCCTCAGCCAGGGTGGGGGTTCAGTTTGGTCCAGCTGCCCCCCCCTTGGAGAAGCTGGGGAAGGGTCCCCCCTGGATACAGGCTCTTTGTTGCTACCCCCGAGCCCCAGTAGCCTCTGTCTCCTCCCCACCAAGACCTATTACCTCCCCGCCTCCCGCCACCCCAGCTCCTGTCAGAGTGGAATATGGATTTCGGCCCAGGTTCTGGGGTTCCATGAGAACTGGGAGTGCGCTCCCCGTGGTCCCAAATCATGTGCACCACGCCTGGCCTCTCTCGGTCTGGAAGGCTCTTCTGACTCTGGTCCCATGACGGCATCGTGTCCCTGGTCTGTGATGGCACAGGCTGAGCACGGAGCAGCTCCGTGTCCTCTCTGGATGGCCGATGATGGCTTCCTGCAGGTGACCCGCGCTGTCGGCTTCCCTAGGATGCGGGTGACGTGGCCCCCTTAGCATCTTCCCGTGGCGTCTGGCACACTCAATCCAAGCTTTCGTTTTAGCGCACCCTGGGGTGCTCGCGGTGCCCGAGACCTGCAGGTGTGGAGGTGACAGCATCCACCCCCGGCCCACCTCCCCGCCAGTGCCAGTGCCAGTGCCAAGGGACAGAGGTGCTGCCGGGGGGGTCGGGGACTCCGAGGTCTGGCTTCCTCGGGCTGCTGGGCATTCTGAAGCTGCATCCTGAGGGTTGTCCACACTTTACCAGACGCCGGGCCTGGAGACCCCTCGAGAGCAAAGCCCAAGGGGGCGCAGCGGTGGCGACAAGGAAGGATGACAGGGGCCTGAGGAGACCGAGAGAACCCGGGCGAGGGAAGGCACGAGGGGAGGGAAGAAAGGATGGAGATCTGCAGGGACCAGGGGCTCTGTGTCCCCGCGGGGAGCGGCTGGTGGGCTTTGCCTCCCTCCTTCCTTCCCTTCCACCCCCCAGACCCGCTCACGGCCCCTCCGTCCCCTCCGCCCTGACGCAGACGCGGCTTCCAGGGGCCCACAGGGCAGGGCTACCGGGGCGGAGGGGAGGACGCGTCCCGCGTCACAGGCCACCTGTTGCCACCGAGGACGCCCTGGCCCGCTGCAGAACTCGAACTCAGGCTCACTTCGTTTAGTACTGAGATCTTCTCGGAGGAGGAAGCAGGGAAGCGGCGCATCCACCCACCCGTGTCTACACCGCCCGCAGGCTCCGTGTATCCGGAGAGGCCACTCGGGCGGCATCGCCAAGGTGCGTGGCGGGTGGTGGGCTCGCACTCAGCCCTGCGCGCACTCGCTCCTCTTGGGGGTGGTGACGGGCTCACCTCGCTCCTGCCTGGATCACGCCCCCTGCCCTCCTCTCCCCTGCCCGCCCTCCTGCTCCCGGTCATCCCAGCTCGGCCCCCAGAGGCAGGACTCATCATAATGGCCTTTTCCCAAATGCTTATTAACGTCCCATTTCACGAGCAATCCGTGAGCACGTTCTTGCTGGAAAGGACCTAGGCCTTACAGGGAAGGCTGGGTGCCCCTTGACCACCTTCTAGAACAGTCCTTGGCTCCTCCCAAGAGGCAACTACCAGGTGTGCTTTGCTGCCTATTATTCATTCCCTCACTTAATTAATATTTATGGATGACCCGCTACGTGCCCGGCATTGTTCTGTGTCTCGGGAACATGGCATCGTACAACACTCCGGGTGTGTGTTCTCGTCGAGGGAGCGAGACGCTAAGCACGCATGCCAATGAGACTCACACGCATCCGGCGGTGGCAGGTGCTCTTCAGAAAATAAGCCGGGTAAGAGGAGAGAAGCTGCCCGGGAAGGAGGATTATTGTGGCCACCGTGGTCGGAGCCCCTCCCCTGGAGGCGCTTCTGCAGGAGCTGCGGGGACACGGGGCCTGGCGTCCAGAGGGGCTGTGCACCCCGGGGCGGGTGGGGGGACCGGCCGGCAGGTGTGGGTCCGGAGACGGCTGGGGAGAGCACAGAGGGCCCGGCAGGCCACGGAGGACACTTCGTGTCGGGGTCTCAGTGAGCTGGGAAGGAGCGATGGCAGGCACTGGTTTTTCTTTTTTCTTTTCTTTTCTTTTCTTTTCTTTTCTTTTCTTTTCTTTTCTTTTCTTTCTTTGCTCTTCTTTTCTTTTTTCTTTTCTTTCTTTTTTTTTTTAAGATTTTATTTATTTATTCCTGAGACACAGGCAGAGGGAGAAGTGGGCTCCCTGCGGGGAGCCGGATGCAGGACTTGATCCCAGGACCCCGGGGTCACGCCTGAGCCCCCCGGGCGCCCCTGCCGTGTGCTCGCTCACGTCCCCCGTCCTGCAGAGCTGGAGCTCTCTCTCCGTCCCACGGCCGGACCTCCGTCGCTGCTAGCTTGTGGTGCAGCCGTCCACAGCCTGGCTCCCGGGAGTCAGTGGGGCCACGTCCCTGCAGCTGCTCTTCTCCTCTGGGCAGTGGGTGTCTGCGGGCAGGACACTGCCGGGGCTCCGTGGGCCTGCAGTGGCCAGGCCGCATCCGTCCTCGGGTCAGGGACAGTCGTCACATGCCAACGCGGGGTCCCCGGGCGGCCGCACTCGGCCCGGGTTTACCAGGAGCGGCAGCGGGGTCAGGCCCGGCCCCAGACTGGAGGCCCATCCCGGGGTCGAGTCAGGGGACCCCTGAGCAGCCGGGCCGGGTGTGCGCCGGGGTGGCCGGAGCGGCAGGACCAGTCACAGGGTCCCTGCCTCCCGGCTCACAGCTCCCTTGGCTCCCCCGAGTCGGCGCGTGGGCCGGGCCTCGTGTGCGTCCTGGGATCTTTCCCCTGCAGCCCTTCCAGGTGGCTCTCCTCTGCCCTCTGGCAGTTGTCTCACGTGCACGGGCCGACGGGAACCCTCGAGGGGCTTGGACGGGCTTCTGACCGCGGTCCCGGTGAACCTGGGCCAGCTTGGCGGCCTGCGCAGCCCCAGCGCCCGGCCCGGGTCTGGGGGAGGGAGGGCCGCCCTGCGGACACCTGTCCTGGCTCCGTTCTGGACTCTTCTGGGTCCCGGGGGGGGAGTCTATTCCCTGCTCCTTGGCGTCGTGGCAGGATTCAGTTCCCCACGGGCCCCCCATTTCCTCGCTGGCTGCACGTTCCCGGCTCCTGCAGGCTGGCCGCTCGCCCTGTCTCGGCGCTTCCATTGCCGAAGCCGGTGGCGGTGGCCTGAGTCCTCCTCACGCTGGCAGCCCCTCCTCCTTCCGTGTCCTCCCTGTGCTGTGGAGCAGAGGCCCGGGAAGCAAAGGCCTGGGGTGTCCGGGGAGCAGAGGCCTGGGGGGCCCGGGGAGCAGAGGCCTGGGATGTCCAAGGAGCAGGGTCCCGGGGGTCCCAGGGAGCAGAGGCCCAGGATGTTTGGGGAGCAGAGACCAGGGAGGCCTGGGGAGCAGAGGCCCGGGTGTGGGGTCCTGGTCAGTGTGGCCCACCCCATCTGCCCTTGTCTGCCCAGTGCTCCCAGATCCCCCCAGGGCAGTCACTCTAGACGTGCCCGTGCACTGCTGGGCACACGGCTGCCATGTGGCCTCTGGGCCCCTGCACGTCAGGCTCACTCACACCCAGCTCACACGTGGCACCGCACACCTGCCAAGTGACAGAGATGAAACCGCAGAGGCAGCGTGGACGCGTCCAGGTCGGGGGACAGCCCCGGGGCCCTGCACCTCAACCCACAGACACACAGACACTGCACACAGATACACACCACACACAGGCACCGCCACGCTTACACGTTTCACACACACACACCATACGCACCATGACACACGCCACACGTACATACAGCACTGATACCACACTCACCTGCACCTACACCCACCACACAGACTCACCACACCCACACCACACACACCCACACCACCACCATCCCACACGCACACACCCCTCCAAGCCCCGTCATGCACAACTCAAGCAAGGGGGAACCCTGCTTAGGCCTGAGGAGCGTCGCCCACGTCCGATGGCTCGTTAATGGACTCTGGCCGCAGGCCTGTTTATCTCCTTCCCCCAGTGCTTGGGCACCAAATGAAGACGATGCCAGGAAGCTTTGAAATGTTCCCAACCCAGAAGCCTCGGACTCACAGGCTTTGAAGATTAGAGCAAGTTGCAATTCTCCCGCCCCCACCCTGGCTTTTTAATTATTTTTAAATCTTCCTCTGAGAGTGCTCAGCACCCCGATTCTGACAGCAGTGCAGCCTGGCTCCTTCCACTCCACGTGCCGGGACGCGAGAAGCCGTTCCGCGCCACGACCTCCCTGGACCCTGGTGACAGCCCACGAGGGGAGCCGGGGCCCCGTTACAATCCCGTTTCAGAGGTGAGAACACGAGGCCCCGGCTCAGCTCCGGTCGGAGGGGTTTGCGGGGCCAGCGGTGAGTCCAGGCCCCCGAGCTCATGTTTGCAAAGCTCGTGCGGCGGTGCCTCCGACAGACGGTGGGGCATCAACTTTGAAATAGGAAGCATTTACCCAATATTTCATAAATAAAGAAAACCATCGCAGATAAAGGTCAAGGCCACACAGTTGATAAGCGATAGAAACAGGGATGAGCCTATAGATGAGGCTCCAAAATCCATGTTCTAACCACTAGCTTATGCATTTTTGTCTCTCTTTCTTCCAGAGAATAGGAACTTCTGGAGAATTAAACTGTTTACACTTAGGTGGATTTACTTCCGAGGTTTTTGGGTGAGCGTAAACGCATCTCATCTTGTAAGGCGGCGCTACGTTCTCTCAGTGGTTCCGTGTGCAGCTCTTGCCCAGGGAATTGCTCCTTTTCAAAGACTTAAATCGGAGGGAGGAGGGAAGAGGAAAGTGACCGGCCCGGGGTGTCTGCGTCAGTGAAGCGGGTGAGTGGAGAGAGGCCTGCGGCGCGTGGTGGGGCGACCTTTCTTTTTTTCTTTCTAAAGATTTGATTTATTTATTCATGAGAGACAGAGAGAGAGAGGCAGAGGCACAGGCAGAGGGACAAGCAGGCTCCATGCAGGGAGCGGGATGCAGGACTTGATCCTGGGACACAGGGTCATGCCCTGGGCCTGAAGGCGGATGCCCAACCACTGAGCCACCCGGGCGTCCCCAGGGTGGCCTTTCTGTTCTGGGGCCGGGAGGACACTGGAATGCTGTGGCCTCAGAGGGTGGGCTCCCGGGCAGCCCCCAGGGCAGAACCTGCAGCCTGTCCAGGCGCCATCTGTGGCCTGGGCCTGGGGACCCGTGACGCCCGGGTGTCCGTGAGGGCCGGGCTCGCTGCCTGTACGCGGGGGCCCAGGGCAGTCACTTCCCGGCCTTCTGCATGTTCCCCTTGGGGAAGAGCGGAGGTGACAGGTGCCCGTGTCCACGCTTGTCCCGTGGATCGGGGCCCAGGATCTGTCCCCAGGATCTGTCCCCAGGATCTGTCCCCCTTGTGCGGGGCGAGGGAGCAGCGGGTGTAGGCAATTGGATTGCCTGTGGGGAGATGGATTCTGCTGGGAGGATCATTCTGGGTTCACGGCACATGCGGCCCATCAGCAGAGCCTCTGCTCACGTCGGTGGAAGCATCCAGAGCCCGGCCCCTTCGCACCTTCACGCTCCCAGCCACGTACAGGCCTCGATGTTCTGAGAATCCCTGGCCACCGTCCCTGTGCCTGCCTGTTCCCCTTACGGTCATTCTCCACGCGGCAGCCAGAAGGGCCGTGACGACACCACCAGGTCAGGGGCCCCTCTGCTCGGCACCACCAGTGCTTCCCTCTCATCTGGGCGGTACAGACCCCCTGGTGCCTCATCTGGCCCACGGCCTCTCTGACCTCATCTCCCGCCCACCTCCTCCTCCAGCCTCTCAGCCTCCTCATCCAGCTTCCCAGCGTCCCAGTGTCCCATGGAAGCAAACACCTCTGGCGTGCTTCTGCGTCGGGGGACCACACTGGCCCAGCCATTTTCTGGAGCATTCCTGGCTCCCACAACCACAGGGCTACTCCACTTTCTCAGGCCTTTGCTGCAGAGCGTCCCTGCCGCCCCTGTCGCTGATGGCACCAGCCTCCACAGCACTCCCCGCGTCGGCCTTCCTTTTCCTGCATCAGTCGGTGTTGGCGACATCTAGAGCTGTGTCCAGTGTCTCTACCTGTCCCCACACTCGCACCCGCACCCGCACCCACCCACCCCCACTAGGACGTAAGCTCCAGGAGTCCAGGGGCCGGATTCTGCTGGCTGCCTCCTGCCCCCAGACTGAGCAGCCCCTGCTGTACCATAGACGCTCCGTGAGTGAATGAGGACATGAGCAGCGGGAGGTAAATGGGGGAGGACGGCGGTGCCCCGGAAGAGCGTGCAGCTGGGCACTGCGATGCGCGGTGTACGCTGTTGTCTCTGATCTCTTGCTCCATCCTCAGGAACCCCATGTCCCGCCCCAGCCGCTCGCCCTGGGTGCTGTTCCCTGTGGGCCGAGATGAGGTTCGAGTCCCCTTCGGTGGCTGTTGGGGGAGCTGGGGGCTCCCCTGGGGGCCACGGCCACGTCCGAGCTGGCCGGGGAGGGCCGGGGTCGCATTGCCACCTCCTGCCCGTGGGGACCGCGCGGTCACCGCTGGGAACAGGTGTCAGGCCACTGTGAGGAATGAAACAGGATGGGGCCACGAGGTGTCCCGAAGCCCTGGTCAGCCAGGAAAGGGAACGTCTCAGCGGAGATCTGCAGGATCTGCACCCAAACTGGGTCGGGGGGCAGGAGGGCGGGAGTAAAATAGGACTCTCGTTGCACACTTTTGAGACTGCCCAGTGCCCCTAAGAAGAAGCATCTGGGGCATCTCCAAAAGCTGGTCCCGGCCGGCACCTGACCGGCAGCTGCAGGGGTGGGGGCCGCCGGGCGCTAAGGCCTGTGGCCCAGGGGACCTGTCCGGCGGCCCCCATCCCCGGGGCAGGGGTGAGGCTGAGGGCAAGGCACGGAGGATAAATGGCCACATTGTAGCCCGTCCGATTTGGGGTGGGTGGAAGGGAAGCTGACGGGATGTGAGCCCTCGTCACGTGCATGTCAGGCGCTGCGTGACGAGGCAGGCAGGCGCCTCTGGTCCCAGGCGGAGAGAGGGACGGGCGGTCCCCCAGAGGGGTCGGCCGGGGAGCAGGTGCGGCGGCGGGGGGCGGGGGGGCTGAGCTCTGCGCTCTTGTCATTTAGCTGCAGCATCATGAATTTTAATGGGCCGCTGGCACACACACACACTCACACTCACACACACACACTCACACACACATACACAGCGGAACATCATCTTGCCATCGTTTGGCTCCTGCTCTGCCCGGCGCTGTGATGATGAAAGTGCCATTTGATCAGAGGGGAGGAGTGGCACCGGGACGACTGCTGTGTCGCCTGTGTTTTTGCCAGAGAGGACGGGAGCCTGGTGTGTGCGGGGCTCTCAGTCCCCGTCGGGGCTCTGATGTCCGTGGTGGCCCTCTCTCCAGCATTTTTGATTTTTTTCTTTTTTTTTTTTTTTAAGATTTTTATTTATTTATTCTTGAGAGACACAGAGAGAGAGAGAGGCAGAGACACAGGCAGAGGGAGGAGCAGGCTCCACGCAGGGAGCCCGACGTGGGACTCGATCCTGGGACTCTAGGATCACGCCCTGGGCTTAAGGCGGCGCTAAACTGCTGAGCCCCCCGGCTGCCCCCTTTTTGATTTTCCTCTTTTTTTCTGGCCACTCTCTCAGCTTGAGGGAAGTGTTCCGGGCCCTCTCCGGCTGGTGTGCCCGCGTCCCCACAGCCCCCTGTCCCCACTGCTCGAGGCTGGCGCGTTCCGGAGCCTGGGACACGGCACCTGGCCCCACTGCCTCTGGGCCCGGGATTGAATTTCCAGCTTGAATCTCTCTTGATGTGTTGTCAAGGGAAGGAGGGAACAGAGAGAGAGAGAGGAGAGTGTTTCCAGCTCAGCCACGCGAAAAGCGGGGTGCGGAGGTTGTAGACTGTTCTGGAGGCAAAATTCTAGGACACTCGCAAGCTTTTAGGGCTGTTCCTGCAAAAGGAAGATGGAAAGTGGAGAGTTTCCCAAATGAAGGGTCAGTTTCTCAAAACACCTTCCTTCCTCATGAGGGGAAGGCGGTTCCATTGCTAGCTTGTCCATCCTTCTGGCCCCTGGGTCTTTGCACCTGCAAGTCCCTCCAGGTGGGCCTCTGTCCCCACCCCTTCCTTCCAGAATGCTGCCCTCCTTGCAGCTCTCTGCGCAATCCTGCCTCCCCAGGAGGCCTTTCTAATCTGCCGAATGGGGAGTGTCTCCGGAGCTTGCCGAGTTGGGTTCACATCTCAGAGATGCCACCTCCCGGATGCTCCCCGGTGTCCTGGCCCCCCAGGAGTCATTCCCAGTTTTGAGGCTGTTGATGTAGAAGCTTAAGAAGCTACGTGCCACCCCCGAGGGCACTTATTAGCTCCTGAAACGCCACTGCAGACACACGGACCAGGCTGGAGTCAGGTGGAGTCCCAGAATGCTGGGAGCCCTGGCATTCTCCGGACTTGCGTTCAGGTTCCACCCCAGCTCCCTCTAGAGGCATGTTGGGCGCCCCTGGGTTTGGCCAGAGAGGCAGCCAGTGTTCTTGGGGTCACCCATTCCTTTCTGGAGTTTTCATCCTGTCTTCATGATCTGTGGCCCTGGGTGGGTGTGAGAAGTGGGGGTTGGCTGCATTTTCTCTTAGCCCTCCCTGGACCTCACACCCCCGCAAAGTCCAGAGGGGTGAGCATCCCTCTCCTTCCTCATCTCCAGTGGGGATTTCCCTCAGGCAGATTCTCTTTCCAGGGTTCAGGGCAAGAGACCAGCTTAGCTCTGAGACCCTGAACGCAGGTGCGAGTCCATCCTCTTCCAGCTCCAGGCCCTGGCTCAGCCCTGAGGAGCCTGAGTTCTGGAGCCAGACAGATACACTCAGGTGGCGACGCCTCCATGCATGGGCCCACCAGGTAGGCCCTGGGCCAGACACAAATCCCTGGCACCATGGCCCCAACCATCCGCTCTACCCCTTCCCGGCTGATCTGTGAAATGCAGAGAATTTGCTGAACTCCCGGGGCTCTCGTGAAGATCAAACACGAATGGACATGAAGCACCTGGCACCTAGTAAGAACTCCACGGTACCCACCAGTGTTAGTTCTGGATCTCATCCTCATCTAAAAGTGGAAAAAAAAAACCCCAAAAAACAGAAAACAAACCTGCCCTGAAAGATGAATGTGAAATTTAAGGGGGAGGATATATTTGAAAGTGAAATCATGATCCTAAAGAAATACCTACATTCCAGGGTTCACTGTGCCACGATTCAAATTAGCCAAGATGTGGAAACAACCCCAATGTCCACTCACAGACCTATGGATAGAGAAAATGTGATATATATATATGGAATGTTATTAACCCTTAAAAAAGAAGGAATTCCTGTCATTTCTAGTGACATAGATGGCTCTGGAAGACATTATGCTCATTGAAATAAGCCAGTCACAGGCCAGGACTCCATGTGCCGTAAGACTGAGTGTTGGTGTTCCCTCACCCCAGATTTATATCTTGAAACCCTAGGCCCCAGTGTGATGGCATTTGGAGGTGGGGCCTTTGGGAGGTGCCTAAGTCTTGATAGAGCCCTCATGAATGGGATCAGTGTCCTTATAAAAGACTCCAGAGAGCTCCCCTGCCCCTCCTGCTGTGTGAGGACATGGTGAGAGGACCACCGTCTTGGATCTTGGGTCTTGGATCCGTTGATCTGGGACTTGCAGCCTCCAGAACTATGAGAAATGCATTCCTGTCATGTGAAGTCACAAGGTCTGTGGTAGTTTGTTATAGCAGCTCGAACAGACTGAGCCTGACTCCACTTAAATGAGGTATCTAAAATAGTTCCACTCACGGAAGCAGAGGAGACAGTGGTGGCTGCCAGGAGCTGGGGGTAGTTATTGTTCAAATGACATGAAGTTCCAGTTCGGCTGGATGAGGAGGTTCTAGAGATCTGTTGTACAACATGGGGCCTGTGGTTAATACGGCGTTGTGCACCTAAAAGCCTCTTACGAGGGGTAAATCGATCTTGTGCTAAGTGTCCTTAGGACAAAACAAAAGCAAAACGGGGGTACCTGGTGGCTCATCAGTTAAACGTCTACCTTCGGCTCAGGTCAGGATCCCAGAGTCTCCAGATTAAGCCTCACATCAGGCTCCCTGCTCAGTGGGGAGCCTGCTTCTCCTTTTCCCTCTGTCCCTCCCCTTGCTTGTGCTCTCTCTCTGTCTCGCTCAAATAAATAAATAAGAACAAACTTAAAATGCAATGAAACGCCGGGACACCTGCACCCCGATGTTTCTAGCAGCAATGGCCACTATAGCCAAACTGTGGAAGGAGCCTCGGTGTCCAACGAAAGATGAATGGATAAAGAAGATGTGGTTTATGTATACACTGGAATATTACTCAGCTATTAGAAATGACAAATACCCACCATTTGCTTCAACGTGGATGGAACTGGAGGGTATTATGCTGAGTGAAGTAAGTCAGTCGGAGAAAGACAAACATTATATGTTCTCATTCATTTGGGGAATATAAATAATAGTGAAAGGGAAAATAAGGGAAGGGAGAAGAAATGTGTGGGAAATATCAGAAAGGGAGACAGAACGTAAAGACTGCTAACTCTGGGAAACGAACTAGGGGTGGTAGAAGGGGAGGAGGGCGGGGGGTGGGAGTGAATGGGTGACGGGCACTGGGGGTTATTCTGTATGTTAGTAAATTGAACACCAATAAAAAAAAAACAAAAAACAAAAAACAAACAAACAGGGATCCCTGGGTGGTGCAGCGGTTTGGCACCTGCCTTTGGCCCGGGGCATGATCCTGGAGACTCGGGATCGAATCCCACGTCGGGCTCCCTGCATGGAGCCTGCTTCTCCCTCTGCCTGTGTCTCTGCCTCTCTCTCTCTCTGTGACTATCATGAATAAATAAATAAAATCTTTAAAACAAACAAACAAACAAAAAAAGGCAAAACAGAACAACAGCAATAGCAGCAAACCCCTATGGAAATACAAGAAGTCTTTGGGAGACCAGGGATATGTTTGTAACCCTGTTTGTGGTGACGGTATCACGGGCGTATGTGTGTCCAAATGCATAATTACATACATTAAGTGCAAACAACTTTTTGAATATTAAGAATACCTCCATACAGTTGAAAATAAATTCTTGAGGGGCGCCTGGTTGGCTCAGTCGGTGAAGCATCTGCCCTCGGCTCAGGTCACGATCCCGGGGTCCTGGGATTGAGCCCCACATTCGGCTCCCTGATCAGGGGGGAGTCTGCTTCTCCCTCTCCCTCTGTTTGTGCTCTCTCTCTCTCTCTCTCTCTCACTCTCAAATAAATAAAATCTTAAAAAAAAAAAAAAAGTAAGTTCTCGAGAAGACTATGAAATGAGAGCATCGGTCTGATTGTCCTAGCTCAGGTGTGTGAAGCTCCCTCCCCAGGTGAAGTGACACCAGCTGGAGCTCAGTCCCCAGAGGAGGAGTTCAGGCTGAACCCCTGGAGCCTACAGGACCTAGAGAGCTTCCTGCAACACGTGGCATTGCGTGACGTCTGTGCGGCATCGTGTGGCATCACTGACTGGAAGGCCCTTGGAGACCATCTATACAGTTTCCATGTTTAGCAGTGAGGAATCTGAGGCCCGGAGAGGGGCACTGACCCAACTCCGGCCCCCACACAGGTGAAAGGCAGGGCAGGCCCGGAAGCCATACCTCCCTGGGGCCAGTTCCTATAGCTTCGGTTCATCCCCGGCCACCCTGCCTTCCAATAAAGCCCAGATCGGGGACAGGAATGATCCTGTGGGCGTCTTGCAGGCCTCCCTGGGCCCCTCCACCCGCCTGCCCAGAGCTGGCCTCAGGGATACAGCAGGAGGTCCCTGAAGCCACTCTCCCAGAAGGTCCTCAGCATGTTAGCATGCTTAGTTTAAAAAAAAGAAAAGGTATTTATGTGCAAAGCCACTTATCTCTGTAGCACCTCCAGATAAATCTTCTAATTTACGGGTAAGCTGACACCCTCCAAGAGCCAAAATCAATGTGTGTCACTGTAAATCCAAGCTGGGCCTCGGCTTCGACTCCTACCAGCCAAATGATGGCCCTTGCTCTTGCACTGGGCCACCTGGAGGACCGATGGCGCAGGTCCTGCTGGGAGCTTCTGGGCCCAGACCCTGTCTCCCACCTCAGGGCTCCTCACCTCTCAGATGCGGCCTTGGCTCTGGGGGCCACACGGCAAAGCCCCAGCTGTCTGCTCGGTGATACTCAAGTCATCCTTCAAAGCCCAGCTCAGATGCCACCCATTCTTGCAAGCCTTCCTGAAGTTGCCCCCGGGGAATTACCTTCTCATGCTGCTCTGGGGGTGTGTCTGGGAAATGCCACCACCACGAGCAACCGCAGATGGTAGTAAGGTGTGCACTTGCACTTCCAAGGTTGGGAGCGCTGTGATCGGGGCTTCCTCCTTCCCCCTTTCCTGCTCACCAGCGTGCTGTACTGTTTGCACAGCATTCACAGATTGAGCACCTACTGTGTGCTTCTGTTCACTGGGCTTGGGGTCCAGGGACAGGTCAGATACAGCCCCGGACCTGGGGGTGCTCACCGTCCCATCAGGAAGACAGGCTATCACAGGAAATTAGCTATCACAGGTGCTCTGGGGAAGATGGGAGCGCAGGGACAGCATCTGTGGCAGACCGGAAGGTCAGGGTGGGCCTCCCCGGGGACCAGGAGGTGGCCAAGTGAGCAAGTGGGTCGAAGGAGGCCCTCAGTTGTGCTGTGCACTTCTTTTGGCTGACAAAAGTCGTGCGGGCCACCTTTAGAAAACATAGGCCAAGAACAGGTGTGTGAGGGTCACAGAGAGGGATGGAGGAGGAGTGGCTGGCGTACTGTCTCGACCCTGCCACTGCTCTCCTCCTGCCCCTTGCCCATCCTCAGCCACAGACGTGTCCCAGCCCCGGACGACCCCAACCTCTCAGGTGGCCACTGACCCTGCTCTGCCTGCCTAGTGGAGCACCTACCTCAGGTCCATCCTGACCCAATTGGCAGATTATTACCCTCCACAGGCCAGTTCTGGGGCCAAATGAGGTGCCCCAGAAATGAGCCTGGCACTCACCAGCACTCCAGCTCTACCCCCTCAGTTCCATCTCAGGTGCGTGCTTCTGTAACATGGGTTTTGCAGCAGTTCCTGTTTGTTTGCTGGTTCTCTGCTCACTCTCCAGCCCGGGACCGAGCCCCAGCAATCTCAGGAGAGGCCTGACCACCCAGCTGGCCATTGATGCCCCTGTACACTGAGGTGCCCTCTAAGCCACCACTGTGTCCTCAGCCTCTTGTCCAGTGCCTTGGCTCAAGAAATGTTTGTTGAGTGGAGGGATGAATGGAGGAAATGGGTTGGGATGCCATGGATTCTAGAATTGCCGAAGCATGGGGCGCTGCTGGCCAGGCTCAATCTTCCTGGGATGCCAGCTTCTACGTGACTCCAGTCCAGATTTGCCAAGCTCCTGAAAATAGGATATCTGGCTATAATCACAGGCCAGTTTAAGTTTTACTTATTTAAGTGATCTCTACAATCCTCTATGGGGCTTGAACTCACCACCCCGAGACTAAGAGCCACATGCTTTTCTGACTGAGCCAGCCAGGTGCTCCCCCTTAAGCACCAGTTTTCAACCCACCCCAGATCCTGGGGCCGTCAGCCTCCTGCCTCCCCCAGTTGTCCTGCCCTGAGGTTCCAACTTGCCTCTGGGCCATAGAACAGAGCCATGCTTTGGTGTACAAGATGGCTGCAGAGTAACTGGGCCACAATTCTATCAATTGTAGGACATCTATGTGCCATGTCCCCATATGCCCATGAGCGAGCAGTCTCAGGGTTTATGCACACCAGTTTGCCTGGGAGTATCATTTCAGGCCTCTTGCTCCGGCATAATTATTACTGGGATCCCCCTTCATCCTACAAGTGCCCTGTTCTGGACCATAAACTATGGGAGCATATAGTTATATCCTCGCTCGCTGGGCGATGTTCCTCATGGGACTCTATCTTCTAGTTTTCAGGGGCTCCAAGCTACAGTGCTCTCTCATTGCCTCTTCCAGCCTTCTCTGAAAGTCTGTGAACTTCTCAAACTTTCACAAAGGCATTATCAGAGCTGAAAGCTTCCCTAAAGGCGTTAGAATTGTGGCAACTTGTTCTGGACAGAAGGTGATTTCCCAGCCTGGTTCTAAGTAAAAGCTTTCAATTCTTCCAGGTGCTTTGATTTTCTGGCTTTCATGACTGTTCCACAGACATTTCTGCAGCAGCAGACTGGGCAACAGTCAATGAGCCATTGATTAGAGCCATATTACAGCTGTACGAGTCAGTCTCTGAGATCCCCACATTTGTCATTCAGTTTAATTCAGCAGACATCGACCGAGCACGTGGTTTAAGCAAACACTAGATGACTCCAGTGGTCCTTTGCCAATTTTGAAACTTGTAGCTTATTTGAACTTAAGCTGCCATGATAGGAAGAGCCATGGTTCTGTTAACTCCTTGTATCAGGTGTCTGTTGCTGAAAGCTTGCTTCTAGTAATTGTGGATTTGTTTGTACTGGACCAGCTCTCCTGTTAATAATAATGATAAACTCTAGAAACATGCTTTTTTTTAAAAAAAAAAACAACCCTCATCAGGCCTTGGAGAGTAACAAAAACAGGCAGAAATGAAAGGGGATTTGACACCTGAAGAATCATCTCTGACTACGTTTCTCATTTTTATAGGATTGTACTTGCCACAGGTTCTAGTTGTAGTAAAATTTCACACAGGTACCTGAAGTCTCTCTTGTTGAGGGATTGAGAACTAAGTTTGGGGCAACCACCATATCTCAAAAGTGAGAGGAAAAATCTATATGGAAGAGAAACACAAAAGGAGGCAGCCTACATTCTATGTATAGATTCTACCTACATTTCTGTCTTCAACTCTAAATTTTGGAGGTAAGTTCCAAGTAGTAGCTTAAATGAAAAGCACTGGGTAGAACTACTACTGTTGGCTACTAAAGGGGAGACCAGGTTTGAAGTTTGAGTTCAGCCACATTACCTGCTACAATGAAAATCTATAAACTTGAGAAGAACATAACAGAATCCAGAGTCATTACAGGATATCTTTGACAATGTCTAGAATGCAAATCCAAATTACTAGACCTACCCAGAAACAGGAAAGTGTGATCCATAGTCAAGTTATCTTTTGCTATAGTATCACATGTAATAGCCAATCACAAGAGCTTGGTAACATACAAAAATAAGCATTTATTTTTGTTTACATGTCTACAGATCAACTGATTGCTTCTGCTGACTTGGCTGGGCTCCAGACATCCCTGGTCAGTTACAATTTGGCTAAGTAGCTTCACTAATTTCAGCTGAATCCTCTTTCATATCTCAGGCCTCAGTGTGGGCAACAGAGCTGGTTTTGTTTTGCTCCAGTTGCCTTCCACTGCATTCCATTGACCCAAGGCAGCTACAGGGACAGTGGCATGAGCTGTGAGGTCACAATGATGGGACCTGGGTACAAGAAGAGGTGAAGAACTGGGAGATTTTTGTAATCCATCCATTACAGCCATAAAATTATGATTCTGCCTTTGTTTGGTGGGAGGAGATCCCAGGAAATACCAGTAGGGAGTAAGGAGATTGAGCCAAGGGAGGGAAGAAAGCCATTCAAGATGTGCTGAGCAGATTATTGCTGAGGGCATCTGGCACATAATTCCTCTGGAGACCTCAGGAGACCATGAGAAACATGCCTCTCAGAGTTTGTCTACCCAAGTGGTGAGGGAACTGGGATATTTTTCCATTGAATCCCATTCATCATAGGGCTGCTTCCTGAAGCATTGATTCCCCAACACATTCCTTTTGACTCTTGATATTTTTGCCTGATGGACTGTTTCTTGGAAAGGAGTAGAAGGTGGGTGGGGTTTTTACCCAGGTCAGGCCATAGCTGACCCAAGACAAAAAGCATAGAAATAGAAGTGAACTGGATCCACCAAGAGGAAGACAGGGCAGGGATTCGTCAGAGCTCTGGGGAGGGCCCTGGGTACACATACTCCATGCAAAGGAATGTTTAAGTCAAATATACCTACATCTCTAGTCGATGAAAGCCCTGAGTGACATCATCTGGGTTTAAAATTCTAAGACAAAGTTCTTGATGGGGGCAGTCGTGAGGCCTATAAATATTTTCAGAAGTGCATTTTCTAAATATATGTGCCTGCCTCGCATCCTCTATGAATTAGAGCTAGTTTACTCTTTTCCATCCGTGTGCTGGAAATGTTTAACAATTGGCTCCCAAGGAAAAATGTGCATACACACACACACACACACACACACACTACAGAAGCTTATTGTAAATTTTACTTATATTAAATATGTGTGGCACACAATTTACTACTAATAAAATATACAATATTCTTTATTATAAGTTCCCTATACTAATAGATTCCCAGAGAATACATTAGTTGGCTTTTGCAAATTTTTTTTAGAATTTTGTCCATAATCAACCTATCACTGCATTGATCAATAAGCAGTTACAACATGAATGTTAGTTGGAGGTTTTGTCTATGTCAGTAAGATGAATGGGAAACAATGAAATCATGTGTCAGAATTTCACCCATTTGTCAATGACGTAAGCAGTCTCTTTTCTGTGTCAGATAGTTTTTGAATACTAGACCATTTCCTCAAATTTGTGTGCTATTCACACTGTATTTTATTAGTAACAGATAAAGTATTAGTATTAGTCACAGATACAATATGCTTTTACGTTAACCTGCATTATTGACACTTCCTTTATCACTTTCTTGTCTGGAAATCCACAAAAAGAAAGCCAAGCACTGATTGGGAGAATTTGCCGAGTTTTGTGGTGTAAATACTTCCTCCTTGGTTGAGTTCAGGCTCCCACTATGAGGCCATTGACCGTGGAGTTGGGAAGGTCTCAGTAGAATCACTCCTGGTTTTTCCTCGTGCGGACACAATAGCCACACATAACCTTAAGAGCATAAATAGGGCAAACTGTAGTTTGCCTATTAAACCTATTAAAATAATTACTAAGCGGTGAGGTTTTGGAATTTATTATATTTGGTATTAATGTAATTTATTATAATTTAACATAATTTAATTTTCACTAATGGCTGGGTTTAGCAATCAACTTGCAAAATTTCTGAAAATTTAATAAGGCTTTTGCAAAGGCACGTGAGCTGGCTCCAGAGCATCACTATGGCCTCTTCCCTTTCTACCCACATGTGGGACTTCTAAGAGACTTCTAGGAGAAATGTATGTCTCCCTCACAATCGTATCCTCAGGACCTGGCCTGACTCCTGGCACAGGGAATGCCCTGAATAAAGGGTCAGTGAGTAAAATCTTAGGCTTCTTTTGTTTCTAAGAACCCATGATGCTAAAGGGTTGATCTTCTAGTCCTCCTTCCCCTACCCAGTGAGAGACGGTGAGGTGTAGACATTAAGGCTGCCTGAATTTGGATCCCAGCTCTGCTGCTGACTTGCTATGTGACTTTCAGCAGTTTATAACCTCCCCATGCCTGGATTTCTCTCTTGTAAAATAGGCATCATAGTACTGGTCCCCACCCCCACCCCACCCCCACACACACAGAGGTGTAATCATGTGACATGAGTGCGTGACTATGTTTCAAGGGCTAAGAACAGTACCTGGTACTTGTAGACCCCATATTGATATTTGCTATTATTATTATGATTATATTTCAAGATTTTATTTATTTAGTCATGAAAGACACACAGAGAGAGGCAGAGACACAGGCAAAGGGAGAAGCAGGTTCCCTGCAGGGAGCCTGATGTGGGACAGGATCCCAGGACCCCAGGATCACACTCTGAGCCAAAGGCAGACACTCAACCACTGAGCTACTCAGGTGCCTCTGTTATTATTATTATTGTTGTTGTTGTTATTGTTATTATTAGCTAATCATTTGCCAGGCACTCTGCTAGAGTGCCTGCTTTGTAGTTTTTAAAACAGTATTTATAGATGAGGTAACTAAGGTCCAGAGAGACCTTGTGGTGCAGCTAGTTGGGGGCAGAGCTGCAAAGGGGACCCAGACCCAGGCTGTTAGCTCCAAAGTGCAGATCTGACTCATGCCATGGGGTCGGGAGTCCATGAATCTAGAATACCGTGTTTTCCTTGTGCATCATTCAAAATAGCTGTGATAGCTCTAGACTCTATTTGGATATATCAATTTATTTCAAAGGTCGTTTGCTTTATTTTCTTTAGTTGAAGGGGTGTGTGCGAGAAAAACTTTTTTTTTATGAATTAATTTTTTATTGGTGTTCAATTTACCAACATACAGAATAACGAGAAAAACTTTTGTATCCACCAACTGGATTCAAAAGATGCAAACATCTTGTCGTATTTCTTCAGTTTTTTTACGTAGCAAAGCGTTATAGAGAAGGAATCGATGTCATTTTGCTTCTGAGGTGAGGCCCAAGGGCAAACCTCTGACTCCATAGAGTTTAAGAAGGAAGGAAGGAAGGATGGGGCGTCTGTTTGCAGGTGAGGAGCCTCATGCAGGTTGGGGTGGGTGCAGCCCCTGTGTCACCCACATGGAGCGCCCTTGCTGTGCAGCCCGGGATGGGGTGTCAGGGGGACAGCCGTGCATTACCCCAGCCTGCGTTGTTTCCCAAGCGCTTCCCGTCCCGGGGTTGAAGGCCTGCGAGGACCCCCAAGAGGCCTCAGATTCAGTCTTAGCACAGAATTTGCAAAGGAAAGAACACATCGATCCGGCATCTCTGAGGATGGGAATGGGGCTGAAATCTGCCAGTGGCATTTCCCAAAAACGCTGAACAGGAAGCGCACTCCGAAGACACAGCAAATTTCTTAGGCTCTTCATCCTCCTCAACTGAGACTCCCCAGCATGTGATTATTCCTTGCCCTCCTCCCTGCCCTGCTTCCTCCCCCGAGGGCCCCCCAGCACCCCAGCCTGCAGCCCCAGCTCCCACCCTCCTCTCGGGGTGCAGTATTTTTTTGTCTATTTATTTTTATTTTTATTTATTTATTTGAGAGAGAACAGGACATGGGGTTCGATCCCTGGACCCTGGGATCATGACCTGAGCCAAAGGCAGATGCTTAACCAACGGGGCCCCCCAGGCACCCCTCCTTTTGGTCTGTTTAAGATATAGTTCACACACGGTGCAATCCATCCGTGTCAGGTGCACAGCTCAGCAGAGTCTAGGAAATTCAGAGAGATGTGCGGTCGCCACCGCAGCCAGTTCCAGAACATTCTCATCATCTCAAAGAGAAACCCTGTACCCTTTAGCGATCACCCCCTCATCTCCCCAGTGCACCTCACAGCCTCAGGCAATGTGGAAGCTACTTTGTGCCTCTGTATGTCCCGTCCCTGTCAATCTCCCAGATCTGGGGTCAGGCCTTTTTAATGTCATCAGCCAATTTTGCCACGGCAGCTCCTTCCTGTCTCCCTCGTCACCCATCAGGGGACTCTGCACGACAAGGGAAGCTCCTCTTGGATGCGGTGTGGTGGGGGACCGGGTGGGGGCAGCTGCCACGGTCATCCACGTACACGATGACCTCCGATCGGAGGTAAATCGAATTACTGCTCTAATAGAGGCCTAATTGGCAGCCTTGGCAAAGAGATGACTTCCTCTGGGGAAGACAGGGCAGCGATCCATGGAGCAGTGAGGCCGAAGCGGAGTCGTGAAAGATAGATAAGGTGTCACCAGGTCAAAAGCAGGACAGGAAGCTTCCTGGATGAGGGAGCGTGGGGGACAGAAGACACAGGCTTCGGGTGGCAGGAAGCAGGGGTGTGAGAGGCGCTGGCTCCCTGGGGTCCTGCGTGATGAGGCTGGAAAGCTAATGAGAGGTACTGCTTACGGTAGCATTGCTCAGTTTTTATTTCGTTATCGCCCCCCCAGAGGAGAAAAATTAAATTTAAATATAATTTGTCCCTAAGAGAAGAAATTAAATAGGAAGGAATGCAATTTTGTCGCGTGGGGCTGAGCTCTGGAGGGCCACAGACTCCTGTGATGTCTCGGATTTTCACCAGTTTTCGCCACGTAGGGGGTGGCGTGGCGGGTGGAGAGAGAGTGGGCGAGGGCACGCTTACTGGGCACCCTCATGTCTCATTCGAGTCTCAGATTGGCCCTGACACGGGCCCTAATTCATAACCTCCTCTGAGCAGGTGCGGAAGCTAAGGTTCGCAGTTGTGTGAATCCCCCATGGAGACTCTGATGATCCAGCCCTGGGAGGGGGAGAGGGGAGGGAGGGGGAGGCCGCAGCTACAGGCAGGATCTGCACCCTGGTCACCCTTTAGAATTGTCCCAGGGAGTTTTTAGAATCTGCCATGCCTTTGTTTTTTATTTTATTTTATTTTATTTTATTTTATTTTATTTTATTTTATTTTATTTTATTTATTTATTTTATTTTATTTTATTTTATTTTATTTTATTTTATTTTATTTATTTTATTTACTGGGATGCCCGGGTGGCTCAGTGGTTGAGCATCTGCCTCAGCTCAGGTCGTGATCCCGGGGTCCTGGGATTGAATCGGGACCTGCAGGGAGCCTGCTTCTCCCTCTGCCTGTGTCTCTGCCTCTCTCTGTGTCTCTCATGACTAAATGACTTATTTGAGGGAGAAAGAGAGAGCATGAGCAAGGGGGTAGGGCAGGGGGAGAGGGAGAAGCAGGCTCCTCGCTGAGCAGGGAGCCCAATGCAGGATTTGATTCCAGGACCCCAAGATCACAACCTGAGCCGAAGGCAGATGCTTCACTGACTGAGCCACCCAGGCGCCCCAGAACCTGTCATGCCTTGGCCTCACCCCACACCCCTTCCACCAGAATCTTTGGGGACTGGGCCTGAACTCCTAGGATTTTGTAAAGTTCCTCATTTAACTGAAATGTGCAGCCGGGCCTGAGCCCTCGTGATAGGAGCACCGCCTCTGGCGGGAAGCAGGCCAGGGCCAGTGGGCCCCCATGCTCCTTGATGCTTCTGCCTCTCTGGTCCCCCTCGGCCTCCCTGGGCACCTCTTCTCCTGTCCACCCATGTCAGCAGGGGTTAGTGAACTGCCACTAGGCCACATCTGACCAGGGCTTGGTTTGTTCATCGAGTTTTATTGGAACAACCAGGCACTTTCATTTACATATAATCTGTGGCTACTTTGTGGCTACAGCAGCAGAACCGGGCCACCCCCTGCAAAGCATAATCTATTTCCCATGTGGCCCTTCCAGAAAAGGTCACTGGCCCCCAATTTAAAATGCCGGTGTTTCCTACGGCTTCATCGTGGGCCCCCTTTTCTGTTCACTCCTGTGCTCTCTCGGGGCAGAGAGACCCACTCTGGTGTCTCGAAGGTCATCTGCGTGCCCAGGGCTCTCACACGTCTGGGTGGCAGGAGTGAGTCTGGGGACACAAACCAGGATGTAAAAATGTACGGTGTAAAGAGCAGCTGTGCAAGGGCGGACAGAGAGCCAGCTTGGCCACGCTTGGGCTGGATAAGGGCTCCGCGAACTCAGCGAGGAGAAGCAGGGAGATGCTGATGCGTGTTCCTGGGGACACTGTGCTCCCCTTCTCTACCCCTGTGCCAAGCCCTGGGACGGAGGGTAGCATGAAGCCCCTGAGAGGCTGCGGAGAACCCAAGAGGATGGGGAAGCGGCGTTGCCCATGCCCACGCGCGCTCGGGAATGTGGCCGGGCCCAGCACGTACGCCCCAGCGCGTATGCCTAGGTGGGAGCAGGGAGGGACTGGCTGACCTGGGTCACCACGCTCATGGCCTCAGATGGCCCGCAACGTCCTCGTGCACCCGGCAAGGCTTGGGGAGCGGCCACAGACTCCTCATCCCCCTGGAAGAGGGATCCAGAAGGGCCTAGACCAAGCCTTGGAGACACACGTGCAGACCAGAGACCACAGATCAGCAGGACCAGGAGCTTAGAGACCGTTCTGGGCCGAGAGGAGAACCGAGGTTCCACTTTTGCCGCCCTGAAAAGTGCAGGCTGTAGCAGGAGGTCAGCAGTTTATAGAAGGTGGGAGACGCTCCTCTCTCCGGCGCCGTGTTTCAGCGGGAGATTCATCCTCACGAGGTTCATGTCTGGGCCTTTCCTGTGCATCAGACACTATCCGCGTCTCCACTGGGAAGCTTGTCGGGCCCACCAGACCCACTGGCCCGTGGCGAGCTGCCCGCCTCTTCCAGAACCTGCTCCTCCTCCTCCGCCATCCTCCCCATCTCGGGGCAGGGAACCCCAGCGGCCTCATCACCCCGACAGGCACCAGGTCACCTCCTGCCTTTGGCCCTGAGCACCTCTGTGCACGACCTGGTGGTCCTCCCTCCCCCCCGCCCGAGAATCCTGCTAGGGGATTTTCGCAAGCTGCTCTCCCTCTATTTATTGTCCCTCTTCTGTCTCCTCCCCAGGCTGGTGATAACACTGATAAAAATAACACAATTAGCATTAATAGTTAACACCTCTCATTGATTGGGTGCTAATTGCTCTTAATACAGTATCTCACTTCATCTTCGCATCGACCTACTTCCGCTCCTGCTAGCACTCCCATCTTACGGACGAGGAAGACGAAAGTCAGGAAAGTGAGGGCTTCGCCGGAGGCCACAAGGATGTGCCAGGGAAGGATTGGAAGCTCTGACTCAGCTGCGCTCTTCACTCAGCATCACCTTGTCCTATCATTGGCTTCAAATCTTTTGATTATTGTGTTATTGTTGGGTTGTTTTTTTTTTGTCTACATACGTTTCCTATTTCTACCATTATCTCTTGGGGCACAGCTCCGCTCCACGTGTCTGCGGAGGAGGCCTCATGGGTCTTTTAGGAGCTGCCCTCACGTTGCCATGTAGGCCCCAGAGGACCATTCAGAGTCGCTGAAATCGATATTGAAGGGGACCTGGTTGATTCGGGGGGGCCGGGTGGGTGGGTGGCGGTGGGTTCTCAAACTGAAAGCATAAACAGAGAAAGAAGATACAGACTTCTTTCTTTCCCAGGGCTTTTTTCTGTGTTCAGAGTCTTACGTGTTGCGTTAGTGAAGATGCTTTGGGCAACAAGTAATAGAAACCATGACTCACGCTGGCTTTGCAGCAGGGCTGACCGGCTCTCATGCCCGGAGCCCTGAGGGAGGGGAGCAGCGGGGCCCACCCGCCGAGTGGTTCAGCAATGTCAAAAAATACCTGGACTCCTGCCTTCGCCTCCTTCACGCACAGGGTCAGCTTCCGGCCAGTGGTGACTTTCCTTGGGGTGGACTCCTGTGTGCTGCGAGCAGCAGAGGCTATTTCTCCCTCATTCACAACCCAGGAGAGGATGGAAACCCAGCATGGAGCCCAAGTGCAGCCCTTGGGCTCTCGGCCGTATTAGCTCAAGCAGAGGAACAGTCATTAGCGACCTTTCCCGCACCAAGTGACCAAAGGCTGGTTTCCTGAACCAGGTTTATACTTTACATGCCATTGTATCCAACAATCGGAACAATCGGACGTGCCTCTTGGACGTGCCCTAATAAATGTCTGCAATCACATGGATAATTACTTAGCATTACTTCATTTTTTTTTTTTGAGCCCAACACGAGGCTTGAACTTATGACCCTGAGATCAAGACCTGAGCTGAGATCAAGAGTCGGCTGCCCCACTGACTGAGCCAGCCAGGCGCCCCCAACGTTACCTTATTCTATAGGCTAGGAACCTGGAGCGCTGTGAGCTGCTGAAGTTACTGAAGAGTAAGGGGTAACGTTGAGATTTGAACCCAGATCTGGCTGCACTGGACACTCCTGAGAATCTCCAGAGCTTCCGTGGGAAGACAGTTTGCCCCCCTTGAGAGTGTTCCCTTTATTTTATTTTTTAAAAATATTTATTTGTTTATTCATGAGAAACACAGAGAGAGAGAGAGGCAGAGACACAGGCAGAGGGAGAAGCAGGCTCCATGCAGGGAGCCCCACGTGGGACTCGATTCTGGGTCTCCAGGATCACTCCCTGGGCCGAAGGCAGGTGTTCAACCGCTGAGCCCCCCAGGGGTCCCGAGAGTGTTCCCTTTAAAGGCTGCCTGTGTCCTCTAGGAGCAGGAGACACCTTATACAAATACCCTAATTAACAAGAAGACGTGCCTCATTTGTCAGTGGGAAAGGTCTCCGAGCCACACAGTTATGGAGCTGAACGGAGGCCAAGACATCGGTACGATTTCGGGTCTGATTGGTTTCTCCCCGTCCAGGTCGGTGACTCAGTTCTTCATTTTCCCAAATCTGTTTGGCTGTGGAGCGCACTTGGCCCATTAGAGACCCATTTTGGTGGGACGGTATTTTTGATAACCACACAAAATCCCTCTGAGCCCACTGTGCACTAGCAGGTGAGGCCGGGCACGCGTGTCGCTTGGGTACCTGCGCTTTGCGGGGCACTTTGCATGTGCAATCAGCTGTCGGACAGGAGGACTCCCTGTCCCTCGGGGTCTGGGCAAACTTGTGTTGAACCTCCATCCATCAGCTGTGGAAATCTAAGGGTCTGTAAATTCCGGCCTGTGACCCCGGGGTCCCCAGATGTTGAGTCCCTCCCACCATGTCAACCCTAATGTGCAACTTCTCCCCTTTCGGCTTCCACTGCAAAACCCAAGCAAAGCGTTTATGAGCATTGGAGGGATGAGGTAGGGGTGTGGTTTGTGCTCTAACGGCTCTCAAACTCCGGTGCGAATCCGAAGCTCCAGAAGAACTAACATCACAGAACCTGAGCTCCATGAAGAAGGATATGGTTTGGACTTTCGGAAAAAGAACCCTTGTATTTTTTTCTTAAAGATTTTATTTATTTATTCATGAGACACACACAGAGAGAGGCAGAGACACAGGCAGAGGGAGAAGCAGGCTCCACGCAGGGAGCCTGATGTGGGACTCGATCCCGGGACTCCAGGGTCATGCCCTGAGCCAAAGGCAGATGCTCAACCACTGAGCCACCCAGGTGCCCTGAGACCCCTTATATTATAGGAACAGAATCCTTTATGGGGGTGGAGGGGAAGAGGTATTAGGGGGGTGTAAGGGTCCCTGGCCATCCAATACACCCTCTCATTCATTTCTTTTTTTAAGTTTTTAGTGAGGAGGGGGTTCTGTTTTGTTGGGATTTTCTTTTTTCTGTTCTTTTTTCCTTTTCTTTTATTTTTTGCCTTTTCTTCTTTCTTCTTTTCTTTTTATTCTTCTTTCTTTCTTTTTCTTTCTTTTCTTTTTTCTTTTTTCTTTCTTCTTTTCTTATTTTTCTTTTCTTTCTTTTTTTTTCCTGCTCTTTTCCCCTTAAGAAAAAGAATAAAAACTCTCAACTCCCCATTTACTGCCAGGAGCTTTATGGGCCGCTTTACAGAGGGGGAAGCGGGCTCTGAGAAGTTGCGTTCTGTATGCAAGGCCTCCTCACCAGGCCAGCGAACGCTGCATCCGGGTGTTGAATCGGGCCTTGCCTGACTCCAGAACCTACGCATTTTCTGTTGTAAGAGAGCAGCCAGGACCAGAGATAAGAAAGCCCAGCAGAACATTCCGGGTGCTAACGCCTGCCCGGGATCCTCACCCCCGGGGCAGGACGAGGAAGTCTGACGGGAGAGGGGAAGCGCGGGAGGCTCGTGTTCAGAGCTCACTCCGCTTGGGAGCCCGGAGCCCTGAGCCTGCTTGGCTGCCAGCCAGCTGCTACAGACATTAGAGAGTCACTACCCCGCCCCATGCCTCAGTTTCCACTCTTTCAGCACAACTTCCTGTTTGCCCCCCTTGGTGCCTTCAGCCCCATGCACCTGCTCTCAACCTCCCTGAAGGAACAACCCCTTTCCCCCTGGGCTCTCAGAGCCCTGCTGGCCTTACATACCTCCTGGCAGGCTCCAGACTCCTTATTTGAACATGTAAACCGTGTCCCTCTCAGTGCCCGATCCCCTCGCCTTCTATTCGTTCCTTACCCCCCACGCAGCCCCAAACAGGATTGACGTGGCCACCTGTCATCCCAGCCCGAGTGCGTCCCGAGTGCACACCGTCCTCTCTTACGCTGCGGTCCTACAGGCAGGTACTTTCTGCAGAGATGTTTCCCTTGTGCCTCTTGTTTAGCTCTGCGTCCCCTGCTCCTGAACATTACACCCAGCGCGGGGCCTTCCTGCTGGAGGCAGGTGCCCCCCCACCATGGCTGCACTTTAACCAAGAGCTTTGGTTGTCACCTCCCAGCATGTGCCCCTCAGGCTCAGGGGCTGTATTTCTGCTGGCTTTTTCTAAGGTGTGCACCTGAGGTGTCCTCTCCTGCTCCCTCCTGTAGATCTGCCTGCTTTTTGCAGCCCCTCTCCCATTTTGGAATTTGGAGTTTTTGTGTTTCTTGGTTTTAGGATGCAAAACTCCCAGTATTAGGGCCCCTGGGGTGGGGGGGCTCAGTTGGTTGCATGTCTGACTCTTGATTGCAGCTCAGGTCATGATCTCAGGGTTGTGAAATCAAGCCCTGCCTCAGGCTCTGTGCTGGGCATGGAGCCTGCTTAAGATTCTCTCTCCCTCTCTGTCTGCCCCTCCCCGCCAAAAAACTAACAAAACCTCACATTATTCCTGTGTCTCGCAGTGTCCTGTCTGCTTTCATCCCAGCCTACCTCTAGCCTCATCTGCTCACCTGCTGCTCCCATTGACGTTCTATGTGTCACACACACTGGACCTCTTTATATTCCTCTGATGTTCCAAGAAAGCACCATGTTCCCTCCCACCCCAGGGCCTTTGCACATGCTGCTCTCTCTGCCCGGAATGCTCTTTCTTGCTCTCTTGCTTAACTCCTGCTGTGTCTCATGTCTCAGCTTAGTTATGCTTCTTCACAGAAGCCTTCCCTGACGTTTTTGCCTCGATCAGAAGCTCCAACAACTCTACACCCTCTTGGGACCTTCTTTCTTCATCGAACTCATGAGGGATGTAATTTTGCATTCATCTGTCATTGCTACTTCATGTGTGCCTCCCCATTTGGGGATAGACTATGTGGCTCACTGCTCTATCTCAGTTTCTGCCAGTATGTCGTTCATTGTAAGGACTCAACAAGTATTTGTTGAAAGAAAGACCAAAAAAAAAAAAAAAAGAGGAAAGAAAGGAGAGAAGGAAGCAAAGCCAGGTAAATGTGTCACCCATGTTACAGTTAGTGACGAGTTGAACTGGGACATGCCCCTGGGTCCTCGGCATCCAGAGCTCTTGTTCTTTCCTTTCCATAACAGCCACAACCCAGCTCCCAGCAGTTTGGGTCTCGGGCCCAGGCTCTGTCTGCCTTGTCTTCAGGACCTGCTCCCTTCCCTGTGGCTTCTCCAGATGGTCCGTGAGAACGTCTCTGGTCCTATTTATACCCTGCATTTTCCTTTTCATCATTTTTACTGTAGATGACACTTGATTTAATCATTTTAATCAAGGAATTAATGGCATTTGTTCCCCTAGGCAGTTTTTAAGGAAAGGGTGTGATTTTCTGAACATAAAATAGGTGATAGAAGGGTGCGCTCAGTCTTGTGCCTGGGGCAGTGGCTTCCCTGCTCCCCACCGTGTCCAGCTGAAATGGTATTTCTATTCACCCCCAGCTCTGCTGGCTTTTGGGAGCTTAGGTGTCTGGGTTACTTGTGTTATTATTGAATATGGCAACGGTGACTCGATGGGCCTATTCTCTGCCAGAACGCACTCGCTCATTCATTCGGCTGCATGCAGGGATAAAACAGTCTGGGTTGAGCAGTGGTCCTGCCTCTCACCCCCCAGTCTCAGAGAGAGGCAGTGTTCCACAACCTCTGGATTTTTCTCTACCACCTGCGAGCACTGTGACCTTGAGCAGGTGACTTGACTCTTTGACCCTCAGTTCCCTCCTCTGTCAACTGGGTTAATAATGTCTAGCTCTGGGAGGCATTGTGATGAGGGCATGGATGCTGCTCTGGACCGAATGTTGGTGTCTCTCACCCCTCAATTCATATCTTGAAATCCTAACTCCTAATAAGATGGCATTTGGAGGTGGAGCCTTTGGGGGCATTAGGTCACGAGGGCAGATTCCTCATGGTGGCATTAGCGTCCTTATAGAATAGACCCCAGAGAGCTCCCTGGCCCTTTCCTCCACGTGGCGACCCAGCAAGAAGGTGGCCATCTGGGAACCAGGAAGCGGGTCTCACCAGACACCGGGTCTGCTGGACTCCCCACCCTCCATGGGTGTGAGAAATATAGTTCTGGAGTTTCTAAGCCCCCCAGCTGATGATGTTTTATTATAGCAGCCCAAGGTGACCAAGACAGGGAGCAAGGGTGTGGCGTGCCTGCCCCAATGCTTGGCTCAAATAATGAATTTAAAGCATTTCCTGTATGTCATTCTCAAAAAAGGTGCATGTGATATGTCATAGTGGTGGTGGGGGAGGTCATTGAGAGGATATGAACACCGGTTGACCCATGAGCTAGACTTGGGTGATCAGAGGCCCCTCGCCCCTTCCCCTGTCCTTGGAATGTGCATTCTGCTTGCCTTCCCTGCTCCAGAAACTTCCCCAAGGACACAGCCTTGGGACAGTGATGTGATGCTAAGACTAACTGGATGAGTGACTTGGCTGAATCACATTAAGGCCTCTCTGTAGACTTAAGGCTTGGCAGGCCGGTGTGGAGACCTCCTCGCCTTGTGGTGCCCAAAACAAGCCTCAAGGGCAGTTCCCTTGCTTATCCTACCTGCCACCTACCGTTCAGGAGTGGCCCCCCTCTTCCTATGGTCTCTCCCTGCCCTCTGGGGCCAGGGGCCAGAATCAGGTCATCACACTCAGGAAGCCCCCAAGGAGGTTGGCAACCCACACGGGGCCTATGTCACTCACCAGCTAGGTGACCATGGGCATTTATCCCACATGTGCCTCAGTGTTCTCATTTGTGTAGCGCACTTATAATTCCCATTTTTGATCAAAGTTAGTACGAGGTGATGGAATCAGGGGAAAGTGGTGAAATGTTTTTGAAATGTGCATTCTAGAAGCGGCTGCCTCTTTTCAGCAGTGCGTGGTGGTTTCTGGAGATACCTGATTGGTTTGGCTAATTACACAAAAGTGTTTTCCAAAGCCCTTTTGAATGACATCCCTCGACGCAATAAAAGTACACATTCTATTGTAATTCAACCCAAGGAACTTTTACTGATTGCATGGTATGTCTCAGACACATTTGTGTGCTTTGTATTCCTTAAAACAAAAATCAATAAACGGCCCATGGAGCATTAAGTAGGGATTAGATGCGGAGAAATCACACTTCTATTTTATTTTATTTTATTTTTTTTCATTTTTTAAATAAATTTTTTTATAAATTTATTTTTTTTTGGTGTTCAATTTGCCAACATATAGCATAACACCCAGTGCTCATCCCATCAAGTGCCCCCCTCAGTGCCCGTCACCCAGTCACCCCCACCCCCCACCCACCTCCCTTTCTACCACCCCTAGTTCATTTCCTAGAGTTAGGAGTCTCTCATGTTCTGTCTCCCTTCTATTTTATAAAGGACTTTAAAGTGTCCCCAGTACCCCATAACAAGCTGCCGCTGGAGAACATCACCCATCACTTGAACTCTGGAAGGTCTTGGGGGTGGCCCTGCCTTAACATGACCGTTGGCTTCTGGAACATTGCTTTGCTGCCTTTACTTCCAGGATAAGTCCCTCACCTTTGGCCGCTCATCACTCTTTCCTCCCACATAAGGAAGCACTCAGGTTATTTCTGAGAGGCCCCAAAGTTCTCAGGGACTGTTCTTGCACGTTACTCTCTCCATCAGCAGAGCCTTCTGGGACGATACGCAAGCTTCTGTCATGGGCAGGGTGTTCTTGTGCCTTCTGGATGCCTGTGTGGCACCATGGCTCTCCCAGAACCACACTGAGTGTGGGCTTTATTCCGGCCAGGCTGACTCAGTCCTTCATCGGCGATGAGCTGGTGGGACTGGCCACGCTGCTCCTTTATGTGTACTTGTTTTACAAGTAAGGAAACAGGTCCGGATTGGCCAGGTGACTTGCCGTCATCTGCTCCCTTAGTCAGGAGCCAAGCTGGGGTCTAGGCTTATCTTGTATCACACCCAGTAGTTCAGCCAAATAAATTCAGCCTCTTCCTGGAATGCCACCGTTGTCTCAAAGGCCGAGTGTGCACGTGTGCATGGAGCATTCCAGAAGCCACTGCCTCCATGCATGGGTTCCTGTGACCCCGGCCTGTATCATCCCCATTTCCGCGTGCGCCTCCACAGCCTGGATGGCCCACTGGTTCTGTTAGCGCTTTCCATTTTTTTTTTTTTTTTTTTTTTTGTTAGCGCTTTCCTAGTTGGAAGGCATGGAGGATGTGATCCTGCTTGATTCCACTTTTATTAAAACCCTAATCCCAGGGTTTGTTCCTGACAGTTCCAGCCTACGTGTGAGGCTGGGGCAGAGAAATCCGCAATCGGTTCTAAGTTTGCAACAAACGTGTCAGACAGAGCCGACTCTGGGCTGCTTCTGTGATTTCCCCTCCTCCGGGGGAAAAGTTGAATTGATAGACTCAGAGCTCTTCAGGACACAGCACTCTGGACAGGACCCAGGGAGCATTTAAACCTCGCCTTTGCAAGTTTACCTCCAGGCTTTGAGGAATCCATTTCTGTTTGTCTATTAATTAATTTATTCATTAATTCTTTCAACAAATATGTCTTAGGGCCCTGCACTTGCTACCATAGGGAGGCACCGATGAATTAGGCATTACTGTTGTCCTTTTCTTGGTCTTATTTTTGGATCATTCTGTTTCTAAAATGATCCTTAGTGGTGCTCTCTGTGCCCCAGACCAGCTTAGTCATAGGTCAGAGGACACCCAGAGAGCAAGTGACACAACTAGGGGCTGAATCCAGATCATTTCCATGGCAATTCCAAGATTCTGCTGCCTCACCTCTGAGCGTTTTCCTACTACACAAACCCCTTTTCATTAATTTTTTTTAATTTTTAAAGATTTTATTTATTTATTTATTCATGAGAGACACACAGAGAGAGGCAGAGACACAGGCAGAGGGAGAAGCAGGCTCCATGCAGGGAATCTGATGCGGGACTCGATCCCAGGACCCCAGGATCACTCCCTGGGCTGAAAGCAGACGCTCAACCGCTGAGCCACCCAGACGTCCCAACCCCTTTCCATTTTTAGACTAGAGAGAGAGGGGGCACTGGTGATCCTTCAGGTTGGAGAAAGGCACCAACCATTGGCGCAGACTCTTCGCCTTCCTTCCATCCCTTCAGTGGTTACTGGTTTACTGAGCATGCGCGCTGGCCTGGCAGGTGCAGGTGCCACGGCCTGGCCCCTCCGAGCTTTGAAGGGGGAGAAAGTGGGCGAGGATGGCCACGGGGCTGAGGCAGAGACCTCATGCACCTGGCTGTGGAGAATGTGAGAGAAGTGACCATGGAGTCCCTTGGTCAGGCCCGACAAAGTCCCCGTTGCGGGGGGGTGGGGGGTGGGCTGTGTGTGTGTGGACAAGCTGGGGTCGTGAGGGGCCCAAGTGCCACCACAGGGAATTTGAGCTTTACCCTGCAGGAGAAGAAGAAACTCTAGATGTTTCTAGGGTGCAGTGGGAAGGCAGGGGCAAGTATGTCACCCCTTGAGGAGGTCAAGGTATTCTAGGGGGATGTTTGGGGTGAACTTAAAAGGATGAGTTTTAGACTCATCCCTCTAAAGGAGGGGTTTAGAGGGTTGAGTTTAGACTCAACCCTCTAAAGGAGGGTTGAGTTTAGACTCAACCCTCTAAAGGAGGGTTTAGAATGATAGACCTTGGGCTGGGAGAGGGATCTGGGGGTGACCTTTGTAGGCAGCCTATCACCATGTGCACAGTGTAAGGGGAATAAGCTAATGCACAGCTTATGTTAAATTTATAGTTTTCTTTTTCTTCCAAGTGGGTCCTCCTCAATTAACCTATGCTTGATTAATTGAAGTCCAGTAGCAATCAATACAAACTCATGTTTATCGAGACCTAAATTGTATGGAAATACTAAAAAGCCGTGTTCTCTAGGACTTTCCCTCGGAGCATTGGTTCTATAGGATGTTAATGGGTGTCACGTCCTTGAAGGGCTGCTCGCCAATTATACTTGGGGAAGTGCTGGGAAGCAAATACATGGCCGTCGGGCAGTGGAGCTTATGCTCTGAATCACTGCACCAAGTAGGTTTGAACAGGTAAGAGGGAGTCCTTGCCAGGTGGGAGGCCCTACTCCCAAGCCCGTACTTCCTCACCCCCATCACACGCAGAGGTAACTGCTCTGTGTTTTGTGTCGCCACTAGGCCTGCAGACATGGAGTCTAGAACCCACTGCAAAGCATGCATCTCCTCCAGTGCTGGACTGGCAACTTCTTGAGGGCCTAGAGTCTAGCCTAGAGTTATCTCCCATCCTGCAGTACATAGCTGGGTGCCTGGGGCTGAGACTTGGCCCATCTCTGATCATTTCCAAGGCCTGGAGCATCCCTGGACATAGCACGGTCCTAGGCCCTACCAACTTCCCAGTCAGCGAGATCCCTTAAACACTGTATGGCCCTTGTCAGTGACCGTTCCACCTTGGGACCATCGCCACAGCTGGCGCAATTCTCTCCCTAGGCTGGTCCTGTCAGCTCCCTGTTCCCTCTTAACTCTCCGTGGACACAGGCTCCAGCCTGCTGTGGCTAGGCAGTTTGTGACAGAAGCTGAAGTCAGAGGGAGGTCCTTAGGATGCAGAGGGAAAGACCCAATCCTTTGACTGCTGGCCAGAGTCCCTCGTGCGAAGCACAAAAGAAAGGCCACGTGGGGGAGATACTGGGTTGATCATGTATCCCTAAAATAGCTGCTATAATAGCATTGTGCTGTGATTATTGAAAGCTTGAGTTAGCAATTGATTTCGGGCTGAGAGATCAATGTGAAAAGAGATTGCAATGCGGGATTACGAAGAAGCCATCCGTGACCCCCACGCTTATGAAGCAGCCACGTCTACCTCCACCACACTTCTGTCACCTTCTTGTGATTGTATGTCTGTTAGTCTGTGCCATGGTGAACCCCTAGAGGTTAGGGGCCACAGGTGGCTCATCTTGAACAGCAGCTGGCTTATGGTAGGTGCTTAATTTATGATGCTCACAGCATTTCCTACTTTATGATGAAGAGACAGGCCTAGCACAGTTATATTCCCTTGGCCACAAAATCAGTAAGTTGGAAGAGTGGGGATTTGAACCCGAGTCAGTCTCACTGAAAAGTCAAAGTCTAAAAGAGTTAAAGAGAGTCCGTGTATGCATGTGGGGCTTCAGCTATGTCCACACGTTATCCATCAGTTTTGCTCCAGGGTCCAGACAGTTCTGGTGCCCTCTGGTCTTGGAGGCATTCTCTCTCCTGACCCGGACGCTGGATCATTGTCCCAGCACCAGATTTGTAGAAGGTCCTGACAAGACGTGCCCAAGTCCTCATATGTCTCCTTCCTTTGACCTTGGGCTCTCTTTGTGGAGTCCTTGCAATGACAAAGGACAAAGCTGTGACTGTTTTCTGAGCATTCCCAGGTCTAGGAGAGCACGAGAAGGCAACATGAAGGCCTGGATGTGGGGCAGGCGGTCTGCTTCCTTCACAAGCCCAGTAACCTGCTTTTACAGGCCAGCCAGTAAAATTCAGGCTCAGGTTTGGGGAGATAAATAATTTTCTGTGGGTTTTGACCAGGAACAGTTCATAAATGGTTGACACAGAGTTCCAGTGTTGCCTCTGCTTCTCATGAACTTTAGGGGTTTGGTTATGCTGACTCTTTTAACCACCATATAAATGATACATGGAGAAAGGGAATGAATCCAAGTAGTGACCACCCAGCAAGGATCCCAGACCTGAATCCTTTACACCCTGATACTAAATCTCTTGAATTCTGTTTTCTTTATTTATTAGAACTTGGGCTTGACGGGGTTCCTGGGTGGCACAGTTGGTTAAGTGTCTGCCTTTGGCTTAGGTCATGATCCCAGGGTTCTGAGATAGAGTCCCATGCCGGGCTCCCAGTTTAGCCGGGAGCCTGCTTCTCCCTCTCCCACTTCCCCTACTTGTGCTTTCTCTCTCTCTTTCTCTTTCTGTCAAATAAATTAATACAATTTAAAATTTTTTAAAAAAGGAAGTTGGTCTTGATGGACACTTCCTTTCCCACAATTTCCCTTTAAAATGCTCTCTCTTATTTGGAGACAGTCTCCTCCCTTCACTCCACAACATGGCTACAGGCGGGTAAGCCACACTTGTGTAAATCAGCAAACTGATTTAGTGTCTTGTGTGTGTAAGTGGATTCAGTCCCCACAGTCTTGTGAGGCAGTTGCTATTATTTTATCCATTTCACTTCTGAGTAAATGGAGACCCAGAGGTTAAGTAACTTGCCTGAGGTCACAAAGCAAGAAAAGATGTGGAGCGGGGAATTGAACGTGAACCAAACATGAACCGTATTGCAGCACATGGCGACACTCGCTGGTCACGCTCTCGCCATTGTTGAGGGGTCTAGATGTCACCCACCCCAAGTTGACCACTCAAAGTCCTTGCCTTGAATTTGGAATTGGATGTAAGTAATTGTTGATATTCTTGAACTTCTACACCACATCATTCTACCTTTATACTTTTCCCTGAATAGTTCCTTCACTCTACCAGGATTTTAGTCCATCAATCATCCAGTCCCATCAGATTTCTCATGTGAGAGTTGATTGGGAAAGGCTGGGATCCTGAATTTGGAATGGGGACATACTGAAATCTGAAATCCACATAAACCTGATCTTTTCCTGCCAGTAGAAGTAGTTTGCTGTCTGGTGTCTGAGGTTAGTGCCTTCCTTTGCTTGAAAATTCTGTGGTCATCTCACCTGGGGCAGATGCCAGTTCTCCTCAAAACCCGCAGTAGCCATTCCTATTGCTTGTAAGCACAAAATAAGGTTAAATCACACTCCGGAGGGGGGGGGGGCTGTAAGTAAATACTATGGCACAGGAAGAAATGAACTGTAAGACATTGCTAATGTATATTGGAAGTGTGAGTGACATATGTGGGAGTGGATTCTAAGGATGTTAAACAAAAGAGAGCAGATTCTAACACCGAATCAGGCTGAATTCATTGATATGATACTTTTACTAAGGACTCAGAATTTAACAGATTTCCTCACATAGTTGGAGATGGATCTAACAACTGGTTGAGTGATTGGAACTTACATTAACTAGTGGGCTATGTTTAATGAGGTTGAGAGGGCAGCATTTCGCTGGCAGGAGATGGAGGAGAAAACCAAAAGATTGGGAAAAAATAGTGTTGGAGTAGATGTATCATGTGTGGCTTGTACTCACCTCCGACTATGTTCCACACAACAGTTGTGGTACCAAGAAACAAGTAAGGTGTTGAGAGGTACACTCTTGAGGGAAGCACCTGTGTCCTTGAAAAGCTGTGATTGCTCTTTTTTCCAGGTGTGGCAATTAGGCATACCTGTTGAGATGGGCTCTTTGATTTCATTAGGGATGAAAGGAACCTGAAGTAGTGGAGGTCAAGTGGCAGCACTTCATGGTCAAAGACAAGATGGGTGTATTAACCATAAAGGGCAGCAGAGATATGTTGGTAATCAGAAACCTGTAGCCTCTAGGTGTCTTTGGCGATGGCTAACTGATCATAGTGTTCCTAGGAATCTAGGAATGGAAAGGATGCATTGGATAAGAGGACTGCAGGATCTACATGAAAGAAAAAAAAGAACTGTACATCTAATAGCCAATAACCTAACTTGATTTGAGGTCCCTTGGCGGAGGTCCTTACTCACCAAGATCATAAACCAGGTAAATACTGCATCCATGAGGGGAGTTTCAGAGCTTGATATCACCATCAGAGTCCTGAAAGGCACAGAGGTGGTGATATCTATCACTGCCTCATTAAACCCGCCAGTGTGACCTATATAGAAGGCAGATCGTTATTGGAGAATGACTGAACTGTCATAAACTTGATCATGTTGGGTTCTAATTGCAGTTGCTCTTCCAGCTGTAGTATCTATGCTGGAGTAAATTGGCAGGACCTCTTGCACTCAGTATATAGCCGTTGACCTGGGTAATGCCTTTTTCCCAACATCTATTTGCAAGCACCACCCGAAGCAGCTTGCTTTTCCCTAGCAGAGCCAACAGCACTCCATCGCAAGTTTGCCACAGGGCTACATCGGCTCTCTTGAACTTTGTCATAAAATGATACACAGAGCTTTTGATGATCCTGACATTCCATGAAACATAATACTGGTTTGCTATATTGATGGCATGTGATAACTGCAGCTGGGTAGCTAGAAGTCATAAGTTTTTTTTTTTTTTTTTGATGCCATAGGGAGACATAAGTGAATGAAAGGGTAGAAGGTACAAAAACTGAGGACTTTTCATCTCAGAGAAGTTTCTGAGTGTATATTGGCCTCGAGAATGTGGAAATAGCCCCTGTAAGACGAAAGACATCTTGCTGAATCTCATCCTACCTACCATGAAAGAAGTACCTTTGGACTGTTGTAAAACATTCATCTGTGCTACTTTGACACATGTACACAGTCATCTGAAAGCTGCCAGTTTAGCTGGGTACCAGAGCAGGAGAAGGCTCTACAGTGGGTGCAAGTTTCTCTACTGCCTGGATCTCATGATCCAGCAGATCCAATGATACTCAAAGTGTCTGTGCAAATAGACTGTATGAAGCCTCTGGACAGCATCAGCAGAGGATCGGGTGACTGGGTGGCTCAGTCGGTTAAGCGTCTGACTTTAGCTCAGGTCATAATCTCTGGGTCTTGAGATTGAGCTCCACATCAGGGCTCCCTGCTCAGTGGGGAGCCTGTTTTTCCCTCTCCCTCTGCCCCTCCCCTGCCTTGTGTACATGTAAGTGCTCTTTCTCTCTTTCAAAGAAGTAAATAAAATCTTTTAAAAACAACAAAACCAAACAGGATCGTAATGAAGCCTGCTAAGATTTTGGAGCAGATCTATCCCCTCTTTGGCAAATATCTATTATCCTCTTGAGAAATAGTTTCTACTTTGCTCCTGGGCCTTGGCAGACACTGAATGTGTAATCATAAGATAATCTGGGAACTGCGTGGGTTGAGCTTCCTGTTATAAATTGAGTGTTTCCAACCCACCTAGCCACAGGTTGGGAGAATACAGCAGCAATCTATCATCCAGTGGATTTGATACAGGAGAGACTGAGCTTGGGCAAGTCTGGAAGGGGAAAGTGAGTTTCTTGAGCAGATGGCTCAGGTTCCCATAACATTAGTTCCCACTGCATTACCTTCCTTCCCTCTGTCCGTGAGCTTAGTAACCTGGACCCAGCATTACCAAGGCTGACTGAGCTGACACTACTGCTTAAGTGCCTGATTGTCCAAATGTGGAGAGTGCCAGTAAGCTCTTGGTGTTGTACCATTCCCTGAGGGATCGTCTAGCTACTAGCAGTATGTTGATTACACTGGACCTCTTCTATCATGAAGGAGACAGAGATCTGTCCTCACTGAGACAGACACATATTCTGGGTTTAGGTTTGCCCTGTCCTCCTTCATGCTATTCTGCACCGCATGATTTCTGATCAAGGAACACATTTCACAGCAAAGCAAGAGCAACAGTGGGCTCATGCCCATGGAATGACGAGGCATCACTCTACCCTTCACCAGTCACAAGTGTCTGACCTAACTGAAATGTGAATGGCTTACTGAAGCTATATTTGGTTAGGAGACAACACTTTGAAAAGTTGAAGTTCTCTATTATAGGATGAGGCATCTATTTTTTGAAACAGAGGTCATTATGTAGTCCTATCTTTTCCATAGCCAGAATACACAGATCCAGAAACCAAGTGGTCAACCTGGGAGTGGTATCCCTTTAATAATCCACTGCAGACTTTTTGCTTTCCATCCCTAAAACGTTAGATGGTCTGGAGATCTTAGTCCCTAAGGAGGGGAATTCTGTCCCTAGGAGACACAACAGTGGGATACAATAATGGATGGTGAGGAGAAAAATTCTGTAACTGCACTGAAACTGTATAGTTACCTATAAACAGCAGGTGGTGTTACCTAATGTCATATACCCTGACTAGGAGCCGCCCAAACTCGTCTGATGCCCTCTTGGGGGAAATACTGTCATGGGGAAAACTAACCATACATCTGAGGGACACAGTCACTATAAAAGAAAGGCAAGAATGTGAGATTCAGCTGTACTATAAAAATAAAAATTAATGGTCTAGACAGGTCATAAATTCAAAATAAGGATAATAATTTTCCCCACAGAGATAAAAGAGGATATTGGTTACAGGAAGCAGGAGTGAGAAGTTAATAAAAGAGAATCGAATTGAAATGCATGGTGAGAAAAGTATTTTAAAATAAAGAACACAACAATGGGCTGCTGACAGAATGCAGAGTCAAGAACAAAATAGCTGGAAGCCAGCTTGAGGAGCTCTCTTGGAAGGCATTGGGAAGGAATAAAGAGTTGAAGAAAAGTCAATAATCTTATACTCGAAGTCCCAGAGGGAAAGTCAAAAAGAAATGGACAGGAGAGAATAATTGAAGAAATAATGATTTTGGGCATTCCAAAATTAAGGAATGATGAAAGGTCTTGATTGAAGATCTTCACAGAGGGTGAGACAGGACGGAAAAGGAAAAACAGACACCTTTGAATGTTAGAGAAAAATCTATCAAAGAAAAAGGGAAAGTACAGCTATCCACAGCAGGTAACATTTATCCAGCATTGTTATCCGGGAGGCACTGTTCCAAGTGTTCACATGAATGAACTTACTGAGCCCTTGTAGCAAGTCTAAGATGTGGGGACTCTTATCCTCCCTATTTGTACAGGAGGAAACAGAAGTATAGAGCATTTAAGTAACTTGTCCAAGATCTCAGAGTCAGGACATGGAGGAGAGGGCTCTTGAAGCCAGAAATGTCTGGCTCCGGAGTCTCAGTTCTTAAGCACCAAGCCCTCCTTGGAAAGTTTGTAGAGAGAGAAGACAGATCACTCAGGAGTATAAATCACCCCTTGGCATTAAACATCTCAACAGTACTGGTAGGGTCAAGAAGGCAGCAGAGAAATAATTTCAAAATGTTACAGGAAAAAAATAACTGGTAATGTAGAATCAGCTAAACCAGATGTAAAGAGGTTAAGTAAATTGCATGGAGAAATACATACAGTAAGGGGAGAAGCAGTCTTTGCTGTGGTCCATTAATCTTCTTAAATATTGCCTCTGCTAAATGCTGGTAGAATTGTGGCTCTGACAACCATTTTCTCTGAAAGTATAATTGCCTGCTTGGGAAGGAGGGCAGAGGATAAATGGTGCTCCCAGGTGGGCTTGCACTTTTGCCCTCCCTGCTTCTGAGAGCTGCTGAGCCAGGGCCATGGGGCCAAGAGCTGAGGCCATCACTAACGTTCGATAAAGTGAGACACCGACCCTCCCCTCCAGCTTCACACAGGTTGGAGGACAGAGGTAAATGCAAGGCAAGATCTTATGGATACATGAATTTTATGATGCAATCTCCAGGCTGTAAAACAGACGGGATGGATGCTCTCGAAAGCCCCTGAGATGGTTATAAAGTCAATGATTGGGTGTCATCTCGACTCAGAGGAAATATACTCAGTTGGGTCTGTGCTAACCAACCTTGACTTCAGACGTGTGCAATTTTAGCGTCATTAAAAAGTTGTCCAAGGCCAAGTTCCCCCATTCTAGAACCCACCAAAGGCCCACCATCATGGAACCATGCCATTTTGAAGTTGGCTAGCATTGGTGACTAGGGTTCTTAATTTTTATAGATGATAAACCAGAGACTAGAGACAATGTGTGATTTCCATCTCCCCCAAGGTCATCCAAATAGTAAAGGACAGCCAACACTTGAACTCCTATTAATTCAATGATTCCACTTGTATTTTTTGAGAGTCTATACTGCATATAGCAGACACTGTCCTGGGTCCTGGAGTCCATCAGGAAATGATGGTCTCTGCCATCCAAGAGTTTCCATTCTAGAAAGAGGCTAGTGAGTAGAGGCTGCACACTAATAAATGCTCACAGTAAGTAAGGTGGGGGCAGGTGAGAACCAGTGGGATGGGGGATGGTATCAGAAGTGGTAAGGATGGCATCAGGCTACCGTAGACTGAGACAACGGGGCACACCTTTTGAAGACATGCTATTTGAGATGAGATTTAGTCATTTGAGAATGAAGGTTGAGAGGAAAAACAAGACAATAGCTCCAAGGCAGGTACAGCTTTAGTCACTTGAGGTGGAAGGAAAGATGTTTTTGGAACAAAGTGAATGAGGGGGTAGGTGCCCTTGGCCACATTTTGGTAAGATGTTTGGGTTTTATTCTGTAAGCAATGGAAAGCCATCAAAGGGTTTAAAGTTAAATGATATCATAATATAATTTGTATTTTCCAGAAAGATCACACTGGCTGCTCTGTGGAGGTAGAGTTGCTGCAGCACAAGAGAAGATGCAGGGAGATCAAGGAGGGGGCATTTACCCAGCAGCAAGGACCACACTTCCAGTTACTCTCGGAAATTCTTCCCAATCCTATTATCCCATGATGCTATGAAATTTATCCAAATGAACCCAGTTTCCATCTTCTGGTTTCTGGTCAGGTTTTCCCCCACTGTGATGAGTTCCAACCATCTTTCATGGCACTGGAAGAAATGTGTAGGGCAAAAAATGATAATTTGAATTGTTTGCTTACACGAGAAGCTTTGCTTGTATTTCTGCCAACTGTGAGGCTCTCTGCCGGAGAGCAGGGATGAAGAAATTAAAGACGGAGTCTTTGCTGCCGAAAGTGGTGGTGGGTGGACTGTCAAGGGAACAGTCAGAGTGCTCTGTGCACAGAAGCAGGTCTTGCAGGGTGGAGGCAGCCTGAATCCTGGAAAAGCCAGGGGCACTGGCCTGGGAGCCTGAGTGGGAGACATGAGATCCATGTCGGAGCCTTGGCAATGCTTTTGAGTGTTGTGTGATGAAGATGAGTGTACATGTCCAAAAGGGAAGGGATGTTGAGGCAGAAGGATCAGCATTCCCAATGGCAGGTGGATAATAGCCTGTAGGGAGGGTTCAAATAACCGCCAGTCATTTGGTTTGGCTGGAGTGTAACTAGAGGGTATGCGGGGAGAGCTTCAGGGAAGGGAGCCTAAGAGGCTAAGAGTGGTGGGTAAGCACCCAGCCCTCATTCTGTCTGAGAGACTGTTTTGAATCCCTGCTTACAGTCTAGGTGGGTGATGCATTAGTTAGGACTCCTGGTTGCAGGAAAAGAGACTTGCTTTAACAGGTTTTACCAAGTAGGAATCGTTATTAAGTTTCAGGGATAGGAAATGGGATCCCAAAGGAGGGATAAAGCTGGGCCTCTGGTAGGAGCCCAAACCAGGCTTGGTAGGACTGTAAAAGTGTAAACCTTCCCCTCCTGAATCATGCTCACCACAATATAATTTCCTGGTTTCTCAGTCCTCAAGGCCACAAACAACTCCTGAGTTTTCATCTCTGTTGTTCGGGAGACCAGACAGTGTGGAGCAAAATTAGCAGACTTAGATCCAAATTCCCAGGAAAAGCATTTTCATCAACCTGTTTTGAGTAAAGTATTCACTCCACTAATCTGTTGCCAGGAAGGGTCAGGCCAGGTGGTAAAACATGGCTTCTGGGAGCCATGCTGGTACTCCTGTGGCTCGTGGGCTAATTTAGATAAAATCCTTAGCAATATGCCTGGCATGTGGTGATTTCCACAAGTGTAATTTCCACGAGGTAAGGGATGTGGGCAGGGGTGGGGATAAACAGGATCCTGGTGAAGACTTGTGTTCGGTAGTATCAGGCCACAGAGGATGCCCAACACACTGGCACAGAGCAGAGGCTCAATAGATGGTGAGGTTATTATTACATCAAAATGCTCTGCTTATGTTTTTGTCTTCCCTTCTGAAATGTTAGTTTCTTGGCCACAGAGACAGACTCATGCTTGTATTCTCAGCACCGCAGACAGTAACCAGTGCTCCCAACCATTGGCTGGGGTCTTCAACCCAAATGAATTACTCCTTCTTTCTCACTTACTGTCCCCCACAAGCTTGGACTTTCTTGAGCCTTATGGTCCTGAACACTACATTTTGGACCACTGTAAACTCTCTTTATCCTTCCGACCCAACCCACCTCCACAAGACTCCAGCACGCCTTGCAGCCAGCCATGCCTGAGTTATCTCAACACACAGACACATTTGCTAGCTAGCACATTTGCTGCTTTAATTAGACTAGTTTTGACAAGCTCCTAAAACTTTGTTTTTGATTTTTATCTTTGGGATGATTTAAAGCACCATAAAGCCGTGTAATTGTTGTGGGCAGGTCACATATTCACCAACATCCATCTGCTTCCTCAGAAAACCAACTACCCCCAAGCTCGGAATAGAGCATGGAAGGCAGACAATAAAAAGAGATTGCCATAGGTTAATGCTTTTCCTCTTGGCAAATGTTTTTGTTTTTGTTTGTGTTTTCGTTTTTCTATCTCTTGGGTTCTTGGCAGTATACTTCCATAACCGTTGTGACCTTCCTTTCATTTTCAACCAATAAAAAATAATGAACAGGCTGATATTTTGGGCACGTTGCTTTCAGAGAAAGTGAATATGTTTGCGTGGTGCCTGAGACTTTACAAAGAAAACTGCTATGCATTGTCTCATTTAACATAAACCTAGGAAGCAATGCGCATGGCCTGTTCTTGGTCCCATTTACAGGTAAGAAGCCCAAAGCTCGACAAAGTTCTTTGGACATTGTGTGGTCAATGAAGCTTCACGGAATGAGTGTTTATTGAGCCTCCACCTGATGGCCATGGTCAGTGAGGAGATACCACACACAGTACGATATTACTTGGGGCTTCTCTAGCGTGTTCTCTGGCAGCTCTATGCTTCCTTCTCTGCTCTCCTGTCTACTGACTTTTGGTCACTGGATAGTTTGTGTCAATAGAGCATCTCATTGAACCTAGTAAGGCCACATGGAGGCCATCGGTCCCAAGATGTGGCATCTGGGTGTGTGTTTTCGGTTCTTCTCCTAGCTGTTAGTGAATTCATAATTCTGCAACAGAATGCTCAGCGTGATCTCCACCCCAGGCATGAGCAGAAGCCCTTCTTTCAGTGCTCTTTTCCCGGAACTACACAGTTTAGCTCTCAGCACCTACTCATCCTTACATAGATAAATACAACTTTAAAAAAAAAATCTTCCCAGGAATATTCATTTTGGACTGTTTAAAAAGGAGGCTGTAAGATTTACAGGTTGACTGGTGAAGCTGTAGGTCACCCTGACTCATTCATTGACTGTAGGCATGCTGCTTCTCTCAGATTCTGGGTAATAGAAGCCCAACAGAATTGTCTTGAGTAATATACACTATTACTCACAATTATCCAAAACATGTGCAGGCCTCTTCCCTTTTAATCAATCTGCTACTTATTGTCTCCCTCACCTCCCTGATCCTATTCCAACGCTCTTCCCCTCATGTCTCCTTTTCGGAATTAACCTCTGGAATTCCTTCTTTCAAGAAATATTCCACGGAATACAAATACGTTGGGGAGATTGTTTTTCTCCATTTCTCTATTGAGGGTAAAACATTGTCCTTCTCCTCTTTCCCTTACATGGATGTGTTCCTCTCTCTGAATCTCCTGGGTCTCTGCCATGGGCACCATGGGAAGAAAATTGTGACTCCACTTGAGCCTGTGATTTAGGACCAGCCATGACATGATGGAAGGATGTGTATTGGAAGTAGAAACAGAGGAGGTGCATGTTTGTTTTTTTAAGATTTTGTTAACGTATTTGAGAGAGAGAGCGAGAGAGTGAGCATGAGTTAGGAGGGGAGGCAGAGGCAGAAGCAGGCTCTCCACTGAGCAGGGAGACCAACTTGGGGCTCAATCCTGGGACTCCAGGATCAGGACCTGAGCCAAAGGCAGACACTTAACTGACTGAGCCACCCAGGTGCTCCCAAGGGGAGATGCATATTAAGTATTTCCCTCTTTCTTCTCTTAATGTCTTATCTGTTCCATGCTCCTGTTATGCTGTCCTGCCTCTGGGCCCTTCCTCACAGAGATCCTTCTGCACGTCTCACCTCCTCACCTCTACCTGTGAAATCCTATCTATACTTCAGTGCCTCCATGAAATGACAACTCTTCATGTATAGTGTGATGTGGCCTTTTCTTGCTCTGTGTGATCACAACATTGACATTTGGGCCCAGATTTCTTAAAAGCCAAGTCTGAAAAGTTCTCACGCAAGCAATTTGCTGAGGGATTGCTCAAAAGAGAGACCTGTGATGGAGTGGGGGGCAGGAGAATGGATCAAGAAAAGGAGGTAGGCAAAACAAAACAAAACAAAACCAAACCAAACCAAACAAAACAAAACAAGGGCTTCATGAACTCATCAAAGTGTAGAATGGTGGCTGCCAGGGGTGGGGATGGAGGTGTTTGGGGAAAATGGGGAGATATTGATAGAGGAAGATGAATTTCTAGCTGTAAGATGAGAAGGTGGTGGGGATCCTAAGTCCAGTGTGATAACTATGGTTAATGGTACTGTCATATATACTTGAAAGTTACTAAGTGGGTAAATCTCAAATTTTCTCATCACAAAAAAGAAATGGTAATTGTGTGCTGTGGAGGCTTCTTAGCTAACCCTGTGCTGATAATCACTTTACAATCTTATGAGTGTTATCAAGGCAACACTTTGTACCCTTAAACATATATAATGTTTCATATCAATTACATGACAACGAATCTGGAAAAAAAGAAAAAGGAAAGAAAACTAGGCTTCAGGGAAAGTAGGCCTCAGCCTGACCCTTCTGAGAGCTCAAAAGTATGAGTTGCCCCCAGTGGTTGTCTTACCCCAAAGAGAAGGTGGCTTTGATCAGCCATCTAGGAGCTGCTTCCTGCTCTGGTGGTAACTCACAGGCATCCCCAGGGAACTGTGCTCTCATGGAGACCTGGGCAGAACACCAACACCATCCACTATAAATAATCGATGATGTCACCCTCACCTTTAGCAAACATATGATGGACCTCAGTTATCTCCGAGGTATGAGTCTACACAATTTGGAAACAACAAAGACTGAGCTGTGCCTGTGTAGAAATTTCCTGAAGGCAAATGTTCAGGCAGAGGGGAATGAGACAGGACCCGGGCTCTACAACTGGAGACCAGGTAGGAGCTTGGTTATACGAACAGGCAGGGTTGTAGTTATTGACACTGGGGCCCACGGTGGTATCAGCCACGTGTAAAGTCCTCAGAGCTTTTGAATTACCATTCCTTAACTCCTCTGTGAGTCTGAGTTGGAACAGGCTTGTTCCTGGGTTGGTGGAGGACGAGCCTAAAGACTTGAGTCCATGGCTGCAGCTCGGAAAGAGTTACGGGAGGCTCAGTCATCACATCAGGCAGGATGCTCATCAAACAAGCTTAAGGAAAAAAGGATAAAAGGGGAAGAATTTAAACCAGCTTGTGGCAATGAGCAGGGGTGGGTCTGATGAGTTAGGGCAGAGCCAGGGACTTCTGAATGTGCCCTTGGTCCCTCTGCTCTGTCACTCAGGTCTGCTTCCCTCTGGGTTGTCTTTAGCTCTACGCAGCTTCCATCCGTCACTGGCTTCCAGAAGCTCCAGGTGACATTCTGTTGGCTTAGCAATCCCAGAGATGAGAGAGACCTTTCCCAGTTGTTCCAGCGGAAGTACAAGGACTGGCTTCACTGGGTGGATTTGAGTCCCATGATGTAAACCCAGGCAGTCGCTGTTGCCCGGGGAGGGGTGTTTGCTGAGGGTCCGTGTTGGCTACGAACCTCCCACCCATGGAGCGGAGTCATCTGCCCCAAGAGGGCCAGGAGGGCTGACAAAGGCAAAGGGGAAGGAAGGGTCTTTCATCAGGAGAGACATGCAAAGAAGGCAGGATCATCATGAACTCCCTCCTGCGGCCCCCTTCCAGGGGGTTCGCACATTTTCTGCCCTGCGAGCACACCCGCGGCAAATGACGAGGCCCTGAGTTCATTGCCACTGGCAAGCTCAGGACACGACTGATTTGACAAGTCATATTTAATGCTGGGCTTGTAAAGAAGTTTCTCATTTTCATCTGACAGTTTTTATGATGGAAGTCAAGCTCACTCGTTTATAATTGACAGGGTTTTTATTCATTTTGGAGAAGTTACAGCAGCCAGTGGCTTGCAGTTTGCAATCTATACAGACATTTTCTCTTAACCTCGCAAAGCTGGAGAACTTAGCTTCGACATTTTGTCACCTGGGCCTGTCAATTTCTAGACAGGTGACTTCACCCCAATCTCGTCGGGCTGTTTCTCTCCTTAAATTCAAGAGTTATTTCCTTGGACAAGGCCAGTGCCAGAGGCTTGAATATTGTTGTTTGTTGACTTGTGTAACGTCTGGGAAAATGATTTTCTCACTGTGATGTGAAATTGACTTTTCATCTTTGGTGCCCAGCCACTCCAGCTCACCTTTCCCATGTCTGGAGGCGCACAAATCTATTCAGGGGGTATACGTGCGCTTCGAGAATCAGAGTGGTTACTGGGCAGAGAGCTGGAGAGCAATGATTGATCTCTGAGATAGTTTGGAAAGAATTGTTCTAAAATTTATTTTTCATTACTTTATCATTTTATTTTTTTTTAATTTTTATTTATTTATGATAGTCACACACACACACACAGAGAGAGAGGCAGAGACATAGGCAGAGGGAGAAGCAGGCTCCATGCACCGGTAGCCCGACGTGGGATTCGATCCTGGGTCTCCAGGATCAAGCCCTGGGCCAAAGGCAGGCGCCAAACTGCTGCACCACCCAGGGATCCCTACTATATCATTTTAAAAAACAAGGAGTTGTAATTTATAAACTCAAGGTTTTTGCTTCACATTATTGCCAGGTGGGGGTGGGGGGGAGAGAACCTCCTTTCTGCTCCTAAATGTCCCACCATGTTTCTCTGTGGTAGCACCCTACACACCATCCTGGGAGTATTAAAGAGTTGTACTTTCTCTCTAGTCTACGTCATGAACTTCTCAAGAGGACTCATTCACTCAACTATGAATTTGACTAGCGTTTTTTAAAATTTAAATTCAATTAAACAACATATAGTACATCACCAGTTTCAGATGTAGTGTTCAGTAATTCATCAGTAACATACAACACCCAGTGATCATCATATCATGTGGCGTCTTTAATGCCCCTCACCCACCGCCCTTCCAGCAACCCTATTTGTTTCCCAGCGTTAAGAGTCCCTCATGGTTTGTTTCCCTCTCTGATTTCTTCCCAATTTTCCCTCCCTTCCCCATGGTTCCCTGTACTATCATATTCCCCATATAAGTGCAACTATAGTAATTGTCTTTCCCCGATTGACGTATTTCACTCAGCATAAGACCCTCCAGTTCCATCCATGTCACTGTAAATGGTATGTATTCATCCTTTCTGATGACTGAGTAATATTCTTTATCCATTCATCTTGGTTCCTTCCGCAGTTTGGCTATTGTAGACATTGCTGCTATGAACATTGGGGTGCAGGTGCCCCTTCATTTCACTACATCTGCATCTCTGGGGGTAAATACCCAGTAGTGCAATTGCTGGGTCATAGGAGGGCTCTATTTTTAACTTTTTGAGGAACCTCCATACTGTTTTTCAGAGTGGCTGCACCAGCTTGCATTCCCACCAACCATGTAAGAGGGTTCCCCTTTCTCCACATCCTTGCCAGCATCTGTTGTTTCTTGTTTTGTTAATTTTAGCCATTCTAACTGGTATAAAGTGGCATTTCATTTTAGTTTAGATTTGTATTTCCTTGATGACAAGTGATGTGGGCCATTTTTTTATGTGTCTGTTGACCATTTGTATGTCTTCTTTGGAGAAATGTCTGTTCATGTCTTCTGTCAATTTCTTGACTGGTTTATTTGAATTTGATAAGTTCCTTATAGATCTTGGATACTAGCCCTTTATCTGTCATTTGCAAATATCTTCTCTCATTCTGTAAGTTGCCTTTTAGTTTTATCGACTATTTCCTTTGCTGTACGGAAGCTTTTTATCTTGATGAAGTCCCAGTAGTTCATTTTGTTTTTGTTTCCCTTGCCTTTAGAGACATATCTTGCAAGAAGTTGCTGCAGCTGAGGTCAAAAAGGTTGCTGCCTGTGTTCTCTAAGATTCTGATGGATTCCTGTCTTATATTTAGGTCTTTCATCCATTTTGGGTTTATTTTTGTGTATAGTGTAAGAGAATGGTCCCGTTTCATCCTTCTGCATGTGACTGTCCAATTTTCCCAGCACTATTTGTTGAAGAGACTGTCTTTTTTTACATTGGATAGTCTTTCCTGCTTTGTTGATGATTAATTGACCATAGAGTTGAGGGCCCATTTCTGGGTTCTCTATTGTGTCCCATTGATCTATGTGTTTTTGTGCCAGTACCATGCTGTCTTGACGATCACAGCTTTGTAATAGAGCTTGAAGTCAGGCATTGTGATGACTCCAGCTTTGGTTTTCTTTTTCAACTTTCCTCTGGCTATTTGGGGTCTTTTCTGGTTCCATACAAATTTTAGGATTATTTGTTCCAGATCTGTGAAAAACATAGATGGTATTTTGCTAGGGATTGCATTGAATGTGTAGATAGCTCTGGGTAGCATAGACATGTTCACAATATTTATTCCTCCAATCCATGAGCATAGATTTTTTTCCATCTCTTTGTATCTTCCTCAATTTCTTTCATAAGTGTTCTGTAGTTTTTAGAGTAAAGATCCTTTGTCTCTTTGGTTAGGTTTATTCCTAGGTATCTTATGGTTTTTGGTGCAATTGTAAAGAGGATCGATTCTTTAATTTCGTTTTCTCCAGTCTCATTGCTAGTGTATAGAAATGCAACTGATTTCTGGCCATTGATTTTGTATCCTAACTTGGCTAGCATTTTAATTTAAGCTTGGCTAAGGTTAAGCCACATGGATGATGAGATGGTTTTGGGTGCTCTGTAGGGTTTCAAGGATGGTGGGGATCAATATGCTGACCCTAAGGAGAGTGGGATTTGGAATGAAGTCCAAGTTCAGGACTCCTTTTTGTCACATACATTTATTGGTCACTTGTGCTGGGTGCTGGTACACAGAGGTTACCAAGTCATGGCACCATCCCTGGTGGAGCTCAGTGTCAAGTTGGAGAGAAAGACAAGTAAATACCTCTAACAGAGTGCAACAGACCAGGCTTTGACACAAGCTGAGTAATGTGTTCCCTTGGTTCTCCACCAGGGCTGATTTTGGCATCCTAGTGAACAACTGAAAATGGACAAGGGAAACTTGGTTATCCCTAGCGACTGGATTTTGAATGGCTGACATTGTTAGATAGCCTATAATGCATGGGATAGCTGAGCAAAATAATGAATAATGCCACCCAAAATGCCAATGGTGAAAAAAAATGTGTTGTCTTATAGTATCCTGAGGATGTGCTTTGTGTCCACTGCTGTATTCCTAGAGCTGGCCCAGGGCTGGTCCAGAGTATTTATTAGATAAGGAAACTCAGTCACATGGAAGAGCCCACATGGGGTGGAGGAGGAGTCAGGTAGCCATGAGTGGGGAGGAGGGACACTTGTCTTTGAGACTTTTGTCAGGCACATGACACATCAGGCCCAGGTAGCAAGACTCTTCTAGATGCTACTTCCCTGTGACCGTGAGGTGTTTGCAAGTCTCCCTGCTCAGGCCTGGATGGGCTCAGGACTTGGGTGGGGCTCTGCCTGTGAATTGAAGCCCTCAGAGCCTGAACCAAAGCAGGACTGGAGATGAGACTAGCTCACTTACAGATGTCAAACTTCTTGGTCCCCATCCAGCACTTAGCTAGAGCAAGTTCCTTAGAGATTCAGTGCAGTATTCTTATTAAGAACAGATGCATTAGACTCTCTGATTCCATGTTTTTGTTTCCTTCAACAAACATTTTGTTGATTATTAACATGATTAAAGCATTGTTCTGGGCACGTAGGAGATAGTAGAGAACAAGAAGGACACGTGTTCTGGGCATGTAGGAGATAGCAAAGAACAAAAAGGACAGAGTCCCTGCCTTCAAGGAGCTCTCATCCTACTTGGGGAGACAGTGAACCAGCACCTCAATGAACACACAGCAGGTACAATGGTGACAAGTACACATGGGACAAGGGTGAGGGGAGGGGCTGCATTCTATAGGCTTGTAGGGAGACCACTTTAGTGGTGGAGAGGGGAAGCAAAGGAGGCCAGAGGAGTCTCTGGGGAAAGAACACCCTGTTAGGAGCAGCAGCCAGGGCTTGGTGAACTTGAGGAGGAGCAAGGAGGCTCATGTGGCTGCAGTGAGAGGCAGTGATGGGATGACATCAGAAGGGTGGCAGCGGGCCTTGTAGGTCATTGTTAGGACTCTGATTTTGCTCTGAATTATATGGGAAGCCGTCAGAGGCTTTTGAACAGAGGAATGAACTGAGCAGGCTTGTTTTGAAAGCATTCTATATCAGTTGTCTGTTGCTAGTGGCTTAGAAAAACAGTGGTTTGTTATTTCTCCCAGACTCATGGGATGACGGGGCTGGCCTTGTCCTGGTTTCATCTGAGCTCACTCAGCTGGAGGATGGGCTCCGCTAGGAACACCAGGCCCTCTCTTTGCATGAGGTCTTTCATCCAAGGAGACCACACCTGTTTGGGCTTCCTTCTGAGGTGGTGGCGACAATCCTGAGGAACACACGCTAAACTTTTGCTTGCTCCCCATGTGCTAGGTCACATCACCAGGCCGAGTCACTGCAGGGGTGTGCGTGGTATGGATGTGAAGACATGGCTTGTTGGTGCAGTTAATGTAACAAGCTACCGCTCCAGCTGCTTTCTAGGGAATAGATTTATAGGGAGGAGGAATGGCCGAGCAAGGAGGTGAGTGCAGTGGTAAGAAATAGCACAGTTATGATGTTTTTGGTAGATGAAACCCAAAATTAATTTGTTGATGGACAGTGCATGAGATGTGACATAGAGGGTATTTAAGGATGACTCCAAGACACCTGTCTCTGGTGACTCCAAGAGTAGCGTTGCTATAGAGGGAGAAGCATAGACTGACTGAAGGCTGGATTTTTGCCAGTTGAACAGTGGGACCTGTTTTGGACCTGTCCAGTGTAAGATATCTATATCAGGTGTTAGCTGAACACAATCTTAAGGATTTGGGACACGAGTCTGGGGTGGAGGAACACATTTGGGAACTGTCAGCCTACTGATGGTGTTTAAAGCCCTGAGCCTGGAAGAAACCACCAGGGGAGTGAGTGGTTAGAGCAGAGAGAAGGTGTGAGGACCCAGCCCCGGTTCACCAACATTTCAAGGTTCGAAAGCTGGGGAGGGCCCAGCAAGGTGACTGAGCAGGATCAGCTAGTGACTGGGAAAGTTGAGAATCACAGGAGACCATGGAAGCGTGTGTGCTGAGAGTGGAAGAGTAGGATATATCAGAAGCTGCTCATGGGGGCCCCTGGGTGGCTCAGGGTTGAGCGTCTGCCTTCAGCTCAGGTCATGATCCCGGGGTCCTGGGATCGAGTCCCACATCGGGCTCCCTGAATGGAGCCTGCTTCTCTCTCCGCCTGTATCTCTGCTTCTCTTTCTCTGTGTGTCTCATGAATAAATAAATAAAATCTTTAAAAAAATAAAAAAGAAGGTGCTCATGAAGTGGAGGAAGGCAGCTGAGCACTACTGTTGTGGGTTCAGGAGAGAATGAGAGCAGGGTGCTCCCAGCCCCGCCTCTTGCTAAATATATGTGCTTGGGCTCACGTTCCCTGTACAGGGCTGGGTCTTCTCACCTGTCAAATGTTGGCCATTGTGGTAGATAGTTCATAGGGTCAGTGTGATAAATGGGTGAGGTAATCCATGTAAAATGATGAGCACAATGTCTGGCCTCCGGTTAGCATGCTGGGAAGCTAGCTATTCTTATCAGTGTTATGTGCTTATTAAAAGTTCCTTTGATTCATTCTTGACCGGGAAGGTCATGGATTGCAGGAATGGGCTAAGGAGGGGCCATGTGGGTGTGTCAGAGACACTTGAGGAGAAAATGTACAACTAATCCATTTGAGGGGGTTAAAAATGGCCTTGACTAGTGGCAGGAGATCCAGTGACTGTGGTTCTTGATGGTCTGGCTTCTGAAAGAGGTGCTGGGATCTGAGTCTATCATTTAATGGATGCTTAACCTCTCTTCATCAAGATTTTACCTTCTGGAAAGGGGGCATATATTCATATTCACTTTATGTGACACTCTTCTTCTTCCTGGTATAAAAGCAGGTCTCATTAAGTACCAACTGGCATCATGCTGGTGGTAGTGATGACATTGATGAAGATCATATTAGCATTTAAATATCTCTTTCTGTTGCATCAGCATATATGGAAAGAAGAATATTGCCAGTCCTTCGTTAGAGTAGTTGAAACATTTTGCGTCTCTCCCCTGTGCAAGGCCTTGCCTTGGAGCTGCGTATTCAGGATGTTCAGGATGGGGATGATGGACAGACTTCCTCTTTTTCCTGAAAAGTAGTTTTAAAGCTTCTAAAAAGTAAGCTATGCCACTGAACCCCGGCTGAAATTTTACACTGGTGAGTAAATCTTTAGGGACAAGGTTGAAGGAAGTGACTTCGAAAACACGCCTGGCTATCCCCTTGGTTAAATTTATTTTTTGTCTAAATAGAAATCTTCAATTTTTATACTTTGTAGCCTGGCGGTAATAAATTCAGCATCAGGAAGAACATTTATTTGCAAGAGTGCCCTTGCTTTGCTGACTCTGCAGAATGGGGGGAGGGGAAAAAAGGGACATTGTGACACTATTTCTATTTGCCACACTGTTGTTTTTCGTTTTTCAGGGTGAAAGTAGACCCCACCTGCATTTCATTTGTTCTTCATTTTTGTGCACGTTCCACTTTCTCTTCTCTGCGCCTCACGCTCCGGATTTAACAGGGCTCCACTGGCCATACGTAATATGTATTCCACATCCTCTCAATCTGTTAAGGCATTTTCCGTGTGCATTTCACGGCAGATTCTGATTGTAAATTGGTTGTAGAAACTTCATTGGTTTCCTGTCTGTGACATTTCTGATGGATGGTCCCTATTTATACAGAACAGCATGGTGTGTGCAGAGTTACAGGCTCCACGCCATGCTTAATGGATTGGAAGGAGAGAGCTGGTGGTCCCACTGTGAAGAGAATCATCTGCTTCCTTTTCGTGCAGCAGTCAGAAAAAGCCAGTGAAGGAACACAGGCTGGAAAAGCTCATGGGGCTGCCCCAGGTCGTGGTGCCTCCTGGGTTCCTGAGAAACTCAGTCCGGTCTGGAAATAACATGGGGGACTGCAGGGTTGAGGGTATGGTTGTTGGGGTGCACCATTGGTGGCCTCAACTGAAGAGATGGTGGTGACCTGCTTTGGGGGGTGACCTTTGTGATTTGGGCAGGGCTGCCCACCTCTGGACCATAGTCCACCTGGGGGCAAAATCTTAGAATAAGACTCAGGGCCCTTTGTTGTTAAATTAATGGCTGAGAATTGGGGACGGGGATAGAAATGGAAAATTTCTTTCTTTTGTTAAAGGCTGATGAGGTCAAGGGTATGTTAGAAGGAAGAGTAGGAAACTTGTGTAGACCTGGTATGAGTTTTATCAGGAAATGAATCTTCCTATTTGAGGGATTTCTGATTAACTTTTCATAATTGGCACATGGGAATATACGAATCCTTCTGTTGCAGGCCCTACAGAGTATGCAACCAACCTCTCAAATGGCTTAGTATTAAGGGGAGTTTCCTGGCTCACATGATCAAGAACTCTAGGTAGACTCAGATCAAGTGTGGTTTGATTTAGACCTAACAAATTTCAACAGGACCCACTTCTCTCCTTATTGCTTCTCAGCTTCTTTTTCTCTCCACTCGCGGATAGGTTCTCTCCACCTGGCTACAAGGTGGCTGCAATAGCTCCAGCTTCATGTTCCTGTAATTTCAAATCCAGTGGAACAAGGTTTCCTTCCCAGAAGTTTCAATGTGTCTCAACACTGCCTGGGTTATGTTCTACTAATCACCATAGCAGAGTAGGGGGCAGTGCTCTGATTGGTTTAACTGAGTCCCGAGCTCTGTTTCTGGAGCCAAGAATTGAGTTGTGCTGCCATAAGCATAAATATTAGGAGTAGGGTGGTTTGCCAGAGGGAAATCAGGGTGCTGGTAGCAGAAAAGGGATCAGTGAATTCTGGGTATTTAAAACTGACCCACTTTCCATCATCCCTGGGGAGAAAGCTAACTGAAATCTAGAATGGGGGAATCTCCACCCCATAATGTTCTTTATTCCTTTCCTGTTTCTGGACTCATCTACTCTAGCTGGAGGCAGAAACTTAACAAAGGAGGAAAGAAAGGAACATGCCAGATGCTCAGTGAATATTTGTTGACTGAGTGAATGAGTGAGTGAATGAATGAATGAATCAGTGAATGTTTTTACTCATGACATATGCCAAAGGTCATGCAGTTTACATGTCAAATTTAAGAATTTCTCAGGGATGGACAGTATGCTTTGTCAATTGTGAGGAATGCATTAAAGGAGAGAGGATGTGTGCTTGGGGAGAAGGAGAGAAGACAAGTATACCATGAGGGTCAACGTGTACAAGTAGGGGGTGATTCTAGACTTTGGGCAGGAAAGCCTTTCATGGAATCTTCCATTCCATGGTGCATCAGGTTATGGTGGCTGGCTAGATGCAGGCCATATCCCTTGATTTTCCACCCTCTGACTCCCTTGGATCTATCCCATCACCAGTGTTTGAGTATGCAACCACTTAAAACTTAGGACTGAATGTGCCTGTGTTTGTTTCTGTGCATTTAGAACAAGGGGGGACCAGGCCCCTGTCTCCTTCTCCAGTTCCCCTCATTGCCAGAGAATGGCATTCTCTTCACCTCTCCATGGAGTGGGAGGAGAACACAGCAGCATATGATCCCCTACAGGAAAAGAGTACAGGGGACCCTCCTGTGTTCTCTTCCCTAGCAGAAGACAAACTGTATGGAGCCAAAGAAAAGATGATTGCACCCTTCCTGATTTAGAGCTGTGTGGGGGCCAAGTATAACCAGCTTCGAGGAGCAGCTTGGTAAAAGGTCGTGAGGGCTCAACAGGAGCATGTCTGGTGGTCTGTCTTGGTTCTGAGTTATGGGCAGCCCTCAACTTTCATGCTCTCTTTCTTGTTTGAAATAATTCACAAGTTTCTTGTTACATTTTGACACCCTTAACTGGTTTTCCACGTGTTGAATATGGCCTTTCAGGTGCGACCCTCCTAATGATGACTTGGGACCATTTCTGGAGGTAGAGGGGGTGAGGTGCACCGCTTGCCAATGGCTGTGTGGTGGAGAAAGATCTAGTCTCAGCTGACTCAGTGGTATTGGTGGTGGGTGTGCAGGGAGGGAGTGCTACCTTCCCTGCTTCTCCCCCGCTTTAGACAGGGACGCAGGGCTTGTTCCCATGTCTCCGATTCCAGTTCTCCTTAGCCCATGGGCCAAGAAGCACAGTTGAGTCTACAGATCATTGAGATCCTAGAGTCTCTCTCCTGGACCCAACTCCTCTGTAACCTCCCTGCCCATCAGACCACATTGCCCTCATGCCTTCCATCGACAGATGGCGGGCAGTGCTGTGTTGTGGGTGCGGAGACACACACAAGGACTTGTTTGAAAATGGCAGGGTCTGAAAGTTCACTCAGTGGCCTTGGGGTATCACCTGTTTTTATTTTTATTTATTTTTTAAAATATTTTTATTTATTCATAAGAGACACACACACACACAGAGGCACAGACACAGGCAGAGGGAGAAGCAGGCTCCCTGAGGGGAGCCCGATGCAGGACTTGATCCCAGGACCCTGGGATCATGCCCTGAGCTGAAGGCAGACGCTCAACCACTGAGCCACCTTGTGCCACCAGGTGCCCCTTGCCTATTTTTTTTTGAGCCTTGCTTGTTTTTAAATAAACTTTTTATTGAAGCATAATACACATATAGAAATATACAAATCTTAGGTATACAGCTTGGTGGATTTCAACAAAGTGAACACACCTGTGTGACCAAAACAGACTTAATCATAACTGAAAAATTAACCACTATTCCTCATGTACCGTCAAATACCTTCACCTATTTTGGACTTTATGTAAAAGAAATTATGTATTATTTACTCCTTTGTGTTTAGCCACCTGGGATCAACATGCTATTTATGAGGTTCATCCATGATTTTATATGTAGCAATGGTTCATGTTTATCACCGCACCATTTGCTACTAAATGGGTCTATCACTATTTATTTATTTGGCTGTTGTTGGATTTTTTTCTCCTCCAGTATTGGAGTATTGTGAATAATGTTGCTTTGAACGTCCTATTACATGCCTTTTGGTGCATAGACATATTTATTTTTGTTGGGTATATACCTAGGCATGGAATTTCTGGATCTTAGGGCATACGTTTGCTTTTGTAAGTACTCGAAAAACAGTTTTCCAGGGTGACTGTGTTAACATAAGTTCATGTCAGCAGCAGGGTAAGAGCTTCAAGTTGCTCTACATCCTTGTCATTAAAAAAAAAAAAAAACTCTTCTGGTACAATGTGTTGTTGTTTCTTATCATGGTTTTAATTTGCATTCTCTTGTCACCCTCGCTGTGGAGAGTCTTTTCCTGTGCTTGTTGGTCATTTTAATAGCCTTTCTGTAAAGTGCTTGTTCAGGTCTCTTAGCCATATTCTATTGGCTTATCTGTTTTTTCTTACTTATTTGGAGTTATTTCTAGTTATATTGGACATGAGCCCTCTGTTGGGTATAGGTACCGAAAATGTCATATTCAATGATGATTTTTGACTTCAAAAAAGTTTTGCATCTTAAAAATGTCCACGTATCATCTTCTACTTAGTGGTTACTGTTTCTCATGTCCTGTTCAAGAAAATTTTGCTTCTTCAAGGTCATGTTTATATTCTCTTCTATTATCATCTAGAAGCTTTATTGTTTTGTCTTTTCCATTTAGATATCTAATTCATCTGGAATTGAGTTTTGTATATGGTATGAGGTAGGGGGTCAAGATTTATTTCTTTACCTCACATGGATAGTCTGTAGTCCCAGTATCATCTGTTAAACAGAACAAAACTCATCTCTATGGCTCTGCATATTACCTTTATTCTAAATCAGGTGACTTTATATATGTGTGTGTGTCTACTTCTGGACTCACTATTCTGTTCCATTTGCCTTTCTTCTATCCTTGTACCAATATCACACCATCTTAGTTTCTATAATCATGGTAATCTGCTGTCTATGTTCTTCAACCTTGGTCTTATTCCAGATTTTCTCTTCTATCGTGGCTCTATGTATTTCCATATAAATGGCAGAATCAGATATCAATTAATTGACTCTTATAATTTTTGATTTGCCCTTAGTCTAGCCAATTATTTTATTTCAGTTTTCTATTTCTAGAATCTCCATTTGATTCTTTTATAGAGAAATAAAAGACTGAGTATACTAATGATAAATCCTCCTCATGAAACATTGTTAGGTACAGAGAAATTTGCCAATATACCACAAAGCCATAAATATATGAATACTCTTTAACTCAAAGGTTTCAATTTTATGGGTTAAGGATATTATCATACATGTATAAAGAAATATTTATAAATGTATGATGTGCATTGTTGTCCTGTAGGAATTAAATAGTTGGAGGTCCAAATGTCCATCATCAGGGGATCCACTGAAACAGTGAGGGCACAGAACAGACTACCATTCATCCACTTAAAATGACTGATTGAAACTGGTGAGTGGATAAACAAAATGTGGTATATCCATATAATGGAATGTTACACAGCAATAAACAGGGTTGATATAATCCACGCCATAACATGGATGAACCTTGAAAACACTATGGTAATGGAAAGAAGCCAAGCACAAAAGACCACTTATCTCCTGGCTCCATTTACATGAACGGTCCTGAGTAGGTAAGTCCACGGATAGGTTCTTACTGATATATTTTTGATGGTATTTTATTAATAGGAAGTAGTGGGTTTTTAGGAGGAACAACCTGTATTTGAGTCTCAGTCTGGTTGTTAACTAATTAGGAAGCCTCTGGAAACTCATAGTACTTGCCTGAGCCTCCATTTCTTCATCTGAAGAGTAGAAAAGGTGCCACATGCCTCATGGGTTGTCATGAACATGCAATATAGTAATGAACTTGCAAGTGCTCTGTAAATGAAAGGGTTATATATTTGCAGGATTTCATCACACAACCACATGGCCCATCTCTTAGCCCTTACTTGAGCTTTTGTCTTATATTTTGCAGTATGTTTTGTTTAATATTATCTGCGTCCTTCCATTTGTCATATAGGAAGCATTGGCCAGACTTGGCTGCGATCCAGGGAACTATGATTTGAAGTTGTGTATTATTTCTTTTACATTGGTGGCCTTCCTTACAATTCTGTCACTTTCAGAAAATGAAATGAAAACACAAAGCCATCCTTCCCACCTGGATTTTGGCACTCCTCCAAGCTTCCTATCTCCTTTGGTGGAAATGAGTTTTCTGAGTCCTGGACCCAGATTTCCCTGGGGGCCTCCAGGGCTGATTGTACTAAATGGTACTTGTGGATCTAAAGACATTAAGTCGAGTTTGAGCAGTGAAGCTGGCTCAGATCCAGGATTGGCTTGTGCAAGATTTTTTTCTTCAGCCCCTTCCACATTTTTTTCTGTGTTTTCACTAACCTGTGTTGTCATCGTAACTCTTCCCCATCCCCTGAATATCATCACCCTGGGGAATCCCAGGATTGCTCACTCACCTGACCTAACTTCTCCCAAGAAATGCCTTGGCTGCATGTCCAGGCTGTAGGGGGCTAGTTCCCAAAGTGACTTCTCTAAGACATAGTTCTGTGATATGCTCCATGGTAGAAAGTTTCTGGGGTCAAATGGCAGACTTTGCATATGATGGTATGTTTTGAATATCTTATAAGTTTCTTAATGTACATAGGTTTTTAAGCGCTCTAAGAATTCCTACTTTTTTTCTCATTTTCACCTCCTTTTGGAATTCTTACTACACACGTGATGTTGTCCTCTAAGCCCTAGTCATTTCTTTTATTCTCCACTATTTTTCTCACTGTTCATATTAGAGAATTTCTGTTGATTTATTTTCAAGTTTATTGACTCCTTTGTAACTTTTGATCTGCTGGAAACCCATCCAATTATTTTACTTCAACTTCTAATTATAGAATTTCCACTTGGCTCTTTTATATAATTTCCATGTCATTGCTGAGATTCTTGATCTGTTCACCCATTTAGATTATATTTTCCTTTAACTTAATGAACATAATAGCTGCTTTATAGTTTTAGTCTGCTAAATAATACATGTGTGCTAAATCAGGTTGGATTTTTAATTGACTTTCTTTTCCTTGACTATAGGTCATATTTTCTGTTTCCTTGCACATCTAGTACTGTTGAACTTTTTTACTGAACCAAGTGGATAGAGAGTATTGATTTTTTTTTTATTGCAGGTGATACAGTTAATAGCTGACCACCTTGAGTTTGTGTTGATTTGGTTTTGCGCTTTGTCAAGATTAATCTGTGAAAATGCCAAGATATTTCTTAAATCTTATCGTTTGGGAGGACCCAATCTCTAACTGATGTAGATCTTATCATGTCTTGATTTTAGGATCTGTTAGGATGTGTCTAGTATGGGCCTGACTCTAGGCTGTGGTCTTTAAAACTAAACCAGGGTACTCTGTTACCTCAGCTCGATTCCTGGAGTATTAACAAGGTTTTATTTTATTTTTAGATTTTATTTATCTATTCATGAGAGACACACACAGAAAGAGAGGCAGAAACATAGGCAGAGGGAGAAGCAGGCTGCCTGCGGGGAGCCCCATGTGGTACTCGATCTTGGGACCCCTGGATCATGACCGGAGCTGAAGGCAGACGCCTGACCACTGAGCCACCATTAACAAGGTTTTAATGAGATGTTACACCTCTCTGGCTGGGCTGAGGTTTCAGCTTCCTGTGCCCTGCTCAAGCTCCAGGGTCTCCAGCTCACCGTTTGGGTGAGGCTCTGGGGGTCTCCCTCTGTGTTTGTGTAGCCTGTCCTCACCACGGCCTTACAGCTGACCTCCCCCTGGTGCCCTCCCACTCCTCAGCTTTTCCCCTCCAGCGCTGTGACCTGCAGATGTTGGCCACTCTCCCTCTTCAGCCCAGTAACTTCATCATGCTGAGCTTGGACTCCAGTTCACAGCCAGCAAGTTTTCTCACAGAAATCTGGAGTGATTATGTGGCTCACTTCCTCTTCTTGGGGATGTCAACCTTGGGCAGTCCATTTCACAGGTCTGCAAACAGTTGCCTTATATACTTTTCTCGGCTGTATGACTGTTTATGGTAGGAAGGCAAGACTGATGTCAGGTGGACCATCATAGCTGGCAACTCAGTGGTCATAACTGATGCATCTGTTCTGCCCCTGTGTGCTGGGTAACTCCTCTTTGAATGGTAATGGCATTGCCCTGCCTTCAAACCCAGGAAGCCCAGGACAAAAATGTTAAGTTCACATCTTTAAGCATTTTTTTGGTTCTAAGTCTCATATCTGTAAAAGTTGAGTGCAACAAATAGAAATCAATTTAAGTATTTTAAGAAAAGGCAGAAAGGCGTTTAGTGAGAGGAGTTCAATGCTAACAAAATCATTGGAAGGAAACACTTTCAGATCAACATAGAATCAATTCACCAGGGGTGCTTCTCTTTCTGAGGCTTGTAGGTGAGCTTTTCTGGGAAAAAAAGGACTTGTGTTACCATTTCAAATGCCTACAGGAAGGTGCAGACATTGTACCTCATGTCATGTACCTCATATACCCATTACAGTGTTTTCCCAGATGGTTTTATCAGCGTTTATGGTTCTCTTCTCCCTATTAAAGAAAAAAAAAAAAACCCTCAGGGGGAAGGTTGCCTGCAGGTCATTGACTGAGGGTTTGAGACTAGCGTGTTCATTCTGAATCCCGATATCTAGGCCAACGACTGGCCGAGTCCATGCTTATTAACTGAGTGGGTGCATCCTCAGGAGATAGTGACCATTCTGCATCTTCAGATCATATCACATAGGAGGACGTCCCTGTGGGGGAATGACCTTGGACAGAGGCTGATTTTTCTTGCCCTATATTCAGAATCTGTGTGAACCAACTGACAAAGACTGAAAAATTCTACATGACCAGTTATCTGGAGGCAGGACAGAAGAGATAAATGATGCTCTGATTGAATTCTGCAAGACTTTTTCAGATTAATTCAGTAGCCAGGGGTTGGTGTGTGTAATTGCAGCCTCGGGTCCCTGGGGCCATTCTGAGTCCTGGATCCAGCTTGCGGAAGGCACAGACTAAGGCACTCAGCACCTGAAATGTTTCTGATCTGTGAACTGGAAGGAGTCCTCCCTCGTGGGGGGATACGTCCTTGTGCCAAGCCAACAGCTTCCCTGGCAGTGGCTGGGACGGATGACTTGCCTCTTGTAGACACCCGCCTGTCCCCAAAGGAGCCCCTCGCTCCCTGGCCTCTCACTAGATGTGGCTCATTAACAGCACTGGCCCAGATTCTGCCTCCGAGAGCCCAGCCGTGCTGCTGGAGCTCCCTTCCAGCCTGGACCAGCTCATCGAGCAGGAGTTCGGGCAGGCCCATCATGCGGCAGGGAGCTGTGTGTCTGTGCATGCTCCATGAGTCCCCAGCCTTTGTCTCTTCTACGACAGCCTGCCACAGACTCTTAGCACTGAAGGGACCTGGGAAAACCTGGGGTGACTAGGAGAGCCCTGGGCTGGGTGCTAGGGAGTCAGGATCTTGCCAGCTTCTTGAGCAAATCACATCACCTGTCAGCCGGACGTGACTCCCTAAGCCCCTTGAGGCTGGTTGCAGCCACGTGGGAGCCGTAGCCACCCAACCTTTTTTGGTAGCTTGTTTTGCAACAATAATTCTGCAAATGGTGGGGAAGTCTTGGGTGGAGAAAAGTTGTGTTCTCGTACCTGGAAGCTCTTCTCCCCCCAGTCTGAAGGGTGGCTTAGAATTCATAATTCCTTATAATCATGCATTTGTTCTTATGGGGGTGGGGGGTGAGAGAAAGGGGGTCATTGGTGTGACTAGGGCCCTGAGAGACTGCTCAGTTCTGGAAATGAACTCCAGATGAAGTCCTAAGTTTTAAATATGTAGTACAGAGAACATGTTGTGTTTGAGTTTAGGAAAAGGAATGTTCCATAAACAATAGTTCTTAGGAAAAGTCTTCATGAAGAAGATGGGGTTTGACTTGGTTGATAATCATGATGATCTTGATTATAGTCACATATTATGGTGATTTATAGTTTATATTATCTTAGGGATTTTTTTTATCTTAGGGATATTAATGCTGCCACTGCTTCTATAATTTCTTGGGTCCCTACCAGGTGCCAGGCTTGCACAAAACACTTTACATTCATTTTCTTATTTAATTCTAGCAGCAGTCCTTGCACTAATAGGCAGGTCATCTTTGTATCCCTACTTAGAGATGAGGACACTGCAGCCCAGAGAGGTTAAGTGACAAGCCCAAGGTCACACCAAGGGGTGGAGTGAAGATCCAGTCTAAGGCTACCTGCCTCTGGACCATGACAGTGTACTGCTTCTGGATGTTCTTGGTAAGAAGCCAGGTTTCAGGAAAGCCGGATGATTTCCCCAAGGCCCCTGAACTAGTCAGTAGCACAGCCAGGTTTGGTCCAGTATTCTGAATATATGTCATTTTAGTTTGGTTTAAAAGTTAGAGGCCTGGGCAGCCCTGGTGGCACAGTGGTTTAGCACTGCCTTCAGCCCAGAGTGTGGTCCTGGAGACCCGGGATCAAGTCCCACATCGGGCTCCCTGTGTGGAGCCTGCTTCTCCCTCTTCCTGTGTCTCTGCCCCTCTCTCTGTCTCTATGAATAAATAGAAAATCTTAAAAAAAAAAAAAAAAGTTAGAGGCCTAGGACGCCTAGATGGGTCAGCAGTTGAGCGTCTGCCTTGGCCCAGGGTGTGATTCTGGGGTCTCAGGATCGAGTCCTACATTGGGCTCCATGCGAGGAGCCTGCTTCTCTCTCTGCCTGTGTCTCTGCCTCACTCTCTCTGTGTCTCTCATGAATAAATAAATAAAATCTTTAAAAAAATAAAAAATAATAAAAAAATAAAAGTTAGAGGCCAGTACATGCACTCAGTAAATCCATTCGGCTCCTTTGGGTGACTCCTGGGATTGGGGGGAGAGGCTGCCGGAGGTGGGAGCCAGTCCATTCTCTCGTCATGATTTCATCACGTAGACCTGCGAGTGGGGACAGCTGGGCCCAATATTTATTTTCAGTGGAGTGTGTCAGAACAGAGCTGGGAAACCATGTTACGCTGCGGACGGGGAGTGAAGCAAATGGCAGGAAGAGCAGTTTGGAGTGTTGGAGCCTCACTTTCTGAGAGAATCCATCTGGACTCCTCCCCTGCAGCTGCGGGGCATTTAGAAGCTCCCCTGCAGCTCGTGGCTCATTCCAGAGGGCCCGCGCTGGCCTGCACCCACCAGTCCGTTTCTCGGTCCCCGGCATCGAGCAGCTTCTGTGTCTCCCCTTCCCCGACACACGGACCAAGACACACACGTCCACAGTCTGTGCGATTACACCCAGGAGCACCCTTGACACCACCCCTGTCCCCCACTGTCCTGCCAGATGGCTGAGATCGGGGTGGGAGGGGAGGATTTTTCTCAGATTTTTTCTAAAAGAACAAAACCTGAGATTTTCCCCCCCTCGTCGAAAAAGATGATGTGCTTATGAATTCTAAAAGTCTGGGCAGTCCGGGTGGCTCAGTGGTTTAGCACCGCCTTCGGCCCAGGGCCTGATTCTGGAGACCTGGGATCGAGTCCCACGTCAGGCTCCCTGCATGGAGTCTGCTTGTGTCTCTGCCTCTCTCTCTTTCTCTCTCTCTCTCTCTCTCTCAAATAAATAAATAAAATAAAAAATAAAAGTCCAAGTGATTTTCAAGGTTATCTACCCTGAGATCCTTCCAGTGCCTCCTTCTTTCATTTAGCATATTTTTCATTTATTTATTCAATGGACACAACATACTTATGTACTATAGCTCGATGAGGACATTGGTGCCTGGTGGGCATGATGCCGGGCACGGGGCTGCCTTGATGGAAGCAACAGGGCTGATCAGTTGATGCCCACGTAGTCAACATAGTGAGGGCAACAAACATTAGATAAATTATAGTAAAAATAAAAGTACAGTCATGAAGTGAGTTTATGTCATCAGATGCATCAAGGAGCTCTGACAGTGTGAGACAGGTAGACCTCACCTGGGCCCCCCCCCTTTTTTTCAGGATGTTATTTATTTTAGTGTGTGCACACTCAGGTGAGGGGAAGAGCAGAGGGAGAGGGACGAGCAGACTTTCTGCTCAGCAGGGAGCCCTACACGGGGGGCTCAACCTGGGACCCTGAGGCTGCGACCTGAGCAGATACCAAGAGTCCAGGGCTTAACCGACTGAGCCACCCAGGCACCCCAGCCCTCACCTGTTCTTGAATTTGAGATGAGAAAGATGGGTGGGTAGGAGGTCAGGGGGAGGAGGGTGGCACTCAGTGGCTGGGGGAGGGAGGAAGTTCAGGTGTAGACACCCACAGGTGGAGGCTGTAAGGTGGAGAGAAGTGGAGTCTTCCGTGGTAGCGAGTCGAGAGCAAGCCCGTGTGGCTAGAGTATGGCGGGGAGAGGAGCAGGTGCAGAAGGGAGTTTGCAGGTGTCGAAGCTTATCACTCTGGGCCCCTGGAGTCATGCTGGGGGTTTGGGGATGGAGCTCACGAGGAGAGTGTGCAGAGTCCCTGGGCAGTGAGTAGGGTAAGTGGTCCATGAAGCCCACCAGGAGGTCCCCGTCGGGGGATGGTGGTGGTCCTTGGACCTAGATGCCCGTATGGGAGATAAGGTAGTCTTCACTGTTTACTGACCACAGGCTTTGAGTGGGTCCCCTCCCTCTGGCCCTCGACCCCCTCGCCTCTGCCCACGCAGGGGGTGGTGCCCACTGGGCCCACTGCTGTGGATGGAAGCGCTGCCTCCCAGGGAGCGAGCTCAGGAGGACCTGGGCTCAAGTGCAAAGGGAAGTTGTGCCATGTTGTGGGTCAAGGGGCCGAATGCTGTGGGGACTGAGTGGGAATGTCACTTCCACGGAGGGTGGGAGGGGTAGAGGCACTCAGACTGGGTGTGGTCAGGGTACATGGGGAGGCTTGAGTGAGGGACACGGGGATAGGAGGCATCCTGGGCCGAGGGCCTAGCGTGGGTGCAGGCAGAGAGTGGAGGGGCACGGCCGGTGGTGAGGTGAGGTCAGGTGACGAGCCTCTAGGACATTCAGAGCCCTTTGGTGCCTGGGGTCCTGTTGGACCCTACCTGAGTACCGGAGAAGCAAACCTGTAGATGTCTGCAGGGTGGTTGATGAGAACAAGGGCTCACTCTTGTACTTAAAAAGCAAAAAAAAACAAAAAAAAAAGGTTAAATTTACAAAAAGTAAAATCCCATGCACAAAGGCTCCTCATTCCTGCAGCTGCATCCCTGGGGGTCCTGGACCCTGCAGTTGGTGTGAGGGGGACGTGCATCCCGGGGTTCTGAGCCCTGGCAGGTGTGTGTGGGGAGTTGTGAGGGGGCCGTGCATCCTGGGGTCCTGGGCCCTCGCAGGTGTGAGGGATTTGTGCATCCCAGGGTCCTGGGCCCAGGGAGGCATGAGGGGGCCGTGAGTCGCCTCGGGCCTGTCCACCCTGCCCGCCAGTCCCACCTGGCCCCCATGCCATGCTGCTGGCTCTGGGGCTGGGCCTCCATCCTGTTCTGCTCCTGTCTCCCTGAAGCAGCCCCTCAGGCCCTCATGAGCTCTGGCCAGCTTCCCTGCTCGTGCTGTGGAAAGAGTGGAAAGAACCCATTACACGTGGCATTCCTGTTGAATTTCCCCCTGTTCTAAGAACTTGGTGTGTGTGTGTGGTTTTTTTTTTTTTTTTCCACTTTTCCAAGAGACACAATCGTCTAACTGCTAAGATTGTAACCTGTGGAGGCCGCTGGCTGGGTTCAAATCTGCCCTTGGTCCTGTGCTTGCTGCGGCAGCTGGGGAGGCTACCCTGTGCCTCAGTTCCTCCCCGTAGTATGGAGGATCCAACACCACCTTTCTCCTCGGGTTGTTAGGGAGATGCACGTAGCTCATCTGTGGAAAGTCCTTAGAACCGAGTCTACAGGCAGGAAGCCCTTCATCGACCGTGGAGGCTGGCGAGTGCTTTCCACCAAATGTGGCTAACTGCCCTTCCATTTGGGCCAAGGGCCCCCCACCCCGCTTAGCTCAGGGAAGTAAAAAACAAAAACAAAAACAAAAACAAATCCCTCTTTCTGTTTTCTATGGGAAACAGCACAGTGACAGAGGAAAGGAGAAACCCTCAGCCAGCCCAGGTGGGGTGCTGGTCCCCTGGGAGAGAGGGGCCCCGGGTGGGCTCTGTGGCCCTGCCTCCAGGCCACCCTCCGCCTCCCCTGCTTCTCTCGTTGGACCTGAGAACAGCTGAGTCAGGATGGATGTTTGAGACAGAAATTAATGAGGACTTCGGGAGCACGGTGGGAAAATCAATGAAGAGCCACGTCCCGTGTACCGAGGGCAGCCGTCTTCCCCATCACATCGCAGATCATCTGCTGACAGCTTCGTCTCTTCCCGCGCTGGCATCTCGCTGGGTCCCTAACTCAGTTAAGGCATCACATCTTGTCCCTGATCCCTTGAGGATCTGGACGGTGAGCTGCAGAGGACGAATTATCTGAGCTGTGCCCAGGGAATACCTTGACCCCTGCCCAAACCCACCCACGTGGTAGAGACCCGTAGCTGTATGATGAGCATAAAGCACACCCCACAAGAACTACATAAATACCTAAATAGGGGCATTGCTCTCAAGTACCAAGATCTTTTCAGTTTACAAAGATAAAGGAAAAATTGGGCAAGGTTATTTCCCCGCAGCAGAGCTCTAGAATTGCCTTGGAGCGCCCCCCCCCTTACCCCCAGCCCCCACCGCTCCCAGTAACCCCGACTTCAGCAGGGCTTATGTTCTTTCTGGTGTGACCTATGGAGCCTCCAATATGGGCAAAAACTTCTTGACCCATCGTGGAAGAATCACAATCAAAATATAGTCCTTTATTTTGATTCTCCAAACTCAATAGATCCCATTTATCGAGTACCTCCCGCATTATAGGCTTTAGGCTAAATGCTTTCCCTGCCTTATCGCATTTAATCTTCATGGAAACCATACAAAGTAGGTATTTTTTTTAATCTCACTTTTATGAATAAGGAAAGAAAGATTCATGGAGATTGAGTAACAGAAAAGCAACGTGTAGAGATTGAAGTTGCTCAGCCAAGAGGCAGCAGAGCTTGAGCACGAACGCAGATTTCCTGCATCTGAGCCAGGCCCCTCTCCAGGTGTCCTCGGCCAGTGCCGAGAGGGTCATTTGCAGGCTGTCCAGTTCAGACATGACAGCGGTACTGAAGAGACCGGCCTCCCGAGCATCGGTGTGACGTCAGGCTGGGGACACAGGAGAGAGAAGACAGAGTCTTCATCCTCTAGGAGTTTCTCACCCTAGTCATCCATTTGGGGAGCAGGCTGGTGCTCCCACCCTCACCAGCCTCACATTATACATCCATTCCTTTCACTCATTTCTCTTTTTAAAAATATTTCATTTATTTATTTATGAGAGACACACAGAGAGGGAGAGACACGGGCAGAGGGAGAAGCAGGGTCCCTGCGGGGAGCCCAATGTGGGACTTGATCCCGGGACCCAGGATCATGCCCTGAGCTAAAGGCAGACACTCAACCACTGAGCCACCCAGGTGCCTCTCATTTCATTCATTTCTTCCCCCAAACTTGAATTGAGGACCCACTAGGACTGGGTGCTGGGGATACACAAGTGAATCTGCTGTGCTCTGTACACAGGGAGCTTGAGGGTTAAATGAAGAGTGGGATCGGGAACCGGTTAGTTGGAACCAAGTGTGCTGTGTGTGTGTTTGGTGGTTGAGGGTTGGGGTGGGGACAGGGCTGCAGGTGGCAGAGAGCTGGGAAAATATGAGGCTTGAATAGTAATTCCGGGGCTGGTCCTGGGAACCCTAAATGGTGTTCATTTGTTCAGTTCTTATCCTATAACAATATGGAATCATTAGAGAATTTTTAGCAGGGGAATGTCATGGTCAGCTCTGTACTTTAGAAAGGTTCCTTCCAAGAAGGGGAGAGAGAGGATCCTGAGCCAGACAAGAGGTCCCTCAAGAAGAGATCCTGCACCCTCGCCTCTGTGGCCCCAGACGGGGTAGAGGCCACACTCCCTTCCAGTGGGAATTCAGGGTGCCTGTGGTTAAAAATAAGTGGACTTGGTTTCTTTGTTCCTCAAATCCATTTGGAAGGACCCTTGAGAATTCAGGCAGCGCCCTTTGGGGAGCCAGAAGCAAGCACTTGGCGGGGGGATGGGGTGGAGATGGTTCTGTCCCCAGGGCTGGGATGGTGTGGTCTCTCCCATCAACGTCAACGTCTGGTGCTCGGCCAGAGTCGGGAACATTACCAGAGGCCTGTTCTGGGCATAATTAATGAAGCTCGTGTGGAGGAAAGGCAGGGGGTGTTTTGAATCCTCCTGAAATCCCATTATGATTCCCACAATGGCAGTTACATAGTATATTTGTTTGAGGGTTTCTGGGTCTTGATCTCCTTAATCCCTTCTTCCAGAGTCTACGACAGCAGTGTGGCATCATCTCACTCAGGGTGAACTGTCTTTTCATGTCTAGGACCCATTCTTTTTTTTTCCCCCCAAGATTTATTTGTTTGAAAGAGAGAGTGGGGGAGAAGCAGAGGGATAGTCTCATGCAGACTCCCTACTGAGCCAGGAGCCCGACACGGGGCTTGATCCCAAGACTCTGAGATCATGACCTGAGCTGAAGTCAGCTTAGCTGACTAAGCCACCCAGGCGCCCCAATTGGACCTATTCTGTGGGCATTTGCCCCATGACTTGGGGCCTTGCCAAAGCCATTGCTGAGTCCCACCAGAGCTTCAGAATCAAGACACCCACCCACACCCAGCTTTATGTTCTGCCCTCTTATCAGGCACCCCCAGAATGCATGCCCATGCGTGCTCTCCTGGCTCTGGCTGGAATGTGGAACACACTAGGTCAAGAAGCTCCTGAAGTAGAGTCTTTTTCTTCCCTTACCAGGTGGGTTATGTCGTGACTTAGTCTTAGCCTAATTAGGGACCTACAGGTCAGGAGGGAAGATGGGGCCAGGTCCTGAAGGGGGTGCATGTTTTCCTGTAGGTGGGAGGACTCTGCATTGCCTTTTTTTAATGCCAAATTTAAGATTAATTTTTTATTTAAGTACACATACCATATACAAGTTATCTCATAAAAATATGCTCCCTATTAAATAATTTCAAAGATACATAATTATATATAATGCTTCACAATGTTATTTATGGATTATCATGAATGCTTTGACCCCTAGGGCTGCCTTTGCTGCCTCTCCTGACGCTGGGTGTGGAATATACCCTCTCCCTTTTACACATTGGGTGAGGCTAACATGATGGTGTAGGATGTTGTGGGGAATCTGGGAATTCAAGACTCGATGTTCATTTATTCAGATACTGCCCATGCGCAGAATGGTCTCAGTGCTTTGCACTCAGGGCTCCCTTCCTTGGTCCTTGGCCCCTCAGACCTGCCTCGGTTGGAGGAAGCTTAACCTTTTGTGGAGGTTAGGGACTCCGATGACTCGAGCCGGGGTGTGTGTCTCCGCTTTCTCTGCCCCTTTGCTGCAGGAGGGGAAGGCCTCTGGACCTCACAGTTACCTTTTCGTTGCCGTTTCATTGCTCTCAGCTGTTCACTACTTTTAGCAGCGCATCCATCAAAACTTTAGCGACAGCACCCAATTCCACTACCCCTCCAGTCCCTGGTCCCTTCCTATTTTTCAAATGTCTGATACAAGACAGTAGCTAAGGAACTTTTTTCCTTCAGTACCCCATCCCAGCTCATGAGTGGTGAAAGTTTTATCAACTGCATTGCCCCTGTGCCAGAGCCCATGTGTCACTCCCACCAGTGGTGGTGCCTCTTTGCCAGCCACGTGGAGGCTGATCCAGTTCCAGATTCCTATATGAATATCTGCTTTCTTGGGCTACTCCAAGCACCAGTGTTACAAGTTAGATTCCCTGGGATCCAGACTCTGAGTAGGGGATTAGCATGCAGGATCTTATTTTAATTTTTAATTTAATTTAATTTTATTTTGAGAGGGAGAGAGATGGGGGAGGGAGGGAGCAGGAGATGGAATCTTTTTTAAAAAGTTTTTAAAATTTAAATTTGATTTAGTTAACGTATAGTGTATTATTAGCTTCAGGGGTAGAATTTAGCAGATTATCAATTGCATATAATGCCCAGTGCCCATTCCATCAAGTGCCACCTTAATGCCCATCACCCAGTTGCCCCATCCCCCACCATCTCCCCTCCAGCAACCCTCAGTTTGTTTCCTAAAGTTAAGAATCTCTTATGGTTTGTTTCCCTCTCGGTTTTCATCTTATTTTATTTTTCCTCCCTTCCCCTATGTTCATCTGTTTTGTTTCTTTTTTTTTTTAATTTTACCATTTCATTTATTGGTGTTCAATTTGCCAACATACAGAACAACACCCAGTGCTCATCCCGTCAAGTGCCCCCCTCAGTGCCTGTCACCCATTCATCCCCACCCCCCGCGCTCCTCCCCTTCCACCACCCCTAGTTCGTTTCCCAGAGTTAGGAGTCTTTATGTTCTGTCTCCCTTTCTGATATCTCCCACACATTTCTTTTGTTTCTTAAATTCCACACAAGTGAGACCATATAATTGTCTTTCTCTGAATGACTTACTTCACTTAGCATAATACCCTCCAGTTCCATCCACATCGTGGCAAATGGTGAGATTTCTTTCTTTTGATGGCTGAGTAGCATTCCTTGTGTGTGTGTATGTGTGTTTGTGTATCTCACATCTTCTTTGTCCATTCATCTGTTAATGGACACCTGGGCTCTTATTTTCTTTAAGATTTTATGTATTTGAGAGAGTGAGTGAGCAAGAGAGAGCACAAGCACGGAGCACGATGTGGGGCTTGATCCCAGGACCCTGAGATTATGACCCAGGTGAAGGCAGGGGTCACCTCAACTAACTGAGCCACCTGAGTGCCCCAGACATCTGTGCTCTTTCCATAGTTTGGGTACTGTGGACTATCCTGCTATAAACATTGGGGTGCAGGAGCCCCTTCGAGTCACTATGTTTGTATCCTTTGTATAAATACCTAGTAGTGCAATTGCTGGGTCGTAGGGTGGCTCTATTTTTAATTTCTTGAGAAACCTCCATACTGTTTTCCAGAGTGGCTGCACAGTGGGCATTTCCACCAGCAGTGGGAGAGGGTTCCCCTTTCCCTGCATCCTCACTAACATCTGTTGTTTCCTGAGTTGTTAAGGTTAGCCATTCTGACTGGCGTGAGGTGGTATCTCATTGTGGCTTTGATTTGTATTTCCCTGATGCCAAGTGATTTGGAACATTTTTGTATGTCTTTTTTGGAGAAATGTCTGTTTATGTCTTCTGCCCATTTTTTTTTGACTGGATTATTTGGTTTTGGGGTATTGGGATTGAGAAGTTCTTTATAGATCTTGGATACTCGCCCTTTATCTGATATGTCATTTGTGAATATCTTCTCCAACCTGTAGGTTGCCTTTTAGTTTTGTCGACTGTTTCCTTTGCTGTGCAGAAGCTTTTTATCCTGATGAAGTCCCAATAGTTCATTTTTGCCTTTGTTTCCCTTGCCTTTGGAGACGTGTCTAGCAAGAAGTTGCTGCGACTGAGGTCATGGAGGTTGCTGCCTGTGTTCTCCTCTAAGATTTTAATGGATTCCTGTCTCACATTTAGATCTTTCATCCATTTTGAGTTTATCTTTGTGTCTGGTGTAAGAGAATGGTCCCGTTTCATTCTTCTGCATGCAGCTGTCCAATTTTCCCAATGTTTTTTACATTGTATATTCTTCTCTGCTTTGTTGAGGGTTAGTTGACTACATGGTTGAGGCCCCATTTCTGGGTTCTCTTTTCTGTTCCATGGAGCTATGTGTCTGTTGTTGTGCCAGGACCATACTGTCTTGATGATCACAGCTTGGTAATGCAACTTGAAGTCAGGCATTGTGATGACTCCAGCTTTGGTTTTCTTTTTTCAACATTCCTTTGGCTCTTTGGGATTTTTCTGGTTCCATACAAATCTTAGGATTGTTTGTTCCAGCTCCATGAAAAATGCTGACGGGATTGTGATAGGAGTTGTACTGAATACGTAGATTGCTTTGGTTAGCAGAGACATTTTAACAATATTTATTCTTCCATGGAATATTTTTCCATCTCTTTGTGTCTCCCTCAGTTTCTTTCATAAGTGTTCTGTAGTTTTCAAAGTACAAATCCTTTACCTCTCTGGTGAGGTATATTTGAGGTATTTCATAGTTTTGGGAGCAATTCTAAGTGCGATTGATTCTTTGATTTCTTTCTTCTGCCTCATTGTTAGTGTATAGAAATGCAACTGACTTATGTGTGTTGATTTTATATCCTGTGACTTGGATGAATTTCTGTATCAGGTCTAGCAGTTTTTTGGTGGAAACTTTTGGATTCTCTACATAGAGTATTATGTCATCTGTGAAGAGTGAAAGTTTGACTTCCTCTTTGCCAATGTGGATGCTTTTTATTTCTTTTTGTCGTCTGAGTGCTGAAGCTAAGATTTCTAGTACTATATTGAACAACAGTGGTGAGAGTGGGAATTCCTGTCGTGTTCCTGACCTTGGGGGAAAATCTCTCAGTTTGTCCCCCTTGGGGATGATATTTGCTGTGGCTCTTTTTGTATATGGCTTTTTGATGTTGAAGTGCATTCCCTCTATCCCTACATGGTGGAGGGTTTTTATCAAGAAAGGATGCTCTATTTTGTTGAATTTTTCCCCCTGAATCTGTTGAGAGGATCCTATGGTTCTTGTCCTTTCTTTCATTAATATGATGTATCACATAGACTGATTTGTGGATGTTGAACCACCCTTGCAGCCTACGAGTAAATCCTATGTGGTCATGGTGAATAATTCTTTTCATGTACTGTTGGATCCTATTAGCTAGTATCTTGATGAGAATTTTTGCATACATGTCATCAGGGATATTGGTCTGTAATCCTCTTTTTCAGTGGACTCTTTGGTTTTGAGATCAACATAATGCTGGCCTCATAGAATGAATTTGGAAGCTTTCTTTCCATTTCTATTTTTTGAAACAGCTTCAGAAGAATAGATATTAATTCTTCTTTAAATATTTGGTAGAATTCCTCTGGGAAGCCATCTGGCCCTGGACGCTTGTTTCTTGGAAGATTTTTGATTACTGGTTCAATTTCTTTGTTGGTTATGGGTCTGTTCAGCTTTTATACTTCTTCCTTTCAGTTTGGATAGTTTATATGTTTCTAGGAATTTATCTATTTCTTCCAGATTGCTTATTTTGTTGGCATATAATTGATCATAATATTCTCTTATAATTGTTATTTCTTCAGTGTTGGTTGTGATCTTTCCTCTTTCATTCATAATTTATTTATTTGGGCCCTTCATCTTTTCTTTTTGAGAAGTCTGGCTAGGGGTTTGTCAATTTATATTTATCTATTATTAATTCTTTCAAAGAACTAGCTCCTAGTTTCGTTGTTCTGTTCTACTGTTTTTTGATTTCTGTATCATTGATTTCTGCTCTAATCTTTATTATTTCTCATCTCCTGCTGGATTTAGGCCTTATTTGATGTTCTTTTTCCAGCTCCCTTAGGGGTAAGGTTAGGTTGTGTATTTGAAACTTTTCTTGCTTCTCAAGAAAGGCCTGCATTGCTATATATTTCCCTCTTATGACCAACCTTTGCTGTGTCAAAGGTTTTGGACTACCATGTTTTCATTTTTATTTGCTTCCATGTATTTTTTTATTTCTTCTTTAATTTCCTGGTTAACTCATTCATTCTTTAGTAGGATGTTCTTTAACCTCCAGGGATTTGTGGTCCTTCCAGATTTCTGCTTAACGTTGACTTCAAGTTTCATAGCATTGTGGTCTGAAAATATGCATGGTATGATCTCAATCTTTTTGTACCGGTTGAGGCCTGATTTGTGACCCAGTATGTAATCTATTCTGGAGAATGTTTCATGTGCACTTGAAAAGAATTTGTGTTCTGCTGCTTTGGGATGAAATGCTCTGAATATATCTGTTAAGTCCATCTGGTCCAGTGGTCATTCAAAGCCCTTGTTTCTTTGTTAATCTGCTTAGGTGATCTGTCCATTGCTATGAAGGGGGTGTTAAAGTCTCCTACTATTATTGTGTTATTATCAATGAGTTTCTTTAATTTTCTTATTAATTGGTTTATATATTTGGCTGCTCCCAAGTTAGGGGCATACATATTTACAATTGTTATATCTTCTTGTTGGAAGAAAACTCCTTTATTATGACTTGGTGTCCTTCATCTCTTATTACAGTCTTTGGTTTAAAATCTAGTTTGGCTGATATAAAGATGGCTACTCCAACTTTCTTTTGATGTCCATTAGCATGATAAATGGTTCTCCCTCTCACCCTATCGCTTTTTTTTTTAATTAAAGATTTATTTATTTATTTTAGTAGGGGAGAGACAGAGGAAGAGAGAGAGTCCTGAAACAGACTCCTTTCTGAGCATGGAGCCCCATGTGCAGCTCAATCACAGGCCCCTTAATCATGACCTGAACCAAAATCAAGAGCTGGCCACTTAACTGAGCCAACTAGGCATCCCTCCACCCCCTCACTTTCAATCTAGAGGTGTCTTTAGGTCTAAATGAGTCTCTTGTAAGCATATTGATAGGTCTTGTGTGTGTGCATGTGCGTTTTATCCATGTTGATACCCTATATCTTTTGATTGGAGCATTTAGTCCATTTACATTCGGAGAAATTTTTGAAATATGAATTTAGTGCCATTGTATCATATGTAAAGTCGCTGTTCCTGTATATTGTCCCTGTTCTTTTCTTGTCTTTGTTAGTTTGGGCTTTCTCTCTGCTCAAAGGATTTCCTTTAATATTTCTTGCAGGGATGGTTTAGTATTCACAAATTCCTTTAGTTTTTGTTTGTCCTAAAACTCTTTGTCTCTTTCTATTCTGAATGAGAGCCTTGCTGGATAACGTATTCTTGGCTGCATACTTTTCCCATGTAGCACATTGAATATAACATGCCAGTCTTTTCTGGCCCACAAGGTCTCTGTGGACAGGTCTGCTGCTAGCCTTATGTGCTTGTAGGTTAAGGACTTCTTGTCCGGAGCTGCTTTCAGGATTTTCTCTTTATCTTTGTAATTTGCAAGCTTCACTATTATATGTCAAGGTGTTGACCCATTTTTGTTGATTTTGAAGGAGTTTGTCTGTGCCTCCTGGACTTGAATGCCTGTTAACTTCATCAGATTAAGGAAGTCCTCAGCTATAATTTGTTCAAATCAACTTTTGCCCCCCTTTTTCCCTCTCCTCATCTTCTGGGTCCCCTCTAATATGTATATAATTTCACTTTATGGAATTGCTGAGTTCTTGAAGCCTCCCTTCATGATCTGATAGTTGTTTTTCTCTCTTCTTCAGCTTTCTTGTTTTCCATCATTTTATCTTTTATATATAATTTATTTGCCCTTATGATTCATTCATACTTGTATTTATGGCCTCCACTTGGTACTGTGTCTTAGTAATAGCATTTTTAATTTTGGCCTGGCTGGATTTTAGTTCTTTTATCTCCATAGTAAGAGAGTCTGTAGTGTCTTTTATCTTTTTTTAAATCCCAGCTAGTATCTTTATAATTGTTTTAAATTCTAATTCAGACATCTTACTTATATCCATATTGATTAAATCCCTGGCTGTGATACTACCTCTTGTTCTTTCTTTTGGGGTGAATTTCTCCATCTTGTCATTTTGTTCGGAAAAGAAAGGGAGAATGAAAAAGAAAAAACAACTACAATAAAAACAACAACAGAGGAAACCCAACTAGATCATGGGTGTGTTTTGGTCTGCTTATTAAAAGAAGCTTCCAAACAGTGGTTGCTTTTTTTATGTGCAGGCTTGCAGTATTTGTTTTCTCTGATCTCCGACTGATTTCTCAGGCATCCAGAATGATTTGATAACTATCTATTTGTATTCAAGAGATGAGACCAACTTAGGGTCCCCCTACTCCTCTGCTATCTTAACTCTCTTCAAGAGAGAGAATCTTAAGCAGGTTCTATGTCCAGCATAGAGCCTGACATGGATCTTGTTCTTACAACCCTGAGATCATGACCTGAGCCAAGGTCAAGAGTTAGATGCTCAGTCGATTGACTGAGCTACCCATGCACCCCAGCACTTAGGATTTTTTTATTAAGGGGTACTCTTGGGAAGGAAAAGGAAGGAAAGAAAAGGGATTGTCAGAGAGAGAATCTGAGCTGTGAAGCAATCCCATTGGACTTTTGGCTAACCCCAGAGAGCTCTGAGCTTTAAATGGCTTTTTCAAGTTGTCCTGAATTGGAGCAAGATGTTTGGCTTTATACTCTAGTGTGGACTATTCACTGATGTGGGTCATCCTGGGGAGCAAGCCAGATCTTCGGTGAGGTCACTCTGTTCAGCTGAAACCATCCTGATATGGTTATTTAAAGTTAAATTTGAACTAACTAAAATGAACTAAAATTAGAAATTCCATTCCTCAGTTATAATAACCACATTTCAAGTGCTCAATAGCCACAGGTAGCTCATGGTCACCACACTGAACAGCACAGATAGAGGGTATTTCCATCCCTGTGGAAAGTTCTGTTAGATAAGGGCAGTTTATCAAATATGGTTTCAGCATTTGTGAGAGGTAGTCTGTTCCCCACATTCCCCAGCTCTTAAGGCTTTGTCCTTATGGGTTTCAGCTAAAAACCTGGGGTGTTTAGCTAAGGAAACTTATCCTTTCCTAGCTCTGAACTCTAGCTTTTGTTTCCTCAGCCTCACAAACTTCTTGGAAGCTCTGTATTTGAATCAAGAAATGAAATGAAGGGAAAAGTATTATATATTTTGGGCTCAGATTCCTGAGCTTTCCTTCTTGGGGTTTTGGTCACTATATTCTCACTAAGTAGTTTTCCAATGACTTTAAATAGTTATTTTTAAGAAATACATTTATCTCGATTTTGCTTTATTCTTGGCAGTAAGTGTTAATCTACAATGAGCTAGCTTGCCATTGTCTGGAATTGCTACCTACTGTCTTTAAAATTTATACCCTGATTTGGCTACCATGACATCTTTCAACATGTCGTCGTCTTCTTCTTTTGACTCCATCTCTGTCTCCCTTGCTGGATCCCACTACTGGGAGTTCTCTTCTTGCTCCTCTTTTTATCCTTTACAATTTCTCAGGTTAAAATCACTTAATCCCATGAATTTGCCACATATACATAGAAAATTCCCCAACGTTTATATTTAGACCACAGTGGGTTAGGACCCACTATACATTCCCATGGAATCCCGTATCATCTCCCAATTATAACATTCATCATGTATTAGTTACAGATAATCAGGAAATGATTTGATGCTATGATGTAGAATTTTGGTTTAGAATTACCTAAAGTGGATCAGGATTTAACTGGGGACTCCATCATGACTGGCAGTATTAAGATTCAAGAAACTCCTAATAGGAGGGTGGAACCTGGTTGAGCTGACCCTCTGAGAGCTCTGGATTATTTATAAAACTCATTGGAGAAATGACCAGGGTGGTTTTGGCATGAAGTACAGTATCTTCAGTGATAAAACTATGTTACTTGCAATCACACACCTGCACCAACTACATGCACCTATTTATACCTTTGGTTTAATGACTGCCTTTGTACTCCTTATGGCCTGGTTAACTTGCTCCAGTTCTGGGGATATCATGTGTACAAGTTTGGAAATATTGTTTTGATGGAGTGTGATTCAAGTGCTTTGTGAAAGTTCAAGGTTGGAACTGTTCATAATTGTCTGAAAGGCATCATGGTGTTCTGGGAAGAGAAATGAATTAAGAGATAAGAGACCCAGGTCCAAGTCTGGGTTCTGCAACTGATAGCCCAGGTGAGCTTGTTCTTATCTTCCCATGTTTGTATCATTGATTTATCTCTCAGCTCTCTTTCCAGTAGACCAAGGCAGTGTAAGGTAGAGAGGAAAAGTATTGCCTTTGCAGAGGCCAATATCTTATTTCCTAGGGAAATAGTGGAGGCCTGCCCACCTTCTTGGTGGGAGGAGCTATGAAGTCACAGTGCAAGAAGAATGTCTTGTTTTGCAGTCCATCAGGGAGAGTGGGCCATGTGTGTCGGTAAGATTCACTGAGAAGGTTACATTCAGATGTATAAAGGGAGAAGGGAGAGCTACATCTGTACATCTGCAAAGGTGAGGCAGTAGCATGAGTAGTGTGTTTGACAAACAGCAAGAAGATGGGGAAGGATGAATAGGGTGAGAGTAGAAGGAGCTGAGGTAGAGGTGGGTGGAGAAGTCATAGAAATGGGGCCTCTGAATAGAGGCCCTTGTAGGACACAGTAGACTTGGGCTGAGATGAGAAGCCACTGAAAGGTTTTGAATAAAGGAATAAGATGATTTGACTCCCTTCTGACTCACTCTGACCTTTGAGTCAACAGTGGATTTTAGGGCAGCAAGAGGAGAAGCCGGGAGATGTGTTGGGGGACATTTGCAATTATCCAAGGTGGTGGTTGCCTGTTGATGTGGTGGTAACCATTGGGAACTGGTGGATCTCTTTGTGGATGCTGAGATAGACAATAGCATTCGCCAACATTGTGAATATGGGAAAGGAAAGAGAAGTGTCAAGAGAGGCTGAAACCTTTTTATCTTGAACAGCTGGAGAGACAGTTACCTTTCATGGAGTGGGAAAGCCTGTAAGAGGAGCAGGCTGGACCCTGGTGGTGAAGATCAGGAATTTGATTTTAGACACACTATCTCCAAGAGGTTGATGAATGTCCAATATTAACATAAGTAGGATCTGACTGTATATTTTTTTAAAAATCTACTTTAACATGTAAGAGAAGTAAATTCATGCCCCAGCTCTGTTATGTGCATATTGCAAATGTGTTATATCTCTTCTCAGTGTCCCATTTCCTCCTCAGAAAAATGCCAATAATATGGCAATAATGTTTTCTGGTTTTCCATTTGGCTTTTAGAGAGTCGATAAAATGTGTATAAAAGACTATTACTCATTAAAATTCTGGATTTAAAAGAAAATAGAATTCTGGATTTGCTACTTTGAGTCATGAACATTACACTGAAGGAAATGATGTTCGCCTTCGCCTCTCCTGAAGAAGGAATCAAGTCCCAGGCACTGCTAGGATGGGGTGTGGCAGGAATCCCGTGAGTCTGTTTAGCCCTTGGTTTTGCACTCACATCTCAAAGCACTAGTATCACTCATTATCACAGTATGATTTTCTAATTATAAGATTTGCAAAGGTTGCTGGAAAGAGTGCTGGAATGGCCAAAATGCTTATGGAATCTCTCACTAGACTTGGACAAACAGAAGGCATTGAGTGGAGCTAACAAGTGTCTTGTTAGATGCAGAAACCCAGCATGTAGTTTGCCAGCATAGATTGCCAGGGGGGGTCTTAAAATAGAAAGCAGCCTCATGCGCACCTTGCAGTCATAATGACATACATGTCCAGGGAATATGTCGTGTCCAAGGTGGTGGAAGCATTTATTTATTTTTCAAATGAAGAAATCATGCCTCATTCCAGACATGGAGAAAGTCGGCCTTCGTGTTACAGACACTCATCTATCTGTTCATTTTCTGTGCTTAACACATGTTGGTATTTTACCATAGTCTATTTTTTGTTTTATTGTTCTCTTGACAACTTTATTGAATTATATGTTATATAAAATAAAAATCACACCTTTCAAACGTACTCTTCAGGTATTTTCAGGAAGTTGACCGTGTGGTGCAACCATCTTTATAAATCGGTTTCAGAACATGTTAATTCCCCCAATAAGATTGCTCATTTCTGTTGCCTCTCCCAGCTGTCAGAAGCTGTACACCGTCTCTGTAGAGGTCTACTGTGATGTTTAATATACAGGATCACACCATATGGGGCCTCATGCATCCGGCTTACTTTACTTACCATAATGTTTTTTTTTTTTTCCAGCATCATGTTTTTGAGGTTCATCCATGCTGTTGTATGTCTCAGTACTTTTTTTTTTTTTGGTGGCTGAATAACATTCTATTGTATGGATATACCACATTTCGATTACCCACTTACCTGGGGATGGACATGTGAACCATTTCTAGCTTTTTGCTATTATGAATAACACTGCTGTGAATATTTACATACAGTTCGTTGTTTTTGTTCCTCTTGAGATACCTGGGCATGGAATTCCTGGCTCTTATGATAGTTTACGTTTTCCTTTTTGAGAAACTCCAAATGAGGCACGAGTGTCCCTCATGACTGGCAATATGTGAAGTTTCCTGTTTCTTCACATCCCGTCAGCATGTGCTCGTGTCTGCTTTTGTAATTATACTCATTCAAGTGTGTGTGTCATCTTACCATTGTAGTTTGGGTTTGCATTTCCCTGATGACCAATGACATTGAACATTTCTCACATGTGTACTAGTCATCTGGAAATCTTAATAGGTGAAATGTCTGTTCAAATCTGTTGCTCATTGTTTGATTGGTTTGTTGTCTTCTTATTATAGAGTTATATGTATTCTTTTTTTAAAAAAGATTTTATTTATTTATTTAAGAAAGAGAGAAAGCAGCGAGAGAGAGCAAAGAGGGAGAAGGAGAAACAGACTCCCTGGTGAGCAGAGAGCTGGACACAGGGCTTCATCCCAGGACCCCCAGATCATGACCTGAGCCAAAGGCAGATGCTTAACTGACTGAGCCACCCAGGCACCCCGAGTTACATGTATTCTTTTTAGATTCTGACTTGGATTTGAATTTTGAAAATATTTACTGCCGGTCTATTGCTTGATTTTTATTCTCTTAAAGATGTCTTTGAAACTGTGAAAAATTTGAATTTTAATGACATCCAATGTATATATATACTTTTTTCTTTTGTGGACCATGGTGTTGTGTCTAAGAAAACTTTGTGGAGCTTGATTCTCAAGGATGGCCCCTTATTTTTAAAAAAAGTATTTACGGCATTGAAGTATGTGATCCATTTTGAGTTAATGCTTGTGTATGGTGTGAGGTGAAGGACTGTGTACCTTTTTATGCACCAGTTATTGGATTGTTCCAGCACTGTTTGTCAAGCGGGCAATCTTTCCCCCCATGGATTTCCTGTGTTCCTTTTCCAAGTTCAATAGACTATGAATGTAAAGATTTATTTCTGGACTCTGAATTCTGTTCCATTGATCTGTCCTTATGCGGACATCACAACGTCTTCATAACTAGATAGCTTTACAGTTAAGTTTTGAAAGTGGAAAGTGAAAGTTCTCCAACTCTGTTCTTTTTCAAAACTATTTTGGTTACTCTAGGTGTTTCATGGAGTGTCCCCATTGTCAGGGATGGCCTCATTTGGGTACCTGAAGTCCTGGAAATTCATTAGCAACACACACACTCCACTGATTCGGTTCTGAAAACCAGCCATTCCCGAAACATTCCTCTTTTGGAATATCCCCTGATCCCCAAACTCCATTGTTCACCAGACTCTGCAAAATTCAGCTCACTGCTTTGTTCAGAGAGACTGATTTGCAAGTGCAGCTCTATAGCAAGGAATGACTATAGCATCTTTGTTTCAGACACTGTGAGAGATAGCCTCTTCCCTCACCTTTGAAGGCGCTGTCATATTGGCTTGCAGACCCTTGCTTGATGGCGTTACATGGAAATCTTATATTAAATAGTATGCTCATTGAGCCCCTTTTGTTCTACCCTGGTTATCCTCCACAGTCCCTGGACATGAGTCCTTCTCACTGGTGCTCTGAGTCCTGAGGGGTTTTACTGAGGTCTCATTGCTGACTTTACTATGCCTATCCTTACATTTGTAAGCAAAGAGGTATTTGCTGATTTTTTTTTCTTTTTGAATGTTACAAGGGAGTGCCCCATAGGTTACAAAAGGAGGCATAATCTTGTTAAGCTGCTGGTCCATTAGACCCCTGACTAGTGGTCATTAGACCAGTGATCATTTCAAGCAGAAGCAAGTGGTTAACATTTACCTCGAGTCCCTCACCAAAACTGTCCTGAGGATGCTCCTTGTGCCGTCAAAATGTGATGTAAGAGTAAGATCAGTGCAAATCCTTCTCCCACTCTTCTTGGCTGAGAACCAGAGAAATCATAAGCACATGATTTTGATTAGCTGTTGTGGCTCTTTGTGTGTCCGGGGCTCATGTGCGTTCATATCAAAGCCTCTACCAGGCAGTGCTTCCTGAATGTCCTGCCACCACGATCCTAGTTCCTGCATCTTTCTTGGTAAAAGGCAGCATTTCCCTAAGGGTGAGTTAGAACTCGGTGCTCATCACGGGAGACTTTCAATATGTCAAAAGTTAATGGATTTAAGAGCATCTCTGCAGGAGAGGCCACATACCGACTGCTCAGCTCTGGCTTGATCTTCTGAGGCCTCAAAATGAAATACTCCCAAATAACCTCTCTTAAGGACTTGATAACAAAGGGAAACACGTAATTACTTGCAGTGGGAACTTTCTGAAACCACCCTCGACTTCTAGCTCTATTATACCACGTACTTACATCCCTCTTCTGACTTCTGCTCTTTCCTCTGATTCAATTAACCAACTCCCTTCTCTTCAGGTAAGGGAAGGGCACTCCATACAATATATCCTTGAAATTGTTAGTTCTCAAGATCTAGAGACAATTGAGGACAACAGTTAGGGATTTTTCTGAGATTCTGGAAAACGGACAGCTATTGGCTACAGAATCCAAGATTACGTTAGGTGCTTACTTTTCCAGACTTCGGGAGCTGTTCCAACTGTTCCACTGATTTGTTTGCCCCTTGGGTGGGGAAGATGCTTCAAAGTTGCAAGAGAGGAAAGACCCCAAGAAGATTTGAATGGCCCGTCTGTGCACAATCACAGAACAAAACAATTGGAAGGCCTTCAGAAGGCAAAACATATAGGAAATGTTCTTCCTGTTTCCTAGAGCCATTTGGATGGAGATTTGAAATTATAAGCAAAATAAAAATGACTCAAGGGAAACTTTAAAAAGAGACTCTGTGACATTTTAGAACAATATTCTAGGTTGATCCAGCAACCTAGGTCAAGAGAGCTTTGTGTTCTTTCTGTAAATGGCCTCAGTTGTGAAGTAGGAGGCTTGGAGAGACACAGACACAGATGACTTCAAGTTGATGATCAAGTCTCAGCTCTGGTCACAGTGTCACTCTGCTGCCTCACCCACCCAGCCAGAGGCAGAGGGATCAGCCTTACTGTTGGGTGGCCTCAGGACACAGTGTTGCAGCACCTGGGAGAGCATAGGTGTGGGGGAGCTGAGGCCAGAGAGAGGCAGCGTGCAGGTTGGCCAGACTGTGTTTGATTGCTGGCACACCTGCTGTATTTGCATGTGCAGAGCCCCTGTGCAAGGAAGGCAGGTCATCAGTCCTCCCAGACCTAGGTCAGTCTGCAGAGCTCTACCTATCTGAAGAGGAAAAGAGGTGGGGGGTAGGAAGGAGAGAAGGAAGGGCGGCCACACGGCTAATCCAAACCAGGTTTGGTTCAAACAGATTGAAAAGTCACATCTACATTTTGAGGATTGACATGCCACTTGAAGAACAAGGTTACCTGGAAAAACACCCTCTAAGAAAAGAAGAAAGGTAAGGTGATTAAGTTGCATCTTTCCAGGATGGTTTGTCTCTGAGAGGGTTGAAAGAGGCTGGGGGATGCTGGAAACATGTCACAGCAGGGGTAGGGGAACCCTCCTTTCTTTTTTTTTTTTTTTTGACCCTCCTTTCTGAAGAGACTTCTGTCCTCCCCCCTTTGTGTGGTAGACAGGTGTCGTTGGTCATAGGAGCCGTGGCCACCAGGCTGGGGTGACTCTGCACTGGCAGCTCCTCTCAGAATGTGTCCCAAGCCATCTCCTTCCCTGAGTCCCCATCCCTGTCCTTGTGCCTTCAGCTTGCAGCCCCTGGGTGCTCCGCCCTTGACCTTGCTCACCCAGCTGTCATTATGGAGGATGAGCGCCAGCTGCTCGCATCAGCAAGGAGAACAGAGCCCGTGGGACTTAGTGAAAACCGGCCAGGTTAGTGCAGCAGATCTCCCTGCTGGAGGCTGCGTCCGTTTGCTGTGTGGGGAGCACCAGCAGGGCCACACCGTGATGCTCTCTGGGGCATGTTTGCGGAGGGCTCCTGCCCGCCCAGCCCCGTCATGTGGGGCAGCCCCCTTGATGCAGCAGAACCAGCACGTGGAGTTTAGGGACAGACTCTCACTTGCTAGGGCAGAACCCCAAAGCTGTTCTGCATGACGTCTTGAAAAGTATGTTTTTTTTGATCACCTTACAGGAAGGCAGCCTATGAAAGTGGTTGAAAGCAGGAGCCGTGGAGTCAGACTGGATCATCACTTCCTAGCTGGCTGCCTGGGGGCAGCTCACTTAGTCTCTTGTCTGGTTTCCCCTTTTGTAAAATGGGAAGACAGTGGTGTTGGCTCACAGGGCTCTCGTGAGAAGCCGATGAGCCCCTGCTGGTGAGGTCCTGGCACATGGAGGGCACATGCAGGGCACACACAGTACTCATGCAGGGCATATGCGGGGCACATGGAGGGCACATGCAGTTCATATGCAGGGCACACGCAGTACACATGCAGGGCATATGAGGGGCACATGGAGGACACACACAGCCCACATGAAGGGCACATACAGCCCACATGCAGGGCACATACAGGGCATATGCAGCACACACACAGGGCACATGTAGAGAACATGCAGCACATGTGGAAGGCTCATGCAGCTCACATGCAGGGCATGTGGAGGGCACATGCAGAGCCCTCGGTAACAGTTGGTTCTTCTCGTGATGTTGTCAGTGACTCTCTTGGCCTGCAGGAGCCCTTCACAGATGGCTCCAGGGGTGCCCTCCCACTGAACTCAGTGAAGTCCAGCAGTCAGAAGTGTGGAGCTGTGCAAGAGCTCACTGGTTTTTGTCCCCCACCAGCCCAGCTTGTCCAGTTGGGTGCATTTTGGGGAACACACTTGGGGAGTCCTGTGCTGTCTCCACAAGTGGCCAGAGTTGGTAAATCTTCATCTTCAAGTCCTCATCCCAGCCACGGTCCCGTTCTCTGCTGAACCCGCTGGCCATTTGTGCTCTGCCACCTACGCCGGACACCTTATTTGTAAGTAGCTGGGACTATACTGCTGATCTTGGCAACGTGGCCTCTGGAGTCGGGAGTCAAAGCGAAAAAAGAGAAGCAAGTCAGTCATAAGAGCTCAATGACCGTGAAAGAAAAGCTTCTCTAACTCAGCAGCAAAAGTGACAGTGATAAGACACCTTGATCCAACCAGTTACATCTTTGTATTGGAGCCCCTGAGTGACGGAGTGGACAATACTTTTCAATTTTCCACATGGGAGATGCAGATTCTTGTCTCAGAAAATGCTATCTCATAATGGCTGTCTTACAAGCCGTGGATAGGAAGTCGAAGCCGCCTCGCTGATGGCATGTGAAATGGCATGAGGAAGACCGTGTCAAGGAGAAGATTGTTAAGCAGTCATGTTTCCAAATCTGTGCCATCAGACCACAAGAAACTGTGGTCTGGGATCACAGGACACGGGATTCCCTACAGAATTTGCTCTTTCTGTGTTGCACTTTAGTCTGATGCCATTAGCACGTGGTTTGGGAAATGGGCATCAGCAGAGGTCACTTGCCCTTGGTTCCACTGGAGGCATATGATGAAAATGCTGGTGATCATCACACTGGCCCTTCTGAGGATCTGCAGGGACATGCCTTTTTTCTTGGTGATTGTACCTCAGGCTTGATCTGCTTTTACCTAATGATGTGCTTCCTGGGGACCTGTAATGGACCAGGAACGAGGCTAGGTCATGTGGGTACAACAGTAAGAAAAGACAGTATTTGTTTTTCATGAAGCTTCCAGTCTATGGGGTATATGGACGCTTGACTGGTGACTTTCAGAAACCGTAACAGCCAAGGAATATTACATTTTGATTCGGTTTCCAGAAAGCTCAGATCTAAATTTGTGGCAAGTGTGTAAGTCATTAGTGACTGCATATTTAGCCAGATTCGTGGCTCCATTTCATATCCCACCCTGTTTTTCCTTTTCCCTTCATTTTCATTTTTAAATTAAGCTATCTTGTAAGCGGTCTTAAATCTTGCCTGGAACAAAGAAAGCTATGTATTTAAAAGTAAATACATTGAAACTCAGTGAAAGCCACTCAATGAGAGTGGCTCTAATTTGCCTGGCTTTTGTCCCATTGGATGGATAAATGAGGCTAGGATGTGATATTTCCTCTGCTGAAAGACAGATGGTGTGATTCTTAGGCTCCAGCCAGCGCTATTGCATAGTGGCTGGATACCAATCGGGGAGAGGAAACATGTCTGTCCTGTTCGTTACTGGCTCCCCAGAACTCAGTACATGCTTCGCCTATAATGACTGCTCCATTAATAGCTGCTGAATAATTAATGCAGCAGGAGTGTTACTCAGGGCATTATCATTTATAAAACACTTTGTCAGCCTTCTGTCCATTGATCCTGACAGCCACTCCTGTGAGGTCGGTATCAGGGTAATGCTAGTTGCTGTAACACAGACCCCAAAAGCTGCAGGGGCTCAGATACAATGGAAGCTTGTATGAGAATGAGTAGCCACTTTCTAGAGACAACTTCATGCTTTGGAAGTTGAGTACATTTTAGTGTGGGGCCAGCCATCTCTGCCATAGGTTTAAGGGACCTGATGTTTATTAGAAGAACAACCAGAGAAGGCTGCAAATCTCAAAAGAGAAGGATGGTTTCCTACACATCAAAGCAGGGCCAGCAGGGTTTTGACACCAAACATGACAAATCAAGGCCTGATGACATGGAATTGTCTTATCTCTGGCCACAGGGAGATCGCACCCTATTGCTTGTACAAAATGCCTAAAGAAAGGAGATGTCACTTGTGGTCTAAGAATGCATGTTCTTGTCATTTCCCTATTGAAGGCAGATTCTTTGATGTTTCCATGCTCTTTGCCTGCCTGTGGAAGCTGGAACACCTGATTTACCTTCAAGGCACTGTGACCCAGCCCCAAACATCATTCAGGCTTTACCTCTCACGATGTCCATTTGGGCATCTGAGCACACGAGGCACTCTCCTGCTGTTCTACTTCATTGGATCCCCTCTGCTCGGATGGCATCTGCCTCCCCTTCTCTACCTGGTGAAATTCTGCTCCTTTATCACCATCTACTGAACATGCCTACGGTCTCCAGGAAGGCCACGCTGGTTTTCCAAGTCTGAATAAGTTGCCTCTACTCCTTCCTGTTACTCATCTAGCAGTTGGACTTAACGTTCTACTCCTCTGTTGCTCCTCAGGGGTTGTAAACTTTACAGGGGCAGGGGCTGTCCTACCGGAAATATTTTTGGACGGCCCATCGCATACACCATCTGCTTCCCATTTAGGCAGATTGCTTTGGGCATCGCTCCAGTTGAGCTGGTCAACTCTGCTGTTTCCTTGTTGGGGCGTACATTGATCAGGTGTGACTGAATGGATCAGCTGCTTGGCTAGATGGACCCTTCCTCTTCCTCCAGTAGAAGCTTTGATCATGGGCAAATGCAGACCCCGCATCCCAGCTCAGCACCCCTCAGGCCTTATTTTGCTTGCAGATCACGTGGGGATCTTATTAAGATGCGGACACTGATTTAGTAGACTCTAGGGTGGGACCTGCGATTGTGCATTTCTAACGAGCTCCCAGGTGATGCAAACCACATCTTTGCATTGCAAGGACTGATGTCTGGTGAAGACTTTGCCTCAAAATAATTTGAAAGATATTCTTTTGAATGTGACCCAGTGTTTTCCTTTCCTGATGTGTTTTAATCCCAGCTGCTTTTATTAGAGATGTACATGTCTGATTAAAAAGAGGAAAATTCAGCCCATCTGGTTTTTGTTTTATCCTTCTGCAGAGCTCACGCAACAGACTGGCGACAGTAACAAAGGTTGTAATAATGGACGAGATTTATTAATGACTTATTCTGTAGCTGGCATATTACATACATTAACTCACATTAACTCACCCAGTCCCCTCAGCAACACTCTGGTTGCTATTCCTATTTTCCACACAAGGAAACCAAAGCTTAACAAAATTTTGGGGGGAATGCGTAGTTAGTGTCAGAGCTGGGATTTGAATGCATCCATTTTTGAGTCCAAAGAATTGCGTTCTTAGAATGACTATCCTGTCTTGGCTATACCGTCTCTTCTGCAGATGTTTGTTTGATTGATTCCATTCTCTCTCTCTCTCTCTCTCTCTCTTACACACACACACACACACGCATGCATGCATACATGCCAAGCCCACAACAAACGGCCTCAGACAGATGCTTGGATGCTCCATCCAGATGCTTGGTTTCGAAATAGAATAAATATCTGGATAAAAAATTCTTCTCTGACAGATGCCACGTGTCTCTTTTGATTACAAACTGTGATCCCCTCAGATAGCTCCCTGCCGACTTTATGGACCATTCTCACCTTTGCTCCTCAAGGTTCAGACGCCTGTTGGTCATGTTTTCCAGAATTAATTGCCTCGCAGGGTGATTCTCTCCCGCTTGAACATCTTCAGGCACTAAATCACTCTTGGAGTTCCTGTTTCATCAGGGATGTTTCCTACCTGGGTTGGTGCCATTCAACATTAAATCATCTCTCCTTGGGAGTAGAGCTTAGTTTTCTCACGTTTAATGGACAGCCCCATGTAGGAAAGAAAAAAAGCGTCGTGAGGGGTTTCATTACTTGCCTTGCCAATAATTCTTCAGTGCATTAACAATTTTAAATCAAGAAGATGGTGACAATGGTAGAGAGGTACCAAGAAAATAATGTGAGCGCTAATAATAAAACTGCAGACACTCCTTATGTGTTGTTTATAATTATTGGCAATGCGCTTCCATGTTGTTGGTCTTGTGGTATTATTATTATTATTATTATTATTATTATTATTATTATCTTGAGATAACCCAGAGAAGTTATGTGGGCAGATGTCAGACAGGCTCACTGATGCAGGTCCCAGAGACCTCCAGCCTTTAGGTCACCCTGTCCCCTTTGTCGCAACTGGGGACGTGCCACACGTGAGGTTGAAGAAGCCAGGGTCTGAATTCCAGCTCTGCCACGTACTGGTCGTGAGAGCTTGGGTACAACATTGAACCACTCTAAACTCAACTTCCTCGTCTGTAAAATGGGGAAGGACATACATTTCTTTGCCTGGGTGAAATAGATGTAAGAAATAGCTGTAAGGGGCACTTGTTCTGCATCTGCCTTCAGCTCTGGTCATGATCTTGGGGTCATGGGATCAAGCCCCAAGTCGGGCTCCCTGCTCAGTGGAGAGCTTGCTTCTCCCTCTCCCTCTGCTCCTCCTCTCTGCTTGTGCTCTCTCTCTCTCTCTCTCTCTCTCGTTCTCTCTTTCTCTAAAATCAATACATAAATAATCTTAAAGAGGAACAAATGTAAAACGTATGGAACATAGTAGGAAAAAAAAACCACCAAAAACAGAACCATTGGCAGCCAGTACGACTAGCAGGTGGCTGTCAGGCACACCATCCTCTCCAGCAAGTGAAGGGTCACACCTGCTCTAAACTTGAACACCCACCCGTGAATGGGACTTCAGCTTCCCCGTAGCATCTACTCTGTAGGCTCCATCCTTAGGATGATCTCTGTTTTGGTAGCTGAACGAGTATCTGTCCTTCCAAACCAGAAGCATTGAAGTGCAATTTTCGAGTCCCACAAAACTGTTGTCCATGATCCTACTGGGGTGGAGGAGGGGTGGGTGCCTCATTTGGCACACATGTGTCCCTCCTTCAGCTACCCTAGTCTCCATCCTGAGCATCTTCTGCTGTGTGTGGGGGGGTTATTTCCGTTCACACTCTCCCCTCCTACTAAACAGCTTGACCTGCTCTCTGCTCCAGGTGGCTGGCCACCGCCTTGCTCACACATGACCTGCCATCCTCTCTCTCTGACTCTCTTTTGCCATCTGCAAATCTCCACAGCTCCTGATGCTCAGATCAGATGTTTTGTCTGTGAAATCTTCTTTGGATCTCTCTTTAGAATGACCCCATTTTTTTTTCTTTTCTCCTTTGTCATTTCCTTTGCTCCTGGAGGAGACTGCTTAGTTACTGGAATGAGTACAGGATCTGGATGCTATGTGTATGCTGGAATTAGAGCAGCACAAGTGAGAGCAGCTCTCCTGAGGGTGTTGGGCCGGAGGGGAGAACGTGCACAGTAGGATAGGAGGAGATTATTGATTTGAGGGCCTTCTCTTATGATTCAGGATTTGCTGTCCTGGCAAGGCCAATCCTAATCTGCTGGGATACCTCCCTGGCTTGGGAACGATGATGGCCTAATGAGATGGAGATGTCAGTGTGACCTTCACAGAGAAATGATGAGGAGGTCAGAGGGCTCAGAGAGACGGGAAAATAGACTGGATTTATTGTGTGAGGTTGGAGAGCACACTCCAAGGTTATGTTCCCTGGGAGCATGCTCTTCACGTAGCCAATAAGGAATAGAATACACTGCCAAGGCGGGGGGGGGGGGGGGGGCGGAGGTGGGCAGTGGTGGTGGCAGAGCACAGAATCTTTGAAGAGCTCAGGGTCCTTTATGGGCTAGGGTTGACAGTGGTGGATAATACCCTGGTACTGGGCTTGATAGGTTCTAGATCAGTAGGAGCCAGGTGCCAGCCCTTAAGCATGACATTCAGAGGGACATAATTACTCTAAGAGAGCATCAGGGTGAGGGGTGTCCAGTGTGTGGGGTGCTTTGTGCTCACAGGATAGCAATGGCTAATAGACCACCACGGTCCTAACAGGACTAGAGATGAACAGATAGCTTCCAAGGATATAGCTTGACTTGTGTGATTGGAAAAAGCCAAGAGCTGGTGAAAAGAAGGCTGAAGCTAGCCATCACCAGGGACACACTAGTCCGTCCCCCAGTTTCAAGATCTGAGGCAGTTCTCAGACCCTACAACCAGTCTATTGTCTGAAGGGGAGATGGAGTCCCTTCATGGACGAAAAGACACCTGAAAATGGTAGCAAGCACACAGAGTAACAATTCCTCCAGCGGTTCCCCAAGGAACTGATGTCTGCTTTCCAGAGGAACCATATGTTGTAGAAAGGGGTCAGCCGCTCTTTCCAGCTCTGACAGTTAGCTGATGGCGGAGGACAGATGCTTGGCCTGGTTAGTAGATGGGTCAGCATGAGACAAGTGTGTGGGCTGTAGCGATCTGCTGTCATGCTGCAGCCCTACTCGAGTGACAGTGACAGTGAGAGCTCGTCCAGCATGCAGAGCTGCTCCAGCGCACTTGGTCGTCTAAGTTGGGTGGAGGAGAGGACAGCTGAGGTAAGCAATACTCCCAGACTTGGGGCCAGTGGCCAAGGGCTGGATGGGAACCCAGGAAGAGGCTCATGGAGAGACTTTTGATAGTATGTTCAAGATGCGAGGATCTCTGTCCTTCTCTTTAAAGCCCTCCTGTGGGCATCCACAACCGAGGAGGAAGTCCACACCAGGGGACAGTAGGGTTTTCCAGGGAGGCTGCTGCTCCAGTGCATTTTATCTAGAATATAGGCTGGGTAGTGCTGAGGTTTCTGTTTTGTGCTCCACTGTCATCCTTATCACACAGAACAGCCCTGGGCACATGGTATGTGGTCACATGGTATGTGGTCAACACACTTTTGTCCAATGGATGACTCTAATAGGCATGCATCGAGTTCTTGACATATGAGTCCTTACCTCATATGTGAAGTTCTAGCTTCCTAGAACTCCATTTATCAGATAAGGAATTGTTTTAAAGTTTACAGTTTAGGGACGCCTGGGTGCTTCAGCGGTTGAGCACCTGCCTTCTGCTCAGGGCGTGATACTGGAGACCCGGGATCGAGTCCCACGTTGGGGTCCCAGTGCATGGAGCCTGCTTCTCCCTCTGCCTGTGTCTCCTGCCTCTCTCTCTGTGTCTCCCATGAATAAATAAATAAAATCTTAAAAAACTTTACAGTTTATTTTAGCAGATTTATTTCAAGTATTACTACATGCTTACCTGGCTATTAAGATGTTCTGGAACTTGTGACGTATTGTACAACTGGGTCTGTGCCAACCCGTACTTCTAACCAGCATCTCTAACTCATCCCTTCTTCCCATCAAAGTACTCTCTTGTAAATATTTTCCAGCTGGATAGGTGGGAAAAATGCTACCACGCTTTGTTATTATTTATAAAACTGAACATCCATTAGCTCTTTGATTTTCTTCTGTCTGTTAATATTATTTATTCATTTTCCAATTAAGGGTTCATCCATTTTTAATGAACTCTAAACAAAAATATTAAACACTCGTGTGAAGAATTTATTAGGTACATTTTGTTCAGTTTTATTGCTGTCCTTTAAATTTTGTAGGCATTTCTGTTCTAGAGATGCTTATTTATATTGTAAGATAGCACATCTTTCAATGTTCTAATTTGTGGCTTCTGTTGCTTTTATGCCGAGAAAGTCTACCCTCTTCTGCAGAGCAATAAATACTCTGATGTTTGCACCTAGTTTCTTCATACATACAAATCATTAATCTAAACAGGATTTATTTTGCCGTGTAATGCCAAGAATCTAAATTTGATGTATTTTTTTTTTAGCAAAAGCCATTTTTTACACTGTCTTGAATAATCTATTCCTCCCTATTTATTTGTTATTCTTCTTTATCCTATATTCTTCTTTATAGGAACTTCTGTTTCTGATCTATGTGCTCTGTTTCACTGATACTGTTGCCTAAACTGGGGTCTGTTATATGCTAATTGACTTAAAAATAACGGCTTTATTGAGATGTAATTCATGTACCATAAAATTCATCCTTTAAAAATGTACAATACAGAGGTTTTGTTATGCATCCATCACCACTATCGAATTTTAGAGCATTTTCATCATCGCAAAAAGAAACCCTGCACCCGTTAGCAATTGCTTCCTATTTTCCCCTCCTGCCAGACTCTAGAACCACTCTGCTGCCTTCCAGCTCCATGGATTTGCCTAGTTTGGACCTTTTCTATAAATTGAGTCATATAATATTTTGTTTTTTTGTGTCTGGCTTCATTCACTTAATAGAATGTTTCAAGGTTCACTCATAGTGTCGCGTGTATCTGTACGCATCCCTTGTAATAGCCAAATACTAATCCATTGCGTGGATACACTGCATTTCATTAACCCACTCACCAGTTAATGGAATTTGGGTTGTTTCTACCTTTTGACTATCAGGAGTAATGCCATAACATTAGCGGACAAGTTTTTGCATATTATGCACATGAGTTGCCACACCTTTTTCTCAGGTGGTTGAACCATTTTAATTCCCACCAGCAATTTATGTTTACCTTCACCTAAAAGATTTGGTGGGTGGGGGGGGGGGCACCTGGCTGACTCAGTCGGTGGTGCATGCAGCTCTTGGTCTTGGGGTTGTGAATTCAAGCCCCATGTTGGGTGTAGAGATTACTTAAGAAAATAAAATCTCAAAAAAAAAAATTCAACATAAAAAGATTTAAAAAGTTGTATATCTATTTGGCACCTTTTGGAATGTAAAGTTTTCCTAGAATTAATTTTTTACATTTAAGTTTTCCTTAAAAATCTAAAATTTAAATTTTCCCTAAGATTGATGTAAACTCTTAGTTCCTGTTATTTTTTAACATGTATTTATTAGTTATTGAAACTGATGTGTTCAAAACTATGATTTTACCTGTGCATGATTTTAGACACTTTCTATTTTTTTCGTTTTTAATATTTAAAACATTTGTAATTATCTTGCATTTTCTATGTGACTCAAATAATTTAGCAGCACATTTTTATTTGAGAATGATGGTGGTAGTAGTGCATGAGGTTAAGTATTTAAAAAAAATTATTAGGTGGAAAAAAACACTTAAAGCATTTAGCACAGTGCCAGGCACACAGTGGGGGCACCATCAATAACTAACTCCTTTTTTCTCCCTTCCCTCTAGAGCTCTATTCTTGGCATCCTTCTCTTCTCCTCTTCTAGATTCTGTGTCAATAAACGATGCAGGCCATCCCAAAATTTGTAGTTGTTTTTTTAAAGATTTATTTATTTATTTATTCATGAGAGACACAGAAAGAGGCAGAGACACAGGCAGAGGGAGGAGAAGCAGACTCCATGTAAGAAGCCCGAGGCGGGACTCGATCCTGTAAATCCAGGATTAGGCCCTGAGCCAAAGGCAGACACTCAACCACTAAGCCACCCAGGGATCCCTGAAATTTGTAGTTTTTATTCATGTTATAATTTCTAAACTGTATGGAGACGTTTATCTGTGTTCTCTTATATTTGTGTTCTCCAGAGCTCTGAACCTTATTCATGTAAAGACTTAGGAAAATTGTACTGTCCTCTCCTCTCCACCCCCCACCACCTTTTAAAAATTTTGTGATTGCTTATTCTTTGTTCTTCTGGAACTGGCACTACTCATGATTTTGAATTTTGTCCTACATAGCAAGCTTTCTGGGACGCCTGCCTGGGTGGCTCAGCGGTTGAGCATCTGCCTTCAGCTCAGGTCATGATCCTGGGGTCCTGGGATCGAGTCCCACATGGGGCTCCCCGCAGGGAACCTGCTTTTCCCTCTGCCTGTGTCTTTGCCTCTCTCTGTGTGTCTCTCATGAATAAATAAATATAATCTTTAACAAAAAAAATCAAACTTTCATTAATTTCTTATTCATTTCCCTGTCCATTTTGAGATGCTATCAATCACCTATTCTTTGCATTATTTAATTTATCGCAGTGCTTTTTCTGTGTTACTATTTGCAAAACTAATATTAATTGTATTTTTAGTCTCGTTCCTGTTTTTCCTGATTGGAGTCAATGGTCTTTTTTATCTTTTCTAAGTGTGTGGGTTTTTTTTAATGTGTCCTTGAATTTCTTTCTTTTTTTAAATATTTATTTGAGAGAGAAAGAAAGAGAGAGAGAGAGAGAGAGAGAGAGAATGGGAGTGGGAGTGAGCACGAATGGAGGGAGAGGCGGTGGGAGGGGGAGAGAGAATCTTAAGCAGATTCCACACCCAGCGCAGAGCCGGATGTGGGGCTCGATCCCAGGACCCTGAAATCATGACCTGAGCTGAAACCAAGAGTCAGACTTTCAACTGACTGAGCCACCCAGGCAACCCTCCTTGAATTTCTTTTTATTTTTATTTTTTTTGAATTTCTTTTTAAAACGTGTTGTCTTTTGCATACTAATGATGAAACCAAGCCAATGTGTATCAGTTAGCTTTTGCTGTATTAAAAAAAATACCACAAAACTTAGTGACTTCTAACAATACATGGATTACTTCTTACTCTCCTGTAGGTGAGTTGGGTAGTTCTTCTACTCCCGTCTGGCTGCCTGGGTGTAGATGGTCTAGGACTACCTCACACTTGTCTGGCAACTGGAAAGCATGCTGCGGGGCCTCAGACACGTGGTCTTCCAGCCTCCAGGTAAGCTGACCCAGGTTTCTGCATATGGCAGGCCCATGGCTCCACGGGGCAGCAAGAGAGGACGAGCACAGCTGCCCAAGCAAGCCTCGGCGTGCACCACATTTGCTAAGTTCTCAGTGGTTAAACTTGAGTCCAAGGCCAGCCCAGAGTTGGGTGTGGAAAAGCATTACCAAAGGGCCAGGAGGGAGGGTGAGGGATATTGTGTAGTCATATTCACAAACTCCTTGTGTTCAATATTTTATTTCTTTTTTTTAAAGATTTTATTTATTTATTTATTTATTTATTCATGAGAGACACACAGAGACAGGCAGAGACACAGGCAGAGGGTCCCCTGCTGGAAATCTGATGTAGGACTCGATCTCAGGACCCCAGGATCATACCCTGAACTAAAGGCAGATGCTCAACAACTGAGCCACTCAGGCGTCCTTCATATTTTATTTCTTATAATAAATTGCTTTTAGAGACATGCTCCTCCTCCAATTTATTAGGTTAATACTTCCATGATCTTCTTGAGTGTTCTTTTCTCACTGGTTTTGGTAAGTTTGGTGATTTTTTTTTTTTTTTTTTTTAGGCAGGATGCATAGCCTTTGGCTTGGGGTCATGTCACCTCTGTTCCTGCTCATCAAATATAAGTGAAAAAATGCACGGGTGACAGATCATCATGGCTTAAGTGCAGACTTTGGGCTGTTGAGTAGTCTTTCTAAATGTACTATTTAACCCATTATAACCTTCCCCATTTGCCTTACCTTCAGAAGGTGAGATATAACAGACAGGCACCATTCGTGATATCGGCCGAGCTTTCCTTGATGTGAATACAAATCCCATAAGCCCTCTTTAAATATTGCTGCTATCTTTGGTTTTCGAAGATGGTTTGGAATTTTGCCTTTTTCTTTGTCTTCAGGGTGTTTTAATAGAGTATCACATGTTAGTTGCTGCATCGTTAACCTGAGAGTCTAGGAAAGCAATACCAAATATGAACTTTACCCTAAATAAATTAACCCTTGGGACACCTGGGTAGCTCAGTGGTTGAGCGTCTACCTTTGGCTTAGGGCATGATCCCGGGGTCCTGAGATCGAGTCCTGCATTGGACTCCCCCACAGGGAGCCTGCCTCTCCCTCTGCCTGTGTCTCTACCTCTCTCGCTGTGTGTCTCTCATGAATAAATAAATAAAATCTTTAAAAAAAATTAACCCTTACATACATTTCTTGCAGGTTTTGTGAACATCAAAGGTGTTGATATATGTAAGGCAGGACGCACAACTCTTGGCTTGGGGCCATGTCACCTCTGTTCCTGTTTATCAAATGTAAGTGAAAAAATGCACAGATGACGGATAATCACAGCTTAAGTGCAGATTTTGAGCTGTTGAGTAGGAGTTTCATGGAGATGTCATAAGGGCACAGGGGTTAAGTGGGAACCCTCGCAGGTGGCGGGGACCCCAGTTCTGGCAGCGTTTCCAAAGCAGGGATGGACAAGGGTCAACTCTCAGATGGGGAGTTGGGCAGATCACTTTTCAGGTTACCGCTCAACAAGTGATTTTCTGCTCCTGAAAGAAAACGTTTGGCAAATTATCCAGTATTGTAGTCATCTTGTGTAAGGCCATGATTTTTCGTTAACTTTTTCTGCTGAGAGGACATCATTCTGATTCAGTAACTCCGAGTGAGGCTGAGGACATGTGATTACAAGTAGCCTGGGTGCCTCTGATGGAGGTGGGTTACATCAGGTAGGTGTGAGAGATGCTGGCACGGAGGGAAGCGCAGGTTACCTGGGGCCAGGTGGCTGGGGTCTGCTCTGAGCTCCACCACTGACTAGCTGTTTAACCTGTTCTATTATCAACCTCTGACATCCACTACGTGCTCAAGAAATATTTGTTGAGTCGATGAGCTCACCTCTGTTGCCTTGGCTTTGATATCAAGATTTTGAATAACACCTGCCATGGGTACTATGCGTGTTGAATGAAGCAGGGGACCAAATACACCTTGACATGCATTTGTGGCTGGAAAAGGGTAACTCCTCTGTTTGTTCCCGGTTGATCTCATAGGTATGTTATTGTTTGAAACAATAAATATTAGACGGTTTCTGGCATTAACCTGAGTCGTATTAGCCCTCTGCCTCTTGAGATGGTCAAGGATGACCTTTGTTATACAGACGCGTTGATAATGTTATTAGAGCCTCGATGTGAAGAGAGATGTCATAATTAGGCCATAGAAACCAGTCCCAGCAGTGGGTTGTTCAGTGCGAAGATGATTCTGGGTAGATTTGGGTTTCGGAATGACATCATTGCCAATTGTATTTATTGCTTCTAGGCCAAGATTTTATTTCTCTGTAAAAATGTCATTTATTCAACAAATTGGGATTTATAGAATAACTGATTAGGCAGTAAAACTACTTCCGCTATTAATGGTAACACCTTCTGGAAATATGAGCAAGGGCCTGTTGCCGATAGTTTAAGATTAAGATAAAATTTTTACAACCGGCAATTGGAAAATATACAAAAGTGTAAGTAAAGTATATTACCTTGAGCTTCGCCGAGTGAGGATATCCTGCAAATGTGAAGTATAAATATTTAAAAGTGTCGTTAGGATACAAAAAAGGCCTCTGGTGGAGGCTCTCTGGTGTTGCGGAAGGCAGATTGATGTGTATGAAGCTGCTCTATTCATGAATTTCCATCCCTGCTTTATTCACGATCCAGACATTCTGTTTAGACATAATCATCTGACACGAGGTTGGGAAGGGAACTTACAGGTCGTCCAGCCCAGTGATGACAGTCGCGAGGCCTGCAGGCCTCTGTTCCCCGGTTTCTGCTCCTGGCAGGCATCGCTCATCTAACTCCTGGCTCTTGGCAGTTGCATCTGTCTGGTCGAGGAATTCTCAAACACGAGGCTCCTGGGAGTCCCCAGGGAGTGATGCACGTTGGAATGTCCTTGGAGATGTTTGGCCGTCCCCTGTTTAGGTCACAGTAGGTCACACAGGTGTCAGTGGCGGAACTGGACTTCAGTTCCAGGTCCCGATCTTCCCACGGTGAGCCACTTTCCTGAGCGCACGGGGCGGGTTGGCATAGGCCAGCCAGGAGGCCCGGGGACAGGAGCCCGTCCCCTGCGTCGCCGGCGGTGGCTCTCTGCGGTGCAGCTTCAGACAAATCCCCTCACATTTCTGGGCCTATAAAGTTTCATGCGTATGAAGTTAGGGATAATTATCCATCCCCTAGGGCTTTTATGAGCATCAAAGGAGGTAATGGACACGAATTTGTCTCTCAGGTTTTGAATGTGGATGAATTTATGCTGGTACAATAAAAAGTAGCTTCCTAGAATCTCCGGGCAGCCTTTTTCTCCAGGCATCTGAGGAATTATCCTTTTAAGTGCCAAATATTTTATTTTAAGCATTTTAGATGCAAGTTTTTCTATAATGGGTTACACACTTTCCTGATCTTTTAAGCAGAATGCAATAAACAGAATTTGATCTTTCGGGTGACTCACTGGCATTAAGAGAATTAACTTTCATCAGACAATTCCCGGGGACTTCCCGAAGCATGGGGCATGCCTGAACGCTGGTCCCCACTGACGGGCACTGGGCGCCTGTGGCCTCTGTGACTTCTCATGTCCCCTCTTAATGCATTTGTTCACCTTCCCCTTCTCTTTTTTTAAAATATTTTTTTATTTTTATTTATTTATGATAGGCACACAGTGAGAGAGAGAGGCAGAGACATAGGCAGAGGGAGAAGCAGGCTCCATGCACCGGGAGCCCGACATGGGACTCCATCCCGGGTCTCCAGGATTGCGCCCTGGGCCAAAGGCAGGCGCTAAACCGCTGCGCCACCCAGGGATCCCCACCTTCCCCTTCTCAACTGGCATCTCTCTCCCTTCCAATCCCACGTCTCCTAGGAAGGAGCGTCTCTCTCTTGCTCTCTTTCTCCTTCATTGCTTTTTCTGCCTTGCTGTGGATCAGTTGGACAGATAATCGAGTCTTGTAACAAATCGGATCACGACTGTCATATTCACAACTGATGTTTTCTGGGCACCCACACACAACAGAGCTCCTCCTCACCACAGCCAGGTGTGCAAGGTGAAGTCTGGAAGTCATCCTGCCTCCACTCCATCTTCCACCACATGACCAATCCCCTTGCCCCTACACTCAAGACATGCCTGGGATGTGTCCTCTTCTTACCACTCCCTCAGCAACCACTTGGTCTGAGTCATCGCTGCCACCCCCCTACCTGGCCTGTCTGCATCTGGGCTTGCCTCTGAAAGCCTGGTCTCAACACAGCAGCCAGAGTGGCCCTGTAAGACATTACCCACTCCCTGGTACTCCCCAGCTCCAACACAGGTAATGTTCCCCACCTTGCACTCAGAGCACCAGTCAAGGTCCTCTATGTGGTTTCCTGAGCTTGGAAGGTCTACTCTCATTGCCTCTTTCTCCTCCTGTCCTATGACTCTATCAGCAGCAGCCACATTTGCCTCTTTTTTTTTTTTTTTAAACTTCAAACTCACACATCTCATTCGGGCCTCAGGGCCTTTGCACTTGCTGTGTGCTTTGCTTAAAACACTCCCCAAGGCTTCCACTTGGCTCCCTCATTCCCCTTCTTCAGGTCTCTAGTCAAAGACCTCCCTTAACCATCCCAGTTAAAATTTTAGTTCCCTCTGGACTCCCTATAGCCCTCTACGTGGTATTTTTCTCCATGTCACCCACCATCTAACATGTAATATCTTACTGACTTTTTTTGTTTGTCACCTGTCCTTTAGAATGTTAGACTAGGGGATCCCTGGGTGGCTCAGCAGTTTAGCACCTGCCTTTGGCCCAGGGCGTGATCCTGGAGTCCCGGGATCGAGTCCCATGTCAGGCTCCCGGCATGGAGCCTGCTTTTCCCTCCTCCTGTGTCTCTGCCTCTCTCTCTCTGTGTCTATCATAAATAAATAAATAAATAAATAAATAAATAAATAAATAAATAAATAAATCTTAAAAAAAAGAATGTTAGACTATTGTCTGTGTTTTCCCTGCTGTATCCTTGGGTGCCTGGAGCCGTGCAGAGCACAGTTGAGGTGCCCGAGAAGTGTTTGTTGAATCTTTGAAAGAATGAACAAATGAATGTGATGACTACCACGCGGAAGAGGGAAGTAGGGCTTTGGAAGTAAATTGAAGAGCAGAGCTGGGATTTGGAGCTGGCACCTGTAGGCTCTAAGATGTGTTAGAATTTTATCCATAATAAACGGGCTGCGGCTCAGGTGTCCTCCCAGGAGTGGAATGAATGGATGGCAGTGGGAGTATTTGGTTAGTTCTGTATTTCTGGTGCAAAGTCAGATTTTGTTTCTCTTCTGATTTTTGGCATTTCAGGTAAGTGAGGTTGTCAGATACAATCCTTTTCTCATCCATCAATTTACCCAGCCAGTTGTTTCTCGGCAAATAGTTCCTCATGCCTCCTATGTGCCAGGCAGTGAGGTCAGAAGGTTGCTGCCCCAACCGTTGTTCACGGCCTCCCCAGGAGACCGGGAGGGTGCTGTGAGGGCATGTGCAGTGGCTGCCAGCCCTGCGTGGGAGGCTCGTGAGAGGCTGTGAGTCGGGGAGGCCTTGGGTGGTTCTGAAGAATTCCAGGTTGCTTCGGGAGAATGAAGGGATGGCGTTGCTGGTGCTGGGGGGCTGCAAGTAGGTGAGCAGAAGGCCAGCGGCTGTGGTGAGTGGGGAAGACAGGAAGGAAGCCTGGATCAGGTCAAAGAGTGCCTTGACTATGGTTATCATTATAAGTAGTAATATTTTAATTTTATTTTTTTATATTTTATTTATTTAAGACAGAGAGAGAGAGGGCACACACACATGAGCAGGGGGAGGGGCAGAAGCAGACTCCTCACTAAAGAGGGAGCCCCATGTGGGGCCCTATCCCTGGACCCTGGGATCATGACCTGAGCCAAAGGCAGCTGCTTAACCAACTGAACCACCCAAGTGTCCCATATTATTATTATCTTAATTGGTGAATAACAGCAATAATCTTTTGAAAAATATAAAGACAATTCTTTGTTTTGTTTTGTTTTACATCACTTTATTTTTGCTTTACAAAGGCCTTCGGTGGAGGCTCCTGGGTGGCTCAGTCTGTTAAGTATCTGCCTTTGGCTCAGGTCATGATCCTGGGATCGAGCCCCTCATTGGGCTCCCTGCTCAGTGGGGAGTCTGCTTCCTCCTCTCCATCTGCCCCCACCCTGCTCATGATCTCTCTCTTGCTCTCAATAAATAAAATCTTAAAAAAAAAATCAACACAAAACCAAAGACCTGCGATGTAGGAAGCATAGAGCTGAACTCTAAAATGACAGTCACCGAGAAGGCCTGCTTCCACTAAGGGATGCTCCTCTCCCCTGGGTCCCTCAGCACCTTCTGCTCAGAACCCACAGGGAACGGCCCACCTCCTTAGGCTGCAGGCCCCGGGGGGCTGTTGTAAGGTCTGAGGCATCTGCTGAGCTCCGACACACTGTCTCAATGGCCTCAATCTGTTTTGACAGAAACGTTCTCAGTTCCCATAGAAAAGGTCCAGGTGCATTTCGCATGCATTCTGCTTTGACGGCGCTGCTGTGTACCTTTTTAGGAGCCCAGCAGAGCGAGGAACGCTGGTGTGTCCAATCGAACCAAACATATTCGTGTGATAACTCATTTCAGATCAGCCTCGGAAAAGCTGTGATGTGACTTCTGAAGGGGACTTATGTGCTGCCTTAGTAGCTTTTCACCAGCTGTGCCCAAATGCAGAGTGCCTCCGGGACCCTGGTTTGTGTGACCCTGAGGCTCTGGTCTGCTTTAAAGCCACACTTCTCTCCCTGCAGATGCTGGACCCAAGGCGATTGGGTTCCTTCCCCAGTTTAGTAGAAAAGCACAAGAGCTACTCTTCCCGCCTTGTCCTGGGGAGGCAGGGCTTTCGCTGTGGTGTCTAAGATGGGAAGCGGAGTCCAAGGGGTCAGGAACATCCAGTGAATGAGGATCTTCTCATATGCTTGGGCCTTTTGAGTCCCTTAGGAAGATCTTTGTAGCTAGCATGAAGACTGAGTGCCCATGAAGGTATTTGTGTGTGCTGAGCTTCCGAGAGAAGGGACTTGCCACATCGCCACCCCTGGAAATGGCAAACCCTTAGGGTAGCTCGTTCATTTGTTCACTCATGGGCTGATTGATTGATTGATGCATCAAGTACTCATTAAATACCTGGGAAGTGCTGGATCTTTACTGCCAGCACTGTGGCTGTAGCAATAAATAGGGTACACTGTTCATGCTCCATGAGCTTGCTTCATTCATTTATTCATTCATGCGTACATGCATGCATGCATTTAGGCATTCATTCATTCATGAAGTGACTAAGGGCATAGTCTTTGGAGCCAGACCAGCCTGGATTACAATCTTAGCTCTATCATATTTTATGTAGATGACCTCGGTAAGTCATTTAACTTTGTGTGTTTCACCCATAAATGGGGATCATCATAATGCCCAGCTCTTAGAGTTCTTATGAGATCTGCCTACCACATAGAAAGTTCTGTTTTATTCAGAATATTTAATAATAAGATTGGGGTGCCTGGGTGGCTCAGTTGGTTAGGTGTCTGACTCTTGATTTCAGCTCAGGTGAGGTCATGAGATTAAGCCCAGTATCAGGCTCCATGCTGAGCATTCTTTCTCTCTTTCCATCTGCCCCTTCCCATTCCCTCCTTTTCTAAAATAATTTTTAAAAAGAATATTTAATAAGATCTATCATGTGCCAGTTCTGTACTGAACATAGCAGACACAGTGGAGAAGGCTATAGTTTTGGGCCTTATTTTCATAAAGCCTCTGGTCTAGTGAGGGAGACAGATGCTATTCAAATGATCACTGATCACATAGGGAGACATAAGATCATGTGTGCTGTGAGGACCACAGAAGATCAGTACAGGGTCTGTGAGGGAGAAGAACAATCTTCCCTGGAGAATTGTTGTCACATATCCGCAGAGGGTAGAAGAGGACATGGCATTAGCAGACACTTGGGCAACACCCTGGAAGGAACACCCAGTGCTTTGAGCTGAGATCTAAAGAAGAATAAGACTTAAGGCCACATGGAGTAAGAGAGGGGAAGAGAACTCTAGGGAAGAACAGCAGTAAAGACTGTGGGAGGGGGGAATTTGGCAACTGTGCAGGGATGATCGAGGGTGTGGTGAGTGGAATGCAGAGAAGACAGTGGGGCCAGATAGTCCTGGATGGGGAGGCTGGGCCAGAGCCTCAGCAGCTGTGGCCAAGCCTTTGATGCTTATTCTCAAAGCAATGGAAAACCACTGGAAGCTTTTAAGCAGCCCAGTGGCAGAATCAGATGTGTGTTTTTAAAAGATCACCCAGTGGGAGGGTGGACGAGGCTAGAATGCATGGAGGGGACTGTTTAGAGGTATAGTCATTGGCTTTCATGAGGTGATCCACAAGAAACACTTACCCCAACGTCTCAGTGGCTTCCATCACCAAAGCTTCATATTTCACTTGCACGACATTTCAGCCATAAGCGGATCTGGCTCGTTGCCAGACGTCTTCTTCAGTCTGGGACCAGGAGTGATGGCGAAGATTTTATGTGGCAAACATGGTTCTCATGGCAGAGGGAGAAAAGCTGTGGTTGTCCACAGATGGGTTCTTTAAGCTTCCGCTCAGAAGCAACATAGTTGATGGGTCACATGTGATTGATCCTATTTAATCGAAAGTCACAGGGTGCGGTCTAATGTCAAGGGGATGGGGAATTACCATTTCTCCCGATGGAGGGACAGCAAGCCACATATCAAAGGCTCTGATGGGAAAAGGGAGTGAATAGTGACGGCGGGAGTCTATGCAAGCGATGATCGTGGGGATGGAAGAGAGGTTTAGGAGACAAAGGCGACAGAGCTCAGCGCCGTGCTGGATACACAGACCGGGGGAGGAAGACGTGTCAAGAATGTGTCCCAGGTGTTCTGGGTGAATCATGCTCCACCCACATCCCTTGGGCCTGACCATTCTCAGAATGTTCCAGCTGGCTCCCCCAGCAGTATGTTCATCCTGCACCAAAGGGAATTGGGAGCCGCACGAGTCTGCATTGCCCATGTGAGTGTGTGGACTGGAGGTCCTGGGGAATTGCCCCTCTGGAGCAGTCCTCAGCCAATGACTTCTGGGTCATGATATGTAACTACTCACAATCCCTTGACCCGCAGGTAGGAGGATTCTGAGGTATGTGTCCATGTGTTTCATGGGATTAAATTCCAATCATTCACTGTCAGGGCTACACTAATCATCTACCCTTTAGTAGCTGACATCTTTTCCAATATAATTTTCCTACTGGTGTTTCCCACATCACCGAAAGAAGGTACTTGCACTTGAACCCCTGTCTTGGGGTATGCTTCTTGGGATGCTCAAATGAAGACATCTTGTGCTGAGCCAGGGATCACCAGGCCTGGGGGGAGGGTCATGAGTTCTCTGGGAATGTAGGCAGTTTCAAGTAGCTCCGCAGCATTTTTGTGGTGATGTCAAGTAGGTTGATAGAAACACGTGTCTGGTGTAAAGAGGCTGCATCTCCATAGGAGACAGGATTATGGGGCTCATTGGCATTTAGAATGCAATTAGCTCACTGTATAATGGAGGGAGATATACCGCTACAGACAGTTCTAAGAAAGTGAGAAATGTTGGCTTTGGAGGTAAGGACTAAGGACAGCGAGGGCACGGAGAGAAGCGTGGACTCAGGCATGGGAGAGCAGGGGAGGGGACCAGGGAGGCTCCCGGGTGCTGGCTGCTGGTCAGGAGAAGGGGACTGGAAGGATATTCCAGACCGTGAGGCTGGGGAGAGAGTAGAGGAGAGCACGTGTGGACCCTCCAGGTGTGTGTGAAGAGGAAGAATTGAATATTTCATCTGCAAAATATCTTAAATGAGCTAGAGGAGGAATTCACAAGGTGTCAAAATATAAGATCACACTTTGTCTTTTTTTAAATAAATTTATTTATTTATTCATAAGCGTCAGAGAGAGAGGCAGAGACACAGGGAGAGGGAGAAGCAGGCTCCTCACTGGGAGCCCAATGTGGGACTCGATCCCGGGTCTCCAGGATCATGCCCTGGGCCGAAGGCAGATGCTCAACTGCTGATCTACCCAGGCAACTGAAGATTACATTTTCAAAAGGAAAACTAGATAATGCCATCCATTGTCCTTGTACACATAAGCATGTCCTGGAGGGCAGGCTGGGGTCCCGGTGCTCTGTGCGGGGACCGTCCTGGAGGGCAGGCTGGGGTCCCGATGCTTTGTGTGGGGACTGTCCTGGAGGGCAGGCTCCTTTTTAGGGGCTCTACATTCATGGCCTCATTTTCGCTGCCATCTGATGGGGTCACTACATTATTATTCCCATTTAATAGAAGGGAAAACAGACACAGACTAAAGGAACAGAGCCAAGGTCACACAGCTTGCTTGGGGTCGGGGAACCGGCTCACCCCAATAGCCTGGTTCTTAACCACCGTCATCAAATTGACCGTTTGGTTTCTCTGAGGCTCTGGAAGGAGCACAGAGGCTTGTGTGAGACCCACCAGGAGCTGAATCATGGTTCTACAGTTTCCTAAAGCTGTAAAATTTGCAAAGGAACTTAACCTTGTTGATCCCATTTCCCCATTTCTAAGGGGTATTAACGCCTCCCTGGTCGGGTGCTGAGCAAGGCAAATGGGGTAATGAGCACAGAGTCTCCAGCCCAGGAAGGTGTTAAATAAATATTAGCCGAAGTGAACTGAGGGGTCATTGCATATTGCTTTTCCACTTAAAAAAATATGAACTGTGAGAATTTTTATTTTTTTTAAATAAGACTGTTAAGCCCATTAATGGTCCATGAAATGATATTTTCTTATGGCAACTACCATATATAAGTGGCATTAAGTGGGAGCTTCGTGGGTGATTATAGGAAGGGCCCTAATTATCAAGAGCTATGTTAAAGAAACTGTCCAAAGGAGGAGGGCCGTGGAGCGAGTCTCGGTGCATCCGTGCAAAGGAAACTAATGCACTAAATGGGTGGTAGTGATAATCACTGTGCTCCCTGGGAGGAATAATAGGTGATATTTACTTCAATTTGTCTTTCTGAAAACATATTAGGAATGCATTACTTTTATCACAGCCAGAAAATCTTAAAAAGTGAGGAAAACAAAGTAGGTCAGATTTTGGAAACTCCTTTTTGGATTACACCTAGCAACCACGCTACGATGGGGTCCATCTTCGGCCTATTAACAACTGGACATACACTGAGAACTCAGATGTTGAGAGTCAAGGCTCTTTGCTGGTCTTTTTTTTTTCTATTAAGATTTTATTTATTTATATATAGAGATACACAGGGTGGGGGGGCTCAGAGACACAGGCAGAGAAAAGAGCAGGCTTCATGCAGGGATCCCGATGTGGGACTTGATCCCAGGTCTCCAGGATCATGCCCTGGGCTGAAGGCAGGCGCTAAACCACCGAGCTACCCAGGGATCCCTTATCTTTTTTTTTTTTTTAAGGTTTTATTTATTTATCCATGAGAGACACAGAAAGAGGCAGAGACATAGGCAGAGAGAGAAGGTTCTCTGTGGGGAGCCTGATCAGGACTCGATCCCAGGACCCTGGGATCATGACTTGAGCCAAAGGCAGATGCTCAACTACTGAGCCACTTTACCCATATACATATTAGATAAAAATTATTTAAAATATAGCATATTATTATATATAACTATAGTAACATATGGTACACGATTATCATAGAATACATGCCATATTATAGTTACAATACCCTGCCAGTCCCCGAGTCCTATTAGTTTACTTCCTGTATAGCTCTGAACTCTGGTGGCTTCTCTGTCCCTCCTCATCCTCCTTGTCCAGGCCAATAGCATCTCTAGCATTTTGACTCAGATTCCATTTCCGCAATCACATCTCTCCTCTTGGCCCTGCAGTCAGCCAACAGGACAGGCTCCATCTCCAAGAGGGGGGGATCTATGTCTTCAGAAGGGTGTGCAAATTAGTAACTTTATTGCCACTTCTAAACCACTTCTATTGCTCTGATGATTTTAGCAACAACAAAGACATTTTTGAAATCTCAATCTGTGTGACTCCTCTCTCTTTGTCTCAGGGAAAGCAGGAAATCCTATTAAAGATTCCTTCAGCCCCGACATCGTATAGCCACGAAAACGAGGGAACCAGGATTCGGGAGAGGGAGGCTTACCCCCAAACCAAGCAGCTCGTGCCTGGCCCACATCCATGCTGTTGGCCGCTCTTAGTGGAGGGAGGTACTGACCCCTCTGGGGAGGCAATGAGGACCCTCCATGTGTCACCATCCTGGGCCACCTGGAAGCCCACGGCTGCCCTCTGAAGTTGTGGCCAATCTTCATGTGGCCTCAGGGGCTCCTGCTCAGGGCCTGTCTCCCTGGGCCTGTGGGGAGCATTGCACCTGTCATTCTTTCATCGAGAGCGAATCTGGTGGAGGATGTACTGGTGGCTTCACGGCAGCATCAGGGGGAATCATTGAGATCGCCGAGGTAGGCCTCCCGGGGCGGTGGTACTCGGCCCCCAGCTCCCTGCTGCTAATGAGGAATCGAAAACGAAGTTGTGCAGCCCGTCGGTGGCCATCGGGACACGTGCTCCTCTGCACCGAAGCTTTCAGCCCGTCTTTATCCACTTGTTAAAGTTCAAATGACTGAGCCTCCCCCTTCTTTTATGTCCTGGGCTCAGCGCTCGTGTTTCGGTTGTACGAGTCCATTAATTTCAACGTCCCTGCTAGGGGCTTAGTCTGAACAAGAGGTCTCGGGGTTTATATGTGGGGGTGTCGGGGAAGCAGGGGAAGAGCCAGTCCTCATTCATGGGGGTGACGTGCCAGGTCTGGTAGAGGTGCTTTGCCCCCGATTGAGTATTTACTTCCCACGCCGCCCCATCATTCTGCCCATTTTGCTGATGGCAGGGAGTTGCCATCATCTGCCCCCGATGAAGCAGCCAGTTCATGGCCCATTCATTAGCTGTGGCTCTGGAGTCCCAGCTGCAAGGCCTGCACCATGCACTGCCTCCAGGAGTCCCAGCTGCAAGGCCTGCACCGTGCACTGCCTCCAGGATGGGGCCGGAGCTTGTGAGAAGACCCAAGGCAGCGATGGGGAGCCAGCTGAGCAGACGGCCTGGGCTCGAAGGCTTGAAAGTCAAAGATGTAGTCCCATAACTTACTGGCTGGGCGACCTTGGGCAGTTTAGAGCCTGGCTCTCCCGTGTTCAAAATGGGCATTCATCCCATTAACAAACCTGTCGGGGGCCCCTGGGATGTGCCAGGCTTTCTTCTGGGCGCCGGGCCCTTGGTGGGAACAAGGCAGGAGGGGTCCTGTTACATGAGGATGAAACGGTGTAGTGAGGGAGGAGCCGAAGGGCAAGCAAAGAAAGAAACAGGATCATTTCAGGTAAGAGACCCAACAGGGTGGATGCTAAGAGGCGTCCTGTGGGAGAAGATGCATTGTTGGGATTGATTGTTGGTTGGTGACGACATTTCTCGAAGGTGCTGTGGGAACCAAGACGCGAGCAAGAAGAAGGGGCGAGCCCCAGGAAAGCCAGCGAGGCAGACGTGTGCTAGTTGCCTGGGGCTGCTGGAAAAACGATAACCTAGTGGTTTAAAATAGCACAGATTTACTTTCTTAACGGTTCCGGGGGCCAGAAGTCTAAAATCAGTTTCTCTGTGTTCAAGCCGAGGTTTTCGGCAGGGCTTTGCTCCCTCTGGAATCCTGGAGGATCTGTTTCCTTGCCTTTCTTGGCTTTTGAGCTGCATTCCTCAGCTCCCAGCCCCTTCCGAGCATCTTCGGATCTTTCTCTGCTTCTGCTGGGTTGCCTTCCCTTCCCTGTGTGTTGTCTTCCCTGTCTCCCTCTTACGTTTAGGAACACATGTAAGGCCCACTTGGATAATCCAGAATAATCTCCCCATTTGCAGAATCCTTATCTTATTTACAAAGTTCCTTTTGCCGTGTAACATCCATAGGTTCTAGGGATTAGGGCTCGGATATTCTTTGGGGGTCTCTCTTCAGCCTACTGCAAAGGCCTTCCAGGAAGAGGGAAGAGCCCACCCAGGGCTCTGACTATAATCCTGCCCCACGGTGGGCCGTGATGAGGAGGATGTGAGGTAGTTTTGTAAAGAGCCAGAAGGTCGTTGGTTATTATATAGTGACTCCCCCAAAATGTTAGATCTCATAATGTTTCCTGGAAGGGGAATCAGAGGGCAGAGGGGGCTGCATGAGCTGCTGAGGTAGGGTGGGAAGGCTGTAGGTTGGAAGAAAGAAGTGTCTGGGGGGTCCCGAGTAGCGACCCTGTCCGTGTAGGTTGCTCAGGGAGACCTAGCAAGACTCGGAGATGCGTGCATCTATGCCCAGCCTTTATGGGGTGGCCCCACTGCAAGAGAATAGCCTGCCCACCAGCTTCCTGGCGACTAGGAGGTGCAGCCCTGGAAAAGGAGCAGAGGGAAGACAGCAAGCAGATCCTACCCCAGCAAAGTTCTCCCTCGGCCTGCAGAGCCCTGACTGCAGGCTTCTCTGTGTGGCCCTGGGGTGCTGACTGGTTGCCAGTGGGGGGTCAGACACATGGAGATCACACACAGGAAGCTTAGACCTGGCAGTGGTTCTCACTGTGGCTTTGGGAAGTCCAGGGAATCTTCTTGGGGTTTCCGAGCTCTGCGGTCCAGCTCACGTGCTGGACGAGCAGATGGGGACAGGGCCTAAATTCCTGGCCAGAAATAAAGAGGGTGCGTTTTACTTAACTTGGCCTGGGCTGCTTGGCCACAGAGGTGAATACCCTCATGAGTGATGATACAGCAGGCAGGAGTCGAGTTAAGGTGAATCTCTTTTTTGTGTCCATCCATGTTTTTGCAGGTGGGAACCGGGGAGGTCCAGGTGAGGACACTGTATGCGGGCTCCAAACCCGGGGTCTGGGGAGGTGGAGTCCAAACTCAGGAACTTTCCTTTTCACTTTGGGGTCTCCCCTGGAGCCCACTCAGACAGGACTGGTGAGGCAGGACCTGAAAAGCTTGACATGGGAAGTGGTCATCCAGGGCCCACGGAGCTAGGGCTGTGCCACCTGCGAGGGCAGGTGCACAGCAAATTCAAACTGACTAACCCGGAGGCAGGTCACTGGAGAGATGAGCTCGGGCAGTGCTTCCTTTGAAAGAAAATTGTGAACACGAGCAGTTCTTTGCAACTTGTACCCTGCACTTTGAGGGATGAACGGAGGCAGCAAGGCTTTACCTGCAGTTTTAACTCTTCAAGGCCTGGGGGTGGGGGTGGGGGTGAGGGGGAACCGGATAACACAGTACCTTTCGGGGAGATGGCAGGGCGCTTGGAATTAGGGGCCCAGCTCTAGAAGCGCAGACTCGAGTTTGAATCCTGGCTCTATCCCTATTAGCTGTGCGACTGTGGGAAAGCCCTGTGACAACTTGGAACCTCAGTTTCACCATATGTGCAATGGGATAGCATTGCTTCATGGATGGTTGTGGGGATTGAAGGAGGTAGTGCACACACTGTGCTTGGGATGCAGTAAGTGTGTTTGTTTTCTAGGACTGTTCTGCGAATCACTATCAACTGGGTAGCTTGAAAGGGAAGAAATGTATCCTGGCACAGTTCTGGAGGCCGGAAATCCAAAATCAAGGTGTTGGCAGAGTCACATTCCCTCTGGAGGACGTGGAGAGGAATCCTTTCTTGCCTCATCCAAGTTTCTAGAACCTCCTGGCGGTTTTGGTACTTTTTAGCTTATAGTGGCATCACTCCGGTCTCTCTGCTCCGTCCTCATCTGGCCTTCTCTGTGTGTTCCACATCTCTCTCTTTCCTTACAAGGATGTCATCCTCCTCTAGTATGGCTTCCACTTGGTCACATCTGCAGAGACCTTGTTTCCAAAGAAGGTCACATTGACAAGGACCCAGGGTCAGGATGTCAGCCTGTCGTGTGGGGGGACACCATCAACCCACAGCAGTATGCACTGAATAAAGGTGTTACTGCTATTATAACGGTATTTCCCGCCCGAGCTGGGTAGAAAGTGCCAACTTTCAGAGAGGAAAGCACTCTAATCCCCCATTAAATTTGTAGGAAAACACAGTCCATTTGTTCCTTCTGTGTCAGTTGCACAGTTTGGGCTGAATTCAACTGAAAAGGTTACCCAGCGATCATGCATTTGTGAAGTGTTGGGGCAATTCGGTGAATTCTTTGAAGACAACGGGCTCAGGTCAGGGTATTGGCAGCTCCCCATTGAGAACACGGCTTCACACAAGCGTTCCTGTAAGTTGCCGACTCTAAACCCCAACCTCCGTTCAGAAGCCCCCAGACCTTTAGTTACCTCAATTCAAGTAATTACCTCAATTTGAGCGCCTGCCAGGACAGCCACAGGAGCAACTGTCTCTTAGGCGAAGGTTTCTCAGTCTCCGCCCTATTGATTTTTGGACTGCATGGGTCCTTGTCGTGGGGCCTGTTCTGTGCACTGTAGTAGGTTTACAGCACCCCTGGCCTCTACCTGCTAGACGCCACCAGCATTCCCCAGTTGTGACAGCTGAGATTGTCTTTGGACATTGCCAAATATCCTCTGGATTGCAGCATCACTCTCAGCAGAGAACCGGTGGGTTAGAGGAAGCAAGCAAGCAATTTGGTGATAAGAAAAGTGTGTGGACATTGTTAAGGTAGGGGTAAGCAGTACCGTACTGTGGATGCTGTTCGGCTGCCCTCAAATTTAACGTCACACCTGTGAGGATAGACACAGACCCATGAAATTCTATAGCACTTGTTGGGAAGAACTTGAATTCATGACACGTTCAAGAAATCATTTTATCCCTTCTCTCCGCCCACCCACCCCTTAATCCAATAAACATTCATTGGGAATCATCCATGCGCCAGGTACTGTACAGGTACCGACAGCACCTGGAGGTACCATAGCTCCCAGTGTTATTTCTATGGATGTGCCGAGTAATCAGCATAAGGTTCTGAAATCCAGGAACTATCCACCCCCCACTAAAGAGAGAAGAAGAAACCAAAGTGTCTCCTCAAAAAGCTATGTGCAGGGAATGCAGCTGAAGGTGTAGGCACAAGACAAGAAGTATTGTGGAGGAGGCATTGTGGCCTCTAGTTGATGGGGGCAGGAGAAGCAGGGGCATTTTCATAGGAGATACATCACTAAGGAAAGTTTAGAAAGAGACAAGCCAGTTGGAAGGAGAGGGGAGAAATTCTAAGCTAAGGGAACAGTCAGTGGAAGGACAAGGAAGCCTGAGTCATCATAGCTTGTTAACAGAACCCTTGGAGAATGAAATACATGATTTCCAGAAGCTACAAACCAGTGGGTGCAGACTTCATTCAGGTGTGTTCATGCAGGTGTGTGGCCTGAAGAATGTATTCATCCATCCATCCATCCATTCATTTGATTAATTATTTTACTTGTAAACATTCACAAATCTGGAGACTTTGTCTAAAAATTAATTTTTTTAATTTTTATTTATGATAGTCACAGAGAGAGAGAGAGGCAGAGACACAGGCAGAGGGAGAAGCAGGCTCCACGCACCGGGAGCCTGACATGGGATTCGATCCCGGGTCTCCAGGATCATGCCCTGGGCCAAAGGCAGGCGCCAAACCGCTGCGCCACCCAGGGATCCCTAATTTTTTATTTCATTTGAAGAAATGAAAGATCCAGTTAATGAGTGATGGTATTAATGAGAGAGAGAATTCTTGGTGGGAATTCATACATAGAAGGAGGAAAAAATATTAAAGATACTTAGTGATTGTAGCAAGTTCTTAAATAGAGGAGCAAAAGAGGGAGAGAAAACATGGAGAATGGGAGTAATAGGGCTTCTTTTGACTATAGTGAAGGGGCAGACACGGGGAAAAGGGTTAGGTGGAGTCTTGATTCCATAAAAGCTGAAACTCTCCAAATACCATTCGTGGCAGTGGACACCTGCATGACGACATTATTGCAAGGAAACCACGTACAGATGAAGGAATCAGCAGTTAGACACAGAACCCATCTAGTCGGCTCTACTTGGGGGAACATCTGGGTTGGAGTTTTAGCAGGGTTGTGCCACAGATGAAGAATGGGGTCCAGAAGGAAATAATTGGAATTGTGAATAAGAAGGTAAACTTGAGCCTACCCACGCAAGATGGAAATTTGGATCATCCATATCCTTGTTCCTCCCACTGACTTATTTATTATCGTGTGGATAATAAGGAATTTAGCTGTGTTTCTATCTTAATGTTCCTGGTACGTTTGCCAGCAACACTTTCTGGAAGCAGTGTGTGCTGGCAAAAGCTGGAAGCTCACTCATCTGGTAACCTCGGAACATTAATTGGACATGGGTGCGTTTGTACTTGCCACTTCCTCAGAGTGCCCTCTCTGGCCTCACCATCCACTTGAGCATGAACTGGAAAAATGGAGTGTCCACTCCTTGGTCCAGGGAGTAGGTAGGTAAGATGATTACTGACCCACGCTGAGGGGCATGTGGCTGAATAGGACAGATCCAGCAAAGCCTCTTCACGCAGGATTTTCTTAAAGGATGCTGCTTCTAAGCCAGGAATATTCAATTTATTATAGGGTTACATTCGCAAGTAGATATTGCCTTTTCATGTCCCTGGGGGACCCTGGATATGAGCTATAGTTGGTGGAGTAGGAAGTGTAATCCCTGGGGGGATGGGAAAAATATCATTTCTATTGGGTTCCCTTGATTCAGACTCTAAGGCAAGGGTTTTTTTTTAATATTTTATTTATTTATTCATGAGAGACACACAGAAAGAGGCAAAGACATAGGCAGAGGGAGAAGCAGGCTCTTTGCAGGGAGCCAGATGTGGGGCTGGATCCCGGGGTCTGGGATCCGGGATCATGCCCTGAGCAAAGGGCAGATGCTCAACCACTGAGCCATGCAGGCACCCCCGGCGACAAGGTTTTGATCGCAAGTAATTTATTTGGGAGGTAATCCCAGTTCCTGTAGAGAGATGAGAAGCAAGAAGTGGAAGGGAAGGAAGCTGATATAACGTGCTGCAGTGAGCACGTTAACGGTGTGCGCAGCTGGGGCCACTGAGACCTCTGGGAGGTAGTGTAGTGTCCTTGTCAAGAAGGGAGGAAGCTAGGGCATTTATCCCCACCTCCATCCATTATGACCTGAGCTCCCTCTGCCATTCATTTGTTCTCTGTTTTTTTTTTGCAGCCTGTGGAGTCCATCTTCACTCTCTCTCTTTTTAAAAAAAAAATTTTTTTATTTATTTATTTGAGAGAGAGAGGCAGAGTGAGAAGCAGACTCCCCGCTGAGCCTGACATGGGGCTTGATCCCAGGACCCCAGGATCATGACCAGAGCTGAAGGCAGATGCTTGACTGAGCCACCCAGGCACCACCAGCTTCACTCTTTTGTGGTTGGTTTTGTCATTTGGGCTTGTGACCCAGATTTCGTGTGTGTGCATATGTGCTTGTGTATAAGTTATTCTATGCATTTTAGATCTTTCAATAACATAAATATGTCAGACTTCTATGGATTAACCAATTCCGAGAGCTGATCTGTTGAAATGAGATTTGAGTCAGCCTTCCACAAGAATCAACTTGGTCAAGGAGCATGAAATACAAAAGCAATAATCGTGTTTTACCAGCTTTTCATGATATGCCTAAGATAGAAGATGTGATCATCAGAATGGCTAATAGGATTGATTCTGGAAGGTAGTTTCAGAAGGAACAGCTTGGTGCTTTGCTGAGCCAGGCTGTGGAGGAAAAGCCTCACTTACGGGAAAACTCTGCCGCTCTCCAATGTGCTAGGAGGTCCTCTTAGAGAAAACCACTGACCCCATTGCTTTTCCTGGGGCCTTTGGCTGCTTTGCCTCAACTAGCAGGTCCTGTGCAGCATTTCTTAAGGAAGCCTGACAGGGTGAGGGAGTAGGTATATCTTGTATTCTACTGGGGAGTGGAAAAATTTGGTGACTTAATTTAGGTATTTGGGTCCATAATAGCGAGCAACAGAGCGAGAATTCTCTCTTTCTTTCTCTTAAACTTTCAACTGAGTTGGTCTTCTGCGTGACTTTTCTGGACAGAATGCTTGCAGCAGCCAATGACAGAGATGCTAACCCGAGGGAAAGTTTTCTGTGCTGGGATCAAGTTAGAATAGTAAAGAGTGTGGGTTTTGCGGGTCAAAATGGAGGTGGATTTGAATCTGGTTGCAACTTGTGCAAGTTATTTATACCTTCTGTGCCCTGACTTCTTCGTTTTCACAGTGAAAGTGTCAGTCTTACCACGGGGTCTGGTGAGAACAGTATGTAAGAGGTTAATGGGGGTAAAGCACCAGGTGTGCAGCAGACGGTAAATTCTAGCCCCAAAATCCTGTCACCAAAGCTCAGACCTGCCAGTCTGAATTCTTCATCTGCCTCGTTTTTGTTTTTTTTTTCACGCAGCAAATGTCTCTTTAGGACTCGCCACCTGCTGAGTGAAGTAAGTCAATCAGAGAAGGACAATCATTACATGGTTTTACCCATATGGGGAATATAAAAAATAGTGAAAGAGATTATAGGGGAAAGGAGAGAAAATGAGTGGGGTGAGGGTGACAAAACATGAGACTCCTAACTCTGGGAAATGAACAAGGGGTGGTGGAAGGGGAGGTGGGCAGGGGGTTGGGGTGACTGGGTGACGGGCACTGAGGAGGGCACTGGACGGGCACTGGGTGTTATACTATATGTTGGAAAATCGAACTCCAATAAATCATATATATCTATCTATATCTATATCTATATCTATCTATCTATCTATCTATATATATATATATATATTTTTTTTTTTAAAGAACTCGAAACCTACTCGGGACTCTTGTGGGGACTGGGAATTTGTAGGTGAGCCATCATGATTGTTCTGGAGCCTCCTTGAGGGTACAGAGTAAGCACGATCACACATACCACATTAGGGCGAGAACAAAATGCTCAGAGGGGCCAGCTCCGGGAGCAACGAGTTCTTCTAGGGAGCAGGAGGGAAGAGGGAGTCCGCAGAGGGCCAGTCTATATGGAGCCCCAACGAAGGACCGTGCATCTGCCGAGTGGACAGGGTGGGCAAGGACACTGCAGGCGGGGCTGGCGTCTGCCCCAGGCTCTGGGGGGTGAAGGAGCCTCAGCGTGGCAGCTAGTGGATGGAACTCCCAGCTGGCCTTGCCCTCAGATCAGCTAGGGTGGGGGGACCCTCTGGCAGGGGCTGCTGGCTGCCTCTTTGTTTGAGCACTGATTGTTTCTCTGAGTTTCCGTTAGGCCTCATGACCCCAGAAACCTGGGTATTAGTTGGCATTTGACACCAAGAATCTTCAATATCTGGTTCAGCAGAATGCCCACCCCCCAAGTCGTCCACGATCAGGTCCTAAGCGGAGTCTCATCTTGGGAATTAAATTCTCTGACCTGAGTCACAAATGCTCTTATGTAGCCTGAGATCAGTGCACAGATACGTCGTGTGTGTGTGTGTGTATGTGTGTGTTTCAAGGTGTTCATCTTGTTCTTTTTATTTTATCTGTGGCCTCTAAGGTGTAGCAGACTGTAGAGATTCTCATACTGAGCAGGGGACAGAGACTTGACAAGCACAGGGGCAGGCCCAGACCAAAGGACACCTGAAGGGCCCCAGGAAAGGTGGCAGGGCAGTTAGCCTGGCTGCTCTCCAGGGCAACTCGGGAATCTGCCCTGGGTGCTAGATTTTAATATTTATTTGTTTAAACTGAGATATAATTGACATATAACGCTGTATTAATTTTAGGTTTACAGCACAATGATTCTGTGTATGGATATGGTCTGTTCAGTAAGTTTAGCTAACAGTGTTGTATATTTGTTTTTGTTTTGTTTTGTATGTTTGAAAGTTGCTCAGAGAATAGATCTTAAAAGTTCTCATTGTAAGAAAAAAAATCTGTAATACATGCTAGGTTTTTAGACTCTGTGTGATTTGTACCCCTCACTGACTTCTGTGGTCTCTTTTTTTTTTCCACTATTTTTTTAATTTAAATTCAGTTAATTGGCATATATACTATATTAATTTGAGAGATAGAGTTCAGGGATTCATCAGTCTGATATAACACCCAGTGCTCATCCCATCACATGCCCTCCTTCACACCCATCCCCCAGTTACCCCATCACCGCACACCCTCCCCTCCAGTGACCTTCAGTGTGTTTCCTATGATTAAGAGTTTCTTATGGTTTGTCTCTCTCTCTCTGATTTTGTCTTGTTTTTTTTCCCCCCTCCCTTCCTCTAGGCTCCTCTATTTTGTTTCTTAAATTACACATATGAGTGAGACCAAATGATAATTGTCTTTCTCTGATTGACTTATTTCATTTAACGTAATACCCTCTAGTTCCATCCACATCATTGCAAATGGCAAGATTTCATTTTTTTCTTACGGTTGAGTAATAGTCATTTATATATATATATATATATATATATATATATATATATATATATATATATTCCACATCTTCTTTATCCACTCATCCGTCGATGGACATCAGGGCTCTTTCCATAATTTGGCTATTGTGGACACTGCTGCTATAAACATTGGGGTGCAGGTGCCCCTTTGAATCACTATGTTTGTATCCTTTGGGTAAATACCTAGTAGTGCAATTGCTGGGCCGTAGGGTAGCTCTATCTTTAACTTCTTGAAGAAACTCCATGCTATTCTCCAGAGTGGCTGCACCAGCTGCGTTCCCACCAAGAGTGCAAGAAGGCTCCCCTTTCTCCACATCCTCGCTAACACCTGTTGTTCCCTGTGGTTTTTTCTTTTTATTATTATTAAAGATTTTTTATTTATTTATTCATGAGAGACACAGGGAGAGACGCAGAGACACAGGCAGAGGGAGAAGCAGGCTCCATGCAGGGAGCCCGATGCAGGACTCCATCACAGCACTCTGGGATCACGTGCCCTGAGCCAAAGGCAGATGCTCAACTGCCAAGCCACCCAGGCATCCCGGTTTCCTGTGTTGTTAATTTTAGCCATTCTGATGCGGTCTCCTTTTTTAATGCTGTCCTTCTCATACTCTCTGGGCCAGCCTGATGAAAGTATGGAAACTGCCCCCTCTCTCTCCCCCTGGCCTGTGCTGGCGATAGGCAGCTTCTCCTTGTCCAGCCAGCTCACCCACTCTTTGGGCTCAGTTTCACTTTCTCTAATTACTGGAGACTGGGTTGGATGCCCTCGTACATATTTCAATGACACCGTAACTCTCCTGTCACAATCCCCATACTGGATGGTAATGGTCTTCCCAAATGCTCAGTCCTTGACTCAGCTGGGAGCTTCCTGAAGGCAGGAGTGAAGTCTGGCTCTAGGCTGCATCTCCTGTGCCCAGCACGGTGCCAAGAACATAGTTGTGCTCAATATCTACTTAGCAGTTGAATGAGTGCATGCATGTGTGAAAGACAGCACTCAGGGCTTCCACCTTCAAGCATGGAATCACCAGGATTACTCTTGGACCTTTATGACTTACAGGCAGGCACTTGACAAAGCAGGCCTTTCACTGCATCTGGAAGAGCTGGGCCCCACAAACAATCAGACTCTTATTCTAGAAATCTCTGATGGGGCAGGACAGGGGGCAAAGGCTGAGAGACATTGAGTCTTCACAGAGCTTCTTTAGAAATGTTGAGGGCTGATTGTTACTCATTTCTAATAAGAAAATAGTCAAGATCTTATAGATCTGAGGATTTTCACAAAAGTGCTACACTCTGGTCTAAGAGCTTTGGGAAGATGGCACAACCAAGCAAGGGGCCGGCTCCTCCAGCCTGGCCTGCCCTCTGTCTCTACCTTTGCATTTCCCAGTTGAGCAGCCCTGTTCTTGATTCTCCCAGTTTTTATAGAAACAATAAGCCATGTCTTTTAAATTTACTTTCTCCCACAGAAGCTAATTTAATATTTGGAGAGAACAAACGACCAAGGCCAGCCCTGGATGGTGGTTATTTATATGATCATAAAAAAGACAGATCCAGCTCCTGATGTTACTAAATTGTCTCTGGGAAGGGAGCTAAGAGGGACTAAAGTGCATCTCTGCCGTGATGGGGATGAAAGTGAAATTGTCTAGAAGTCATCCCAGATCGTAGGCCTGGGAGGCCACTGTCTGCTTTGGGCCAAGGGGGTCCCCTCTGCCTTCCCTGGGCACTTTTATGTGACTTGGCTTTCTCTGGAGGTACAGAAGTGGCTTTGCTCCTTCGAGGCTGTCTCTCTGCAGAAGGTTTGGGCTAGGAATAGATTCTTTTTATTATTATGATCGAATGGAATAATAACCCCGAAGAGGCAAGAACAGTAATTGTATTATGGCTGGTGTGCTGTCTTGCTTTGTCCAGGAGGGATAGGGGAGTTCGAGTCTGCTTTTCTTCATTGCTACCTGCAGGGTATACTTTCTTGTCTGAACTGGCATCTTTCTCTCCAGCTGCCAGGGGATGGGGGTTATGAATTCTTACAGCCTGCTGCCCCTCAGGTAATAGTAAGTCAGGAGCAGAAGAAGCACACAATAGCAAGAAGATCCACTACAGATGTTCCTGTCCAGCTCAGAGCCTGGCCATACAACCCCATCCCAGGCGGCGAGGCACAGACCATCCTCATTATTCGCGGTTGTTATGTCATATAAAACCACCGTGAGCACTGAACTAGTGAATGCGGAGACATTGCTCCTTGGGGACGTACAGGATTAGTCTCCTGTTAGCCCTCTGATCCCCACATTTTTGTCAATCAATATGTAACCTTATTTTATTCTGTGTGTTTCTGTTCAAAGACACCTGATTTAATACAGACTTTTGATTCATTGGCATTGAACTCACAGCCAACAGCCCTAGAGCTCATGCTGGAATAAGGCTTATTTTATTTCACATGTAAAGCACATCACAACTGTCTTGCTCTTAGGAGCACTGGACGGCACTATAGCAGGATGCTTGGGGGCCATTTTCAACAGCAAAATTACCAACAGAAAGGCCCAAAATGTAAAAACACGCGGCACAGAAATAGGCTTCACACAGGACACTTTGTGCAGTGGGAGAGTTGGAACAGGAAGGTGGAATGTCGCTTTGCTCTACCTGAGTTAGAGAGCTGCTCATTGAGCAGTTGCAATCATTTGTAGCTTTGTGCATGTCTAGAAATGACCACGAAGACTGCAGGTATTAAATTTTTGTTTACAAAAAAATAAAAAAATAAAAAATAAATAAAAATATAAATTTTTGTTTACAAACAAACTTTTAGCAAATTGGTGAATTTGCAAGCCAGAGTCCATGAGTAATGAGGATGAGCTGTCATCAAAAGCTCAGCTCAGAAGTGTGTTGTGCCTGGATTCTGCTTTTTCCCCCAAGAGCCATTCCATTCCCAGTTTCGGGAATCAGATTCTCTGATTTCATGAGTCTACCTCACTGTCTAGTTAGCTGCCTAGGAAGTGTTGGTCCAGTGAGGACCTTGTCCTTGTCCTTGCCAGTCTTTCTCAGGTCCTGGTGGGGTGGCCTGGGGCTGGGACTGGCGCATGAGCCCCTGCAGCCCAACACAGGCTTCCCTTCTGGCGGCGCACAGCCAGAAGTGTGTGCCTGACCCTGAGTGAATCTTCTCTGCCTTTCCCCATCATTTATCACATCCTGTACAACGTTCAGCTGTCTCTGTACGCTCACTACCACCACTCCCATGTGCCCTGGTGAGTTATGGCCCCAAAGTCCACCCTGCTTGCTGCAGGACAGCCAGAGAAAGACATTTAAAATGCAAATGTGTCTAGATCCATGAATCAATAGAACTTTATATGGGATACACTTGAAGCTGACATCTCAGTGAACAAAGAGACCATTGATGTTTTACTCTCCCAGTCAAATACTTAGACCTTTTAATGGATCCTAAATGCTTCACATGACACTACTGTGACCTCTTTTAAATGTATGCCATCCTTTTCAATATAGACATATCCATAGATATCTTTAGTTTCTGTGAATCCCTTTATAATATTGCTAAGTTAGAAAGGAAATGAATAATTCTTTCCCAATAAATCAGAATGCATTAATATTTCTCCTATGGAAATATTTGCAGCTTATTTAATTTATATTTTTGTAAGATTGCTAAAATATTTTAAGATCTGTTTAAGATCTGTTTCAAGATCTTTTAAGATCTGTTTGTATCTAATATATAACATATAAAACATGCCATATATATGTATATATATATATGCATATATATATATACATATATATATATATGCCATATGTTTTTGGGCACTACACATATTGTCTCATTGAATTTTTACAACGCCAAGAGGCATATAGAGGAATCAGTAGGGGATCAGAAAGGTTCAGTAACCAGCACCTAAGAACACAGTAGCTGCTGGAAGTTGGAATCCAATCCACCTGTACAATTCTAGAAAAAAAGATGTCAGGATTCCTTTGGGAAGGGCAACTTGACAACTTGACTATAAGGACATGAAGTCTTACAGAGCCACCCCTTATTCAGTGGGAATCAACCTCAAAGTTTTATGTAGTTTGTTAGCATTATATCATTTGAGGTTCAACTGGAGAAGCAGAATCAATAGGATACAAACATACATACATGTACACACATATTTTTGTATAAGTATATATTTTGTACATACATGTACACATAAATGTATATGTAGTGTATATACACATGTTATATATGTGTTTGTGTATGTTATTGTACACATGTATATGCAAATGCATAGGTGTATAAACATTATATAGACCTACCTACACAGAGACACATGTATGTATATATGCATATTGGATGTACTGTGCCCTTGCCCTTTCTGGCACATGTATGTGTGTACCTCTGTGTGTCTAAGAAGAGGGACTCCAGAGTCAGAGAGATGTCAGCTTTGAATCTGGGTTTTCCTGTAGATCAGTGGGTGGCTTTGGACAAGTTACCTAACCTCTTGAAACCTTGCTTACTACATGTTAAAAATCATGCTGGTAGAACTATCTCATTACATGGGGCACTTGGGGGGCTCCAGTCGATTAACCATCTGCCTTTAGCTCAGATCATGATCTTAGGATCCTGGGATGAAGTCCTGCGTTGGATTCCCTGCTCAGCAGAGAGTCTTGCCCCTCCCTCTCCTTCTGCCTTTCCCCGTGCTTGTGCACATTTTCTCTCTCTCTCTCTTTCATAAACAAACAAACAAACTAAAAAAAGAACTCTTTCATTGTAGTTGCTGTGAGGATTAAATATAATACAAGTGAAGTGTTTAAGAAAGTGGCTAGCTTCATAAAATGTGTCATTACTACTACTACTACTACTACTACTACTACTACTACTACTTCTACTGTTACTGTTTAAGTATACCCACCTGCTTTATGTTGCTTGTTCATTCAGGAACCACCTTTTGTTTGGTTTTGTTTTGTGTTATACCCTCTAAGCTTTACTCACTAGAGTTAGTGCTTGGGATATAGGTAAATAGCAACGGATCCTTTTTCCCTCAAGTAACCCCATGGTCATTTAAACTCCATGGCAGACCTCTGTAGGAGGAACTAGGTTCTTAATTTTCCAAAATAAGGCATGGAGGCCAAGAGCATTGACAGCTTCTAATTAGTCAAAAATGGAGCTGGGATTTCAACCCAAGACCTCTGACTATGGATTCTTTCTGTGAAGCCACATCTAGACTCATTTTAATGGGTTGCAATTATAATGTTTTACACCTTACAAAACAATTTAATGACTATGATCTTTGTTTGGAGTCTTCCCAGAGCCTTGATAGAATAGGGTGTGTATTACTGATCCTTCCTACAGATGAGGGTCTTGAGGCCATAAAGGTTACAAGTTCCCCAGGTGGCCTGGCTAGCAGACAGCAGAGCCAGGAGGCAATCCGGGACTCTGTACTGTGCTCTCCTGTGTTACCTCCACATGGAATGAGTTGTCCAATGGTCTCCTCTTGAACTTTGGAATCCCTCCTGAGTTAGACCCACATCTGTTTATTGATACTTAGCTGTGACCCTACCCCTAGCTCTGTTGTTGGGCTGGGATGAGAGTTGGGAGAAAGAGTCCCTTTCTCTCCTTCTACAGACTCTATTTTGGCCATGCTGACTCATTCCTAATGGCCTGCTTCTCTTTGTCCAGAGTAGGGAGCCAAAAGAAGTTGATTTCACCAGCAGCTGTGTATGGATGAGCCCCAGGATACTCCCTCCATCACAGATCTGCCAAAGAGATTGACATCAACTTGGTTGGCATGGCCCTCTGGGACTGAGGAAAGGGAAGAGCCCTGAGGCTGTGAAAAGTCAGTAATGCCTGGGAAAGAACTCTTCTCCCCTGTGGGGTTCTATAGGGCAGCTGATGGGAAAAACAGATAATGTAACAGGGAAGAGATTGCCTTTGGACTTGGGGTCTCTTTGGCTTTGGACTCAATAAGCTGGCAGTGCTGCTACTTTATTCAGTGGCATGCTGTGGTATCTACTAGAGAAACACCAGAAGAATCAACACTAATGAACTCTTCTTGATGAGCCAGCAGCTGGATTTGGCAAGAACACGTTAGCATATGAAATCAAGCAGAAGGTTTTTGTTTTTAAAGCTATATTTTTTTGTGAAAATTCATAAAGCTCTTGCTGTTGTGAAGTAAGAGTGTCATGTTCGTTTTACATATGATACAGTTTGACAGTAAGGAGGTAGCAATTTGGAGCACCTGTTATGCGCTAAGAGATTTGTTTATGGTATTCTCATTTTATTTTATGAAAGATTTTATTTTCAAAGTCATTCATGGTCATGGTTGAAGAAATATTAAGGTTAGGTTAGCCCAGGAGGCAAGTAACCTAGATCAACAAAAGTGCTGATGGAGGGTGAGAAAAATCTAGAATGGATGGTAGAGGAGGGAGATGATGAATATTAACTATAGTCTTGGGTTCAGCTACAGTGGTAGAGACTAGCTTGCCTGACATTCCACTAGCTCTCTTAAGAGGAATCACTTTGAACAGGGAACCAACTTATTTTTTTTAAAAAAGAGTTTATTTATTTATTTGTGAGAGACACAGAGGGAGAGAAAGAGAGAGAGGCAGAGACACAGGCAGAGGGAGAAGCAGGTTCCATGCTGGGAGCCTGATGTGGGACTCAATCCCGGGTCTCCAGGATCAGGCCCTGGGCTGAAGGCAGCGCTAAACTGCTGAGCCACCCGGGCTGCCCAAGGGAACCAACTTAATGTGAGGCATGGCTGGATCTGAGTGGTGCAGGGAATGGGTTGTCACAAACCCTGTCTGTGCTCAGCCCCACTCCCTCAGATCCTTAACTTTATGCCAAAAGGCAAGCCTGACTTCTGGTGGCCAGTATCTATTTGTCAGAGGTGAAAAATCCCATTCTGCCTGAGAATGGCCTGGATTGGAATTTCCTAGGAATTATGTACTCATAGGAATTAAGCCCTAAGGCCATGATTAATATATGTGGGGGTGTGAATACATTCACTCCCTTGCCTGTTGACCAAGATAGAATTCTGAGTTTTTTTCCTTCTGTTTTTCCAGAGTTTCTCCATGGGATTAATCTCTAGTAGCTCATTTTTAACTAGATTGTGAAAACACAATCTTTCCTGGACCCTCCTTCCTTGTGTCACGCCCCTTTTCTCCTACCTGTGTCCCTTGCAGTAATGATCATTATTTGTTCTTGAATCTATGGCTTAAAACAGGGTCATCAAAGCACAGAGCCAAATCCAGTCTGTCACTTGTTTTTGTAAATAAAGTTTTATTGGAGCACAGCCACGTCAGCAACTTTATGTATTGTCTAGGGCTCCTTTCACACTATAAGGATGGAGTAAGTTGAGTGGTTGTGATAGGGATAGTATGACCTGGAATGGTGAATATATTATCCTATCTTTTACAGAAGAAGTTTGCTGATTCCTGGCTTAAATTTTGTTCCTGGGGGTATCCAAACCAAAACAACATCTGTAGGCCATGTTGGGCAAAGTAAGTTGCATGGTTCCTGGAATGTGGAAGAGTTGTCCAGAGAAGACTACCTTGAGAGGAGCAGAGGCTTGTAGTGCAGGTGTTTGAGGTCACCATTGAAAGACACATCAGGGAATATACTTACCCCAACCTCAGTTCCTGTTTCTTCTTGCTGAAATAACCATCCTGGGGGGGGCCTCGGTGGCTCAGTGGTTGAGCATCTGCCTTCAGCTCAGGGCGTGATCCCAGGGCCCTGGGATCGAGTCCAGCATCAGGCTCCTGGCAGGGAGCCTGTTTCTCCCCCTACCTGTGTCTCTGCCTCTCTCTGTGTGTCTCTCATGAATAAATAAATAAAATCTTTAAAAAAAAAAAAACAATAACCATCCTCAGGGGCCCTTGAAAATCCCACCTGGTCCTGCAGCTTTCTACTAAGATCCTTTCTGCCCTATCTTCATTTTTACAGCATCTGTTTCTTCCTTTATTCTAGATCTCATGGGAATTGCTAGTCTTCCTCTGATTCAATCACCACATAAAGCTTCCTGAGGGCAGGGATCAGGCCTTGCTGTCTTTGCCAACTCCACTTAGTTGAGAGGGCATAATCCTGTTCAGGTAGTTGCTCAGTCAAAGGCTTCTGAATGAAGCATACAAACTCCCTATCCTCTTCTGCAATTTTTCTTCCTGGCAAACAATGCTGTACACACACAAAGCCAATGGGGCTGGAGGGGGCCCAGCAACCATGGACTCATGATTCCCTTCTACCCTTCCTGAGCTAGTTGGCTCAGATATGCATGAACTTGACCCTCTGACCTTGGATTCATTATCTCTGTGTGCCAGAACTCTTAGCCAATCAGTTCTAGACAGATGGCTCTTCAAAGCCAGTGACTGTGGGATTTGGCGCAGCCAATGCCCATAGTGTAAGTTTCCTTCCAGCTGATTCTTATTATCCCTATCCTAGCCTATTGGTGAGTGTGAATTGTCCTGGACCTTCTCTAAAAAGGTTTCTCCATCCTTGTAGGTCCTACTGCCAGGCTTTTTCCAAGCCTACATGATAATACAAAGATTTAAGTTCATACTTTCCAAAAGGGCAACTTTTCAAATTCATCATGAATTCTTCTGAAATGTGTTAAGTAATGCATTCAGTTCCTGCTGATGGATGAAATGCTGAGGCCATTATCATAATGTAGTGCCTTATTTTTTTGGCTGAAAATTATATTGGGTTTTTGACATGAGGAGCCAAGTGGCAAATTGCAATAAACTGCAAGAGAAATCAGTTATAATTCAATAGTCACAGAGGTCCCTTGAGGGAATAATAACAGTAACAATAATAAAAACAGCCCCCCACTAAGTTTCTCATCAGGTTCTGAGACATAGAGTGGAGAATGTTTTGATTACACTGCTGGGCCAGCAGATCAGACCTTGACTCCACTGATGGGCAAACATCAATCACATTGGCATATCTGACAGAGCCAAATAGCATGCTGATTTGATGATTGCTTCATAAAATTTATCATCCCTCAAAGCATGGTCACACATCCTAAACACTGCTACCCCTAGGACCAATGCAAAGCGTTGTGGATGGGTTTTAAACCCAGGAAATGCCCATTTGTTGTGCAAACATCCACTCTCTGAACTCTGAATTGGTCACTTTCTCTGGGGAGTGCCTGACAGGGGTGATTTGGAAATATGTTTCAGGGTTGCTTTCATGCCCAGGTGTATGAATCTAGTCCAAATAGTGGGCGGTTTCAGAGTTATTTTGCTCTTTGGACTTCATTCAAATACAGATATGCATCTCATCTCATTCAGCCCAAGTGGGAAGGGAAAGAAAACTGGATTCCGACTGCAGGGGCTTTAGGTCTCATCTCTAGACCTAGAGCTTATAGTGAGAGAGGAAAGAAATGTATAGAGAGTATAACAAGGGCCTAGAAACAATGCACCCTCACGTGCATTCCCACATACCAGGCACATCCACCTGTTGTACATAGGTAGACACAGAAACAGGTAACCCAGTACACGTTATACACTTACATAAACACACATTTTTATAATCAAGCAAAGGAGATATTTTTCTTGGGGTGGGGAGTATCATTTGAAAAACTAGACAGATCAGATTTTGCCAAACAAGTTGTAGAAAAGACACATATTTTCCCCTTACCACTCCCTTCTCCACACATGCAAATCTGGGCATGCTTATTTTCTTGAGATTTTTTTTTTTTTTTTTACCCTGCTCTCTGCTATATAAGATATGCTTCCAAACCCTCAAATAATCTGGTTAATTCTGATGTTATAAAGCTCTGCATGAAGATGTTCTCAATTACTCAATAGTTTGGGTTTCTATTTTCCCTTGGTTGAGGGATACCTGTCTCCAAGACCCTGTCGGCCCCATGGTTCCCACTCTGTCTCCACTTTAGCAGAACCCATCTTGCCAGGTGTCTTCTTATCATTAGAGGCCACTCTAACCCCCCATGAACCGTGCCTGAGGCTGCCCTTTGGAAACATATCAGCTCCACTGAAGGGAGAAAGGCGTCAAGAGCATGGACTCTCCTTTTTTATATTTTCAGCTGCATTTGATGTCAGTTCTCTCAGATGGTCTATTAACATTTCCAAGCTTGTCAGAGCATTTCTAGTTCAATAAAAGGGGAAGAACATGATTTTTTGAAAAATAAAGAAAAATTGAGCCTAGGAATGCCAGTGAATCTCCCTGAAGGAATCAGCATTGGGTTGTTTAATGGCTCCATGTTTGCCTCCTCTGCTAATGAGCTTGTTGCTTCAACCAAAGCATCCTTCCCCCGCCCCGGGCCTCGGTTTTCTCATCTATAGAAATTGTGAGGTTAGGGATCCCTGGGTGGCGCAGCGGTTTGGCGCCTGCCTTTGGCCCAGGGTGCGATCCTGGAGACCAGGGATCGAATCCCACATCAGGCTCCCGGTGCATGGAGCCTGCTTCTCCCTCTGCCTATGTCTCTGCCTCTCTCTCTCTGTGTGTCTATCATAAATAAATAAAAAAAAAAAAAAGAAAAGAAATTGTGAGGTTAGATTGCTAGGTTTCTCCGAGCTGTGTAAAATAACAAAATACATTGAACCTCCAGTGATTCAAATTCGAATTCAGATTAACTTTTCTTCAAAGCAGGGTTGACTCATGGTGAGTTTGCCATCCACCAAGACCAGTGGGCAGTCACAGAGGGCTCTGCTGCAGCCACACAAGTGCTCCCTTCTCTTAAAAGAAAGAGGGCTATAAATCCATGCCAGGCATGTACACAGAGCATTTCTCATCAGCCTCTTTCTTCCTTTACTGAGGAGATGGGCCTGCTGTGGGGAGTCCATCCAGTGGCTCATGCAGGTCAGTGCCGATGATTGGTACGACTGCCTACCAGATGCCAAAGATTAGGCTTTCCAAAGACTAGAAACAGGCTGACAACATTTGTCTCTCTTAAGGGAAGAATTGGGTTGTCACATGGGAGTTGGAGGAGGAGTCAAGGTTTTGATGCAGACAGACCAGGGTTGGAATCGTGGCTCTTACTTGTTAGCTGTGAGATCTTAGGCAAGTTACCAAGTCTCTCTGAGCCTGCAGAAATGACTGGTAATACCTTCTCAATGTCAAGGTGATGACACTGCTGTGAAATTCACAGCAGCTCACATTAGTGCAAAAACTGTCAGTCCTAGTCCTGCAGACATCACCATTAGTGATGCCCCATCCACTCTCATCAAGGAGTGTTAGTTTCCTTTCTGACTTGCCTTCATGACCCACCAAAAGCCTGACAGTTCATATTTGTCTGAAATTTGAGAAATATTTGACACATATTTAATTCTACCTATCCAACATCATATGTGCTTCCTACCTGCCAAGAAGCTCATAGCTACATTTAAAAAAATGTCATCAGGGCACCTAGGTGGGCTCAGTTGGTTAAGGTTCTGACTCTTGACTTTGGCTCAGGTCTTGATCTCAGGTTCGTGAGTTTAAGCCTAGAATTGGGCTCCATGATGGGCATGGAGTATACTAGAAAAAAAAGAAAAAAGGAAGAGAGAAGAGAAGAAGAAAGCTGTAGACACTCTCGTTTTTGGAATATGTACTTTCCTTCTAATTTTTATTACCTTGATCATACATACTTTGCATTGTTAACATTCTTTTGTAGCTTTTTAAAAGATTCTTAATGGATCAGAGAAGTTGCACTTAAACCCTCAGTGATAGTCAGCTATATTAGTAATTGCTGATGTTTTATTACAGTCTTTTAAATCTCTCATATTCTTCTTATGTTTTAAATCATTCTTGAATGAATGGTAGATATCACAATCTTTGACCCCTGAATACTTCAGCATTCTTTTCCTAAAGACCAAGGACATGCTTTAATGTCACTTCAGTATAGTTATAAAATTCAGGAAACCTAACTCTGATACAATACTATGACCTCATCTACAGCCTATACTCAAATTTTGTTCATTATTCCAATAATATCATGCATAGCATTTTCCCCTAATGTTGGTTCCAATCTGAGACCACACAGTGATCTGTTGCTCCTCGGAGTCTCCTCATTGTGGAGAGATTCCTCAGTCTTTGCTTGTCTTTCAGGACTGTGTTAGATTGGGTTGTCGTCCCAGAAGTAGAGGCCAAGACAGAGATTGAAATGCAGGTAGATATGGGAAGCAATTCTAAGCAGTATGACTAGGAGGTGGAGAGTGAGACAAAGATGGGAGGGAAGCCAAGGGGTATTATCAAGCAAGGGCATGGGTGGCTGAGGCCTCCATTCCAATATGGCACTTTGGGGCGGTGTAGAAAGGTGCCCCCAAGTTAGCCCATCCAGGAGATATGAAAGTAGAGTTCTTATCCTCACTCCCATCTATTACTGGCTTCAGGCTTCTTCAGGAGTGTTAGCTGCTTCAGCACTTCCAGCTGGCCCCCTGGAGAGTTCCAAATGCAAGCACTGGAAAGGTGAGTGCCAAGGCTGTGTTGAGGAGGGGGACAGGGACAGCATCTGCTGCATGTACTCTGACAGTTTTGAAGAGCACAGGCCAGTTTTGTAGAATGTTCCTCAGTTAGGGTTGGCCTTCTTGTTTTCTCTTGTTCAGATTCAAGGATCCTGTCAGCACATCACATCAGAAGGCTCAGAATACAATGTTCTGTAATTGGTGATGTTAACTTTGATCACTTGGTTAGGGTGATATCTGTCAGATTTCTCCACTATAAAGGGATCTGTTTTCCTTAATAGAGAATCTCTGAGAAATACTTTGAGACACTGTAAATATCCTTTCCCCAACTCCTACCTGATGCTATTAACCCATGTGGTAGTTTATCAAAATGGCTCCAAAATCTTTAAGGTTCTTCCCATTCAGAGATGGGGTCTACCTCTTTCCACCCTCGACCTGAATGAGGCTATGATGCCTGCCACCAGAGTATTTGGGAAAGTGTGGCCACTTGACTATAAAGGTCGGGCAGGCCTGCCTTGTCCTCCTGGGCTGTTGGCCTCAGGAACAGTGAGGTGTTCTGTGGGAAGCCTGGCCCCTGAGATTGCCAGGCTGCAGGGGCTGTGAAGAGGCCCTCTGGTCAATAGCCCAGTCAAGCTGCCACCAGCCACCAGCGAGCACCAACTGCCATCCGAGGTGGGAGTGACCTACGGAACCCTGAAGCTCTGACACCTGACTGTAACCACGAGGGGCTGTAAGCAAGGACGGCCCAGACAAGCACATCTTGACTTCCCGATCCACAAAGTCATGAGCAAAATAGAATAGTTGTTCGAGCCCCTGAGGTTTGGGATAATTGCTCTGCAGCAATAGTAACTGGCACAGCATCTACCGGCGAGTCTTGCCTGCATCAATTAGTACATCAGTGGCTGCTGAAAGGCAACTTCAATGCTATCATTCTAATTTTATTACTCTTGCTGGTATATCCTTCTTCATGCTAGCTTCCTCAAATCCTTTTAGGAATTGCTTCTGTTTATCATATTACTTCTCCAGGAAAAAAAAAAAAGGGCCCCTTGAGCTGAGACCAAAACAAAAAAATGGGAATCTATTTCTTATTAACCACTAACAAATAGTCGAGGGGTTGCAATGTCAGCTTCTTCCAGCGGAATGACATTTTTGTTCTTTGCTAAGAATTAATTGTAGATCTGCATCAGGAAACATATAGGATCCTAGAAGTGCAATTTTTTTCTCATCACGCCATACTGACTCTGTCATATCAAATTTATGTCATTTTCTCAATTGAAGTTCTTTTGAAAATGGTACTTTCGAAGCACAGCGACCATAAGGAGAGAGCTATATAGCTCTGTCCCTCCTCCTCCGCCGTCCCCACTGTGTGTCTGCTGACCTAGGACCCTGAAGATTCCAGATGCAGCCTGACTGTCCTTTTCATGATGGGCAGCTGGCTATCTTTAGATGGGGCTGGCATGTGAAAGTGACCCCAAGTTATGCTCCCTTAGTGAATTGAGTGGGAGGATGTGTGAAGATAAAAGAGAGGGATTGGACTTTCAAAATCTTTTAGGAACACAAACAAAAATAATAAATCTGGGTCTTAAAATAGCTGATGGGCTAAAAATCACTGAAGAATCTCAAGGGGTGGGGATATTTATCAGCTCGAAGACGAGCATGCATATTATTTGGAGCAAACTAAGCATCATCTTCAGGCTCTTCACGTGCAAAAGCCAGTCTTCTGGGGAGGGGAGACTTTGCATCTTAACATCAGTAAGCAGATTTAAGGACCTACTTATTTAAGGACCTACTCAGTTTATTTGGGGAGACAAAACATACACAAATGTGTCGCCCTTTCCCTTCCTCTTTCTCCTCTCCCCTTCCTCCACTGTCTGCCTGGAACCAATCACTTACCCTTTTGACACCTCAGTTTCTCCATCAGTAAAACGGGAATGCTGGTAGCACCTCACTCATGGTGTTGATTTGAAGACTAGAGGAGACTCCTAAGGTGTGTTCCTGGAGCCTGGCTGCCATGTGGTATGCACTTCATAAAGGCCAGCGCTTTATTTCGGACTTCCTCCTGTTTTGGCCAGGCTTCTCCCTCTGCCCAGGGATTAGCATGTAGCTCCTAGCATTCAGAGTGCCTGTGTTCAAGTCCTGCCTCTGGCATGCTAGTGCTGTGGGATCAGGGCAAGTTGCCTAAATATCTGTGCCTCAGTTATCTTGTCTATACAGTGGCTTGGTAACACATCAACCTCAGGGAGTAAGGATTAAGTGAGTTTACACCTGTAGAACACCCCTGGGCTGCACCTCAGGCCTTGACTTAAGGTATGGGTATTATGATTTCTCTCTCTTTCTCTGTCATCATCATTACTATCCACAATCACCATCATCATCATCACTATCACCATTGTCATCACCATCACCATCATTCTCACCATTGTGATTATCATCACCATCATCCTTACTATTATCCTTACCATCATCATCATCATCGTTGTCATCAACCATCATCATCACCATCATCACCATCCTCACCATCATCATCATTTTCACTATTATCACCATCACCACCATCACCACCATCATTATCATCATCTTTTTTGCAGAATATAGGCTCCTGGGGTGGGGGTAGGGCTGAAAGGGTAACTTCATCTGCTCTTCGTAAGCCTAAGGGAGGGTTTAGGATATTTTACCAAAGAGGCAGGTATTATGATGAAGTACCCCAGAGTGGCCATCCTGATACTTCCTGTTAATTTCTGTTTGAATGTCAGCAAATATCCACTCCTAAGCCTTCTCTGGGGCACAGCAGGCTGCCTCCAAACCAGAGTGCTGGTGTTCTTTAGGGCATCAGAGCTCTGGTTATACCCTGGATGCCCACACCTCACATCCTCACTGTCATCCTCCCTTCTCCCTCAGGAGTGAGGACAGAATGCCCAGGAGGCAGGGTGATAATGGGAGAGAGAAGAGAGACCAAAAGCCTCAGAGAGGCTGCATGAGAGAAACACAAGACGTGCTGCAGATGTGAGCCATGTGTGCAATTTCTCATTATCTAGATGCCACATTCAAAATAGTGAAAAGCTACAGGTGAAGTTAATTTTAATACATTTTATTTAACCCAATGTATCATCCAACTATTACCAAATCAACTTGCAGTAATATAAAAATTACTAATGAGATATTTTACATTCTTCTTTTTTTTCAGACTGTGTTTGAAACCCAGTGTGTATTTTATACTTGCTGTAAAGGTAAGTTCAAACCACTTGCATCTCAAGTGCTCAGCACTACGTGTGGCTCAGGGCTACCTCATCCGCAACCTAGCTTTAAACTCCACAGTCCTCGGTCCAAATCCTGGTTCTGTCCCTTGCTGCTGGGTGACTCCAGACAAGTTACTTAATGTATCTGAGCTTCAGTTGTTTCACTTGTATATTGGATATAATCTTTGGGAATCTAATTGGGACGCTTAGAAGTAGGAAAAAAGCACAGAAGCTGGCACATAGTAGGTGTTTAATAAATGTTCATTCCTTCCCTCCTTTGTGTTCCATCTACCTCCCTGAGGAGTTCCTGGGAGTAGTGACAGCTTCTAAGGATGTCCCAGGATAGAGGGACTATGGAGAATGATGGTTTTGCCCGTCCGCAGTCATGCATGGCTGTGTTCTCATCCAAGCTGCTGTGATGATGATGGTAATGATGATGGTGAGAATGGTGATGATGGAGAGGATGATGAGGATGATGGTGATGTTGAGATTAGTCACAATGGGGAGAATGGTGATAATGGTGAGGAGATGGTGAGGATGGTAATGATGATGAGGATGATGGTGAGGAGGATGGTGAGGAGGATGGTGATGATGATGGTGAGAATGGTGATGATGGTGAGGATGATGAGGATGATGGTGAAGATGATGGTGAGGAGGATGGTGATGATAGTCACAATGGTGAGGATGATGGGGTCATGAGCTCATCCTTCAGCTTCAGTGTGTGCCCCCGCAAGCCACCTTTAGAACAGAGCACCCGGTCTGGGCAGCAGTGGGCTTCCTCCTTGCCCTGCACAGTAGCACCGACCTCTTCTTCCCACCTCAAGACTTGCTGCCCCCTTGGCTCCTGGGTCTGTGCTCGGCTGCCTCCTTTTAGCCACTTCTTCCTTGGTGAAGATGTCAGCTCCTCCAATAAGCCTTCCCTGGTTGCTTAGCAATTTCCATGGTTCAATATTTCCCTGTTGATTTGCGTGATCCTTGTTCATGGTTTCTGTCTCCCTAATAGAATTCGGCCCCATGAGAGCAGCCCCTCTGTCTGTCATGTTCCTGGCACGTATGCAGATTTGGTCCCAGGGGTAGTCAGCAGACACATGATCACTGAATGAACGGACACCAGAATAAATGAACACTGGAAAGCCCAGTGTTATTTTTAAAGGACACTTCTAACATTTGTCTAACACGACTGGATTGTAATACTCTTCTAGAAAGTGTGGAGTTTTACTCCTGACTGGGGGTTCGGGACCCTTCATATATGGTGCCCATCTGGCATCATGAAGACGCACTGCACGGAATATGACAGGCTTCTGCTAAACCTCCTCTGGGAACTGAGCATGTCACACAAATCCACGCTCTCTGCTCATTGGATGCCGAAGCCCCTGCACCCCACAGCAGTCTCCCCTTAAGAGAATTTTTTTCTGCTCACGGGACCTTGTCACATGGAGCCCCTGACCTTCCAGAATGGCAGGCATTCTCTTTCATGTTCCTTCCTTCCCTTCCAATGGCTCACCTCGTTGGGTGCTGTTTCCATTCCTCATCATCAGAGAGTTTCAGGAGCGGGGCCTTCCAGTCAAGACATTTCATTCCTGTGCTGGTACCAGCACCACCCCGTCAGAAGGGTCTCCAATGGTTCTGGTAGGTTCCAGGGGCAAGGGGGTGTTTGGGGTAGATTTCAGATGACAAGCACCATGATTCCTTCTTGCCCGGTCCCCATGCTCATTCCAGGCTCACACGTGCTCACTCTGCTAATTGTCCCAGGGTCCTGCTGAGTGGGACAACACTTGGATCTGGGTGTCCTAAAAGTCAGCCCCTCAAGCTGAGACTCAAATCAAAGTGTGACCTCGAAGTCAAAATGCCTCTGCCCTTCTAGCACGCAGCCTCCCCTGACCTCTACGGAGGAGGTAATGACCCTGCAAGGGTGTGGCTTTCCTGCTGGTTTCCTGCCCTCCTGAGTGAGCCCCTCTGGAGGGCAGGGGTGATACCTACCTGTGATTGGCCCTCACCAGTGCTTGATGAATGTTGAATGCACACCCGAGTACCTAAATGCAAGTTTACTGGATCCTAACAACAAACCAATAAAACACTGCCTTGTTGGTTTGCAATCTTTTTTTTTATTATTTATATTTATTTTTATTTTTTTTTGTCTTCAAAAACAATAGTTCTGGTGGCTAACTCTTTTTTTAAATAATAAATTTATTTTTTATTGGTATTCAATTTACCAACATACAGAATAACCTTGGGTTATTCTGTCTCTTCATGAGAGACAGAGAGAGAGGCAGAGACACAGGCAGAGGGAGAAGCAGGCTCCATGCAGGGAGCCTGATGTGGGACTCGATCCCGGGTCCCCAGGACCACCCTGGGCCGAAGGTGGCGTTAAACCGCTGAGCCACCTGGGCTGCCCCAGTTTGTAATCTTTATAACAGTGATGGCACCTAACAATGTCTAAGTGCTTATGTGGTGGCAGGTACCATGTAAGGGCTTTAAATCCATTAGCTCATTTAATCATCATGACAAGCTTCATAGGGTAGATCTCTTATAATCCCATTTTACAGATGGGAAAACAGAAGCAAAGAAGGGCAAAGTTGCTTGCCACAGGTCACAACATGCCTGGTGATTGGCAGAGCTGGGATTTGAACTCTGGCAGCCTGGCTCCTAGAACCGCAGCTTTTAGCTGCCCCAGGAAACTTCCTTTGGGAGTAGCTCCAGAGGGAAAGACTTAACCAGGTGGACCAACCACAGGGCGCATTTTGCTGTCCTTCAAACATGCCCTGCAATTGCTCTTTTAATTCTTTGGACTGATTGATCTGCAGTTGCAGGAACCATGAGGCTGTCTGCACTCTTTCTCCTGTTGCTCTGCTCTCCTTGTTTCCAGGACCCTTTCTTTCTTTCTTTCTTTCTTTCTTTCTTTCTTTCTTTCTTTCTTTCTTTCTTTCTTTCTTTCTTTCTTTCTTTCTTTCTTTCTTCTTTCTTTTTCTCTTTCTTTCTTTCTTTTTCTCTTTCTTTCTTTCTTTCTTTCTTTCTTCTTCTTTCTTTCTTTCTTTTCTTCTTCTTCTTCTTCTTCTTCTTCTTCTTCTTCTTCTTCAGGATTTTATTTACTTATTAGAGAGAGAGAGAGAGGAGAGGATGCATATGCATAAGTAGGGGGAGGAGCAGTAGTAGGAGAGGGAGAAGCAATTCCTCGCTGAGCAGGGAGCCTGATGTGGGGCTTGATCCCAGGACCCTGAGATCATGGCCTGAGCTGAAGGCAGATGCTTAATCAACTGAACCCCCCAGGTGCCCCTCCAGGACTGTTTTCTGCTCCATCAGGTCTCCTCAGACATCTTGGCAGAGCTAGAGGTGTCCTCCCCTGGGTTCCCGCAGCACTGTCCTGAGAGTGAACATTTTACTGGGGGGTCAAGATAATTACTTCTTGTCCCAGCCAACTACCATGTGCAGGTGACAGGTGTTGTGTGTCGTCTTGTGTTCAGGGTCATGGATTTGCCACGCTGTTTCTTCAGTACCAAGCACAGTGCCTGATGCCTATAAAAATGTTCTGAGGGTGCATACTGAAAGGACTTAGTGGGATCCCTGGGTGGCTCAGCGGTTTAGCGCCTGCCTTCAGCCCAGAGCATGATCCTGAGGTCCCAGTATCGAGTCCCATGTCAGGCTCCCTGCACGGAGACTGCTTCTCCCTCTGCCTGTGTCTCTGCCTCTCTCTCTGTGTGTCTCTCATAAATAAATAAATAAAATCCTTTAAAAAAATGAAAGGGCTTAGTGATAACCAGCATGGCTCTTAAGAGCAGACGCAAGTTGGCTAATGTCTTAGGATTTCTGGAACATTGGACAGATTGTTTTGTCCTTGACATGCATCTCTACCTGGACTCACTGTGCTTGAAACGAGTGTCACTCGTGAGGCATATCTTTGTGAAATAAGTATTTCTTCCTGCAGGTATCCTTGGTAAAACAAAATATATTTGTGGGAAGAATAGTGTCTTAAATCTCTAAAACATTTGTGTGACTAGGAGGCAGGCGCGCCGTCTGTGCCTGGCGCTCTGGGGACACAAGGAGAAAGGACGGGAAGCCGGGAAGGGACGTGGGTGTTGCTAAAGCATGCTTCCCCTCATTTCCAATTTCGTCAGGAGTCAGCCTCCATATATATCTCTTTTAGCACTTCTAAGCAGCAACACCAGTCTTCCAGATGGCTGCGGAATGACTTGTAAGGCAGCCTGCAGATTCTTCTTGAAAAAAGAAAATTCTCATTAAAAGTGAATGAAAGCGTGAATTTTCAACATGTCCATTTGAAACTCTAAGAATTTCTAAGCGAATTAGACTTATGTGAAATGAGGCACACGCAAAGCCCTTTTCAGCTCTGAAAGTCGATCTCAGCATGCTACACACTGAGAGCCTGTTCCACTCTGTGCGGGCTCTGCCTGGGGTGCCAGGGAGGCGGTCGTGAAGGAGACCGGGCCCTTGAGCCCCAGGAACTTGGCAGTGGCATCCATAGACTATTAACATGTCTTTTTTGGCAATGGTAAGGTCCACCAGTCACTTCCCATATTTCAGAGTCCAAACCAACGTCTTCGTAGGTTCAGCCATCATCATGTGCAGGGGAAGGGAAACACCATCTCATTGCTCTTGCCAGGAATCCAATTATCTGTGTGTTTTACCATGACAGATCTCATTGGAACATTTCATTACTCCCTGAGATGTGAGGATGGTTGCAGAAATGGGACAGAGGGAACTGTATCTTGCCCAACTGGAGATCCACAAAGAGGAGAGGTTGGTAGATTTTCTTGGTGGTGAGTGTTGTAGAGCTCAGATACCAGGTGCCGCATATCTGTCTCTAGGAGAGAGATTCTGGTAAAAAGTCCTGTAGGATGACTGTCACCCATATCCCTCAGCTGCCCCGGGGGGTCACCAGCAGACAGTCTCCCTCCATGCTGAGGGCATCAGAAGGCCCTCTAGCTACAGGAGGGTGTTTTGTTTGTGTGCAAGGAGGCCAGAGCCAGAGCTTCAAGCCCAGGCGCAGCCCTCAAGCAGCAAAGGAGGACAACTGGTAGGTTCAGCCGGTGCTTGCTCACCTTTGGGGAGCCCACTTCTCAGCTGTCCTTCACAGTCTCCCAGAGAGTCCCTGTAGGATCAAGTCCCAGTCACTCATAGTGGTGACTTGCTCATTAACACTGGCTTCGCTGACTTTCCTCCTGTTGCTATTTCTCTTCTTCATTCATCCTCCCAGGAATCACCTTCCAAAATAAGGTACTTGTGCCAAATTCCTACCCCAGGGTTGGCTTCTGGGACAGTGGAAACTTAAGACAGGGCTTCAGAATACAGACAAATTAGAAAAATGCCTGTGGCCAATGGGGATAGCTCTGAAGGTGATGCTGCAGTAGAACAAGGGGCTGAGGGCAATGCACCTGGTGGCCCTAGGATAACAAACCCCACACTGGAGCACCGGGATGCCCCACACCGGGACCCTTAGTAGTGTTAGCTCGTGTAAAGGGCTGCACTGTCTCCACCTGTCCCTTTCATCTGGATCACATGCAGGTATCTGCAGGCAACATGGCCTATTCTCCTGCCCCTCAGAGCTCTCTGCAGTACCACTTTCTCTCTCTGGCTCCTCCATTCTTACATGTATGACATGACATATAAGACTATTAGCACCAAAGAATCAAGGCTCAGCTCTGTTTTTACTCACCAGTGTATATCCTCAAGGACTACACAGTGCCTGCCACACAGGAAGTATTCAGTAATTCCTTGTTGCCCATTCCCAGAGCATTGACTCCCTTGCAGACAGCATCTTACAGGCCCTTTCCTGGCTACCTCTAGCACATTGCATCTGCCAGCAGCGCAGTTCACCATTAGACTAGTTAGACACATTTCCTCCAGCCCAGGGCTTTTCAAAATTTTGGGCTATTTAAAATTCAGCTAGAGAGCTTATTAGAACCTAATTCTCCAGGCCTCTGGCTGAGAGATTTTGATTCTGGTGTGCGCCCTGAGAGTTTGCATTTCTAGTAAGCTCTCACAGGATGCTAGGGACTACACCTTGAGACGGATGCTCTAGCTTGCTGGCCTGGCCTCAGCTGTCTATCACTGTTGGAGGCTGAGTCATTATGAGGGTGAAATTCACTGCTTAGAACCATCAGGGTCTGGGACCAGCCACCTGTCCCCACCAGCTGTGCCAGGGCCTTTCTGCACCCAGTGCCCATGTTGGATCCCAGTAGAAAGACTGAATGGACTTTGATGGGCAGAGATGCACTTGCATTGGTTTTAGAGCCTAACTGCTGTGTAATTGTATTAGTTTGCTGGGGCTGCTGTAACAGAATGCCAGAGACCAGCACGTTCTGACCTTTCTGAGGTTTGGTTCTGATGCCATGTTAACATCAGCGGATGTGCAATTCACGTTTTCCTTTTCAAAAGTTCTTACCTTATTTCAGCCTCATATTAATTATGGATGGTAACCAGGTGGTGGTTTTGTCTGAGTAAGGAAGCCACAGTAGTTTGGGAGGCAGTACACCCAGTGAGTGGCTAAGACCATAAACTCATCTTCTCATTGGTGTCTTTCCTGGAACTGACATGATTGGTCCATTCTCACCTCAGAAGTCTGTCTTTCACTTGCTTCCAGTTCTCTCCAGAGGGAACTGCTTCCTTCAGAGGGCATTTGATGTCATGTCTGATGCCAATGGCCTCTCTCTGGGCTGAATTTCTAAAAGGATGAAACTTATCATGCCCCCTGCCCCCAGCAAAGTATCCAATTCCCTTCAGGTAAGAATTTTAGAATTTGGTACCCAGGGGGCATCTGGGTGGCTCAGTGGTTGAGTGTCTGCCTTCAGCTCAGGGCGTGATCCCGGGGTCCTGGGATCAAGTCCCACATCGAGCTCCCTGCAGGGAGTTTGCTTCTTCTTCTGCCTATGTCTCTCCCTCTCTCTGTGTGTCTTTCATGAATAAATAAATAAAATCTAAAAAAATATAATTTGGTATCCAAAGGACCTAAGGGATCTTCTCGCTCCATCTAGATGCTCAACAGTTACTCTGCTGCTGTGATGGGTCCCTGAGGTCCGTGTGACATTGGGTTAGGCTGCTGCAATTGAATGACTGCTGAGAGCTGCAAGTTCTAAGCTCTGGGTGAAGCCAGTGGAATGACCCTTGTCATGTCCAAACTCAGGGATCCCTCCTCCTTCCTCCATACATGCATCAGGTGGGACCCAGTGTCCTGCTGAATCTGCCTCTGATGTCTCTTCTGCAACTTCCCCTATTTTTCTTTCCTCCCTTCCCTCTGTCCCAGCCATAATGTGGTTGACCATCATGTCTCATTGTGAAATACCCTCCTAGTTCATCTCTCCAACTTGTCCTCTAATGCATTCTCTGTCCTGTTGGCAAAAGTGACTTTATAAAATGCAGACTCATCCTCGATCATTCTTGGGCTTAAACTCTTCACAGGCTCTGTATTAGTTATCTTTCTAGGTAACACATGACTATAAACCTAAGCTTACATCAAACACACAGGCATTATCTCATGGTTTATGTGGGTTAGGAGTCTGGGCACAGTGTATCTGGAGACCCCTCTGCTTCAGGGTCTCTACCAAGGTTGCGATCAAGTTGTCGGTCAGGGGTGGGGTCTCACTTGAAAGCTTTACTAGAGAATGATCTGTTTCCAATTTTCCTCAAATGGTTGGCAACATTTAGTTCTTGTAGGGATGTTTGATGGAGGGCCTTTGTTCCCTCCTGACTCTTGGCCAGGAGCTAGTCTCCGTTCTTTTACCAGATGGACATTTCCCCTATGGCCTCTTATTTCATCAAAGTCAGCAAGGAACAGAGTCTTCTAGCAAGAGGGGAGTCACAATTTTAGATACATCTGAATCATGAAAGTGACATCCCATTGCCTTTGCTGGATTCTGCTGGTTAAGAAAAAAGCTGTTAGGCCACCACACTCAAGAGAGGAGATCACACAGGGTTATGAATACCAAGAGGTGGGGATCATGTGATCCATCCTACAGTGTGTCCAACATAAGCTCCTGTGCAATAAAGCCCAAACACTTAGCTGGGGCAGGAGAACCCAGTGGTTCAGAGCTGTAACTACGGCATCAGATAGAATTACGTTAGGGTCCTGGACTGACCACTTGCTGTGGGACTTTGGGAAGATTTTAAACTTTCTAGGTGTCTGTTTGCTCATCTGTAAAATGGGGATAGCAAAACTACCTACCTTATAGTATTGTGGTAATGATGGAGGGAGATATTAAAATTCATAGGCAACCAATCAAGAATAAGAGCCAAATGATGTTAAGGATTATTTTTCTATCCACCTAAAACTCTCAACAATATATGTTACTATTCCCTGCCAGACTTATATTTATCATGTTTTCTCCCTCCCCACATATTCCCTTGGCTCTGGCTTTGATGAGGTATAGGACATTTCCCTAAAGTGCTGAGCTCTTGATTGGCAGCATCTTTCTATACTCCTCTCACTGACCAGACTGTCATCCCCTCCTTCATTCTGTCTCCTCCAGGAATCATCTAAGACATCATCTGTCTTGGGAAGCCTGTGACCTCAGGATACCCCAGCCCCCATACCAACTGCAGTCCTACAGCACCCTCTATTTTGACTGTCTGCTTGTGTGCCTGTTTTCTCTACTGAATTCTTGAGAGCAGCTTCTGTGTCCTTCTTCTTTGAGTTCTAGAAGAGAGTCTGGAACCTATAAGTACTTAGTTTGTGTTTCAGGAAAGAATAAAATTATGGTGAAAACCACTTTACATTCATAATATTGATGAGGTCAGTAGGGCGGTTGGCATGATTGAAACTCAGAGAAACTAAGGGATTTGCCCAAGATCACATGGTAAATAAATACTGGAGCTCGAGGCAAACCCGTATCTGTCGATTCCATATAGACTACCCTTTTGGAAACAAGTAAGGTACCAGGGGGCTTAGGGGAATAACAAATATCACTTCTCTAAACCTCTTTTGTGGGAATAAGGCATTTTGTAAAACAAGAGAACTCTCAGAAAGCTCAAGGCCTGTTTCTTAATTGGTCAGTGGGTTGCCTAGCTATTTGAAATAAGTGGATGACCTTGTACCTGGACCATCTGTACTGTTCTGGGAAATTCTAAAGGAGTCTGTCTGCTGGGGCAGACATAGCTCATGAAAACAGTCAGATTTCCTCTGAATAGCTCAATTATTTCAGTTCTCTGTTGACAAGGAATTGGTAATAAACCTGGAAGGACAGGGAAGGAAAAACAGCTAAGCAGTCTGCTGTATAGCCCGTGAGCAGAATAGCTGAAGTTCATGAGAGGTTTTTAAAAATGCAATTAATAAACCTTTAATAAGTTAACAAAATAGTTACCCATGAATGCTTCAGTCAATGAAAGTAATTTCATGTGTTTTAGAGCTTGATGTTTTTATTTTCTGCCAAAGATCGCCGATTTTTAAACATCTTCAGTTAATTGAAATGTTTCTGTGTTCTGTTTTTCGTGTCTCATAAATAACATTGTGGCTACCTTAGTGGAACTTCATCAAAAACAAACAAAAGGAAAAACCACATTTCACAATCCCCAGTACATCAGACTGTCTTTAGTTGTCTTTGTTCCTCTTTGGTCTCCATTGCATCCATCCATTGCTTGGACATGTTTGTAATTTCAGTGTTTGTATAACTTTATAGGAAAAGTCTTTTAGAATTTAGGCCTTTGTGAAGAGGTTTGGTGATGTTTTCAACCATGGTCACACCGACATATCCAGTGACTCAATATATTATACTGCGGGACTTTATACCTTCAAATGGCGTGTATGGTTTTCTCTAGGATGGGAACTGGTGGATGTGGAAGCCAACAAAAGGTCTGACTGCACATTCTGTCAGTAACACTGGTGATCAGAGTCATCCCAATCACTCCCAATCACTAACTCTGTGGAGTTAGAAAATAAGCTGCGTTCCCTATGTGTGTTATCTAATCCAATACTCACGATGGCTTATTATTTTTTAAAATTTTATTTATTTATTTGAAAGAGAGAGCATGAGCAGGGGGCGGGGGGAGGAGGCAGAGAGAGAGGGAGAAGCAGACACCCTGCTAAGTGGGGAAGCCAACATGGGTCTCGATCTCAGGTCCCTGAGATCATGACCTGAGCTGAAAGCAGCTGCTTAATCTACTAAGCCACCCAGGTGCGCCCTTCACAATGGCTTCTTAAAGTGGTTGTAGCATCATTTTCATCTTTACAATTGAGATGAGTGAGGTTCACCAATGTTAAGTGACTTTCCCCAAGGCTCTTGGCTGTCTAAGTGGCCAGATCAGCACTTAGAGAAGCTCCGTCCAACCCCAAACTTCAGTTCGTATCTAATGGTCTGCCTCAACCTGAGTGATGCTCTGGCATTCTCACATCACGTGCCCCCATCCACTGAAATCATTCGGTATTGAGCTACTGGTCACTTGCTATGTTCCAGGGAGTCCTCAAGGCCTTTATAGCCCTTTTTGTCTGGAGCTGTCACTTCTGTCCTTCCCTTAGGAAAATTAGTCACTGGAACTTTTGTAAGACAGCTCCTTTATCCTGTGAATTACCATCCCCAACCCTCATCATGGGGGGATGGGCTTTGGAGAGACCAAGGGATCATTTGGAATATTGAGTTGAGGGTTCCCAAATGGCTAGAGATTCCAACCAAATTTAAAGATTTTCTCAGTTTTCTGGAAAAAGACAAACAATGACAACCAAACTTGGACAACTGGAGACCTTCTCCGGCCCAGGGCTACAGATATGTAGGTTAACAACTCTGCATCCTTGGGGCTCATTCTCTTTATCTCCCCCTGAGGTCTCCATTTCCCTGTCTTTAAAGTGGAAGCAACGCTCATACCTTAAAGCACTAATGTGAGGATCAAATTACATATTTAATGTAGAGGGATGAAAACATCAAGTTTTCTATTAAGTACCTTTTGTCTGTCCCAGAGGTGAACACACTGCAGCCAGAGGGCCAAATCTACCTTGCCTCTTATAGTAAATACGGTTTATCAGAACACAGCTATGCCCACTCCTGAATCATCTATGGCCACTTTCTCTCTCCAATGGGTGGCTTCAGTTGTTGCCCACAAAGCCAAAAACCCTCGACATCTGACCCTTTGTGGAAAAAATTGCCCGCTCTGCTTTATATTTTCTAGTTTTGTCAACTAATTTACAGAGGGGTGATTTCTTATGGAAGCAATAAAATAAACAGAGTAATAGATTCTGAGATAAGCTATTCCAGTGCATCTCAATCCTGGTTCATTAGTTGAAAAGAGTTGTGATCGAAGACCTAGTCCTATACTTAGCACCGAGCCTTTGGTCCAGCAGAGCACCTCGAGGCATTATGGTCTCATGACAAAGCAGGAGGGTCCTGCAGACAGATCTGAGTTTCGAAATCAAGTCTCTGTCCTATTTTCTTTGTGACTTGGGGCAGATCACTCTCCTCTCCTGAGTACGTTCTGTTACCTGGAAACATGGGTAATGATGCCCGAGAGGTTTTTGCAACGTTTATGTAAGAACCTCGAACATTCCTGGAGCAGAGCTGGCATCTGGTAAATGGTGGCTGTAATTATTACAATTATTCTCCCCACCTTGGGCTGACTGAAGATTTTGGGGACTCATATGAAAGCATTCAGCCCCTTACGGAAAGCTTCTAGGGGACTGAGAAACACCTGATCATAGGCAAGGGAGGAGAGCCAAGGGACATCCTGAAGAATGAAGCTGGAGGTTGGAGAGAGCTTTTCCTTGAAAAGTGAGGCCTTAGAAAGGTTGAACACAGCAACCCAGGAGTCTTCGGTGAGCTCACCTGGTGGCACAAGGCTCACGATGGAGAGCAATCTGGGAGCAAGGGCTCCTGTTCATGTCCGAGTGGGGGCAAGAGGAAGAGGAGGTATGTCTCTAACTTTGTAATCCACAGAACTGTAACAGACGTTGGCTTCTGGGAGCTGGAGTGGTGAGCTAAAAGATTCCAGTGAAACAGGGTGTGTGCGTTCCTTGCGCACATATCTAGGGAGTGACTTCCATGTGACAGGCCCTTTGCTGGGCCCCTTACAAACAGCAGTGGATGAGGTTTCCATGATCTGTATTTTCAGAGAGTGGATGTTCCGTGCATGAGACACATGTAAAGGAGCCATTCCAAGTGAGGAGTGCCCTTCAGGAAAAGTGCGAGGGTGCTGCAAGCACGGGGCCCTCATCTCATCCGGGAATTGGAGGAAGGCCTCACACCTCAAGGAGTAAAGTGCTAAAATTAAGATGAAAGGCCCAGCAGGGTGGGCACAAGCATCCTTTACAGGCTAAGGGCATATGCAACATCAAAGAGAAGCCTGCAAGAAGTTGAGTTGAAAGAAACCCTCACCAAGAGGAAATGTGTGTGTCTGAGCATATACATATCCCTTTATTTTCAAGATTCGGAAAGAGGTGGATGTTCGCCTTAAAAGACATCATTTCCCCAGCCCGAAAGGTTCCAGTTGGTCCAATTTACATAATAAGACCTGTTACCAGATACATTGCAAGACATATATTAATTGAAAAGGTTAATGTTGAAAAGGATTAATTTCTTCCTCCCTAGCAACCCGGACCTAATTAAATCTTTCCAGAAGCAGATGGACAATTCTGTCCTCCAAATCGAGATACTTATGTAAATATCACTGAGCTAATTGATACTCAGCTGAATCAAAGGAAGGTAAACAATGCGCTTTCATGGTGTCAACAGTTGTGAGTGTGATTTACAGCATTAATGACTTCCTAGAATGAGCTATTATCCAGAGTAAAAGAGATTCTGGGATCTCATTTATTTTCTTGATTATTAGAGTCACATTGAGAGTGAGCCCTGTTTACAGGAAGTATCTGAGTTAGAAGATGGGAACTTTGCCCAGGTCCCCCGGTTCCAGAGGTGAGAGCCTCCACGGAGGAGCTGTCGCCCTGTGTCAACATGGGATGCATTGAACACAAGGGTTAAATGAGGGAGCCTTGGGTCGTTAAAAGTGACTCCGGTGGGTCAAGACCACAAAGGCTAGGGAAGAGCTCGGACTGAGATTTTTAGAGTTCTAATGTGGTTTTCCCACCATCAGCTGTGATTTTGGTGGGTCAGCTTCTTGGCTCTCCTGTCTTGCGTTTAGTGGGGGCTAGCTCGTGTTCAGGACCGTGCATTGGGGAGCAAATGAGAGAGCAGGTGGGAAGTGCATGGTGAGGTGTAGAAGACTAGGTAAGTGGGTTATTATCACAGAGATGTTAATATGCGTATTTTGATACAACTCTCTCTTCTCCAGGCCAGGCCAGCCTGCAGGCAAAACGGTCCCTCCATTCCCCCCCCAGCCTCACCAACCACCTGCAGATCCTCAAGTCTTTCCCTCCCTCCAGTCTTCTGGAATTCTCTTCCTTCTGCTCCCCGCACACGTGGCCCCTTTTTCAATCATGCAGGACTCATCTAAAATATCTCCTCTCACAAAGTCCTTAATGCAACCCAAGTGGATGTTTTCCCCTCCTCCTTCTCTGTTTACCTCATCCTGGTTTCCCTTCATGTGACTTGGCACCATTTGTTTGTGATGAGTTACTGAGTTCTTAGCTTTCTTGGTTGACGTCGGTCTCTCCTCTATCCGTCTGTAAATTTATTTCTAGATGTCCCTCCTTGCTCCCTTCTCCCCGTGACCACAGCTCAGCTGAGGCTTTCAGACTGAGGGGGAAGTTTCCAGATTGAGCATCCTCTGTGGACCGACTCAAGCCTGCCCCCCTCTTTGTGCCTTCCTCTGCGCTACACTCGGTGGTGGTTAAGGGCATGCAATTTTGAGGAAACTTCTTTGGGTCCAAACATCTTTCTGCCTTCGTTTTGTTATGTGTAGAATAGAAACACAGCACCTCCATCACTGGGGTGGGAGCATGATTAGAGTTGCTCCGGGGACGTAATAAGCAGTCAGTGTGGCCCGTTATTACTACGGTTGCTAGGATTATTTCTCTGTCTGGGGGGAGTCCTGGAGAGACCTGGCTGCACATCTGGCTCCTTCTTCATTTCTGCAGAGCCATCCCTGCTGGACTCCATTCCCCTCCCCCCCCAGCCAGGCTGTTCTTTGCTTCTGTAAGACTGTCACACCTCACCGGGACCCGCCGCACCCATTTGGGACACTGTTTGCAAGTGGAACTGACGCTCTCTTTAGGCAGCCAGGTGCATTTGTTAAACAGACGGGAGCTGTCTAGTAGCAAATTGAGATAAAATCGCTGGGTTCCTGTGAAGTCAGTTTGCTACATCTGTTCCTCTTTGCCTAGGAACACCCATCCCTCAATTTGTCATCTTTTTTTTTTTTTTTTTGCACGTGTGTGTATGTGTGTGTGTAGACCAACTCTCAGACTATTTCTCCTCCCCCTTAATTGGCTTTCTCTGCCTCTGATCCACCTAAAGCTGCTGCAGAAAGGCCAAAAAGCCCTTTGCTCCTCTGGCTGTCACTGTGCAGAGCAACCTGGGAGAATTCGGAGTGCTTTCCTTGGCCTGATGTCACTGTGACCTTGCTGGCATCGGGGAGGCATCCTTGCAGCCACTGGGCTGGGAAAATGGGCGTCGTGCTGAATGTCAGCTAAGGCTGCTACCATTCTCGGGTGCACATGGGAAGCCTGAGTCCCTGGGAGGTTGCGCCCCTCCGAGGTCAGGCCACTAGGGAGGGGGAACGAAGATGGGGGCAGTATCACAGGCTGAGACCAGCAGGCTCATTGGGCCAAGGCTGCCCTATGGCTCCTGTGTGTGGACACTGGCTATGTGACCCGGGGCAAGTGGCTTAGCCCCTCAGAACTTCTGGGCTCCCATCTGTCAATTCAGATCCAATACCACCCTCCTCAAATTGCCCTTGTGACGATTCCTTTTTTTAGATTTTTAAATTTTTTTTAAAGATTTTTATTTATTCATTCATGAGAGACACAGAGAGAGGCAGAGACACAGGCAGAGGGAGAAGCAGGCTCCCTACAGGGAGCCTGATGTGGGACACTATCCCGGGACCCCGGGGTCATGACCTGAGCTGAAGGCAGATGCTCAACCACTGAGCCACCGAGGTCCCCCCTCCCCCCGCGTACCCCTCTTCATGACAATTCCATTAGATGAGTCGTGTGTTTTGCACAATGGCAGACAGCTCTTCTGAGGGACCCACCATCCCTGGCTCCAGGAACAGATCCCAGCCATTCATTACCTTTGCAGGTCCCCGTGTAAGTCCACGTCCAGCCCTTCCTTCACACACAGTGTCAGGTTCTTGACCTGCCCCAGAATGGCTCACTCCCTGGGCCCCATGACCTTTCCCGGTACATTGATGTCTGCAGAGCCTCACTCACCTGCTCAGTTTTCTCCGTCCCCAGGGCCTGGGCATGGACCGGTCCAAGTGGTTTGCAAGCCAGCCTCCTCACGGTGTGCTTGACAGTGTGCGGGGCCTGAAGGAAGGGAGTGTGTCACCCTGCTCTGAGTTTGGGGGAACCGACTTTTGCCATGTGACCTTCAGGGAGCACCACCACCCCTTGGGAGCCCCCATTTCCTCCTCTAGCTTCTGTACCAAAATACCACAAGGTGGGCGCTTAAAGGAGCAGAAGTTTACCCTCGCTCGGTCCTGGAGGCCAGATGTCTGAAATCAGGGTGTCAGCGGGGCTGGTTCCTTCTCGAGGCCTTAAGGGGGAGTCTCTGCTGTGCCTCTCTCTCAGCTGCTACTGCTGGTTGCTGTCAGGGGTTGCCTCCAGTCTCTGCCTCCACTTCACGTAGCCTTCTCCCCGGGTGGGTCTCTGTGTCCAGAGTCCCCTCTTCTTCTAAGGACACCCATCATTGGCTCAGCACCCACCAATATCTGATATGACCCCACCTTAGCTTGATTACCTCTGCGAAGATCCTGTTTCCAAGTAAGTTCAGGTCGCCACAACTGGGAGTTCGGAATGGGACATAGGGTTGTACGGGATGCCTTTGCACCCACTGCCTAATGATCCTAGAAAGCGATAGCTGTGATGCCCACCCCTTAGTAAACGCATATGCGTGTCGTGATCAGATCTTGACATGCATTGCCTCTTTCACTCCTCGTAAAGGTTGTAGTATCAGTCCCAGTTTGCAGATGAGGAAACAAAAGACCCGGAGAGGCGAAGAAGCTTGCTCAAGGTCACACAGACAGAGGACAGTGGAGCCGGGCCATAAATGCGAGCAGACTGCAGTGCTCATGCTTTCCAGTTCTGAATCACGTATCTCCTGTGTAGTGCGGGTGAAATGAGATGACGCACACGAGACTCAAAGTCTGATGCCTCACGTACGGCAGATGCTCTCCACGATATGGGCTCCTCTTCAATCTGTGCAGCATTCCTAATTCTCCCGCGCACCCCCACCCAGCTGCTGCCTCCCCCTCCTCCTCCCGGGGAGCCCCGATCCCACGCTTGACATCTCCCCACGGATGTCTCATAAGGCATCTCAAACCTGACGTGTCCATAATGGACCTATTGATTTTTCTCTCCAGCTGGGCTCCCCACTCCCCAGCTTCCCCTGCCCCGATGACTGGCGCTGCCATCCACAAAGTGGCTGGGGCCACAGACCTCAGAGTTCGGCTTGCACCCCTTTTTGCACTGAACCCATCCCCTGTCATCAGGAAGTCCTGTCCATTTTGCTGCAAAATACATCTCACCGCGGTCATGACAATGACCCCCACTCTGGCCACCCCATTTTTCACCATGACAAAAGCAATAGTTCTAACTGTCCTCCCTGCCTCCGGTCGACTTTTTCTGTAGCTCATTCTCCACACGGGGGCAATACCAAGTGATCTTTTTTTTTCTTTCTTTCTAAAGATTTTATTTATTTATTTGAAAGAGAGAGCGCAAGCTTGAGCATGCACACAGGTTGGGGGAGGTGGGCAGAGGGAGAGGGAGAAGCGGGCTCTCTGCTGATCCCAGAAACTTGGGATCATGACCTGAGCCAAAGGCAGATGCTTAACTCACTGAGCCACTCAGGTGCCCCCCAAGTGATCTTTTTGAAGATGATTTGGATAATGGAAGCTTTTCTCTAAAATTGATCAGTGTCTTCCCATCACACTTAGAGTGAGATCCAAGAACCACACCGCTTCCTGCTCCTAGACCTCACCTCCCCCAGTGCTCACTTTTGTCACACTTCCTGTTCTCTGTCTCTTGAACATGTCAAGCTCATTTCTGTCCTAAGGGCTTTGCAAGAGCTGTCCTTTCTGCTTGGAAAGTTCTTTTCCTCTGTCATCACTCTACCTTTAACTCGAGCACATCCTCAGACTTCAAGGGTATGGCCTTGGTCTTAACCAATGCTTCACCCCTAGGACTTAGAATAGTGCTCAGTATACAAGAGGCACTCAAGAGATATTTGTTGACCTAATGGCATAGAAGAGGTGTGAATTTAGGGGCTATTTTGCATCATTAGCGCCCAGTGTCTGGCACATGATAGACCCATGATAGAGATTTTTTTTTTTAAGATTTCATTTGTTTATTTGAGAGAGAGAGAGAGAGAGAATGAGATAGGCAGAGGGAGAAACAGGCTTCCCATGGGGAGCCCGATGCGGGACTCTATTCTAGGACCCCAGGATCATGACCTGAGCCAAAGGCAGACGCTCAACCACTGAACCCCACAGGCATCCCGATAGTGTTTCTTTGAAAGAATGAAAGCATGAATGTTTGTTACATGTGGGTTGCAACTCAGGGGAGAAGCCACCACTTCTTTTGTGTTCCCCACTCAGCTTTCGTGGGGTGGCCTCGGATTTAGAGAAGACCCATTCCTCTAATTTTCTAACCCTCTCCAACAGGATGCTCTTTCTAATCCCCTGCTTTGTGTGTGCCAGGCCTGCATTTCTGCAGTAAGCAGGGGCAGGACAACTGGAAGTGGGGCTGCCTTTCTCCCTGGGGAGAACTTACCGCTCGCTCTGGCTTCTGCCTCTACTCCCGGCCCCAGCCTGCTAATTCAGCCCTCGGCCAAACAGATGGACAATGGAACTGGCAAAATGAAGATATTCGAGTAAATATCACCGAGCAGAGTGATGCTCAGCTGAACTAAAAGAAGGGAAACAAGATGGGAACACGATATTAACAGCTGGGAAGATAATTTACCGCATTAACGACTTTTCCTGGCAAGCTGCTCTTGAGAGGACAGAGATCCAGGATTGAATTCATTTTCTTGATCAGTGAAGCTGAATGCAGAGGTGATACCGGGTACATGGAGGCTGATAAATCATACAGCTCCTAAATCACCTGGCCCTGAGAGGAGAATCCCAGGTGCCCACATCAGATGCTTCCTCCCCAGGGACACAGGCTTTCAGTATGATTTAAATAGTTTTGTGGTTGTCCTTCATCACATTTTTTGAGCACCCACTGTGCACCACTATGCTGGTTTTGGGCCTGAAAAGATAAAAGAGACACAGTCATATTTCTTCCGCAACCATAGTCTATCTAATGAGGAAGAATTTCCCCATATATGGTGCAGGACGGTGGAGATGTTGCTAGATGTGTCCACAGTGGGAGCTCAGAAGGTGGTCAGTTCTTGCACTGGGTTGGGAATCATGTAAGCTTCCTAGAAGAGGGACACCTACGAACATTCATACGAGGGGCGCCTCGGTGAGTTTGTCAGGTGAGCCCCGAACTCTTGGTTTTCGGCTCAGGTCATGATCTTGCAGTCGTGGGATCGAGCCACGTGTTGGGCTATGTGCTCAGCGCAGTGTCTGCTTCAGATTCTCTCTGTCTCCCTCCCACTCATTCACTCTCTCAAGTAAATACAATCTTTAAAAAAAAGAGCATTAATAAGAGTTCAACACAGTTGGACAGGTCAATCTGGGCAGAAGGAACAGAATCGGAGCAGTAGGATGAAATTCAAGCAACCATGAGTAGTAGGAGAAGAACGGGACTTAGGGATGCAAGGTGTGCACCCCGAGGCTGGACTAGAGACCCCAGAGTCTGGGTGTGGAGGGGTGTGTCAACCAAAGCAAGCTGGACTCCCTCCTGCAGTTCTGGAGAGCCACTCCACCATCAGGTTTGTGGATACGACGAAATCTCTGAACTGGACATGGAGGGTGGATTTAGGACTAAAAAAATAAAAAAAAACGGAAACAAACTCAACATCAAAATTGGAGATTGGGAGTGAAAGGAAGAGGCTGATTGGTCACCAAGTATGGAAGTAGGGCAGTAGCAACAGAGCCCCAGTGGAGGGGACTCCTGGCAGATGTGCTCAAGGGGGGCGGGGGTCAGGAAGGAAGCACCTGGCCACTGATGGATGTTCCAGTAGCAGAGAGCCCTGGGAGGACAGGCCTGTTACAGCAGTGGATGTAATGCTCTGTGGAATAAAATGTATTCATCAAATTTTAAGGAAGACACGTTATTTCTCCTGTTGAAGAAGGGGCGGGAGGCAAGGCTGTTTCCTAAGTTGATGACAAGTGATACTGCAGAGTGTGCGTTTCTCTCTCCAGAGTCACACAGCAGGCCCTCGGCTCTGCCTGCCCTGGTCTCCCTGTCCTGGGTCTAGGGACCCTCCAGCCTGTCCCTCCTTCCAGGCCCACGCACGATGTGGGCACCGTCCTGCCAGCTGCCATTGGCTGGGAGTCTCTCTGACCTTCACACTCACCGTGTCCCACGTTGAGCAAAGTATGAAGTGTTGGGTCCACCATGTTTTCTAAACCCCATTTCCAAGCTTCCCTGAGTCCTGCAGTTTCTATTTCCTGACAACAGTGTGTCCTTCTCTCTGTTCACTCTTACCATTGCCTTTTGCATTCGTTTCCTAGGGAGGCCTTATCAAAGTACCCGAAACTGGTGGCTTCAGACAACGGAAATTTATTCTGTCGTGGTTTTGGAGGCTAGAGGTCTGAAATCAAGGTGTGGGCAGGGCCATCCTCTCCCCAAAGCCTCTTTCTTGTCCATTCATCACTCCTGGTGGTTGCTAATCATCCTTGGCATCCCGCTTGTAGAACTGTCACTGCAACCTCTGTTTCTGTTGTCACATGGCCTCGTCCCTGGGGATGTCTCTGCATCCAAATTCCCCTCTTCTTCTAAGGACACCAGTCCTTGCATTGGGGCCCACTCACATCCGGTATGACCTCATTTTAACTTACTTACATCTGCAAAGACCCTCTTTTAAAATAAGCTCATCTTCACACATAAGGGGGATTAAGACTTGAATATCTCTTTTGCGGAGACATAATTTTACCCACAACACTTCGGTTGCCAACCTCACTGTCTCCTGACAGTCAAATGGATTGGCTCGCCAACTGTTCTCCTTGTCCACAGAAACATTTTGCCTCCAGGCTCACTTTCACTCTGTTACCATAGGCAACTTTCTAAAGTACGAAGCTTGTCTTGTCATTCTCAAGTCTGAATGCCCTATCAAGATCATGCTTGATTTGCCTATCTGGCTCTTACTAACCTGTTCAGACATATTTCTTAAATCCTGTGCTCCAGAGAAGACAAAATACCCATCACACCATTGGCACCAGTCTCTTTATGTCTCTGGACTTTTGTTTATCGACAGTTTTCTCTGTCAGGAATGTTTATCCTGCTTTGTCTCCCCAGCAGTGTCTAATCTTCTTATACATCTTAGTGTAAAAACCAAGTCCATTGCACACAAGGTAGTACTTATGCTATGGGTAAAACAGACTCCATTCTTTCTTTCTTTTATTTATTTTATTTTTTTTAAAGATTTTATTCATTTATGAGAGAGAGAGAGAGAGATGAGAGGCAGAGACACAGGTAGAGAGAGAGAGAAGCAGGCTCCATGCAGGGAGCCTGATGTGGGACTTGATCCCTGGTCTCCAGGATCAGGCCCTGGGCTGAAGGCAGCACTAAACCGCTGAGCCACCCAGGCTGCCCTATTTTTTTTTTTTTAAGATTTATGTATTTATTTGAGAGAGAAAGAAAGAGAGAGAGTAGGGAAGGGCAGAGGGAGACAATCTTTTTTTTTTTATCTCCATGACTCATTTTATTATTATTTTTTAATAAATTTATTTTTTATTGGTGTTCAATTTGCCAACATATAGAATAATACCCAGTGCTCATCCCATCAAGTGCCCCTCTCAGTGCTCATCACCCAGTCACCCCCATCCCTTGCCTACCTCCCCTTCCACCACCCCTAGTTCGTTTCCCAGAGTTAGGAGTCTCTTATGTTCTAGAGGGAGACAATCTTCAAGCAGACTCCCCACTGAGGGTGGAGCCTGATATGGGGTTCCATCCCATAACCCATGAGATCACTACCTGAGCTGAAACCAAGAGTCAGTTGTTCAACCAACTGAGCCACCCAGGTGCCCCCTGACCCTTCTATTTTTGTATTTCCATTAATCCTAGGAGAAACCATTCCCACTAACCACAGCCATTGGTACACATCACCGCACTGATGGGCTTCCATATCCACCTCCTCTGCTAGGCAGTGGAAGTCTGTTTTTTTGTTTTTGTATCCCCAGTGCCTTGCTTGTTATCGTGATTCAACAAATATTTGTTAAATTAATGCATACCTAAATATTTGAAGGAATAAGCAAACTGATTATTTAGCCTTGTTTTCTAGAATACATTTCTTAGAACAGGTGGACAAATTATTTTTGTCTAATCTCAATACTGTTTAGCACACACACATACACATAAAACACAGGACAATATGCTTTGTCTCAGAATGGTTTCGCACAGGGACCATGAAGTACGTGGGTTCATTTTTCAGCAGGTTCCAGGACACAGGGGCGGCACCTTACAGGATGTTGCAGTGAAGCCCTTATACCTGATATTCCATTTATTCATTCATCTATTGCATCTTTTCTTTTATCCTCATTTCTTTTTTTTTTTTTTTAAAGATTTTATTTATTTATTTATTCATGAGAGACAGAGAGAGAGAGAGGCAGAGACACAGGCAGAGGGAGAAGCAGGCTCCATGCAGGGAGCCCGACATGGGACTCGATCCTGGGTCTCCAGGATCAGGCCCTGGGCTGAAGGCGGCGCTAAACCACCGAGCCACCCGGGCTGCCCATTATCCTCATTTCTTATTTCTTTTGTAAAACAAGCATGTGTTGAGAATGACAGACAAAAAAGTGATTGTTTCAGAGATTGCAGGTGCCGCACTAGGTCTGAAGGAGTAAGGAGATAAGAACCAGGACCAGGCTGTCAGGGCATGGAAGAGTGACCAGCTGTGGAGGATAGGCTGCCATGGAGCAGAAGGCATTAGTGCTTCTCAGAGTGTGGCTCATGGATCCTTTGTGTGGATATCACCCAGGCTGCTTAAAAATTTATATTTTATTGTGGTAGGAACACTTACGTGAGATCTACCTTCTTAACAGGTATTGACGTGCACAATGGTATTGCTTACTCAGGGACAGTGCTGTACAGCAGGTCTTTAGAGCAGATTGCAGATTGATCTTTTTTAAATGCAACTTTAAGCCCATTGGTCAGTAACCCCCCATTTATCCCTATCCATAACCCCTGCCAACCACCCTTCTACTTTTTGAGTCTATGAATTTGACTGCTTTTAAGAACTCTTATAAGTGGAATCATATGGTAGTTCCCTTTTAAAAAATATTATTTTATTTTATTTTATTTTATTTTATTTTATTTTATTTATTTGACAGAGAGAGAGAGAGAGAGCACAAGCGGGGGGAGCAAGAGAGGGAGAAGCAGGCCCCCTGCTGATCAGAGAGCCCAATGCAAGGCTCAATCCCAGGACTCTGGGATCATGACCTGAGCTGAAGGCAGATGCTTAATTGACTGAGCCACCCAGGTACCCCTATTTGTTTTAGAGAGAGATTGAGAGCGTATGGGCAGGAAGAGAGAGAAGAGGGAGAGGGAGGGAGAGAAAATCTCAAGCAGACTCCCCGCTGAGCACAAAGCCAGTCCCTTGTGGAGCTCAATCTCAGGACCCTGAAATTATGATCTGAGCCAAAACCAAGAGTCAGATGCTTAACCAACTGAGCCACCCAGGAACCCTGGTATTTGCCTTTTTGTTACTGGTTTATTGTACTTGGCACGATGTCCTCAAGGTTCACCTGTGTTGTAGCATGTGCCGGCATCTCCTTCCCTGTAAAGGCTTGAGGAGTATTCCGTTGTATGGAGTATACTAAGCCACTGTTCAAGCATTCTGATTCCTGAGCATCAGTCCAGATGTACTGAAGCAAAATTTCTGGGGATGGGGTTAGAGAATCTGCCTTTCAGTAGTCTTTCCCAATATTCTCACACTTGCTTGCTTTTGAAAACGACTAATCAATGTCATGAGAAAGGCCCTGCTTGTTGAGATTATTATAAACTCCAACCTTGTCATAATGAGATACAGATAATTACTGGAGGAGTAAACAAATACTACCGAAAAAGGGCAAGGCTGAACAGGCATTCCAGAGCCCAGAGTCTAGAGCAGTGGTGCTTTCCGGGAAGGACCAGAAGGCAGGGTATCTTTATCTGCCATGTTCTTGAAATATCAGAATATCAGTGGTGCATTTTCTTTTTCTTGTTCACATTGGCATGAGATTTAATTTTATAATTATCTCCACAAGCCATACAATTCTCATGGAAATCAGCCATGAGACAGGGTGTCTTGACTCTCCTGAATGTCTAATTGTATGCACAAGAGGAATGTCATATTTCTCACTGAGGTTAAAATTAACTGGAACAGCCTGTAAGATCTTTCTCTCTCTCTTTTCTTTTTAATCTTTTTAATCTAACTTTAAGCAAATCTTTTTTTTTCCACTGAATAATTCAAAAATTTTAAATTTGCATGTTTCAGACTTCTATTGAGCATTTCATCTTCCACTCCCAATCACATACTTCTAGAGCCCTTTGCAAGTTACCTTTTGGACCGTTTTTATTTTATTTTATTTTATTATTTTATTTTACTTTATTATTTATTTTTAAAGATTTTATTTACCTATTTGAGAGAGAGAGACAGAGAGAGAAAGAGGCAGGAAGGGCAGGAAGGGCAGAAGGAGAGGGAGAGAGGATCTCGAGCATCCTTTGGATGCAGGGCTCCATCTTATGATCCTGAGATCATGACCTGAGCTGAAATCAAAAGTCACTGGCTTAACCAACTGTGCCACCCAGGCACCCCCCTTCTGGACCATTTTAAATGGTCAAGCTTGAATTGTCACTAAGCAGAGCATGGAGAGTACTAGAGTACCAAGCACATAGTTCTAGATGCCTTTCCACTGTGTCACTAATCATCTGGATGATTTTGAACTAACTTTATTTATTTTAAAAAGATTCTGTTTATTTATTCATGAGAGACAGAGAGAGAGGCAGAGACATAGGCAGAGAGAGAAGCAGGCTCCATGCAGGGAGCCCAATGTGGGACTGGATCCTGGAACTCTGGGATCACGCCCTGAGTCGAAGGCAGATGCTCAACCACTGAGCCACGCAGGCATTCCAAGTTAACTATCTGTATATATAAGATTTGTCTTTGCTCACTTTTACAAAGGTCCTAACTCCTCCCTCGGGGTTATGGTAACTCTTATATAACATAATGTATATGGCATGTCCAGTTTTGTCTCTGACATAAAATACATGGTTAATAAATATGGATTCCCTTGCATGATAGCCGCATTTCTTTTATGCATTCAATTCTTTTGAGTAGGGGACTCACAATTATAGATAACTTTTATTGATTAAACTTCTTTGCTTTCTCGATGGCTTCAGGAGTTTTTGATGAGGATGACAGCATGAGAGATCTGGGGCAGTGTTCCTAAAAACAAGTTCACCTGGGGATCTTATTACAACGTAGAGTCCGAAGCCAAAGGCTGAGCTTCTGTAGTTCTAAAAAAGCCCCAGGTGATGTAGGGTTGCAGATCACAGACCATCCTTCCCTCAGAGAGATCTAGGAGGAGGCTGGATATATTATATGTGTGGCAGAGACTGGCCAGATGCTTAGGGACTTATTCATTCCTTGTGGACCATCTGGGACGCAGAGTCCCTTGCCATACAAGCCATATGGCTGGTGTCTGGCCAGTGGAATGAGGGAGGAAGTGGTGGGTTCCTGGTTATAAGCTACCCAGTGATATTCTTCATTGTCTCTCCTTGCTTGTCAGTGTGCTATCTATAAAGGATCTAGTGGAGGATTCCCAGGAGGGTCTAGAAGATGATAGAGCCATAAGAGAGAAGGAGCTGTGATCCCCAAACCACTCCTTAGAATGCCATTTGCTCCTTGGCATTTGCCAAGTTAGGCAAAGACTCAAATCAAACATACCCTAGGTTGTATTAATCCACTGAGATTTTGGTCATTTGTTATGACAGCCAGCATAACCTCTGACTAATACAACAGGTGTGCTACTCTACTGATTCCCTTACCCTGGGGGTGAGCTGCCTGGCAGCCAGAACCTCTGGGCTCATTTCCTACAGAATCAAGCAATCTCCTTCATTCATTCCCCTGTGTTGGCAAAATATTAACGTTTTTCTGCGGGACCTGACTTGAAAGAGTTGAGAAGCATTCTCTGTGAAGAGAGACCGGACTCCAGCATTAGGAAAATCTGGCACTCCATCCATTATCGTCGCCTTCCTTGGCCTCAGTGTCCTGCTCCACTGACTGTGGCTGTTTTATAAGACACATGCTAGAAAACTTCAGTATGCTTGGTCGTGTCAAGGGGAGGTAGATGGTGGTTGATTGTTTTATGGGAGCAGGAGAATCAGCACAGACACAGCATAGTGGACGGCAGAGGCAAAAACAGCCAGACGACTCATGGGCTTGATTTACAAATGAGGAATGGAACTCATTTTGAGAAATCAATTGGGTGTCATGGAATATTTATGGGCCCCCGCTCCTGGCAAGCATTTCATTCAGCGAACGCACCCTCGTTTACAGCCCAGCTCCCAGAGCCGGTGCATGATCTCTGGCCCCCTCTCCTTCTCACCATTATGAGCAAGGTTGCTGGCTACTTTCTCATGGAACTTTCCAATTCTCCTTGAACATTCTGGAATAATGGATTTTGTTCTCAACCATCAGACACCCTGGCATTTAGCTGAGTTTCGGGGCTGTCCTTGTGGGTGGAATCATTCAGGGCCTGTGCTTTACAGGCAGAAATGTATTTCATAGAAATTGTGGAATCGTAAACTCACGGTGCTGGAAGCTTAGCACCTCTATGCTTGACCTCTTCATTTCACAGATGAGGAGGCCCCAGACAGGAAAGTCACCTGCCCAAAATAGTCTTACAATGGGACTAAGCCACCTCCCAGTTAATCACAGAATGTGATATCCATTACAATTTCATCTCTTTCTATGGAGAGCAATGACCACCAATGATGGGGTGGCATTCAGTAGCTGTATCTCCTATAACCCACAGTGCCTAGCCAAAAAGATGTTCCATAAATGCTGCTGAAATTAAAATCCTTGTACCTTTACCTGTTATAAAGTGGATCCTCCCAAGCAGATATCATGAAATATTTAGGGGGAATGTAAGAAAAAAAATGTATGCTATACAATATTGAGCAGAGAAAGGGGCACAGTTATTCACTGTTGGATTTTACCAGATAAAGACATGTTCTCATTTAACTCTCTAAAGAGTTAGTATTTTTAAGATTATTCAAAGAGGTGAAGTGGTATGGTGAAGCAAAATAAGTAATAAGGTAGAGGTCACAACCCAAAGTAAGATGTTCTGTGAGAATTCTTTTGCATTTTAGGGCTTTGGATTTGAAGATTGGGCCTTGGAGGACAAACTTTTCTGTCTACCTATAAAAACACACCACGTTCAATAATAAGGTTCTTTACTAGCAGACAAAAGCAGAGTTTCTTCCCTTTTTTCTTGAAGAAAGCCAAGCATGCCTGCCTTTGAGGAATAAGAAACAAGTGATTCTCTTTGTTGATTGAAAATAAATGATCTTTCCTTTTAAGTCTGTGGGCAAATAAGCTTTGAAAGGGAGTCCAAAGTATTGTAGACAAGGACAAAAGCATTAGAATCTTTAGATGAGGTCACTTGGCCCTTGGGAGGAGCAGTGGGCTCTCTTCCTGGCTTCCTCATTTCTAAAATAAGACAATCATATCAGACAAGGTTTGTACTTCCTTCCCACTGGAACATGCTCTGATTGAAAGTTGATGAGTTAGGTAAGCAGTAGCACAGTAAGATGGGTTTTCATGACAAGTACTGGAGTCACATGGACCTGGATTTGATTGCTGATTGCTTGAGGAGTAATCTTGGGTAAATTGCTTAACCCCCTTGAATCCTGAATCTCTCTCTTTTAGTTTTTCTTAAAATGGAGGGAGAGTATGAGAAAGACCTATCTTGAGAGGTGATTGTACAACTCAATAACAGAAGGTTAATTTCCTCAGTAGGCGTGTGCAGAGTACCTACCATAAGTGGCTTGTCCCAAGTCACAGTATCTACCAGAGGAAGAGTGAGTACTTGAACCCATGTGTTCAGACTTCAGTGAATTAAGCTTCACATTATACTTAAGGTGGTTAGATGATATTAAGGATGTCAGAGATGACAAAAATAAGAGTGTTCAGACTTGTTGAGGAAATTTTTGCTCACATTCTCAGTTCAGCCTGTCATTTACCTGCTCCACTTCAAGCCCCTGTGTTCTTGCTTTATTCCCCTTTCTAGTCTCCCCATCTCCAGTGTCTTCCTTGTAATGTGTACTCCACCCTATAGCCTGAGTGATCTTCCTAGAATGAGTCTGGTAGGTCACTCCAATGCATATGTACCTTCCAGGACTCCCTGTCAGCTAAGAATAAAGCCCAAGATCTTTGTTGAGGTGTCTCAGGCAGGGTCTAACTGGGACACTTGAGTATTAAGTACAGAGGATCTTGAATGGAGGGAATTAGTTATGGAGGTCATTGCATTGCTGAGAAGGCAGGCAAGGGACAGAGGCAACCCAGACATTGGTGATGGGGAGCACTGGTGCCAGCCCTAGGCCAGAGGGCTAAAGGGAGGAAGAGGCTGTATTATTGGCTCTCAGGGACTAATGTAACCTGAAAGATGAAACCATGATGGGAAGGTGAGTCCCATGATAGAGGGAGGCATAGAGGAGAAAACAGCCACACCAACCTGCCATTGAAGCAGAGAGGAATGGGGAGAAATACCCCAACTTCTCCATCTCCTTACTGCTACCTCACCCACCTTTCCCATTGTTTGAGTCTAGCTGGAAACCAGCTGGTACAGGAGCTTGCAGGGCCAGCCTCCCGAGGAATGAGAGCAGAACAGGAAGGATGAGGACTAGGTCTGAGAACTCTTTAGCTTAGGACCCATACTATGACTTATCAGGCCCATATCCCACATCTTGGGACTCAGCCTCCAAATCTCTCTGCTGTTGGATACCTTTAAACCTGATAAATACTCTTCCCAAAAGTTTCTCCTCCTGACTACCAAGATACGTAGCAAGCTTCTTCTCAACTTTCAAGACAGGGTTTTTTATTTTTATTTTATTTTCTTTTTTCTTTTTTTTTCTTTTTTTAATAATAAGTTTATTTTTTATTGGTGTTCAATTTTCCAACATACAGAATAACACCCAGTGCTCATCCCGTCAAGTGCTGGGGGGTATTTTATTTTTTTTAAGATTTTATTTATTTATTCATGAGAGACTCAGAGAGGCAGAGGCATAGGCAGAGGGAGAAGCAGGCTCCCTGTAGGGAGCCTGATGTGGGACTGGATCCCAGGACCCCAGGATCATGATCTGAGCTGAAGGCAGATGCTTAACAACTGAGCCACCCAGGTGCCCCTCAAGGTTGGGTTTTTTAAACATCAGTTCCTCTTCAAAGACTTCCTTGAACATCAGGAAAGTAGCCAATCAGCCTCACTGAGTGGACTCGTCATGATGCACTACAATCTGTTTTCATTCACATCTGCATCTTATATTTGAAGTGAAAGACTCTATCTTCGTTATCTTGAATCCCCAGCACTGAGTAGGAACTGGTACATAGTAGATCCTCAACAAATGTTTATGGAGGACGAAGTGAATGGTGACCGACTTCTCTGATCCAGAGGCAAGGTAATTGGACTCATAATAGATGAATTATTTGTCTAAATCCAATAATCACTGATATTAGTCAACTAGGACAGCCATAAGAAAATATCAGACTGGGTAGCTTAGACAACAAAAATTAATCTCTCACAGTTCTGGAAGTTGGAAGTCTCAGATCAAGGTGCTGGCAGATTGGTTTTCTCCTGAAGACTCTCTTCTTGGCTTGCAGGTGGCTGCCTTCTTGCCATGTCCTCACATGGTCTTTTCTCTTGTGTGTACCTCCCTGGTGTCACTTCTTGTAAGGACATCTGTCATATTGGAAGGGCCTCATTCTTAATGACCTCATATAACCTTAATTATCTTGAAAGACTCTCTCTCTACATGCAGTCACTTTGGGAGTTTGGGCTTCAATATACGAGTTTTGAGGGAACACAATTCTGCCCATAATACCACCCCTCTAAGAAATCTTAAAAGAGACCCAGATGAATCTTGTTAGGAGTCTATTCTCTAAATGGTAGATCTTTGCTTTGAGGGTGTCCCCCAGGCCCAAATGTCGGGATCTTCCTTTGGCTTCCCACTGTCTACTTGCTGCTTGGTCAGAAGACCAAGCCTGCCAGGTCACCACCATGCTCTGGGATCCACAGAGGAAAAGTGAGCCTCCCCACACTGTTCAGAATTCTACTGTCTGGCTATTCATTATTTCTTCAGACTTTAATAATGATCTCAGTTTGAGATGGGAAAGAATAATGAACCATTCATTCACATTCAAGACACTAATTAAAAAGGCACAGTTTTGTTTTTATGAGTTGCGCTGATGACTTAATTATAGCAAGACCTTGTAAAAAAAAAAGTCTCATTTTGAGGTTTAAAAACAACTGTAAAAGCACATAGTGCCTGTCTTGGGCTTGTGGGAGGATAAGGAAGAAGTAGGTAGAAAAAAGAGTAGGAGGTGGGGTTTGGCTTCTAGTTCCATTTCTCCTCGTAATTGGCTGAGTGACCCCCAGCAAACCACTTCACCTTTCTGGTCCTGTTTCTTCCTAAGAAAATATGAATGAAGTATGTCAGACGGTCGGAGATGATCTTGACCCTCCACAGAGGCATCATTGAAGGATCATAAGCTATGTCAAGTTACTGACTATTGAGGCTGGTCCTCCTTTTGTTTGGGGTAGACCATGAATGATAACACTATGGCTATGGTTAATAATCTGAATGGCTGTCACTTAGAAACTGGAAGGAATATTATTGGATGATAAGCCTGGATCAAAGTAAATGGGAGCCAGTTAAGGAGGAAAGAGATTGGCATATACTGGACACCTTCCTTAAACAAGACCTCTCTAATGGTCTTACTCGACCTTCTTCACTGGGGTAAGCATTATTTCCCCCATTTTGTAGATGAGGACTCTCAGGCTGTGAGGGTTGAGGCAGCTTACCTAACGGCGCACACCTGGTAACAGAAAAGTTGAGGTTAGAACCCAAGGCAGAGGGATCCTACAGCAAGTGTTCTCTCCACCACAGCATATTATTAAATGTTACTCAAGTGAATTAGTGGATAAAATAATTTTCTAATAATTCCAAGAACAAAATGGAAAGCTCACATAATAGTATGTTCCAAACCCTTAGGTGCATTGAATCAAACATCTAGCACCCCATGGTCAAGTGTGCTAGAAGGATTCGTGCCTTCAGCATGTGGTGTGGCGGATACTGGCAAGATACTGAGTTAGTGTGCTCTCTTTCCTTACCAGACACTCACCGAGACCACCTTTGTCTCTTAAAGTTAGGTGAAATGTAGGACTGATTTCTGGCCAATGAACGTTGGTGGAATTCCAGCTCCAGGCCTGGACTGTGAAGTCTACATGAAGCTCCTCACTCTTTCTTTTTTCTGCATGATTCCATTGGGAGATTTTTGGGGCATGAAGTATGGTCGAGTCTAGAAGAAAGGGGTCTAGATTCTCTCCACACCCCTGAACCTGCGTAAGAGTGTGCAACCAGCAAAAGAATGAAAAGAATGAAACCTTATCCTGTTAAATCACTATGATGTGGAGTTGTTGATAAGGGATGTTAGACTATCTTGTCTGGTACAGATGACCTCTAGTGTCCCTTTACCCTTGGCTGTTCTAGGATTCAGGGAAATTAATTATAATGTAGGGAAGCCCTAGGCAATGTAAGTAAATGGCTGATTGTGTACATTGGAGAAACACTGGGAAGCAAGGTAGGTAACTTTCTTTTCTCTTTCCACGCCTTGGGCAGATTATTTATACCATCCGCCACACTTCAGTGAAAAATTTCTTTGTAAACATTTATTCATTTATTAATTCACTAATTTAATTAACAAACATTTGTTGTGTGGAAAGTTCAGGAACTCTGTGCTCTGGAGACTCGAAATACAAAGATAAATGAGGCAGTCATTACTCCCAAGGAGCTGGCATGACCATAGGCTTTGAAGGTACCCCAGATGAAATTCTGTTTAACTGCTTTCCTCTCTCAACATGTGCCCCTGAGCAATCTTATCAGTAAAAGACTTTGTTTATAAATTGCACCCCAGTGACTGTCAGGTTTCCATTTTTATCCTTGAACTCGGCAGGTACAAAGGCAGAAAGATTGGGGATTGGAACAAATGTATCAACATTTAAACTATAGAAATATCAAATGTTTGTGCTTATATAGAAACTCTTTCATTTTCAAAATAAAACTGGGAAAAAGAAGAGAGTATGACAACAATTATAATCAGCATAGGATCCAGAAGAAGGATGTTGTGAATCAGGAGATGATGCTTAGGAGAGAGATGAAGACAGCAGTTGGACCAGTGAAGAGAATTTGGGATTTTAAGTGCTTTCATAGGGAAGACTTGAGTTTCCACTTATCCTAAGACACTTATCCTAAGTGTCTAAGAACAGGGCCTATTACATGTCCATAATGAATTATTTGAATGAATACACACGTATATATATCATATATACGTGAAAAACATATATGTCATACTTACATGATTAACAAAATTATAATAAGGTAATAAACATGTATTAAATGAATTCATTATTCCAGGTTACTGTTTCAAGTGTGTTTGTCTTGGATCTGCCATATTGAGGCTCCTTTACCACTCGCAACCCAGGCCATATCCTGGTTCTATTTTTATTTTTGTATTTTTATTTTTTCTGATTCTACTTTTAAAAATGTCAGTGCGATAGAGATCTCACTATGTTAGAGGGGCAGAGAACAATAGGAGGATTCTCATGCTCTTTGTTTGCTAATAAACAGTGTGAAGAAATATTGAGATATTACTGGTGCCGTTTCCAGCCTTCACCCTAAAGGTAAGATTCTTCAGAATCTCAAACTTCAATTCCATAGAGCCTGCCATCCCTTCTTTGGTGACTGGGGGTATAGATGACAGAAGTGTCTCCTATGGTTAAATCTCTGCAGGCTCAACGAGGCTGCCGTCCAAATGGAGTGGGATCTAGGGGACGGTTCCCCCTATAGCTCTGAGGACAGAAATAAGGGACTCTGAGTTACATCTCATCTTGTCTCCACTGTCTCCCTCCCCATGTGCCTGCCTTGTCTTACAGAGAAACATTACCATTAGCAAGTGAGCATGGCCTCTAAATAAATATTTAGAACAGACAGGTTAAAAGTCAAGACAGTGTGTGGTACTGGCACAAAAACAGACACATAGATCAATGGAACAGAATAGAGAATCCAGAAGTGGACCCTCAACTTTATGGTCAACTAATATTCGACAAAGCAGGAAAGACTATCCACTGGAGAAAAGACAGTCTCTTCAATAAATGGTGCTGGGAAAATTGGACATCCACATGCAGAACAATGAAACTAGACCATTCTCTTATACCATACACAAAGGTAAACTCAAAATGGATGAAAGATCTAAAAATCCTAGAGGAGAACACAGGCAACACCCTTTTTGAACTCGGCCACAGCAACGTCTTGCAAGATACATCCATGAAGGCAAGAGAAACAAAAGCAAAAATGAACTATTGGGACTTCATCAAGATAACATGCTTCTGCACAGCAAAAGAAACAGTCAACAAAACTAAAAGACAACCTACAGAATGGGAAAAGATATTTGCAGATTACCTATCAGATAAGGGGCTAGTATCCAAGATCTATAAAGAACTTATTAAATTCAACAGCAAAGAAACAAACAATCCAATCATGAAATGGGCAAAAGACATGAACAGAAATCTCACAGAGGAAGACATAGACATGGCCAACAAGCACATGAGAAAATGCTCCACATCCCCGGCCATCAGGGAAATACAAATCAAAACCACAATGAGATACCACCTCACACCAGTGAGAATGCGGAAAATTAACAAGACAGGAAGCCACAAATGTTGGAGAGGATGCGGAGAAAAGGGAACACTCTTGCACTGTTGGTGGGAATGTGACCTGGTGCAGCCACTCTGGAAAACTGTGTGGAGGTTCCTCAAAGAGTTAAAAATAGATCTGCCCTATGACCCAGCGATTGCACTGCTGGGGATTTACCCCAAAGATACAGATGCAGTGACACGGCAGGACACCTGCACCCCGATGTTTCTAGCAGCAATGTCCACAACAGCCAAACTGTGGAAGGAGCCTCAGCGTCCATCGACAGACAAATGGATAAAGATGTGGTCTATGTATACAATGGAATATTACTCAGCCACAGAAATGACAAATACCTACCATTTGCTTCGATGTGGATGGACCTGGAGGGTATTATGCTGAGTGAAATAAGTCAATCAGAAAAGGACAAACATTATATGGTCTCATTCATTTGGGGAATGTAAAAATTAGTGAAAGAGAATAAAAGGAAAGGAAAGAAAATGAGTGAAAATATCAGTGAGGGTGACAAAACATGAGAGACACCTAACTCTGGGAAATGAACAAGGGGTGGTGGAAAAAGAGGTGGGCGGGGGTTGAGGTGACTGGGTGATGGGCACTGAGGGGGGCACTTGACAGGATGAGCACTGGGTGATATGCTATATGTTGGCAAAGTGAACTCTAATAAAAAAATGAAAAAATAATAAAAGTATGATAATAAAAGGAACATCCATAAAACTACCTAACAATTCATAAGCCAGTATATTCCCAATACCATTGAAATGAACTGTATGGTCCATTCCTTATGGGTCCATCATTCTCTTACCTATTTTAAAATAATTTTATGAACCATAAATGCATCTCTTAAACAATTTACTTATTTAACATTGTTTTTAGTTTTTATAAAAAATAAAATATACTTAAATGTACTCTTCAGTGATTTGCTTTTTTCTTTGCTCAACATTTGTTCATAAGATTTACCTTTCTCAAAATGGATTCAGGACTTGAATGTAAGGTCTGAGTAAATTCCTGGAAAGAAACATAGGGGAAAAGCTTCTTGACATGGTTCTTGGCAAGGATATCTTGGGTATGACACCAAAAGCACAGACAATGAAAGCAAAAATGGATAAGTGGGACCATATCAGATTAAAAAGCTTCTGCACAGCAAAGAAAATAACCAAAACAGTAAATACATGACCTAAGGAATAGAAGAAAACATTTGCAAACCACTTATCTGATGAGACTAACATCTAAAATATACAAGAAATTCCTACAACTCAACAGCAACAACCAAAAAGAAAAACCTAATTAAATAACCTATTAAAATAGTGGAAAAAGGGTTTGAACAGTCATATCTCCAAAGAAGACATATGAATGACCACCAGGTATATGGGAATGTTCTCAGAATCACTCATCATCAGGGAAACACAGATCAAAACCACAGTGAGATATCTCCTTGTACCAGTAATGATGGTTATTATCAAAACAAAACCAAAACCAAAAGATAACCAGTGTTGGCAAGGATGTGAAGACAAGGGAACCCTCATATGCTGTGGGTGGGAATCTGCATTGGTAAAATCATTATGGGAAACAATATGGAGTTTCCTCAAAAAATTAGATATGTATGAAGCACCCCCACTTCTGCATATGCATTCAAAATAATTGAAATCAGTATCTCAAAGAGACATCTGCACTTTCTGTTTGTTGCAGCATTGTTCTTAATAGCCAAGACATGGGAACAACCTCAATGTCCATCAACACACGAATGGATAAAGAAAATGGGTTATGTACATACAGCAGAATATTGTCCTGTCTTAAAAAAGGAAGGGAATCCCAGCATTTGTAACAACATGGATGAAATTGAGGACATTTTGTTGAGTGAAATAAGCCAGTCTCAGAAAAACAAATATTGCATGATTCCACTTAGATGAGGATCTAAAATGGTCAAGTGTGTAGAATAGAAGGGAATAGAAGGGTGGTTGCCGGGGCCTGGAAGAGGGGGGGAAATAATGGGAAGTTGTTGTTCAAGCAAGATAAAGTTCCATTTATACAAGATGAATAAGTTGTAGAGATCTGCGGTACAACATGGTCCAGAGAGTTAACAGCGTGGTATTGTGCACTTAAAATTGTGTCAAGAAGATCGATTTCATGATAAGCATTCTTACCACACATACACAAAAAAGGATGCAAGAATGAGCAGACAGGCACCAACCTGGCATGGACCTACCAAGCTAAGATTTCTTCCAGAGGCCAGGCTAAACCCTGAAAAAACTTTAGCAGGGAAGGCACACAGGCTTATGTGGTCATTTATTTACTTGGTTTTGTTTGCATTCATCTCTTTCACAAACACACAGTGGCTCTTTGCTACATTTTATAATTCACACAGAACTTCCAGTTATATTTTCTCATTTTTCCTCTCAATAGTTTTATGAGCTAGTTGAGTTAGATGCTACAATTTCCATTTCACAGGCTCAGAAGAATTTCAGATTTGTCTAACATCATAGAGTTAGTTGGTTACAAAGATCTTCCCCAAATTCAGGACACTTGGTTGTAATCCGCTACATGGTGATGTCCCTCTGTTGGCATACAGAACTCAGAGTGCTGCCTAAAATGGTTAATGAATGAGCAGAATTAAAGTAGAAATCTGACCTTCACACAGCAAAGGAGGACAGAAGCTACAAAAGTGTAGGCAGCAGGTTACATGTAGCTAGGAGAGATTATTAAACAAACCGTGATAGGACCCCAAGTGCATCTTTATATTGCAACATTGACGGTCATCATTATGGCAGCTTTGGGTGTGCAGATTCTAGAAGGCTAACTGAAAAAAGCTGCTCTGTCTTCTGACTCCCATACATGGCCTACTTTGTATGAGTCCCTGATGAACCTACTGAATGGATTCTGTACAAAGAATGTTACAAAGTAAGGGTTATTAATACAACACATTCTCCTGTTGGGCAGGAACACGGATATTCACGCAGTGTGCAGGTGAACCGTGGAGGGGTTGGGAGAGAGTTGTATTTGCGGAGTATTACTTTATGCGGAGTGTTCCGCATATGTCGTCTTTGTGACAGTCTGGAAAAATAGTCATTAAAGACTGTTGTTCCAGAGGATAAACCAGAAACTTACTAGGCATGGCTTTCCATTCCAGCTCTGCCCTTTCGAGTATTGTGATTTGGGGTAAGTTGCTGTGCTGCTCAGGCCTTCTGTTCCCTTGATGTAAAACGAGCACCCACATATATACTCTGTTGGTGTCATTGTTGTCAGCATCCTACAACTGACGTGGTGAGCAAGAAGCTGCTCCGTAAACCCCAAACGGCTCTCTTCACATGGAGAGGAATAAGACTTGATGTTGTGTTTTCTGTTTAGAAACAATGAGAACGGTTATCATGGAGATCAAGCCCTTTTTGGTGAACTGCTGAAAAAGGAATGCAGAAAATTATAAAGGTCCGTTTAAAAGGCCAGATTTGTCCTGAGTGATTTTTTTTGTAAGCAGTGTGTGTTAACCACGAGTGTTAGTATGGTGGGAAAGCAGAACAAAATAAGTTTAGTCTACGTTACCTTGAATTAGATTGGAAGTGACTCAAAAAGGAGTGATTTATAAAAATTATATCTTCTCTAAGAGTTATGTTTTATCACTTTATGTGATTACCTTAAACATGTTTCCCAAAGTTTAACAACTGTACAAACAACAAAGGTTCGCATTTCAAATGGCTAAAGATAGCTCTGTAGTGAAGCAACTTGGCAGTAAGGCAGCCCTTCTTCTTTCTTTTTACACTGGATGCTAGGAAATACACCCCAGAAAAGCTATGTGAGTGGCAGAAAGGTCTTTCCGAGAACTTTCCTTCCCCATCCTTAGTTAGAATGTAAGTTACTTCTTTAAGTCTTGGGGTTAAAGAATCAGGGTACTTATTCTAAATACCTTCAGAATCTGAATAAGCAATGCAATTTAACTGAGTTTTTGCCTTGTGATTTTTTTTTTTTAATTCCAGTTATCACATTCTTAAAGGGAGAATCCTATCTCTGGTTTTATATTTTCTCTTTCTAGGCAGTGGGAGTTAGGATCACCATTTTAGCCATCAAAATAATAATCAGCATCTGTATCAATCATCTGCTGCATGACAAATTATTTCAAAATTTTGTGGTTTAGACAATAATAAATATTAACGATACAGTGTCTGCAAGTCAGCAGTTTGGAAGCAACTTAGCTGGGTGGTTCTGGGGTAGGGTCTCTTGTGAGGTTGAAGTTAAGATGTAGGTTGGGGCTAGTTCCTTAAAGACTTGGCTGGGGCTGGACTGGATTCATTTCTACTGTGGTTCACTCATCTGGTTGGTACTTGGTTTTGGCCATCAGTAGGAGACCTCAGCTCCTTCTCATGTTGATCTCTTCATAGAGTTCTTCAAGTGTCCTTATGACATGGGGGCTGACTTCTCACAGAGTGAACAATCCAGGAGAGCAAAGTGGAAGCTGTAATGTCTTTCACTGTCCGAATCACGGGAGTCTGGGTCAGTTCTATTTAACATGGGAGAAGTCTATTCAAGGTCTTGAAAACCAGGAGACATGGATCATTTGGGACCATTTTGGAGGCTGTTAATTAACCACATCACTGTGATAAATTTTTGAATGAAAGAATGACTTAAGAAATGAGAAATACACAAACATTTAAGAAAAATGTTCTCTAGGTGGATTTTCTTACAGGAGAAGATTATATTTGTAGATCTTCTTTTTTCACTCCTGACATGCCATTTTTTAGTTTTTAGTTGGAAGGAGGCAACAATAATTTCTATCTAAACTTAATGTCAATTAACACAGTAATTACAAGACAGTAGCTAGTCTCACATGATAATTGATGATAATTGCTTCCTGCTTTAATTGGTATATAAACAAGACTATGCACTAGGAATCCAAACATTCCTTCAAAAGGAAAAAGAAAATCAAAGAAGAAAATTTGTCAAAGTCATTTGTAAGCTGATAAGAAGCTAACAAATCCAGCCTACATGTCTACAAGGCATCAAAGCAGCTATTGGCAATGCTTGGCACTTTCTCAGAGCTGGCAAGGATTACGGAGGAAGTGAGAGCACCACGCTGGCTGGCATCAGCTCCAGGGTGCTGCTGAGATGTGTGCTGATGCCCAGCTGTCCACGGCAGTTATGCCAATGTGCTGAAGTGCTTGAAGGTTGCCAACGTGACAGACCAAAGTAGGCTTATTGGTGAAAGATGGGATGATGCTTCTCCTCCGATGCCACCTGTGCCGTCTGCAAAGATGGGTACAAAGCAGAATGGGGAAGGGATGAGGGTTAGTGTTGTTTTAGAGATGACACACCCTGGAAATGCACATCATAGCATCTGAAAGCTAGGGGAAGTGTAAGTAAAGAAGGCATGTAATTTAGGTACACAGGTTGGCCTCCATTTGCTAGACAGAGAAAAGGGCCAATAAATGAGGCAGGGGAAACTTCTAGAAACCCAGCTGCATCCCCCTAGAACAGTAGGAGGATGGCAGATGGAAATTAATTAATATTAGTATATCTAAGCAGAAAGGAAATAAAGGAAGGTACAGAAGAAATAATTGTTGTCGAAGACTAGAGGCTTTGAGAAGCTGAGTAGATACAACATCTTGAGGGCAGCAGGCAGAGGTAGTTAGCCTCCCTGAGCCCTTAGGGCCGTGGGCTTTGGCAACATCCGTAGTAGTTCCTATTCAGAAATCCATTGAAGATGATCCCCAGTAGGAATGAATATGGGAATTGGAGGGAAAAAAGATGCTGGGAAGTTGGTATCTCAGATCCAGGCAATTCCAATCAGGAAGGAGAGTCAACGACCATTGGGACACAGGAGCAGAGGGCTGCTAGCAAGAGATTATGGTGGTGACTTTACTGCAGTGAGTTGAAGGGCTTATTCAGTTCTAAACTAGGTATGCCAGACACAACTCAGAAGGGGAAGAGAGATGACGTTTTCTGAAGTTGCAGGATGGGAGGGAAAGGTGCCTTGAGTGAGGTTTGATGACTAGGGATGCCACCATTGTAAAGTTTGAAGCTTTGCTAAATAGCAGCAGTCTCTCCAGTGCTACTGTCTGGAAGATGAAAAGATGTGCATAGGTGGGTCCCTCCTTGACATGGCAGATGGTACCCTAATGTGGTTCATTATGGAACCAGGACATCACTCCCAACTGTGTTTAGTTTTCCAGGCCAGGAACCCTGGGCAGCCATCGTAAGACTGTGCAACAACCTGGCTGGGATGAATCTAAAAAGGATACCCTTTTCTCCTCACTTTCTCTCTTTCCTCTTTGATGGCTATGATTCTTAGGTTCTAGAAACATCATTTTGTTTGGCAAACTGCCCTAAAACTGGAGATGTACTTGTTTTCTAAATTTCATGAGTGTGAGGCCCGGACTGTGACAACCCAATGCATCCTGTTAACAGTTTGGACTTTTGGTTAATGAAGCTCAAGGAGATTGTTTGCTATGGTCTTGATGAGCAGATCTGGGGATGAACAGCCCAGACTGAACTCTCGAAGGAGCCTCAATGCTACCTAGACTTCTGAATGAATATCTAGCCTGAAATTGAGCTTAGTACAGCAGAAATGAGGGTTGCTGAACTTTAGATTCTTTTCACTTTCTCTTGATCAAGTTAATGTTAGTTGCTGCAAACAGCAAACCTTAGACTTGTCACATGAAATACCATTCGTGGTAGTGTTGTAGTGGCTGCTCCATACAGGGAGCTCTGGTGGACAGAGACTCAGGGAACTTGGTGTCAGTAAACCAGCAGGTAGAGGGGGAAGTGAGAGAGATAATGGAAGATCATGCCCAGGCTTTTTATGAGCCTGGCCTGGAAATGGGAGCTCATATCACTTCTGTCCCTGTTTCATTGGCCAGAACTCAATTATTCGGCCACATTTAGATGAAAGGGAGCCTGGGCGGCATAATTGGCAACCACTTCCAAATACTAACTATATATTATGAAAGGGGAGTTTGAATCTCTAATGGACGGCTTTGCCATAGTCTACAGACTGTTAACTAACAAAGGCAAGATAATTTGATTTGGGCTTTTAATTCCTTTAGACATTAAATTCTTCAGATTTATATTGCTAAGGATTTTATCCTGAGAGTTTAATCTTTTCCTGCAAATATGATAATGGAGGTGGTTTTATTCAACTTAAGGACATTTCTATGTGATTGGTTTTAAGTTATCAGAGTATCTTCCTGATATTCTTAAATCATATCACAGAACCTCCAGGAAGCTCTACTGGACAATTTGCCTGAACATAATTAAAGGCAAGAGAAAGAATTAGGGGTATGTTTTAAGTTTACATACAAAGTTTTCCAAGTTCCTGTAGTGAGTGGATTGCTCATTCTGTTTTAGGACTTTTTGGGGCCAAAATCAAAACTACTCATTTAGTTCCAGAGGGACACCCAATAGAACAATGGCTGGATATCAGAGGTGAGGTCTAAGACGTAACTTCATTCCTGGTAGGGTAAGATTAAAAATTAAATCTGAATGGATTAAGAGAGCCCATCCTAGGCCTATTAGCGATCATTTGTTTCTTCATGCTTTTGCTTTTAGAAGTCTTCGATAGAAGGAGCATTGGGTATTATATGTAACTGATGAATTGCTAAATTGTACCACTGAAACTAATAATACACTGTAGTTAATTAAGAAAAAAAAAAGAAGTCTTCCCTAAAGCACTTCTGCTGACCCTGTGGCCCTTACCTACTGAACACTGGGGTGGAGGGCCCTGGTCTCATCTCTCCTTTGCATGAGGTACACCTGCCAAGAGAAAGCATTCCAATGTATGTCCTTTGGTAAAGTGCATCATGCAGTAAGGGTCTGCATTTTGGAGGGAGGGAAGCTTCAATTCAGAGGAGTATCATTAAGTTTGTTTGGTCATACAGTTTAGCCATGTCCTCCTGCCTAATTTTTCTGGTAATACAGCTGGCATTATGATTTCCATCTGCCTGACTCCATATGTGACCATATGTCAGTTGGTTTGAACTTGAGGGATGTTATCTTTTGACCCCATCAAATCCACAACTATAAGCTGGATTGGAATCCTGGCTCTCTCATTTATGATCTGTGTAGTACTGAGAAATGTGTATGGCCTCTCTGAGCTTTGGTTTCCTGCCGAGTATGTAGGGGCAGTAATTATCTCTTTACAGTAGTGTTGTGAGAAGTAGATATGACGGTGGCTGTAAAATGCTCTGTAGAGCACCTGGCACACAGTAAGGACTCGACAAATTATATCTCTTATTATTATGACACATTTTTTCAGGGCGATCTTATATCATGTGTGTGTTGCATCTATAGCACTGGGAAATAATTAGCTTTCACCTTTCCTTTTGGTTATTCATGGTGACACAATAATCAGTAGCTGTGTTATCTTCAAGTACCAGAAATTAAAAATTCAATGGGGATGGTGGCAGCAGTCTCAGAAAGATGGCAGGACTGGGAAAAGGCTTCCCATATTTCAAGATGCATTTAAGCTGGGCAACTTTCCAGCTTGCCCTACCCAGCCCAGTAAAAATAAGCACACTCATCCAAATGGTCCCCTCACACCTCCTTTTTCATGTTTTGCCCTGTTACACTTATGTCTTTTTCATTTACAGGTTTGTCTGTTTTTGACAACTCTGATCTTAATGGGGATCTCAAAGTCTTTGAGCCTTTGGTGCTAGCCTACAACCCTGAGGACAGGGGAGGCTCACAGTAGGTGTCATCTTTCATCCTCTCATGACACTTGTGTACATCAGAAGTCCTCAGACTGTACTTCTCTGAAAAACATACCTGAGGAATAAGGTAAAGTTCCGTCAGCACCTGGTGATTTTTATGGGAATGGACAACTTCTGGAGGAAAGGTATCTAAAATCTGTGGTGGAGATAAGATGAATAAAAGTCATGTATTGATCATTGCCGCAGGAGGGCTATCAGATAAGCCATCTCAAAGCATTTCATCTTATACGATGAAGTAGTAGATTAGCTGTCAATTTTTTTGTAGACACTCTTTATCAAATTGAGGAGCTTCTTTTCTATACTTATTTTGTGAGTGTTTTTGTTTTATATCACAAATGGGTGTTGAATTCTGTGAAAGCTGTTGGATTCAATTCCCTAACATTTTGTTAAGGATTTATATGTCTATATACCTAAGGGACATTGGTCTGTGGTCTTCTCTTCTAATGATATCTTTGTCTGGTTTGGGTCTGAAACTTCTACTGGTTTCCTAAAATGAGTTGGCACATGTTCCCTTTTTTTTCTATTTTTATGGGAGGGTTTGTATCGAACTGGTGTTAATTCTTCTTGAAACATTTGGTAAATTTCTTTTAGTAAAACCATCTAGGCCTGGAGATTTCTTTTCAGTAGTTTGAATTCAATTTCCTTAATACTTACAGGGCTATGCAGCTGATGAATCACTAAATTCTACCTCTGAAACTAATAAAAAAATAGTTACAAGGATATTTATTTACTTCATGTTGGGTAAGATGGGTTAGTTTATACTTTTTGAGTCTCATTTCATCTATGTTGTCAAACTGTGTAGAGTTCATAGTATTTTCCGACTAGCCTTTTGTTGTCTACGGGGTCTATAGTAATATCCTTGCTTTATTCCCAGTATTAATGAATTGTGCCTTCTCTCTTTTTTCTTATTTATTTGTTTGTTTAATTGAAGTATAATTAATATGCTGCTATATGAGTTTCAGGTGTACAGTATCATGATTCGACACTTCCATACATTTCCCAGTGCTCATCATGACAGATGCATTCCTTAATCCACTTCACCTCGCTCTCCCACACCCCACCCACCTCCCTTCTGCAACCACCAGGTTAGGTTCTCTGTAGTTGAGAGTCTGTATTTTTTATTTTGTCAGTCTTGCTAGAGGTTTGTCAATCTAAAGACCTTTTTTTTAAAATTATTTTTAAAGAAACCAGCTTTCCATTTCATTGGTAGGCTCATTGCTTTTTTTGTTTTAAATTTTATAAATTTTGATCTTTATCTTTGTCATTTCCTTCCTTTTACCTACTTTGAATTTATTTTGTGTTTGTTGGTTTGTTTTTAAGTCTCTTGGGGGTGAGAACTTAGATTATTGATTTGAAACTTTTCCTCCTTTCTAATGTAACCTTCCAGTGCTATAAATTTTCCTCTCGGTACTGCTCTGAGACCCATTTATTTTCATATGTAGTATTTTCACTTCCATTCTATTCAAGATATTTTATTCCCTTGAGACTTTGTCTTTCATCCACAAATTATTTTGAAGTGGGTTGCTTGGTTTTCAGTGTTTGAAAATTAAGTGTTTAGAATTTTCCTGTTACTTTACTTTTATTGATTTCTAGTTTGATTCTGTTGTTGTCAGAAAACGTAATTTGCATGACTTAAACAATTTAAAGTTGTTGAATTTTGTTTTATAGCTGACAATATGCTCTATCTTTGTATATGTTCTGTGGGGACATGAGAAGAATGGTGGTTCTTCTAGTGTTAGCCGGACTTGTGTATGCATGACTATTATACCCTGTTGCTTGATGGTATTGTTGACGTCTATATCTTTGCTAAATTTTTGTCTGATTGATCCAATCAGTTGTTGAGAGATGGTTGTTAAAATCTCCAGTAATCATTTTGGATTTGTCTGTTTCATCTTTCAGTTCCATCAGCTGAATCAGTTCCAAATATATTTTTCAACTTTATTGTTTGGTGCACATACATTGAGGACTGCTACTGCTATGTCTTCTTGGTGGATTTACCCTTTCATCATTGTAGAATGTCCCTCTCTGTCTCTGGTATCTTCCTTGAGTTTATGTAATATTAATAGAGCAACTTCTACTTTTTTGTTAATGTTTCTAGGGTTTATCTTTTTCCATTCTTTTTGCTTCAACCTGTGTAATTATTATATTTGAAGTGATTTTGCATAGGCAGCATATGGTTGAGTCATATTTCCTTCTTAATCCACTCTCCTAATCTCTGTATTTTAATTGGTACATTTAGACATTTTACACTTAATATAATTATTATTATATTAAGCCTCACATTTGCCATTTTATTTTTTGTTTTCTGTTCTGTTTTTTTCTTCTTCTTTTCTTTGTCTTACTTCTCTGTGGGTTTCTTGAACATTCTTTAGGATTCTAGTTTTGATTTAGCTGTAATACTTCTGAGTCTGTGTCTTTGTGTAGTTATTTCAATATAGTATCACACTATATATACACACATATATAATATATATCATAACATATAATATATATCATGATATATATCATTTATCATGTGTATAAATCATATATACACACATATATAATATATATGTCATATATATATATATATGATTTATCATAATCTGAAGGTGTCAACAGTTCACCAGTTTGGGTGAAAATGTAGAAATCTTACCTTTATGTCCCTCTGTCCTCCCACCTTTATTAATAATCATCTTAAATATTTCCTCTGTATACACTGAGAACTGCATCAGGCAGTGTTACAATGTTTACTCAAGCCATCAAACATAATTAAGGAAACTTAAGAAGAGAAAGAAAATCTGTTGTATTTTGACACCTTTGCTCTTTTTGTGTTTCTGTCCTCTTCCAGTTTTTCCAAGAGTCCTTCTTTCACTATTTCCTTTCTGGAAAAGGGAATTTAGCCTTTCTAGAGGATTTCCTTTAGTCATTATTTTTCAGTTCTAGAATTTGTTTGGTTCCTTTATCTTCTATTTATTTGCTGAAGTATTTCATTTTTATATTTGTTTCAAGTGTGTTTGCAACTGTTCATTAAATAATTTTTATAATGATTACTACAACATCCTTGTCAGATCATTCTAACATCATCATCACCTCGGTGTTGGTATCTATTGATTGTATTATTTTGCACTCAGTCTGAGATCTTCCTGGTTCTGGAAATGAAGTACCATTTTCAGTTGAAACCAGGATATTTTGGGTGTTAGGCTGGGAGAGTCTTCTAAGGATGTTACTTTTTTTTTTTTTTTTTAGGTTAGTGAGCACCCTCTGAAACTAGTGTGATGGGTGAAGTGTGGTACCACCTTGTTACTGCCAGATGGGATGGAACTGTGGCTTCTCCATCCAGCCTCCATTGGCATCTGTAGGTGAAGGAGGTGCTCCTTACTACTGCTAGGGTGTGGGAGTTCTGGCTCCCACTCAGCCTCTGCTGATACTGCATCATCTGGGAGGGAGGAAGACACCTCACTGCTGCTCCATCATGGCCTTCCCTGATCCTATGGGTGGAGTACCTCAGTATGGATGATCAGTTGTGTGCAAGTCCTGACTCTTCACTAGGTCTTCTCTGACGCCAACCCAGTGCAGTGTGGGAGAAACTTCTCATTACTGCCTCCCCTGGTGGTCCCCACTGACACCTCACAGGAGGGGAGGGGGCATGGACAGAGGGGCTCACTGCTGAGTCGTGAGGAAAGACTTGGCTCTCCACTTAGCTGTCTGGCTCTACCCCAGCAAGGGAGCTGCACGCCTTATTCTAGCCTGTCAAGAGTGGAGTCTATGCTGTCTACATGGCCTTTATTGGTGGGACTGAGAGTGGGTTCAACAGCTTTTTTCTGTGGTGTTTGGTGAGAGTAGGGAAATCATTGCAAGTTTGCTATCTTGCTAGGTGATCCCTTTTCATGTCCTTTGGCTAAAAAAGAACAGGTTTTTCATGGGCCTGCTTTTTTCCCTCCCCTCCCTCTCCACCCATAGGAATTCTGGGTTGCCAGCTTCTTCAGTATCCAGTCCAGACTATAAGAGGCAAACTAACAGGCAAACCAAAATAACCGGGAGATGTATCACTCTATTGTTCCTCGGTCATGATGTTCCTGGCTTGTTCATTTGTCCATCTTCTTTCTACCCTTCAGTCTCTTTTTGTTTGTTTTATGTACAGCATCGAGTGTTCTTAGTTATACTTAGTAGGCGGAATTGGATAAAGTACCTCTCTATTCCACTTCCCTGGAAGCAGAAATTCTGCCCTTTTTTGATCATTAAAAGTAGGTTCCAGACTAAAACTCAAAGCCTGAAATCCATTTTTAGACTTCATATCAAATACCTGACATGGGAGGGATGTGTGATCATGTGTTCTGCATTTACATTTCTCCTGGTCCTTTGGTGCCATAGTGTGTGTGTGTATGTGTGTGTGTGTGTGTGTGTGTGTGTGAGAGTGATTGGAGATGGTAATCTTCACTGTCCTAAAATGAGAAGACATTTCCTTCCTCCTCCTTGTCTAGGTCCAGCCTCTCTCAGTCTGGGGGAAGCAGAGATCCTATTTTGCAATTGACTATATATTAGTGATGAAGAGACATTCCTGGTCTGTCTCTTGACTTGCTCTTAGCAATTTCTTTCAAGATGGTGGCCTCTGAGGAGGCGTGTGTATGGTTTCCTAGGGGGTGTGCTTTACCCTGGCCATCTCAGAGGGAACAGGATCCACTCTTACCAAAAATGCTGTTCTTCTCACTTATAAAGCTTTATAAGATTCAACAACAGAAATACATGACACCCAGGTAAGTTGGAATTTCAGATAAACAACTAGGGTTGTTTCAGAAGTGTGTCTTATGTGATATTTGAGATGCTTCTAGTAAAAAATTATTTGTTTAACTGAAATTCAAGTTTAACTGCATGTTCTGTATTTTATCGAGCAGCCAAACCAGCAAGGACAATTGCTCCTGCCCTTTCTCCCTTTGTAGCTTGGGGAGGAGAGTGGGATGCTTGAAGACTATTGTACAGCAGGTTCTTCAGCCTTCACAAGCCCTGGGAGAGAAGTCCAAGTCTAATTGTTTATAGTCATCTTTAGAATGTAGGTAATTAGGGCTTCCTTGTTCTCAGCTCTAAGCCTTAATTCCTTGGAAATAAGAAGAGTCTTATTCAGCATCCCATTATAGGGGAAAGGATTACACACTCTATAATCAAATGGTAAACTAATGCAATCACACTCCAAAATATATAATTCACGTTGTGAATGTGGAGTGAGAGCAGGAGAGAACATGAGGGAAGGCTGGATGTCTTTCCCAGGGCCTCTGAGCCTCTCTTTCCTCATGAGAAGACAAGGTGATTAAACTAGAAGACACCTGAGCGTTGCAAGGTATTAAATGGGTTACTTTCTAGTGCTTCAGAGTTCTGGCTAAGAACCCACAGCCGAGGACAATCATAAAAAGAGCTGCTAACATTTACGATTATGGGCAGACACTGCTCTCACTTGTTTTAACCTTAACATCACCCCTGGGGTAGATACTATTAGCTTCATCCCCTTTTTACCAATAAAGAAACTAAGGACTCGAGAGGTAAAGCAAATTGGTCGAGGTCACATGGATGGCAAGTGCCCCGTGGGGTCGGAGGGCCCATTTCACCGTGAAGTGCACACACACACATCCAGTGAGCATCGCCGTGCGTGGGAGGAAAGGCTGGAGAGCCACTGTGGAGGTGTCTTTGGAGACAATTCTGAAAAGCCGAAGACTTGCCAATCTGTCGTTCCCTCACCCCATAGAGGAGGGGATCAGGGTCCCCCAATATAAGCCAATGATGAAGAACACGAAGACAGGACCAATTTTTTTTTTTTTTTTATGATAGTCAGAGAGAGAGAGAGAGAGAGGCAGAGACACAGGCAGAGGGAGAAGCAGGCTCCATGCACCGGGAGCCCGATGTGGGATTCGATCCTGGGTCTCCAGGATCGCGCCCTGGGCCAAAGGCAGGTGCCAAACCGCTGCGCCACCCAGGGATCCCCAGGACCAATTTGGATCCAGCCTGCAATAGCAGGGATTGGCCTGAGGCTTGGTGAACATGCAGGGTCGCCCTGCGGGTGTGGGCTGGGGGTGCTCAAAACCCTCAGAGTCCTCCCACCAGAAAGAGCTGGCCTTTGAATGTCTGCCGTAACAGGACACTTAGCAACCAAGGTGGCCTCAGATACTCAGGCTAAATAAAGATCCTTTTTGCCCCTTTCCTCTTCTCTTTCATTCCTGCCTGGACACGGGTGGAGCCCAGAGGGGCAGGTGGAGTGGAGGAAGACGTGGAGCGTGGGGTGGGAGGGAGGTAGAACCAGCTGTGCTCCCTGCCCCTGCTGAGGAGTGGGAGTGTGCCCAGAGCCTGGGGTGGTCAAGTAGGCTGGGTTTCCTGATTTCTGCAAATCCAACTGTTGTCAACAAGGTAACAAACAAGTAAATAAAACCTGCTACTGCACCTTATCAAATTACCTTGCTCAGTAAGCTAGTGAGCTGTTTGAGAGACAACACCCTCCTGCCCCCACCCACCGTGTCTGCTTCCTTCTTACCAGGATGAGGCGGTTGCCTGTGGTGATCTCTCTGCTTCCTCCCCCACTTCACTATTCATTCATTCATTCATTCATTCACTTATTATTAATTTATTTACTTTAAAATTTTATTTAAATTCAATTGATGCACAGATAGTGTGTCTTTAGTTTCAGAGGTAGGGCTCAGTGATTCATCAGTCTTATAGAACTCCCAGTGCTCATCCCATCACGTGCCCTCCCTTATGCCCATCACCCAGTTACCCCATCCCCCCATCCACCTTCCCTCCAGCCACCCCCAGTATGTTTCCTAGGCTTAAGAGTTTTTTATGATTTGTCTCCCTCTCTGATTTTACCACTTCCCCTTTTAGAGAGAGGGTAAATCAGTGTAGCCCAGAAATCCACCTCCCAGAGGTTTAAGTTATGCACAGGCATAGTCTGGGGATAAGCTTTCCTTTCAGATTTAAACATGACTGTCTGAGGTCCCACACCATGCGGTTGTTCTCTCCCCTGGGGTTTCTGAGATTCCTGTGGTGATGAAGTGCAGCGGCTTACACACGCCCCTGCTCACTCACCTCTCCCACTTTCGGCTCCCCCAGGATTGTGGGTAGCCCTGGGCACCCACCTGCCTCCCAGAGTACAGGTGCTCTTTCCTTCCATTTGCCCAGGCTAGCTTCTGCTTCTCACTCTCTCACTCTCTTTCAAGGTGCCCCAGATGCTTTCAGGAAGCTATCAGTCATGACATGCTTTCAGATAAGGCTTTGGGGCGCAGTTGATCATCAGGGGGCACAGAGCAGCAGCACCAGTGTTCTACTGGGTGCCAGGAGCCAGTGCCCTTCGGCTCCTAGCAACCCCTCCTGCTGCCGCGTTGTCGGGGGTCTCTAACATAACCGCCCTCTACTTTTCCCCCTGTGTCTTAGCTTCCCAGGCTGCGGGGTCCTCCCATTAGAGTATAAAACACACTGTCTCTCTCTTTGCCTCCCCTTCTTCTCATCTGGACTCGGCCTGGGGCACCCGACTTCCTTCACCAAAAGGACACATCAATGTGTTCTCATAAACAGTGACACTGTCTCATCTCAAGATGAATCACGCCACACCTGAGAAGGGAGAAGCAGCGGTGGGCTGTCTTAAATAGCGTGTTCCCACCCCAGCACATCGTGGGAGCCTGATAAGGATAATAATAGTACAACAATATCTCCAGAGCCATGAATTCCAGAAGTGGAGTCACTGAAAGCTCCCGATGTCTTGCAAATTGACTTTACCAGGAGAAGGCTATTGGTTGCGTATTCTGAAACAGGTACAGGTGGCATCAGTTTTCTTGAGTTTTGGGTTCCTTTGAACTAGTGTGTCCACAAGGTGGCCTCCCTCTGTCCCATCAGCCTGGGTTCACTCTCAACATGACATTCTGTTCACACCACATCCCTGTTTTCCAAGCACTGTCGCGTGTGTCCCCACGCACACGTCTCAGGGCAGTGCTGTGAGAGGCATGATCCACAACCACTAGACATAGAAGACAACTAAGGCATAGAGCCTGAGGTCTGTAACTAATAGGTCCGGTTTAGGGCATTCAGATTTTCTGTCTTCAAATCCCTCTCCACATCTGAGATAAAATATGCAAACAAGTATCATTTATACGCAGCTTAAGATAGGAGAGGAGGTGGTTCTTCGGATCTGGGGTGATCCATTAAAGTCTTTGTTGAATTGGCGAGGGCCTTGAGAGGGACAGGTATGCAACGTGCCTGTGCCTGTGGTTATCTCAGCGGGGGACACATGTCACATACGATTTGTATGCGACCCATCCTGTAGCCAAGTACCTGTGAAACATTCTTGTTTTGTCATAGGCACAGCATGGAACAGAACTTGAAATGCATTTGTAAGAATAATACATTTCAAAGGGGATATGGGAGGTAATGTTTACTGAGTGCTGAGGGCTTCATCTCTTTTTTTTCCCTTACTTAATCTGCAAAATAATTAATGGCATTTTACAGACAAAGAGACTTAGAGAACGAGAGCTTATGTGATTTTAAAAAGGGAAACGTCCGTGAATAATGGCAGTAGCAAACATTTATTGAGCATGTAATCTCCTCCACACACTTTACATTTTCTATCATCGCAGTCATTGTCACCAGGATTGTACAAGGGAGGCACAGGATGGGGGAGGGGGGCTCGAGGGAGCCCCTAAGTAATGCAGAGCAGTGAGGCAGGTGGGAGCAAATGGGTCCCCTAAAATACTGATGGATGTAGAATTCTAGAACAAGGCTTAGAGGGGGGGGGCAGCATTGGGCTTTCTCGTGTTCCTCCAAGTTAGTCCTTGGAGAAGCCCACTTGGTATTTGGGGCCTGTGGGGAAGACACATGGAGGATGATGTCCTTTCACTTATCCTGGTGAGATAAGGACCAAAACAGGGATAGGACTTGTGGTGCTTGGGCCTTCTGATAGGTTAGCTCCACTCAGACAAAATCTGTATGGCACCAGCTGTTCTTCACCAGCTGGGTGACGTGCTCCACCTCTGATGCCAAATACCTGACATTCTGCACCTTGAGAGGTGAAGGTTGTGCCACGTAACCCCACATTTCATGAGATGATGAGAGGTGTTCTCATGGCCATTGGCCACACTGGTCTCTACTGGGAGGTCCCCAGGCACTGGCCCAAGTAGTATGCTCCTCCCTTCCCATATCTCCAGCACCAACGTGTCTTTAGCCAACTATACTTGGGCCCCCTAGGGGTAGCTGAGGGGGGGCCGAGGTGCAGCCGAGCTGAGAGGGCCCAGGTGTAGCTGAGAGGGGACCCAGGTGCAGCTGAGAGGGCCCAGGTGTAGCTAAGAGGGCCTAGTGTAGCTGAGGGGGACCCAGGTGCAGCTGAGAGGGACCCAGGTGCAGCTGAGAGAGACCCAGGTGCAGCTGAGAGAGACCCAGGTATAGCTGAGAGGGACCCAGGTGCAGCAGAGAGGACCCAGGTGCAGCTGAGAGGCGGGGGGGGGGGGGGGCCCCCCCCCCGCCCAGGGGCAGCTGAGAAAGGGTCCAGGTGTAGTTGGCTAAAGATGTGTTGGTGCTGGAGATAAGGGAAGAGAGGAACATTCTACTTGAACCAGTGCTCCCAGTGGGCCACAGATCCCAGCAAGCCCAGTTTAGTGCCTGAACCTGCAGCTGTTCAGCTCAGTGGAAGCTCCGACTGCACGGCTTTGAAGACTGTTTACTTGGCGGGGCAGTCTGGTGACACAACTTCCTCCCAATGCATCTGAGGTGATGTAGCGAAACTTCGGGAAAGTGAAGCGGTGCTGTGAGAAGTGTATAACCTTTAACAGCCTGAATAAAGTTCACAGACGTTATGAACATTCTCAGGGAAGATAGACAAGAAATGTTACAGTGGCTGCAGGCTTTTTAAAGTTAGATCAAGAATCCTGATACGCTTTCCCTGAGCCTCTTCTTTTAGCTTTCTCTCAAGGTATAAAGTACGGAAATGGCAGATATGTATTCCCCTTTGGGGAATAAATGCAGGTAGCATGCGGGTAATGTTAAATTAATGTTCCTTCAACACATTTATTGAGGGCCTGTTATTTCCCAGATGTAGTTCTGGGAGCTCAGGAGGATGAACAGAGAATAGAAATTCCTTGTGGAATTGAAAGTATGGAAGGGGACACAGCTGTGTACACAAATCAGTGCCGTGTTGGGGAATAAAATGTAGATTGTGTTAGAGAAGTGAGGAAAATGCCACGAGAACCTAGTTGGGGGCGAGGACATCTGAACAGGGGCGTGAGGGAAGTTTCTTGGAGGTGGCCTCTGAGAGGAGGGTAGAGGGGTTGCATGACAGGTAAAGGTTAGAGACACAGGGCTGGGGGATACTGAGTCTTGCCTGGCAAGCATCCGGTGGCCCCCTTTGCATTTCCAAGAGAAGTACGTACAAGGAACAAGAATAGGAATCAGAACCAGTTGACTAAGAGCCACGCCATGTGCAACACCCAGTACAGAGATGTCTCTCAAAGGTTGAACTGGAGTAAGCAACCAAGGCTCAACGCAATGATGGGGCTTTTCGTTTTGCTCTCCCTCACCATCCTGCCGCCCCTCCACCCCATATGTGATTCTAGGCACCTGCACACTCAGGTTATTTGCAGAGAGAGAGTGAGGGTATTCACATGAACTCAGGTCCCAGTTAGTCATCTAATTACATGGAATCTGCAAGAGGGAGGCAAAGCAGAGGCAGGCCTGTCCTGAGACACCAGGGCCTGCCACCATCTGCTGATCATGAGCATGCCTGGCCTTAGTGATGACACCACCATCCCTGCCCCAGTGAGCATAACCTGGCCATCATTTCAATCATTGGCCAGGGAGATGGCCAAGTTCTGTAAGAGCTGGGAAAGGTTGCACCTGAGACTCACTCTTCCCACCCTGAAGGAGCCGGAGGAAAATGCTCCCTTTTCTCCAGGGAAATAAAAAGGGAGAAAGGCATCCCCACCTAGGAGGGGAGCACATGTTGTATCCCAGATGTGTGAAAGAGCAGGTGGTGTCTGGAGACACATGGGTGTCCTACTACCAGAAGGATGGGGAATGCACTGGGGTAGCGATGGGAGATGCAGATTTAGCTGGAGAGCAAGATCTTTCCTGCTCGTGCCCTGTTCTCTGTGGTTCAAAGGCTCTTTGTTTGTTTAGATTTTATTTTTCATTTATTTGAGAGAGAGAGCACAAGTAGGGAGAGAGAGATAAGCAAACTCCTGGCTGAGCAGGGAGCCTGATGCAGGGCTCGATCCCTGGATCCTGGGATCATGACCTGATCCAAAGGCAGATGCTTAACCAACTGAGCCACCCAGGTGCCTCTCCACATTTTTTAGATTTTATTTTTCATTTATTTGAGAGAGAGAGAATCCAAGGCTCTTTGAAACATACTTTTTTCATTCATCTTTCACACATGTCAAGAGGCCCCTTTTACAAATAAGAACACTGAAGCTCAGAGAGTTATCCTAAGCAACATAGTTGTAATTGGTTGAAACTAGTCATCGGATTGTATTTTTCCTGGTCCAGTGTTCTTTCACTCATACATAGTGCCTCAAACCCAGAATATGATCGTCTGTTAATTCTCAGGGACTAAAATACAAAGTATAAGAATGTCCACATACCTACTCACACTTATTGACTTAGGCATGGAGCCTGAATAGGAATACTAACCATTAACATTCTGGGTCTTTCTAGGATTATGCCTGCTGTCCCAGCATGCCATCTGGTTCATCGTGTATCCTGGGGTTTTGATTTTTAAGTAATATTATTAATAATAGTTCCAATGAAATCATCTGTGTGGGTTTTATAGAGTTCATTTGTTGTTTTTGGCTTTTTTTTTTCTTTTATTGTTTTTGTTTGTTTATAGAGAGTGTGTGAGCAGGGGAAGGGGCAGAGGTAGAGACAGAGAATCTCTAGCAGACTCCGCTCTCAGCATGGAGTCCGGCTCGGGGCTCCATCCCATGACCCCGAGGTTGTAACCTGAACTGAAATCAAGAGTTGAATGTTCAACTGACTGTGCCATCCAGGCGCCCCTGTAGGGTTCCATTTTGTCCTCCTAATTTCTACCACAGTCTCATCTTTGCAGTGAATGGAGTTCTCTCCTGTGGAGTTCACATGTGGTTAAATCTGAAAGGCAATCTGCCGTAATCCACCTTTCTTGACCCTTTCCAGGAGCCATTTAGGGAAGACAGTCAATTGAGGTCTGACTCAAGGGATTCCTTTGGTCATGCGTGGCAGTGGGAACCTGTGTACCTTCCCACCACTTAATGCACCGGCCAGCTGTGCTGAGTGCCATGGCAGGTACAATGCCCACAGCTGTCACAGTGTCAGTGGGGATGTCAACAGAAAGCAAGGGGAAGTTAGATTACAATAATACAAGGAAAAAAAATATATATATATATAATGTGGAGGCTGCAGTCCTTCCACAGAGAATATGAGAAGCAATCTGAATGCCTTTGCTCCCTTGGTTCTGCCATTTATTATAGGGTGTGTGGCTACAATAATTTTATTGCTTTACATTTGGTGAAATTTGGTTATTTGTTTTAGAACAAACTGTTGATTCCAGCAATAATCCCCAAAACTAACATTCAAGGGAAATTTAAATATAATCTTAGTTTTTCCTAAGAGGCTCAATGGTAAACATGTCCTTTGTCAACATTTAGTATCTACCATGGGGCTGAGAATAAAATAACTGACCATACAACATCCAGACTTTAACAGATCTGCTGAGAAAGCTCCATCATCTACTTCAGAATGCAGTAATTACCTTAAGGAGACGGTGCCTGAATGTGGTGACTTTACCCACACAGCTGCAGATGGCACAATTACTCTGGAAAGCATGACCTTTCATCTAGATTGGATGATTTTACTCATTTGATTCCACATTTTCCTGTGGGTGTGTGAAAAGGGAAAAATAACTGCTAAGTTTCCGCCTCCATCAAAAGAACTTTGCAAACATTGAAATGATATAGAGAAAATCAATTAATTTCTGGAATCCCTTTCTCCATCTAAACATAGAACAAAGTAAAGGTTTGGAAGCTTATTTCTTCAAAGACAGAACCCCTAATATTATTGTGCATGCTATTATAAATTCAGTGAAAATTCAAAACTGAAGACAGAACTTTTTTTTTTTGCGGTGATATTATGACATTTTAGTGAAACATAGTTTTGTAATACATATAGTGTTATTACATTAAAAAAACCCAACAATTATGAAGCCAAAATATACTTGGAATTGGTTGCAGTGCTACCTAATTAAAAATGTTATTCACATAAGTAACTAGAATTGTCACCATCTAATATATGTGCTTTCCTTCATGGCTGCTTCACATTGATCCAATTTAAAAACCTTTGAAACTCCGAAGAACCACTTTCTAAACAAACTTAAGTGCCTGGCAATACTTTAGAACTTTTATTATCTACTAGTCCTCTACACTGTGGTATCATGTGTTAAAAAATAACTTGGAAGTCTTAATTCAAAATACTGAAAACCTGAAGTGTTTGAAGCTTCAAAGCAAATTGCAATGACTGTAAGCAAAGCTTGCAAATAGGGAGATGTTAAAATGGATCCTTGCAAAAGCAAGGGGAGGACTAAAAAAACTTAAGTGGAGCTCAAAGCATGTACTGTATTTAACTCTGAAATGTTAAGATTGCTCCTTGTGAGAGAAAAAATATCTTCTGGTGTAACTCTTATTTTTAATTGGATAAATTAATAATCTGTATTAAAATGGAGTAAGATAGAAACAAGCCTATAATTTTGTAGTTCTTTTTCTTCCAAAAGATTTTATTTATTTATCTGAGAGATATAGAGAGCATGAGTGGGGTGGGAGGAGAGGAGAGGGAGAGGGAGAGATAGAAGCAGACTCTCCACTGAGCAGAGAGCCCAGCGCAGGGCTCGATCTCAGGACCCTGAGATCATGACGTGAGCAGAAGGGAAACGCTTCACTGACTGAGCCACCCAGATGGCCCTAATTTTGCAGTTCTAAATTTAGCAAAATATTCAGAGAATCAAAATAGAAACTACTTATTTGACATAGTTTCTTATAAGCATATATACATTGTTGAAAAGCATTCTGCTTGGGGGCAAACTGGCTGTACTGATAACAATATTTATGCCAACATTTTTACATATTTCAGCATAAAAATGGAATAGAGAATATTTTTCATTTAGCAGAATTTACTCTGAGCTTACTAGAGTATCTCCTGGCCTATATATAGTGAGAGAGGTTTCTCAATTAAAATGAAAATGGTCTCCAGAAAAGAGACAATTTTTGGGTCCTTGTAATCACCAATTTACTATCCACACACTGTATCTTTGAAAAAGATTTTGGGCAACTTTATGAACAAACTAGTAAGACTTATAAACATATTCTTCAGAAAATACCAGTAATGCTGTATTAAAGTCACAAATGCATTAGATTAAAGAGTGTGCATATGTACTAAGAGAAATTCTGTTTTTAAAATTTTTATTTATTTATTTGAGAAAGAGAGAGAACTCACAAGTGAGGGGAGGGGCAGAGAGAGAAGGAGAGAGAATCTCAAGCAGACTGTGCTGAGCTCAGAGCCTGATCCAGGGCTCAATCCCATGACCCTGAGATCATGACCTGAGCCGAAATCCAGAGCTGGCTACTTAACTGACTAACTGCCCAGGTGCCCTGAAATTCTTCTTATTTTTAATACTGAGATAATATAAAGAGATTTTAAGTGTTTCTGTTAAAATACATAGACACTTGATGTTGACATTTTTATTTTTATTTTTTTTATAAATTTATTTTTTATTGGTGTTCAACTTGCCAACATATAGAATAACACCCAGTGCTCATCCCATCAAGTGCCCCCCTCAGTGCCTGTCACCCAGTCACCCCCACTCCCCACCCACCTCCCCTTCTACCACCCCTAGTTCGTTTCCCACAGTTAGGAGTCTCCCTTTCTGGTATTTCCCCACTCATTTTCTCTCCTTTCCCCTTTATTCCCTTTCACTATTTTTTATATTCTCCAAATGAATGAGACCATATAATGTTTGTCCTTCTCCGATTGACTTATTTCACTCAGCATAATACCCTCCAGTTCCATCCACGTCGAAGCAAATGGTGGGTATTTGTCGTTTCTAATGGTTGAGGAATATTCCATTGTATACATAAACCATGTTTACATTTTTTAAAAAAGATTTTTGTTTCTGAAAATAGTTTTGGTATAGAACTCTTTCATAGGCCAACTGATATAAAGTCTCTTTCTTCATACATATATACATTTATTTATGTACACATAGATATATGTGTGCCTACATATGTATGTGATATACATGTATAAGTCCATGTGTATATGTACGTGCACAGATGTGTATATACCTATGTATACATAGAAATGTGTGTATATGTAAGTGTATGTGTGAGATAAGAGAGAGATCACCAGTAAGATTGCCTGTATAATGAACTACTATAGGCTGATGCCCAGGATAAGGAATCACAAATGCTGATGATGTGGTGTTGTTATTACTCTGAGGCTATTATTTGCATATCGTGTGATAAAGCGAATGAGTCAACGTGTGATATTCCAATACTGTCTTTTCTGATCTCTTTGAAAATCTGGATTCTCAGCATGTAAGAGAAGAAGTACTAATATAAGGTAAGGGATTTAAATAAAAATCTGAAGCCTGGAATTTAAGCCAAAACCATCAGTATGTATTTACAATGCGTTTTATTTTAAAAATTATTCCTTAGCCCAGTCCTCTGAAATGGTGCGGAAGTAGTCACCTTCCCGGTGTCAATGAGCATTCCTAGGTTGTGGTTTCCAAATACTATTTCTTGCTAAAAGGAAGCAGAGATTCTTGGAAATGTCCAAGATCAGCACAAAGTATTTTTCAAATGAGCAGATGAGGAAGTCATCCAATTGCTAGAGTAGTATTTAAAGGATAGATGACCCAACTTGCAAAGGTTCCTTCTGGCCAAAGAGGGGGAATCTGAGCAACAGCAGGGAGAATCTGTAAAACAGGACATCTAGTGTGTTCAAGTCCTTGCATTTACAGTGACACAAAATGTATACCTTACCAGGTGACCTGTCGGTACACGCCCTCGAATCAAATCATTTGAAAAATGTGAAAGGAAGAGAATGAAGTATTTAATCTGCCTTTTCTCTATGACTATACCAATGAGTTACCACATAGTTGATGAAGGGAAGTTTCTCTGTGTGAAATTGTTCCAGTTAGTATGTGAAGAACAAAGATAAAATAGAATATCACCATTTTTCAAATTGTAATGGATCTAGGCACTGAACATTGGTGCCTGCTAATGTCATAAAAGGGCCCATCAGACAATGTGTCCACTGATAGTGGAACACAACACCACCTGTGAAGCATTCTTGCCAAAACCATCAAATTTGAATCTGATCAAGCTTTCAGCTCCAACTATAATTTACAGAAAACACAGAGGACGGAGGAAAAAGTTAATGGCCATCATGTTTGATGGAGCCTTCAAAATATAGACTGTAAGAATTTCTGGAAGATAAATGATCTGTTCTAGGATGGAGATGAGAGATGGAGGGTAAACATGTAAGCCCTTAAGAGATATATTAATCAATTGAGATATATGGACACTATTTATATATGATTAAATATGTAAATTGCTTATACTTTATATGTATATACAAATGCACATATATTTCAAATATATGCAAGTGCATATATATGTATATATTTTGTACGCACATTTGAGAGTGACTATATTTGATGATATTAAGGAATACTGCTAGGTTTTAGGTATGATAGTATTGATAAGTTTTAAAAATTCAGTCCTTATTGAAATGCCTTCTAAAATACTTCTAGACAAAATGGGAGTAATGCATTTATTCATGTACTTAAGCCATCATTTCTGACAATAACAGAAAACACATGAAACCAGAATAGTCTTGGAAAAATCAAGATTCTGAGGTTTTTTAGATAAATTAGTACTTGGATTTCTAGAAAATTCTGGCACTTGATAGTTTTTTTTTTATATATATATTAGATCATTCTCTCTTTTTTTTTTTTTTTTTCTTTAAGTAGGCTCCACGCCCAGCATGGAGCCCAATGTGGGGCTTGAACTCATGACCCTGAGATCAAGACCTGAGCTGAGACCAGAGTCAGATACTTAAACAACTGAGCCACCCAGGAGTTCCTGGATCATTCTTTTATAGAAAAGATCAGGAATGTGAGAATGCGGAGTGACAATTCAGCAACAATCATTTGAATTTGAATTTTCAAGACTCCGTTTCTGCTTCCGTAAACAAAGGGGCTTATCTAATTAAATGGCTTCCCTATGTTGATACTCCCTGACTCTAGGCCAAACTCTTGTCGCCAATAGATGTTAGTTACAAAGCATAATTTTTGCATGGTGTTTTACTTTCTCAAACAAAACAAAACAAAACAAAACATGTTCATTCATTGTCATGAGTCTTAGGAATTACATGTAGAAAGCCAGGGACATTAGTCCCTTTCCATGGATATAGAAACCAAGCATACTGTTTGGACTTGCCCCAGGCTACCCAAGCCGACCCAGCTTTCCTGGTGTGGAGACAGTCACAGTGACCCACCGCAAACACTGCTTAATCTCCCACCTTACTTTAGATCCCAAACTCTGTATCTAATTGAGGGAGACAACGCACAACAAGACCTTTCCTGGTCTGTTCCAATCTTGCTTTTCCCAATTGGATCACTGTGAAGAAGGAAATAGTCTAAAACAGAAGAAGGTAGGAAGGAAGGAGGGAAGGAAAAGATGGGAGAGATGGAAGAAGAAAATAGGAAGGAGACATTGACAGATACTGCACTTTTTCAAATATTGGCCAAGACCCGTGACTTGGGCATGATGATACCTACATTATAGATGAGGGGATTGAAGGTCAAAGCCAGGCTGCCCAGAGTCCACCCAACTCTCAGACGGCAGAGTCAGGATTTGAACCCAAACAAATACCCTTACTTCAAAGTGAGATCTGTTCCTTCTTCCACTCGTTGCCTCTGGAGCTCTCAGCTCAGCCTGTCCCCAACATCTCCGCAGCTGGCACCCACACACCGAGATCATCTGCATGTGGTCTCCATACCCTCTGGAATCGGCATTCTGCTTCCAGTGTCCCTTCCATTGCTCCTTGGAAACAGCAAGTTCTGTTTTTAGCAAAAGATCTGTCAAAGACATCATGTGTCTGGGCTGACAGCAGAGAGAACTTCTGTTGGCTTCCATCTGGGAACCAAGCAGTTACAGATGGGAAGACTTGCTGCAACCTTGAAGATTAAAATAAGAAGACTTTTGCTCACAAGGTTAATGATTAAAAAGAAAGAGAAATCCAGGGCTGCCAGGCAGTGCCATACATCATGGCCATTTAAGGTGTGGGCCGAGCTGGGTTAATGGGCTCTGCACCTGCTCCCACCTCACTGCCCCCTACTCCTTCCCCTCCATGTCCACAAGACACAGGGACTTCCATTTATAAAGTGCTTAATCACATTATTAAAGCATCATATTTGCAGGAGAACACTACTCAGCTGCATTATAGCAAGCCACCCCTATCCCCAGGAGATCTGGATGGGATATAAACAATTGTTTGGACATAATATAAAATTACGAAGTGTGTTTAATGGTTTAAATATTTCACAGTTGCAAAATCTGAGATCAGGCAAGCTTATATCAGGTGGATATAGTGTCACTCCACCAGCGGGTGACTGGCAGCTTGTTTCAGCACAAAAAGCCCTGAATTTCTGATCAGACTCTTGAACTTCCATGCTAACTTGGACAACGATTGTCAGTGTTATCCCTGGCTAGCGAAGTATTCTCTCTGGATCTCAGCTTTTAAATCTATAAATAGGGCATAATGTGACCAGCCTTCCTGAACTGGTAGTTATTTAAAGATAAACAGAAGCACCTGGGCGGCTCAGTGGTTGAGCCTCTGCCTTCAGCTCAGGTCATGATCCTGGGGTCCAGAATTGAGTCCCACATCAGGCTGCATCTCCTTCTGCCTGTGTCTCTGCCTCTCTCCATGTCTCTCACGAATGAATAAATAAAATCTTAAAAAAGTAAATGATAAGCAAATGCAGACTTTTGATTTTCAGTCAGGTATGGAAAGCGTCTTAGAAGTTGTCTCATGGTCACACAAAGAGAGCTGAACAGATTGAAAATAAATGTCTCTTAAATCCATCTGAGAACTGAGGTCCTAGGACAGACCTGTAGCCACGCCGCCCCCTAAATTGAAAAGGTTGACAGGTGGCTACCTAGAGTTACAACTTACTGGAGTAGAAAGTCCATGGCAGGATACTTCACAGAACCTGGCATCTGTACTGGGGTAGGAAAACTAACCTGTTAATGCTGAAGTTTTGGAGGCTCCATGGGGACAAGTCTGAGCCTTAAAAACTCCAGGGGGCCCTAGTCTTAGGGGAGGCTCCCACACTTTCGGGAATCTTACCTCCAGGATCCCTGTCAGGTTCCCCTAGTGAATACTGGAGAAAGCCCCCTTTAAGCTTCCAGTGTGGGGAGGGGCTGAGTAACCATTTTGAAATACACCTGTTCTTCTTGACAAGACCTGCCTCAAGAGAAACTAGTTAAGCAAAGCCTAATCTGTTGGGGTGTTCGCTAGACCCTAACTGATCTGAGGGAGGGGGAGTACCAACTCCAGCACCCTATAAAATTTCTGTCTCTCCTAAGGGTGGGGGGAGCACGGTGAAGGTCACAGGTCACAGCCTAAGGATGAGGCTTACTAAAAGATGGAGACTTGGGATCCCTGGGTGGCTCAGCGGTTCAGCGCCTGCCTTTGGCCCAGGGCGTGATTCTGGAGTCCCAGGATCGATTCCCGCCTCAGGCTCCCAGCATGGAACCTGCTTCTCCCTCTGGCTGTGTCTCTGCCTCTCTGTCTCTCTCTCTATGTCTATCAAGAATAAATAAATAAAATCCTTTAAAAAGAAAGACGGAGACTTAACGATAGATCAATGGAATGTTTCCTTTTTAAAAAAGATTTTATTTATTTATTTGAGAGAGAGAGCGCATAGGATGAACAGAGGGAGGGGCAGAAGGAGAGGGAGAAGCAGACTCCCCACTGAGCTGGGAGCCCAATGCATGGCTCGATCCTAGGACCCCTGAGATCATGACCTGAGCTGAAGGCAGATGCCTAACCCACTGAGCCACCCAGACACCCCTAGAATGCTTTCCTACTTCCCCACACCTCGCCACATCAGTAGGGCTTCTGCGGAATATTGGGGGAAGGAGACCATGCATGTGGGCATAAATTGAGATTATAAAGTACATATAAATCAAAGTTTTTCATTCAATGTTGTATTAGGATTCTCCATAGAAACAGAATCATATATATATATATATATATATATATATATAGAGAGAGAGAGAGAGAGAGAGAGAGAGAGAGAGAGAGAGAGTTATAAGGAATTGGCTCATAACATTATGGAGGGTAAGAAATCCAAAATCTCCAAAGCCTATGTCCCAGTTCAAGTCCAAAGGCCAGAAACTGCTGTAGAACCAGGAAGAGCTGATGTTTCAGTTCAAAGGCCATTAGACAGAAGCATTCCTCTTATTTGGGTCAGACTTTTATTCTCTTTAGGCCTTCAACTGATTGGATGAGGCCCAGCAATATTAGGGAGGACAATTTGCTTCCCTCAGTCGACTGGTTTAAATGTTAAAAAACACCCTCACGAAACAATCAGAGTGAAGTTTGACCAAATGTCTCAGAACAGAATGTTGTCTGAGTTAACCCAAAGGTCACAATGCACCCTACACCCTGTTTGGTTTTCCATCTCAAAATATACTCAGCACATTGAATAACATAAATGACCTCTAGATTAGAATGGGCCCAATGATGACAAAATATTCCAAATCATGCAAGGCCAGCAACATAAAATACAACTAATATAAGCTGCACAAACTTCTCTCCATTATCACTTTTTTTTAAATGGAAGATTAAAATCTCTAAATTTCTTTCCACTTAAAAGTTAAAGTGCAATGAAACTAAAAGGCCACAGTTATTCCCTTCTTGATTTCATATTTGCTTTGCATCTAAGCTGGATGGGGTTGATCATTGTGCCTGTCTCACAGGGGCAGTTCTGGTGATTAAACATCAGCTGACTGTGCAATGTTCAGCTTGGTGCCTCTTGAGGGCCTGACTAGTGAATGGCAGGGCTCATGACAGCTGTACCTTCAAGAAACAAGTGAGGCTTGTATCGAGGTGGTCTGGTAACATGTAGGGATGTAGTTCAAGGATGGGATGCTGGATTCCAGAGAAGGAATCCAGGCACCCAGCAGTGAGGCCTAGTTGGCATGATTTCCCATATAGGAGTGGAGACTAAGATGGCCTGATTTTAGTCCAGGTGCCGGGGCTAGGCTTGACAGCCATTGAGGGTGTGTGTGTGTGTGTGTGTGTGTGTGTGTGTGTGTGTAGTACTGGAATTCTGTCTCCAGCATTGCAGCTGGCCTGGGAACCAGGATGGACCTGAAAACACACGTAGGCAGGTCGAGAGCCTTAAAAACGGAAGCCAACTGGGAACCAACAATCGCGTGGGTTCTGGAAAGATCTTACTCTTGTCTTCCTGCTGAAGAATGAGCTGTTTCAAACAGCAAAATGGCAAAGCTTAGCTGTGAAATTCAGGCTTCAGGGTGACTGCATGGTTTAACCTTGCACAAACAACCCAAAGAAGCCTTACAGCTCAGCGTGCACTCCCTTCGAGGCTGAAGAATCTCCGCATCGCAGAGGAAGGGGCCCATGAGCCCTGCTAAGTTGCAATTTTAAAAGCAAATGTGTCAGCAACAGAAGATGGTGCTCCAGGGAGCATTTCGGTCCCTCAAGCCGGTTTTGGCCGAGTTCTGCAAGCAAACACATTTCCATAGGATCTGAGCTCTTCCTGGGCAACGTGAGAACATGGCCAAGAAGGACTTTGTTCCCTCCAGACTCTCTTTGCCTTTTTAGAAAATGCCTGCTCCTTCTCATCTCCTGCCTATAACCTGCTCGACACCTGGAGTGCCTTTCTCCTCACATCCAGTCCTAACTGTTGGTTAGTTCATTCACTTCTTTGTTTACTTACTAATTTACTCCAGCACACATGCCAGCTGCTCCGTGGACAATTTCTTTTCTAAGCTGCCCAGTAGAGACCAACGTCTCCCATTTTTGAGACTGGAATGATACTATTTACCCCTCATTTTAATACCCAGTCATAGTCCTGGACAGGAACCTCTCAGGGAGAGAGTTCCATGTGTATCCACCTGCCTTCCCCCAAGCCCACTCAAAGCCATGGATTAAAAATGCTGCTAAGACCACCCATGGGGTCCTGCGTCATCACCGTGGAGAGATGTGGGGGACTTGGTTTGTGCAACAGATGGGCATCCTTGTGGATAGCCAGGCAGTGAGGAGCATCCTCCTGAGGTGAGGCTGTAAGTCATCCTAGAATAAAGCCCTCAATACCTCCCTCCCCAGCTGTTTCACATTTTGTGCAAAAGGGAGAACCAGGAGGAGGCTAGCATGTGAGTTATCTGTTGCCTGTGTGTGCCTGATGTAGTGGGAGCTCCTGACGTAGGGGGAGCTCCTGACGTAGGAGGTGCTTCACTGACTTTACTGGGTGAGTCAATGGATCTCCACTCTTCCAATTCCCAGAGTGCGTACACCTCCCTGGATGTCCCAGGAGCCAGTATTAAGTCTGCAAACCTGAGTTTATTTTCTGAGGCAGAGCCAAGTAAATTTTTCCCTTCTTTCCAGAGTCTCCTTCAAAGCATACCCATCTTAGTCCTTTTTGGAGGAAAGGAAGAACAAAGGGAGGCAAACACTATTAGAAGGCACCCCAGAGAGGGAGACAAGCCTGTCCTTATGGGGCTTTCAGGTGTCATGCTCCTGTCTTGTGTCAGGCCCTCTGATGACTTGCCAGCTGCTCACTGTGGGAACTTGGGCAACCTCTTCACGTGTCATGCCTCCCTGGACTCTGATGCCCCCTCTTAGCTCAGAGAAGGATAATGAAATACTGAGGACTATATATTTGTTTCATGAAGGGTAGCCACGATGATGTGATATGACGACAAAGCCACCTGAGGCAGTCTGTGGCTCCTGTCACCTCCTCCTTCTCCCCGCCGGCCACATCCGCTGTGTGTGTCTCCTCCTCCTCTTCCTTCTGCCTTGAAATGTCAGGTAAGTGCTGAGTCCCTTGACACATTTGAAAAAATGTGCCTCCTTCCTTTCATCTTCCCTTAGTCTGGGCCCTATCCCTTCTCTGCATCTTCCCTGAAACACTTCTCCCACCCTATCACATTCACGGCCTCCCTCGTACATGGGAGTGGTTTCAAAACTGTGTTCCAAGGAGCTGCACTGTTGCAGGGGGACATCTCATGAGTCACAGTCCTGAATGTGATGTTGGTGATGGAAGTCTTATAGGATCCCCTGTGGGGGAAGGAGAACAAAAGATATTTTGAAAAAATTTATGTAAGGGTGCCTAGGTGGCTCAGTGGTTGAGCATCTGCCATGGGCTCAGGGTGTGATTCAGGGTCCTGGGATCTAGTCCCGCATTGGGCTCCCTGTAGGGAGCCTGCTTCTCCCTCTGCCTGTGTCTCTGCGAGACTCTCTGTGTCTCCCATGATTAAAAAATAAAATCTTCAAAAAATTAAAAAAAAATCTTCAAAAAAAGATATTTGTGTAAACATCTTTATATATTATTTATTTACTTACTTAGTCTTTAAATAGTGAGATTTCTTGATTCAGTTAATCATTTTCCACCTGTCAGGTAGATTGAGATTGAAGTTCAGTATTTCTGAGGAGGACACTAGTCTGGATGGCTGGGACCAGGGGAAAGAATTTAAAAGGTAAAGGCGCCCCTTTGCACCTTTTAAAAATTAAGGGGCCATCTGCAAATGTTACTTACTCGAAAAAAAATCCGTAACATAGAAATTTAAAAATGCAGGTCAGTTGAGGTGCAGGGAGACAGAGCCTTTTGCTCTGATGCAAAGGAAAACCAATAGGAACATAGGGACGTCAGATGATTGTGATTTGGGAACTGGCTGCGGAGAGTGAGCCGGGGTGTGCAGAACACATTTCTGCTCTGAGCTGTGGAGTTTCCCTTCTTTTCAGGGGAAGGCCTGTGAGGATGAAGTTGGTTTAGGAGGAACCTAAGCTGGGACCCCTGGGTAGCTCAGTGGTTGAGCATCTGCCTTCAGCTCAGGCCATGATCCTGGGGTCTTGGGATCGAGTCCCGCATCAGGCTCCCCACATGGAGCCTGCTTCTTCCTTTGCCTGTGTCTCTGCCTCTCTCTCTGTCCCTCATGAATAAATAAAATCTTAAAAAATAAAAAAAGGGAGAACCTAAGCTAAGCCACATGACATCTAACACCGAGAGACTGAATGAGATTACTCATGGATTGTGAAGATACAAGCATTGTCCCATAAGATACAAGCATTGAGTCCCAGGACCCTCCAACATGTAGAGGTGAAGGAGAGCCTATCCTGAAGAATAAGCTAGAAGATCTGCTGTCCTGGAAGCCCAGAGACAACCATGTTATAGGAAGAAGGAGTGATCAGAGGCTGATACTCCCTGAGCAGTACCTTGTTAGGTATCTTTTTAAAATGCAACCCTAAGGAACTTGGAGACATCGTGTGGTTTGGCACCTGTTTCCAATCAGAAGCAGCCTACTTGATGAGCCAAAATCTTCAAGAAAAATTCCAATATCCATTCCTGTTTCTCAGTGATCACGGAAGGACAGTTCTATTCCCCTCCTGGTGAAACTTCTGGAAAGGCTGCTTTCTGCTCCCTGCACCTGACCTTCTAGCTACTTCCATGCCCTCCCTGCTGTGCCACTGCCCCAGCTCCAGCGCTACTGTCTTGCCTGCTCCCTACGGTGCCTTCCCTCCTTCCACGTACCCCCTGCTCTTCTTGGGCAAAGATTTGCCATCTCTACTTTAGTTACTTCCTTCTTTGAGCTTCTCTTTATCTGCTCAGCCTCTGAGTCTTTATCACAAGAGATCTGGGGACCAGGAAGGTGAAGGCAGAGATCCCCATGGATGTCAGAGGAAGGGGAGACATCAAGGATCAAAGACAAAGTTCATTCAGTAGATACAAGGAGGGAGGAAACCCAAATTCCTGTAGGTTTATAAATCCTGTCCCCATCAAAAATGTGTAAGACTCCAAAAGGAATTTTCTCTGAGAATGATTAGTAATCCTAAAAAGCATGTAAAAAAAGTTAATCAGTTTTCGGATTCACACTTTTTGAAAAATAAGTTCACAAAAGACACATGACATTTTTAAAGCCCAATTATGATTCAGAAACTTGCTTGGAGAATATTAATGAATCATCTAATTATCAATTTTTTTTCAGACACTTAATTCAGTTCTTATAATTTAGTATTTTAATTACATGAAATAAATGGGTATTTAAATGTGGGGAATGATTGTGGCACCTCATACTGAGGTTAACTTAAACGTACTGAGATTACCTTAAAGAATGTTATATATGGTTTTCTCTACAGTTCTTCCAGAAGTGTTTATCCATGGCCCTGAGATAAGGGGGAGGGTCCACACAGATTCCTGAGTTTATACTACCGGATGTGTGTAATTAGAATGGGTAGGTGCTAATCACCATAATTTACCGTAGTTAAAATAGGCTGATCTATTTCTTCTACAAATACAGGAACACAAAAGTCTCAAAACAAATAAGAACTCACAAAAGAAGAAATAACATTTGAGACTGAATCCCAGAACTGATAAACAGCAAACATAACACACATGCTCACTGCCTTATAGACAAGATATGCAACCATTTGGGTGACCAGCATTTCAAAACATGATTTTAAATTTTTTATTTTTTTACATTTTTTTTAGTTATTTGACACAGAGAAAGAGCACAAGTGTGGGGGGGGGGGGGCGGGGAGCAGCAGACAGGGAGAGGGAGAAGCAGACTCCCCACTGAGGAGGGAGCCCGATGCAGCTCCATCCCAGGACCCTGGGATCATGACCTGAGCTGAAAGCAGACAGACACTTTACCTACTGAGCTGCCCAGGTAGCCCTAAAATTATGACTTTAATAATTATTATAATAACAAGTTAACTTCCATTCTTATAAAGCATGTAGCTTACATGACAGTTTCACCAAAATCTCATCTTATCTTTATTGAAACTGTGAGACAGAACTTTTAAAATTCTCTTTTAAATAATAAAACAGCAGTTCAGAGAGATGAAGACATTTACCCAAGAAAGTAGAATTAATGTAAGGGACAGAGAAGGATTAGAAGTGAGGTCACCTGACTCTAAATCCTGTGTTCTTTTCTCCTATACAAGAGGATTATAGCTGGCTTATTGGTAATCTTGAGTGATTATTTGGAGGTAAACACAGAACTCATTTTCTTTAGAAGAGTCTCTTTCTTCCTCTTATTGACATGCAAAACAATTTTGAGGCTGAGTGTTCTCCCTGTCATTAGATGTCCATTACTCTGTTTTCTCTTCCTTCTCTCTCTCTCTCTCTTTTTCCGGAATAATATTTTTTTTAGTTTAAATTCAATTTGCCAACATATAGTATGACACCCAGTGCTCATCACATCACTTGCCCTCCTTAATGCCCGCCACCCAGTCACCCCATCCCCCCACCCACCTTCCCTTCTGTAACCCTTTCTCTGTTTCCCAGAACCAGGAGTCTCTCATGGTTTGTCTTCCTCCCTAATTTTTCCCCATTCAGTTTCCTTCTGATACTGCACCAGTGTAGAACCTTCTGTGCTTTTAGGTTCACCTTCTCATTCAGAGCCTCTGAAAGGTAAGTGTGGCATGGTATGATTTTCACTTAACAGAGAAAGGAATTGGAACAGAGATAGGCTAAAACAGGTGTCCCAAAGGTCTGCATTCATTAGTAGGAGAATCAAGGCAATAGTAGTGTACACCTCACCTTGTCCTTAGAATCACAACTCAGTTCAGAATCTTACCATTCTGGTGGTTATTGAGTGAACTCTCTGCTCACAGACCTTCCCATCCTATACAATGGCCTGCACCATGATTCATCCCAAATTAAAAATGACCTTAGAAGAAAAGACCTACAGATTTGGCCTCATCAAAAGAAAATAACAAATTTCCTATGCCACGAGAATTTACTTAGGAAAAATATTTGTCATAGGCAAAGTGAATAATCATTTGATAGAAGGATCTCCCACAGATCAGTAGGAAAATGAGGAATGGGGAATGCAGAAGCCATGAACTCAACAGTAGATGAAAATTTGCAAGAAACTAGGAAAAAAGTGTTCCACCTCACTAATTAATTAATAATCCAACCTGAGCAAAACTAGGCATGCTGCTATAACCCAATTCTGACGTGGATAAGCAAAACAGACCACACTGGGGAGACTGGAACCCTTCCGGAGGAGCCACTTGGCTATATCTGTTAAATGAAATACCATTTCCTTGGACCCAGCAATGTATCTAGCTCATGGATTCATTCTTTCCTTTAATTGAAGTATATTTTGAGGTGCCATATGCCAAGATCGTATTAGGTGTTGGAGACACAGATGTGAATAAAACAAAATCCTTACCTCTGGTTTAGCCTCCTGATCTTGAGACACTCAGTAAACAGGAAAATATGTGATATAATGTTCAGTGGTAATGTGCACTCTGGTTAAAACAAGCAGGGAAGAGAGAGGGGGAGGTATATGTAGATGATGTAGACGGTGAAGCCGGGAAAGACCTCTCTGAGGTCTGGGTGAGGATCAGTAATGCAATTTTCTGGGAGAAGAACTGTCTGAGCAGAGAGAAGAGTAACTGGAAAGGCCCTGAGACAGGAACGTGCTTGGTGTGTTCGAACAGCAACATGGGCCAGTGGGGCTAGAGCCAGGTGATGCCGTTGGCATAAATACTTGGATGAATGTGAAGATATATATTTATGAGGATTTCATTTGGTGGTAATTTCAGGTTGTAAATGCCCATTAATAGGAAAAGGGTGCAATAAATTCCAGTGCATGTGGCCATGGAACACCACGTGGGGCTGAAGTGGAATGAGGTAGATCAATGAGCATTAACAGAAGGATGTTCAAGATGCAGTGGCCATTGGACAAGAGAAAGAGGTTACAAGATAACATTTATACAATCGGGCCATGCCTATTAAAAGACAAATGTATATCATACAAAATTAAATATATATTTGTAAACTACAGGAACACAAATTATGACCTTAAAATAATACTAACCTTAGGCATTGGTTAAAACAGAGAGAAACTGAGTATTCCAAACTATTTAATTAAATAAAAAACATTAAGGGGAATGGACTCATTGACATTAGTGTTGGTCATAATGCCTCCACTACTACTCTCTCTAACCGTCTACTGCCTTCTCCCTTGCCCCCTTTCTGGTGAATTTCTCCTCCTTTCACTCATGCTCTCTGAAACAAGTCCAACACTTAAAGCAGAGTCTGCTTCCCTGTTTTTCACCATTATCACCTGACAGGTTGTTTTCAAGCCTATTTTCCCTGATGGCCCTGAGCTAGTGTGGGCTTCACAGGCGTATTCTTTGTACCAACATCTGGGTTCTCTGTGCTTTCTTGCGGAAGTTCAAAATGGCGGGATGAACACTCAAGTAAACCAGAACACAGCTGCTGGGACGAGTCGTGAAGCTGGCATTTAGGTAATGGTTATGTCAATAGCAATCTGAATGAGGTGACAGTAGACCTGTTCCCATTCCAGAGATAAGAAAATTGAGGCTCTCTCAGCAAGTCCATGACTTTAATCTCACCATCCTGTAAAGTGTGGTCTGGAGGAGGTCTGCCTTCCCACACTTTCTGTTCACTTTGGATGCTTGAAAACCAGCTCAGTCTTCAGATTCACCCTCAATGACATGAGCCTTTTTGTATTATCATATTTAATCTTCCCTGCCTTTTATGATAATTGAGCAAGATAATGGATGAGAAAGGTTTTGCAACATAGGTTTTATTATAATGTCAATTTCATCCACCTTGGGAGGCCCTCAATAGTGGCAGAAAGAGCACTGGATTTCTAAATTTCCAAATTTCAGGGATCTGGGTACAATTCATGTTTGGCACTCATCGGCTAGGTGCATAGCTATCGCTTCCTTCCTCCTGCCTATCTCAGGGTTTGATTCTGGTGGTAACTCAGCTAAGACCCTCTCCAAAGTCATTATGCCTAGAACTCATTTCTTTTTTTTAAACATTTTTAAAAATTTTTATTTATTTATGATAGTCACAGAGAGAGAGAGAGAGAGAGAGAGGCAGAGACACAGGCAGAGGGAGAAGCAGGCTCCATGCACCGGGAGCCTGACGTGGGATTCGATCCCGGGTCTCCAGGATCGCGCCCTGGGCCAAAGGCAGGCGCTAAACCGCTGCGCCACCCAGGGATCCCTAGAACTCATTTCTAACACCCAGCATCAAGGGTCCTGTTCACCTCTGTCTTTGTTGATTGCTGATATGGCCAAATTATGGGGTATCACATTGCATCTCATTCTGTTTTCATCCCCATTTTCTGGATTGCAATAGAAATGCAATTCTGACACTAATACCCGGAGTTAGGCCAAACTTCACCAATGAGGGTCATGATCCTACATATGACTGTCCTCACTTCATATGCTAGATGCAAGCTTGGGTTTTGCAGCTGGCTACAAATTTAGGACTCAATAAGTCACTAGAATGACTTGTAGAATTCAAGAAAGTGCTATAGGTATTATTATCATTTTATTATTGCAAAAAGGATTCAAATCAGGGCCAGCTAAAAGAAGAGACAGAGGGAGGCCTGGAAGTATCTCAAATAAGAACCTTCTGTGTCGCATCCCCTTGAGGGGGATGCCCTCCCTGCATGTCAACGTGTAACAATACGTCCAGAATTTACCATGTGGGCATGACTAATTAAACACTGGCCATGAGGTTGAACTCAGTCTCCAACCCTATCTCCTTCCTGGATGTCAGGTGGGACATCAGGCTGATATGCAGCTCAAACTGATCCTTGAATCACAAATTTTATTGTAAAATTAATTTCTTGTAGCGTTCTGTTCATCTCTTGTTTAAAAAATCATTTCCTATCTCAATTTCACGAAGACATTTTTTTCTGTATCTTCTATGATTTTGAAAGTCTTATATTTTAGGCATTGATCCTTTTGGAATTTGTCACCTTGCTTTTCTGAGCCTCAGCACCTTTCTTTGTGAAATTGGTAGGTTGGACTACTTAATCTTTAAGATTTGTTTCAGCTTAAAAGTCAGTGATAAAAATATCCAGTATTTACAGATTATGTGCTGGGACTTGTCCTGAGAACTTTACATCTGTTACCTATTTGAGCTCATTTTCTGACTCTTTTCCAGGCCTAGTGAGGCTGAGCACATGAGTTAATGTTGGACAGCCGGTAACAGTGGAGATGGATTTGAAACCAGGATAGACACACACACACTCACACACACACACACACACACAGAGGAATATTACTCAATAATCAAAAAGCATGAAATCTTACCATTTCCAACAACATGGATGTATCTAGAGGGTATAATGCTAAATGAATAAATCAGAGACAAATACTGTATGAACTTGCTCATCTGTGGAATTTAAAAAACAAAACAAATCAAGGGAAAAAAAAAAAGACAAACCAAGATACAGACTCTCAACTCTAGAGAAAAACTGATGGTTACCAGAGGGAAGCGGGTGGGGAATGAAGGGAGTAGGTGTTGGGGATTAAGAGTCCATTTAACGTGATGAGCACTGAGTCATGTATGGAAGTGTTGAATCACTGTATTGTACACATGAAACTCATATAACACTGTATGTTAACTATACAGGAATTAAAATAACCAACTTTAAATAAGTACATACATACACAAATACATAAATGTCTTTAAAACTCGAGTCCTGAAGACAACCTCCAATAGATGAGAGAGGAGGCAAGAGAGCAGGCTGGTTAAGCACTGGTCACCCAGAAGTAGACAATGTAGGTTTGAGTTCCAGATCTGCTCTTTCCCAGCTGCCTGATGACTTTGGGCAACTGCTCACCTTCTTTATGTCTCAGTTTCCTGTTCTGAAATTGGGGGAAATTAGAGCACAGACTTCGCAGGGTCATCGGGAGTACAGAGCAGTGCCAGGCACAGAGAAACCATTACAAAAGTGTTTGTTATTATGACCGTGAGTGCTCATCAACAGTGGCTGCCCTGCTCTCCCCAGTTAGCAAACCTCCAGAGACGGTGTGGCCAACCCTGTTGACACCTATCGGTCCTCAGGAAATTCACAGGGATGGACCGGGATCCCTCTTGGCCTCCCAGTTGATCCCACCTCCCCAGAGTTGGCTCCAAGCCCACCTGACTCTAGAGCTCTTCCTCTGCCATGATCTAAAAGTCTGTACCATTAACCTTTCCCTGCCTGCTTTGGATGTGAACTCGAACCACCTAATTCTTAGCTCCTTGCTGGTCATTAACTCTTTAATGTGTTCAAGGAATGTCTCTTAACCTTGCGGCTCATTAGAACGAATGATTTTGTGAGGCAATAAACCAACCTTGCCTCTAATGGAACCAGATTCCAGCAAACCCCCCCGCCCTTTAAAAAAAAAAAAAAAAGATCCTTACAAAGAAAGCTATTACGGGTTTTCAGAGATTGATTTTACTTAAAACCGAGTATGTATGAAAGCGGGCAGAGTGGTTATGACATAAATTACTTTGATATATTGAGTGCAAAGGCAAATGCAATTTCTTTCTCCCTTTTAGCTTTCTGTGTTCAGCAGAGGGGTGGTGATTTATCTTTTTATCCATTTCAGTCTGACGTAGGTTGCTTTTAACTCCAGGGAAGAAGGGACAGATGGCCTGTGTTGGAGGGACTTGCAGGAGGAGGATAGAAAAGAAAAAAAAGGAAAGAAAGAAGACCCCTCTCCTGACCTGTGGGCCCCCACAGGATCCTATCTGGCTGTCCTCCCCTCCACCTTGGCTGACCCACTGCGGGGAGGGGAAAAGACAAACAGCAAGTGCAAGAAACATCTCAAACGGAAATCAATAAGCAGTTACTGTGTAGTTATCTTAAGCTCAATTTTTGTATAACAAACCATAATTACATATAATAAATATCAAGTCGTCCTCATGGAGGAAATAAAGAATATATTCTATTATAATCTAATTTTCATTTCTTTTTCCCAGATCCCATGGGTCTCCCTTTGGATGCTTCTAGGTCCACACAATAGACACTGAAAGTTTGCTTTTTGTATGTCACAGCCCTCGCTACTCTTATTACTGTTTCGAGAAAGTTATTAATCTTTGCTCCTGTGGATACTGAACATTTTCTTTGAGGCTCTGCCTCTGGCACCATGTTGTTGAAGAGGTTTTGCCCTCACCAGCATGCTCTGCAAATTTCTGACTTTGTGGCTTGATCCCTGCAAACAAAGATGGAAATTCTGGACTAAAGAAAGCTTGAGGAGGTGTTATTGTTGCAGGACTTCTCAGAGGCTTTAATATGCTGCCCTGCTTTGTGGATCTCTGGGGGTGATACAGTGTGCCACTTCTGAAACTTTCCACCAGGAGCACTTTCTACAGAGTGTCTCACAGTGATCACATCCTGTTAAAGATACTTGGGGAGAGGATCGTCCCTTTTGCCAGGGTACAGAAGGCCTTTTCCAAGAGAACCTTGCCCTCTCATCTAAACTCAGCTTTTTGTCTCTGTCCCGCATCCCATTCTGAGTTACAAGCAGCATGCAGGTCACTGTCAACCCCGAACCCAGTCCTCTTCCCCCACCTGGGCTCACACAGCACACAGGTTTTTCTTCTTCAAAAACCACTTCTCCTTGCGCTCCTGGCAAATTCTGACATCTTTTAGAACCCAGTTTTGTGGTCACCTCCTCAGTGAAGCAACCCCAGGCAGACTTATGAGAACCCCCTAGGATTCTGATAGCCCCTTCAGAGAGAGAGAGAACACAGGCATGTGTGTGTGGCAGCCCAGACAGGTGCTCAGTAACACCACCCAGTAGGAGAACATTACTCAGGTATTAAAACTTGCATAAAATAGTGTGTTTGGAACAAAACAGAAAAACAGTCAGTGTAAACCCTTGGGATATAGGAAATAGTGAAAGGGATTATTAAGGGAAAGGAGGGGAACAGAGTGGGAAAAATTAGAGAGGGAGACAAACCATAAGAGGCTCCTAACTCTGGGAAGTGAACAAAGGGTTGCAGAAAGGGAGGTAGGCGGAGGGGATGGGGTGACTGGGTGACTGACACTGAGGAGGGTGCTTGATGGGATGAGCACCGGTTACTATACGGTATGTTGGCAAATTGATTTTAAATTTTTAAAAAAATGTAAAAAAAAAATGTAAAAAAAAAAAGAAAAGAAAATAGTTGGAGCTTGGAAAATGTTTTGGAAAGCCACTGAATTAAAGGGTATTTTGGAAGAGCAGTAGACAGCCAGTGAGCTGTCTATAAAGGACATTGGGAGGGTCTCTTTGCTGAGGGGCCTCTTGTTTGGCTGGGTGGACTTTGCAGGTTTGGGGTGACAGCTGAATCGCTCCAGGCAGGAGCAGCTGGGCACCGTCCCCCGAAACCTCTGAGTCAGCCCCCTCCTGACTCCTCTTCGTAAAAGTTAAACCTTGCCAGCAGCATGTGTCAGTGTCCAGTGATTGTCCCTTGGGTGGAGGGGAGTGACATACTCATTCACTGAATCCGACCAGAAGCCAACTGGCAAGGAAATCTAGGTGATGAAATCTGGGGAGATAAAAGTCTTAGGAAAGGGAAGCACACAGAAGGGCAGAGAAAATACAAGGTAGATGGAAGAATGGAGAGGGACCAACCTGCCTTTCTACGAGGTTCTATCAGTTTACCCTTCTGCAGGGTATATACCACCAGTGTTATACCATGTATAACATGCCTATTAATCTGTTTCTTCTCCAATACAGTACGTTATCAAAGCATTGAATCATTTTCTGTCTGATAGTTGAAACATGTAACACTTCTTTGTGTATGTGCATTAATGATATATTTTTAATGACTTAAGATCTATGTATATGTTTATTCTTTGAACATCAGTATTTTCACATCCTTTGCCTCTCTGTTCCATTGGAGGGACTTTTTTTCTTATCGGCTTCCAGTGCTGTCTATAAAGAGAACCAACCTTTTACTTCTGTGCCAGCTTTTAGAGTTTTTTCTGTTTTCCTTTTGCATTGTTTATTTATTTTTTTTTCTGGTGCAGTCTTGTTTTTGTGTTGTCAAATTTATCATTTTTTCATGCAGTGTGGATATTATGCCACACCTCTTCCCTCTGTATGTTGAGGTTTTATATATGTTTTTTTCTAGTAATTGCATTATTAAAAAAAAATATATATATATATATCTTTGAACCCAATGAAATTTATTTAAGTATAAAGTTTGAAATATTCCACTCCAAATCCTTACCGCTTTTCCTCACACCAGCTGTTGAATAAACACTTCTAATCTCTTGATTTTTTTTTAAATTTCATTTTTATCAAGTGCCAAATTCTTACATATGTTTTGGTTTAATTCTGGACTTTCTACCCCACGCCTTATTTTGCCAATTTGTTCACTCCCCAGCTCCACTCTGCTGAGATGACATACTTTATTGTGAGGCAGACCACAATTTATATTTACTTATATATTTTTCTACCATTATTGCATAAACTTGTGTATTCTACTTCGGATAAATTGTGAATGCCAGTACGGTGTTTTTCAGTTCTTAAAAAAAAAAAAAAAAAAAAATTCCACAAAGAAAGAATAGGAGGTAAGGGGACCATTTAGATTCTTCTCCATTTTCTAACACAATTTTCAGTAGTTTGGAAAAAATCTTCTGTTTTTTTTTTTGCCTTCAGACTTTTTTCAGATATTTTTTATTTTTTTTTAATTACCACCTGGTGTAATTAAGAAATGAGATTTTGGCAAGAATTACTACTTTTGTAACAATTGTTGGCCTATGGGTTCACCCAAGGATTGAAGAATGATCTGCATTTACAGAAATCTAGCTTTTTAGGTCCCTAATTCTAGAATAGAATCTAATTCTCCATGCTCAGAGTCGGTATTCAAAAGCCAGTTTTGTGCTTAGTAGTTGAGTGATCTTTGGCAAAGTTTTTTTGTTTTGTTTTGTTTTACTTCCCCTGTGTCCTTTTTTTTTTTAAATATAAAATGAAGATGATAATGGGTAATGAAGAGGATTATCATGCATTATAAAATTGGGTTCAAGCTCCAGACTCAGCCTTTACTTGTTTGTGACCTTAACCAAGTCCTTAACCAAGTCCTTTAAACTCCCCCAGCCTGTTTCCTCATCAATAAAATTGGACATAGCCATTTGGAATAGTAAATCCTCTCTTATAAGTTGGTTGTAAAGGACCAATCTGTGTTTCTGGTCTTTCTAATATACCACACAAAATGGAATTTATGATAGTGTTAATAGACCTGGTTGCTGAGGAAGGAGAGAGAGAGAGAGAGACAGAGACAGAGACAGAGAGACAGAGAGAGAGAAGGGAGAAGCACTTGGCTTTACATCCTTTGAAGAGTGCAGGGGTTTGGACACCACATCAACCTCTTGCTCCCTTACCCTGCCATCTAGCATCCTAGACCAATTTTGCTCTGATGCCCAGGTAGCACACGTACTACTACCTTACTTGATTGGATTCAGCTACATCTTCAATCTTGTTAAACTATATAGCACCACAAAGCCAACTCCAAGAAAGGTTAACTGAGGCCCTCAGATTGATTGAAAGTGGTTGTCAGTGGTGTTGTCCCTCCCACGTACAATGGGTTTTCATTAGGATTTTGTTGTCTTCCTTAGAGTGGTTGAAAACATTCACATGATGGATTAATCAATTTCCAAGTTAATGCATTCACATGTGGTAATGACTTGCTCAAACGCCTCTCTGGCTGTCTGAATGGGCGTTAAGGAATTAAGTAGGACAGTGGAGGAACCCCACATTCAATTAAAAAAGAAAGTTGCAAAGTGTTTTTATCTAACCTAGAAAATGAACCAAGGAGGATAATTTCCTTTCACCCCACCATGATATATAAAAGGTTAAAAAAAAAAAGCTGAACCCATAAAAAAATATAACATCATTTACATCTTCTAAATTGCAGTGCTATTGGATGCATCATTAACTATAAATGGGTTGCAATAAAAACATTAATTAGTATAAAAACAGCCCCAAAAAAGCAAGGTTTCAAATTCATTTTGGTTCTTTTCAGAAGGATAGAAAGTCACATATTTATATATTTACATATAACTAGGAATAGCTAAATCATTTATCTGTAAAGAAAGCAAAAGGAGGATATAGAGAGAGAACCAACCAAAGTGACCATTTCCATAAACCACAACTGCATTTCAGTCATGGGCGATCCTTCTCCTGGTTATTACACTCATAAAATGCCCATAAAAATGGCATCATGCAGTTCCATATTTATAGTCCTGTCAATGTCCCACAGATCAAATTGGTTGAGTTTACAAGGCAAGAGATTATTTTTTTCCCCCATTTTAAGTGCTATCCCTCTCTGTGTCCTCTGGACTCTGCATGCTGCTCTGCTCCTCTGATAATTTTACAGGCTGGGGCACACTGACAAGTCTGTAATTAAAGCTTTGATGGTGGTGGAGGGCTCGCTGAAGCCCACACCTCAGCCCATCCTGCTCTCATCCATTTTATAGTTTTGAGTTCAGTGACCAGCTGAGCTTCAGCTGGGAGGAGGCAGTTTGGAATGGAAAATGATGTTTTGGGGATGTTCCCATTTGCAATTATCACTGGCCACCGAAGGCTTAATAGGTCAGGGTCTGTCACTGAGGGACGTGAACATTCTGGCTCAGCACACTGGGTCTATGGGATGCTACAGGTATTAAAAATAAAGACCTGCTGCTAAATAAAACTTTTTCACTTCTGAGCGTTACCTCTTTGAAGAATGGGGATATTCCTCTTTTTTTCCTTATGGCAGAAGAAGTAAATTTGAGGAAGCAACAGTAAAGTTCCAGAGGAAATTTTGGGGGAAGTTGAGACCTTTCAAGGAGAGTCCTTCTCAAGGGTAGAACTTCATCCACATTACTGTGCCTGTTTTTGAGGGAAAAGCTGCCTATGTATCCCTTCCCTGCTTTGAAGTGTTCATCTTCTCTCTCATCCAATGCTGAACCCAAGAGAAGAGGCCACAGTGCAGCAAGCCACAGAGCTTCAGGCCACCCATGGCAGCCTGGTAACATGCATGCCAAGAGCCTGTGATCACAGACCCAGAAATATTGCCCTTCAAAAGCCATAGTCCCCAGTGCAGTATGCTGGGGTCTGAACAATGCGAGCGAGCATTTTCATTTGTAAGATGTCAAGAGCCCATGAGACATGAAGCAGTTAGGTGCAGTTGAATGACCATCTGTGGGAGATAGGGTGGGGAAGACGAGTCCCAAAGAGCCTGTGTCCAAAGGACTAGAGGTAAAAACTAATCCAAAGCAGTTGATTGGTCGCTTCCTTTTTTGTGTCCTCTCTTCACACTATTTCGATTTCCATCCTGGTGCTTTTCAGACTTGGTTGCACTTCTAAACTAGGGGCTTTATGTCACTATAAGACCTTGAGGGGAGACGATGTTTGTTATTTTCCTTTCTATCCCAAATAACCAAGGTGGTGCTTGGCTCAATAGAACACCATGTAATAATGGCCAATTGATTATTAAGAACATGGACAGGGGATCCCTGGGTGGCGCAGCGGTTTGGTGCCTGCCTTTGGCCCAGGGCGCGATCCTGGAGACCCGGGATCGAATCCCACATCGGGCTCCCGGTGCATGGAGCCTGCTTCTCCCTCTGCCTGTGTCTCTGCCTCTCTCTCTCTCTGTAACTATCATAAATAAATAAAAATTTAAAAAAAAAAAAAAAAAAAGAACACGGACAGTGGAACCAAATAGACCTGGGCTTCAGTCATGATCTACTATCTACCTATTAAGAGCTTGCTCAGCTTGAGCACCAGGATATTACTAATAAAATTATTATTTTAATTAATTATTATTGCTAACATGTATTCAGTGTTAACTATGTGTCAGGTATTGATGAGTTTTTTACATGTATATCTTATTTAATTCTCATTTAAAAACTTTGTATCATACATATGATTTTATCCCCATAATTCAGTTAATAAGTAGTAAGGCATACATAATACCACTCATTTAAATTATAATATCTGACCCATATTAGTTATTTAATAAATATTGCAAATAGAAATGCCTGGGTGGCTCAGTGGTTGAGTGTCTGCCTTTGGCTCAGGATGTGATCCAGGAGTCCAGGGATTGAGTCCCTCATCACGCTCCCCATAGGGAACCTTCTTACCCCTCTGCCTATGTTTCTGCCTCTCTCTCTGGTCTCTCATGAATAAATAAATAAAATCTTAAAAAGAATGGACAAATATGTAAAGTACTTAAATTGTTTTTTATTTGTTCGTTTTTCCATCTTAGTTTGAGTAAGGAAGTTAATGTTGAAGTCAGATAAACAGAACCTCAAGTGTCCCCATGCATTAGTTATCTGTTACTATGAAATCATCCCAAAACTTAGAGGCTTGAAACAGCAATAAACATTTATTATCTTACATAGCTTTTGTGGGTCAGAAATCCAGGAGCAGCTTGGCTGGGTGTTTCTGGCTCAGGATCTCTCATGAAATCATAGTCAAGATTTTGGCTGGGATTGCTCTCGTTTGAAGATTTGCCTGGAACTAGAGAGTCCACTTCCAAGATGGCTCTCTCAGATGCTTGACAAGTTATTCTGATTGTTGGCAGAAGGCTCCAGGTCCTTGCCATATGGATGGTTCCATAGGGCGGCTTGAGTATGCTCACAACATGGCAGCTGGCATTTCCCAGACTGGGTGATCCAAGAGAAGGCGAGGAGAAAACCACTTACACTTTTATGACCTAGCTTTGAAAGTCATGCTCTGCCATTTTTTGCACTATTTCTTTAGTTGAAGCTCTATTCGAGATCATGAAAATTAGGAGGCAGGAATCACTGGAGGCCATCTTGGAAAGTGGAAACAGAAAGATCACAGGGTCAAATCTGTGTGTTCAGGACTGAGGGTGTAAACCATGCAAAAGTGACAGAAGCCAGATTTTAGGTAGCTCTGGGTGTGTGGTTCTGAATGGGGAATATGGCTTAAGCGGTCTTTCTTCATAGACACATACCTTCTCTGAAAACTTGTATGCTCTTTTTGAATGGTTGGATGGGTAGAAGTAGAGAACATGAATGCATCTATCTCAGATATATTGATAGGGAAGGTGTATAAATAAGTCAAATTCTTCTAAATAAAATTTGAAAGTTAGTGATCTGGTTAGCAAAGATGCAAAAGACAATGTGTTGCTGATAATACCAATAACTGGCCCAAAGGTGGTGTTGGTGAATTGAACCTACAATTTCAGTAGAAATAAAAGGGAAAAAAAGACATAGTATTAATCAGGAAGTATTAAATACCTGGTTCCAAAAACCAAAATTGCTATTCAGCAATATCTTTGGGGGGTGTGTGTGGAGTGATGATATTTAGATCAGAAAATCTGGGTCAAATATATCCCCCCAAGGAATTAACAAGCCTTTATCTTTCTTGAGCAAAAAATAGTAGAGAAGGGAGAAAAAGTGAGAAAGATTTTGAGCAAGGAATACATAATTTCTGCACAGAGGTTATAATATTTTTATTATTTTCTGGCTCAAGTGGTTGACCCGCACTCATGGTTAAGTTCAGAGGTTGATTTTGCAGTGGCTCATCAAATTATATCTTTAAGTTCAGAGTCACAAGGGCCCTTCCTCCCATCGACACTTTTTCTTTTTTTTTGCAGTCATACTGAGGAACAAAGCTGGTTCTGCAATCCAGAATAATTTATTCTTCATTAGTCTAAGCTATGACTTGTTCATGATTACATTCAATTTCAATGTTTACAGATTCATTTTCATAATATTTCCTCTGGGTTTATTATTTCCATTTGTAAAAATTCACTAAGTCCTCTAAATCAGGGTAAGCTGGTGTAATTTGCCAGGGGCCATTGCTCTGACTCACTCTGGGCCTAGAGCTTTGCAACAGCAGATAGATGATGCTCTACTTGAGAGAACTTGACTTTCACACCCTGTGGAGAGCTCCTCAGGGGCTCTTTTGCTTGTCTCAGACTTCTATGAAATAGGTTTTATGATGTGTTAGGAGGTGAGAATGGGCTTTGAGAAAACAGGTGGCTTTGGCATGTCATGGATAACCATGCTTTGGTTTTCTCAACATGGTGTTTGCTGGGGCATGGCTTCCTCCCTGCACCAGACCATCCACATGGTTACCATGGCAATTGCCATGTTAAGTACATTGTAAAACTCTTCTTAATGGTTGTGGGTTGGGCAATGTCTTATTTATTTTTCTGTTTCTATATATTGCTTCCAAAGGTCTAGGTTTGGAAAATGGGCATTTGTAGGGTAATGTATTCAGTCATTCCTTTGTCTCTTCAGGCCACATTTTCTAAGAACATAGAATATATTAGGTACCAGGTTGGCTTCCAAGGATACAATATTTTTATTCTCCAGTTGTTGAGAGTCAGTCTATTGTTGCTTCCCCGTAGCATCTTCCACTCTTAAATTTATTTTACTTTATTTTTATGTAATCTCTACACCCAACATGGGGCTTGAACTTACAACCCTGAGATCCAAAGACACACACTCTACAAACTGAGGCAGCCAGGCATCCCAGCATCTTCCAATCTTATACATTTGGTCCATCAGCAAATAAATGACAGGGTTAATTGCTGTTATTAATATATCTATATTAATGCCATTTTTTAGAAGTTTTCTTCACGTCCTCTTTGGATAAGCTATATGGATTTCCTCTGATAATGGACATGAAAGTATCCATTCTGATTGTCTAAATAGGCCCCCCAAATTGCCTATGAACATATATCAGAACCAAGATAGTCTTTAAATTTCTTTCCCAAGAATTTGATTCCATGGCAGGCTTTATTAATTGAGTCTATTTCAGTCTAAAGTAACAAAACACCTGATTTCAACTGACTTGACCACAAAAGGGAACATATTGCCTTATGTGACTCATCCACCCAGAAACCATCTGACTTCAAGCATGATTCCACAGGTCATCAGGATGTGGTTCCTTTAGCTCTCTGTGTCTTGGCTCTGCTTTCTCGGTACTGATCTCATTCTTTTTTTAGAAAAGATTTTACTTATTTATTTGAGACAGAGAGACAGAGAGAGACAGAGATAGCGAGAGAGAGCATGAGTGAGGAGGAGAGGGAGAAGCAGACTCCCTGCTGAGCAGGGAGCCTGATGCAGGGCTTGATCTCAGGACCCTGGGATCATGACCTGAGCCAAAGGCAGATGCTTAAGCAACTGAGTCACCCAGGCACCCAGCATCTCAATTCTCCAATAGGTTTTTAGAGTCACCAATTGGCTTAACGCAGCTCTTAGACTGCACCTTACCTGGTTCAGATCCAGCGTGAAAACCACCATGTGAAGTATGACCATTCAAAGTCATGAAATTCCCTCTGACTGGATTAGCTTAGGTCATGAGCCCACTGCTGGGCCGTTCTGTTTTTTGAAGCAATTCCAGCAAATGATTTTCTACCCTAAAAATTACCTCAAGGGGGCAGTCTTCTATGTTTCCCCTCAGTACATTTCACTGTATCATGACTGATGTTTAAGATTAACTAGCTATTACTTTACTCCATTGTGCCTTAGCATATCCTTCCTTCTTATCAGATAAGTAGATCTAAAGCTTGGACTTTTTTTATTTTTTAACAGGGAGCCCAGAAGTCACTGCTCTTTAAAGTCACTGCTCATTTAATTTTGACAGTAGCTCCTTGTCAGCAGAGTGTGAACCATCTTTAAAGCTGCTTTTCAACAGTGTCCCAACTATCCAGGTGTACTACCATTTCCCCAGCTGCCCTGGACCTTCAGCCAGTCTCTGCCCTACTCTTTCACGTGGCACTCATAGACGCATGACTTCAGGGAAGCTCATTTGCCATCTGTAAAATGGGGATGATAATGCATATCCTCCTGGATGTGGAGGGATTGCATGTGAATGTCCTTTGTAAACTGTGAAATCGAACTCAGTTTTAAAAGGGCACTGCTGTTAAAGCAAAGCCAATATCTAATGGAAGGGCTAAGATCTGGCTTATTTCATGTAAAGCCAGGCAGTTTCTGAATTAATGTGCTGCCACCACTGCTGTGCCTGAGCCCTCACCAGCCACCAGAATGTGCTCCTCTGTGACTGATGTCACACTAGAAATAGCTGGGCATGGTACGCTAAATGGGGTGGCTTCTAAAGGACCATTATGCTTTACAGGATGTTTCACATTTTCATTCCTCAGATAATTCTCTGCTCTCCAAAATCCAAGACTTGACTTAACCAGTTTCCTGAGCCTGGGATGTTCTTCCTTTCTACAAGTACTTGCCAAAGTCGTATTGTTCTCGTGCTTTTCAGAAAACTCCATCAATCTTCCCTGCCCTAGCCCACTCATAGAGAAACCTCCAGGTCCTCCCATATCAAAGACAAATTTCTTGGTCTTTTTTAAAAATTATACCGGTGATGTCTTATCTCTCTTTTGCTGATGATTTAAGTTCTTGAAAGTCTTTCTTGCTAGATATTTAATGCTTCAATGTCAAGGATTGTTTTTATTCACCTCTATATTTCCAGTGCCTGGCATGGTTGTGATGCTCAAATCAGGAAGGAAGGAAGGAAGGAAGGAAGGGTGGGAGGAAGGGCAGAAGGAAGGAAGGAAATCAAATATATGTGAATGAGCATCCTTTCCTTGGCCACCCTGAACACTTCTGCAAGGAAGAGAATTAATTTTCATGCCAGGTCATGAAGCAGCCTTGCATCTAGGCTGTGTCCACCCACATATACTAGAGCTTATATTGGCAGCACCCCTTGAAAACAACAGACATTCAACCCATAGCTATCTCTCCTTTCCCTGAGCTTCACTCCAATCCCACCCCATTGTTAGAATGCTTTATGGCTTACCTGGAATTGAGGGGCCTCTATCCAGCTGACCACCTTATACTTAGGTCTAGTAGAACAATCATATTGCATTTATCCTTTTAAAAAAATTATTTTCTGCAAGTCTGTGTTCTGTACTGGATCATGAGCTGTGAACCAGAAGGAAGTATATTGTGTACTTTTCCTGATTCAGTGATATTAGCTGATATCTCAGTGAAATTTTAGGAAAACAGGTAGGGACCACAAGAAGCAGTAGAGGTAGACATGTCAAAAGATATAGATGCAGAGATAAAGAAACAGAAATATTTCATTGGGGTAGGATCTGCCCACCTTTGGCTTTGTCCCTTTCTGTTTGCCTCCTTAATGTGTGTGCACATGCAGGAGTGTACATGTGTGTGTGTGCATGCACACGACGTTTATTGAATCTCCCAGACACAACGTTAGATCTTTTGTATCAGAATTACTAGGCTTCACAATCTCATGTGAAGGCATGATTTATATCCCCACTTTTGTTGAAGAAATAAGTATTTATCAGAAGACAGAGTCCAGGGGCACCTGGGTGGCTCAGTTGGTTAAGTGTTGGACTCTTGGTTTTGGCTCAGGTCAGTATCTCAGGATGGTGAGATCGAGCCCCAAGTTGGGCTCTGCACTCACTGTGGAGTCAGCTTGAGATTCTCTCTCCCTCTCTCTCTGCCTCTCCCCCCTGTGTGCACACTCTCTCTCAAATTAATAAATAAATATTAGAAGACAGAAGCTATTTTCCCAAAGTGTCCAGTGGTAAGCCAGGACTCAAACCCATACTAGTTGCAATTCAAAAACCATGTTTCTTTCATGAAGCCATCTTTGTTCTCTAGCCTGACTACAACCTGGTTTCAAAATCACCTCTTCCCAAACCCCTCTTCACTTTCTTCATAAACAAGGTGCTCCTTTCTCTTCTTTTGCCTTTCTTCCATAATCCTATTTAGTCAAAGTTAGACTTATCCTGGGAATATCATCATGTTGGCCCCGACAGCTTCATTATATGTGCCAAAGACATCATGTTAGAAAATTATACATTCTGGCAAGAAAATCTCCACTGTATCATTTTCAGATCAAATCCACTGAGAGTTTTGCATGTTAACGGATCAAAAGAAAACCCACAGAACGTCAGTGAGGTGTCACTCCTCTAATATGAAACCTCTCACTGCTACCTGCTGCTCAAATATTTTTTAAGCAAACAATTACTTCACACAATACATCTCTCAAATTCTGTGCTCCCCAGTTGAAACTGGAGTCCGCATAAGAAGAGGAACCAAAGCAGGACTGTCTTTTTTTTTTTTTTTTTTGCTGCTATAAAAGTGATTGTTTATTCATTTTAAATAGGTAGTAATGTTGAAATACTTATATAAAAATTGAGAAGGTGGACCAGGGTTTTTATTTCAGTGGGCGACCACAAGTCACTCATTCAATTTTTCCTAATCACAAAGGAAGTGGCAAGAGCTATTAACATGGATGAAATTTCTACTTTGTAATTCAACATTTTTTTTAAGATTTAATTAATTCATTCATGAGAATATACAGAGAGGAGAGAGAGGAGAGAGAGGAGAGAGGCAGAGACACAGGCAGAGGGAGAAGCAGGCTCCATGCAGTGAGCCCTGACATGGGACTCGATCCTGGGTCTCCAGGATCAGGCCCTGAGCCACCAGGGCTGCCCTGTAATTCAACATTTTAAGATCACATTTTCCATGTGTTATAAAAAATATTTTATTTAAATTCAATTTGCCAACATATAGTGTAACACCCAGTGCTTGGCCCATCAAGTGCCCTCCTCAGTGCCCATCACCACGCACCCCCTCCCCTCTCCCCCTCCCCTTCTACAGCTGTTCATTTGTTTCCCAGAGTTAGGAGTCTCTCATGGTTTGTCTCCCTCTCTAATTTTTCCCCCATTCAGTTTCCCTCCTTTCCCTTATAATCCCTTTCACTATTTCTTATATTCCATATATATATACACCACATCTTCTTTATCCACTTACTTTAAAAATTTATTTTAGAGTGTGTTTAATTTACAAAGTCCTACAGTTTTCTGAGCTTCGACACAAACCACTCCTATCCCATCACCCATTCTACAGAGACAGTCACGTTGAAACCTTTCTGTTCATTTGTCTAAATGACCTATTGCTTTTGTCCACTCAAACGGCCATCACAAAATATCACAGACTAGGTGGCTTGAACAACAAACATTTATTTCTCACAGTTCTGGAGGATGGAAGTGTAGGAGCAGGAGGCCTTCGTGGTTGGGTTCTGGTGAGGCATGCTTCCTGATTCCCAGACAGCTTTTTGTTGTGTTCTAATGTGGGAAGGGGCCAGGGAGCTCCCTGTGGTCTCTCTTATCAAGGCACTAATCCATCATGACGTTGCCTCCATCATGACCTCATCACCTCCCAAAGGCCTCCTCCAGTACCATCCCAGTGGGGATGAGGTTTCAATGTATGAATTTGGGGAGAACACAAACATTCAGTTGGTAGCACCTGTGTATACTGACACCGCCCCATTATTTAGTGTTTGTCCTTTCACTTCCCATAATAGAACATGAGGCTTGTTCGCTTTCACACCCATGCACATGCATACTCCATGTTCTCACCTCCCCAACACATAGTGTTTATGTGATTGCGATTTCACTACACAGATGACATTAACAGCTGATGCCACGTATACTCTGTTCTGTGTACGATGCCATGTATATTATGGTTATTTCCTTTTCCTACCTTATGTTTCCTTTTCCTCGAAGTTATTATTTTGTTTGATTTGCCTGTTTGCTTACTTTTCATATAACGTTCTTACGAATTCTAACCAGATTCTGCCCCTGTTGTACAAATCTCTCAAAATATTTGAATAATTAGTCTGTGATTTTATCTCTTTTGAAAGACACTCTCCCACAGCCTTCTGGTCTGTTTTCAATTCCCCTAGTTGCTCCCTAGAATTACGGTCCAGCTGTCAACTTCAGTGCTTCCTTTGCCATCGACCTGGGGATTACCCTTGCCTCTCTCACAGTGAATTCTCAAGTGTTTTCAATCCTATCCTACCCTTTCTTTGGCTTATTCCTTAGTTTGGGTGGAGCACATTTTCTTTTAGCTTCCTGGTAGTAGGTGACTTGGATGAAAAACACTTGAGATTTTCCATAACAAATTTGTTCTACCCTCATACTTAATTGATTACCTAGCACTTGACTCTTGAACAACATGGGTTTGAACTGCATGGATCTACCTATATGGGGGATTTTATTTTCCCCTGATAAATACAACATAGGACTGCAAATGTATTTTCTTTTATGATTTTCTTTTCCTTTCACTAGCTTACTATATTGTAAGAATACAGTCTATAATACATATAATATACAAAATATATATTAAATGGCTGATTATGTTATTGATAAGACTTATGGCCAGCAGTAGACTGTTACTAGTTAAGTTTTTGGGGAGTCAAAAGTTAGATACAGATTTTTGACTACATGAGGGTCAGCACCAAGCCCCATATTTTTCAATTATTATACTTTGAATTCTAGGATGAAATACTTCTGACATCAGAATTGGAAAGTCACTATTTCATATCTTCTAGATTTCATTATTACTGGTGAAAGGCCCAGTTCTAATCTATTCTTGATCCTTCATATGAAAATGTTTTCCCCTTTCTCTTTGGAAGCTGATGAGATTTGCCTAGCCTCAGAGTAGCTGTATTCCCTTTCTGTCACTGCATGACAAATTACCATAAACTCTGTGGCTTGAAAGAACACTCATTTTTTGGTCCACAGCTCTGTAGGGGCATAAGTCTGTCATGGTATGGGTGGGTTCTCTGCCCAGGGCATCGCAAGACCGAAATCAAAGTGTCAGCCTGGCTCACACCCAGAACTGGCTCGGTTCTTGCCTGGACACTTTGAAAAAATGTCTTCCAAACTCATTCTTGGAATTTGGTTCCTCCCTCTTATAGGACCATTTCCTTGCTGCTTGTCAGCTGGGGATTCTTTGACATATGACTTCTTCCATATTGAGGCCAACAGCAGTGTGTCAGATCCTTGTGTGCTTGCAGTGTCTGTCTTCCTTTTCTGAACTGGTCAGAAGAAGCTTTTTCTCTTAAAAGGCTCGTGTCAGACCGCTTGATGTTAGATCAAGCCCACTGGGGTCATCACCCTATTTAATGTCAACTATGCAGGTAATATAGCCTAATCATAGAAATAAAATCCATCCTATTCCTAGACCAGGGCAGGGGCACAAGGAAGGGGGATCTTGGGGACCCTCTGAGCTCTGCCTGCCAGGGTCCTGAAATACTATGATGATGTGCCTCTGTGCACCAGAGTGCTCCCCCCACCGTGCTGAGCTTTAAGTGGACACCTTCAGTCTTAGAATTCCAGTCAGGGAACTGAAGTTCTCCTGAACTATTTATTCCAAACTCCATTGATTAGTTCCATTTTCACTGTTCTTTTGCAACATCTGCATTGGTCCTCCAATCTTCTTATTGTTTCTTTCTTGTTTCTCCTCTCTTAGCTTTTGTGCTTTACTTTCTGGGAGAATCATTTAACTTAAGCCTCCAAGTTATGCTGCCCTTTTTATTCATTTCTGAAATTATATCTAATTTCCAAGAGTTCATGGTATTATCTTCTTTAGAAAATGTGTATTTCTTTTCATGTATCAGAGGTACAGGATATTCTGTGATCTGTCCAGGGTTATTAATGACAATTTTTCTTTTAACTTTATTTTTTATTTTTTAAGATTTATTTATTTATTCATGAGAGACACACAGAAAGAGAGAAAGAGGCAGAGACAGACAAAGGGAGAAGCAGGCTCCATTCAGGGAGCCCAATGCGGGACTCGATTCCAGTTTCCAGGATCAGGCCCTGGGCTGAAGGTGGCGCTAAACCGCTGAGCCACCCAGGCTGCCCTCTTTTAACTTTCCTTCTCTAAATTGTTTTGTTCTGTTTGTTCTCATCCTTATCTTTTTTATTGAATGCTTTTTGAATGCCAGGGGATCTGTGAGTGTATTTGGCATATTTGGGAATCAACACGTGGGTAAATCTTGTTTATTGTATTTCACACTATAGCTTTGTATGATGAGTGCAATTGGATGAGATGTGATCCTGACAGAAACACATGATTAATACTCCCCTAATCTTGTAACCTGAAAAGAGTGGGACAGGGCATAAGAATTTTTTTGTTGTTGCTTTGTTTCGTTTTGTTTGTTTTAGAGAGAAGGAGGTGGAGGAGCAGAGGGTGAGAGAAAATCTCAAGCAGGCCCCATAGCCAATACCCAGCTCAATGGAAGGCTTGATCTCACAACCTTGAGATCATGACCTGATCCAAGATCAAGAGTCAGACACTTAATCAGCTAAGCCACCCAGGCACCCCAAGAACTTTTTTGTTCATTCACTGGAATAATTTGTATTTCAGCCTTTTAACCAAATAGGAATAGTGTAAGGGAGGACTTTAAGAGTTTGAGGGAATTAGGATAGACTTACTTGGATTAGATTCCTAATACTGGAAGTCCTTAGCTGAAATATGTTGATCAAGTCAATGAACTTCTTGGAGATTCAGTCTTGCCATCTGTAGAGTATCATCTATCACATAAAGTTGGTGTGTCACATGAGATGACACACAGAATGCCTTGCACATGGAAGTGATTCTGTGAATCAAAGCCATTGGTATGGTGAAATGTGTTACATGGTTCTTCTTACTACTCTCCTTATTTATGAATATATTAGAATATCTAATACAGTTCCTGACATATTACTAATGTTCTTTATTGTCCATGTATTGGACTCTCCATCCCCTGGGGGATTGGATAGTGATGGACTGACTCATGGTTATATAGACCTTCTACCAACCATCATGTCAACCAATACTTCACTCTATTCATTGTATTTCCACTCACATTATTTCATTTCACTTTAATTGATAAATTTTCTATTTTATTAAAAATAGTTCATGCATATGCAGAAACTGGCTTATATATAATATACAATAATTATATATAATATGTACTATATACAATGTGGCATATATTATACATGTTATATATGTTTTATAATATTTATCTTTATGTAAATATAGATATAGATATATGAATGTTTACATTAGCTGTAAGTGCATACTTCATAATTGCCAATCTTTGCATATGAGTGAGCATTTCCTTGAAGCTTAGAGGACTGCAGTAGTTTCTTGAGGTCAGTGTCATGGTGGCAATTTCATGGAGTCTTAAAGGTTGAATAGAATTTAGACATAAAAATAAGGGGTAGCGGTTTCACAAAGAATGAAAGAAAAGCTGCAGGAAAGCACTAGCAGTGTCAGGGGGAGGGGCAAGCATTAAAACATTGCTCAGAGCCACCACCTTATCACAGTAGCCAAGAAGAAGGCTCAGACTCTTTCTACTACTTACAAAGGTAAATGCTTGTAGAGCATATGGTTTGGACATCATCCCGCTAGTACTCCCTATAGCAAAGGATTAATTTAAAGGCTGGAAAAAATCTGGTGAAACAAATGGGCACTACTTTGACCTTTTAATGGAAGAAAAACAGTTTTTGGTAGCACATACTTCAACAATTGTACTGAATTGAATGATTAATCAAACAAACACATTTTTAAAAAGATTTTGTCTATGTATTTGAGAGAGAGAGCATGAGCAGAGAGTGGGGCAGACTCTTCTCCAAGTGGGAGCCTGCCATGGGGCTCAATCTCAGGACCCCAAGATCATGACCTGAGTGAGATCATGACCTGAACCAAAGTCAGACTCTTAATTGACTGAGCCACCCAGGCACTCAGCACTCCTCAAGCAAACACATTTAAGCTCTAATTATCTGTTAGGTAGCATGCTTAACAGTTGTGATATGTTGGTGAACAAGACAGACTTGGTCTGGGCCCCCAAGGAATTCAATCTGATAGAGACAAGTACACAGACCATCACAGTGCAGTGTAATAAATGACCGATTCCCTATCAGGGGAAAGAATCCTTCTCACGATAATGACAAAACTAGCAAAAGCTTAAGAATGAATGTAACAAATAAGAAAGTCCTACATGAAAAAAAAAGATACAACTTGGCTGATGGACACAAAAGAAGACTCAGGCCAATGGAGAGACATAATTTTTCTGGAAGGAAAGAGTCAATATTGTAAATACGGCAGCTCTCCCAAAACCAGTCTATAAACTCAATACAAATCAAAATAAAATTTTGTTAGGATTTCCAATGGAATACACTAAGCCAACTGTTCCAGTTTGGGTTTTCCAAGAAACACCTGCAAGATGGAATTGGATTTGTATGAGATTTATGGTGATGGGGTGGGAGTGATAAGATAAGAGGGGGCAGGGAGAGGGGAGAGCTTGTGAGAGATAAGAGGGGGCAGGGAGAGGGGAGAGACCCTCAGGTCATGATTCATGTCTGACACCCAGGGACTGGAGGTAGGGAGAAGGATGATAGGAAGAGTCTCAATATACATCCCTGTTCTTGAGGCAGTTTTTGCCAGGGCAGTGGGAAATACCTGAGCAAATGTTGCCCACTGGCACAGGGAGAAAAAGATGAGCACTAGTAACCATGCCGTGTTCTCGTGTTCTCATTTTCCTGAAGGGTTAGTGGTTGGGGCTGTTGGTCAACTATGCTCCTTTGTATAGAGTCCATTCCCCTAAATATGACCAGAGCAAGTGCTCCTGAAGGGGATCTGAGAGGAGACTTTCTGGCCTGCCATAGTCCATGCTTCATGCCATACGGATTCCCCATACTCCAGGCATCTTGTAGACCTCTTTTCCTGAAAAGAAACTTGCATGAAGGAGCTTCACGGGACAAACTACAGCCTCAGTTACTACAGTTGATTTGGGGGCTATAAGTAAGACTTATGCTTCCCTTCTTCGATGTCTATTTTATTTTAAATCCTCCTCATCCTCAATATTACATCTACTGGTCTTGGTGACAACTTGGTGGGGTGACCCAAACCTTCATTTCTGAAGGGGTCCTGAGCCCTTGCTAATCACACACTTTTCAGACCAGCCTTGCTGTACATGTCCAGTCATGATGACCAGGAGAGAGAACACAGGAGGCACCCAAGGGAATCATGTGTTCCATGCACATTTCTCCCCATTCCCAATGTGTACAAGCAGCCCTGTATCCTTCTGCTGATCCGTGTCTCTTCTAAGATTGTGGCCTCTCCTTCTGGTGGTCTCTAGGCACAAGAAAATGGTAGCAGCAGCAGCAGCTTATGGTTTGAAAGCACTCCTGATGTTGACTGGCAAGAAGGCACTGCCTTTGCAAAATACTCCTTGTGGGTCATTGTGACAATGGAAATTAGGGCTATTCCTACTTTCATCCTTGGTTCCTGAGTCTCTATATTCTTCGCACTGGGACACAGTGCCTACAGACATCTCTGCTTTAAGGCATAGACTACATCTGGAAGGATGGCAGCCAGTCCTTGCATAGTGTTGTTTCCAAGTCAGCCCTTTAGTTCTGTTATCAGGAGGCTATTCCAGTGAACTGTGGTTGGCTACTTTGGGATGAAAAAGTATGTGATATGACCAGTGGGTTCTACAGTTATGAGCTCACTCCTGCATCTTTTCTGTAGTCAACTAGGGGTAGACTGTGGTAGAGCACTTTATTGCATGGACTCTATACCTGTGCGTCAAGAATTCCATGATCTTTCAGGAGATTATGGTGCTAGATAAGGCTCCTTAGTCAGGAAATGCAAACCTCTAGCCAGAATTGGCATCTATCCTTATGAAGACAAAACTGGTCATTCCAGGATGAAAGCGAGTCAGTGTAGTCAACTTTCCAGTCCCTGTATTGATGATATATTCCTCTTTAAGAAATTACTCCAAAATTTAGCAGCTTAGAACAACAAACATTTATGATCTCCTAACATGAGAATAAGAATTCCGGGATCAGCTTACATGGGTCGTGCTGGTATGGAGTCTCTCAACCTGTTACCTGGGGCTGCCATGATCTGACAGCTTGACCAGAGCTGGAGAGTCCATTCCCCTAAATATGACCACAAACCTTTTGTGGGCCAAGCCTCTCTTTGGTTGCTTCTTTCTTTCTTTTTAATTAATTTATTTTTATTTATTTGAGAGAAAGAGCACAAGCGGGAGGAAGGGCAAGTGGAGGGAAAGAAGTAGGCTCCCCACTGAGCAGGGAGCCTGACCCCAGGACCCTCGGATCATGACCTGAACAGAAGGCAGATGCTTAACCAACTGAACCACCCAGACGCCCCCTTAGGTTGCTTCTTTTGTGTCATTGTGCAGAGCCTCTCATTATATGCCCAGCATCAATATGCATTGATCAGATGCTGCACATTGAGCATCATGCCAGCTTTCCTGCATGTTACTGATTGTGTCTTCATAGCTGTTAGTTAAGGAGGATTGTTATTTCAGTTTTACATCTCAGGACACTGGTGCCCAGAAAGTTGAACTAAGTTGCCAAAGGCACACAGGAAGTGGTGAAATAGGATATAGACACTGATGTTTCTGATTTCAAAAACCATCCTCTATGAAGAACTAAATTAAGTTGTATTTAATTCCTGAGTTGGAGTTGCCTCATAAATGACCTTAGTTGATAACCTGAATCTGTTCTCATGTCTATACAGTGCCCAGGTCTGCCGTGCATCCTCTGACCCCATGCTGTGGAAGTGTAGAGGTCTTCCAGGGTGACCTACCCAATTAGAAAAAGAACCAATTGTGCTATATATTAAGCTCTGAGGAGAAAAAGACCCCTTCTTAGTGTCTTCACAGTATGATGTTGTGTTTAATAACCCTAAACGTGAAAAATCAAGAACATAAAAAAATCCTAATTATACTCTCCAGGCATCTGGGGTCCAAGAATTAGCTACTTTGCTTTAGTAAAATGAGAGAACATTAGACTTAGCAGGAAACCAGAGATTCTCTAGTACAACTGGCTCTAATTTCAGATGAGCAAATGGGTTCCCAGAGAAGTAAGACGATGTACTCAAGGCTACACAGCTAGGTAACAGGAGAACTGGGCATAGAGTCCCATTTGCTTGTCTCCTGTGGAAGAACTCTTGCACCCCAGGTATTAGCAGTCCAACATGAAATATTAAGCCAGCATGACTCTTTGAAGAACAGACTGAATCTCTAAAGGTTCCATCAGATTTTGTACTTCTGTCCTCTCCCTATTCCCTCCCTGCCCCGGTATTACACTATGCATAATATGGTGGCTCAGTAAATTGTTGATTAATTATTCAACTGAAGTATAAGATTAGAATTTGCTTTAGGCATTTATAGAAGGTGGAAAATAAAGGAGGGAGGGATTTCTGCTTGCCATACCGCTAAGTAGCTCCTACCAGACACGATTCCCTCACAGATAACCACTGTGTTCACTGTAGGGGGAAGAGAACACCGCCTAGAAAGGGAATGCAAGCTGACTGACTGCAGAGGGTATAGGGAGTGACATGGAGCAAATGACCTGTTTTTCTGCATTCAGTCTGAGAGCAGGCCAGAGTCAACACTGCACTGAAGCCTGTAAGAGCAAAACATAACAAAACAAGACATCCACCTGAAACATTAAAAAAAAAAAACTTAAAAACAAAACATGAAATTTATCATCTTTCTGGCCTGTCGAACCAAAGGTCAGAGATTGGGGTGACCACATTAACTAGGAGGGAGATACCCCAGTTAGTGGGTACCTCCCTCCCAGTTAATGCAAAGAGAGGGTCAGGCAGGGAAGCCTGAAATTCTAATTCTAAACCCTGCCCAGTCTCTTGGGTGACTCAAGAACTAAGCAAGTGTGGGACCAATTCTAGCTTAGAAGGAAAGGTAAGCTGAAATCCGAGCTACCACCCAGGAGCTGGAGCTGGCAGTTTTAGTCTCATCAGATTAAGAGCCTGATTGAACAGAGCAAACAAATGAATAATCAAATAAAACCACATTTCAGAAGAACATAACAGAATCTGGAGTTTCCAAATGTAACATTAACATGGCCCGGACAGGATGAAATAATTACTCAATCAATGAAGGACAAGAGGTACCAGGAGAGAAGGAGCCACCCCTGACGTCAGCCAGAGCAGATCTGTTCATTTTCTCCTTATATTGGCTTCACAGAATGTTCCACTAATGCTGCTCAAAGGTGGTTTTAAAACCTTGGAAGTGGATGATTTCCAAGGTGGTTTCTATCTCTAGCATTCAGTGGGCCTGTTATCCAGTCTGTAGACTTGGAAGGAATCCTCAGAAAAGCCCTGCTTTGTAGTTTGTAACACAGATGTCAGTGAGAGTGAGGCAATGCTTCTCGAACTTTAATATGCACTCAAATCACCCAGGATTTTGTTGAAAGACTGCAATGGGGCTCAGGGTGTGCCATTTCTAATAAGGTCAAGTAAAGCTAATGCTGTCAGTTCAAAAAATCACACTTTGAGTGGCAAGTGTCTTAGGGACACAGTTTCCTCGTGACATGCTGTGAGGCTGCGTTCCAGTAACCAAATAAATGTGAGACTGCTGTATACCTCAGCTGTCCTTATGGACTTACGGAGCACATCAGACACTTCAACATCTCTGAGAAATACTGCAGAAATTTAAGCATGTCGTAATTCACTATTTCCCTGAATTAATTTCACTACAAAATTTGTTCTTGAGAAAAAAAAATTCTATAACACAGAACAGGTGCTATATAAAACATAGTTTGGGGACAATTTTTTTTGTAAGGGGATACTAAGAGAAATGTATACATCTGTGTTGTATGTTCTTACTCAGTCCCTGTTTCTGGGTTATCCAAGAAACCACATTCTCAGATTTTTTTTTACTTGAGAATAAATCAAATATAAGCCTCCTTAAATTTTGCTTGAAATTTCAAATCTTAGATCTTTGGCAGTCAGTTAAGAAAAATATGTGTGTCAGGTGTTGCCTTAAGTGCATAGGGTTGGTGGTGTCAGCTATGCTGGTCTAATTTGAAGACCTTGGGGAATACCTCACTCTAGAAACTGATGATCCGCTGACTGTGCTCTCTACTGCCGATGACTTATTCCTCCAGGTCCTTATCTCCTGTTCTAGAGTGAACATGCTAACACACGCTAAGGGAAGAGTGGCTCTGAACCCTGTTTCCCGCAACTTCACGAAGCTGATGTTACCATTGTCCTTCATGTCCATGGTCAGCTCTTCAAGGGTGTTCTCACTTATCCCTTGACTTTCCCAACAACCCGATGATAAAACTAGGGGATGGATTATCCCTTCTGTAAAACAGAGGAGGGAATTGCTGCAGAAAAGGATAAATTATTTGTTTGAAGTCCTCTCGTTCTACTGAACTAATTAAGATAAAGGGTAAGCAGAGAGGCCTAAGATTTAGGAAATCTCTCTGAGGTGCCAGACACTTCATATATTTGGTCTCTTAACCTCGTTTGGGATATTGGAAAACTGAGATGCAAGGAAATGAGTCACCTCTCCCAGGTCAGGAGCAGGAGAATGAGGACTCAATCCCCCGTGGCTCAAGAGCTTGCAGTGTTGTGGGCACCTTCACCATCTTTTCTCTGGTTTGAGACATTAGCAACTTCTAGGCCTTGAATGTGAGTGTGAAAGTCCCCAGGAAGATAATGAGGTGTAAGATCAGACACTTGCCATAGAGGGGTTGTCTCTACCATTGCCCAAGGCCAACCTGGCACTTAATTACATTGCTTTTTATTTTCCCTTTTAAATATATTGTACTCTATCTTATACAAAATGGTATTCTTGCCACCTCATTATTCCTTAATGAAGCACTTCTATCACAGGGTACATTTTTGTATCACTCATGTCAGAGAAACTCCGGAGGATTTTTATTTTTTAAAACACATGAGCTAGAATCTCTGTCTTGAAATGTACCAGCCTACACCTGTCACCCCAACATTGACAGTCTGGAGTCTTAAAAACATTCTTCCTGGGATGCCTGGGTGGCTCAGTCGGTTGAGCATCCAACTCTTGGTTTCTGCTCAAGTCATGATCTCAGGGTTGTGAGATCGAGCCCCAAGTTGAGCTCCACTCAGCACGTAGTGTGCTTGAGACTCTCTCCCTCTGTCTCTCTCCCTGCTTTCTCTCTTTCTCAACAAATAAATAAATAAAATCTTTAAAACAATAACAACAAAAACCCCATTCTTCTTAAACAGAAACACTAGTCAGCAGAGAAAGAAAAAAAAGAAAAGAAAAGATACCTTATAATGTTTTATAAAGAAACACAGAGGGGATCCCTGGGTGGCTCAATGGTTTAGCACCTGCCTTTGGCCCAGGGCATGATCCTGGGCTCCCTGCATGGAGCCTGCTTCTCGCTCTGCCTGTGTCTCTGCCTCTCTTTCCCTCTCATAAATAAATAAAATATTTAAAAAAAAAAAAAAACAACACAGACAGGCCTCTTGGATGAGCAAGCCTGGAAATGCAGAAGAATAATGAGTAGGTCAGATCCAAAGTGTACAAATTGGCCAGAATTTCTTCTGTTGCCAACATGATCCAGCAAGGCTCAGAGCAGATGCTCTCTTCCTCAGCTTGAAAAGCCCTTCTAGGAAGAGAGATTTTCAGTGATCTGCTGAGGGGGCCATTTCACCAAATCTTCATTACTGGATTTGGTATTTTTCATAAAATTTCACACTGTACATGTTCGATGTGTCTATGGATCATTTAAAATGTAGCCCCATATTTTTGTAATGAGCCAAAGTGAAAATATACATCCTGCCAACCGGTTAGTCCCTAAGTCATTCTTGAGCATCCTCTGGGTGCCAGCCTGGACTTTGGGGAACATGTGCCAGGCACCGGGCAGAGCATTTCCATGTGCATCATCTCAGTGAAAGTTAATGATTACAACAATAACAATCATGATCAATTATTCACCTTATTATGCACCATGCACTGTGGAAGGTGTTTACGTGGTGCCAACCATGATCCTATAAGATAGCTAAGACTTCTCAAGACTAGTTGCCCAGGAGACTCAACTGAGAAACTTCATGAAAATAAGTCCTACTCAAAACCCATTAAGTCAGAATCTCTGGGGGTAGAAACATGAAATCTCTGGTCTTCAATAGCTTTCTTGGGAATTATGAGGCAGTCTGAAGTTAACCAGCATCTGGGAAAGATGAGACAGATGTTGTTATCTTTATTTTATTCATTAGGAAACAAGAGCTTGGAGAGAAATACGTGTCCAAGAAATGCTGGGTTGTCACTGACTCTCTATTCTGCAGATTTCAGAGAATCCTCTAAGTGTATACTGTGCTAGGCTGGGAATGGAAAAGTGCATTTCCCAGACTCTGCTGTCAACAAGTGTATGTTAATTTTACCAAAGGGAGGCACTGAAGGACACCAGATGGCAGGAGGAAGGAGGAACCAGTTTGTCCCCTTCTGCAGTGTCTCTTACCAAGATAGTCATAGGAATGGGGAATTTAAGACAGGTTATTGCAGGCTGTAGCCAAATGGACAATGTTTAGTGAGCTCCAGGGGGGAGTGGGGGCTTTTGGCTTCCTGTGCAGGGCAGTGACATATGCAGGAACAGCAGCAGCAGTGGCCGTGGCTGGGGGACAAGTCGGGGTTCTGGGTTCCAGGCCTGGAGTGGTAGCAGCTTGTGATTTGGGGGTAACAATCTTCTCTTCACTCTTCAGCCCTTCCAGCACTTTTGTCAACACTTCTTGCATTAAGTCCCTTTATGCTTGAAATATCAAGAGTGGTTCTCTTTCCACCGTTGGACATTAACAAACATGGTAACTTAGTGATCTTAGATACAACTTGCCAGGGATCAGGGTGGGGAGTCAGCCCCAGGGCCTATGACTGCAAAGCCCCAGTTCTTAACCAATATCAATATATCAAAAGCTCTGCAAAATAAGGTATTCATTCACATATGTAGGGAAAGTAAGCTTCTTGCTATTCATTCTTTCATCTACTCAAAAATACAGATACTGGGAACTTATTTGCCTGCTACTGTGGTAAGTTCTGAGAATAAAAAAGTTGAGCAAAACATAGCTCCTGCTACCATGGAAGGAAGATTCATACACAATTATAAGACAATGTGGGAAGTTCAAGGTTGGATCAACTTCTAAGGAGGGGACAATTTTAACAGGACTATTACTCTAACAATTACAAAGAAGCCAAATGAGATGGCATTTAGGGACGATGTATCGGGGACAGGAAGTCCTTTGTGAGAACGAAGCAGTTACCTCTGGGTGGGGAAGCTCACAGGTATTGACTGACTTACTTCCCTGAGGGCCCTCCCGTGCTATTCATTTATCCATGTGTTCATTCAATTAATAGCATTGAGTGCTTTATAGTAGGCCTTCTCTATACCGTTGGAAAAAAACACCTGAGCAAAAAAAAAGGGGGGGGGTGTTTGATCCATGGGACTTCTAATTTTAGAGAGAGACAGTTAATAGGCAAGTAAACAAATAAGATAACTTCATTTTATGAAAGGTACTCTAAAGAAAATAAGCATGGATATATGAGAGAGAGCAACTGGAGAGAGGATATTTTAGGTACGCTTTTGCTAGCAGGGAAATTGGTATAGAATCCTCCATCCTTGTCCTCCAGGAGACAGTGGGCGAGGGCAGCATCATGAGTCTGCAAGGCTAAAAAGTGGGTCTCAGCTTGCAGGAGCCACCTATGAGAACCCAGCCCATGGAGAGTCTCCTCAAAGCTAGCACCCTCCCTCCAGCAAAGCACTCCCGCAGTGGCATTCAGAGTGCGGGGTTCTTCAGGCCAGGAACTGGCTTCCCCTCATCACTCCCTTCTTTGCAGTTCACAGTGGGAGAGCTGTGGCATACATAGTGCAGTGATCACAGATAATGAGAGTCTCCATCCGATCTGGGTCAGAAAGCTGGTTGCCTCACTGCTAATCTCTGTGTCTCAGTTTGAACCTGCAAAATGGGTACAGTAATTCCCAAATCACAGGATTATTGTGGTAATTGAATTCTATATTTGATGCCTATTACCTAGTAGGTTACCTGGCTCACGATGGGTGAGCAGTAAATATTTATTAAATTGATCAATGTGAAGGATACAGCATATCAGTGTTAGAAGTGTGGAGGCCGAGAAAATTAAGGCCATTCCACCTCAATTTTAGCATTAGCACAAGTAGAGCCATTTCAGGCTCCTGTGAATAAGAGCTGAACTTTACAGGAAGAAACCACTCCCCGACTCTAGTCAAGCCACCAGCTTATACATAGGAATGCGGGACCCCCAACTGCCAAAGAATGTAAACCCCACCCTTTGCCCTCCAAACGCGTGTGCTAATTCTGACCAGAATAACAGGCTAGTTCAAATGGACCCAATAGGATGAATTGTAATTCAATTGGCCACCTGCATGTGGACCGGCATGACCATGTAACTTTCTGTATGTGTTACAATCCCCATTGGCCACTGGCCCCTATAAAACTACTTATGCCTCTTAACCTCAGGGTCCAAGTCCCTGCTTCGCTGTGTCAGGTATACTTGGACCCAAGCTCAAGCTTGTTAATAAACCCTCATGTACTTGTATCGGTGTCGGCTCCTTGGTGGTTTCTCAGATTTGCAATCTTGGGCACAAAAGAAGTCACTGTGCTTTTCTTGCAAAGTGATAGATCTCTCTCAAAAGGGATGAAAGAGTTGGAAGTGTGACAGGCTTCCTTCTTCATTCTCTGTCTACTTGATTAGAGATGATGGAAGGAATGGGTTGGTCTTCCTCATTCATGGAATGGAGGGCGTTCTGCTGGCTAACTCTTTGTTTGTCTCGGTCATCTTTCTTAAAACCAGATCTGTGCTCAGCCTCATCTGCAAGAACCCCAATTTGCCAATTTCCTTCTGAAATTGTGTTCCCTAGAACTAAACAGGGTCCTCTAGCTTGAATCTGCCACAGCTCAAAGGAGCCAAACTATCACAGCCCTTGAGTTGGACACCAAACTAGATATGTAGCTTCAGATGATATTAGGAATTTAGAAATAATCATATTGGACTATGGATTCATGCTAACCTTATAGCCAATTCAGACTTACACACTGCATATGAAATAATTAGGACACCAGGACCCCCATCTTCTGTTTCTGCATGTAAGGCTTTCAGCCCCATTTCAGGTCTCCACCCAGATTCCTGCAAAGTTCCTCTAGACTTAAGGAAGATCTTAGAGGAGACATGGTGTTTATTCATGGAATCATTCCTAGAACTTCGTATATGAACTGGAATATATGAGACTCCTGATATGTGCTTATTAAATGAATAACTATTTTAATTAGTGCAAACGTAAAAAGTACTTAGCCTTAAAAAAATGGAAAATATAGTGCAGTCAAAAAAAGAAAACAAGATGACTCATAATTCCATGCTGTTAAGTGTCATCCCAAATAGTATCACATTATTTGTACTTTTAGGTAATGTGTATTGTCTTACTTAATGTATTATTAACACTGTTTATGGCAACAAACAATTCTTACACCACCATTTGAAGAGCTTCAAAATAACTCATTATATTAATAGTCTGCAATTTATTTAACAGGATTTATTTAAACAAATGAAATTGTTGGAACTTTTGGTTGTTTCCAGGTTGGTTTGTTTGGTTGTGTTTTTTTTTGTTTGTTTTTTGTTTTTTTTTTTTACTTTTGAAAAAGATTTATATGTGTGTGTGAGAGAGAGAGAGAGAGAGAGGGAGAGAGAGAGAACATGGAAGGGAGGGGCAGAGGGAGAGAGAGAATCTCAAGCAGACTCTGCCCTGAGTACAGACCCCAACACAAGGCTCAATCCCAGGACCCCGAGATCACAACCTGAGCCAAAGCCGAGCCAGACACTTAACCGACTGAACCACCCAGGTACCCCTTGCTTTTTCACTTTTTTAAAGATCTCTGTACATACATTCTACTGTGTATCTGATTATCCCTTACTGTAAAGTCCTATTGGTAGAAAGATTGGGTCAAAGGTATTGTGTGTATTTTGAAGATTTAAAGCAACATTTCTGTCAGTTTGCCTTCCAGAAACATGCATGACAATATCCTTTTCTCTATACCCTGACAGTAGATAAAAGGGGGAGAAATAAAACCTACACTTTTTGAAAAAGTGAGTTAGTGCATTAAGTGCTTAGATAGTGATTAGTATATGGCAAGTGCTCAAAACTGGTGGCTGTTGTTATTATAATTACTGTTGCTTTTATAGCTCACAAAGCTATATGATACCAGCTTCACCTGCTTTCCTCCACTCAGGTAATTCATCTACTGTAACAGCAAAACCTCTAATTTGTCATCTCATCAATGAAAGAGAGAGAGAGAGAGAGAGAGAGAGATATGTTTGGAATTATATCAAATAGCAGAATTTTGGGGGCAGGGAGATATCTGCCATTCTCTGTAATTCATAGAATTCCCCCTTTTCTCTGGAAACCTGCCTCTTGGAACCTTCATTGTCTTCCTCTAATCTGCTTTTGTCTTGCTGCACAGAGGTATTCTGGGAGTGGTCTCACCTGCTCAATTGGGCTGGATCCATTTATTCTTAGATGTCCCATCTTTCTCTTTGTGGTTTACTTTATCATTGGTTTGGAGTATGTTCTTAAGTAGCTTTTTAAGAAAAAACATATGATTCAAACTCTAAGAGAATCTGAAAATGTGTTCTTCTAGGAATAGATTTCTAGATTTCAAAAATTTCTTCATTAATTTATAGAGTTAGCTGATTCTGTTGAGAAATAATATGGCTTTGTGATTCATATGACTTCCTAGGCTTCAGATTCCCTCTCTCACTCTCTTTTTTTCTTTTCTCCAACCTTTCAATACCTTTGTATCCTTGATGTTGTGAAAATTCTCATGATCTATGCAGATGTGTTTTTTTTCTTTTTCTGCCTTCCTATTAGAATCTTAGAAGTACTTTCAGTGTAAAACACTGCATCTCTCTGCGGCTCTACAAAGTTCTTTTCTATTATTCTCTTTATACTGCTGCATTCCACTGTGATTGAGTCCCCTCCTTTTGGAATTCTTGAGTTATGTAAGAGCTCATGTACTGATCATCTATGTTGTTTATGTTTTCTTCTCATGTGCTCCAACTCTTTGTCTTTTGGGGATTAGGTTTTGAAAAGTTTCTTCAGGGCTATCTTATATTTTTTACTGATCTTTCTTTAATAATCTTTTTAAAATGTTAAGAACTTTTACTTACTGTTTACTTGTTGCTTTCACATAGTTTTGATTTCTTGTATATGAATGTGATTGTGACATATTGTCAGTGTTCCTAGAGAATATTGCTAACATAGTTTTCTTTTCTTTTACTTACTTCTCTGACATCCTGAATTGTTTACATTCCTGATGTAAGGCTTCCTGATGATTTATCTCGATCTTCATTTTTCGTGTTTCAGGATTTTCTCTCCAAAAGACAAATAATACTACATTTTGGCAAGAATCCAGCAAAAGAAAACAGACACAAAAGACCACCTATTGTACATTTCTGTTGATGAGAAATGGCCATTAGTGGCCAAGTTATAGACAAAAAAGCAAAGTAGTGGCTGCATAGAACAGGTAGTGAAGAAATCAACTGCAAAAGGTATAAGGGACTTTTGGAAATTCAGACAATGTCATAAAACTAGATGGTGTTGATGACTGCACAACTGTAAACATTTACTAAAATTTATAGATTTGTATACATTCAATGCATGAATTGTTTTGTTCATAAATTATACCTCAATAAAGCATTTACATGGCACACAACTAATTTTTGTCACAAAAGGAATGAGATGATTGCCAAATTTATTTTCTATTTTGTCGAAAGCGAAATGTTTGTAATTTTTAAAACATGCATCCTGTTTTCCAAGTTTGGGATACAGCCATGGTTACTTTTTATCTCTGACTTGAGGCATTTCACTTCATCTCAGTGATTTCCAGTGTTTTCATCTGTGGCTGGAGGTTGAAGGATGTAGTCCCTGAAGATTCTTCACCTCCAATTTTGTGGGATATTTCAAACTGGTTTCGTTTTCTCCTTGATCTGTCTGTTAGACTCAGTCTGCTAGCAAATTTGCTACATCTTGTCTTTGTTGTCAGGTCGGGGTTTGGAATAGACCATCTTGTACTTTTCCTACATAATCAAGAACTTTTAGAAAAAATAATCTGATTTCCACCATGTGGATGAGCTGGGCACAGCTGGCTGAAAATTGAGTAATATTCAGCCAATTTATTTTAAGTGAATATGCTCATTTTTAAACTTATTTTTACATTAAAGATAATTTTACTGGGCAAATTTAGCTTACCTACACGTAAATGGCAGCATTAAAAGGAAAACAGAATAGATTTTTGCCTACCAAGGCTTATTGGTCTAGTTTATGGACTACAGTGTGCTATCAGAAGTCCAGAAATTATGGGTTAGGACATGTAGATTTATTCTTTTTTCTTTTGCTGATCCTGACTTTTTTGGCTATAGACATGATGACCTTGTAAAGTTCTGAAGGGGTAATTTTAAAAACTCCATTAGACTTGTATTTTGTGGTTATAGATTAATGCTTCTCAAACTGTAATGTGCATACAGATCAGGCTAGGAAGCCTGTTAAAATACAGAGGCTAAAATATAATAGTTTGGGGGGTGGTCTGAGATCCTGCATTTCTAGCAAGCAGTTAGAATTCACCAGTGCTTGTTGGTGGACCACACTCTGCGTAGCAAGGTGTTGGAATGGAAACAGAAACTGTGGAAGGGAAGAGTTACAGGGAACCATCTTACTTTGATGGTAATGAGAACTGGTCTGCAAAAGGAGTAAAACACCCAGCTGTTCTGGACTCTCCATCAGGGAAGAAGCCAGCTGGCTTGTAATAGTAGGAATTAGATGTGTGTAAGTGATTGACCAAAAGACCTCAAGTGTCTCCTCTCACCATGAGGATGCATACTTATCTTTAATTAATGTCTCTTCCGGCTGTGAAATGTACATTTCCCCATATATTCCTATGGAATTATTTATAATTTTCCATATTAATTGTAAGCATTTTTGGGACCGTGCTTCACTTGCATGTGTGACCACTGGGTTACAAGTTTATTGGTGGTATGCTCAGTCTTGCCTCTTTTCTTTTCCTAGATCAGAAAGTATTAGTTCTATCCTTTTGTTCCTCTTGCTGCAGAAAAGCCTGGCTTGCTTTGCAGCTCCTGTAACAGAGCAGGGATGGAAGGCCTCCATCATCTTTCTCAGTAGAGTCTTGCCCCATAAGGGTGGGAACTTAGGCCTCTTGGCTCAATATGTGTCCTCCAGCTCAACTTGCTTTTTTATTTTGAATATGACATTTCAGATAGTTACATATATGAACAGAGATATCTTATTCTCAATGAACTATGGAGATTGCCATGATTTATTAGAAGTAATAAAAATCAGTCTCATTGGATAATAGAATGAGGATGGATGGATGCAGAACTGTCAGAAATCTAGGATAAATTAATACAGATAATCTAATTTTATTGTTCCATGGTTAGAAATCCATCAGGCCCTCTGAAGAATTGCAGCTTTAAAAAAAGTGTTGGGGCACCTAGGTGGCTCAGTTGGTTAGGTATCTGCCTTTGGCTCTGGTCATAATCCTGGGGTCCTAGGATCTAGTCCCATGTCAGGCTCCCTGATCAGTGGGGAGTCTGCTTCTCCCTCTGCGCCGCACCCCACCATTCATGCTCACTCTCTCTAAAATAAATAAGATTTAAAAAAAAAATGAAATAAGCCTTTAAACAGCAGTTTCTATGACAGGAGGCCTCTAGAAAAGTGGTAACTAACCAAAACTCTGAAGTGTAAGTGGAAAGTAGCAAGGTAGGATTAGAGTGAGGTGGGTCTCAGGATGGGTAAGCCCTGGGCACAGGAAACTGTGTGAAGTGGGAAACACTGTGATGCATTCTAGTGTGCTACAGGAAAAAAATACCTCCCCCTGATTCAGCAAAGTGTGACAGGATTAGCAGCCCCTTTCTCACCCTTTGTGATTCCATAAATATAGAACTAAAATAATGTATTCATTGTCATCATTTTCCTCCTATGAGTCACCTGATGCTCCCCAACATGCTATCACTGTGGGCATGTTGGCCACTCATCTCATCGAATGTGGGCTTTCCAAGTTTTCTTCCTGGAATACTCTCCCTCTGTCTTTGTTTCTGGACAGATCCCTTTGTTCTCCAAGGTCTGTAAGGAGGTGAATGAAATACTTGAACAAGGAATGGTGTATTTGTTAGCTTGACTGCCATCACAAGATGCCACAGTCTGGCTGGCTTGAATAACAGACATGTATTATCTTCCAGTTCTGGAGGTTGGAAGTCCAATTTCAAGGTACCAGCAGGATTGCTCTCCCTGGCTTTCAGATAGCTATATTCTCACTGTTTCCACACTGACTTTTCTTCTGAGAGATCTTTACTGTATCTTCCTCTTCTTAGAAAGGCATCAATCCTATTGGATTACAGCTCTATCCTTATTACCTCATTTAACCTTAATTACCCCCATCAAGGCCCATCTCTAAATGAATCACTTTGTGGATTAAGGCTTCAGTGTATGAATTTTGGGGGAACACAGTTAAGTTTATGGCAGATGGGAAGTCCACATGGCATTTGGGCACATGAAGAATGGACTGCTTCATATTGCAGTTGATGATGTAGTTTTATACCCAATAGAATTATATCTGTTTGAGGACAGAACTAGAATGTTAAACTAGATTCTTGAATACCTGTGAAGTTCCCAGAGGGTTGAAGCAAGAAATAACAATGTTCATACTCAAAAATATTTTTTGACTAGAATAAGAGCTTAGCTACAAAGAAAGGCAGTTTCTGATTCAGCAGGTATCCAACTGATGTATTTTTTGAACTTTGGACTTAATGGTAGAAAATAAAAATGGATTCTCCTCCTTGATTTCCAGAGAAGGGTATCTCACCAAAGCAGCTCACTCTCTGCAAATTAGAAGCCCTTTTAAGATCTGTAATTTCTTTCCCTTTATTTGATCACACCTCAATCTCCCCTACTTTGGAGTAGGGTTGTCAAGACAAGTATGTCAAGAAAAGAATGAAACAATTTGGGGATCCCTGGGTAGCTCAGAGTGTGATCCTGGAGACCCAGGATCGAGTCCCACATTGGGCTTCCTGCATGGAACCTGCTTCTCCCTCTGCCTGTTTCTCTGCCTCTCTCTGTGTGTGTGTGTGTCTCTCATGAATAAATAAATAAAATCTTTTTAAAAAAAGAATAAAACAATTTGTGTATGTGTTTAAAGAACTCTGTTCCAAATACTTTAATGACTTCCTCACTGCAAAAATTAAGTAGACTCAAGGAGTCCAATAGTGGGGCTGTAGAGAGGAATCAGGAGGCTGGAAACTCTCCTCCTTGAGGCAATGAAATGAACTCTCCACATTTCTTCTTCCATTGCAATTCTTCTTTGTTAAAACTGCAGTATCTTGGGTTAATATAAAAGCATTTTCATTGTTCTAAATGTCCTCTTATTTGGATCGTGTCTTAATTTTCAAAGCATTTTCTGACCTTCTATTGCATTTCATCTTCATAGTAATTATGTGAGTTTAATTGGACAGGTTTTAAGATTCAAATTTGTAAATAAGAAAAAAAATCAAGGGCACTTTAAAAATATTTATGAATATCTCTTTAATACTCATATTTCCTGAGCCACATTCCAGAGATTTTTCTTTGGTGGATGGGTAGGAAATGAATTTTGGGTAAGACTAAATCTAGAAGAGATACTGGGGAAAAAGGAAACTCATTTAAAAATGCCACACCCATATTGTTTTATGCAATCCACCTCCCTTTAGTCTGAATGAATTCCTCTTATAATTAAACAGTCTTCTTAAAATGTTTTACAGTATTAATTGTTGTATTACTATTATTGTCTAGGGACTAGAAATTCTGGAATCCTGCCCTATCCCATATCCTTTCTACCTGTGAAGTTTATAAGAGAGAGAGGTGTAAGGAGGCATTAAAACAAACAGGGGGAGAAAAAGCTCTGCTTTGGTAGAATTCTGGGAGTCTGCCCCAAAGTCCTGCTTCAGGTGTCCTGGATTCAAAGGCCTAATGGAGTCTTCACTCTGCCTATTGAGCTGTAACCTGTGCCTCATGACTTTACCACCTTCCAGCCAATGTCATGGAGTGAGAACATTGAATAACAACAGAACAGGAGCACAGGAAAGGTGGCACTTCTGTTCCTCTCCAGAGGCAGAGAAGGGTGAAACAGAGAAATAGTAGTTCAACCAAAGGTGCTGAGGATCAACAGGTCTTCTGTCTGCCAGCACAAGAAAGAGAAGTGAGAGAGGAAGATGGTTGGCATTCAGCATCAGGAAGGAAGCTACTTGTACTTGTGACCTTCTGGTTTCCCCCTTGTGGATGAGAGAGGATGATGAGAAACCCATGCCCATGTAGGAGACATTTAGACCCTACTCACTGCTAAGCTTAGTCCAAGCAATATCCTAGAGTCTGGCCTATCAAGTTAATGCTTTCCTCCTTGGAGAGAGAAGCAATGAAGGGGTGAGCCAAACTTCCTTCTAGAACTGGAATCTTACAGTTCCAACAAAGGATGCTGGGTAGGAAAGAATCCAGTTGCAGAGTTTTTCTTTCCTGTTTCACATACTTGGTACCTAAAGATCAGTTAATAATGTCAGCAATTCTGGGCGGGGGGGGGGGGGGGAGCGGGGGGAGGTCTGGATGGCTCAGTTGGTTAAGCGCCCGACTCTTGATTTCGGTTCAAGTCATGATCTCAGGGTCATAAGATCTAATCCCACGTTGGGCTCCACATTCAGTCTGGAGCCTGCTTAATATTCTTTCTCTCTCTCTGGCCCTCCCCCCTCTAAATAAATATTTTTTTTTAAAAAAGGAAAAGAATAAATAATATCAGTCATTCTACTCCAAACACAGCCATATTCCAATCACTGAAAACCTGTAGCAACTAGGCAGAAGTATGTATTTGGCTTCTTTCTGCCATCAGGGAGGCCATGGTCAGTATTTAATATTATTCTTTCCTGGCACCAAAGAGAAATGAGGACTTGGAGTCATGGCCTGGATTCAGATTTGCTTACTAGTGGATGGCCTTCCTCTAACTGCTCTAAGTGTCAAGTTTCTGTGGTGTAACAATGTTTGCATTATGTCTTTCTGGCATGCAACATCTTGCTCTTGAGGAGCAAAGCTGACCTAATTCTGAAATACTGTGGTAAAGCTTATTTTAGAATGCATGGTAAATCGTCTGTTAAGAGAAATGGCCCTTTTATTGAGTCCAGCATTCCTGACATCATGAACTAAGAACACAAGATGTATATCCCATCCCCTTCTGTTAGAGAAGGGAGAAGGGAGTTAATCAAATCAAAACAACACCTAACACTACCATTTCTAATTGCATTTTGTCTCCTCTTGCTGGAAAGGTAATATTCTTTTATCTGAAGATGTTTTATCTTTCCTCATAACTTCAGTATAGGTATTATTATTCACCCCTGGGCCCAGAGATCTGAAATGCTGATAATTTTGAGTGGCTTTCTAAGCATTTGATACAGGAAATTTACTTAAAAAAAAAAATAGCCCAGGAGGCATTTTTCAGTGATTTCTGGCTTTAAGCTGGAATTCACTGCTACTTTCATACAAAATTGTGGATCTTAGAGAGATTGTGGTGGGGATCTTCCCTGAAAGTATGCCAAATTCTCACAAAGTTGTGCTGTTTCTTTCTTTTGTCTTTTTTAGCCTTCCATGTGCAGTGGACAAGCACATGAACCTTCATTTCATCCTGTTCTAGATTTGAATCCTGACTACGTATGCTATTTTATGATTTCAAACATTACTACAACATGCCCTTTTTCTTTTTTTTCCCCAAAGATTTTTATTTATTTACTTGAGAGAGAGAAAGCACAAGCAGGGGGGAAAGGCAGAGGGAGAATGAGTAGCAGAGAGCTTCTAACTAAGCAGGGATCTTGACACAGGGCTTGATCCCAGGACCCTGATGAGATCATGTCCTAAGCTGAAGGCAGACACTTAACCCACTGAGCCACCCAGGAACCCTGACATTTTTTTTTTTTTTCATTTGTATGTCTCACATAAGACATTCTGAAGATCAAATACTTCTTAAAATTAGAGATATTTTAAACAAACTTTAAAGTGGGTGTTACTTCCACGACCCTCATTTGCCTCTGTGCATCTAGTTTTCCTATTTGATTTCTTATTTCTGACTTCTCCAGCCAGAACAAATTAATTAGCCATGGCATGGGATTTCTTCCAGAATCACGCTTGTTAGAGCTGCCCTGTCAATATTCATTAATTACTCTTCTAGTCCTGCTATAATCAGCCAGATCAAGATTTGGTGAACAATGACCCACTGGCCAAATCTAGTCCATTCCTTTTGTTTTATATAGCCTGAAAACTAACAGTAGATTCTACAGATGTTTGAAATATATCAAAAGAAGAATGATATTTTTTGACACATGAAAATTAATCAATATTCAAATTTTAATGTCCATAAGTACATTTTTATTGGAAACACAGTCATGTTCATTTAGTTATTTATCGTCTATGGATGCTCTTGCACTATCACTGCAGAGTTTAGTAGTTTTAATAGAGACCATATGGCACAAAAATTCTAAAATATTTACTACCTGGCCCTATACAGAAAAAGTTTGCCCACTTGTGACATAAAACAGAAATCACACTTAGATACACCTGGCTGCTAGTCCAGGCCCTGCTACTTGCTAGCCGTGTGATCTATTAATCACTCTTATAAAATGGTGCTCATTATAGTTAAATTATAATCACATTCCAAAGTGTCTAGAGAAAAATAAATAATATATTGTCTATGAAGGCACTTTGTAAACCACAAGAACTATATGATTGTGGTTTTCAAACCTCATTTTTATCATTGAAACCTTTTATTCACCTAAATCTTACATGAAATCTCTGTATGTGAAGCAGATATAAGTATGACAGGTGGTTGAAATCAGAAAGGGAGCTTAAAACACTAAACATCCATCTGCTACCTGTGGGTCCTTTGCCAAACCATAAGGCTTGGAGGGAAAGAGTTCATACGTGTACTCTCTGGTATAAGTAAAGCAGGGCTTCTAACCCTTTCCATTACTCAGGCTCCTTTTTTTCATTTAAAAGTTACTTAGTACAATGCATGACTGATGGCTTCCCCATCCAGGGAGGACAAAATAAGAGGTCATAAAACATATGCATATGATAGGAGAATTTCTAGTTGTTGTCAAGGTGGTCAACTAATTTAATTTCTGGCTATTGCCCTGACACCCAATCTTGAGACACCACAAAAAAATGATAAAGAGAGATAGATGGATTTAATCATTGAGCATGGAAACCATGGGGAAGCCTCAGGGAAGACAGAACACAATTGGGTCTTATGTTGGTCGAGAGAGTGTCCCAGAAGAAAACACACTGAGATGATTCAGATGGAAGCTAAGTTGGGTTCCCATTTAGATATGCTCCCCTTTTCTTACATGATTGCTCATGGTTGAAAGAGCAAGAACATACATTGGCTGGCCAAGGAAGACAGGCAAATAGCTGGGGTCTGAGACTTGGTTAGGTAAGGAAGAGCCAGTAGCATGTGCAGGTAGACCAGCTGGTCTTCTCAACTCACTCCCCACTTCTACTCTGTAAGCCACTTTTAATAAGAGCATTACCTGTTTCAGGAGTAAAAGACAAGTCCCTGAGAGGCACAGTTTTCTGGGGAGAGGGAGTTGTTTGCCCTTCTCCCCTTCAAATTTCCATCAGAGGACTGTGAGTTCACAGAACAGCATCAGCAGACCCATGAAGAGCACGACTTCAGCAAAGTAACAACGGAGTAGAGAATCCAGACAAAGTGAACTAGATGTAATGGTCAGACAGCCCAGGTGCTTAAAGTATTTTCAAAGAGATAAAGGAATATTCTCGTAACCAAAAAACAGGGACAAGAAATTTTTAAAGTGGGAAAAGTTGAGCATATTTGTCCAGAAAAATATAGTTGAAATAAAGGTATGAGGACATATGTGGTCAAAGAACAAATTATTGATCTGAAATATCAGGCTGAGGACCTCCCCTAGGGAGCATCCAAGAGGAATAAGGAGAAATGTAACAACATGGCTAATAGATATAAGGGTAGAAGTAGAATATCAACATCTTTAAGACAACATTGTTCCCCAGGAAAGAGAGAAATTAACAGGAGAAGAAATATTTGAAGAAATACTTGCTGAGAATTTCTCAATTTTAAAGGGCAGGTGGGAATGATACAGGGTAAAAAACATATGCACTCACTTTGCCACAAAAAGGTGAAATTTTAGAAGATCACAAGCAAAGAAAATTCCCAAAACTTTCAAAGAGAAAAAGCAGATCACATGCAAAAGAAGGGGAGATAGATTGATGTCATACTTTTCAAAGGTAACAGGGGATTCAAGAAAACAAAAGAGTAACACTTTCACTGTATTAAAGGAAAAACAGAGTTTTATTTCCAGCTTAAAAGTGAGGAAAACACAAAAACATCCTTGAACGTGAAAGTCCATGGCCTTTCAGATCACTCTCTCTCTTTAAGCTTCCCATGATCATCTTGTGAGCCTGCTTTTCAAGCTTATTCTTTTGTTGTATATTTCAAGAACTTCTTTATTTGCATTTAAAAGCCAAGAATGTTTTATTCTGTATTCTCTAGGAAAAGTAATTCTCTCCCATGAATGCGGTGAGTTTAGAAGGTTATTCTTCTGCCTAAATAGTAGAAAAAACGTACCAGCTATAAGATATATAGAAAAAAACTGGATTAATATCTTAAAATATCCTCTCTCTAAAATTCCCATAATGAAAATACAAGCAAAGTGTGTTGAAAGAAGGACAATAAGGAAGGGGCATGGACTTGAGGCAGGTGTGGTTTCAAGGAAGCCACAGATTATGCTAGAGTAAGTTTTCGATAAACATGTGACCCTCCCAACAATACAGAGGGCTGGAATGGGCAATCTTTTATGTCTATACAGCACAGGCAGGAGCCTCATTTGAAATGCTGAGACTTTCCTTGAGATACTGACATTTTTTTTCCCTTCTGCTAGACCATGCATCATAATTTGAGTAATTAAAAGCAACCCACATTTTTATGTTTTGATTGTGCTCTGTGAAACATTGAATTTCTTGGTGTTTCTTCCCAATCAGCAGTGTCTTCAAAAGCAAAAGACCCCCTGGATATTACAATGTGAGATTATTTTTAATATTTAATGCAGAATCAGGGAAGCTACTTTTGGTTCTGTAGTAAGTGGAATAGATGTGGAAATGCTGCATGGTGTAGAAAGCAGGATTGAAGTAATTTCTGCATCATACTTCTGCTGAATTTTTCTGCAATAGTCCTATATGGGATGGAATTCAGGGCTTTTTTTTAAATCCCATTTCTACGTTATATTTCCAAACCATACATTTCTGTGTTCACTGTGGTTGAACCATTTTTATGATTTCTATGATATATTTACATTCAGTGCATTTGCACTGGATGACGTGTCCTCATTTAGTGCTCTTTCTAGTCTTGATTTCAAACAGTGGTTTTTGATCTTGTGAGGAGTGTAATCATACTGATGTTATTTCTACACCAATAAATTGCTACAGCAACAATAATAATATGAATAGCTACCAATTACCAAGCCACGTGTGCCAGGTAGACAAGTAAGCAATATGTATCCAGTTGTATAATTTAACCTTTACAGATAGCCCTGTGAAGTAGTTTTGATTATCATCTCTGTTTTACTTATGAGGAAACTGGGACTCAGAGAAATGAATTAACTTATCAAATCTCATAGCTAGATAGTGGTATAGACAACTTTGGATTCAGATCTCTCTGATTTTAGAAACGTCACTTTTTTATACTATGATGCTATATAATCAAGGTATTATTGTTGCAATCATGATTATGATTGAGATCATTACCATCACCACTATCATCATTACCACCACCATCACAACCTTCACATCACTATCATCACTATCACCATCATCGTCATCACACCATCACTCATCACTGTCACCATTATCATTATCACCATCACCATCCCCACCATCATCATCACCACCATTACCATCACTATCATGATCACCACCATCACCATCACCTTTATCATGATCATCATCACCATCACGCTTATTTTCATCTTATGGCCAGAGAATGAATTGTACTCTTTACAGTACTCTCAATACCCTCAGCACTGGAAGGTGTTTGCATCTTACCTAGTCTTACCATCCTAATCATAGCTTGTTTCATCAGGTATTTATACTCATGTAGTTATGTCAGGATTGATGAATGGGTATGTATCACCATTGCCCTCATTTTTACATTCCTTTTATTAGTGATGCTGTTACTTATATAAGGAACTCACCAGATGCTAGACACTGTTCTAACTCACTAATTCCCATAACAACAGTTTACATTTTAAAATACTCTAAAAAAATACACTTATCTTATATATAAGGAGTTTTTGAGGTTAAGTAACCCCCTCAGAGTTTCCCAAGATAGGAAATAGGACATTCTGGGTTCAGACTTTATGAAACTGGGATCTGAGATTCAGTTTTTCTTTTAATTTAAGCAAGAATACTGCACAAAATTATACATTTTTATCAATAGCTTGGCCACTGGCTTTAAACTGGGCCTCCTAAATCCTACCCACCATCTCCCTCATTCCAGCTTTCATCTCAGACACCATCTGGATTGTCTTGCGTCTTCTGCTTTTGGTTCATAAGCACTGTCCCGAGCAGAGGGGTAAATGGGCAACAGTGGAGAAACGAGGCTGTAACCTCCTTCCAATCATCTTCCCCATGCCACATTATACTTTGAAATTTTCATCTTTTCAGGGGAATTTATTGGAGGAATGTCAGTGAGTAGAACTGACCATGCACCGCCAGTTAAGTTAATGAAGGGGGTTCAGCTAATTCCCTTGGAACTTGGCACTGAAAATGAAGTTCTCATCATATCAGAATAAAAATCACTGCATAATACTCTGATTTTCATTCACAACAAGCTTTATGAGTATTAACAAATGAGCCCTAACTACCCCTCTGTGAGGTTGAAAAGCATATAATCCCTTGCATGGTGAATGGGAGCCATGAGATAGAATTAGAACAAATACTGTTTTTCCCCCACTCTATTTCCCTTTCTAAACATACAGAAAACGGAATTTCATTTCAAGTAGAACTGAAATGGCTCCCAAGTGCTGACATTTCATTAATACTGACCAAATCATCTTCTTTCTCCACACACCACCCCCAATTTGGGCTAGAAGCTGCTGCTTCTGGCTGTAGCTCAAAAGAGGCTGCAAAGTAAACCCAGCATCTTAGGTTTTTCTATGAAGGCTGAGCCACGTTTATCCCTTGTCCAGAGAGTCTCCAACCTTGCCTTGAGCTCCCTTTTAGCCGGTGGTTCCAACTTTCTTTTCCCTGGGAATTGTTCTTGTTCTTTGTGATCCCCAGCTACCCACATTCTGTTGATTCTTTTTCCTAAATATTAATTGAATGTGTCTCTTCTCTTCAAAACCCACTCCTACTTTGAACAGGAGCTGCCATCATCTGTTTTTTTTTTTAAATATTTATTTATTTATTTATTTATTTATTTATTTGAGAGAGAGCAAGTGCAAGTCAGAGAGGAGGTAGAAGGCAAGAAAGTGCAAAGCCCAATGCAGAGCTTGATCCCAGGACCCTGAGATCATGACCTGAGCCAAAACCAAGAGTCAGATGCTTAGCCAACTAAGCAATCCAGGCACCCCGCCCCCCTTGTCCGTAATACTGAAAGTATTGGTCTTCTAATTGGTCTCCTGATTTCAGTTTTATGCTCTGCCTACCCAGGATGCATATTTCTGAGACAGTTATCTGGCGCAATCACTCCCCTGCTTATATTCTCCAATGACCCTTGGTTATATATAGGATAATGTAGAGGACATAAACTCATACATTTTAGCAGATTAAAGATATCTGAAAATTTCTTGATACTTATTCCATTAAATCTTGGATAAGGCCAAGGGAGTATGACAAAGTGATGCTTTCCCAATTCCGGGCCTTTTTTTTTTTTTTTAACATTAGCCTCTCTAAGAGCCATAAGCTAACTTGCAAAAAGTCTAAATAGCCTGCTGAAGAGACTACTTAGGGAAATCCTGAGACTATATCACGAAGGAAAGGGGCCAGCTGAATCCAGCCTTCTAGCCATCTCCCCACACTTCCTGGCACAAATGAAACTGTCTTGTACCCTCCAGATTGCCCAGTCAAATAGCTAGGTATGCCTGGGTAACCTTAGTATCACATGAAGAAAATAAATCACCTGTTGAGTCTTGACCAAATTTTTGACTCACAAAATCATGAGGTATAATAAAATAAATGGTAATTGTTTTAAACCAGTTAGCTTTGGGTATTTGGTTGGATAGCACTAGATAACTAGAACAGAATTGGTACTGCAGGTGAAGTATTGCTTTAGCACCTACCTAACAAATATGGCATTAATTGTAAGAATGGCTGCTTTGGTGAAGATGGAAGTTGCCTCAAGAAGACTATTGGTAGGTAACATGGAAAATAGAAAATATAGGTAAGAAGCAGGAGGATTAAGTGAAGGAGATTTCCAAATGTGATGTTGAAAGTGCCATCTGACTTCAAGTTGCCTATTATAAAGTTCTAGGAAAGACAGAAAGATTAAAGGAGGAATTGTTTATTTTCAAGCAAACTTTCCAAGGCCCCCTCCCAAAAAAATCTTTATCGCCAGAAGATTTTCAAAGTAAGAAGTGGCCCCAGAGAAAAGATCAAATCCAGAGCAGTAGGAGACATCATAGGATAAAATTGTTTTTAGGACTTAAAAACTTTGTTAATCTCAGAACGATTTAAAAAAAAAAAGAGAGATTTTATCTATTCATGAGAGACACAGAGAGAGAGGCAGAGACATAGGGAAAGGGAGAAGCAGCTCTCTGCAAGGAGCCTGATGCAGGACTCAATCCCAGGACCCCGGGATCACCACCTGAGCCAAAGGCAGATGCTCAAACACTGAGCCACCCAGGTGCCCCAATCCCGGAAAATCTGATGGCATGCCTTGTCCTACCTTTTTGCTGGAAACAGGAGTTCAGAGGATCTTTGTGGTGTGGTCCCTCAGTAACCTCCCAGGCTGCTCAAGGTAGAGAATAGCCTGTGTCAGAATAAAAACAAAATCTCACTTTTTTCTAATGGAGAGGATTATAATTTGCTACATAAGAAACTCACAAAGTTTTCAAAGGGATTGCATTCTCTTGGGCTGAAAGGGGCAGGGAGAGTTATATGGGGAAAGAAGACTTTGGGCCCTCAAACTTCTACTTAGAGGAGGAAAGCTAAGAAAGCTACTCAGGTTAAGAGGCAGACTATTTCAAAAAGAAAAGAGATGACTCAGAGAGGCAGAATCATTCCCAGGGGCAGAAATGGGCCCTAATTGAAGAACCAGTGCCATAAACTTAGCTGGAGGTTAGAAGGTCTATGAACTGATGATTGTTACAAACCTCCTGTGCTTCCCTTTATGGGGTGTCTGTGACAGTTACTCTACTTCTACACTACCATTGTAGGGTATATGTACAGGGGAACATAATGGTCTTTTTATTTCACATTTTTTTCAGAAAGGAGAAGTACTCAAGGAACCACAGCCTCATGCACAATTGGTCTGCCTTTAGATGGTGTGATCCTGGACTTCAAATAATGGTGCAATATGATGAGAGCTGAGGTTTGAGGGGAGGATGAGGGCATTTTGCATGAAAATAGATGTAATTTGAAGCTAGACGATTGACTCTAGATTAAATATGACCCCGTGTTCTTTGGAGCTGTCCTCATCAAGAGGTGGGGTCTATTTCCTCTTCCTTTGAGTTTATTACGATTTTGACTGAGTGCAGCAGAACTGATACTATGTCAGGTCTAAGACTTATAAAGACTGGCAGTGTCCACCTTGGATCTCTTGAACACCTGAGCTGCTATGGGAGAAGCCTCACTCCCCACTGGAAAGAATATGAGGCTGTCAGACTACATGAAGAAGGTGAGGGTTGGGTATCTGGGTGGCTCAGTCAGTTAAGTATCCCATTCTTGATTTCAGCTCAGGTCATGATCTCAGGGTCCTGAGATCAAGCCCCAAGTTGGGCTCCATGCTCAGTGGGGGAGTTTGCTTGAGGATTCTTTCCCTCCTTCTGTCCCTCTCCTCCTCTCCCCTCAAATAAATTAATCTGCTAAAAAAAAAAAAAAAAAAAGGATAAGGGTCCTGGTTGAGCCTAGCCTTTAACCAAGGCACCAGCCATATAAGTGAAGGTGTTTTGGACTCTCCATATTAGCCTAGCTACCAAGTTAATATTACCAAGAAATCCTAGTTATATTAATTTTCTGTTCCTGTTGTAACAAATCACTATAAATTTAGTGGCTTAAAACAAGTTTATTTTTTACAGTCATATAGATGGGAAGTCTGGCATGGGCCTCATTGGGCTAACATCAAAGTATAAATAGGGCTGTGGGGCTTTTTAGAAGCTGTGGGGAGAATCCTTTCCCCCCCGCCCCTTTCCTGGCTTCTAGAGGCTGCTCACATTCCTTGGCTCTTAGCTCCCTTGCTGTATCTTCAAAGCCAACAACAGTGGGTTGAATCTTCTCGTACTGCTTCACTCCTACCTTTTCTGTATCCATCTTCCATGTGTAAATTCTTTTGTGATTCCATTGGGCTCATCTGGCTAATACAGGATAATCTCCCTAGTCACCATCAGCAATTAGCCAACTTAATTACACCTGCAACCGTAATTCCCTTTTGTCACATTATATAACCTACTCATAGGTTCCAGGAATGAGACAAGGACATCTTTGGGGAGCCATTGTTCAGCCTACAGTACTGCACCAAGCAGTGACATATGGAACATGAGATCTGCCCAACTGAACAATGCCTGATTTTGTGATTCACTAAAATAATGAAGTGGGATAAAATGATTGTTGTATTGAGCCATGAATTTAGGAGGGTAGTTTCTATGTAGCAATAGACAACTAGCAAATTCCAACAGAAGTCAGACCAACAAATTCAATGTATCAGTAATGGAAGAAAAAAGATAATGGTGGTGACATGGCAAAGTAATAAGACCTTTTAAAATCACTCAGCTGTTGGGATGCCTGGGTGGCTCAGTGGTTGAACATTTGCCTTAGGCCCAGGGCCTGAGCCTGCTTCTCCCTCTTCCTGTGTCTCTGCCTCTCTATCTCTCATGAATAAATAAATAAAATCTTTAAAAAAATCACTCAGCTGCAACTTTTTTTTTATCTAGTTACGACTTATTTTTGCCAAATGAAAATTTGGATCTTGTATTGCTGTATTTTTCTGAGTTTCCATGAGAACAAATAAGTTTTAGTTTTTTTGTGGGATCCCTGAATATTTATATGTTACACTCATTAAAAAAAATCACTAAGTGGGTAAAACAAACACGTCTGACCCATGGTCTTTGATACTGAGCCCAGAATCTTTAGTCAGATAGATAAAGCTCTTCAGTGATCCACCTCGTCACTTTGCCTTCCATCTTTCCCCTTTAGTTGGTCTGGTTTCTTCAGAATTGACAGCAACAACAGGATCTGAATCCACTTCTTATGATTTCAAGTTCATAGCCTGTTTCACTATAGTATTCCCCTTCACATTCTCAGAATACAGAGGTCACATATTTTTTTATATCTCTTCCTGCTCGTCTACATCTGACAGATGGTTGATCTTCTGATAGTTAATGAAGGATTAAAAGGGCACCTAAATTTGTAGAAGACTAGAAAGTCCTGCTTCTTCAAGGAGGCTGCTAGGAGCTGAAGCCAAGAATCTAAATGGCATGTAGAATAATTGGATCTGATGGGCATATCAAATTGAGGAGCTTTCTGTCTAACTCCTGGGTAAGATTTGCTCCAGTGGGAACCCTGACACAACACCAAAAGTAATATTAAAGGAATGCCCTAGAATATGAAAAGAGATTCTAGCTCTCAGAGTCTTAATTATGCATAACTTTGCACCTAGACCTCCCAAAAAAGCAGGTTGGCAAAGCACATCCAAGGACTATTCAGATTTTAGATCTTGGTTTATACATTTTCACTTCGTATGGGAAGCTTCTGCTGACACGGCTGCCCCTTTCTCCCAACCCCACACATGCACTACTCTGCTTTGTGCTCCAAAAGCATGCTATACCTCTCTCTCTTTTTAATACCTCTCTTTTAACAGCATTTGCAAACTCCATTACAATTGCTAACTTAAGTGTCTTTCTTCTTTGACATGATACTTGCCATAAAGGCAGGGACTATATATATATATATATATATATATATATATATAGTGCTCATCATTACATTCCAAGCACCTAATTACAGTATCTGATGAACAGTATATCCTCAGTGTATGTTTGTTGAATGAATCAAGTTGACCTTTTTCAAGGCAGTTGCTCTTCTTTCTTTTCTTTATTTCATTTTTGCTTATTCATCCTCTAGATCCTTGCCTGCTTCGCATGTCCTCAGGAAAGCCTTCTCCGAGCTGGCCTTCTGCATCAGACTCCCATTTTTATGTCTTTTTGTCATTCAGTACTTCCCTCACTGCACCTTTCATCACTGCAGTTTCACATCTGGTTCATGATTGTTCCATTAATGCCTGTGCCCCCCCACTATAATGTAAGATCCAATCATGCGACAAGTTTTTATTGCATAAATTAATAAACATGCTACAATTTATTCCAGTAACATCTGGATCTCTTCCTGGTTGGAGGTTTGGTTGGAAAGTAGAGAACTCTGGATTATTAGTCCAATGAACTGGAAATGAATACAAATTCACAGCTCCCTATGCATTTAGTCCTGATCACATTACTCCCTCTCTTGAGCCATGATTTTCATGCCCTTGAAATATGGATAGTAATCTCTGAAAATATTTATTTAGCCAAGAGCATTTACTCTATGTCGGGCACTGAGTTAGGCATAGGGATATCGCCATGAACATGAGAGATATTATCCCTCCCCTTGTTGTACATAAATTCTATTGACAAAGACAAGCAAAATTTATAGGATCTGTATTGGAATCACATAGTCATAGGTGTGGGCATGTTATACAAACACTATGGATTTTGGTTGGAGACAGAGGCTTTATCACGATAGCTTTGTGACCACAGGCAAAATTCAAAGTACAGTTTCTACTGAATGTGAATACTTTTGCACCACCGTAGCACTGAGAAATCTTAAGTTGAACCATCATCATAAGTCAGGGACCATCTGTAATTATCCTAGTCTTAGGTAGCCTAATATTCTTTGTGATGAATACAGAGCCTTCTGCTCTCTGGGGCCTCATGTATCCCAAAGAGAAAGGCAGGGATGCTCACAGCTTGACATCAAACCTAGGTTCTCAGCAGAGGTCATCACTCACTAGCTCTGTGACCTTCAGCAATTTCCTTTACTCCCCTGGGCTTCAGTTCCCTCCACCATATAATGGAGATCAAGCTATCATTCATAGTAAATTGATGGGAGAATAAAGAAACATTCAGTGTTGCTTTTACTATTATAATTATATTTGAATTATGATAATAGGGAGTGGTAAGTGTTATAATGGAGAGGCAGTCAGGGCATAATGAGTGAGTCAAGTGAGTGGTTTTCATTGGCTGAAGGACCCAGGGGACACTGTTTGAGGGCAGCAACATTGGTGCAAGGTTATCTGATGGATAAGCAGGGGAAGGACATTTTAGGCAAAAGGGAAAGCAGGTGAGAAAAGATGGTGCCCTGGGGCAGCATTGCTCATTTGTGGGATTGTATGCAGTTTTCCTGGACAAAGGGAGCCAACTGGCAGGGTAGTTGCTGAGAGGAGAGAGCTCAGAAGGGACCTGAATGCAAACCAACCCACCATTTTAGAGTATCCTCCTTTTCTCTGCAACAAAAGGTATTGAAAAAAACCCCAAAAACAAAAACTAAGAGCAAAAGATGCATACACACTTAAATTACAGTCCAATCACTGTGTTTTTCTGTTCAGATCCATTTTTCTATCCAAATCTATACTTTTTAGGCAGTAGGGAGCAAGCTCCATGACTCTGTTTGGCACTAGGTTTTTTGAACTTGTGTGGGAATATCCTTTCTAATAAAAATTCTGACAAAAACTCTACTTCCTCTACTTAGAAGGCCTCTGTATTCCATTCCTTATCTTGTCCATGAAAAATGCTTCCAATTATCTGCCAGCCTCTATTATTTGAAATAGTTCGGTGTCAACCATTCAACCCAGATAATTGAGCTAAACCTTTAAAATGGGTTTTTAATGGGGGGACCAGGCGGTGGGGAATAAGTTGATCTTGGTAAGTAAAGTTCCTCACAATCAAAGGCAGACTAATTAAAGCTTGACAGCCTGTGTTAATATGCACATTAAAAAAATTTAGCTCCCCAGAGATAAAACACAACAGGGAGGCATATTAGCCAAGTATCTATAGCTTTTCTATAAGGCATTGGAACATGTGTTCTAAAGAGATGTGCAGTTTTTTTTTTTTTTTAGCTGTAGAACCTTTTTTCTTTTCTTTTCTTTTCCTTTTTTTTTTTTTAACATAAAAACTTTGGTGTAACACCAATATATTGAAAAGATTAAAAAAAAAAAATCACTTTGGCTTTGCCCTGGGATAACAGGACAGGAGTTACCCCTGATGGGTCCTAGCACGCCGCATCTTCTGTGCCACATTCCAATGCTTTGGAGCACACAGGGCATGTGAGGTGAGTGCAGGCTTAGGGTTCTTTTTCTGATTTTTCTGTGTATTCTTAAGCAAAACCTTTTAGCCTTATTTTCGTCATCTGCTAACTTAAGAGTGCTTGACTAAATGATCTTTGAAATCCCTCATTGCCAGACCATCCTGTGAATTCAAACAGATTCTTTAAAGCAAACTGGGGCTGTGCTTATTGTTGATCCTAACAGGTCCTGGGTCATGTGCTTTATTCAAATAATGCCTAATTCTCATTGCCACACTAATTTTTAGATTCCACTTTTTCTATTTTATAGATAAGGAATATAAGAGTCAGTGATATTCAGAAAATTGCCGAAGGCTGAGTGGCTTGTAGGTATGGAAGCAGTAATTGGAATCCATTTCTGGTTCCAAAGCCAACACTCTTTCCATTATGCTGTCTTGTCTCTGGCTGAGTGAAGGTAAAATTGTGTGTAGCTGGGTTTCAGGGCTTTCATTTTATATGTGGAAATAATTGGTTCTTAGGATGATAGTAGATTCTATATTCAGGTTACATTACCAACTAATAATAAACCCACATTTTGAGGTAAAATAAACTTTTCCTTTTTATAGAGCCAAGAGAACAACTAGGGATTTATGAGAACCATCTTCAAATATGTGAGAAGCTGGTCATACATAGTGACCAGCACATAGTAGGTGCCCCTAAAGTACTTATTAAACAACATAGTCTTTGGGATCCTGGAGGACTGAACTAAGACCAGCGTTAAATTTCATTCAGAACAATCAGAATGGTGCTTCTAAAAGTGTCTGGAGACAGGGCAGATGGGAGATGCCCTGGGAGATGTAGTTTTTCTTATGCCTGGAGAATTGTAAACAGGGATTGCCTGTCCACTTGTAGGATAATTATAGGGGAAACTCAAACACGCAATGGGGTATCACAAAACCAGAAGGGAATGCCTTTGCGATTGCTGCGATGGGAGATACTTTGAGTTTAGCACCTCTGGATCCTGAATCAAATCATGCTTCTTCTGGGAAGAGGGAATGGGTGAGTCTCCACTCAGGGAGACAGTCTAATGAGGGAAAAACCAATGTAAATGAGATAAGGATGAGCCGTGGCTCCAGTCCCTGCAAAGTGAAACAGCCAAGGAGGCACCAGGGTATCCAGGAGGCTTGCCCCTGTGACCCCTAAGTGCGGTACTCTGTTTACTTCCTTACTAGCTCCTGTTGCAAATAGTGATTATTTGTTTCGTTTACCTGGCTACTTGATCAGTCTCTGACTCCTCCACTGTGTTAATTCTGTGAGTACAAGACTGGATCCTTCAGGTTTACCCTTCTATCAGTAGCGTTCAGGGAATGATGGATACATAGTGGATGCTCAATAAGCAGTTACTTTAATGGATGGAGAGAGGCTCTAAAACAAGGTAAAAATGGGAGCAGGTAAGAACATGGTGCTGAAAAGAACTGAATTTCCACAGCTGAGGCCATTGCTCTGTTACCATCAGTGTCTACCTGCTTCATCCATCCTGCTGAGAGTCTCTGCAGGCCCAGCCCTCAGCTGTTCCGTCTTGTCTTAGGCTGAGAATGACTCCTTTTCATTCATAAGAAGGCTGAGAGTCCATCTCTTTTTCTTAAATCAAGTGGTCCTGGGGTTCACTCTGGCACTTCTGAGTAAACTCCACATTGCAAACTCCTGTCCTTTATGCTCCTAGATATTGCTTTGTCTGTCTAAAAACAATCTCTCTGGGTTCCTGGACCCCACATCAGTTCACTGTCAGACTGATTATAGACCATGACTTCTGCATAGTCCTTAAAACTAGGGGCTGTGGCTAACTCATTTCAGTATTCCATCTCCTAGCATAGAACCTGGCTAGGAGCATTTACTTGCAGGTTGCTAGAAAGGAAGAAGAGAAGGGAGGGAGGAAAGAAGGAGAGAATGAAAGAAAGAAAGAAAGAAAGAAAGAAAGAAAGAAAGAAAAAAGAAAGAAAGAAAGAAAGAAAGAAAGAAAGAAAGAAAGAAAGAAAGAAAGAGAGATAGAGAAAAAAAGAAGAGAAAAGAAAAGAAGTGAAGTGAGAGGCACACTATTTTCTCAGCCTACTATTTCCTTGTCTCTTGCCTCCAGAAGCTGGATTTCATTTCTTCCCTCCAAACCTCTACACTGCAAAAAAAGAATGTGCTCCCCCACCAACAGTGTCCTCCTGGCATTTGGACACCAGCTCCTGCCCCACAACGGGAGTTTTCTCCATTCCATCTTTGTGTGTTCTTTTATTCCATATGATGTACTGGGAAACTGCAGTGTTGTCATCTCTAGCCATGTGCCCTTGAGCAAGAAACTTCAAATAGCTCATCTTCAGTTTCTGCATCTGCAGATTGGGGGTTAAACTTGACCCTTTAGGAGGAGGAGTTTAGGGAGGAGTAAATAAGACGACACCTGCATAGTCCTTGTTGCATGGTAAGTGACCAATGAGTTCTTGCTTGCTTCCCCTTCCCCTTCAGCTACCCTTTTCTTCTCAACTCAAATCAACGAGACATGCTTACTTTGGTGGGAAGGCAAAGAAGCATGTACAATGGAGGAGGCGAGGCAGGGAGCAGTTCCATTAACAGATGCGGCTGTCAGTAGCAAAGCCATCCTTGACTTGGCACCTTCTGCTCGCTTGCTTTGCTGAGCAAAGACTTGAGCCCCATATGCCATTTGATGTGCATGCTTGGGGGGGAATAATAAAAGAACCTTATTATGAAATTCAATGGTCTGTGATGTCATTGAAGAGCTAGAGATGGCTGCAGGGGGAAGGGTGCTGTCCAGTGCAACAAATGGCCCCTTGCAAATAAGAAAATAAAGCCATTTCTAAGAAAGAGCAAAAAGGAAATTTATAGGCCAAGAGATCCGATGTGTGTTAAGAGGGACCAAACATGAAGCAACCACTCTTTCTGTGATCATCTGAGCAAAGAGTAAAAGTGGCAGTGTCTCCCCGAGCTTGGCAAGGTTGGAGAAAGTGTCATCTTGGATAAATCATTGTATTCCCACAATGGGCTTTATGGAAGGCTTCTGGAAAATGGACTACTTCAGATTTTGCCCTCTGCTAAACATCATTTTATTTTATTTGGTTTGAGGAAGAATCGAGAACTACTGTTTTCCTACAGAATATCCCCCACTACTGCCTGCCGCCTACATGATAATAGCTGATCATTTGGTGATGGGCACCAGACCCAATCTTGTCCACTTATTTTTTATAAGAGTTTCTCTCAACTTAAACTGAGAAAGTCAGCATGTTGTTCCTTCAGGAGAGTTCTTCAAGTGTGAAACTTGTAAGCTTGTTGCCATATTTTCCAAAATAAGTGGAAGTGACCATAATGAGAATGCAGATGAGCCATAGGAAGAGGTGGGAGGGAGCAGGGAGAGAGAAGCTGATGAGATCAGATCTTTGGTTTCTTTATTCCTTGGAGCCCACTTGCATTCCTGCTGTTCCCTCATTGTCCTTGAGAAAAAGAAAAGCAGTCTCTGCATCCTGCAGCTGGCCTGGCACTCACAGCTTGTCCTTGATGTTCTCCTTGTCCTTGATGTTCTCCTGTTGAACACAAACAATTTCACAGACATCAACATCAGAAAAAGGCTGCTATGTGACAGTGATGAATCAAGGTGAAAACAAAACCACTTCGTAATTGTTTCTGAACATAGGAAAAAGCATGAGTGTTGTCCCAGCCACTAAATAACAACACCCCCTTGTCTTGGCTGATGTTAGTGACTGCACTTCTTTACTAATTGAAGTTTAGCCTTGTGCCAGCCTGCCCTCCTGACGGATAAGAGTTCCTGAGATTCCCCAGTCAGAATGACTCTTGTTACCCAACAGCATCCCTTGCTTCTTTGAAACCTCCAAGGAATCACCCACCCAAAGCCCAAAGCTTAAAATGGGTTCTTTCCAACATCATCTTCCTGAGAATTCTCCCTTGATGCAATGAATGAGAAACTTGGCTTGTTTAACTATAGATATATTCCTGGTTGTCTTTGGCTGGATGACATCGACCTACTGGTCAACCCAATCCCTGATCCCCTGGAATAAGCCTGGTATTCATCTAATTAATTTCCATTTTCCCCTAAGCTAGTCCAAGTTGGGTTCCTATCACTTGCCACGAAAGGTCCTGACTAGAATGTAATTCAATCCTATATCCATGTATAAATCACACAGCATTTGTATTCTTCCTGGAGTGAATCAGTCTTGCCTTTCCATGCCTTTGCTTATTGAAATTTCATTCATTCTACAGATTGAGTTTGCACTGTGTGCCAGACACTGCCCTGGCTACTGAGGACACAGAGTGAATACAACACCCAAACACACTGCCCCCGTGGATACTGCATTCCAATGCTGTGTGGTTTTGCTCTGGCTGGAATGGCTTTCCTCGCCTTGCTGAAATGCTTCTTATTCATCAAGACTCCATTTAAACACCACCTGCCTTGGAGAGCCCTCCAAGACTATCAGAACAAATCACTTCATGTTTATAAACAATGAGGTAGAGTCTATAAGGCTAAGTGAAAAGGGGGAGAAAGCAGGAGCACAGCAGTGAACAAGCCTCAAAAGCCATGTTCTATTGGGGCTTGTGTGCCAGTTGAAGGATTAGGTAATAAGCAGCGCTATGTGGCATGCTGTGACTTCACAGTTTCACGTGGTCTCTGCTGTGTGGACCATAAACTGTGGTGGAGTAGGGTTGGGGAAATGAGGATGGAAACAAGAAAGTGACTTTAGAGGATCTAGAACCCTCTAAAGGTGGAAGAGGAAGGCTTCATTGGGAATGTTACTAGTAAAGGAGGTGACGAGAAGTGGTTGGATCTAGGTAAAAGTTGAAGGTAGAGTTAGTAAAATTTGCTAGTAGGTTATATGTGGGATGAGAAACCAAGAAAAGGCAAGGGGTCAAGGTTGGCCCCAAATATTCTGACCTATGAAAGTAAGAGAGTGGGATTGCCATTTATGAAGTTGGAAGAATAGGGAAAGGCCTTTTTTAGGAGAAGGAAAAAAGTATTTAGAAATAAGGGTTTCCTTTGGAATGTGTTTGAGATGCCTATTCGATTTCCAAGTATGAAATCAGGGGCACTGTGCTAAGGGCCACTTGATTCTTAAGAAATGTAAATTTCTTGCCATCAAGTGCCTTTTTATCCAACACAGACACCTTTTCAATCTCTTCTCCCTACTTAAATCCTACCCATTTTTCAAAGAATGGTTTGAAGCCTTCTTGTCTGAAGCTACCATCTATTGAATGGCTTCCCTCTGCCAGGAACCGGGACAGTGAGGGTTGGCAGGGGAGCTCTGCTCCTGGAAGACCTTTGGAGATTCAGGTTCCCTGCATTTAACAGCTCTATCAACGCCAGAGGCCGTCAAGCATTCTGTTGGCACACCTGGCAAGCTGGGGATGAGAGGAAGGAAAAAAGGAACTATGAGCTAATGGGTGTGACCTGTCACGAAGACTTGCTCCATCTATGAACATGTAGACAGATGGCCCCCCGGGAATTTAGATTAGCAACATAGACAGCAGGAAAAAAATGAGGTTCAGTGAACAGATAACATAATTTCAGCGACTCTCCTCCCACATTTTGAAAGTGTTTTGTTGAGCATTAGAGTGGGGTCTCTCAAGGTTGGGCTTTCTGGTGCCCTTTGCTGAGGGATGTTGGAGCTGTGGTTGTTGGTGGTGGTCCTGGTGGATGGCTTTGGCAGTCTGGCTCTGACCTAGAGCATGAAGAGTTCATAGTACCTTGGAACCTTCCAGACATTCCGCTTTCCACATGCAGATCTGTCCTATGCAAATAGGAAGGAAGCAAAATCCGACGCAGAAGAGCGAAGTCCATTTGGGAGTCTTCATAAATGATGCCCAATAAATAAGTCATTCCAATTGGGCCTTTTGGATTTACAAGGTTTAATTCTTCTGCTTCTGTGGAATCCCTCGTGGGTAATTGCAGTTGACAGGTTTACGCCTCCTGACGGGCGTTTTGTCACTCAGCTCCGGCTCTGCAAACAACTTTACAGCCTGTCAAGCCTAAACCTCTTTAAGCAGTGGCAATTGATGTCAGATAACGTTCGTTGTTGTGATTCAAGGCTGAAGCTTACTCTGGCATGAAATAAACGGAATCTTTACTAAGGAAGGAAATGGAAAACTCAAGGAAGGGGGACGTTTCTGCAGGGGGATGAGCAGAAGCTGGTGGAGATGGAGCCAACATGATGTCTGATACATCTGGGCAGTCCAGAGCTGGGCAAGTTGAGGGAGATTGTCACGAGGGCCTGGAGACAGGCCTGGGTTCAAGTGTGGCTCCTTGGGTCAGTCAATCAGTGGGCCTGGTATTGAGGTGACCTGGTCCCTGTTGAGGTGACAAACTGGGGCACTTTAGTAGGAGGCATGGAGCCATAATTTTTGCTGTTCTATACCAAGAATCTCTGCCACCTCCAGGGCTCTCAAAATCAAATGACTGTGCGGTTCCCATATTCTGAATGTTAGCCTGTCTCATCTCTTAGACCAAAGCAGAAGATCCATCTCAAGTGCCCATAAGAACTCCCATGGGCAAGCTTCCATCAGCTTCCATCTCTTGATTCTCACCCCTGATTATTCAGTGAATCCACCCAGTTCAAATCTAGCAAAGCACTGACTTCTCCCAGTGTTGATGAGGGCTCCTCCAACTCACCACCCCTGCACCCCCAGCTGACCATTACTCTCTTGCACTACTGCCCTTCATCCACCCTACTAGATGGCATGCCACAGTGAGCACCACTGTTCCACTGATGGCACTCAGGCACTCGCATGGATGTATTGCTGCTTAACTACTCCCAGGCTTGGCCTGCCCTGCCCTCCTGTGAACATAAGGAATGATGGAGATGAGGTAAAACATTCAGATGTATCTTCATTCAGATGAAGTCTTCTACTAACTCCACCTCCCATCTCCTCTTTTATTTTTATTATTTTTTTATTTTTTGGAAGCAACAGAAATTTATTATAAGGGACTTCCGGAGGCTACTGTCTGAGATCAAGGTACCCTCAGAGATATGTATCCCTCCCATGGTCCTGGGGGAGAGTCTGCTCCAGGCCACTCTCCCAATTCTGCATCCTTGGCTTTTGGAGCATAACCGCTGTCTTTGACATTCTCCCCATATGAATGTCCTCCTCCAAATTTCCTTTTTCTTTTCTTTTTTTGTATATTTTTTATTGGAGTTTGATTTGCCAACATATAGCGTAACACCCAGTGCTCATCCTGTCAAGTGCCCCCCTCATTGCCCGCCACCCAGTCACCCCATCCCCCCGCCCACCTCCCCTTCCACTACCCCTTGCTAGTTTCCCAGAGTTAGGAGTCTCTCATGTTTTGTCACCTTCTCTGATATTTCCCACTCATTTTCTCTCCTTTCCCTTATAATCTTTTTCTCTATTTTTTTATATTCCTTGTATAAGTGAAACCATATAATGTATGTCCTTCTCTGATTGACTTATTTCACTCAGCATGATAGCTTCCAGTTCTATCTATGTTGAAGCAAACGGTGGGTATTCATCGTTTCTAATGGCTGAGGAATATTCCATTGTATACATAGACCACATCTTCTTGATCCATTCATCTTTTGATGGACACTGAGGCTCCTTCCACAGTTTGGCTATTGTGGACATTGCTGCTAGAAACATTGGGGTACAGGTGTCTCAGTCATTCACTGCATCTGTATCTTTGGAGTAAATCCCCAGCAGGGCAATTGCTGGGTCATAGGGTAGCTTTATTTTTAACTCTTTGAGGAACCTCCACACAGTTTTCCAGAGTGGCTGCACCAGTTCACATTCCCACCAACAGTGCAAGAGGGTTCCCCTTTCTCCACATCCTCTCCAACATTTATCGTTTCCCGTCTTGTTAGTTTTCCTCATTCTCACTGGTGTGAGGTGGTATCTCATTGTGGTTTTGATTTGTATTTCCCTGTTGGCAAGTGATGGGGAGCATTTTCTCATGTGCTTGTTGGCCATGTGTATGTCTTCTTTGATGGTCAAAACCTCATAAAAAGATTAAGTCTTGAAGTTCTTATTTTGAGTTATACTATTGGTATCAGAAAATGTTTCAGATGTGTGACAAGAGCAAAAAAAAAAAAAAAGTGGGCAGTGGGAATATTCAGGGCAAACCTCATGCCTCTTGACCCATGATTGAGTCACTGCAGTTAACACAACAACCCCACCACCACCACCACCACCACCAAATCTGAGTTATTCCTAATTAATGCCAGTGAGAGAGGCAACTAGCCAACTTCTTCACTGTCTGCCTTCCGGCCTGGGGTAAATCACATCTTTATGCCCTTTCTACCCCAGCCAGTGTGTTTCTCTCAACCTAATGGGACCAATTACTTCACAAGAATTGTCCAGTGGCTGTCAGGAACATGGCAGTAAAAAGACAATTTAGGAGAAAAACAAACTCAAACTTTCCAGGGTATACCATGGCTTTTGTATCCAATTTGCTTTTCTGAAGAGAAATCTGTCAGAAGCATCTGCTTTTGGGAAACTTGATTGCATTCACAACCCCTCCCCACAAAAAATAAACAAACAAAGGGAGATTTCTGCCCCAAAGTCAAATTCAGTTGTCATAGTAGAAGCAAAATCTGCTTACAACTTTTAAAATAGAAATTTGCCTTCTTAAAAAAAGCATAGGACTCCATTCTCTCATTATATGTAGGTATGTGTGCATATGCCTACATGCATTTATCATACTTATTAATATGCACAGGTGTAATATATGTGTGTGTACTATGAATATACACACACATGCAAACGTAGCATATGGGTTGTGTATAGGCTTTGAGAATAGTACCAAGGAAAAACAGTCATTAGCATCACTCACTGCCTTTTGTGAATTAGGAAATGTGATTTTCTCAGGTTCTTCAACTTTAAATTTCGGCCTCAATTCTTCCTCTCTGTGTCTGTTCTCATGCATGACTTTGAACAACTCAGGATCCCCAAGACCTTGTGTTCCCTTAACACAGTTTTAACCACTAAAATCACTAATAGATGTATGGTCCTTACAAGTTATAACATGCCTTCGAACACTCCATCTTTTTTTTGCTATAGAACAACCACTAAATGGGGGTGACTATACCATACCATTTTATTATTTTTTAAACTTTAAATCAATTAACATATAGTGTATTATTAGTTTCAGAGGTAGAGTTCAGTGATTCATCAGTTGCATAGAACACCCAGTGCTCATTCCATCAAGTGCCCTCCTTAATGCCCATCCCCCAGTTACCCCATCCCCCACCCCTCCTCCTGGGACCCTCAGTTTGTTTCCCAGAGTTAAGAGTCTCATGGTTTGTCTCCGTCTCCAATTTTGTCTTATTTTTCCTTCCCTTCCCCTATTTTCATCTGTTTTGTTTCTTAAATTCCACATATGAGTGAAATCATATGACACTTGTCTGTCTGTGGCTGATTTATTTCAGTAAGCATAATAATACCCTCTAGTTCCATCCATGTCATTGCAAATGGCAAGATTTTTCATACACACACACACACACACACACACACACACACACCCCCACATCTTCTTTATCCATATATCTGTCAATGGACATCTGGGCTCTCTCCATAGTTTGGCTCTTATGGACATTGCTGCTATTAACGCTGTGATGCATGTGCCCCTTCGAATCACTATATTTGTATCCTTTGGATAAATATCTAGTAGTGCAATTGCTGGGTGGTAGGGTAGCTCTATTTTTAACTTCTTGAGGAATCTCCACACTGTTTTTCAGAGTGGTTCTATCATACTTATTTTAAAGATGAAGAACTTAAGGCTCAGAGAGGTTGGCTTAATTGCTATGCCACATAGCTGGTAGATGGTAGAGCCTGGGTAGAGCCTAGTTCTCATTCCTATCACCTTTCCACATCAGGCAGCTAGCCAGGAGGGCAGTCCATGAGGCTCTGGACTCATTCTCTTCTGGAGAATGCCAGAAGAAAGTGGTTATTATAATAAGCCAAATGATTATTATATCTCTTTCTTTTGTAACATACTTAACAGAGAATAGGCTATCATTCTATATGCTGAATATATGCAAACCCACTTATTTTTGTTTATTACCTCACTACCTTGAGGCATTAGGAAACCTATTTACAGACTCAGAAAATTAATTTGAAACTCATTTGCCTGAAGTTGCACAGCTGGTGGTGACCCTAAGACTTGAACATGGGTCCGTGAAGCCCACGTTCCTCCAACTATCATATACTGCCTTGTAAAGAGAGAGCTGCAAAAGGAGAACCACCATTAACAGCATTAGGGATGTGTTATGGTCCCTGTTTATGGCTAAGGGAACCGACTACTTTGGATGCTAAGTTCTATTTTGCCCGAGTCACCTGGCAAATAGCCCTGCCTCCAGAAGTTGCGCCAAGGCCATCTTATTCTCAGCTTCTTCCTTTAATCACTTGCGGTGCCTCCCACTACCAATTCCTGAAAAACTCCCAACCTTATTACCTCTTAGAGAGCTTTTTGCTGAAATCTCTTGAGGCAAGCTTTATCTTTTTTTCCTCTCTGCTTTTCTGTGATTAGGGTCTTTCTGACACTTGGATGCTATTAAGTTTCTATTACTCTGTAGCACCATAGCGCAGAGGCGAGGCCCCCTTCATTTAGACGGAGTGCTTAGCTTTTGGAACCACAGGTATGCATTTTAAATGCAGCTGGCTCTGCAGGTCCTAAGGTGGCTTTGGATTTAGCCCTGGGATTGTCTTATAAACTTTTATTCTATTATAGCTAGTGAGGTAGGCCTAGAATTAAATGACAGTGTTGATAGATCAGTGTAGAACAATATATCTATAATTGCTCCAATAAGCTTTCGAGAGCAAAATACTTGGAAGGAGTTGATCTTCTGTGTGCCAAGCCAGAACTTACTTAAAGGGAATTATGAGCAACGGGGTCTCAGCCAACACAAAAGTTAGTATTTACATTTCTGTGTAAGTGCTAGTTGACAACTCCGGGACTCCTAGTACACTCATCTATTGGTTACTGAGCCACCTTAGACGTTCACACAATATTTTACATTGGGACACAAGAAGTGAGCAGGCCTTGCAAAATGCCCAAACACACACATGACCTTATTTATTTTATACTTTATTTTTTACCCTTCCCCATGAGAATGAAGATCAAGATGGAAGATTCATTAAGCTGTTATGTGATGGGTGCTTTACGTACAAAATCCTATTCTATCTTCCTGGTGTGGTACAGGTTATCATTTCCATTTAACAGATGAGAAAACTAAGTCTCTGCCAAGTGAAGGGACATGGACATGGCAACAATGGTGCGATCCAAACTCAGGTGTCTTTGACAAAATATAGTTTCTACTGTACTACGTGACACATGGATGTTCTCCACCTAGCAAGGCCATGCTAGGTGGAGCATCTTCACAAGCTCTGAAGATTTGTTCTGTCTCTCCAGTGTCACAGAACCCTTCACTCTACTGTGCCCAGGCCTATAGCTCTGGTTTGTCCAACCTAGCATTCAATGGATGATGATATCAAGGTCACACCACAGAGAGAGCAGTCAGGGGCCAGCATGGTGCTGTTCTCCAAATACTAAAGATGGCTGTTTGGCACTGCTTCCCAGTTCTTTGTGGTGATTTTCTTTGCTCTATATCATCCTTCAAATAATCTCAATTTTCCTAGTGTGTGTATTTACTTCCTTTCTGATTCAACTTTGTGCAACTCAGATAGATGCCATAGACCTATTACTAGAATAGGATACAATATTTTTTGGTCAAACTCTGCCACAAACTAATCAAGATGGCATATTACGTCACCTCAGCCCTCTCAGCTACAAAATTCAGTTAAATAGAAGCTGTCCAATTTACTTCTTAAGATTTTTATCAAATGTTGGGTGAGAGCAGAGGACACATGTACATGGTAAATGCTGTCAGTACAAACCTTACAGACATTCATGAATCCTCAAGGTATCCTCTTCAAAAGTCATTGATTATCACCTTACTTTTGCCAATCCATAAAATCAACATTGGTAGAAAATGTGTTCTCTATACTCTGTCTTGCTGATAGTTGTATAGATTTCAACTATTTCCTCATGACTTGGAATACATGATTCTTGCTTTTTCTTTTTCGTGTTTCCCTATGTCCCCCCTATTTCTTTCCCTTCCTATCTCTATGCCTCTCTCTCTCTCTCTCTCTCTTTTATATTGTAAAAGGGAGATGAGAAGATAGATGTGTTCATATGATTACAATGAAAGAAGAAATGATATATGATCCCAGGGAGGTACTAACAAAAGGAAAGGGAACTCTAAGGAAGTTATAATTATATCTGGTTCTGTTGGGGCAGAAGAGTGTATTCGCATAAAGAAAAGACCAAGGAAGGGGCTCTTGGGTGACTCAGTCGGTTAAGCATCTGCCATTGGCTCAGGTCATGATCTCAGGACCCTGGGATCGAGCCCTGCATCAGGCTCCTTGGTCAGCAGGGAGTCTGCTTTTCCCTCTCCCTCTTCCTCTGCCTGCCACTCCTCTTGCTTGTGCTCTCTCTCTGTCTGTCAAATTAATAAATAAAATATTTTTAATAATAAATTTATTTTTTATTGGTATTCAATTTGCCAACATACAGAATAACACCCAGTGCTCATCCCATCAAGTGCCCCCCTCAGTGTCCGTCACCCATTCACCCCCACTCCCCATCCTCCTCCCTTTCCACCACCCCTAGTTAGTTTCCCAGAGTTAGGAGTCTTCCATGTTCTGTCTCCCTTTCTGATATTTCCTACCCATTTCTTCTCCTTTCCCATCTATTCCCTTTAACTATTATTTATATTCCCCAAATGAATGAGACCATATAATGTTTGTCCTTCTCTGATTGACTTATTTCACTCAGCATAAAACCCTCCAGTTCCATCCACGTTGAAGCAAATGGTGGGTATTTGTCATTTCTAATGGCTGAGTAATATTCCATTGTATACATAAACCACATCTTCTTTATCCATTCATCTTTCGCTGGACACCAAGGCTCCTTCCACAGTTCGGCTCTTGTGGACATTGCTGCTAGAAACATCGGGGTGCAGGTGTCCCGGCGTTTCACTGCATCTGTATCTTTGGGGTAAATCCCCAGCAGTGCAATTGCTGGGTCGTAGAGCAGGTCTATTTTTAACTCTTTGAGGAACCTCCACACAGTTTTCCAGAGTGGCTGCACCAGTTCACATTCCCACCAACAGTGTAAGAGGGTTCCCTTTTCTCCACATCCTCTCCAACATTTGTGGTTTCCTGCCTTGTTAATTTTCCCCATTCTCACTGGTGTGAGGTGGTCTCTCATTTTGGTTTTGATTTGTATTTCCCTGATGGCAAGTGATGCAGAGCATTTTCTCATATGCATGTTGGCCATGTCTATGTCTTCCTCTGTGAGATTTCTGTTCATGTCTTTTGCCCATTTCATGATTGGATTGTTTGTTTCTTTGCTATTGAGTTTAGTAAGTTCTTTATATATTGGAAACTAGCCCTTTATCTGATATGTCATTTGCAAATATCTTCTCCCATTCTGTAGGTTGTCTTTTAGTTTTGTTGACTGTGTCCTTTGCTGTGCAAAAGCTTCTTATCTTGATGAAGTCCCAATAGTTCATTTTTGCTTTTGTTGCTTTTGCCTTCATGGATGTATCTTCAAGAAGTTACTGTGGCCGAGTTCAAAAAGAGTGTTGCCTGTGTTCTCCTCTAGGATTTTGATGGAATCTTGTCTCACATTAAAAAAAAAGAAAGGAAAGATAGGGTAGACCCTCAAAGATGATATTCCACCTATGTGCTGAAAACCAGGAAAATGTTGCCAGACATCCAGTGGACCTGGAGAAATTGTTTTGAAGGTAGATGAAACAGCAGGATGTTGATTTGTAACCTCAGGTTTCCCTGGGTGAGATCTGAAATTGTCTCCATACACAGAGGTCAAGAAGAGACGGAAGGAGCAGGCCACTCCAGATTGGTAGGTGAAGGTTTAGTAAGCAAGGGAGTTTATATATAAGGCTTGTCTTGGGTGATGTTAGATAAGCAGATATTTGCACTCGCCTGCCAAATCATGACAGTTTATACAAAGACCTTAACAGGGTTCAGTCACATCCATTGTCATGATGGTTTCAATAACATTCTATTTGCTCAAGGCTGCATCCTTGAAAATGGCTTCCACTGTGGGAACGAGGACAGAGTGCACATTCCAAGGACAGGGGATCAGGAGGAGCTTCCGATTGTTCAGGGTCAACTTGTGGGTCAGGCAGTGTTCACATCCTCTTGATGACCTCCTCCAACATGTGAGCAGAGACTCGGAGCTACAAAGTGTGAATTACAGAACTTTAATACACACCTGCTACTGCCATGGTCTCCTGTGGTGAGGTGAACTGAGACACCTCTTTGAGCGTGCTCTCTTTCCAGCTCCCCCCATCCTATGAACACTGCCCCCAAATGAAGAACATCCATCAGGAAAAGACATTGAAGATCTTATTAACAAATTTGAGGATTAATATATGTGGAGATGGTACACATTGAGCAATCCTCAGCTAAATTAAAGCCTCTTTGTAATTAATTTAGGCTCAGCAAGGAGTTGGCAGTAAGTGATATTAACACAAGGAATATGTTTTCTCTATATGAAATAAGGCTGTGTTGCTTTTGAAAGGAAATTAAAACTGTTTGTGATGAGAGCTGTTTATTCTAAAGTGACTTGAATAAAACACAGCTTTAACACTAATGTTTTTCTTCTGGTCAAGGAGCCAGAGTCCGTGGCCCATAGAGCCAAAACTTGAGAAAAAAAAGTTTCCATTAACTACCAATATTTTCAGGACATGAACAGGGTCCTGGGATGGGCTCTTTCTCACAGATGGAATTTCTAACAGGTGGCTTCATGTGGAGTTTTTCCTGGAAGGTGGGGAATGTTTAGAAAGGGATTTCAGTAGGGATAATAGGATTGGTGAACCAGAGAGGACTTATTTTTCTGACAATGTGGTGCTTCTCAGCCAATTTGCAGATGTTCCTCCTACAAGCAAGTACGATTTTTCAATAAAATAATGCATTTAAATAGATGCATCCACAAGCTAATAATAAAGAGAATGAAATTCTCAGGTGCTAGAAAAGAAGCAGAAATCGAAAGCCCAAGTAGGAAGCACTGATGTGGGTGCTGTAACTGCCCTGAGGAGGGGAGTGGTACAGGGCTTGGTACCTGTGTTAGTGAAGATTTGGTTAGAGCCAAATGATAGCTCCAATGGAGCCATCCTAAGAGGTAGAAAATAAGGAGCTTATCATAAATATCAGATTTTATGCAAATGTGGTTACTGGTTAAACAGCCTTCATAAGGCAGTGCTTCTGTATCTGGTGCTGGTCTTGAAGTGAACAAAACAAGGGGTTGGGAAGGGAGGTTGTGAAGTGGGGGAGAGCAAGGAGACATGGACCTGTGGGGATGAACTGGAGTCTGTCTCTCACTACCTCTGAGATTTTGCTTGTAACAGTGTAGGGGATGTGTGGGGGAAGTTGGTGTCTTTTGGCAGGGAGCTACCAAGAAGTTCCAAGGAAGTTGAAGAAAGTTCAGTGAGTGCTGGAAGCTGGCGGCCCACTACCAGCCCCGTGCCAACAAGATGAGCCAGGAGGTCATGACAAGGTCACTATACCTGGACTTTCTAAGCATTAACATGGCTTCTGTTACCCTTCCCCCTTCTAAGTCTTGCCAAAATGTTTCTTGAGGGCAATGTGAACCAAAAACCATGCAGATGAGATTTTGAAAAATATATTTCCAGCTGAATTAAGTTGACAGAGTATAAAGCTGCCACATAACTTGTGGGTGTGGGTTTTAAAAATACTGATGACATGGGAGAAGGTTCTGGATCCATGCCACATGGGAGTTAGAGCCCAGACCTTCCCATAAAGCTCTGAACCCTGAGTAGACAGGCTTTCAGGGCCAACTGGAGATTTCATATTTTCAAGTGAATCCATTTGTCATCCACTTTCACTTATAAATATGTCTTACAAGGTTAGCTATAATTTTAGCCACTTGCTTCATTTTAAGAATGTCTTTATGGTCTTTTTATAAAGATCAAGCTAATTAGGACTAGATCAGTGATGTTACAGTGAGAAAATTATAGTGAGTCACTTTATCACCATAGTAGGTGGATTAGATCAACCTTTTAAGACAAACATTGTTTATAATGTGAGGCAATAAATGCAATGTTATGGAACAAACATTTTAAGAATGTTTGTTATACAGCAAATATAAACTAGCCTCAAGGTTGCAAGTCAAGAATTCTGATAACTATAGTGTTGTAAATCTTTCAGTATTATAAGAAAGTCTTTTGCTTTTTTTTAGCAAAGTTAGTTAGAAAGAAATTCAGCTCTATGATGATAAGATATGGAAGAAATGCAGATTTAACTTAATTTTTATGCTAACAGGTATGCTTATATTTGCTAATATTTTCCTTCTTTATCTAGGAAGATATATTGGCTAGCTCAAGGATAATCTTCATGAAGTATCTGAGTCAACAGGCTCTCAATTTTAAAAAGTTCTCTATTAACTGCTGAGTTTCATTTAGATTCTACTTCAGAGTTCTCTTTTAGCCAAAAATGAAATAAGGAATAAGGGATTTCTAATGCAAAGTTTCCACAGGACAGGAAAAAAAAAAAAAAAAAAAAAAACAGGAAAAGAGTCTGAAAGAGGGAGCTAGTTTCTGTCTGGGCTCCGGGAGAAGGAAAACTAGAGCCTTTCTTATGGCTGGAGAACCCAGGACTTTGCTTCAAGAGGACCTGGGCCTTCACTTAACATTACCTGTGTGGGCCAAGAAAGTAGCATAAAAGTTGGTCCCAATCTGAAGATATCCATGGGAGCTCAGACTTTTCTTGAGGAACAGACTGAAAACACAAACAGGAAATATTTTCAGGGAAAAATGAAGTAAAGCCTAAAAGCTCTTGATGAGATGAGTTTATATCAAAAAAATAAGCAAATAGATAATAGCAAGCAACTAACTGGAAAGTATTTGCTATGCAGGAGAGTCTATGGATGACACAAACAACATGATTAGTTGCCTTGAGGCTGAGATAATAGGCAATCTTAAAATGGGTACAAAATAAGCATATTTAAATGATTTAAGACCTAAAATTAAAAATTAAAAAAAAAAAACAACAACTAAAAGACCCTATGAATAAAGAATGGGCAAATTTGGAAAAGATTCTGTTTGGTGTTCTACAGTGAAAAGCAATAAAAATATTGCTCTTAGGTGGGAAGCCCTCAAATATTGGAGAGATTAAACATAAAATTAATCTCAACTGAAGAAGGAATTAGTGAATAGTGAGTCATGCCTGAGAATCCTCATCTAGACTGTCACACACAATGTGGAGATAGAAAATCTGGAAGAGAGATTAGAATACATTGATGACAGATTCAAAAGGTTGGAGTTCCAGAAGGAATAAAGACGGGGCAGTGCCATATGCAAAGGAAGAATGTTTGAGCATTTTCTGGAATTCATGAAAAATATGGATCTTTATATTTGAGAAACACAGTGGTAAGTAAAACACTGAAGTATAAAAATAAATTAATTCCTAGTTATATCACATTGAAAAGAAGACCAAAGGGAAGGGGGATTTTTAAGATTTTATTTATTTATTTTTAGAAAGAGAGAGAGAAAAAGAGAAACACAGAGAGTGTGAGCAAGGTGAAGGACAAAGGGAGAAGAAGAATCTCAAGCAGACTTCACACCCAGCACAGAGCCACCCAACATGAGGCTCAATCCCACAGCCCTGAGATCATGACTTGAGCCAAAACTATGAGTTGGATGCTCAACAAACTGAGCCACCCAGGCAACCCAGGAAGGGAGATTTTAAAACAACCAGAGAGAAAATACAGATTTGCTACAAAGAAATATCAGTTCTGTTGATAGTGATTTCTGAGGCCAGAAGACTATGTAATAGCATCTTCAGTGCATTGTGGGAGCACGCCAATCTAGGATTTCATACTGGGCTAAATTATCACTCGAGAAGAAAGGAGAAGGACATTTTCACAAACTTTTTCCCTCCAAAAAAAAAAAAAAAAAAAGAAAAGAAACCTCAAGAGGATTGCCACTCACATACCTTGGCTGAAGAAACTACTAAATCCTGGACTCTAGATAAATGGAAATTGGACTCTGAGCATTGGTATGCACAAGGGAAAGCAAGCAAATCAATCAACACATGAGAAAATCTGAACAAGAACTAGCCTATGAAACAATGCCCATGATAATGGTAATGAGTAACTTTAGATTTTAACGATACTGTGAAATGAAAGTGTTAAATACTGTAATTAAGGCAGGGAGGGATGATCTAATGGAAGCGTTTCTAAGATACTTAAGTAGTTCAAGAGGAGGGGTAGAAACATGAATTAAGTTTAGATTTTGTTAATTCAAATGTGCTTGTGAAAGTTTAAGAGAATCCACAAAAAGATGAGAACTAAACTCTTCATATGGATTAGTTCATAGATTATGGAAAACTTCTCAGTAGGGAAGGGAGGAAAGAAAATTGGAAACAGAATCTCTGAATCACTTAGGACATAGACAAACCCCCAGTCAAGTTTTAATTTGTTGATTTTCCCTATGTTTGTCTATTTTGTTTCATTGATTTCTGGTTTTATTTTTTATTATTTTAATCATTCCCTTTGCTTACTTTAGGTTTAATTTGGTTTTCTTTTTCTAGCATTTTTTTTTTCTAGCATTTTAAAGTCGGTTTGAATTTCAGCTCTGACAATATTAAATGTGGACTTCAGGCAGATTACCTGCTCTGCCTTGATTTCTTTATTAAAATGAGGAAACTCTTGTTATCTATTACATATGGTTTCCAGGAGAGGTAACCACGATGGTACATGAAGAGTATTTTCATCCAAATCTGGTGTATAGTAAGGACTGAATGAATGTTAGCACTTATTAACCAGTTAGTAACAACAGTAGGAATATACATTATTGACTGATTTCATGAGAGAGACTCACAATAATTTAATAAGATTTGCACTGTAATTTTTACCATTTTGCACAGGAGAGAATATGAGTTTAAGAAGGCTTCCTTGTGCAAGGAAAATAATTGGCAGAACCAGGACTAAAGCTCAAGTCATTCGGTCTCCACCCACAGTCCATGCCCTGAACCGCCATGGATTTATCCTTTAACAAAGTAGCTGGCCTTTACCATTTACTTCCCTGACACCAGCCCCTGTGCCAAACATTTTACATTCATGACTTCATGACTTCAGTTCCTCTCTACACATACCTGGGGCCATGACTCTGATGGTATGGCCCCAGGTTTGCAGATGAGGACTTTGGGGAACAGAGAGCTGCGTGAACCCATCAGCTGTCCTGTGGTGACAGTGTGGAGCAGTAGCCATTCAGACAACCCAAGTTATTTGACCTGATTGCTTCCTGCTCTTAACTAGAGAACCAGCCTACCTCTTTAGCTCTTCACCCAATTATTTTTATTATCCAAGTTACAGCTCAGGGACTGAGCTACTCTTTACCAGGAACCAGTTACCATCTCTACCACCTAGATAGTCAACCAGTTTTGACACAGCCTCTGTTGGCTCAGTTGTATAAGACAAATATAGGAGGTCTCTTGGTGGTGGTGACGGTGATGATGGTGGTGACACTGGCTATTATTTAGCACACACAATGTACTAGGCACACTTTATGAGCATTTTGCACATGTTAATAGATTATATTAGTCCAAAGGATGAATTAATCTTCAACTCCACCTGATGTTAAAAAAAAGTCACACTAAACTTTTTGTCTTCTTTGGAAATTCACATAATTTCTTACTTTTTCCACTTTCTCTACCTGCCAATCTAAAGCAAAAAACAGTGGCCTCTCCCTCCTTTGGGGTGAGTTCTTGAGGCCAGATGAACTCTCTACTAAGAAAACACTCAAAGCAAAGTGTCTCAGAAGGCAACACATAAATAGAGAACAGCATTTATTAGCTATTTTCTATCTCCAGGGCACAGAAGTGACTCCAGCCAGACGCCTGTCTGCTGTGCCCTTTCCAGCTGCCACTTTGTATGTTAATTGCACAACCTTAACATTTATTATCAAATCTGCTGGTTTAAAATTTTAAGATGAAGGGTAGAAGGCGGTCTTCACTCAGGGGACCCATCTTCAGTCATTTTATGGAAATGAAACTTGGAGTTTGTTTACTGCTGGTCTGTGAAATCCCAGGTGGGGGAAATGCTAATTGTAGAGGGTGGGAAGAAAGAGGCTCAGGCTGTCAAACATGAACCATAAAATCAGATGCACAAACAGCCTGAATTCTGATTCTTCTCTACCCACAGAAACCCGCTCATAAGATGGTGTCTCTTTTGTGTGCTCTGTGTCCTCCTAAAAAGCATACGTGACATACAGATTATAAACATGACTGAGCACCTTATCAGAAGCACCCCTTTCAATCCATTGTCCCTTTTTCCAAGCAGAAGTGGTAAACAGAAGCCAGAATAGGCATCTCAGAACACTTGCACTAACCTCACATTTATTTTTATTGATAAAAGTACTCTTCCAGTCCTCGTTTAGATCCTATTTACTTCTGCCTATGACAGCAATCACATGTTCAGTTTTATTAAGGCAAATAGGCTGTGGTAGTAACAGCTGATAGCCAATATAATATTTAAGACACATTCATTATGTTAAAAATATAACCAAAATCTATAGTAAGTGGGGGATCATTTAGTCTAGGGATGAATAGTCCTATACATCTATATAATCCATCTTCCATTGCCATGTTCACATTTTCATCTGCGTTAATTCCAAACGCACCACTGTACATTGGCATCACAGTGACGTGCACAATGCATACTGTGCCTTGTGATGTAGGGGATGAATGTGTGTTCTATTTTTCTATGAGAGAAAGGAAACTAACAGAGCAGCTGCAGCTGGAAATGCTGTTTCTTCTTCTTCTTCTTCTTCTTCTTTTTTTTAATGTTTTCTCTGTTTGTAGGTAGTTAGTCATCACGTTAGGTTAAAAAAAAAATTAGTTACCTGTTGAGGAGAGATGCCTTCAAAAGAGAATAGGGTCTATTTCTCATCTTGTTTCCTATCTTCTTTGAAAACAAAAACTAAAGCCAGACTCCTGGCCATTCAGACTGTAATTACTTGGGAGTAAGTTGTCAGTGGCCAGGGGAATTGCTGGCCATCTCTTGTATCTGAAACAAAAGAAAGGAATCATTATTTGGCGTAATTAAAGGGCATTTACTTAGTACCAAGGATTTTGATAATTACTTTACATTGCTAACTGTTTTCCTTTTTTTAAATCTTCTCCCAAATCATAAATGGTAGACTCTATCACACATCCATTTTGTAGTTATGGTATTTCAATTTGTGACTGTCCTTCCATCACATTCTACAGTATAGTATAAAGTATGTTCAGAAACTTTATAGGACTAGAAAGAAGAAATGATTAATTCTGCCCGGATTATTTGGGAAGCTAAATAGATTAAATGACATCTAGTCTGTGGCTTGAGAAATTATATATAATTGTTATCAGCTCATTTCTTCCCTTCAAACCTAGGATATGATGGGCTTGAAACTTCATCTGCATTTCATGTGCTATGTGTATAATATTGGACTCAAGTACCATTGAAAAGAGATAATTCTTTCTTTAATAAATGTGGAAATAAGACCTCTTATCAGCACGATGTTAATGAGATGCAAATTCATGCCAAGGCAAGAGTCTGAAATGTCTATTTTTTATTAGGTCTCTCAGCTAGCTCTTGCTTCTTTTCTTCTTATTATTGCATTCCATAGCAAAAAGTCTTCAACAGATACAGAAATCTTTCTATACTATTATACGTCTAATGCATGATTCCTGACATCCTCTGTCTTTGACTGTGAGACTCTGGAGAAGGTGATGTTATTTTGTTACCTCTTTTAAACACCGAGTCTGGTTTAGTTTATCTATATATCATCTTGTTTAAAGCCTTCTCTCTATTTCTAACTATTTAAAGAAGTTTAGCTTTTAAGAAGAAAAAGAGATTGACAATTGCTAGAAGAGAATAGTAGGTCAGCAGTATTTTTTCCTTTTGTGAAGTTGGGAGGTATTACAATAGGTTTATAAATAACTGGGATTGATCCAGGAGAAAGAGGAAAACTTGATGGAGCAGGAGAGGGGAGGATTGAATGCAAGAACAAAGTCCTCCTGGGTGAGAGGAGATGCAATCCAGTGTAATGTAGAGTGGTTTGCTTAAAATAGAGACAAGGTCCATTCATTCATTGTAAGAAAAGAGAGGCTGAGTTCGTGGGTTTGGTGTAAGAGATTTAAAGTGGTCCTTTTCTGACTGCTTCTAATTCTACCTCTGAGTGATGGTGGATGTCATGAGAGACTGGGACTTTGGGAGGATTTGACCAAAAAACACTCCCCTGAACATGATCCTAGGGATGAGAAGAATAAACAGGGATGTAGACATGATGGATTCTATTTTGTTGCCTCTTGGGAGAAGGTGCATGTTCACTTCTTATTACAGTCTCTCTTCTGGAATAGGTTTCTGGACAGTGTGGGGTGATAAGAGAGGAGATGTCTCTGGGCTCTCCTTAAAGCCTGCTGTTGGTGGCATCAGGGTGAGAGAGAGGCTGTGAATTCTGATTGTAGGTTATAGAGGTCCAGCTTCAACTGGCTTAGCCAGGAAGGACAGGCTGTAGGCTGAGACACCTGGCACCAAGGGCTACGCTTCTCACCTTCGTTCCTCTTCGTGCATCATTTTGAATCTGCAGCTTTAGAACTGCTTTTGTTGGTGGTGGAGGATCTGGTCAACTATAGCACACACCCCCAGAGTTGTACCACCAGGGGAGGAAAGACATTTCTCTGCCTGGTGCAGGTTGGAAAACCATTCCATAGAAGCTCTCCAGCAGTGCTGATTTGGGTCACATGTACATCTTTAGTTAAACCAGAAGACAGGGTTCCTGGTTAGTTCCCTGTCCATCTCTTGACCTGTTGCTGTAGCTAAGACATAGGATCATGTATGAAAGTTGAAAGTTTCCTTTTAAATCCTGTGATGAGTAAAGAGAGGGGTAGCTCTTACCCAAAGGCACAGGCATGACCACAGATAGAATTCTACTGAATTATCCCCATCAGTTGACGAGGATCACCTATTGCATCCTAGATAGATTCTCAGCCTAGCACCCCTAGGATACAGCTCCAAGTTTCCTTTATGACCTCAACCCCTACTATTCCTTTTCACATACCTCACACTTGTTTCTTGAAGTTGTTTACTCTTATTGCTCCATCCACTTGGAATATCCTTCATTTCCATCAGTCAACCAGCCACCCACCCTACCCTAAATTAAACATTTATTGAGTTCCACCATGTGACAAGACCTATGCTGGCACAGGAGCTACACAATGAATGAGACACTATCTATATTAAGAGGGGTGCAGGGACTCCTGGGTGGCTCAGTGGTTGAGTGTCTGCTTTTGGCTTAGGGAGTGATCCCAGGATCTGGGATCAAGTCCCACATCGGGCTCCTTACAGGGAGCCTATTTCTCCCTCTGCCTGTGTCTCTGCCTCTCTCTCCGTGTGTGTCTCCCATGCATAATAAATAAATAAAATCTAAAAAAAATAATAAAAGAAATCCTTCTTTTATTAGGCACAGCTGGATGGGCAAGACACACATGTCAGAAGTCCAATACACATCACTGTGAAAATACAGAGATATGCCTGTTACAGAAGCAGAGCGGAGATGCCTGGCCATGCCTGGGCTATCAGTGGGGGGTTCCTGGAAGGGATGATCTGTGAACTAGCTCCCAAAGTTACATACACGAGGAACAAAGGAAATGAAGGTGACAGCAAAAGGAACAGCGTGGACACCAGTCAGACATGAAAAACTGTAGTCACCGAAGGAAAGGCTACACCCCACCCATCATTCAAGGCCAAAAGTAATGTAGTCCCCTTCAGGAATTATTTCCCTGACCTAAAGAGTTTAGAAATAATTTATCTTAGTCAATGCCACTCACCGTGCACATTTTGAGATCTTGGTTGCTTTGTATGTGTATTGAATTGCTTGCATAGGTTTTCCCTCTTCCTCCTGCAACTGTGAGCTCTTTTAAGAGAGGTACTATGCCCCTGTATCCCAACATCACCCAGTAGAGAATCTCATGTAGAGTAAACATCAGTAAACCTCCTATGCAAAAAGTCAGAAATGTACCCGTTTAGGACAGGTACTAGTCTTTCCTGATTTCGGCACAAAAGCTTGCCAAGGGACTCTTATAGAACAGAGTGCACATGAAGTGGTTTCCATTGAGAGCTCTACTGATCTTATTAAGAACTGGGCAGTGCATTTGGGGAGGGGGTGACAGAAGCATTTTTATGTACGTCGTAGGTCATTGTAATGGGAAGAAGGGTGAAAGCAATTTCACATAGAAACACTCTCCAGTTGCCTATAACTTCGGCTCAGCAAATGTCACCCCACAACTATTTACTACAATATTTATTGCTCTGTCATTAGTTTATAAATAATGTCAGCCTGGAGACAGGGGTAGTGGTGGCGGCAGGGATGTGATGCCAGGCAGCGGCAGCCGTGATAGGACTGTGCAGAAAGGCAGAGAGGCCCACGCTGACATCTGAGGAGGAGGCGTTAAAAGTTAACTCCGGCAATTACGAAGAATCATAACTTTCCCCATAAAAACAGTCTGAGCAAAGCCTAAATGGTGCTTAAAATAGCATTTCTCGCCAAAACTCCCTCATAAAAATCTCAGAACCCAGTCAAGATAGCTATATCTGTCAGAGGCCTTCAGGCAAATAAACCTCAAATTGATGGGGATGGTGTCAAATGGAACTCCTTTGGGTTTCATACTCACAGTGAAATTCCAATCCCAGGCACCAAATAAGAGCCGAGCCAATGGTTTATCGGTTGTGTTTTCAAAGTGAGAGGGATGCAGAGAAAATTTGGGGGAAATCCCAATGTTGATATCGTGTGGTATCACTTGAAAACTCTAAATGCCATGTTGTGGTCTGTCAGCAACATAAGCCAAACTTACATTTCCCCCAGTAAGTTTTGCTTCTCTGTTCAGTCACTAGGAAAGTAACTTTCTAGAATGATCTGTAGCCACGGTTCTTGCCAGCCTCTAAGCTCTCCAATCTCCAATCATCCTGGTGATTTTTTTTTCCCATGCCCCAAACATCAGAGTTGCCCATTAGTGGAGTGAAGAGGAGAGGAGAGGAGTGGGGAGGGCAGGGGAGTGAAGAAGCTGTATCTCTTTCACCTGTGAATCTCCAGGCCTAGCATAGACCCTGCCCAGGATGGAAATGAGAAAATACCGGATGAATGCGAACAGATGAGTGGAGGATGCATTGCTCCCTGCAAGGCTTGTGGAGTGCGGGGCCTGCAGAGGAGCCCCCAGGCGGTGCAACATGGCCTTGCAGGGCATGAGCCTGGAGCACAGCAGCGCAATGCACCCTGCCACTGTAAGCTGCATGACAAGAGAGGAGCTTTTAAACCCCTGGTACCTGGGGGCACCTGGGTGGCTCAGTGGTTGAGCATCTGCCTTTGGCTCAGGTCATGATCCTGGGATCCTGGGATCGAGTCCTGCATCAGGCTCCCTACAGGGAGCCTGCTTCTCCCTCTGCCTACATCTCTGCCTCTCTCTGTATCTCTCATGAATAAATACATAAAATCTTTAAAAAAAATAAACCTGTACCTCAGTTTCCCCATTCGATTATGTCACTGCTAGTTTTGCTGTGCTGATTAAGCAAGAACAGTGGGACCTGGACATTCCCCTCCTAGATCTGGTACCTAGATCACACAACCAGTGGTCACTCTCATTGGTAGGTCTGTCCATCCCTTCCTGCTTACCTCATGTTCAAGGGGTCCCTTGAAGCACCCTGAAATGATGTCAGTCTTCCAGCCCAGAAGGAGTGTGGTGTGGGGGAAGCCCATGAGGTTGGGCAGTCACTGCCATCACAGCTGGGCCACCAGAACAGCAGGGGGAGAGGCAGTGACAAGGCCAGGCAGCATCTGGTTTTCAAGTCCTCTGAGAAGAATCCATATGACCAGCTACCACCCGAGGATGACAGTGGGGCTCCGCTCAGAAATGGGTGGCATCCCCTTCTTGCCATCACATCCTTTCCTTTCTCCCTCCCTCTCTGCACACCCTTCCCCATAGCTCTACTACCACCTGCTGCTCAGCCCTTCATCCTTTTTCTCCCCTACAGCAGAACACTGCATTCCCTCTCTTATCCGCTCTTCCCATCTTCCCATGCACCCTTTCTTCCTCTCTTTTCTCTGAATTGAAATCCTCCACTCAAGACACTGTGCCCCCTGCCAGAGGTGCCCATAGCACATCACAGCCTCCATCCTTTTCTACCCTTGCTCCTTTCCTCTTGCCCTCGTGCTGGAAGCATGGGTACAACTTACCACAAAGGGCCTGTGCACTCAGCTACTTGCTTGCCCACTCACTGACTGAGTGGCTTTGGGGAAGATATGTAGCCTTAATTGCATTTAAATTTTCTCATTTCTAAAATGAGAATAATAATGACACCTGATCATAGTCTAGTGACAATTAGATGTGTTAATCCTAGTAAGGCACTTTTTTTTTCTTTTTTTAAGAATCCAGGAGGTCAGGAAAAATCTTATTGACAGCCAGGAACATAGCTGTAAGAGAGGAAAACACAGCACGGCTAGCGAGGACCCTTTGGGCCGGAAACACTACATCCTGGGGTCCTTGCACAGAAGATTGGGCATCCAGGACAGGAGGCAGTGAGAGGGCACGGGATTCCTGAGAACACCCCTGACACATAATAAGTAAGGTTAGTTGTAAATGATGCCAGGCATGGGAAAACTTGCAGAAAATATGAGGTATGTGTTCAGGGGCTATGGTTACCATCTTCCCCAGGTGTCCCAGCCAGGTATGTGGTCTCTAGATCATACTCATGTTCCATCTTCAGGTTACCAGCTTTTCAAGAGTGAGTCTGAGGGAGGCACTTGGGCTCAGTCGGTTAAACTGCCAACTCTTGATTTCAGCTCTTGGGATTGTGGGATCAAGCCCTGCATGGGGCTCTGCACTTAGTGGGGAGACTGCTTGGGATTCTCTTTCTCCCTCTGCCCCCTTCCTGCTTGTGTGGTCTCTCTCTCTCTCTCTCTCTCTCTCTCAAGTAAATAAAAATCCATCAATCAATCTTTTTTTTTTTTTTTTTTTTTTTAAAGAACGAGATCTGAGGCTCTAAGTCTGGAATTTTCACCCTGGTCCACATGCTCTGGCATTACACATGGTCCTGCCTCTCTTGGTGCTGCTGCTGAAACAGTTAGGAGTTGGTTGGACAGTTAGGTAGTCAGGGTCAGGGTCCCCAACAAGAAAATATGGAGTCAGGACAACTAAAATTAAACAGCATTGACATCCTGTTTTGCATCTTAGATAGGACCGCAGTAACCTTCTGCATTATGGTCTTTGTAGAAATGACTTCTGCAAAATGTCCGAAAATAAGGCAAATAACCACAAAGCAATTGTCAAATATGAGCAAGGGGCAGTTGAGACATAAGTCCCCAGATGTCAGCAAAAAAGACCATTAGCAAGTTGACATTGACCTAATAGGTAGACAGACACGTGACCAAAGCTCGGATTGGCATGGCTCAGCAGCACCCTGATTAGCTAAGATAATTCCACAAAAGAGCTCATCAAAACCCCTAAACTTAGAACCTCTGGGGGCAATCCTCTTGGGACCCCTTCGCTCTCCAGGAGCTTTATACTACTGCTCAATAAACTTAGCTCTGCTGCCCGCCACTCTTCATCTGTTCTACTTCTCCATTCTTTGAAGTGGTGTGACCAAGAACCATGGGCACTAAAGGCAGAAAATTCCTGCAAAATAAAAACCCTGTTCACATCCATAGTCTATCAAGGACTCTGGGGCTTTGACACTTGCCCTTAGGGTCCCTCCAAGGGATTTCTTGTTCCCAGGAAGCACCTCTTACCCTCCACTGCTCCATTGTCAGCCGCTCTATTGAAGTTTTTCTCATCTTTTTCTGCTTATCTTGAAACTACTGTGATCACCTGTTGTGAAATATTTTTGATCTGAGACACCTGGCTCATCTCTGGTTAAAAATATTGCCAAAGTGTGTCTGTGACACATTCGTGGCTGTTGCCACTGTGACACACAATGCCTCTGTCGACGGGTGGGAGAGTCTTGAGTTCATTCTTTTGTTGAGCAAGGAACGAGAACAAAGAACAGAGATGTTTGGCCCTTGACCCTGCTTTGCTGGATTTCAGTGAAAGGCTATTAAATATTTGAAACCCAGTCCTTGAGTCAGAGGCAGAGAAGGACAAGGTTTGCTTGAACTTTTTACAAGAAGAGTTCAAATTTTCTGACCACATGAGCCTCAAACTTTAACCTTACCTCTGGCAAAATGTTGTGTTTTTTTTTTTTTTTTCTCTATAGATACAAGGCAGAGAAAAATAAAATAAAATAAAAAGCAAAGGGAAACAGTATGAGTTAGAAACTTGGACAATACCTATAATTTTACTGCACACAGAGCAAAATTGTCAACTTGTAAATTAGAAGTAACGCAAAAACGGTGTTGATTATGTCACAGAGCCAGTGAGCCGGTTGGTCCTGGTGCTATCCTACCCTGTTCTTGCATGGCCGATGGGATTTGGTAGTGGAGGGCATCTCTGTTCTCCCAGGAGGAGAGCTCAGACAGAAATACTGTGCCTGACCCAGTTGAATAGTTTTCTGTGTATTTTTATTAATAATTACGGAACCTTTTTCATAGGCTTTGCTAATAAACCATAGAAGTGATTCCTGAAAGTGCAGTCTCTAGGCTTTGCTAATAAACTACACAGTGTTAAGATCTTGTGACGAAATCTCTTTGAGAGAATCTGACTGGGTCAGTGTTGGACGCTGTTGGTGTCCTGCCATATATGGCCTCTTGCCCTTACCTCTTTGGTGCTCACTGACCAGACTCCAGCTGGCAGGACCAATGTTTCAAAGATGAGAGACTTCCTTAGCTGCCACAGCCCATGTTGTTCCCGGCATGGCAGGCCAGAATTTATAGGAAAATGACCTCTTTTTCAGGATCTCTCAACTAATGACTGAAGAGAGTTGGTGTATTAATGCCCAGGCTCCCTCGCTGTAAGGGTGGGGTAACTCCGATGCTCTTTTACCTGACATCCTCTGCAATGACAACCTGGGGAGTAAACCCTCTATTAATTCCTTCCCTCCCTGTCTCACTTGGCTACTTGTCTCCCAGTGGTTCCTGAGATCACCCCCTAAGATAAACTACTTGGCCTTAAGTCCTTGTCTCAAAGTTGTCTCCTGGAGGGAGCCAAACCAAGGCAGAGAATGATGTCAGGAGTAGGATTTCATGAAGCCCTGTTTTTTGGAAAGACAGGGGTGGTTAAAAATAGAGTGATACCAAGAATTTGGATGAGAATCAGACAACAATGGAAATGGTTGGCAGAGCCATTCGCAGAATCACTAGAACATTGAGTCAATGGGCTAGTGACAACAGTGCCCCATGCTAGATGAGGAAGGGACATTGCAAGGTAGCTGTGGGGATTCATTAGGAGCATAAATATTAGAGGAGGTTTTTGATGAGTCTGGTTTGTAGGCCTGAGTGTGGAAAAAATACACAACACACACACACACACACACAAAGTTGCATGATAAATTTTTGGATTTTGAACCAGTCTCACAATCTTGGGGTGCGCATCTCTTAATCATGGATTATTATCTTTTTTATGTATTACTGGATTCGATTTGATAATATTTGTTAAGAATTTTTGTGTTTTTGGTTCCTGCAAAAGCAATACTCTTTTTCTTGTGATATCTTGGTCTAGTTTTATTATCAGGTTAATGCTGGTCTTGTAAAGACTCTGTATCCATTTTCTGAAAGTTTGTGTAAGATAGTTGCTATTTCTTCCTTAAATTGTTGTTAGAATTCTCCAGCAAAACTATGTGGGCTTGCGGTTTCCTTTGTGGGAAATTATTTATGTGTGTGTGCGCATGTATGTGTGTATAATTGACATACACTATTATATTAGTTCCAGGTATACAACATAGTGATTTGGCCTTTGTATACATTGTGAAATGATCACAAGTCTAGTTACCGTCTGTCACCTTACAAAGTTAATACACTACTATTAACTATTGTCCCCATGCTGTACATTCCATCCCCACCCCACCCCCCGCCGTGACTTAGTTATTTTATAACTGGTGCTTTGTACTTGATCTTTTTCATCCCTTTCTCCCACCTCAACCCTCCTCCCCTCTGGCATCTGCCAATCTGTTCTCTGTATCTATGACTGGGTTTTGTTTTGTTTTGTTTGCTTCTTTGTTTTGTTTTAAATTGTCAATGCATTGTCTTTGCTAGATAGAAGACTATCCAGATTTTCTATTTCTTTTGTTTTTTTAAGAATACTTATTTTTATTGTTTTTTTTTTTCATTTGTTGTATTGCCATCAATTACATGCAGTAAAATGCACTGTTTTTATTGTACAGTTCTGCAGGTCTTGACCAGAGTGCACGGTCCTGTAAACAGCAGCACATTTGGGATGTTGAATAGTTCCATCACCCCCCAAATCCCCCTGTACTACTCTGCAGTCACCTCTCCCAACCCTAGCTACTGACCACAACTGGTCTGTTCTCCAGCCTATACTCTTGCCTTCTCCAGAAGTCCTAGAAATTGAGTCATGCGTAGTCTTTTGAGTCTTGCTTCTTTCACTGAGCATAATGGGTTTGCTATTCATCCATGCTGTTGGTTCCTTTTTACTGCTTACTAACATTTCACTGTATGAATATGCCACACTTTGTTTACCCATTCTTCAACTGAAGGACATTTTGATTGTTTCCAGTTTGAGGCAATTATGAGAACTGTTGCTATAAAATTTTGCGTGTGCCCTTTGTGACAATACAAACTTTGCTTTCACTTGGGTAAATACCTAGGGTGTGATGTGGATTCACCTATGTTTTAACTCTATAAAAAACTACCAAATAGTTTGCAAAGTGGAGATGCCAGTTCCCATCATTAGTGTATGAGAATCCCTGTATCTCTACATCCTCAGCGGTACATGTCATTACCTGTTTTGACTTATTTTAGACATTTTAATAGGTATGTAGTAGTATCTCAGTGTGATTTTACCTGCATTTCTATAATGTTGGAAATCTTTTCATGTGCTTATTTACCATCTGCGTATTTTCTTTGGTGAGGTGTATGTTCAAACTTTTTGCTTATTTTTAATTAAGTTTGTCTTCTATTATTATTGAGTTTTGAGAGTTCATTTTATATTTTGGACACAAGTCCTTGATCAGATATGTAATTTGGAAATATTTTCTATCTGTGGCTTATCATTTCATTCTCTTAACAATGTGTTTCAAAAACAGACATTCTGAATTTTTATGAAATCCTAATTTAGGAATTTTTGTTAATAGATCATATTCTTTAAAAAAATAGATCATATTCTTTGTGTTGTGTGTAAGAAATCTTTGTAATCCTATGTTTTAAAGATTTTCTCCCACACTTTCTTCCAGAATTTCTATTTAGGTTTCACATTTATGTCTGTTATCATTTTAAGTTAGTTTTTTTAATTAACTTAACTTTTTTTAACTATAGTTTTTTTAACTATACAAGATGTGGATTATGATTCATTGTTTTGCATATGGATATCTAATTATTCCAACAGTATTTTTAAGGCTGTCCTTTCTTCACTGAATTGTCTTTGGACCCTTACTGAAAATTAATTGACCACATACTTGTGAATCTTTGTCTGTGCTTTTAGTGTTGTTTTTTTTTTTTAATCTACAATAGTCACACAGAGAGAGAGAGAGGCAGAGACACAGGCAGAGGGAGAAGCAGGCTCCACGCAGGGAGCCCGACATGGGATTCGATCCCAGGTCTCCAGGATTGCGCCCTGGGCCAAAGGCAGGCGCCAAACCGCTGCACCACCCAGGGATCCCTGTGCTTTTAGTTTGATTCTTTGGTCTATATGTCTATATTTTTCTCCAGTATTACTGTCTTAACTACCACAGCTTTCTAGTAAGATTGGAAAACATTTAGTGTGAGTACTCCAACATTGTTTTATTTCAAAATTGTTTTGGATATTCTTTCCTTGTCCTTTCCATATAAATTTTATAAATTAACTAGTAATTGATCTCACCAAAACCTCTACTGGGATTTGTTTGGAATTGCATAAAATTTATAGATCAGTTCAAAGAGAGTTGACACCTTAACAATATTGATTCTTTGAAGTCATGAACATAGTATATCTCTCCATTTATTTCAGGTCTTTTTTGATTTTTTTAATTAAGATATTCTAGTTTTCAACATAAATATCTTTCAGATATTTTGTAAGAGTTATACAGAAGTATTTCATGTGCTTTGGTTCTATTGTAAATGGTCATAGTTTGTTTCAAATTTCAATTTGAATATATATAAATATATATATTTATATAAATATATATTTATATATATTTAAGGATATATATATTTAAGGATATTTTATATATATTTATATAAATATATATATTTATATAAATATTTATATATATTTAAGGATATTTTATATATATTTAAGGATATAAAAATATATTTATTTTTAAAATAAATATATATCTGGTATTCAGCAAACTTGCTAAGTTTACTTATTAGTTCGATGAAGTTATCTTGCAGATTATTTGGGATCTTCTAAATGGAAACTATGTTGTGTATGAAGATACAGTGTTCTTTCTTTCTTTCCAATCTCTATGCCTTTTCTTTCTTTTTTGCTTCATTGCACTGGCTAAGACCTCTAGTGTGACTTTAATTAGGAATCTTGAGTAGCCCTTTTCTTGGATTGAAAGGATTCAGTCTTTCACCTTTAAGTACTATTTAATTCTGTTGTTGTTGTTGTTGTTTTTTTTTTTTTTTTTTTTTTTATTTATGATAGTCAGAGAGAGAGAGAGAGGCAGAGACACAGGAGGAGGGAGAAGCAGGCTCCATGCACCAGGAGCCAGACGTGGGATTCGATCCAGGGTCTCCAGGATCGCGCCCTGGGCTAAAGGCAGGCGCCAAACCGCTGCGCCACCCAGAGATCCCTTGTTGTTGTTTTTTGTATGTATGTATGTCCTTTATCAGGTTGAGTTGTCCCATTATATTCTTACTTTGCCAAAAGATATTTTTTAATTTTAATTTATTTATCTTATTTAGTTTTTAAATTCCAGGAGAATTAACGCACAGTGGATATTGGTTTTAGGTGTACAATATAGTGATTCAGCAATTCTATGCATTACTCAGTGCTCATCATAGTAAGTGTACTCTCCATCCCCTTCATCTGTTTCACCCATCCCCTGCCCCTACCTTTCCTCTAGCAACCACCAATGTGTTCTCTGTAGTTAAGAGTTTGGTTTTATGGTCTCTCTTTTTCTTTGTTTCATTTCATAAATTCTACAGCAGAGAGGTATTTTTTAAAAATCAGGGCTAATGTAGAATTTTGTTGAAGGCTTTTTTTTTTTATCTTTTGAATGATCAGTGTTTTTTTCTTCTTTAGTCTGTTGATACGGTGAGTTTTATTGATAGGTATCAAATGTTGATCTAGCCTTTCATTCCCAGAGTAAACCCTACTTGGGCATGGATGCATTATCCTTTTTATATACTGTTGGGATTCATTTGCTAGATTTTCAAAAATGATTTTTGCATCTATGTTCATAACGTGTCATGGCCTATAGTTTTCTTTTTGGGATTTCTATTGTTTTGGTAATAATTGTCTTTAAAGGAGTTTATTCAAGGGTTCTTGGGTGGCTCAGTCAGTTAAGAGTCTGCCTTTGGCTCAGGTGATGATCCCAGGGTCCTGGGATAGAACCCCGTGTTGGGCTTCCTGCTGAGCAGGGAACCTGCTTCTCCTTCTCTTCCCCCACCTGACTCATGCTTTCTCTCTCTTTCAAATAGATAAATAAAATCTTTTTAAAATTTTTATTCATGAGAGACAGAGAGGCAGAGACAGAGACATAGGCAGAGGGAGAAGCAGGCTCCATGCAGGGAGCCCAATGTGGGACTTGATCCCGGAGTTCCAAAGGCAGAGCCAAAGGCAGATGCTCAACCACTGAACCACCTAGGCATCCCAATAAAATCTTTTTTAAGAAAAAAGGAAATCATCCATGTTGACTAATGTATTTTATTTCTTGAGTATTATTCCTAATATTTCCTTCCCACAATTTTCATGTCTTAGTGTCTATGTAGTATCCCCTCTTTCAATCCTGATATTGATAATGTGTATCTTCTCTATATTTTCCTGATCAGTCTGACTGAAGGCTTATCAAATTTATTGATCTTTCCAAAGACCTAGCTTTCGATTTCACTGATTTTCTGTTTGTCAATGTTTTATTTGGTTGATTTACATTTGTATACTTATTTTTTCCTCCTTTCTATTTCTTTCTGTTTTAATTGGATTTTTTTTCTAGGTTATTTTGGTGGAAGCTGATCAGCAATGCAAAATTATTTGGTTAGCTGATAGCACAGCAATAATGTTTCATGTGTAATTAGCATTTTAGAGCATAGAACCTGCCCTACAAACCTGGCAGGATTTTACCCTGAGCTGGCTGCTGATCAGCTGGCAGCCACTTCATGTGACCAGAGGATGTGAACAAGGAATCAAGGAAAGAATACCAGGGATTTAGAGAACCTCATCTACTTCAATAAGTAATTGCACTTTTGCTGAAGGCTATTGATGCATTTAGGTGGTAGAAGCACAGCTATGGCTTCAGGGAAGAGACTGAATAAGAATTGGCCTGAGTAGAGAGGAACTTTGCAGGTGGCTCGAGCAGGGATACAAGGATATGATAATGCATATCTTAACTAGAGAAGGGCTGCCGGGCTGGAGGGAAACCACAGACTAGGAGGATTGGAAGGATGGACTTGGTGGCATGGGCGGGCCTGGGTGAAAGACAAGAAGGATGACAACTGATGACTGGCTCAGGCAGTGGTCAGGAAAAGAACAGATGGAAAATTTAGGAAGCATTGCATGTAATGTGATTTAGGGCATCTTAATTTTAAGTACTGGTGGAATGTCTAGTTTAAGACGTGCAGGGACTATTGGATGAACCAATTTTGCTATCGGGAGATGGGTCTCAGCAGAGCTATAGAATATAGATTTGATAGATTCTGTATCAATAATTTATGAAATTCATAGGAAATTGAGCATTACTGGTCACAGAGGGGTTTTCCAGGAATAAAATGTTCTCTGATACTGGACTCCATTCAAGCTTGTGGGGAATATATTAGAAAAATGTCACATGTTTCCACAGGAAATAAAAATAATTTCATGATTAACTTACTTTTGTGATGGGAGAATTAATTTTGTGATACTCCCTGCTTTAAAAGCTGATTTGGCCAGCTGGAGGGAAATCCTATTAGGAACAGTGAATTCCCTGCTGAAGAATGTACTTCTATGGTTGATTTTTTTATTATTTCCAAAGTAACACTGGCACATAGTTTTGTTGTTGTGTTGAAGGCAAACAGAATTGCATGTCTTCAGATCTGATGCCCCACCCACTTTACTTAGGACTTCCCACACCCCAATTCCCCAGAGACAGCCACCTTTTACACTTTTAGCTCACCATTTTAGCATTTGAGTTCATATACATAAATAGCATGCTTCTCTCATTATATCATGTTTTATACATTTACATATATTATTGTCTTCCATTTATGGTAGAGAATTTAATTTTCTTAACTCTTTCTAAGGGCACAATCCTCTCTTCACCTGAAATTCTCAAGAAAATAGTAATACCATTATTTTCAGTAAGTCAATATTTAGTGTTTAAATTAATATGGCCATGTAGGGGCCCCTGGGTAGCTCAGTCGGTTAAGCCATCTGACTCTTGATTTTGACTCAGATGGTGATCTCAGGGTCATGAGATCAGCCCCACATCAGGCTCCACACTCAGCATGAAGTCAGCTTGTCCCTCTCCCTCTACTCCTCCCTTTTACTCACCCCCCCTTACTCTCAAATAAATAAATAAAATCTTAAAATAAATTAATATGACCATGTAAATAGTGTTCTCTGCTGAGTCAGGCAGTAAATTATAATTATGTTTCTTTTCTTGCATAACTTTCTGTTTTACAAAAAAGTTAATGATTTTCTCATTTTATGTGATCAATTTTCTATGTACCTATCACTAATTCTTGACCTAAACCCCAGCAGATCTATAAACTTCTCTCAGTGCTATTTCCTATTTGGTAATCAGCTTTATTTACCTACTCATTTCTTATTCCAAACTTCCCTCTCAAAAGTCCCTAGCTCCCTGTTCCCATATATACTGGTTAGGTTTACAGATGCAGACAACTTCATTCTGACTATGTCTGTAAACTGAGATTGCTCACTGAGGGTGTAGTGAGAGGTAACATGAAAGGAGTGAAACTAAGATAAAAGTTCCTATTTAATCATCCCAGACACAGAAGGGGAGAGAGGGCAAGTTCTTTCTAAAATCTAGTTAATTCTCTTATTTGGGCTCACCTTCCAGAGTTGCAAATCACTATGATCACCTTAATTTCTCCTTCATCTTTCTATTCTAGACTTATTTTCTTGTCTGTCTCAATCTACATCCAATCATTTTTCTGTAGACTTCATGTTGAGTGTAATCTATAATAACCTGCTTTTCTCCTCACACCCTGCAATTGGTTCATTCCTTCTTTCATTCATGATGTTTACCCTGCTTACTTCCAGACAACCCTTGAAATGAAACATCTTTTTATCATCTGCTGCCATCTGCTCAGGCTGCTTCCTACTGAGTCTCTAATGCTTGATCATAGAGCACCTCCATCCATTAGTCCTCCTACCACCCCGCCCTGCCTGGGGAAGTGCTCTCCCCTCTGGCATGTGTCACGGTCCTCAAACTACAATCCTTGCACATCGATCTGTTCCATCTGTTCCTAGCTGCTGACTTCTGGGTATTGGAGGGTCTATTGACATCTTGCAGGAAGCCCTATCATTTGGGAAAGGAAAAGAATGAATTGTAACCTAAAGAAGGTCCCTCCTTGGTAGAAACTGCAAATCCCCTCTTGTCACTCCCAGATGGGAAGGCAGCATCACTGTAGAGCCTGCCCATTACTATTCACCTGCATGGATTCAGCACACCTGTCACGCTATGTCCCCTGTGGGCTGCAATGTTAGTAAATGCCTCCCTTATACAAGTTGGAGTGCTCCTTAGGGCAGTGACAGAACATGATCTATTCACTCCAGCAAAAAGAATCAAAGAGCTCCCTGCTTCTCCAACTTCAAGTAGACTTGGTCCCAGATAACCTCATCAAATGTAGTCAGCCTTCCCAGTGGCTGCAGAAGGAGGCTGACCCCCACTCTTATGCTCTCAAGGGAGAGGTCTATACTGAAAAGTTTCCCCTGCCTTCCTGAGAAACAGGTGCTAGAGAAAATAGAAGAAAGTCCTTTCATAAAAAATAAAAGAAAATGTTGTCATTTATCCTTTAAGTGAAGCAGCAAGGACCTGACATGCTTCCTTAAATCACCTCCCCTTGCAATGTGACCCAGGTCTCTAGAACAACCACAGGATTAAAGCAATAAAATTCAGTCTCCAGCTCTAATTAGCAGAAGGCACAATAAGAAGGTGGATTTTGTAGTCATGGTCAAAGCTAGAGGTTTAATCAGACTCTCTAAATGTGAGCTGAATCTCAAACAAATTGCTTTTCATATTTTAAAATTCTAAACTCTTTTGAAGTTGTTTTTTTTTTTTTTCAGAAAAGAAAATGTCACACGGAAACTGTAAACACCACAGTTCTGGTCTCTTACTTAACAGAAAATTTAAAGCTTGTCTTATTAATCAACCATGGCAGACACGGCAACCAGCCCTCTGGGCAACCTTCTTTTCCTCTTCTGTTTATGAGATTTAATTTGCTTTGTTATTCTTTGGTTAGAGGTGTCTGGCCTCTAACTATCCTCCCTTCATATCTCCCTGACTCTGCTTTTCTCCCTAGACTCTGTCATGGAGTTTCTTAGAGCTTCTCCTTGAAGGAATACAAGCACATGAGTCCTGACCAGGATGCTAATCAGCTACGTCACTCTGCTAGAACCTGGAGTCACTGGTGCTGTTCCCACCAGGTGCCCTGAGATGTTTATTGAGTTTTAGCGTGGCATGACTCTTACTTCCTAGTGCAGCAACCCAAATGATTTTCTTCTTGACCCTTGTCATTAATGGAGAAACATTTATATTCTTTGCTGAGCCAGAAGACCCACTGGCTTGTTTACCATTGTATCCATAATGTCATTAGATAAACATTTTTTGATTGAATAAGTGAATGCATACATGGTTTCCACTTGGACTGGAAGACATTCTTCCCTAGTTCTTCTTCTTCTATTTTTTTTCCCCAATAAAGTACTCTTTTCCAAAGTGATATAGTAGAAAGAATTAATAGAACACATTGTGTGTGTGTGTGTGTGTGTGTGTATGGTTAGAATCAGACAAACCCATATCTTAGTGTAGTTCTAGAAATAGAATGCCCAATCAGTGTTGGACACTGGTAGTTTTATTCATTTATTCATGCACTTGTTAATTCTATTAGCATTATGCTTGCTAATTCATTCATTCATTTATTCATAATTTATTCATTCTTTTAAAAAAAAAAAAAACCAAACTAGTTACTAAGTCTTACTGTCTCAGTCTCTGCACTGAGTTTTTCTGCCAAACAGACAAAGCCACTGTCCTCATGGAGCTTATATTTGTTGGGGAGGTAGGAGAGGTAGATTGTCAAATGACTATACATAAAATCCATAATATCTAATACAGTGATGGGGTATAGTCATGAGCAAGACACACAGTCCAAATTCTTGTGGAGCATATAGTCCAAAGACCAAAGAGACAAAGGAAACCAGTTGACAAAACAGAACAACAGACAAATGTAATTAGTGCCGAGAAGCAGGGGATGGATTGGAACAGAGTCAGAGGTGTTCATGGGGTGCTTACTTAGGCAAGAAAGGGGAAGAGGAGTCTTTCCAAGAGGGAAGAAATCCTCTTCTTCCTACCCTTGCTTTTCCTGGCCCACCACATAATTGAACACAGCCCTTGGAGAGTGTCTAGTGGGTTGCCAGGCCCTCTTAGAGCCATTCTATACAATGAGGCCTGGCATGACTGCTCTGAGCTTGGCCTGTGAAATGGGTTTGTGTGAGGATGGAATGAAGTGACATGGGTAAAGGTGCTCTACAGACCTTGGCACATGGTACATGTTCATTTAGAAGCAGGTGCTGATGTGGAGATATGGGAGCAGGAGATTTATGGGGTGTGCTCTCTGGAACAACACCTATGAGAGAGGGAAGGAAGCAGGGTGAGCAGACAGAGAGTCAAATCTGATGTATCCTTGACAGGGGTTCAGCCTACCCTGCAGTGGTGTTGGGGGCTGGGATGACTCCCAAGTTGGGACAAAGTTGGGACTCTCTGGAGTTGGGACTCTCTGGAGTTGGGCCTCTGGTGCCCTTGCTGGCCAGGCATTGGATGCTCTGGGGGCAGTTGGGTTAGTCTTTAGCAGAGAGCAATCCTGGAAGAGGCAAGTAATTAATGGTGGTTTTGGAGTCAGCATTCAACTTGTTCCCTCTGACTCTATAGAGCTCAGGCTCATTTCATGACTCCCCACTGTCTTGCCCCCTACACAGTGCCTTTGTTCTATATAGATTGATTAATTCCAATTGAAGATGGAGCATCCCAGAACGTGGCCATCTTTAAACCCAGGCAGCCTCTTTAAAAAAAAAAACAAAAAACAAACAAACAAAAAAAAAACACCCAGCTCCTGGAGCTCAGAACACTCGCACCTGGAAGCAGATGGACATCCAGGTGGCATTGCTCGCTAGGGACTAAACTCTGGGTGCATTCTTTTGCTCTAGCCTTTCTGCTTTCAATGCTGCCTCTACCTCCCGTCATCTGAGGTGATGACAGCTGCTGAAAATCCATCAATCTATCACCGTATCTCCGTAACATTGACAGTTTATGCCTTCCATAACCCAGAGAGGATGTTGCAGTTCCCCAAGGCAAGGTAGCAGGAGGGATCTACCTCTTGACCATGGGCAGCCTGCAGGATGGCAAGCAAGGCTGCTGGAGAGTTGGAGGGTTAAGTATACAGGTGTGGTCTGTGGCTTCCAGCTCAGAAAGGGGAGAGTTAATACAGCATTAGTTAAAGGCTTTGCAAGAATGTTCCTCAAGGGGTGCCTGGGTGGCTCAGTCTGTTAAGCATCTGCCTCTCAGCTCAGGTCATGATCTTGGGGTCCTGGGATCAAGCCCTGTGTCAGGCTCCCTACTCAGCAGGGAGTCTGCTTTCCCCTCTCCCTCTGCCTCTCCACCCTCCCCACCTTCTGTGATCTCTCTCTTAATAAATGAGTAAAATCTTCAAAACGAAACAAAAAAAGGAAATGTTCCACCAAATCATTGTTCTGTGGATGTCAACAACAGTGTCTTTTGGGAAAATCTTTTTGCGTGAAATAAGGGTGGAAAAGAACAGCTCAACAAGGATTATTTGGGATTATTTATATAGGACTATATTTAAGTATTTTCCAAACATACTACAAAAATCATTCTGCAAAACCTATTTTGGGGAATATATTTCTCTTACTCGTTTCTTTGTTGGTATCACATATTACCTTCTATAGTTTTCACAACAGTACTGTTTCCCAGTCCCATTTTAAAAAAAGAGAGAGAGAGAGAGAGAAAAAAAAAAAAAAACAGAGTCAGGAAAATATTGTGATTTGTCCAGGGTCACATGGTTCACAAGTAGCAGAACATGGTCCATACTGGCTTGTTGACTCCAGGGTCAGTCCTAGATGTGCTTTGACATCACCCCCAGAAAAGCTTACTCTCTCCATCTTCACTGTGGATAACATCATTACTCAATTCTCACAGAGGTAAAGAGAGTTTTAAATACAAATATAGCATAAAATACAACATTCTCTATAAACACTAGTTATAAGTTTTAGGAAACACACTAGGCCTAATGTCCTCGTTTGTAAATTCAGACCTTTGGCCCACATGATTTTTGAGTCTCTTCCAGCTCAATAGATCTCTCATTTTGGTAAAATGAGAGCCAGGTGAGCATCAAGACATGAGCTAAGGTGACCACATGGGACATAGGGCATATTGTGTTCTTCCTCTGAGTTTCAGATGTGGACTTTTTTTTTTTTTTTTTTTTTTTTTTTAGTTTTTAAAATGTGCATAATACTGTTTTCTCTGACTCTCTTACAGAGCTTTTTAGGAACTCCATTGTGGCAATAAACATGTCAATGATTGCATGAGAATTCAATGAATTGTATGTTATGAGCTACTAAAGTTCCTTCCCTGGAACAGCCAATTACAAGTAATTTAGGTCTGAGCGCTCTGTTCAAAGAAAGGGACATGTAAGCAGCAGGAACAAACACAAGTGGTAAATAGACATGAATGAAATAAACCTTTCATTAAATCGCAGAAGGGTCCTCAAGACAGAGCCTCGGTGGCCTGACTGGGCAACTAACTTCCTGGACAGAGTTTCTCCACCCTGAGAACAAGTGGTGCATTATGACAGAAATGAGAATCATTTCCTTCCCAAGAAATGCTCTTCACTAGAGAAGGTCAGGCAGCCGAGGGGAGGAGTACAAAGGAGGCTTATGGGTATTTTAAAAACAAAAGTAGGACGTGACATAACCTTAAAGGAAAAAAGCATCATGTAAATTTATACATACAGTGTGATCACAACGATACATAAAAAAGCAATGTGTAGGGAAAAAGGCCCATAAGCAAATTCACCACATATCATTAAAAACAGACAGTGGGATTGTAGTTCAATGCAATGACCAAAATTTACCAAGAATTTATCTATTCCAGACATTTCACATGTTATCATGTGTATTCTTCGAAACTGGCCAGCTGAGTAAAATCCATATTCTGGACTATGGATGAGGAGACCTAACATTTGGAAAGATTTTTTGTTGTGGTTGTTGCTGTGTCTTTTCTTTAAACTTTCATTTTGTGAGAAGATGCATGTTTTTGGCTTTTAAAAATTTTTTTAAATTTTTAATTCATACACTATTGGTATATAATCCTAAGTTAGTCTCAGGTGTACAACACAGTGATTCAACGATTATATACCTTACTAAATGCTCACCATGAGAAGTGTATTATAATATTATTGACTATATTCCCTATGCTGTACTTTTTGTCCCTATGACTTATTTATTTTGTAGCTGGACATTTGTACCTCTTAATTCCATTTAGTTTTTAAAAATTGACTAATAATTGTATGATGAGTCATAATTATCTCAACTTGCCGTAAAGTTTAACATGAATAAATTATAGAGGACAGATTTTTCCTGGTCATTGTTCCCTGTCACTTTCTTCTTTCCACATAGATTTGATTTTTCTTTCTGTTTTGCCTTTGTTAACATTTCTTTTCAACTGTTGCCATTTGTAGAAGTGAATCCTTTCCTCTGTTCTCTTGGCCACATCTTCACACTCCTTCATTGTGACTTAAAATTCATAGGCTGTGGATGCCATTTCTTGGGTAACCCTACAAATTATGCATGGACTCTGTTTCAGTAAAAGGGCTTAGCGAGTGGTGGAAATGGAGGAAATGTTTCCATATCCCAGTACCCATCCTGCACCCCAACACGGAGCTTTGCCTAGGCAGGTCCTCTGCCTGCTGTGGTGAAGCCCTCTCTTCCAGAATCTTCCCTGGCTCAGCTCAGAAACTATGCACCACCTCTGTCCCTTGGCCTCTTTCACTCCCCAACCCAGAGCCCTCCTTCTCTTCTTCTCCAGATCCTGCAAGCCATTCTCACCAGAATCTCTGACTATATCAAAGGAGAATCAATCAGTGTGTGAACTGTAACTTTAAAATAATAAAATAATAGTACTTTAAAGTAGTCACCAACACTGGTCTGCATAACTTACACATATTATTTAGTTTTAGTTTATTCTTTTTTTAAGATTTTATTTATTTATTCATGAGATGCATAGAGAGAGAGAGAGAGAGAGGGAGAGATACAAGCAGAGGGAGAAGCAGTATTCTCACAAGGAGCCTGATATGGGACTCAATCCTGGACCTGGGATCACGCCTTGAGCCAAAGGTAGACACTCAACCACTGAGCCACCCAGGCGTCCCTATTTAGTTTATTCTTTTTCAGTAATCCTAAGAGGCAGACACCATTACCACCCCTATTTTACAAAGGATGAAATGTACAGAGAAATTAACTCGCACAAGGTAGCACAGCTGGCAGGTGGTGGTACTTTTAGATACATTCGAATATATGTAATTTGGGATGCCTGGGTGAGTCAGTACATGAGCTCAGGGCATGAGCCCAGGTTCCTGGGATTGAGTCCCAAATTGGGCCCCTGCAGGGGAGCCTGCTTCTTCCTCTGCTTATGTCTCTGCCTCTCTCTGTGTGTTTCTCATAAATAAATGAATAGAATCATGAATAAATTACATATATATATATATATGTAATTTGACTCCTTTATTAACATTTCTTAATCAATACAGCAGTGAGGGGAAGTTATCTGGGAAGGAAGAAAGAAATGTTCTTATGTCCCATTCACTCCCCTAAGACTGAATAGCAGAGCCAACCTTGGTGAGGCTGAGTGACAAGAGTACATCCTCAACATTAGGTGGCCATGTGCCAACAGCAAGAACCTGGAGGTGAAATATTAACAAAGCCAATGTCCCCATAATTGTAGTCATGAGAGATGTACTTTCTTTGTTGTTGATTTCTAACTTCATCATACTGAGGTCAGAGAAAATGCTCTGTGTGTTACTGATTCGTTGTTTGATGGCCATATTTTGTCCAAGCGAGCTAATGAAGAAGGTATGGTCTCCACATGGCACCAGGCTCTCTGCTTATCCTATAAAACTAGTCAGTGTGTGTATATTAACTCAAACCAACACTCTCTGCTTAGGGTTCCATGTGCTTCCTGAATGGTGTGTGCATGTCTCTCATTAACTTGAGAACCCACAGCTATGGTTGGTATATCACCCCTTCTGTCCAGTTCCTCCCTCCCTGGCCCTCCTTGGACTCCTGTTAGGAATATGCTGGACTCACTCTTCGTAGTGTCTGTTTATCTCCTGACGTCTCTTTTTAAATTTTCTTCATGTTGTTTTTTCTGTGTTGCATTCTGGGTAAATCTACACCACCCTATCTTCCGGTTTCCTAATTATTTCTTCGCTTGTGTACATTTGGGCTGGTTTGTCCACTGTGACTCGAATTGCAGTGAGTACATTTTCCGTTTCTGTAATTGCTATTTGTTTTTCTGCAAAAACATCTGGCCTTTTTTTGGATAAGATCGGAACTTTGTCCCACTTGTTTAGACATCTGTAATTTTAAAATGTGTGGGTACCTGGTGGCTCAGTCAGTTAAGTGGTTGACTCCTAATTTCGATTTTGGCTCAGGTCATGATCTCAGGATCATGAAATCAAGCCCTGCATTGAACTCTTTACTGGGCATGGCGCCTGCTTAAGATTCTCTCTCAGTCTCCTTCCCTCTCCTTTTGCCCTTCCTCCTCTCAAAAGGAAAAAATATTTTAAATGTATTTATTTTTCATCTATGTCAATAACATTAACTTAAGTTCTGAGGAGTCTAAATATCTTTGTGGTTTGTGTGCTTTATGTGTCTGCTACTCTCACTGTCACTGGCTGTCTCCTCACATGTTTTGTAATTTTTAATCTTGAGTTCATTCACTCTGATTGCATCTCTATGAATCCTGAAGAACAACAACAACAAAAAAAATCCCAAAGAACTGGATTGAGAATGCCCCTTCCAGAGAAGGTTTGAGGACATGTCATGTTTGTCATATGCCTCTGGAACATTACAAGTCTGCTCCTGTTTTTCTGTTAATGTTTAAAGTTTGAAAATCCTGGACAGTGTAGGCAATTGGAAACTTGAACCCCATTGTGTCAGAGCTGTGCAACCACATGGCAGATGCTCTGTGGGTATTTACTGAGTGTAAGAAGGAGTGAGAAAAAAAAGAATGAAACCATGCATTATTTTCATGCTTCCTTTGAAAAAAAAAATTGCCGAAATTAAGCAAGATTTTTTTTTTTAATAAAGAGCAATCCTGGCACTTCTAGAAGGCATATTCTCTAAAGGTGTTTAAGTGCTAAAGTTTTAAAATTCCTAAATCAGTATTGACTAAATAAGAATTTATATATTCCCCTAATTCATCCTAAAACACTGGAATTAAGTGGGAGCTCAGAGGTCAAACAGACCACCCCTCACGCCACATGAGTAAGCATCACACTGCTTCTCTGAGGCCAAGCATTTGCCAGACTGCTCCCAGGAAAAGATTACAATTGTTCATATTGTACAGCCAATCGGAAACAGAAAAATGTGAACAGGAAAAAAAGCTTCAAGCTCACATTTGCTTTACCCAGTGAGACTTTGTACCTTAGATCACGGATAAAACCATCTTGACAACATATTTTCTCCCCAAGGGCCTCACTGTGGATGGCTTCTTCCCCACCAAAATGTAGGGATTGCTCTAAAATAACACGTAATGTGATTGAATAGCCCACCGGCCCCAGGCTTAAGGAGTTCAAAGGATTCAGCTCCAATTCACCACACAAGCAGGGCATTTCAATGACTCTGGAAATTTTATTTGATCTTTTTAATGTTTGCTGATTCCTGAGGTGCAGACCATTTTTATTAGTCCTGTGTCATTTTGGAAGCACAAAAACCAATCCCAGGGCATAAGTGACTTCTGTTTTCACCAATCTGTTATCTTATCTTAAGGCAAGTCCCAGAAGTGTTGGGTAAAGGATGCTGTTGGAAGTTTGTTAATGAGTGTGTCCCCCATCTAACTCTTCAGGCTTGACTCTCTTCAATCTACTCCTGATTCTTGGTTTGGAAGCCTCATTTCCCTAAACAAGTCACTCTTTGGGGCCACATGGCTCAGCCATCACCAAACATTACATTTCTATTTGTGTCCATCGGTTTCCCCTAGCTTGAGTGATTATTTCTGTGATTGTGATGGGCTCCTGCTGTAGGGGAAGGAGCCACTGTCCTGCAGTCTCACAGGGTTGTGGGCATGAAGAAACTTGTGGAGGGGCTCTTGGCCAGTCTCTGGTTAACCCACAAACGGTGCTGAGAATGGCACCCCAGCCACCGAGCCCGAAAAATGCTGTGGGGGCCTCGGGCCTGTTCTTGCACAGAAAATCGTTTTTGAACATTCCTTCCAAGTGTTAAAATGGAGCACAAATTGCCCTTGGTTTATCAGGGATCTGAGATCATGCCCCATGATCTCCCACCGGTTTTGTGACCTAGAAGAGATGACCTGACATTTCTGAGCTTCAGTTTCTTCACCTGGGAAATGTGACCTGATATCTCAGAAATGAGCTCTGACACTGAAGTTCTGTGACTCTGCTTTCATCACTTGGTATTTGGGGAAACTGAGCCTTTAGTCTTGTCCAAAGTGACAGGATCTGTAAGCGAGGGGAAGTGAGAGCACCCATTTCTGGTCTTCTCCTGTGTCTCCTTCAATTTGGAGCTGCAGATGGATATCTTCAGATGTCCGAGGCCTCCTTTTCACATAGTTGTCTTTTTTTCCCACTACTTATGTTTGTTAAATTGTCTAAAAAATGTTCATGCTTTGGACCAGCCGTTTATCTTCTGAAGGAAAAGAGAACTGAATTATTCCTCTTTTCTTCATAATTAAGCAATGTCAGTGCTGTGGATTGGTCACCATACACCAATTCCCCTGGGCAGCTCCACCTGGGGTTCCAGTGATGCTACTCTGGATGGAGAGGGAGCACCCCTCCTTCCCTACCCAAATCCTCAGCTGCCTGAGCTCAGACATTCCCACCTGTGCAGGCAGCACTGACAACATCACTCCTCTCTCAGTGTTGGGATTAAGGGCTGATAGCATTAAAACATGCTGGCCTTTCGATTCAAAAACCTACAGGAGAGCTGGTGCACTGAGAGAAGAAAACTCTGGTCTGTAAGTTCTGGGTTCCTGCCTCATTTGCTACTGACCAGCTGGCCATGTGCAAATCATTTCACGTGTTTGACTTCACATGTAGTATCCATAAAATTAGAAATTTGCAATTCACAATCTCAAAGTTCTTTCATGGTGGAAATAGTATCTCTTAACCTTGGCACTGTTGATAATTTTTTGGCTGGGTGATTCTCTGTTGCAAGGACTGCTCTGTGCTTTGTAGGCTGTTTACCAGCACTCCTGGCTTCTGCCCACTTACTGCCAGTAGCACTGACACCGTCCACCCCCCAAACGTTTTGATAAGCCAAAAAATGTCTCTAGACACTGCCGAATGCCCCTTGAAGGACAAAATCTGCCCCGTTGCAAATCATGAGTCAGACGTCATGTAGAACTATAATTTCTGCATTTTCTCTGGTACACTGTCATTTGGGGGGATGGAAACTAAAAGGAAAACACTCTCCAGATTTCTCATCCATTAATTTTGCCAGATTTTTATGTGGAGGGTTGGAAGGACTTTCAGAGGTTTATTGCCCGGGATCTAGAAATATTAAGCCATTATCTACTTTAGATAACAGCTGGATTAATTGTACATTGTTGAGTTCAAAACAATCTCATCAGAGGTTAAGCTAAAGGGGCAGAACATAGAAAAGATAAATCAGAAGAGGCACGAGATGGAGGACCTGATGCTGGGAAGCACGCTCCTCCACCTGTTGTGTGTCCCACCTGGGCTGTTGCTCACTGTCTGGATTGCCGCTTCCGAATGCCATCTGAGAAATGCCATGTGCTGTTGAAGGTGCACCTCACATGCCATTTGCTCCACGAAGCCTCCAGTGATGCCTGCTTGCAGAGAAATTTTATTTACTTCTGGACACCCATGTAAACATGTTTGCTCTTTTCCAAGTGTTTGTCATGATCCCAGCCCATCCTACCCCTTGTCAGAGATCCCAGGATGTCTCTGCCCATTGCTGTGTCCTGCCCTCACCTAGAATGACCCTGCCTCATCTTCCTAAACACACTCCAGCCTGGGACCTAAGTCTCTGCCTTCCCAGAGGATCCTCTCCTCTTCATCCTGGTCATTCTGTGGTCAATCAGTCCCATAGCTCTCATGAGAGTGGTCTTGCTGACCCTAACCCCAGTCCTCCTGACACAGCTGCGCAGTTCCACCACCCAGGCTCCAGCATTTGTAGATGCAGGTCCCTTTCTTCAACAGCTTTTCTTCTCTTGTTTCTTTGGAGGACAGCTTCTGCTCTTCACAGTTCAGGCCGACATCACCTCCTCTGTGAAGTCTTCCTAGATCACACCATTTCCCCAAACCCAGACATTTCCCCAAACTTGGCTCTTCCTTTCCCTGGTGCCTCCCAGAGCAGCTCTACCAGAGTGTTCATCCTGTGATGAGTGTTTCTCCTTCCACTGTGGTGCCCTCGGCCTGGAGAGCTGGTGCTCCTCCTACCTCTAGTTTGGTTAGTGTTCCAATAAACTAAATCTCTGCTCTAATTTTATTCCCTAGGGAAGCCAATCCTAACATGAGCACCCAGAGTGGACAGTAGGTGCCATTATGGTGCACTCTCTGGATTCTAATTATTAATTATCTTTCTCCTCCACTAGACTTTAGCCTCCGTGTTACCAAGGACAGCGCCTATTTTGCTCATGATAGAAGTTTTTAGAGTAACTTGTAGATACATAATAGATACTCAATAATTCATTGTGGAATCAGCACATTTACAGAGATCTCTGTTGCACCTATTTTTCTTCATAGGCTTGAGGCTTTGTGGGGCAGGGGCTGTGCTTACTCACCTGATGGCCTCAGCACCTACAACAGTGCCTGGCCATTAGTGACTGTTCCTAATCCATCAACGTTACTATTTTAATTCCCACTTTACAGGTGAGGCAGCTGGGCCTGGGAGGGTTCAAATAATGTGCCCTGTTCACATCTCAAAGGTCTGTTCCTTTCTACTGCTTCACAGAGTCTCAGAGGGTAAGGCCATAAATAAAGGAAATGCCCCAGAATCCTCTGATGCAAATGGCTGGAGACAGGGCTCATTGGTTAAAGGTATGAATTAAAGTGGGAAGTAATAAAAATATCCAAAAAGGAGTGCCTGGGTGGCTTGGTTGGTCTGGCATCGGACTCTTGATTTAGGCTCAAGGTCATGATCTTAGGGTCATGGGATGGAGCCCTCTGTTGGGCTCCATGCTGAGAGTAGAGTTTGCTTAAGGTTCTTTCTCTCTTTCTCCTTTTGCTGTTCCCCCCCTACCATGCCCTCTCTCTCATACTCTCTAAAATTAAAAAAAATAATAATAATAGGAACACCTGGGTGGCTTAGCAGTTGAGTGTCTGCCTTCTGCTGGGGGCATGATCCCATGGTGCCAGGATCGAGTCCCGCATTGGGCTCCCTGCATGGAGCCTGCTTCTCCCTCTGCCTGTGTCTCTGCCTCTCTGTGTCTCTCATGAATAAATAAATAAAATCTTAGCAAAAATTAACAGATAAAAATATTCATATAGAGCTTGAATGTCTTATTTGAAATATAAGTATATGCATATATTGTTAATGTAAATATACGTGTATTTACCAACTGTGATGCAGACCAACGCTGCTGCTTTGAGGTTTCTCTGTTAGAGCTCTTCCTTGTCTTTCTTGCACAAACTACATGCATAAAGGATCCTCTACTCTTTCCAGTTTTTCTTTCTTTAGTGTGGAGAGAGAATTTAAGACACTTGAGCTAGAGTCCCATTGCAGACATCTAGATTTTTATGACCCTGCCCCCCATTTTTATCTAGTTATAATGACTGAATGCAATTTTCCAGCAATTTTTAAAGCAATATTTATTATTTTTTAAAGTCTTTGCAAGGTGCAAAGTTTTTCATCATAATTTTCTTAGAGGCATTATCTTCCTCTGCCTTCATATATCTTTGGCTTATGAAACAGTTTTCAGGAAACTGCGAGGATTCTTAGCACACAGTCAACCTGTTGGGAGTAGTAAAGCATCCTAGGTGAAAGCCCTCTGTGGGCGAGAGCTCATCCTGCTGACAGCTTCAGTCTAGAATATTTTACAGGGGCCAGGGTTATATTGGTTAACCAGACAGCCATTTAAATAGACCAAGTTCAAGAGAGCTGTTGCTATAAATGTTTCCAAGATTCAATTAAATAAAGCTGAGAAGTATAAACATTTCTGGGTAGTGACAGTCCCTGAGCCCTGAAGCTCACAGGTGTTGTAAGGAAGATGTTTGAACAGAAAATAGAACAAAAACATGATACATAATGTGACTCCTCCCCTTCCCTTCTAGATCTAATAGTCTTTATTGTTCGTTGTAGAGATGTATTCCACTCCTCTCTCTGCACACAAAATGTCTCCTGCATCTCAGCCTGCAGTGTGGAGTGAAGACCTGTGCTTTACCTGTGGTCACCTGGCTGCAGTTTCCAGTGATGACAGGGAAGGGAGATGCAGCCAGTATGCTCTCTTCACATCTCACATATTGATTGATAAGGGAAGTCATCCTCTTTGGCCAAGCGTGTTGCTTTGGGTCTGAGTACAGAGGCTGGGGAGGAGAGAAATGGACACCAGCCCTCACAGCCCAAAATGCTGAATCACTTTTCACCAGGGACAGCCCTGTATGGAGGAATCTGACTCAAAAAAATAAACCATGGGGATGGGAAAGGGCATTATTCCCCTTGTTACCAAGAGGCCAGTCCCCTCCAGCACACTTGGCGCTTGGAAATTCTGTGAGACTCCAGAGCTCCAGTCCAGAAGATGACTTTGGAGTTGTTCAGAGCTGGCCCCATATTGGTGTGGAGTTGGCTGGACATCGTTTCCCAGCACATCCTGGGACAATCTTGTATGAGGCAACATGTTGGGTTTTAAAAGCCTGGGTAGCAAACCACATCCAGAGAGCCAAGACAGGGAGATGCCAGGGGACTGAGGGAGGATGGGAGGATTGTGCATCCAGACACACATGTGATAGAAAGGAAGATGGTGATCCCCTTCCCCCAAAATGGGTGGAGTCAGGACTAGATCATTATAACTATTGACTGTGACTAGTACTGGGACCTCATGTTTACACCTGGAGATTTGCAAACTACAAAACAGAGTTAACACTATTATGAAAAATGTAGCAGTAGATGCTTTATAGGGTTATTAACCAGTTAACAATTGTTCTCTTTCTCTGAAGACAGCTCTCTGCCTAGGAAGAGTGAACATCTAGGCCATTCAAGGCTGTAGGTAGATCATGTGGGGACCTCTGACCCAAGTGTGGTAACTCACTTCCTCCCTTGACAATTTGAAATTGGTTGAGTGATGTGGGTGGTCAGCACAGAGGAAATGGTATTGTGGGGGCTGTGGAGTGGTCATTTTTGTCCCTTTATGTTACTCAGAAGGGTGGAGGCAACCAATCTATAGAAACAGTGACGAGGAGCGATGGTGAGAGGTAGAAAGAGATTTCTGAGTTCCTGATGCATTTCAGTTTCTCATTTCCAGAAACTTCTTCAAACACTAGTTTCATTCCAGACCTTGATTTAAAAGACAATGTTGTATTTTTAAATAATTTTTTATAATTGTTATGATTTATGTTTATAATAAAAAATGTTAACAAAAGTAACTCATAAAATTATAAGCATTTCCATATTATAAATGTTTACTGTGTGCCAGATAATTACTCTAAGTGGATTATTATGGACTGAAATATGCCCCCCCTTCAAATTCATATATTGAATCCATAACCCCCAATGTGACTGTATTTGGAGATAGGGATTTTAGGAGGTAATCAAATTAAATGAGATATTAGGGTTGGGATTGTAATCTGATAGAATTAGTGTTCTTATAAAAAGAAGCTCCATATACACTAACTAAAGTCCAGGTGAGAAAACAGTGAGAAATTGGCCATCTGCAAGCCAGAAAGAGTCCTCACCAAGAACAAATCAGCCAGCACCTTCATCTTGGACTTGATCAGCCCCCAAATCTGTGAGAAAATAAATTTCTGTTGTTTAAGCCAGCCAGGTATTCTGCTAGGGAAGTCTGAGTTAACACTTTGACTCTTCATTATCTTATTTAATACTCCCAACTGTTGAGATCAGTATCATCTTGCTTCACAGATGGGAGACAGAGGCTCTGAGGGGCTCAATAACTTGTTTGAGCTCATTTTAAAGGAGTAGGATTTGAGTCAGGTCTTTCTACCCCAAGCCTTGGCTTGTTAATACTACTGCTTCTTTCAGGAATTGGATCCCCAACTAGTGAGCTCCAAATTCAGACTGTTTCTCAGAAATAACACTAGCCACAAAGAGAGAAGAGAGTTGAACCTCACGGGAGAAATGTGAGGGACCCAGTGTGGACTCCATGATTGAAGACCATGGGTGAACAGATGTGCCGTTGTTATTTCTGAGTGGGAAATCCACTTCTGGTGGAAATCCACTTCATGAGTTGGAAGGAAGCTCCCACAGGGGCCATCAATGAGGATGGCCGGCAGCTCTGTGGCCCTGCAGTGCAGTGACTTTGCATTTATCCCTGTGCACCTCGGCCATTGGCCAGAATTCTGGCTGTGGAGAAACAGCCCTGCAGTAGACTCAGCTTCAAGGCTGCCATCTCTGCCTCAAGCAGAACATTTCCACCGGCCCAGCGTTTCCCAGGAGCAGCGGGAGGCAGATGTGCTCACAAGCAGAGGATGACAGCCTCATAAATAAGCTTGAAATGTCAGCCCAGGACAGGCACCAACTTAAGCTGGAACAGTCCTGTTGCTTTTCCTCAAAAACATTTTGGTTTTGTTTGTTTTTAAATAGGCTCTACACTCAATGTGGTGCTTAAACTCGTGATCTGAAGCTCAGGAGTCACAGGCTCTACTGACTAAGCCAGCTAAGTGTTCCTCCTCAAAGATGTGGGTTTATGTTAAAGATTCATTTATTTATTTTGAGAGAATGAGAGTGAGGGAGGCAGAGAGAGAGAATCTCCATTAGACTCCAGTCTGAATGTGGAACCCAACACAGAGTTGGATCTCAAGACCTTATCATGACCTGAGCCAAAATCAAGAGTCAGATGACCTACTGACTGAGCCACCATGGTAATCCCACCATTTAATTTCAAATCTTGAGGTAATTATAAATTTACATTCAGTTTTAAGAAATAATACAGGCAGATCCCATATCCCCTTTCCCTTGGTAGTAACAACTCACACAACTATTGTGCAGCATCATAACCAGGACACTGACATTGATACAATCCTAATCTAACTCAGATTTCCCCAGTTTTCCTTCTATTTGTGTTGTTGCTTAGCTCTGTGTAATTTCAGCACCTGTGTCGGTTCTGAGTACACAACTACAGTGAAGGTACAGAACACTTCCATCACCACAAGAATCCCTTCTACTGCCTTTTTCTAACACATGCACTTTCATTCTCCACTCCCCCACCCCAGCCTCTACCAACTACTACTCATGTCTAATTTCCATAACTTTGTCATTTCAAAAATATTATATAAGTGGAATCATATAGTGTGCTAACCTTTTGAGACTGGCTATTTTTTTATACAGCATAATTCTCCAGGGGTCCAAGAAGGTGGTTGTGCATATTCATAGTTCATTCCTTTGTATTTCTGAGTTGTATTCCAAGGTATGGATGGATCACAGTTTGTTCAATCCTTCTTTCATTCAAGGCCATCAGAATTGCTTCTGGTTTTGAAATATTATGAATAAAGTTGATAAAACATTCATATATAGGCTTTTTGTGAACATAGATCTTTAGTTCTGTAGGATATTCTCGGGGGTGCAAGTGCTGGATTGTAGCATGCAAGGGCATGATGATGGGGACTGTGTCTTTGCTATTAACAGATGTATGTCCAGGGCCTATCTTAATACCCAACATAGAACCAGTAATCAATAAATTTTGTGGGCAGCCCGAGTGGCTCAACGGTGGGCCTTTGGCCCAGGGCATGATCCTGGAGACCTGGGATCAAGTCCCACATCGGGCTTCCCTGCATGGAGCCTGCTTCTCCCTCTGCTTGTGTCTCTGCCTCTGTGTGTGTGTGTGTGTGTGTGTGTGTGTGTGTGTGTCTCATGAATAAATAAATAAATAAATAAATAAATAAATAAATAATAAAATCTTTTAAATAAATAAATTTTAAAGATTAATAGGTATGTATTAGATAAAGGAATAGACTATTTTTCAGTAATTTTTGAAGATTTATTTTGGGCTTTATCTCCGCCAAAAGTCTTCTGCACATCTCAGGAAACGCCTTCCTTCTCTCTGGAAATTTGGATTCTGCATGAACCTCTCTGTTTATGTGCCTGTCTCCTCCTTCAGACAGTGACCTCTTCAAGGAATAAGGTTGTTTTGTTTATCTTAGTGGCTGCAACATTTAGCACATTGCCTGTTCCATAAGATATGATCAATAAGTAAATGTTGAAGGAAAAAGAAACCCACTAGATTATCTATCTCTGCCTTAGACACATTGTTCCTCCTAGAGCCATCAGAATCTCTTGTATTTATGTGATTTTATAGCCTGGGAAGAAAGAACACAGACATTTCATAGAAGATCCAAGTACTTGAGTGGCAGGAAGCTGCTTCTGTCTTCTAGAGATGGCATGATTCATATCATTGCTGTATTTATCTCTACATTGCTCTCTGTCACTTTCAGATAATGGTGGAAAGGGGAAAAGAAAAACTGATGTTAAAATCCATTGCTTATTCTGCAGGGCTATGAAAAGATTAAATAGATGGAGGTTATAGGTGTCCATCACCTCTCCTCATGGTGTCTAGAATGTGAAGTATAAATTAGTGAAAGAAATCTGAGCCAAATAGGTAATGCCACATGTATTTTGTTACCCTAAGTACATGACTACTTGCCAGGTGCATGGAGAATGAAGCTAAGCTGGGGACTAAGGGGCGAGGAGGAGGGGGGAAACAAGCATTTTCAACCTACCAAACTCAGGATGATAGACTCCCAAGAAAAGACTGATCCGACCTATGTTCCTGGTGGCAGCCAGACAACTAGGAAAGACGGAACAAAGCCCAGGGCCAGGACTATCAGAGGGAGGCCCCATGTTGTCTTCCTACGACAAGGAGTCTGGAAGTATAAAGGGAGTGTGCAACGCCTACGTGATGGCAGAGACAGAAAGAGAAGACAAGTGAAGGCTTAAAAATTGGAACTAGGAACAAGGCCTGACTCTCTAAGAGTTTCTAGAGAAAATAATTCTGTTCATCAGCAGCAAACAAAAAGAACAAAAAAGATTGTCTATGGGATAGGAGAAGACTCCCAAGGTCCTGATTCACATGTATATTGGATTTCATTTAATCTTTTGTTTACTCTATTTGTGAAGCCTGGGGAACAGAAGCTAAGAAACTAGGAACATCTGGGGTTGATAATACATTTGAGTACCTGATGGAAGCACATGGATACCCCTGGGCTGATGCACATATAGACCTCTAAGGATTCTTTTTTTTTTTTTTTAAAGATTTATTTATTTATTTGAAAGAAAGAGCATAAGCCTGGGGAGGGGCAAAGGGAGAGGAAGAGAATCTCAAACAGACTCCCCACTGAGTGCAGAGCTGGATGCAGGGCTCAATCTCATGACCTTGAGATCATAACCTGAGCCAAAACCAAGAGTCAGATGCTCAAGCAACTGAGCCACTCGGGTGCTCCCTAGACCTCTAAGGATTCTTAAAAGTAAATCCTCTTAGAAGATAAGCTCACAATCCAAAACTACAAGCCATGGGAGCGTGTGTGTCACTGTGAGTGTGAATCAGCAGAAATGATATCAGAATTGGGTTCTGTAAAGCTACAGACTTAGAACTGTTAGATACACAATATAAATTGTATATTAGAAATCTTGAAAGAAATAAAAAATGAAAAACATGAGACAGAAATAATATACCACGAAAAAAGTTTCAGGCATGTTTAAAAAGAACAAATAGACCCTCCAGAGATGAAAACGTGATCATTGAAATTACAAAAGTATTTTAGACAATGTGAAGAGCAGTAAATTAGACATAACTTTGGGAATTGATTTGGGAATTTTACAGATAGAGCTGCAGATATTAGCAAGAGTGGAGAACAGAGGGATGAAGATGTAAAATATGAAGGAGAGGTAGAAGAAAAGCAGAGCAGAAGGAGAAGGTCTAGCTTAATCTAATTGTTCCAGGAAAAGAAGAACAGAGAACATTGGAGGAAATATTCTTTAGAAGTGTTGATGATGAAGTTCACAAACCACCAGGTGTAGGGAACCAAACTGATGGAAGAGGAATTTACACTTAGGCTCTTTATAGCCAAACTGCTGTATATCCAGGATAAAGATAAAAATCTTAAAGATAACCCTGAGAGAAATGTCAGATTACTAAAAAGGGATAGCGGTTCGACTCAGAGTTTTCTCTACGGGAGCCAGAAGACAGTGAAAAAAAAAATCTCTTCAAAGTGTTGAGGGGAAAAACTACTACTGTAACATTTCATGCCCAGCATTATTATTATTCCAGAGTGAAGGTGACATGAATTGACTGTCACCAAAAGAACTGTGAAAATTATAGCTCATGAAGAAAAAACCTGACCTGAGAGAGAAAGCCTGAGAAGCAATAAAGAAGTGTTGAAAAGAAATTATATGTGGGCAAATCTATGTCAACACTGTTGATCTAAAACAACAATAATGGTAGTTAAAATTGGTTTGGAAAAGCAAGGTGAAATTAAAATACCCAACATTTTATTTATATTATATATATGGAAGTAGATGAACTGACTTGCATTTCATGATAGAATAGTAGAGATATGATTAATTTTATATTTTATTAATTCATTACGTAGGTCAAAAATTTAAGAGTAGTGACTGAAAGAAAATACATTTAGTATATATACATTTTAGAGCAATAGAAAGAATGAAAACTAAAAATAAAAATACTATTTTAATAGAATATAAAACAAGAAATTGGGAGACAGGATCATAGTAAAACATGTTAGGTAAAAAGCAAAACACAATAGTAGAAATAAACCCAAATATTTATATGAATACATATGTATTCTTTATATACATAAGGGCAAAAATAACAAAATACTATAATAAAAATAAATTCAAATATATCATTAATCACAAAGGCTTATTCAATTATTTCCTCATTTATTCTTTCAAGTAACTTTTTGTTAATAGACTACTATGTGATTGGTCTGCTCTAGTAATGGATAAACTTTACTAATTATTAAATATTTCCAGATAAGATAAAAAGCCCAACCTGGTAATATATAATGTAACAGAGACTGATCCAAAAGATGTGTAAACTCAAAAAAAGAGAAGGATGAAGAAAACCTATACAGGCAAACAAACAAACAAAAAAAAAACAAAAGAAGGATATTGTTGCTATAATTCCATCAGACAAAATAGATTGAAAGTGAAAGTGCTAGCAGAGATAAATGTAATATAGCAATAATAGCTTCAACTTAGTAGAATATTCACAATATTAAATTTGTATGCACTTGATAATGTAATCCATGCTGAGCGTGGAGCCCGACGTGAGACTCTATGTCACCACCTTGAGGTCATGACCTAAGCTGAAAGCAAGAGTCGGACGCTTAATGGTCTGAGCCACCCAGGAGCCCCACAAGTTAAAATATATTTTAAAAATGGACAGAATTACAAAAATGCACGTACAAGTCCAGATTAATAGTGGGAAACTTAAAATCACATTTTTTTAAAAATCACTTTTTAAATAAATGATATTTAAGGTGAAAAAAATGTGTAAGAATACACAAGATTTAAACAACACAATTTATGAAATGATCTACTGAACAAATAAAGAAACCTTGTATCCAGAAATTAGAGAATATACATTATTCTCAACATACAGGGAACAGTTATGAGTATTCACATTCCCTCAGGCTATAAAAGAATATCTTAACAAATTTCCAAAGTTCTTTAGCAAACACATCATTTTTATCAATTTGACTTAATTGATGTATAAATAAAAATAATTATACATGTGAGAATTTAATGCAATTCTTAAGTAGCTAATGGGTCAAAGAATATAAGAAAAACAAGAAAATACTTAGGACCAAAAGGGGATTTAAATAATGCCAAAAAAAAACCTGTTACAAATATAAAATTATGCCTAGAAGAAAATTCATTTATTCATCCATTCATTTGTATTATGTGTCCCTGCTTATTTGCATCTGTTCAAAAGCAGTTAAGATACATCAGTGAACAAAACAGACAAAAATTCTGCTTTCATAAAGCTTATATCTTAGTCAATGGACAATTATCATGGAAGGACATTCATCATGAATATTTTTCCAAGTCATTAACTATAGATTAAAAGTCTCATTTTCAAAGGCCTGCATGAGATTACTTAGTATGCTTATTCATAACATCGTTTCAGTTATTTAAAGTATTTGCTGTCACTCGAAGTGGTCAGTATCTACAGAGTGCCTCTCTGGTGGCCCTCCCTGAGGAAAGAGAAGATTCCAACCCTGCTGCCATTAAGTCTGTCCATAAGACTTGTGATTGTCCATTTTATTGTATATTTAACTGAGAATCATATATGCCATGTCCAAGCAGAACCTTCAAGAAGCATCACTTGTTTCTATGACTGGTGTTTTATTTTTCCCACACCCACCGTATCTCTGATGGAAGCTGCTTCTTCAACCTGGATCCTGGAATGGAAAGGATGGACAGCAGAGCCACCTCCTACTCACATGGACATGAATGCGAACAAAATCCTTGTTTTGCTTTGTTTTTAAGCCACCAGGACTTTTGTGATCATCTATTACAGTTGCGTACCCAACTGAAAGCTGACTGATGCGAGATATATCAAAATACATTCAGCTGTTTTGCTATGATAAACTTGCATATTATGTCCATTTTCTACACTTCAAAAATCACGGCTTTTTAAAATACAAATGCTCTTCCATGTGGTTGTCGTCTGGGCTCATTTTAGGAACATTCTTCTTGTAGTTGCAGTTCTAGTAAAAGGCGGGACTCTGAGAATTCCAGCTCTGCCAGTTTCTTGCTGTGTAGCATCATTTAAGATTCTAAGTAAATAGAAAAGAGGCTTGGCTTCTCTGACCCTTCCATTTTTCTCCTTGTAAACCTGAAATGGGGATAGTAGTAATAATAATAATAACAACAATAATACCTCTTTCATGAAGAGGTTGTGGAGGTGAGAGAGACTATACAAAAAAAGGCATTTGTAAATCATAATGTAGATGTGTTAGTTATTGGAGCTTCTTTTCTGAGTCACACTGTTAAGTGGAGCTCTGTAAATGGAGGATGAATGGTCATGTCTCCTATGTAAATCTTCCTGTGAAATCATGATGCTTATAATACTTAAAGGTGATGTTTCCATCACGGTCACGGTCACGGTCACGGGCAAAGTTATTTGGGGGAACTTGAGAAGCTGGTTAATTCTCTTCCTTCCCATGAATCATTCTGCTGGTTGGCACCAGGGGATTAGTGGCTCCCGATTAGGATAATATAGGCAGAGCATTTGGGCTTATTTCAAGCACAGATAACAGGAGGACGCTGAGCGGGAGATCACTCCATAATTCATCAGTGTTTTTCATGAAGAATTTAGAAAAGCACAGAAATTATTTAGCTATACTTGTTAATGATAAAACATAAAGAAATTCAGACACACAAAAGTATTAAGGAAAAACAATCCACTGCGGAGAAGAGGTCTGCTTTTTCACTAATCATAAGTTATATTGTAGTCAGGTTCCTAAGTAAGAATTTTTTATCCTATTATTATATAGAAGTGGTTAAAATTAAGTAGAGTGATAGGCATATACTTTATTAGTGTTTAAGAGGAAGGATGTGGAATACTACATTATTGCAAATGTTTGTGCATGCCTGTGTGTGGCAACTGGGACTGGAAGCCTCCGTCAAAGTCTAGAATATCCAACAGATTTCCACTTCCTTTCAATTTATCTCTCACTGTCCACTCTAAAAAGAGGGTAATAATGTCCCCAGGATGCAATCAGCTAATGCCTTATCTACTTGAGTTTTGCATCAATGACAAACAACTGTTCTGAGAGCTGTGTGTGTGTGTGATGGTTCACTTCACTGTGGCAAACTTCATATCCCTTTTTCTTTTTCACTCTTACAAGTATTGAATATTTAGGGGTTATTTTCTAGTTTCTCATGGAAATGGTCATGGACTTAATCCTGACTTTCTAAATCTGAATCTATATTCATAGAGGGCAGAAAATTGGTGGTCACCAGAGGAAAGAGATCTTAGAGGAGCATGGGAAACACATTTTTTTTTGTCTTATCCAGATAAATGTGCAAAACATCTGTTGTTTGTGGGAGTGGGAGCTCACCGTTGCAGTCCATCTCTATCCTTCTATATGTCTTGGAGGGTCTTCATGACAATGACATGGCATGGAGAGAGAATAGTGCTAGGTCCCAGACGGGAACTTTGCAATTATGCCTTTACCACTTGTCCCCTGGCCTGTTGACCACTTGATAACAGTCCTCCATGTAAGGGAAGAGGCTTTATTTAATAATAAATATCTCCTTACCCTCTACATTGCTGCCAAAGATAATTAGTCCCTTTACCCCCACCTACATGTCCTTTCATGCCTTCTTATCTTGGTGAATTCAATTTTCTCTCTCGGTCTGGTTTTGCACCACTGCTCCAAGACCCATGACCTCTCTCTCTCTTCTAGAAATTCTTCATTTCTTGAGACTTTATTCTTTAAAGCCTTATCCAATGCTATCTTCTCAGTAAATCCCTCCCTAGTCTAGCATGATGCAAGACAAGAGAGAGGGCCGCAAACTTTGTTGACCATACATCCCATCTATCAAAACATTTCTAGAAATTCCCCCAATGGATGCATATTTATTTCTTTCAAATCATGTGCAAGAACTGTTATATATATATATGTTGGACAATGTGAATTTGCCAATGATCTACTTTATAAATACAAGAAGCAGCCATTTCATACAGTTTAACCTAATATGTTAACAATACCTCAAAATATAAATGGATAAGGAATGATACAAAGATGGAATAAATGATGTTTTTAAAATAATGTAATTTCAATCTATTTTTCTTGGCACAAGGAGCCTTTTTCTTTGCTGAAGCACATCATTATTAACACTGTTCTGCATACTTAGATGTTAAATGTCTTTCTCATTGTGATGGCTTTATACTCTCATTAGCTAATATCTCACGGCTCACTCTACGCTTGAAGCCAGATTTATCATTAAGAATAGTGGCTCTTAAATCCATATTTTGAATAACTCTTTCATTTTCTCATTGCCCATACTTTTTAAAAGATTTTATTTATTTATTCATGAGAGACACAGAGAGAGGCAGAGACATAGGCAGAGGGAGAAGTAGGCTTCCAGCAGGGAGCCTGATGTGGGACTTGATCCCAGGACCCTGGGATCATGACCTAAGCCAAAAGCAGATACCCTACCACTGAACCACCCAAGTGCCCCATCATTGGCCCCTTTTTTGGAATTGTTATTGTTATGTTTAAGCTGTGATTTCTCTGCAGAAACTTTTTAAGATCACTTATTCATGTTGTGGTAGTTAAGCTGTCAAGACTACATGTAATCTGGGAATCCTCCCCACTAGGCACACAGAAATTGGGAGACAGTGGCTTCAGCTATAAGTAAATTAACATGTGGGTGCTACTTTTCAGTTCTCCTTGTAAAAAGACCTGTCCCTGGAATATGTTACCATTTGACATATGAACCACGCCAGAGGCTCAGCATCAATCTGCACATTAGATATGTGTGAACTTCAATCTACTTTTTACTTATATTTTAAACACAAGGAGTAGGAAATTTTCTAGCATTTTCTTCATAAATCCAATGGACTCTCAAGTGCACTCCACTTTGGAAACCACTGACCTAACAGGAATCACAAGCTTCACTGTCAGACATACCTGAGATCAAATATATATCCTTGCCAGTTGGAGACTTGAACAACTTGCTGAAATGTTCTGGACTTTGGTGTTCTTTTTAGTAAATGGTGGGGGGATATTTATGAAGTAAACCTCTCTGGGGATTCTGTGCAGCCCCCCCTTCTCATCCAACAGCTATTTCTGCTGCCCACTCTACGGGAGACGTATTAGCACTCGATGAGCTTTCCTACCTGGGAAGCACTGACTGAACAGGAGTGCTCCTGGCCCACGCCGGACTTACTAGATTCTCTTTCTCTGGAATTTAGAGTTGGAACATAGCATTGGGAAGCCATGTAGTTGGGTACCATGCCTAAGAGTTGAGGCTATTTTGTGTCTGGGCTAAGCGTCTATTTGCTTGTGGAGAAACAAGAAAAGCTGGCTTGCAGAGCCCTGTGAGTAAAGCAGATCCACAGTGGGAGGCAGGGTGAGAGGTGCAGTTAAACAAGCCTCTGAACCAAATTGAAGGACAAGTCTATGGCTCTCTTACCTTAATACTTGCCTACTTAGCTTCTCAAGGGAAAAAATGGTAATTTCTCTAAATGGACTCACTAGATAAGTGTCAGAAATGAAAGACTAAAAAAGCTTTCATGGAAAGAGGCAGAGAGCACAAAATGCTATTTTGGCTATGTCCAAAATCTAATCATAAGGTGCTTCCCCTGCAAGACTATAATTACAGCAGAGTTTACCCTGAGTTGCAGCGAGTCATTAAAAAAGCAATTATTGCCAGCAGTCCTTGTTCTCTGGCTGAAAGTTGAATGGAAATTTAATAGTATTATGAGAATTTTTCCCCTACTAAACTAATTCTAAGAAATGGTATAAATTGAATGTGTGTTTATTTTTTTTAAGAGAAGCTTATCTTAATTGAGTTTTTCATAATTGTGTTCCGCAGGTTACATCTGAAATGGAAATTGGGGGAATGCGTTGGGAAGCAAGTGCTAAAGTGTCTAAATTATTTGTCTCCATACTTTGCCAGGGGTCTTCTCTCACATCATTTCAAGATGCCCCATGGCACTCGGCATTGCACACAGGGATTGCGTAGGCTTTGTTGCTGATTATTACCAAGATAGTTACAAAATTCAGACTAATGACAAGACAGTGTTGTGGGAAGGAATGTTTCCAACACTGGGTGACTGCTAATATACTTGGGAATCTCTGAGTGTATGTGTGCAAGCAACATCTGGATAAATGACTGGCATTATCAGTGAGAATGCCACATATTGATCATGAACTAATGAACCCTAGTAATGCTAAGAGTATTGCTTATATTACTCAGTTAATCCTTGTAATGTTGATAGTATCATGCTCATTTTAGAGATAAGGAAAATTAATCTGAGATAGGATAATTAAGTTGTACAAAGCCAAGACATAAATAGACGACAGAGTAGGGGTCCTAATGTTTGTGAGGATAATGAATATTTAAATTGGAAGACTATTAGTAATGACGTATACAAAGTCTTCCTTTTATGGTACTTCCCTCTTAGGTGACAGAGTTCAGTGGGTTACAAATTTGAATCAAATTTTTCTATTGGTTAAAAAAAATCCATATATTACAATAATGTGACACTACCGATATGTTGCATGGAAGTTCAATGACAAATGAAAAGATTAGGGTACCCTTTAAGACTCCTTCATTTAGAAGTGACAAAAACACATTTTTTTAAAAGTGTTTTTTTTTTAAAAAATTTGAGCTATGAATGGCATGAAATTATATTAGTTTCAGGTGTACAATGTAATGATCCAGTATTTGTATATATGGTGAAATGATTGCCGCAATACATCCAGTTAACACTTGTCACCATGTATAGTTACAGAATTTTTTTCTTGTGCAGAGAACTTTCAAGATCCATCGTTTGCTATTATCCAATATATGATATGTTCTCATTAAGTACAGTCACCACACGTGCACTGCATCCCCATGACTTACTCATTTTCCTCCATTTTCTTGAGCTATCACTGACCTACATCACTGTGTGAGTTTAAGGTGTACTACGTAAAGATTTAACTCACATAGATTGTGAAATGATTACCAAGATAAGTTTAGTTAGCATCCAACATCCCATAAGATACAATAACGAAAGCAAAAAAAAAAAAAAATCCCCTCATGGTGAGAGCTCTTAGAATTTACAATCTTCTTGTGTACCATCCCGGTGCTGTCACCGGGCTGGACACTGTATTTCTAGTCCTTCTTTATCTTAAACTGGAAAGAAACCCACGTTTAGCTAGCTTCATGAAAACAGGAACTGATTGGTAAACTACTGGCTTGGTTCACATAATTGTAGGATGAGCCGCAAGAGCTAATAAAACACGGAGGGTATCCGAGGCCAGAATCAAGGAAACAGTGTTGGACACATCTTGTTTTTTCTCCTCCCTTGATTCTGTCTTTCCCTAAGACCTTATGTTGGCCCCCAGATGGTCCAGGAATCCATCCTTGAAGCTCCAATGCTCCTGAAAACGGAGGAGAACTTTCCTCAATGGTTGTTGCAGAAAAATCCCAAATAGGGACTCAGATTGGTCCCAAAGCAATCCCAGAGAGATGGGATGATGTGGGAGGCCTCTCCTGGGATTTGTGCCCGTGTCTGTGGTGGTCAAAGGAAGTGATTTCTAATTACCAGAAGAAAGAAGTCTTGTGTACTGTGTACAATCTGGTCTTTGATTCCCCAGCACATTTACAAGTGTTTTTAGTATACATGAAATTCCCAAAATGTTTCCATCTAATAAACTGCAGTTACCCTGTGTATAGAAAAACTACTGCTTCCAAAATCATGTCCAGATGTTGCCTTCATCCCCAAATTCAGGATCTTTAAATGTTAAGCCTTTCTCTTGCTCTCGGATAAGTAGTTAGAGCTTAGAAAGGATCTGCAAACTGTGGGCTTTTGTAATGATAAATATAACTATTCGCTTTTTTTAATAAACAGCCCTGAGGTAAAACAGAAGGGTCAAAATAAAAGTCCACAGATAAAAGAGAGAGGAGGAAGTGATATTTGGTGCCTCCATCTGTTGTCTGGCTTGTCAACAATGGCCTGAATTCCTCATTCACCCAACGTGGCTGCCTCAGAACCTGCCCGCTGACAGATTCCCTCATCTGGTATCTTCCCTGGCCTCCTGGTGCAGTCAGGAGAATGCCCATCTAAGTTTCTTAATATACTTTAATGAGCCTTAGGGAAGAAGCCACCAGTTCTCTTTGTGCGACGTTTGTTGTTTCTCTCACCATAAGTCTCCCTTAAGACCCCAGTCACCTATCTGACAGTTTTATTTTCTGAAGACCACAGGACTGATGTCAGAAACTATGGCTGGTCATTATCTTTGAAACAAGACCCAACCCTTTTGATTGCTTATCAATAGACCTGTAGTTCTGGCCATCCTACTTGGCCTCTGATTAATGGCTTCTGTCTTGACTCCGGCCTTGGCGAAAAGTGAAAGACAGGATAGGATGATAAGGGAAAGCTAATCCTCTTCCCTCCCCACAGCTGCATCCAAATTGCTCATGCTGTAGGGAATTACTACTTTGTCAGACAGAGGATGAACAGATCTTTGGCCACATTTCTTACTGCCCTGTTTTTACTCACATTGACTTTATCACAGGGTAGGAAATTTAGTTTTGCAATTCTCCAAGATACTTTACGGTCTGACCTTTACCCTTAGCATTGCTGAGGCTGTCTAGAAAGCATTTTTTTCTACCAAGGTGCATAAGGCTTTCTTTTTGCTTTCAGATGGACCAGTTTGGCTCCTTGTTGTAGAAGTTTACTATAAACCAAAGGACAGAACTTACAATCCAATATCCTGACAATTTTCTACCAGGTCACTAGAAGTCCAGTTGTGTTGGGCACAAGGTTGAAGCCTGTAGCCAGATGCCATGCCACATTGCAACCAGTGTTCCCAGTATCCTGGCTGAGGGTGGTGGGAACCATGAAGATTCCTTATCCTATCTTTTTTTTTTTTTTTTTTTCTTTTTATCTTAAGTAGTCTCCATGCCCAGCATGGAGCCCAACTTTGGACCCAAACTCACAACCCTGAGATCAAGACTCAACCTGAGATCAAAAGTTGGACATTTAACCGACTGAGCCACTCAGGCACCTATATTCTATCCTATTTTGATAAAGCCAGTTCTGCACGTCAGTTCGCAAAGTGTTCACCCTGACTTCTGGTACAATCCCCCTGTTAGTCAGGGTTCTTTCAGCTTGAAATCTAAAAAGCCCAACCTGATCTAACTTAAACAAAACAACAACCAACCCCCAACCCAAAAAAATCAAAACAAGAACTTATTGTAAGAATATTGAGCAGAGGATCCCAGGTATAACAATCAGGGATAGGGTCACGTGACTTGATATTGTTGATCTCTTGCTGTCTGGAGCTCATCAGCATTTTCTCCAGAGATCATCTTTTTAAAAATATATATATATTTATTTCTTTCACGGAGAGAGAGAGCAAGAGAGGGAGAGAGAGAGAGAGAGAGAGAGAGCACAAGTAGGGGGAGCAGTAGGCAGGCAGAGAGGGAGAAGCAGGCTCCCAGTTGAGCAGAGAGCCCAATATTGGCTTGATCCCAACACTAGGATCATGACCCAAGCCAAAAGCAGACACTTAACCAACTGATCTACCCAGGTGCCCCTGGGGATCATCTTTATTTTTCTTGGTTTATCCAGGTGACAGTAAATATGTTGTCTGGTGGAGTCACATCCTTGTCACTCTACTGCATGCCAAGAAGGAGGTGCCCTGGGATGCTCTTTGCAATGCAACTGTGTAGGAGATGCCATAGGATCACAGAGGAGAGTGGGTGAGAATTTACTCTTTTGGTTCTCAACTAGACTATGAGAATCTTGACATCAGAGCCTTGACATTTGCCTTTGTGTTCACATAACTTAGCACAGAGTACCTTATGGTAGGGATTTAACAAATTATTATTTTTTAAAGATTTTATTTATTTATTCATGAGAGACACACAGAGAGAGATAGAGGCAGAGACACAGGCAGAGGGAGAAGCAGGCTCCATGCAGGGAGCCTGAGGTGGGACTTGATCCTGGGTCTCCAGGATCACACCCTGGGCTGAAGGCGGCGCTAAACCGTGGAGCCACCAGGGCTGCCCGATTTAACAAATTATTAAATATGAGAAGCAAACAAGCAGGAGGGGAGCAGTGAATGAGATTTAATTTGGGGAACAGTGTAGATCTCCCTCAGGGCACTCCTGGTACAGGGGCTAAGTGGATGAACTTAAATTATTGGTCAGCCGAGTCTGCAAGGAGAGGAGGAAGAGACAGCAAATGATCCATGGCAAATCACAGCGTTTTCATAATTCCCCTTAATACCAGGTGTGCTTGTGGCTGCTTTGCAACTGCCAGCTGGACTGTGGTATATCCTACGCAAAATGCTCCCTGAAATCTTTTTTTTTTTTGAAGATTTTATTTATTTATTTGAGAGAGAGAGAGAGAGAGAGAGAGAGAGAGACTAAAAGGGAAAGGGAAAGAGAACCTGAAGCAGACTCCAAGCTGAGCACACAGCCCGACACGGGGCTCGATCCCACAACCATGAGATCATGACCTGAGCTGAAACTAAGAGTTGGACACTGAATTGACTGGGCCCCACCCAGGGAGCCCCTCCCTGAAATCTTTGTGCAGCCGACTTGTGGTTTGACAAATACTAAGCTTGTCTTTTCCAAAGTCGCTGCTTATGTCAAAGCAATTTAAAAATTGCAGAGCATCTGGCAGCCTCGGCATCCCTCCAGTGAGCGGTTCTATCCCCTTATTTACAAAATCTCCACATTTTAGGAGGTGCTGATGGGGTAGGGGTTGGACCTGTGAGAAGTGAGCAGAATCACCGCAGAACTCTGTGATGCAAGCTATGCCCTGTTTATAAAGTTAATTAATCAGTGAGTATAAAATGGGATTGTCATTCTTGTCGGGAGCCAGGGTAGCTGAACTTCCTTTCTCCTATGGCAACCAGAGAGTGATGGATAGAGGCCCATTCCTGACACGTGCATGCTCACATTTTTTCCTCCCTTCAGTGATACTTCTACTGTAATGCTCTTTCTCCTAGACAAGGCAATTGTAAGCATTTTCATAACAGGGACGATTGTGTCTTCTCGGTGCCTGTCATGGAGTGAAAAGTCAATAACAAACACTGTTTCAAAAAACCAAAAGGCAAAGAGTCAGTGGGCAAATGGATTTAAAGGCAGCAAAGTGTTATAAATGCCACACAAGATTTCTCCAGTTGTCAGAACAAAGCACCATAAACCGTGCAGCTCACACAGCAGAGCTTCATCGTCTCACAGTTCTGGAGCTCAGCCCTTCTCTTTGGAGCCTCAGGAGCTAGAGCAATAAATGGCAGGACAAGGGCATGGCTGTCTGTCAGACACCGAAACACCACGGGTGCCCGCCTGGACTTAGCATTTCTCCTCGGCCTTCCCAGAGAACTGCTCCACACACCCCAGGACCCTGAGGGTTCTCCTGGGCTCTTCACTCCCACTCACCCATATCCAATCAGTGACCCAGTCCCAAAGGGGACAGCATTAGTTCATGGGGCCTAGAGTAGGGAAAATCTTGGCCATACCAAGATTTTGACGGCGAGGCCTTGGATGACTGTTTTTGCCCTTTTCTGACTCTCCGTCTCTGTACATCTATAGAACAAAACTAAAGATATATTTAGCTTAGGTCCAGGGATTATTGTAACTGGTATATGGAAGGCAGAAGAGCCGACTGCTGCGCATTTAATTGGATGCTATTATTACTTTGCTTTCAACTTCTTGAAGTCCTTATTTCCAGTCCCACTGGCGCATTGGGTTTTGGAATCATCTTAGTCTCAGGTCAAGTAATTTGTACAAGATCACGCAGCCAGTGGGGAGTAGATAGGGATAAAAAAGGCAGGCCTGTCACCTCGGGATCCGGCTGGGTACCACTATCCCTGGGGCAGGTGGTGGCCAGTGGAAGGGTAGGGAGATGAGCACACACGGGCCTTCTGGCTGCTGTGGGGAGATGGTCAGCCTACCTGCTTCCGGGCATCCAAGAACTCAGGGCTTTCCAACTTATTTGTGGGCCCTTTCCAAAAGATATTGCTGAGATAAAGCACTGTTTGAATTCGTACCACGTAGAATGTCAGCCGGTTCCTCTGGAGCTTCAAGAGCTTTACATTCGCCACTTAGCGTCTAATCCATTATTAAAAGCAAACAAGTGTGTTGACCATCCTGTGTGCACTTTCTCAAGCGGCAAATGAATCTTGGTTATCCATCGTCTTGACTGCTACTGATGCAGCTGTCCGGGTACCAGGAAAGAAATTGGGTCTTTTTCTTGTGAAAATTTGTGTTTGTTCACTTGCTTCTGTCCTCTGCCCCCACCCCACCCTGATTGTGAAAATTCTCCTCGCTATCATCACAGATACACCTAGATTTACTCCACCGCCAGAAGACAAAACACAAAGTCTATGATCCACTCAAAGAGCAGGCACAGTGAGGGGACACTAGCAAGTGTTTCAGGGCTTTTAATCAGCAGAATTCAATATGATAACTATGAATGGCTTTGTAGAGTTTTTTTTATAAATTTATTTTTATTGGTGTTCAATTTGCCAACATATAGAATAACATCCAGTGCTCATCCCTGTCAAGTGCCCCCCTCAGTGCCCGTCACTCAGCCACCCCCACCCCCTACCCACCTCCCCTTCCTTACCCCTAGTTCGTTTCCCAGAGTTAGGAGTCTCTCATGTTCTGTCTCCCTTTCTGATATTTCCCACTCATTTTTTCTCCTTTCCCCTTTATTCCCTTTCACTATTTTTTTATATTCCCCAAATGAATGAGACCATATAATGTTTGTCCTTCTCCGATTGACTTACTTCACTCAGCATAATACCCTCCAGTTCCATCCACGTTGAAGCAAATGGTGGGTATTTGTCGTTTCTAATGGCTGAGGAATATTCCATTGTATACATAAACCACATCTTCTTTATCCATTCATCTTTCGATGGACACCGAGGCTCCTTCCACAGTTTGGCTATTGTGGACATTGCTGCTATAAAAAAATAGACCTGCCCTATGACCCTGCAATTGCACTGCTGGGGATTTACCCCAAAGATACAGATGCAATGAAACGCTGGGACACTTGCACCCCGATGTTTATAGCAGCAAAGTCCACAGAAAGGGTTTTAGCAAGCTCTTTGTAAAAGCCAGGCAAAGCAGAGATGATACATTTAAGCATTTTGCACCCCCCACCCCCCGAATTTACTCAGTGAACCAGCCTGAGGTAGACTTCTGAGCTGGAACCTGTATGTTTAGTGGTTGGACCCCAAACATAAAGTTAAGAGAATGAGGACCACCAGGACTTAGGAGGCAGGTCTGAGATGGAGCACGGGGCTAGGCGGATGTCTGAAAATAATCAGACTGTGTCTTTCTCCTCTCTGTACCTCTTCTCTCCATCTCCCAATCTCTCCTGCCCATCTCCTCCTCTTTCCCTGCTTTCTTTTTTTGCCCCATTGTCTTCCTCCTCTCCTCTTCATCATCTGTGCCATCACCGGGAAAGGGTGCCTGGGCATCTACTCTAATATTATGGATTCACTCTGTCTCTCCCTCCCCTAAACTGCAAGCTCCTTGAGGGCAAAGGGCAAAGCTGTCTCACTCAACCACACCCACGGATTTCTTGCACAAGTGATGGGAACTGAATGACTCTTTGCTAAGTGCATTAACAAATGGGCTTTCGAAAGTCCATGAGATGAAAACAATTAGGATAACCGGATTAACCTTCATAAACTGGTCTTTTGTGTTGTGGCTCGATTATGTGCTGGTGAAGACAAAGCCTCTGTGTCCTGTAGAGCAAGAGGATGTACCATCAGAATTCTCTTCTTCCTTCACTGCTCTTCTGACTTTGGACAAATTATCTGTCGTCGTCATCGTCTTCTTCTTCTTCTTCATTCTTCTTCTTCTTCTTTCTTCTTCTTCTTCTTCTTCTTCTTCTTCTTCTTCTTCTTCTTCTTCTTCTTCTTCTTCTTCTTCTTCTTCTTCTTCTTCTTCTTCTTCTTCTTCTTCTTCTTCTTCTTCAATATGGGACTGATGCGATGATTGCATAATCAGTTTCTGGCATGCAGTAGTTTCTCCTCAAAGCAACTTCCTCTTGCCTTGTAATGGATAGTTTCCCTCATCATCCTCCAGCAGGTGTTGCCAGAGGGCTCAGGTCTGAAACTCATGTTCCACTGGCCTCTGCTTCTAAGGCTGGTCCATTATTTGCTAGTGTTCATTTTTTTCTTTTTTTAAAGATTTTATTTATTTATTTGAGAGAGAGAGAGAGATAGGTAGAGAGAGAGAGAGAGAGAGAGAGAGAACCAGCAGAGAGGAGGGGCAAAGGGAGAAGGAGAAGCAGTTCCTCCTCGATGACCAGGGAGTCCAACGTGGGGCTCAATCTCAGGACCCTGAGATCGTGGCCAGAGCAGAAGGCAAACACTTCACTGACTGAGCCATCCAGGTATCCCAAGCTAGTGTTCATTTTTGTCTCATTTTTATAGACTTATCGTAGCTGGGATGCCTAGTATAAGTAGCTTCTCACTGCTTTTGAGAGTGAGTGTCATTTAAAAAAACATTCAGGAATACAAGTACTCATGATTACCAATCCCTATTTGTGCAATTTTAATGTTATAATTATTTTTTAAAGATTCATTTATTTTTTAGAGAGAGAGAGAGAGAGCATGAGCAGGAGGGGCAGAAGGAGAAGGAAAGAGAAATCTCAAGCGGACTCTGCACTGAGCATGGAGCCTGACAGAGGGCTCAATCCCATGACCCTGAGATCATGACTTGAGCCGAAACCCAGAGTTGAACACCTAACCAGCTGTGCCATTCAGGTGCCCCTTAATGTCATTTTAAAAATATTCAATGAAGGGCCAAAATCCAAAATGTTGCCATCATCTTATCCTTTCAATAAGGGAGGAGTCAGCTGGGAATGGGAGCTGGTGGTTGTGCTGGTCCCCTCCTTGCCATCAGCTAATGGGCACCAAGGGTTGACAAAGCCCATCACATGAGCTGGAAAACCTGACTCTGGCCCTTTGCAGCAAGCAGCCTTGGATGGCAAGACTACACCTTCAGCCAAGCTGGACTTTGCTTGGCTCCTCTCCCACATTTGTTCCCCATTTCTTCTTGCTGCTGTTTACCACACCAGCTCTAGCTCAGCTTGGCTCTTTGTCCTGACACATGGCAATGAACTTTCGCTTGGCCCCTGAGCTCTTGTTTCACTTCCTGGGTTGGAATTAATAGCTTTCCTCTGGTGCAGATCCTGGAGTACAGCAATTGTATCTGCCTCATGATCTCATTGCAGAATGGTGACTGCCAACCTATGAAGGCCCAGGCAGGAGTAAGAGTAGGGAGACAGAGGGCTGTTACAGTCACCAGATGTCCCCGGGGTGGGGGTGTGGGGGTGAGCAGGAGTCACTGCAGCAAGAGCCTAGTAGATCACAGGATGCTCTTAGTTAACGGAAGGCAGGGGTGTCCTGGAAGGAGAGATGCTTTCTGAAACTTGGAAGATCCCCTCCCTGAGCCAGAGGAAGGCCTGTTTGGGTCATAAGGAAGAAGGATGGCTTGAAATACAAAAATTGGTATCAGGTGCAGAAACATGAGGTCAAAGACCTCGCCCCCCACAGCACACCCCAGGCTGTGCTTTGATGGCTGAGCGCCCCCCGTCTTTGCCAGTCTTGAAGAGGCAATGCTGGTGTTGCTGCATGTAGACATGTATGACTTCCACATCAGACAAGAGCCTCTGGATCTATTTTGGTCTCCGAGCATGCAATCATAACGACTGTTTTCTTCCTTTCTGTTTAGTAACACTTTTATTCAAAAGGCGTATATCTGTGTTACATTCAACCCAAGAAATCTAAGTTGGTAGCATTTCAGCTCTTTTTTTTTTTTTAAACAGTGCAGATTATACATCAGTCTACACACAAGGATAATGCTAAAAACCTTCTTTCCTGACGCATCTCTCTTTTTTCTCTCCTCTCCCCCCATATGTACATAATGGGAAGGAATTATTAAAATCATCCTATTTCTGATATTGCAACATATTTATTTTTTAATGGGAGTTCAATTTGTCAATATATAGCATAACACCCAGTGCTCATCCCATCAAGTGCCCCCCTCAGTGCCCGTCACCCAGTCACCTCCACCCCCCCGCCCATTTCCCTTTCCAGCACCCCTTATTCGTTTCCCAACATATTTATTTAAATTTTTTCATAGTGTGACATTGTTCCTCTTTAAGATTGAGAATCCATTGTTCTATGATGCTGCCCCATTTTAGGAGAGTCGTTGTCCATTGTTCCAGTGGGTCTTCAAAGAGAAGAAGGCAGGGGATTAGCTGCCCTGTGGCCTCTAGGACGTTGGGTCTATCCAGGATGGTGACTTTGTCTAGTGACCTTGGCCAATTCACTTCACCTCTCTGACTTCCAGTTTTACCTGATAAACTAGATAATATTATCTTTGTAACAAGTTCAAAGAGGATTAAATAGATAACACAAATAAATAGTGTGATGTCTGAATCGCTGGAAACGAAGAGTAATTTTTAGGTTTTGATGATCAAGACATTTGTATTGGAGTAACTGAGAAATTACATTTTAGTGTTGGTAACTAATGCACTATGGTGCAAAGTAAAGCCTTGAATGAGTGGAAAAAAATTTTTTTTGACTAGTTCCCTTTTATTCATAATCTAAGGAATATTTTCTGTCTCCTGATTTTTCTTTCTTTTTCCCATTTTTGCCAAATAAAATGAGGCTCGATCTCACCATACTAAAGACCGATTTCCCTATGAAGGCCAGTGGAAAGGAAAGAGTGCCCATTCTGTAATAAGCTCTGTGCCAGGCGCTTCCAACCATGACTCATCTGCTGTCCTGCTATCCAGAGAACACCACAGTGCATTCATTTTGTTTTGTGTTTGAGGTTCTCTTAGAGGACTCGGAGTCTTTTGAGGTATGGAGGGCATGGCTCTGTCCCATTAATTTCTGTATTTCCAGCACCTCTACCTATGCTCATTCAAGCCAGTGATCTATTCAGCTCAAGTTTACCTATAGTTTTTGGTTGGTGTTAAGTTCAATTGGTTTCTGTTATTGTTGTTGTTTTCTTTCTTTCTTTCCTTTCTTTCTTTCTTGCTTTCTTTTCTTGCTTTCTTTTCTTTCTTTCTTTTTAATGGGCAGTTTTTATGAGTTGGTAAATATTGTAAATACTGGTACCGATTAGGTGTTCAGAAGGTGTTGGATGGATACATTTGGTTCTCACATGGGAACCAAGGCTCAGATAGGGAAACTGAGGCTCAGTGCAACTTCCACATTCCCTCAGAACATGGGAGAGAGCCGGAATTTGAAATCTGTTCTGTCTATTCTGATGTCCAAATGCTTTCTCTCTCTCTCTCCCTCTCTCCCTCTCTCTCTCTCTCTCTTTTTGCCTGTTATCAATCTTTAATTTTTAAAACAGTCTGGTATTGAATACTTAGGGCATTTCATAACTCGATTTCTATTTTTTAACTCTACATCATACAGGAAATAAAACAACAAGTGGATTTGTGCATAGAGCTTGTTTCATATCTTACTGTCTGCCAGTCAGGCATGAACAAGACTTCCAAAGCGTATTTAGACAAAACACACCCTAATCCATCAAGTTTAAGGCATTCATATGCAAGTGGAAAAATCCCATAATAAATAATCAAAGCAGAATTAACCCTCACCACCTTTTAAAATCCTTTTAAAGATTTGCATACATCACAATGAAAAACAGAAGCTTGAACTAAAAGAACATTTCTGTTCCTTAAGGCACCTAATTTGTGGTATTGTTACATCAGCCCAAGCTGACTAATATTCAGTGGAAACAGCATTTTCTGAGGGGAGCCTGGTTGAACCAAGATCATACCAAGCTTAGTTGACTTGTAACACAGATATCGGCTAAAAACGGGTAGTTACCAGATTTCATATTCTCATACTCTAAAATAAATGTTGTGAGTCAGTAAACACTCTGGGGGCCTAAGTTTGTACAATCAATTCTGTGAGAAGAGAGAACAAAAAATGTTTTTTGAGAATATGCCAGCTTTGATGGAAATTTTTGGTATTTTAGGAGCAAGTATATTATCTTTAGTCTTCTTTATATAATCACAGGAATAGATAAGAAAGCTTTTAACATTCCATTCATATTTCAGATTTTTAGGGGCACAGTTCTCCATTTTACAAGGAATTGATATACCCAATATTTATCATTGAGAAGTATGAAGACGTTTGAATCTTAATAAAGCAGAAGGCACAGGACGAGCTCAGCATCTGTATTTTGTTTAAAGTTTCCTAGGTTATTGTGATGTGTTGTCAAGATTCTCAAACATAAAAATCTACTTCCAAAGAATACTATCCTGTAGACCTTCACTTATGGTCCATTTCTGCTCATAATTAATGACCTCGATCCTCCATTTAATGTTCATTAAATGCTTTTTCTTTCTGCAAGTTTCCTTTTTGACAATGTGCATTTCAGGCAGAATAAGTTGATACCTCTTCCCTGGCCCAGTGAACCAGTTCCTAGTTAGGATGCGGTGCCAGCCTCACTATAGGGCGTATGACCTGCTACATGCCTCTTACCTTCCCAGCCCCTAGCACTGTGCATGCATCAAACGTTAACAAATAAACAGTTGTTTGACTTTAGATAAAATACTTCAACTCCTTGAGTTTGTTGCCTCATCTAGAAGGAACTTCTTTAACTCTGACATCTGGGAATTCACCACAAATATATCTGCATATGCAAACATTAAGGTATATAGTGTAAAAACTTCAACTACACTTTTAGAAAATTGTTCAGTTAAAATCCTGTTAAAATGCAAGATAACAGAAAATACTCAAATCTATCTGGGTGCAGGCAGGAGGGGATGCTAAGGGACATTTGCCTATGGATGGTGGCTCTCAGACTTAGGTGCATAGAGCTGTAAAAAGCATGGACCTTCTCCCTATGATTGGGTGAAGGATCCTTAAGGCTTTGGATGGGGTTGGATTGTTCTCATATTGTTTTGCTTCATGTCTGCCTCACTTCCAGTATATAGACAAAGTCAAATTCAACTTAGTATCTTCTTGTCAACAAACTAAAAGTCAAGTCATTTAAGATACACATCTAGTTAAGGAGATGAACTGGAAATCAAAGACTCTACAAAGCCATTCATAGTTATCATATTGAATTCTGCTGATTAAAAGCCCTAAAACACTTGCTAGTGTCTTCTTACTGTGCCTGCTCTTTGAGTGGATCATAGACTTTGTGTTTTGCCTTCTGGTGGTGGAGTAAATCTAGGTGTATCTGTGATGATAGCGAGGAGAATTTCTACAATCATAAAATGTCAAATTTCAGTGATAAGTTGCCCTCACCTTTACCTCATGGGCTTTGAGAAAGAAAAGACTTATTTAAGGTTTTTAACCAAGGATTCCCTCTCTAGCACTCCTGTGAGAGCAATGGCATTTATGGCAAGTTCCCCTTCCTTAGCCTAAGAGGGTCACTGTCTCTCAACTGCTCCCCAGGCCCTTGGAGAAAAAGCTCTCTGTCCTCAGTCTCTGGTCTAAGCCTTGCTTTCTCCACGCCTTCTTCTCTAACGGCATTCTGTAACCACACCTGCCCTCCAGAACTTCCTTTCTCTGACATCAGTGGTCTGTGTTTTTCCACTAGCCCCTTTCTCTCTGTATATAAAAATATACAAGTTTCCTTACTCAACCAATCTACTTAAAATAAACAAAAACTGCCTTTTCTTGATTATAGGGTAGCTATGGAAAAATTATAGACTCCTGCTCTACTATTCAAGACAGAACGGTACAGTCTGAAGTAAAAAACAAAAAAACAAAACAAAACAAAACAAAAGCCCACCAAAATCTCAGCAGTTTAATATAGAGTCAGGTAGTGGTGGTCTGGGAGATATTCTGAGGCAAGAATCCTGCATAATGGCTCAGCATTTGCATCCAGTACAATATTCATCACCCATCATCACTATGGGGGAACAGAAAGCTCCACTAAATACTGGGTAGGTCATTACTTCTGCCCATTTCTTCTTAAATTGTGTTTGTCAAGGCAAGTCACATGGCCCTGCTGATGGGGAGGAAATACAGCTGTCCTGGAGGACTGGATGAGGAGGGATTCCCAGGACTGAAGGCATGCATGCTAAACCTAAAACCAGGACAGTCTCAGGGAAATTAGAACACGTAGTCACCCTGGGGGGAATGGATATCAGTGAGCAATAGTGAGAGTTAGTACTTTTGCCATTGCAGTTTTGAGTCACAAGGCATAATTTCTTTCTCCTAACTTTCTTTTTGTAAGGCCTTCAACTGATTAAATGAGGCCCACTTGTTAGAATCTTTTCTTGACTTCTTTTCAAAGTATTTACGATGTGTTTTCAATATAGGCAGACACAGATTTAAAAAAAAAAAAACAACTTCAAAATCATCAAAGAGAAATATTGTTGAATGATATTTCACAATATAAAAATTTGTTTGGCTGGCTATAGTTATTTGATAGACCATTTGCTTAAACTGTATAGTTGCCATGTATATTTAACAAACCTTGACTAAATACCCATGTGTACTTAGAACACTTCAGGGCACTAAGGTTACAAATAAGAAGACAGTGCCCACTGTCATCAGATCCCAAGGTCCAGTGGAGGTGACCTATATGGAAATATAATTATAATCCAGTGGGGTGGTTCTTGTAATAGTGTAAGTGCAAGACAACGTGCAAATACTATGGAGGGAGAAACTAGCTATGCCAGAGGCTCAGGAATAGTTCTGTGGACACACGACTTTTATGTTGGAAGACTGTTTGAAAAGCAGACTGGTCATGGCACATTGCAAGGCCAAAAGCAGGGAGATGGGAAGAATATTCATGGTCTAGTGGTAGTGAGACACTCACAGGACCTGGAGAGCACAATGAACAGAATGTTTCTTTCATAATCAAATGGGACCTTTCTCATTCAACTATGTAGAAGCCTCTAGGGCTCTCCTCTGCCTGTAGGCTGCAGTTGAACATCTTAGCATGGCTTGCTATGTCTTTCACAAATAGAGTCCTTTGAACATTCCCATAATTGTCTCTGAGCCTTCCTACACACCTTCTACCTGCTGAGGACAGCATGCTAATGCTCCTTCCTGCAGTCCTCAGCTCATCCTCTAAACAAACTTAATTATTTTCTCCTCTGAGCCTCCATATGACCCGCACTTATTTCTTTGTTGGCACATAATTGCCAACTGCAATGTAATTGTTTATGTATGTCCATGTCTTTGCCCTATGGAAATAGAGCTTTTTTAGAGAAGGAGTCATGTTTTATCCACTGCTGCATTGTAGGGTCTAGACCTGTGGCCAGCATTTACTGGAAACTCAGTATATGCTGACAGAATTAATAAGTTACAAATGAAACCCAGGAGCTAAGTGTGTAGGTGTTGTTGAGTAGAAGGTAATGTATTGCAAGTTAAATTAAATATTTGTGACAATTTTAGAGTGAGTATTAGTATTTTTCATGATGTTAGTGTCATAACTGGTAATGATGCTGAAAAAGACAAATGTGTTGAATTATTTCTCTTGAGATTCTAAAAAGAATTGCATGTTTTCTATTATGCAAATCCAGAATGTTAAGTCACAAACAATAGACCATTGCCTTTGGAATTAATGAAAAGAAAGATAGAAATAAGCCTTAGCTATAGTTTAAAAGCACTTGAAAATGGAAGTCTCAAATAAACACAGCTATAGCACAAGCTGGGAAGGGCGAGGAAAAGATTCTTTTAAAAAAATCTCTTTGGAATATAAGAATTAGTGAAGGGATTATACGGGAAAGGAGTGAAAATGAGTGGGAAATATTAGAGAGGGTGACAAAACATGAGAGACTCCTAAATCTGGGAAACCGACAAAGAGTAGTGGAAGGGGAGGTGGTGAGGGGATGGAGTAACTGGGTGATGGGCACTGGCCGGGGGGGGTACTTGATGGGATGAGCACTAGGTGTTATTAAATGTTGGCAAATCGAACTTCAATTTTTTAAAAAATCCCTTTATTTCTGGATCGAAATTTATTTTTAAAAAATCATTCCCCTTTATTTCTTGAGTGGATTTGCTACAGGTTTGCCCTTTTACTGTTCTTTTCCCCCTAAAAGTAACTTTGGTTATTGATTTTCTTTATTCCTTTTGTTTATTGTCACATTAATTTCTGCTCCTATAGCTATCATTTTTGGCCTCCACATTCTTTAAATTTTGTCTTTTTTTTTTCAAGCATTTATATTATTTTCTGCTGAAGTTTGTTGTGTATACAGAAGTGCATAAATTATTAGCACAAGCTGGATGAATTTTCAAAATATGAGTACAAGCATGTAACCACAACACAGATCTGGAAATAGAACAATACCATCACCAGCCCCAGAAATCCCCCCTTGTACGCCTTCTAGGTCACTCTTTTGCCCTCCTTTGTGAAAATAGCCACCACCTTGACTTCTAGCAACACAAATTGGTTTTGTCTATTTTTGCAAGGTATATTGATGGGCTCACAGAGTATACTCACCTTTTTATCTGGCTTCTATAATCCAATACTTTTTTGTCATATTAACACATGTTATTGCATGTATATGTATTTTATTTATTTTCATTGATATATAATATTTCTTATTTGATGAATAATATACAGCGGTTTATTGATCCATTCTCTTACTGATGGGAATTTCCATTTCTCAGGAGTAGAAGTAAAATGTTGTATGAATATCCTTGCACTTCACTTTTGTTGCTCATTGATATGCACTTTTATTGAGTGTATATCTAGAAGTGGAAATGCTAGTTTATGTGTATGTTCAACTTCAGCAGATACTGCCAAATGGTTTTCCAGAGTGAAATGAGAGTTACAATTGTTTCATGTCATTAACTGTAGATGCTATACCCAGACTTTCTTTTTGTTTTTATATTAAGCATGCTGGTGGTGGGTAAGGATACCTCACTTGGTTTGAATTCACATGCTTCTAACTGTTGGTTTGCAACCTCCTAGGGAGCTTCCCAGGTGTGGTCTGAAACCATCCCCCATATGTGGAAGGCAGGGAGAGACTGAAGGAAAAGGCGGGCTACCTCAGATTGGTAGGTGGCAGGTTTAAGAAGTGAAGGAACAAGCCTTGCCTTGGATGCCACAAGAGGAGTAGATCTCTGTACCTTCTGTCAAATCTTTGGTGCATATAGAGGCCTTAACTGGTTTTAGTCACATGTACCTTGCAGGTAGTCTCAGCACCAACCACATCACTATCTAGGGCTGTGTCCTTGGGACAGCTTCTAAGAGTGGGAAAGTCAAGTAGAATGAACATTCCAAGGACAGAGAAAGGACTTAGGAGCCTCTGATTACTGGGGTCCAATTCACAAGTCAACCAGCAAGTAATCATATCCTCTCCTTGACCTCTCCCAGCACTAATGATTTATTAAGCACCTTTTCATTGCTTATTGCTATCTGGATATCCTCTTTTATAAAATATCCGTTCAAATATTTTATTTATTTTTATGTTGGGTTGTTCAAATCTTATCAATTTTAAACTCCATCCATGAATTCTGGATCAGGTGTTTGTCAAATACATTTCTTGCAGGTATCTTCTTTCGCCTAGTGGCTTTCCTTTTTTTTGTTTTTTTTTTTTAAATGATAATTATTGGTGGAAATTTCTGTTAATTTCAATGCAGTCTAATTTGTTAGCCTTTTCCTATTGGTGACTTTTGTATCTGATTTAAAAAGTCTTTCCATCTCCAAAAGTCACTGATTTACTCTCCTACATTGTCTTGTAGGAGCTTTATTCTTTTATCTTTCACAATTAACATATAGATCAACAATCCACTTGGAAATGAATTTTCGTGTAATGTCAAGTGAGGGTCAAGTTTTGTTTGTTTGATCATTCAGTTTTGGCTTTGGTTACTTACAGATATCAGATTGGCTCAACACCATTGATTAAACCAAACTAAATGAATTCATACTGATGTTTCCAATTATAATCCCTGACCACATGGATCATTCTAATTTCCTGCCTTGTTTATCTGTAAATTCTAACTCCAACAGTGAAAAACTTGACTCTCTTTATTTATCTTCCATTTACTTAATTGCTCCAGTCTGTTACAGTAACAGCACAATTGTTTATTTATATCCCCTTCACTGAGATTGTTTCATACATTTGCAATAGATTTAGATTCTTTTGTCATAGTCTGCATTCTTTCTTGGAATGTCCTAATCTCGTGAATTTAAAAAAAAATTTTTTTCAACATTCAGCTCCACTTATGTGCTATAAATATCAGAAAGGGAGACAGAACATAAAGACTCCTAACTCTGGGAAACGAACTAGGGGTGGTGGAAGGGGAGGAGGGTGGGGGGTGGGGGTGAATGGGTGACAAGCACTGAGGGGGGCACTTGACGGGATGAGCACTGGGTGTTATTCTGTATGTTGGCAAATTGAACACCAATAAAAAATAAATTTATCATAAAAAAATAAAATTCTGTGGGTTTTTGATAAATACATGATAAATACTGCCATGTATCTAGCATATAGTGTTATTTCAAATTATAGTTGTCTACTATAAATTACATGCTTATTGGTCATTTTGAATTTACTTGCTCTTGAACTTGTAGGACTTTCTGTAGAATATTTAATAGAAATGGTTTTGAGTATCATCTTTTTTTCAAATTTTATGAAGGAAAGTTTTTAATATTCTATTATTAACAATACTGTTTACTGAAGTGTGTATGTGTATTTCCTTATAAATTTCATGTGGCAGTTAAGGAAAATTTTTTATTTTTAATTTGGTTACAGTGTTAGAATTTAGCCAACAATTTTTTTTGCTAAAAGTATGGTATTTTTTTTAATTTATTTTTTATTGGTGTTCAATTTACTAACATACAGAATAACCCCCAGTGCCCGTCACCCATTCACTCCCACCCCCCGCCCTTCTCCCCTTCCACCACCCCTAGTTCGTTTCCCAGAGTTAGCAGTCTTTACGTTCTGTCTCCCTTTCTGATATTTCCCACACATTTCTTCCCCCTTCCCTTATATTCCCTTTCACTATTATTTATATTCCCCAAATGAATGAGAACATATAATGTTTGTCCTTCTCCGACTGGCTTACTTCACTCAGCATAATACCCTCCAGTTCCATCCACATTGAAGCAAATGGTGGGTATTTGTCATTTCTAATAGCTGAGGAATATTCCATTGTATACATAAACCACATCTTCTTTATCCATTCATCTTTCGTTGGACACCGAGGCTCCTTCCACAGTTTGGCTATCGTGGCCATTGCTGCTATAAACATCGGGGTGCAGGTGTCCCGGCGTTTCATTGCATCTGTATCTTTGGGGTAAATCCCCAGCAGTGCAATTGCTGGGTCGTAGGGCAGGTATATTTTTAACTGTTTGAGGAACCTCCACACAGTTTTCCAGAGTGGCTGCACCAGTTCACATTCCCACCAACAGTGTAAGAGGGTTCCCTTTTCTCCGCATCCTCTCCAACATTTGTTGTTTCCTGCCTTGTTAATTTTCCCCATTCTCACTGGTGTGAGGTGGTATCTCATTGTGGTTTTGATTTGTATTTCCCTGATGGCAAGTGATGCAGAACATTTTCTCATATGCATGTTGGCCATGTCTACGTCTTCCTCTGTGAGATTTCTGTTCATGTCTTTTGCCCATTTCATGATTGGATTGTTTGTTTCTTTGGTGTTGAGTTTAATAAGTTCTTTATAGATCTTGGAAACTAGCCCTTGATCTGATATGTCATTTGCAAATATCTTCTCCCATTCTGTAGGTTGTCTTTGAGTTTTGTTGACTGTATCCTTTGCTGTGCAAAAGCTTCTTATCTTGATGAAGTCCCAATAGTTCATTTTTGCTTTTGTTTCTTTTGCCTTCGTGGATGTATCTTGCAAGAAGTTACTATGGCTGAGTTCAAAAAGGGTGTTGCCTGTGTTCTTCTCTAGGATTTTGATGGAACCTTGTCTCACATTTAGATCTTTCATCCATTTTGAGTTTATCTTTGTGTATGGTGCAAGAGAGTGGTCTAGTTTCATTCTTCTGCATGTGGATGTCCAATTTTCCCAGCACCATTTATTGAAGAGACTGTCTTTCTTCCAATGGATAGTCTTTCCTCCTTTATTGAATATTAGTTGACCATAAAGTTCAGGGTCCACTTCTGGATTCTCTATTCTGTTCCACTGATCTATGCGTCTGTTTTTGTGCCAGTACCATACTGTCTTGATGACCACAGCTTTGTAGTACAACCTGAAATCTGGCATTGTGATGCCCCCAGATATGGTTTTCTTTTTTAAAATTCCCCTGGCTATTCGGGGTCTTTTCTGATTCCACACAAATCTTAAAATAATTTGTTCTAACTCTCTGAAGAAAGTCCATGGAATTTTGATAGGGATTGCATTAAACATGTATATTGCCCTGGGTAACATTGACATTTTCACAATATTAATTCTGCCAATCCATGAGCATGGAATATTTTTCCATCTCTTTGTGTCTTCCTCAATTTCTTTCAGAAGTGTTCTGTAGTTTTGAGGATATAGATCCTTTACATCTTTGGTTAGGTTTATTCCTAGGTATCTTATGCTTTTGGGTGCAATTGTAAATGGGATTGACTCCTTAATTTCTCTTTCTTCAGTCTCATTGTTAGTGTATAGAAATGCCATTGATTTCTGGGCATTGATTTTGTATCCTGCCACACTACCGAATTGCTGTATGAGTTCTAGCAATCTTGGGGTGGAGACTTTTGGGTTTTCTATGTAGAGTATCATGTCATCGGCGAAGAGGGAGAGTTTGACTTCTTCTTTGCCAATTTGAATGCCTTTAATGTCTTTTTGTTGTCTGATTGCTGAGGCTAGGACTTCCAGTACTATGTTGAACAGCAGTGGTGAGAATGGACATCCCTGTCTTGTTCCTGATCTTAGGGGAAAGGTTCCCAGTGCTTCCCCATTGAGAATGATATTTGCTGTGGGCTTTTCATAGATGGCTTTTAAGATGTCGAGGAATGTTCCCTCTATCCCTACACTCTGAAGAGTTTTGATCAGGAATGGATGCTGTATTTTGTCAAATGCTTTCTCTGCATCTAATGAGAGGATCATATGGTTCTTGGTTTTTCTCTTGCTGATATGATGAATCACATTGACTGTTTTACGGGTGTTGAACCAGCCTTGTGTCCCAGGGATAAATCCTACTTGGTCATGGTGAATAATTTTCTTAATGTATTGTTGGATCCTATTGGCCAGTATCTTGTTGAGAATTTTTGCATCCATGTTCATCAGGGATATTGGTCTGTAATTCTCCTTTTTGGTGGGGTCTTTGTCTGGTTTTGGAATTAAGGTGATGCTGGCCTCATAGAACGAATTTGGAAGTATTCCATCTCTTTCTATCTTTCCAAACAGCTTTAGGAGAATAGGTATGGTTTCTTCTTTAAACGTTTGATAAAATTCCCCAGGGAAGCCATCTGGCCCTGGACTCTTGTGTCTTGGGAGGTTTTTGATGACTGCTTCAATTTCCTCCCTGGTTATTGGCCTGTTCAGGTTTTCTATTTCTTCCTGTTCCAGTTTTGGTAGTTTGTGGCTTTCCAGGAATGTGTCCATTTCTTCTAGATTGCCTAATTTATTGGCGTATAGCTGTTCATAATATGTTTTTAAAATCGTTTGTATTTCCTTGGTGTTGGTAGTGATCTCTCCTTTCTCATTCATGATTTTATTAATTTGAGTCTTCTCTCTCTTCTTTTTAATAAGGCTGGCTAATGGTTTATCTATCTTATTAATTCTTTCAAAGAACCAACTCCTGGTTCTGTTGATCTGTTCCACAGTTCTTCTGGTCTCGATTTCTTTGAGTTCTGCTCGAATCTTTATTAACTCCCTTCTTCTCTTGGGTGTAGGATCTATTTGCTGTTTTTTCTCTAGCTCCTTTATGTGTAAGGTTAGCTTTTGTATTTGAGTTCTTTCCAGTTTTGAATGGATGCTTGTATTGCAAGCATCCCTTAGGACTGCTTTTGCTGCATCCCAAAGATTTTGGATGGTTGTATCTTCATTCTCATTAGTTTCCATGAATGTTTTTAATTCTTCCTTAATTTCCTGGTTGACCCTTTCATCTTTTAGCAGGATGGTCCTTCACCTCCACGTGTTTGAGGTCCTTCCAAACTTCTTGTTGTGATTTAGTTCTAATTTCAAGGCATTATGGTCTGAGAATATGCAGGGGACGATCCCAATCTTTTGGTATCGGTTCAGACCCGATTTGTGACCCAATATGTGGTCTATTCTGGAGAAAGTTCCATGTGCACTTGAGAAGAATGTGTATTCAGTTGAGTTTGGATGTAAAGTTCTGTAGATATCTGTGAAATCCATCTGGTCCAGTGTATCATTTAAAGCTCTCGTTTCTTTGGAGATGTTGTGCTTAGAAGACCTATCAAGTATAGAAAGAGCTAGATTGAAGTCACCAAGTATAAGTGTATTATTATCTAAGTATTTCTTCACTTTGGTTAATAATTGATTTATATATTTGGCAGTTCCCACATTCGGGGCATATATATTGAGGATTGTTAAGTCCTCTTGTTGAATAGATCCTTTAAGTATGATATAGTGTCCCTCTTCATCTCTCACTACAGTCTTTGGGGTAAATTTTAGTTTATCTGATATAAGGATGGCTACTCCTGCTTTCTTTTGAGGACCATTCGAATGGTAAATGGTTCTCCAATCTTTCATTTTCAGGCTGTAGGTGTCCATCTGTCTAAAATGAGTCTCTTGTAGACAGCAAATAGATGGGTCCTGCTTTTTTATCCAGTCTGAAACCCTGCGCCTTTTGATGGGGTCATTAAGCCCGTTCACATTCAGAGTTACTATTGAGAGATATGAATTTAGTGTCATCATGATAACTATTCAGTCCTTGTTTTTGTGGAATGTTCTACTGAACTTCTTCTTAAAGGGGAATTTTAAGAGTCCCCCTTAAAATTTCTTGCAGAGCTGGTTTGGAGGTCACATATTCTTTTAGTTGCTGCCTGTCTTGGAAGCTCTTTATCTCTCCTTCCATTTTGAATGAGAGCCTTGCTGGATAAAGGATTCTTGGTTGCATGTTCTTCTCATTTAGGACCCTGAATATATCCTGCCAGCCCTTTCTGGCCTGCCAGGTCTCTGTGGAGAGGTCTGCTGTTACCCTAATACTCTTCCCCATAAAAGTCAGGGATTTCTTGTCTCTTGCTGCTTTAAGGATCTTCTCTTTATCTTTGGAATTTGCAAGCTTCACTATTAAATGTCGAGGTGTTGAATGGTTTTTATTGATTTTAGGGGGGGATCTCTCTATTTCCTGGATCTGAATGCCTGTTTCCCTTCTCAGATTAGGAAAGTTTTCAGCTAGAATTTGTTCAAATACATATTCTGGCCCTTTGTCCCTTTCGGCACCCTTGGGAACACCAATTAAATGTAGGTTTTTCTTTCTCAGGCTGTCGTTTATTTCCCTTATTCTATCTTCATGGTCTTTTAATTGTTTGTATCTTTTTTCCTCAGTTTCCCTCTTTGCTATCAACTTGTCTTCTATGTCACTCACTGGTTCTTCCACCTCGTTAACCCTCGTCGTTAGGACTTCTAGATTGGATTGCATCTCATTCAATTGATTTTTAATTTCTGCCTGATTAGCTCTAAATTCTGCAGTCATGAAGTCTCTTGAGTCCTTTATGCTTTTTTCTAGAGCCACCAGTAGCTGTATAATAGTGCTTCTGAATTGGCTTTCTGACATTGAATTGTAATCCAGATTTTGTAACTCTGTGGGAAAGAGGACTGTTTCTGATTCTTTCTTTTGAGGTGAGGTTTTCCTTCTAGTCATTTTGCTCAGTGCAGAGTGGCCAAAAGCAAGTTGTACTGGGAAAAGGAGAAAAAGAGGAGAGAAAGAAGGAAAGAAAAGAGAAAGAGAAAAAAAGGAAGAAAATAAATGAAAAAAAAAAGAAAAAGAGAAAGAAAAAGAAAGAAAGGAGGAAAAAGGGGGGTGGGGGAAGGAAACAAATCAAAAAGCAAAACAAAACAAAAAAAAAAAAAAGAAAAAAAAAAAAAAGAACCACGGGGGAGTATCTTCTGATTCTGTGTACTTTAAGTCCCTTGGGTTCCCCTGGAAGTTGTCAGTCAGTCTAGCTGGTCTTCTGGGGGAGGGGCCTGCTGTGCTGATTTTCAGGTGTTAGCAGTTGGGGGAGCTGCTGTGCCCCTGCCTGGTGCAGGGCTCAGTGGGGGTTGTTTACCCCGTGAGGCCGCAGGAGGAACAGCCCCAGTGGCGGGGCAGCTCTGGAGCCCTGGATTCAGCTCCGGCAGGAACTCCGTCTGCAGGGCCTGGAGGCTCCGGGGCGGGGCCGCTGATCTGCTCAGCTGGGGCAGGAGCGTCCTTGCTGTCCTGGGCCCTCCCGGCCTCTGCCTGTCCCGGGGGAGGCGGGATCCTGGGCTGTGTCCCGGCGCCCTGTGCTCCGGAGCCTGCGCTGTTGGATTCGCGCTCCCGGGCCGCGCAACCCCCTCCGCGGAGCCGCCGCCCGAGCCCCCCGAGCTGCTCCTGGAACCGCGCAGCCCCCTCCGCACGGAGCCTCTTCCTCTGCCCGAGCCCCTCCGAGCTGCTCCCGGGGCCGCGCAGCCCCCTCCGCGGAGCCACCGCCCGAGCCCCTCCGAGCTGCTCCGGGTCCCGCCGTGCGCGCTGCAGCCCTTAGGGAGCTCGGCGCACTCTCCTGGGTGCGCAGTTGCTGTTACTGTCCCGGGGAGCCCGAGGGCATCCTCGCCCTCCCGGGTCCTGCTCCAACTCCCCGCGAGCCCCTTTCCCCCGGGAAGGTCGGTGCAGCTCCTGCTCCTCCGGGACGGGGCTCTCCTGTCCTGGGGACACTCGCCCCGGCCTCAGCCCGGCTCCTCGCGGGGCCCCTCCCCCTTGGAGGCCTTTTGTTTCTTTATTTCTTTTTCCCCGTCGTCCTACCTTGATAGAAGCGCGAACTCTTCTCACTGTTGCATTCCAGCTGGTCTCTCTTTAAACCGCAGGCTGAATTCGTAGATTTTCAGGATGATTTGAAGGTTTTCTAGGTAATTTGGTGGGGACAGGTGATTTGGGGACCCTACTCTTCCGCCATCTTGCCCCTCCCCCCCTAAAAGTATGGTATTATCATGGCTTTTAGGAAGATTGACCTGGATTTTTTCTTTTTTTAAATATCCTTACCCATTTTTGGTATTGGGCTTATTCTGGTATGACAAAAGGAAGTGAAAAGAATTTCTTTTTTTAGCTGTTATCTAGAAGAATTTGTGTGTAGTTCATTTTTTCCCCTTTGACTGTTGGAATAATTCATTGGCCTGGTTATCAGTCTTATAAGATTTTTAGTGAAAATAGAAAACAATAACAAACAAACAATAAATACAATAAGAATATTTAGGATTATTTGTGTTTTCTATTTTCTCTTGTGTCAGTTTTGGGAAGTTTTAGGATTTGTCTTTTTAATGTAAATTTTCAGATCTATTGGAAAAATGTCATTTATAATATCCTCTTCTTATCACATTCATGTCTGTCAGATTTGTGGTAAAATCCCCTTTTATGTTTCTGATATTTGTAATTTGTACCATCATTTTTCTCTTAGTCAGTTTTTCAAAATGTTCACCCATTTTGTTCTTCATTTCAAAGAATCAGTTGATAACTGTTTATTTTCTATTCTGCCTGTTTCCTAGTTTATTAATTTCTGGTTTGATCTCTGTCTTTTTTCCTTCTAGGATAAATTTCAATTATCCTTGTTTTTTTTAAACTTCTTGAGGTGAATATTTAGATCTTTGAATTTCCACTTTTCTTCTTTTCTAATATGTGTATTTAAGGGTATAGATTTAGCTGTAAGTATACTTGAATGATATCTCATAATTTCCAACAGACATATTTTTATTACATTCACTTCAAAGTGTTTTCTGATTTCCTTTAGGATTATTATATGGATTCATACATTATTTATAAGCATATGTCTAAATTTCCAAATATATAAGAATATTTTTATGTGTTATTACTTTCTAGCTTATTTCCCATGTTGGCAGAGAGTAAGGTCTAAATTGTGTTTATATTTGAAATTTGCTGAGACAGGTCTATTGCCCATCATTTGGTTAATTTCGGTAAATGTTGGATTGGTACTTGAAAAGATTGTGTTTACTGAAATTACTGGTTTCAGTATTCTATATATGTCAATTTGGTTAGTTGATGAGTTTAATCATAATCGGTTAATTAGGTTTGTCTGAAACCGAGTTTCACCATAAAACCTGATTTACTATATTCTTTGCTTTTATCCCTAGGAATAAGTAACAATACATTTATATATTTAGAAGTTCCTAGAGAACATCTGGATTATTTATCAGTATTCGTTTTTCTTGGTCATCAAGAAATCTGAGTTATATATTCCCACCATGATGCTCTACTTAGCTATTCAGCTCCCCAATCTGGCTGTAGTCTTTTGGCTTTCTTCACCGATTAATAAACAAATGTCTTGGGTGATCTCAATGGTGAGGCTACCTGGCTCTTTATTAGGCAGTTCCTAATCTGTGGCATCTTTGCTTCTTAAGTATTGGTTATCTCAGTAGCCGTAAAGCATATGTTACTCTCACCAGCCCCAAGAGGATGCCAAAATTATGATTAGTTTCTCTACTCCTTAGCATTCTCTTTTTGTTAAACTTCTCAGCTTGGAATACACATAAATCTGTTAATGCTTTGCTGGGAAAGTGATATAAAGTGTTGGTATCACCCCAATGCATTTCCCTTCTTTCCATGGTCCTAATTCTGGCTCCTTCAGTGACTCTTTGGTGCATTCAAATTATTTTTGTATTTTACCCATCTATTCTCTCTGTTCTCAGCAGGAGTTTTGGGCTGCTACAAGCTAGATCTTCATTACCAGGAGTAGAACTATTTTTGTTTGTTAGCTTCTGGCTTCTTGAATTGAAACTATAACTCATTTAATTCCCATATTGTTGATTTTCATAAATAAATACATATCAGGCTGTATACTTACTTCTAAATATCACATTGACTTAATCTCTGAGGCTTTGATTTAATGCTTTCATAGTTCATTTCAAAATATTTTGCAATTTTCATTGTGATATTTTTCTTAACCCCTGAGTAATTAAGCAGAACATTTAAAAAATAACTTTTAGGCACATATTTTTGTTTGTTTTTAAAAATATATTTTCATTACTGATTTTGAAGTAATTTATATTGTTGTAAGAGAATGTGCTATCAAAGTCTGGACCAGGAACTGGTACCATGTCATCGGTTGACATTTGTTAGAAATGTAAATTCGTAAGCTGCACCCAAATCTACTAAATCAGAATCTCTAGGGACAGAAGCCAGCTATCTTGTGTTATAAGAAGCTTAGTAGGTGATTCTTATTTACAATAAAGGTTGAAAAGCACTTGTATGTATGAGATTAATTATCTGAATTTCTTAAGACTATAAGACTTTTTTTGTGACTTAGTATATGGTCAGTTTTTTAAAAAAGAGAATGTGTTCATAAAAAAAAATCCTATTTGTATTTGTTGGGTGTAGGCTTTTATATTACATTAATTGTATTATTTAAATAAGTAAATAATTTATATACTTTCCAGTTCTTCAATATTCTTGATCTATCAGTTTTGGGAGGCATAAAACCATGGTTCTTTTTCCTCTTGTATTCATTTATTCATTCAATAAATAATAATTGATGTCCACTATGTGCCAAATACTGTTATTGATATTTTTTAATACCAAGGAATGAACATCTTCATTCTTATTAATGCTATTTCTTTTAAGTTCCACTTTTTAAATAGTGAGAGGCCTGTGTCTACATTCCTTTGCTTAGAATATGCATCATATGCATTTTCCTGCCTATTTCTATTCTACTCTGCAGTTTTATTTTAGGTGGGTCTCTTGTGATCAATAAGAGGTAGAAGTGATAACATTCATTAAAAGGTTAATTAGTTTATGTGTTGTAATTACAGGCATATTCAGATATATGTCCATCCATTAACACTTTTTTCCTGATTATTATCCTTTTCCAATTGTCTCTTTCTCCCTTTTATTTTGTAAGGTTGATAATCATATATCCCATTTTTATTGTTTTGCTAAAAACCTTCATATTTGGGGATCCCTGGGTGGCTCAGTGGTTTAATGCCTGCCTTCAGCCCAGGGTGTGATCCTGGAGTCCCGGGATCGAGTCCCACATCAGGCTCCCTGCATGGAGCCTGCTTCTCCCTCTGCCTGTGTCTCTGTCTCTCTCTCATGAATAAATAAAATCTTTAAAAAAAAAAGCCTCTCATATTTCTATTATCTTTATCATTACAATGTGATTACTAAATATTCATCTAATGACTCAAAGTGACTTGAATCAGATTTCCTATGATTGATAAATTGATTCTAAAATTTATGTGGAAATTCAAAGGACTTAGAATAGCCAAAACAATCTTTACATAACAAAAGAACAAAATTAGATGACTTTCACCTGATTTCAATCTAAGGCTAGGCAAAGAACAGAAAAATAAAAGGGGAGAAAAGAATCACCAGAACTTTTGATATAATAAAAAGAAAATGGCCTAAAATGTGAATCATTAAACTGCTAGAGAGTAACACTAGGGCAGAAAAATTATTCAAAAAATTAAAGATCCAATAAACAGAGCAAACTCTAAGCAGGATAAATACAAAGGAAGTCAAAGAAGGAACATCAGAATCAAACTAAAATTTAAAACAACAGTTTTAAAAGTTAAAATCATCAGCTTAAAGCAAAAGACCAAGAGAAAGCTTGAAATCAATCAGAGATTTAAAAACACAGTTTTGGGGGGCATCTGGGTGGCTTAGTGGTTGAGCATCCACCTTTGGCTCAGGGCGTGATCAGGGATCCTGGGATCGAGTCCTGCATCCCTCTGAGTCCTTCTCCCTCTGTGTCTCTCTCTGTCTCTCATAAATAAATAAAATCTTTTTTAAAAAATAAAATAAAAACACAGTTTTGTATCTTCTCTGGTGCTGCCTGGGCTGGTGGCAACCATCTCCTGCTTGGCATCACAGCCACCCTCAGACTTCTGGTGAAGACGAATATCCTTAAAAAAAAAGGACCAAGAAGTTCATGGGGCACTAGGCTGATATGTCAAAAGTAACTGCAGCTGGCGGAAACCCAGAGGCATTGACAGTAGGGTGTGCAGAAGATTCAAGGATGAGATCTTGACGTCCAGTACTGGTTACAGAAGCAGTAAGAAGACACAGCACATGCTGTCCAGTGGCTTCCAGAAGTTTCTAGTCTACAACCTCAAGGAGTTTGAAATGCTGCTGATGTGCAACAAATACCATTGTGCAGAGATTGCCCACAACATCTCCTCCAAGAACCGCAGAGCCACTATGGAAAGAGCAGCCCAGTTGGCCATCAGAAGTCACCAATCCCAACATTGGGCTGCACAGCAAAGAAAATGAATAGACAGGCCGCTTATGTGTGTGTCGTGTTTGTGTTAAGAAAACCATAAAACTACTAAAAATAAATAAATAAATACTGTTTTTGATATGGTATTGGCAAGATGGTGGGGTACCAAGCTCTCCACTTGTATCTCCCCTTAGCACAGTGACTTGATAGCCCTCCTTTGACAGAAGTGCCTTTGTGGGAACTTTGTGACCCAGACAGGAGATTGTGGAACCAGGATAGAGTCCAGCACCAAGAGGCCTCTGCAGGTAGCTGACTGACTGACGGGTCCTGGCTGCAGATCCAGAAACAGCTCTGTACCCCTGCGGACTAGGCTACAGCCCCCTTGGGATGTCACCAGCACCCTCTGCCAAGGGACTGGGAGAAGTTGCACCCACCCATACCTTTAATAATAGGCCCTGGGACCTTAGTTTGGGCTGTGGCCTCTGAAGCAGCTTGTGACTTGGCTTCAGGCCCTCTTGACTCTGGTCTGGGACTCCCTGGACCCAAGCCCACCCTGAAACAGCCCTTTAACTAGGCTCCAGCCAGTCCCAGCTACAGTCCAGGAGTGGTCCTGCCAGAAAGAGACACTCCCATCAGTACCCTCATGGGGTTGCTTGGCTCCAACCCCATCCAGCCACAGTCTGTTAGAAGTCCTTCTGGTCCAGGGACCTGTTGGGAGACATGCCTGTGATGCCCCCAGAGGAAAGTCAAACAACCTTAGTCTGACAGAAGATCCTGAAATGATCCTGTGACTGGACCCCAGTCCCTCCCAGCCACTAACTGCAACAGTCCCACTGACCCAGGTACCCGATGGGAGACTTGGTCATTAGTTGCCCCCAAAGGCAAAACAGACAACCTGGATCTAACAACAAATCCTGAAATGGCCCCATGACTCTCACCAGTTCTAGTCATTGGACATGAGCAGTTCTCCCCACCCAGAAACTCAGCAGGACATATACCTGCCCGTACTCCCAGAGTGAACCCCAAACCTCAGACTGATTACAGATCCTGAAACAGCTTTATAATTCAGCCCCAGACACTCCAGCCAGAAAGACCTGCCTACTCAGATACCTGGTGGGGAACATGCCCATCTGTGCCTCAAGAGGCAGGTCCACAGACTCTAATCTTGACTGTAGCATCTGAAACAGCTGACATGTTTCCAGACCCCTTGCCTGTAGTTTGGTACCAGTGTTACTCTCTCAAGGGACCACCCAGTGACCAGGCAGGTGCCCTCTTAGGGAACTGGTAGGAACCACACCCACCATGTACCTGGTATCAAGCCAGCTATGTACGAACTAAACTGAGGAGTCTGAAATGTACCTTTGTCTCAGCACCACCCTGCTAACCAAGGTTCTTGGTGGCGTTTCCATCCACTCAGGGACCAGATGAGATCCATGCCCACCCAAGTTGCTGGTGACAGGTCCACCAACCATGGACCCCACTGCAGACCCAGCAATAGCCCAGACATACCAGTTCCAACCCATATGATGGTGATTCCAGAGGCAATATCATTGGCCCAGTAAACTAACAAGAAAATGTCTGAAAACTGCTGGAAACCAGTCTATAAAGACTGGAAGAGTTGTTACCTCCCTCAAATGCACAGTCAGCAACACAAGGCTGCATGGATCATAAAGAATCAGGCAAATATGACACCACCAGAGGAAACTAAGAAAGCTTCATTAACTCCAAAGACAAGGAGATCTAGAAATTGCCTGACAAAGCTTACAAAATAATCATTCTCCAGGAAGACATCACGATCTCATTTAATTATTCTATTAGTTGGGATTCTCCAGAAAAACATAACCAATAGGGTATATCTACAGATACACAGAAAGAGATTTATTGGAAGGATTTGTCTCATGCTATTAGGGAGGCTGACAGGCCCCCAAGATCTATGGTCTGAAGCTAGAGACTCCAGAGAGCTGATGATGTGGGTCCAGTGTGTATCCAAAGGCCTGAGAATCAGGAGAGCTGGTGGTATTGCCCCAATCTGAATCCTAGCAGGCTCAAGACTCAGCAAAAGCCCGTGTTTCAGCGTGAGTCAAAAGACAGGAGACAATTGATGTTCAACTTAAAGACAATGGGTAGAAGAATCTCCCTCCTTTGGGGGAGGGTCAGTCCTTTTGTTCTATTCAGGCCTTCACCTGATTAGATGAGGCCCACCCACAACAGGCAGGGCAATATCTTTCACTCAGCATATTAATTTAAATGTTAAACTAATCCAAAAATATCCTCACAGAAACATCTAGAATAATATCTGTGTACACCATGGTCTAGCCAAGTGGACAAACACTAACTGTCATTGTTATGCATTTACTAATCGAATTTCAAATTCCAAAAAGCAAAATACAGTTATGCTAAAGCTAAAAATATCCATCTCTATAATCATAGTTGGAGATTTTATCACCCTCCCTCGGTATTTGGTACAGCACATAGACAAAAATCTCTGCATACTCATCCAGTGAATTGTTCACTTCTTTTTGTTGTTTTTCACCTCTAATATTAGACTTTTCAGCCCTGGATTTTCCATTTGGCTCCTTTCTATAGCTTTCATTTCTGTGCTGATTCCCCACCTGTTCACTCTTATGTCCATCCTTTCCATGAACATTATTTGAATAGCTGTTTGCATGTGCTTATCTGCTAATTCCATCATCCAAATTATCTTGGGGCTATTTCTATGGATGACTTTATGTTTTGATGATAGGTCACATTTTCCCACATTTTTGCATTTGTGGCATACAGTTTTTACTGTATATTTGACTTTGTGAATATCATCCAGATGTTTAATCCCTTTGGATTACCTTCCAACAATGGCATTTGTATATGAGAACCATAAAGTTTCAAATGTTTGCCTAAACCCTCCATAACAGAGATGCCCCAGAGACCAACTTCACACTCAGCTCTATTTACCTTTTGACAAAGTAATTTCCCTTAAGGACATCATTATACTGGCTGTTCTTTTAACACATGCCTCACGCTACTGTTATAAGGATGCATGCTGATGGTATATATATATATTTGGGGGTATATATATATACCCCCAAATATGGGTGTCATAATTAAAATTATTTTCCTCCCACATATTCTTTCAGTAGGTCTTCTAGGCAAAAAAAGACCTGATGAGTCAAGAAAACCTAGAGACTCATTTTCAGGAAGATTTTCCCAAGGAAAGTAGGAAAAAAATGCCCAAAGGAAGAGGTCCTCTTCCTCAGGAAGTTGATTTTCTGGCCTGATTCTCCACTGACACCTGGAACAAAATGCTGGGCATCTCCTGCTTCTTAGTTTGCACCTTCCTTTCCTTTGTTGTAATAATTGGAACAACACTGACCTCATAGGATTATTTTAAGGATTAAATGAGATGAATTGTGTCCAAATTTGGACTTCATGGTCAAGACTTGATAAACATTTGCTGAATCCAAATAGAAGGTTGTTACTTGGGACATTGGAAAAAGGAAAAACACAGGCGTTGGGTATAAATAACAAGGATTCTCTAGTAGTTCATGATTTTGGTGCATTTCTGTCTCAGTTTGCTCATTTGCAAAATGGGGATAATATTAGCCACTGCATGATGAAGTAGGATAGGTGCACTGAAATGACCATGTAAAATGGCTAATCCAGCACCTGCTTTAAAGTCTCTATACAATTAATATTAGAACTTTTTGCTTAACATTAATTTTTTAATGTGCTCTTACACAGATGCATTATGTTCTCATTTTCTGAAGCTTTAGGGCAAAAAAGCGTTGCTCCATTTAATCCATCTTCTCTCCCCCACACATGCACTCCCTCCTTCCCAACCGTTTTCCTTTCTCTGTTTTCTTTCTGCTTTAGGCTCAAGTGGATTAACTACTTCTGAGCATTAGAGACTGAGATGAATCCTCCCGAAGAAATCTCATCACAGATGGTTCAGAGCCACGCTGATTAGAATGCTTACTGTTCCAGCACTAGGACACGTTTAGAGGTGAGAAAGATAAAAACATTTCTTTCTTAAGCTGAGGATTTCCCAGAAGGTGATAGGAAAAGAGTCTAAAATCAAGGTTAAAAAAATGAATACATTATCTGTTTGATGTTTACCCATTGGCAGGTCTTATAAGTTAAGAAGAAAGTAATATCTTTGAGGGCGTTCACATTTAAAATCAGTTATGAACAAAATTCGATGGCATTGAGTGTTTGCATTAGATAAGCTCCCCAAAGCCTAAGTCTCAAAGTCAAAGATTTTATATTTCCATTAGTTTTCCTTTCTACCATTCTACTAATGTAATGAAAAGTGTGCTGGACTCAGAAAGAGGTTCTGGACCGCTGCTTATTAACTTTGCAACCTTGGGCATTTCACAGAAACCTTGTGGGCATCCTGTTTATTTGCAAAGTAAAAGAGTTAATACCACTTATGTCATCCCTTCTCTTCTGGTCCTACCATTCCTGTCCTGTCTTGTCCTGGTCGTCAATATTGCTCTCTAAGGCAATTAAAAAAAAAATCCTTCCTCCAGAAATACCCTCTTCAGTCAACAGTCCTGGAATTATTTTTTGTAAAATGAAAATGTGATATTTTTTTCAAAAAAATCTTCAATCCTTGACTATGGCAGAGATCTTGTTAATCCACCATCTCTCTGCCAAAACCAACCATTATAGATAAGATTGTGTGATATTTAAATCGGTTGCTGTGGCAGATATAGTGAAGTGTGTGCTGTGATACTTACCTTGTGTTCCTTTAAATTAGACTGAAGCCAAGTGGCTCATTCCAGCCAACTGATGTCTGCTGCCAAGGCTGGTAAGAGGCAATGTACGTTCTCCTCTCCTGGGTCAATGACCTTGAAGGTATTGGGATCTTGTTGACATAGGTACAACTAGGAAAAGGGATGTTCTATCCCTATTGGACTATGTGTGAGTGTAAAATAAACCATTGTGATGTTCCACCGTGGAACATTGGGGGCTTCTTTGTTATCACAACACAGCATAGCATAGCCTGACTAATAAAGTTGCCAATAATTTCAAATTTAGAGGTTTCACATGAAAATTGTGAATCCTCATTTTACTTGAAAAACCCAAAATCGGGCAGCCCAGGTGGCTCAGCAGTTTAGTGCCACCTTCAGCCCAGGGCATGATCCTGGAGACCCAGGATCGAGTCCCGCATTGGGCTCCCTGTATGGAGCCTGTTTCTCCCTCTGCCTGTGGTCTCTGCCTCTCTCTCTCTGTATCTCTCATGAATAAATAAATAAAATCTTTAAAAAAAAAAAAGAAAAACCCAATATCTCTGATGTGGGGTTGAAACACTCGACTGGCAGAGAGCTACTGTATCTTGTGCCTCACTGGGATACCACCACTACCTTTCCCCTTCATCTTATTTCCATTATCTGCTCAACTATTGTTCTGTGTATTTGGGTTTATGACCCCTGGCCTACAAAATATAATTCAACCCCCTATTATAGCATAACAGGTCCTTCCTGACTTGAGCTCATTTATCCTTATAATCTTGCAACAAATGCACCAGTAATCTTGCATGATTTGAAGTTGCTCAAAGATTTTATTGCTTTCTGTGCCCCTAGTATTTTGGGCATTCTGGTCTCTTGGCCTTTACAGTCCTTGCTGCATTGTTTACTTGGTGCATCTTTCTTCATTTTTCAATATCCACCTCCTATGTTACCTCTTTGAAAAACCTTTCCCATGTCTCTTGCACTTCTCCCAACCAGAACAATTTCTCCATTTTAACATTTACCTCTTTGTCTTATTTATGTTCTAATTTCCAAACTCAAGCACCGTGCCTGGCACAGAACAGGTACACAGTCCATGCTAACAGGATGACTGTCGAACTATGGCATTTGTTTTTCAAATTTCAGAGCAGTGCATGCCCATGGTAATGATTCAAGTAGTACAGGAAAGCTCACAGTGGAGTGAATACTCTCCCCTCCCCACTCCTAATGCCATTACTCAGACACAGCCTCTTTTTCATACTATTTCTGCTTTATTTATTCCATTGTAGGCCTCCATTACTCTAAGTACTACATTTGAACTGTATTTCTTGATTTATTGTTTTACTCCCATCTCACCCACCTCTCCCCAGCATCTGAGAGTACTACTGCTAAGCTTTACGCTCTGCCAGTTGCCTTTATACTTCTAATCATAAGTGTAAGTTCTGTTTTCTGTTCCTCTTCATAGTGTCTCTTAAATTTAGCTTCTTCTTTCCTTTCTTCCACTTCTCCCTCCTGCCCCCATAGCTTCACTCTGGAAGCAACACTAGCTATCAAGGATGTTCATATTTATACTATATTTTCACCCTAATCAGATCTTCTTTGATTTATTTATTCATTCAGCTCAATGCCTTTGTCCTTACGGCACAAGCAGGTGCCCTTCCCCCAAACCTTCCTATCTCCACCTCTACACCTCTGCCCCACACTGCCTTCTCAGTCAACTCATCTCCAACAAAAGCAAGAAACAATCCTCTTCTGCTCTGAAAGCTTCCAGCCCAATCTGTTCTCTCTGCCTTGCAATCCTATTTTCTCTGTTATTTCCTAAATCATCATGAAAGCAGGCAGGGCAGCTGAGAGCTGAGTCAGGGACTGTCCCAGGCACTCTGTGTGTGAAAAGAAATATGTCTTGTATGCTACGTAAATCAGGAGTCAACATTTTTCATTATAGACACAGATTAGACTTAATGGGCTGAATTAGTAAATTCAGAAAGGGGCCTGTCCTAGAGCCAAGTCCATCATTTTTATAACAATGTGGTGTTTTTGGAGTGTAATTCTGTAGTTCTTATAACCTGGAACTGTCAGGCTAGCTGAGGAGGCAGCCACTGTAAGAGGGATGGATAATTATTTTTTTCCACTTCAGTTTTTACAATGTAATTAGCCCAGCACTGGAAGGTTGGAGTCTTGGATTCCTGATCCAGAACTACCAATTGTTTGGCTGGACTAATCAAGTGAAGGGGTTTAATCTCTCTCTGAACTTCTCTAACACTTCAGAAGTTGGGTGAAATCATTTTCCAGGTCATTACCAACCCAAATCAGCAATATTACTCCCCTGGTGAAGATGCCATGGACTCCTTACTCATTTCTGCTGTCAGAGTCATCTGTGGGTACCATAGATAAGAGGGCTCTGGTGACTTTCTGAATGAGTGTCTGTTGTTTAATCTACCTAGCATTTATTCTCCCTCTGTTTGGTAACCTAACTGTGACTTTCCATGAAAATATACTCTACCTATCTATGTATGTGACATTGGTGGGGCTGACCACAGCCTTCAGCTTTGGAGAAACATGTGACTCATCCTTGGCTAAGTGACACATTCCACCACCCTGACCACAAGATCAAGCTCCAGATGGGCATGGACAAATTCGAGTGACTCACATATTTTTTAGGTGTGCTCTGGGAGAGACTTCTTGGAATATAACCAATAGTGAGACTAAACAGTTGAGAAATGGATTAAAAACTATGCCCTCAAGTCATCTCTTAATTTGAACATTCTTTTTTTTTTAATTTTTATTTATTTATGATAGTCACAGAGAGAGAGAGAGAGAGGCGCAGAGACACAGGCAGAGGGAGAAGCAGGCTCCATGCACCGGGAGCCCGACGTGGGACTCGATCCCGGGTCTCCAGGATCGCGCCCTGGGCCAAAGGCAGGCGCCAAACCGCTGCGCCACCCAGGGATCCCTAATTTGAACATTCTTGAAAGCAGAGCCTGAGATGAAAATTTAAGTTCAGGTAGTTTATTTGGGGACATTCTTCCAGGAAGGAGGAGTGAGGAAATAGGGAGAGTGGGAATGAGGAAAAGGAAAGCCAAAATAAGTGTGTGTTATGTTTGAGAAACATCTGTTGAGGATGTTCAGTCCTAAGAAAGAGGTATAAGAAGAGAAAATTTTCCCCCAAAGAAACTCTGAATATTATTTTACAGTTAATTATGCCTATGGTTGCTATAGTCAGTTTGTGGTCAGTGTGCTATTGAAGCTCACACAGGGAGGATAGAGTTAGGAAAACCAAGAAAATTGGAGTTAAATCACACCAGATCCTTGACACTTGGTGCCTACTCTTGTCTGGACTAATTACTAATGAAATAATCACATTTTGTTGCTGGTTATGTTGGCTATGCTGACTTGTATTGGCATTCTTGTTACACTATAGCCAAAATTATCTTGACTGATATACTTACTACTGAATGCATCAAGATGAGGAAGAAGGGGAAGAATTCAGGCAATCATGAGGTTTTTAACCTTTGTGCCTGGGCTGATTATGAATTCATTCATTGAGATAAGGAGCATTCTAAGAAGCATAGACTTAGGAAATGGATAACTTCAGTATTTAATACCTTGTATTTGAGATGCCTGCATGACACTCACTTGGAGAAATCCAGTGAGCAACATGACATGTAGATGTGGATCTCCAGTTTAGACATAGTTTAGGGTACCCCATACATGATGGTGAGAGTTAAAATGTCTGATGGCTGAAACCATTCATGGAGAGATGGCCAGGTGAGCACATAAAGACATAAATCAACAGAGCTGTACTGGAAGCCCTTTGAAGTTATTAAATGAAAGTTGATGTACTTGGAGGAAAGTAATCCAAATTAGATGTGAGGTGATAGACTCCAAGAAATGAGATCTGACTCATACCTTGTTCCTCAATGGTCTTATCCCAATGAACCACAGGTCCAAGTGGGCCCCAGAAAAGAGATCAAGCAGGAAATGACACCCACAGTTTCTCCTAGGCAATGGCTGCACACTTTGCACTTGGGCCTCGACAAGAGCATAATAGAGCAGAAGGATACAGAGAGAATGGATATGCTCAAAGTCCTCAGTTTCTGCCAGGCATCACACATACCCTGTGCCATTTTACCTGGTGGTCACCCTGTGGGATAGGCACTGTCGTCACATCCATTTTATAAGGGAAGCAGAGGCTTAGAGAATTTAAACAACTACCCACAATCACATGCCAGGTAGTGACAAGACCCAGAACCCAGAACCCAAGTCTACCCAATGTTAATATCTTTGCCATCTCCACTATGATATATAGTCTTCATTAGGGATATCCACATGTTCTTGGGAATAATAAGTTGTGACCATATTTATCTTCCTTATATGCCACTGATGGCATATTTCAAACTCATTTTCTAATTATGAATTACATAAGCAACCTAGTATAGTGCATTATGAGTGAAATTTGCTTAATAATTGCCTATGAGGAAAAGAGAATTCCTTTTGAATAAATGTTGGCTAGATCACAGATTGATGATAACTGTGATAAGTTGGATTATTATTAAGCAGGTAATTGCTCCCCTCACCCATTCACTGTGGGCAGAGTATACTTTCTGCCCCCTAATGTTGGGCTTAGCCATATAACATATTTTGATAATGGGATGTTAATAAACATGAAATAAACAAAGGCTTGAAATGTCTTTATGGGGTGGGCTCAACTATCTTGCACTTCTACCCTTACCTTGAGAAAAACTGGTCCCAGGACACCTGCTGGTCCCAACTGAATGAAAGGCACGTCGGGGAGTGTTGTTCCACCTAACTCATGTCCCGCAGGTTGAAGCAGAACCACTAGAGCTGCCTACAGAGCTGTGATTATGTGAATGGACACTTACCATTTCATGCTACTGAGTTCTGGGATAGTTTGTTATGCAGCAGTAGTTGACCGAGGCAATTATTGTCAATATAGATTACATTCATTGATGATCCTGATATATTCATTAATTCAATTAATAGTTACATGGCAGTTAGTGTAGTAGGCTCTACAAACAAACTTATGAATACAACAGGTAGCCATGTCATCACAGCCTAGGGGAAGGATCAAAAGAGTAAGTGTTAAAAATGGAGAAATCATTCTGTTTGGGAGAAATGCAAGAAAGGTGTAGGAAAGATTTCCCAAAGAAGTAAAATAAAGCTGGATATTGAAAAACAAAGAAGGATTCGCCAAATAAACAATGCAGCAAGGACTGTAAAATCCAAGAGACCAGAATACCTAAAATACTAGAGGCATAGAATGCAATGAAATCTTTGAGCATTTCAAATTGTGCAAGATTGCTGGTGCAATTGGTGCAAGATTATAAGGACAAATGAGCTCAAGTCAAGAAGGGCCTGTTATGCCAAAGTAGGGAGTTGAATTATATTTTGTAGGCCAGGGATCATAAACTCAAATACAAAATATTTAAAGAAATAATTAAATAAAGTATTGTAACAGCGTAACGTTAAAACTCTGATGGGAAATGATAGAAGGGTATGGAAATCATAGCAGGGACATCATCCCATTGTGGGTTTATGTGCAAGAGAGATTCTTAGAAGAAGCAAAATCACATTTGTAACCAGAGGTGAAAGTGATATTAAAATTAGTTGGGACAGGAGGACACCTGGGAAGGAGATAGGATGGGGGGAAGAGAGGATGTCCCCAGACAGAAAGAAAGGACAGCATATGCAGTGTTCCAGGGGACAGAGAGAACAAAGACTATTAGGGAATGGGAAAGCCTTTCAATAAAATAGAGGCAGAATGAGGAGTGGCAAACAGATCAGGTTGGAGGGATGGCTGAGCTCAGATCACACAAAGACTTGTGAGTCTTGTTAAGAGGTTTGGACTTCATGGGGCCCCTGGGTGATTCAGTCAGTTAAGCATCTGCCTTTGGCTCAAGTCATGATCCCAGGGTCCTGGAATTGAGCCCCGTTTGAACTCCTCGTTCATGGGGGAGCCTGCTTCTCCATCTCCCTATGCCCCTCCCCGTACTCATGGTCTCTCTCTCTCTCTCTCTCTCTCTCTCTCTCAAATAAATAAAGTCTGTAAAAAAAAGTTTGGGCCTCATGAAGAAAGAATAGGAGGATAAGAAATTGTCTTATTAAACTTTAAAAAAAATCTCGGTATTTTTCTTCTTCCAAAATTATAAATAACTTAGTTTATTCAAATAACACATTTTGAAAATTTTAGGACAAAATAAAAGAAAAATTTAAAAATCTCTTCCAAAATCAACACACCCACTCTAATGATGAAGCACTAGAGCATTTCTAATTAACCAAGAGCTCATTTTATGTTCCTGATCGGTACACTCAGAGAGCCATGTGGATAATTTAATGTGAGGGTGTGAATGTGTGCTTTCCTCCGCTCTTTATTGCATGCTTCAGACGTTGCCATGGGTAACCAAAATCTGTTCCAGAAATTGACAGTTAGTTTGTGCTTACACAAAGGCGGGCTAAGAAGAAGAAAATCTTTCACAGCCCATAATTTTCCTATGACTTCTCCTCTTGGAGTCATCCCAGGTCCCAATCACCCCAGGAGCTTCTTCACCAGGAGATTAGAAACTCCACAAGGGCAGAGACTCTTACTTGTGTTCATTCATTGAACCCCTAGGATATAGCACAGTTCCTAGCACACAGTAGGAACTCAATGTATATTTGTCAAATATGTGGATAAACAGATGACTGATTGACTTGTTCATGTAAATCACAGTTGGTCAATCCAGGTCACTTTACTAGTCTGTGAATTTCCTGAGGTCGTGAAGCAGGTGGTATCCTTCTGTATGACTTCAGTATCTATCACCATGACTCATGGGTCTCCTACATGGCAGATGCTAAGGTCTTATGGGATAGATGGATGGATGGATGAATGAATGAAGGAAGGAATGACTGAATGAAGTGAATTGCAATTACAGTATCTGCAAACCAGAAATAAGATGGAGTCCAAAAACTTAAGTATGAACACAGAAACAGATTAGTTTCAGAAAAGGAGGTTAATAAATGAGTCAGAGGTTGAAAGACATGGCAAACAGAAGGACAAGTGAGAAGGGAAAAAAGTAAATAACCAAAAATCAAACAAAGTGAGTAGATGAGCATACCGTGACACATTCTGTTCTATAGGCCTGGGACAGTTTCCCAAATGTCCTCCATCCTAGGATGCTTCTCTGTCAAGCTATTCCTTCCTTGGTTATTAAGACTTAGCCCGTACACATCACTGTGATATTTAAAGTCCTATAATGATGAAGGTGATAATAATCACCCAGACAAAGTTATTTTTTATTTTGCCTTGAAAGACATATAGGAAGGGAAGAGGTGTTCAGAAAATAGGGTTTTCTCATCTGATTTCTTTGATATTGTTGAGTCAAGACTTAAAGGCTTTTAGGGAAAGAAAATATGGTCAAATGACCTTGACGTTGCCTGTGGTTTTGTAGAGATGTTGAGCTCCTCCCATTCTGCAGACTGCCTCTTTCAGAATACACAGCTGGATGGCACAATGTTTCATTGGGTTCCAGGGAGAACCATAAGGATGTGCCTGGAGAGACTCTGAGTTTACACCCCCATCTTGGATCACTGTGTCTCTTGGTGGGTGCTCTGAGCTGGGCTTCAGATTCCATGCCCAATTGCAATTCTGGTAACATGGTAGGGAGGACACAAAAGTGGTCCATGTAGAGACTTCCATGTCATTGCTGGTTAGTGAAAGTGTTTTGGGTGTTTTGCAGCCTGCCTTTCACAGTATGAAGTCCTACTGATGAGGAAATGTCTCTGGTTTTATTTAGAGTGTGAATTATGTGTTTACTTGTCCATCCTAATTCAAATAATAGACATTGCCTCACCCATGTGCAGCAACACCCGTCTTTCATTCAATCCGGAAACACTCCTCTGGGGAGCATAGGTTTGTTCTGGGCTTCTCTAGTCCTGAAAATTCCCCAGCTGGAGATCCAGAATCTCTGAGAACTGGTGGTGGGGAAACAGTATCTTTCCTTCCTCCTTTCTCCCCTAAACACTTATGGAGGGGTAACTCTGGGCATGAAGAAGGACCAGGGAGCATGGGAAATATTTATCGAACATCTACATTGTGATAGGCATAAGCCCAATCATGTACTTTTTTCCCCCAGTGAAACATTATAAGATAGATATTATTATTCTGGTTTTCCATAGGAGAAAATAGAAGTTTGGGAATATTATATAACTTGTCCCAGTTCATACGTCTTAAGTAGTAAAAGTAGGACTCAAACCTGGGTCTGCTGACTCTTTCCCACACAGGTGGCTATTCCCAAAGTGGCTGTAGGATCTCACTTCTCTTGAGGACAGTTAGGTGGTACCAGAATTCTTCTGGAGAAAGCATTCCACATTCCAGCAATGCCTAGATTTAGTATGCACGGTCTCCTGTTCTTCTTCTCTGCTCCCATTCACTACCCTGCTGAACATTCTCTCAGGAAGTCACTGGCTGGGCATTATGGACACCTCAGTGCTATTGTAGCCATGGTGCCTCCACTTTTAGCAGATCTCAGTTCCCCAGTAAACTCCTCCTATGGAAGGGAAATCTGGTCATGGCACGACAAATCTAAGACGCGGTCTGTTAGGAGGGATGGTTTTCTGAGAGGGTTAAACAAGGTCCCAGAAACCACACTGTAGACTCAGCCATCACTCTATTCATACCTGGCCAGTCCAACCAAATGAAAATCCTAAAACTAATAGTACAAAGTGTCCTGATAAAGAGCCCCAGAGGCATGGAGAGGTTACTGTTGCGGGTTATAGTGGGAAGGGGAGATGGAAGGGCTAGGCAGTGAGGGACCTGAACTGTCCCATGTGTAAGGCTGTCCCCAGAAGGTCCAGAGCACAAACAGCAGTGAGTAAAGGAATTTAAAGTTCAGGGTTTCTCCAGATGAGCTTCTGAACCCCAAGGATATAGCTTGCGGGCAAGGGTGGCGATGCTAGCTTTGGGACCAGAGCAACAAGCAGGGTAAGTAATGAGACAGAGGAGGTGACAGGGGGAGTAGAGGGCTGCATTCCCATGGGTCTGAGCTGGAAAAATTGCACAGGTAATAATTAGATAACAGCTCTTCAGGTTAAGCTCTCGTGGATGAGTGGAGTCAGGTGAGGCCAGGTCTGACTCTAACATGCCCATAAACCCCACCTCAGAAGCTTCCACTGAGCCCTCTCACTCCCTATGTAGCACAAAGCCTTGTGATCAAGCTCCCTGGGTTCCATTCCTGTCTCCACCCCTTATTAGCTGTACAACCTTGGGCAAGTTTCTTAACCTCTCTGGGATTTGCTTTTCTCATCTTTAGGAAGAGGATGATAATAATAGGATATGACATTGTGATATGAGCATTTCTCGAGTTATCATATATGTTCATAGCAAAACTTGGCACATGGGAAGAGCTACGTGAGTGTTAGCAGTTAGCATTATTATGATTACATCAGATTTTCAGGGCTGGTGGAGGAAGCAGACACACAGGAGGATCTTTGTCCTCAATTTGGAGCTAAGGAGACATGATCTCACTTTGATAAATTAAAAAAAAAAACATGTTTAGGTCCATGATACACCATGGAAGCAGTTATGCCAAGGTGACATCTGGACACGCTTACAGAGGGGACAGCATAGGATAAGGAGAACAGCCTCAGGTGACCAGCAGGCAGAGGACTGGGGCTGGGCTCCAGGTGAATCCTTAGTGCTTCTCAATTTGTGTCAGATTTTCTGCACACTTGCGGCTCCTCCGTTCACCAACTGTTGACTGTTTGGGGCAAACTCCCAGTGAACTGCTCTAGGGGTGGGCCTGTTTCCCATCACGTCTCTTCTGCAGGCTGTCAGGGTGGAGGCAGGGTGGAGCGGGCTCGGGAGTCACCAGCCATCCTCCCTGGAGCCTTGGTTTCACCTTCTGTCCTAAAGCACCTGCTATGTCACAGGTGATCAATGCATGTCTCTGCCCTTACCTTCTGCCACTCATGGCAAAGTTCTAAATAAGGAAATAGCTAAAGGGGGTCTTTACTCTATAGAAGCTGCAAGTTAGTCACGATACCCCCTCCTTAGCGTTGATGGGGAAGATTGCAGAGTCACTGAGAAGATTTATTCATTCAAAAACCATTTATTGACTATTTACTAGGCAACAGTTCCTTCATATATTTTGAGTTCTTGCAACAGCCTGACTAGATAAATGCTGTTATTACTTCCATTTCAGATGACAAAGTGGAGGCTCAGACAGGCCCAGCAAAATGGCCCAAGATTGGAATTTGGAGGTGTCTGATTCCAAAAAGTTAGCTTTAGATGACCTCCTGTGCACCTCTGTGCATTACAACCTCCTGCAGCACCTCATCTTTCAGGAGGCTGGCTTCTTTTTCTGGGTCACAGTCCACTATGAAGGTGTGACATTCAGTGACTCATGGCAAGAGAAGGCCTCCACCTAGGACAAAGGCCCATGAAGCAACATGAGCTTCCTCCCTCACCCTGACACCCACGCCAGGGAGAAGGCTGAGTGGGGCTGTCAGGTTTTGGAAACAAAAATACTGCATTTTACATTTTATCTGTAAGCTCTAAGGTGAGGGAACCCTCTGTGTTGGGCAGGGGATGGGTTCAGAGGGGAGTCAGGGAAGGGTCTGCCTTAGACCTCAGGGCTCAGATCTCTCACTTGTCTGAACTCAGTCCAGGATGGCAATGCCAGGAGAGAAAATCTAGAGAAGGTGTAGGGAAAGCAGGATGCCCAGGTCTTAAGACCCACTTCTCCTCTAGGACTTTGGAGCAAGATTCCTCACAAGCACTACACACCAGCTCGTGGTCCTGGGGCACCTGGGCATGTGGCAGGGGCCCAGTGTAGATTCAGGAAGAGCTAAGAGGGGGCCAGAGAGAGCACTCTGAGGCCTCTCAGCTCTAGTTGTGCAGAAGGGAGCATGCATCTCTGCTTGCTCCTCAGTAGCTGAGGCTAGAGAGCTAGGAGCCAGCATGAGCCATCCTGCTGCTTGCTGAGGCCACTGACCTCCATCCTGAGCCAAAGCTGAGAAGCAAAGCTGAGATGGGCTTACCTGAAAAGAGGAGAGGACAGGAGAGGAAGGGAACAAACAGCCTCCTCACTGCCCTCTGTCTGCATCACTAGCTGCACATCTTAGCAGCAAATGTTAACCTTGTGATGAGCAGAGAAAGCAACCTCCCTAATCGGACTGCAAGGACCCCTAAAAACTCCAGGCTCCACTGTGGGACCCAAATTTTTTCTATGTAGGCCACCACTAAAAAGCTGACACTTCCTCTTTGCAAGACTGCAAAATAGTCAGGAGGAAAGGGGAGTGGATCTCAGAAAGACTGAGAAATTTTCTACATAGCAGAACATTTTAGAAGATTAGTGGATGGGTTAGCCATTATTGGCAAGTTGAAATACGTGAAGTGAGTGTGTGTTTCCTCTTCCCAGTGGGATGGAGGCCCAGAATGGAGAGGGTCAAATGCAGAAAACAAAGAGGATATGCTTGTTGAACTCCCTGTTTGTAGTTTATTAACTTATTGCCCCCACTATGGAGGAATGAGGAAATACATTTTTGGCAGAATGAAAATACTGTTCAGAATGACCACAGAGACTCAAAGAAATAATGGAGGTGCTGTGGTTTTGGTGCTCGATACGGCTGTGGGAAATGGAGAATTACTGACCCCACAGCACCACACTGCTGCCGGTGGCCAGGATCCTTTCACTGGAGAACCAATCACAAGGCTATGGTGACGCAGAGGAAGGCTTTTAAGTTGGCCCTCTATAGATAGGAGGATTCCTGTAGGTTAGAGAGGCAAGAAGAGGTCATCCAAATGCAAGGCCATGGGACACAGTCTGTAGGCATGTTCAGTAACAGCGAGCAGCCCGGTGTGCTGATCATACTTGGGTGCTGGTAGCAAAACCCACCTGCCAGGGTTTCCTAGGTCTTAGGAAAGAAGAAAGGAGCATTGGTTTTTAACTCTGTAAATACCGTATCCTAGAGAAGCTCAAATGAAAAGATCCAAACAGGGGCTCTGCTAGAGGTGGGATTTGAACCCAGGCATTCTGGGATCAGAGTCCACATTCTTCACTGCTCATAGCAATAGATACTCAGTAATCACTTATTGGTTGAATGGATGTATGAGTTAATAGATGGTTCTGAGTTGCTAGAAATGAGTTCAAAGATACAGGGAGAGCCAAACAAAGTAAGCAAGGGAAGGTATGCACGCAAAAACAGTGCCGATAGGAGTCCACACAAAACTCTGCTGGATGAGGAGGTGCTGCTCCACCTCTCTTACTGGTTTCCACTCTTCACAAATAGTATCTTATACTTTTAAGGGTGCTATAAAAGACATCTGACACTTAAACCCCAAACTAATGCTATGGTTCATCCATGTCAAGAATAGTAATTATCATAGATTTCACATGGGCCTTGTTTCTGGTCCTGCTTAGGGCTCTGCCCCAACCCTACCTGAGCCTTCAAGTCACTGTCACCTCCCAGCATGACTAGCACCTCATCTTGGGCTTCCTTGCCGAAGAGAAAAAGTCCTTTAAAAAAAGAGGGGTTGATTATCCACACAAGACAGGTTATATGGGGTTCAACAAAGTCTCAAGGTATAGTCTGGAGTCCTTCTGCTGAAAAACTCATTTCTCCCTCAAGATAACCTCTGAAATTAGTGATATGATCATTGTAGTTTGGGGAATTGGGAAACCAAGTCTGAGAGATGTTACATGATTTGGATGAGATGATAGAGCTTCCTAGTAGCAGGGTAGGACTTGAATGTAAATTCTCACGGACACAGACCCAAACCTTCAGTCTTTTTGTCACACCTGCTCCTGATGAGGCTGATCTTGGGTCTGGGGCCAAGTTGACACAACACTTGAGCTGAAGGACATTGAACTTGAATTGACAAAGTGGAGTGAGAGTTGCCTGAGCTTAATAATTCTGATCCATAGCCTGCCATTCAATATTTGTTCATTCTATCGTTGTATTTGCTGCTAGTCATGAATTAATCAAATATGAGATACGGTATTTACAGAGTTAAAAACCAATACTCCTGTCCTCTTTCCTTCTTTGGTCCAATAACATTCGTATTTTACCCAAAGGAATGTAGTCAATCTTGCCCAGAGATGTTGACTCTAGATGTCCTTATCTTATAAAATGACAAACTTAATCACTGTCTGCACACAAACTTAGCATGACAAGTAAATCTAAATAAAATCTAACCTCCTGTAGATTTAACCACACACTACCACTCTCATACTTAAGCATGATTCCCAGCTATTTCTCTCCATTGAGGGAGGGGATGTTTGGAATTTTTTTCTAATATTTTTCATTTGAAACCCCACGATGAAATAAAGAGATTTCTTTTTATTATGCCTAGAGGTGTGGCATCAAGTGCAAAGACTGTCACTTAAGAACATGTTTTGGGGATGAAAGGAGAGCCACAATCCATGGACAGACAGGGAGTTTAGGGCAGCTGGTTCTGGGGTTGTTGAGGGAATGAGTGGGCCCAGTAGCAACTTCTCAGTGAAGTAGGAGGACTCCTCAGTGAAGGAGGTTGGATATAAAGGGCCCAGGCTGGCAGCAAGAGCCCCTGGGCAGGTGGGAATCCATGCTCTGAGCAAGGCAGGTAGGAGCATCATGCTCCTGATGGAGAACACAGGCCAGTGTAGGCCTTACAGAGAGTAGAAGGGCAAGAGGCCAAGAAAACCAAGAGTCAAATTAGAAATGAAGTCATGAAAGCCGAAGGAAATGTTCAGTGGCCAGTCCTTGGTGCAGACATACCACAAGAGACGATGGGCCAGGCCAAAGTCAGCAGCCCTGGTTTGAGAAGTTATCTGGGATCCATCAACTGGAGGAGTGGGGTCACTGCCATCTTGTACACACTTTGCTCAATATTGGCTCAGGGACCAGCTGGAGCAATTTCTGCAGGGGGCAGGCCCTGACTACCTGTGGCTGGGTGGGGATGGTGAAGGGGGAAGTGACAGTGTCTACACAGCTGGCCAGATCTGGGTTTCTACACCTTATTCATTTTTTTTAAATAATAAATTTATTTTTTATTGGTGTTCAATTTGCCAACATACAGAACAACAGCCAGTGCTCATCTTGTCAAGTGCCACCTCATTCATTTTTTATGTGTTTTGCTTTCCCCAAGTCCAACAGACCCTTCCCTGAAATCCACCCAGTTGTCTAAGTAATGGGCCCAGTTACCTTAATCATGTTACACACCAAGTTATGAGGTGGTTTTACTTGTCTGCCTAGTTTAGAAAAACAGTTGACAGGAAATCATCCCATTGTTACCCAAAGTGGAAAAATTGGGGGTTGGAGGAGGGCAAGATTCTTTGGCAACACAGGATGCAAGAAAGCACTTGGGTGGGAAGACTGGATGTGCTGTACCATTGTCACTTATTTGGTAAATAACCTTGGGCAATTAATTTGCCTGCCTCAGTCTTGATATTCTTTTCTGTAAATGGGCACAGTAGACTCTACTTCCCGTGATTGGAAGGATGATTAACACGGTACCCCATGTATGAAGTGACTTCATATGGTGCCTAAGAAATGACAGATAGTAGGCACATGTGGGAGTGGCCGTACTAGTGATGCTGGTGCTGGTAATCCCCATCACCATCCACTACAGCCCCTGGAAGCTCTCCCTTAGGGGGTTCAGCTGCAAGTCTCCATGGGAAGTAAATAGGGGTTGGTGGGGAAGAGGGAATGAATCAGGTGCACCAGATTTGGACAAAGGCTGCGTAAACTGACCAACACGCATTTCCCACTTCCACCCTCACCCCTCTCTGTCCCTTGCTGGTGGACACTGATGTCATCACCTGTCATCTGAGCAGGTTCTGATTCCAGGTCCAGACTACACATCTGGAAGCAAGAAAGGGGTATTCTAGAAAGGGTCTAGCTGATTTCAGCCCTGGAGATATTGTCCCTTGCCTTAGACTGCTTTGCCTCACGCTACTAAGTTGCCATCACTGAGCCTGAGGCTCTCAAACCTTGGAATTCCCTAGAACCAGCTGGAGAGTATTTTCAACATGCAGATTTCTGGATCCTTCACCTTAAGACCCTGACTCAGTAGGTCTGGAATGGGGCCCAGCTTCAGGTGAGGCTGATGCTTCCTGTCCATGGACCACATTTTGACCAACACTGCCCTAGAAGATTCAGATGAAGGTGGTCTGGGACCACACTTGGATGAATTCTCCACTAAAACTATTTAGTGTAGGCTCCGGCTTACGTATTTTCCCCACACCCTGCCCCCTACCTGCTCACAGCCCAGTGCCTGACACAGACAGGGCCTCAGTGAGTAGTAGTTGAATGAAAGAACCCCCATCACTCTGAAGCATTTCTGGTAGTCTTTACAGAACTGGAAACTTCCTTGACATCTTTTTCCCAGAGGCAGGGGTCTAGCCTCTTGCCCAGTATATGAGTTTCTTGGGGCTGTCATAACAAATCACCACAAGCTGGGGGGCTTCAAAGAGTAGGAAGGTGTTCTCCCACAGTTCTGATACCCTGATCTCAGGGTGTCAACAAGCCGTGTTCCTTTCAACTTCTATTTGGTATGAAGTGCTCTATTCAGTCACCACCGCGTAACTCGCTTCTCTCACACTCAGTTTTGAGGATGTTCTGGATTAATCGTTCATGTGCAGACATTTCTTACTGGTTTGCGAAAAGATGGAGCCCTGGACTACAAGTCTGGAAATCTGAATTCTGATCTTGAGTCTGGAACTGACTAGGTTTTACGACCTTGAGGAAATCACTTATCCTGTCTGACCCTAAAATTCTCATTTATTTCTAAAATGAGGAGTTTGAGCTAGATGATTTCTAAGGTCCTTTTGAGTTCTATGATTCTGTGATGATGTTTTTTTTTTTTTTTCTTCTTGGAAAAAGAAAGGGGGGTATTTCATAATGTTGAAATGTTCTGCCTTTGTGCTTTTTCCGGAATAACAGGTCTTAGACTTACTAATGGCCAGAGGAAGAGGAATCATGACATCAGTTTTAATGAAAACTTTAAAACCATGCAAAAAAAATCTTTAAAAAATATTAGAATTAAAGAAGGGAGTGGTTGTGAGCTTTTTTAGAGGAGACTCCTCCCTGGTCTCTTCTTAGCCATTCTCAGCCTCCCTTGGCTTGTAGCTGCATCTCTCCTGTGTCTGTCTCCATGTTCACAATGACTTCTTCCCTGGGTGCATTTATGTGTGTCATGTTCTCTTCTTATAAGGACACCAACCATTGGATTCAGGGCTCACAATAACCCAGGACAGTCTCTCTTAACTTTATTATATCTGCATAAATCTGATTTCCAAAGGAGGATTCTGAATTTTCAGATGGACATGGCTGGGAGGAGCACTATTCAGCTCACCAAACCTGGGTGGGCAGATCTGATCCATCTGATTTGAACCAGGACACCTCTGCATTCTTTCTGTACACTCCCCCCTTTCCTCTACTGAGCTTCTGTGCTCTGAACAACATTTACCCTTGATGCTGTGTGACTCTTGCTTTCTGTTTCCACTTGCCCTGCCCCACTGTGTGCCCTCTGTCTTCCATGGGGAAGATCTTAGACTTTGAAATAATTCACTTTCTTGAGCTGCATCAATTTCCTGCTTAACACCCTCCTGGACCCCCATCGCAGCTATAGTTCTCAAACTGGGACAGCAAAGAGATGATATGGACCAAGGATACGAAGCTTAAGGAAAGAAGGCAAATTTTGCTGGATTGTAAATTTTCCTGAAAGATGTTGGTGGAAAACCAGTTATGTTGAAGAAATCAAAGGTTTGATGCATATGCTTTTTTTTTTTTTTTAAAGAATAAACATGAGTTTTCAAATACTTTTTAAGCTTGCATTATGCTGCTTGGGTTACTTCTTTCTGAGACTTCTCAAATGTCATTATGCATCTCTGCTCTGGGGTACTTTAATGGGAGACGGGAAGACTATAGCTTTTTGAACAAGACCATCTTTGATGTGGCCCTGCCTATTGATCTAGCTAGTTTACCCCCCTTCTACCCATCACTCTATGTCCCTGGGGTTCCAGTAGTCTTAAGAACCCCAAGTTCAGGAATGCCTGGGTGGCTCAGCAGTTGAGTGTCTGTCTTGGACTCAGGTCATGATCCAAGGATCTGGGCTTGAATCCCATATCCGGCTCCCTGCGAGGAGCTTCCTTCTCTCTCTGCCTATGTCTCTGCCTCTCTGTGTCTCTCATGAATAAATAATCCTTAAAAAAATGAACCCCACTGTGTCCCTATACCTTTGTACCTGCTGTCTGGGTCCCCTTTGTTCCCTGCCCACCTAACTTGTCCTTAGTCATCCCATCAGGCTTTACTCAGGTCTCACCTCTTCCAAAAACCTCCTGGATTTTTCTGTGTGGAATTAAGCTCCCCTCTTTTGTGCTCCTCCACTGCTGGCCTTTGACCTTGGGTACAGAGCACCCATGACCCTGTGCTGGTGTCATCCTATCATTTTCCCCTGAGGACTGTGAACAGCATGGAACAGCAAACACATTTTGGTCATGATAATTCCCCCAGCATCTGACAGTATTGGCCTGTCACCCAGCCTTGGGTGGGGTTTGATCTCCAGGTCTGAGTATGTACCAAATGGAAGACAGCTCAATGGATGGATGAAGACCCCCAAATAGAGTCCTCAGACATTTCCACCAAGATTCCTGTGTTTCCTACTGCCACTGTGACACATTGCTACAGACTCTGTGACTTAAGACAATGAAAATTTATTCTCTTACATTTCTGGAGAGATGAGTCTTATTGGGTCTAAAACCAATATGTTGGCAGGGTGTCTTTTCTTCTGGAGGCTCTGGAGACAACTCGCTTCCTTGTCTTTCCCAGCTTCTAGAGAGAAACTGCATCCCTTGATATTCACAGCCCATTCCCTTGTCTTCAAATCCCTCTCCCTGAGTCCCTCTTTTTATTAATAAGGACCCTTGTGATTATGTTGAGCCCCTGAATAATCCAGGATAATTTATCCATCTCAATCATATGTGCAAAGTCCCTTTTGTCGTGTAAGGTAATACATTTGCAAATTCTGGAGAATAAGACATGAATATCTCTTGGAAGTGGCTTAAGGGGGAATTAGGACCTGGACATCTCTGCATATCTGTCAGGGGAAGGTTTACTTTGTTCTGCCTACCACAATGACCAGAGCTCAAAGTCCCCTCCTGGGCTGCCTCCAGCCAATGACACAAAAAGGGCGAGCCTGCCATGTTCCTGGGTGAAGGAGCTCCAGCCATGTATGAGACCATCACAAGGGCTGGGCTTCAGTATTACCTCTGGACCTGTGGTGATGCCAAGACCTCCTTCCCAGCTTCCTCTAACTGTACAAATGGATGGGTTCCCAGTGATGCCATTAAGCTGATCACCAAATGTGCAAGGAAGTTAGTTGCCAGCTCAGAATAGCTCTGAAGTTTCAAGAGCAGAGTGTGTGAAGGCAGAATCAGACTTGGGAGATGATTTTGATAAAGGGAATATGTTCATCAGTGTGGCAGCCATGATCTCAGGCAGGGGAGAGGCAAGGCCCAGATGTCACAAGTTCCCATTCTCTGCTTGCATGGAAAGTGGCCTCCTGCAATGTGTGCCTGGGGATCAGGTGGGAGTGAGAGGGGTGGTGGAGCTCATGCAGTGTGGCTCATATTTCATGTTTTCATTTCCCGGAGGTGCCAGGAGTCAGCCGTATGCCAGACACTATGTTTGGGACAGAGGAACAGACAGAGGGACATTGCACTCAGAGCCCAGTGGGGGACACAAGTGATTGTAGTTAGATATAGAGAGTTCTAGGTGGCACTGGGATGGGGTGGCTGGGGAGGGGAAGAATGAACCTAAGCTGAGGATGGAAGTAACAGACCCCACATTCCTAACTGGGGCACTGGGATGACCAGAGCGGTAGAGAGGAACTGCTGGATGGGAAGTAGGAAATAGCCTAGAATCAGTGTCTGGAGGCAGTATGGCTGTGAGGAGTCCAGACACAGCAGCAGTGTTAAAATATCTAAGAATCATGGCACCTGTGTCGCTCAGTCAGTTGGGCGCCTAATTCTTGCTTTCAGCTCAGGTCATGATCTCAGGGTCCTGGGATGGAGCCCCATGTCAGGCTCCACACTCAGTTGGGAGTCTGCTTCAGATTCTCTCACTCCCTCTCCTCTGCCTCTCTCTTTCTCAGATAAATAAATAAAATCTCAAAAAAAAATTCCCTAAGAGTCACTATTTCCTGGCTACCGACTTATGGGGTATTTTCAGAAAGCCTATAACTTAGGGTCATCTCCAACAAGTCCCTGAGTCTAAATTGATTTGAGGACTAAAGCAGAAAAATATGTAATGGGCCACCATCCCTGGCTCCAGCCCATGGCACTCACCCCTCCATCCTCGGCACCTCACCCATGCTGTTGCTGCAACATGGGGAGTTCCCACAGCCTCTCTTCTCATCCTGGTAACCCTTTAATGGTAAATGCCACTTAGCTTCCATTCCGGAATTGTGTGCATGAATTTCCGAGCACACTTCAGGCTTGCATTTTTTTTTCTCAGTCCCTTGGGCTTTGTCTGGGTCCCTTTGGGGGTCCCTGTCCATGAAGACCAAGACCTTGTCCACCACAGAGCCCCTGTTGTCCAGGGCTCTGCAAACATGCATTGAATGCTTCCAGTTTCATGCTTGATGTGTTTTTAAATGTGTCTCTTTTGTTTTATAAGAAGCTTCTCATCAAAGATGCCAAAACCACAACTCTCAAGTATTTGGTTGAAGTGAAGCTGAGCATTTGGGTTGATAGGATCAATGAAAGTCAGGAAGCAAAATCCTTGGGACTCGAGGTTGGAGTTCCCAGGTGGGAATTTTGGCTCTGTACTTACCTCGATGATAAGCTCTCGAGCACAGAGTGTTCTGGTGCTTAGGACAGCGAGCAGCACTGAGTGTTTGAAGAATGCATAAGGGAGCATGTTTGCACCTCTTCCTTTCCGATGTCTTTGCTTCAACTAGCTGTTTTGCTCTTGGGCCATCGAAAGACTGAGCCATTTTTATGCAGTCCTACTGCCTTTGTTCCTTGCATTCTTGTTTACTTTTAGTGGAAAAAAATATGTATCTGCTGTGATTCTAATATGATCGTTCTATTTTGTGCCCCTTTCTCGCAGCCTGGTAAAAGGGTGATTACTTAGAACTGTGATATATCCCTAGGTCTTTGAACCAAATGGGTGGTGGAATGTTCCTGTTCCCTGAAGTTTTCCTTTCTATCATGCAAAACAGCCCAGGGCTGCAGTGGCTTATAAACCCTCCCCTCCCCAGTTTTTGAATTAACAAACAGTGGCCCCCACTAATGAACTGCTCCCATCAAGCTGATGTTCTCCGTCCCTATTAGCATGATTTTCCAACCCAGATTCACTTCTAATGGGAGTTCTTACTTTCTGGGGCGGAAAAGCTAAGCTTGGCACAATTCAAGTATCTCTTTGTTTATGCCCATTTGCCTGTGATGGAAAGGCCACTAATTTTCCAAAACAGACGCTGGCGGTCTCTGCCAGTTACTTCTCCCAAACTAATTTCCCCCCTTCCTCCTTTCCTTTCCTTTCCTTCCTCCTCTCTGCCCTCCTGGATTCGCATCCTGGTTCCTCCAATTACTTGTTAGCTGACTTTGGCTACATTATTTAACCTGCTTATGCCCATTTCCTTCTGTCTAAAGTGACAGTTTCCACTAACAATTCTATTTTTTTGAAAAGATGCATTTATTTATTTGAGAGAGAGAGCATCTGCGAGAATGGGGGGGGGGGGGACAGAGGGAGAGACTATTTAAGCAGACTCCCCTCTGAGCATGGACCCAGATGTGAGGCTCTATCTCACAACTCATGAGATCATGACCTGAGCCAAAACCAAGATCAGTCACTCAACCGCCAGAGCCACCCAGGCACCCTAAGTCTATCTTTAATATTAAATGAGAAAAATGTGTGGGTGGTCGTGACAGCTTGTCTAGGGCTTAATTAATAAGTGTTTCATAACTGGGGGCTGATCTCCGCTCTGATTCCTCGATCCTCGCCCTTACTCTGGTCCCCTCTCTGTCTTTGCTCTTCCCGACGGACTCTTTCTTCTTTCTAGTTTATAAATTCTTCCTCTCTCCCTCCCTTCTTCTTCATCCCCCCTTTGTAATTCAGCTCTGGTGATGGCCTAATAATCCGCTTGATCAGAAGTTACATTATCATCCATCTGAAATGTTCAGCCGGGTTCCAGGGCCCTTTGAACCGGTGCACATCAATACATAGTCGGTTTGTTAGGGACCCACTGTTTACAGCATCGGGACAGCATGGCCTTGTCTCCTGGCCAGCAGCCACTGGATCGCAGAGGTAATCACAAAAGGGTTTATGTTTCTCTAATCAGGATGTAGGAGCATCAAAGGAAACAAACCTCTCATCCCAGGTAAGATTTTTCTCAGGACAAAGCAAGTAAGAAATATGCTTATTATGCCAGAACTTGCAGCCTGCCTCTCAAGCCGAGGCTCATAAATTGTTTTCTCAGTGTTTTCAGGCCAGCTGTTAGCCGTGTTTGCTGACTCTCTGAATCATTGGCCAGCATGTCGGCACCTTGTTAATCACAGGGACGTTTCCTTTGCCTCTTTTTGAAGAGATATTCTGCTTTCTAAAGGAAGACACCATTTGGCAAATCAGAGTTCCATACCAAGTGATGGCCACCCGTCAGCTCCCTAACTGCTTCCTTAGCAGCCATTGTATTATTCCTTCAATTTGTGGCATTGTTTGTTAATATTTCCTCAATCTGAGGAAGCAGAGAAGAGTTTCAGAGTGATTTTTCCATGTATCTGCCAAAACAGACTGGGGTTTTCGGTTTTCTTTTTCTTTCTTTCTTTTCTTTTTTTTTTTTTTGTTGTTTTTTGGTTCTTTTGCTGCTTCTGTGTGTATATATTCATGTACACAATAGGAATACTTGTAAATGAGATATTCCTACCACCTACCAGTCTAAATGCGAGTGCCCATACTCACTGGCACTTGTTGGGATCATGACAGGACAGTCACAGTCACATCAGGCTATCACAAATCCAACCCTGCTTTTCTTGAGCATTTGCCTGCCACCATGCTGGGGCCAGTGTACACAGTACACACTCAGTTTTGCACAGTAACTCTGTGTGGGTGACCTTACTGTTCCTATTTTGTACATGAAGAAATTAGGGGTGCCAAGGGTATAAGGTGGCAGCATGAAGGGTGAGGTGGGGTGGACATTGTCAAATAAATGTGGGGGACGATGGCAGTGGGGTGATGGAACCCCAACAGAGCGCGTTTCATCTCCTTATACCTTAGTTTACTCATCAATGTGTGCAAGTGGGGAGGCCAGCCCAGTCCTGCTAACCTCACAAGTTTGAGGTGAAGACCAGATGAAATAACCTCGTGTGAAGCCAGTTCTATTGTCCTTCAGAATCTCAGAAGTTGCTGTCATATTCTAGGAGTTGAGGAGACCCTTATGAGAAAGGAACTGGCATTTAGAGTGTGAGCATTGCCATGACCTGGCCGGGCTCCAAACTCTCTCCCGAGTTCTCTCATCTGAATCCTATGGAAAGCCAGGTTGTACTCTTGTTTTATGTAGGGCAAGCCAGAGTGTGAAGGTGAAGTAACTTGCTCAAAGATACACAGTAAATGGATAGCAGAAGTAATGTCTGACCCTGTCTTCCCAACAAGAGAACTTAGTTCTGTTACACCATACTCATAAAGTCAAATGAACATTCATTTATGTTTCCCTTCCCACTCCCAAAAAAGAAGAAGGATGGAAGGCAGGGAGGAAGAGGAGGAGGAAGAGAGGGAGCAAGGAGGGAGGAAGGAAGGAAGGAAAGAAAGGGAAAGCAAGCAAGCAACTCCTTGGATATCTTTTTCAGAAGTGCGCAGATAGAATGTGGTTCGATCAGATCACCTTCAGTAATCTGGCCACATTCTTTGTTAAATATTTATTGAGCAACAACTTGCTGTAGAAACTGTAGTGGTTCAGTTGAGTTTTATTGACTTGTCCCCACCCAGGTCTGTGGTGATGAATAGTGCAAATAAAATGAGCAGTAAGTGGAGAACCCGACTCATTCCACAGACAGGTAAATGAAGGCTTTAGAGAAGTTACTGTAATTTGCTCGTTGCCAGGCTCTGAATCCTTGGTGTTCCAGGAACCAGGCACATGGTCTATTTGGCAGCTGAGAAGCCAACAGGACACAGTAGGTAGTGGAATGTGGGCTACGTACTGAGAACCAACCAACCACCGATCAAATATGGGCCTTGCAACTGGCACACTTGCATTTGATCTTGACTCTTCTTTCAGGAGGGCTCTTAGCTGATCTGGTGTGCCTCCCCCTTCTCCCACGCTGCCCCTGCCCCCTCCTCCTGGTGGAGCAAAGCTCCTGCCGGAATTCTGCAGAGCTGGGATCTCTCACAATTATGTTTCCAGATGAAGCCTCCAAGCTGTTTGGATGACTTTTCTCCACCTCCTTTTACGATGAAGTGACAAAGATGTTTCTGGTTGTTTTGTGTTTTTCCTTTTTTATAAAGTAGCCAAGATAGCAAACCTCCTGCAATCTTGGCTCTGCAATACATTTCCATGCTAATTAATAGCAGCCTCAGTCGGGTGAGTTTTTAGGAAAATAAATTACATAGATTCAGGTGTCTGGTTTTTACCGCCATTAAACTTAACTACCCTGTTTGTGTCTCTTTATTGCTCTTCTTTTATAAAGACCATAAAAAAAGCTACAATACTTCAGCCAGGGGCCAGGAGGAAGCTGCCTTTTCATATTTCTAATAGCTCCAAATAAAATATTTGCCAGCAATCCCAGCCATATGGCTGCAAAAGGTTGTTTAGAGGGGCCCCTTCCCCGCCCCTGATTCTTACAGGCATCAATCCTATTTTCCAATTCCTTTGCTGGATTAAATTTATGAAATACTCAGCCCTCTGGGTGATAAATGTGTTGATTGTGACCATTTCCTCTTTCCAGTTTCCAATTAACATGATTGGTATGGAATGTGCACAGACAGCTAGGTCTCTATACTTTTCATCTTGCAGCTGTGGTAGCTGAGTCAGCAGAGATTTCTGCGACCCCTCCCACTCTCTGGTGGGTTCCCTGCTCACACACCTTTTGGAGTGTTTGACAGTAGCTCAATATTAGTTCCATACATTTGGGGGAAAAATGGATTGAAAATCTGCAGATGCAACTTGTAATCTTTCTTTAAAAAAATCCATTGAGTGCAAGTAATTTTCTATAACATTTTCATACTATGGGCAGTGTCCTATTTGCATAGGAAAATAGACTGAGCTTGTAATCAGGCAGTATTACAAGTGATTGCGATGCTTTTTACAAATGCAAAGTGACGGCAAAGGTAGAGAGCCATAAAGAAATAGAAGGGCTCCAGGGTGTTTGTGAAGAGCTGACTGCCTTTAACTTCTGCATTATTCTAACACCCCAAATCTGAATCCCAAGAAAAGGGTAGAGGATCTAAACAGGGGCCAGTGCCCCTCCTCGTCCTCTCCTCTTTCTTTCCCTCCTCCCATAAACCCTTGGCTATCACTGTCACCTTCTCAGGTCCCAGAGGACACTTTTGTGCTGTGAAGAGAATCCAGGTAGAGGTCTGTGGGGCACCAAGCTTGACTCTCTTCTTGACCTAATTATTTTGGATGGAGAGATTTTCATGCCTCAGTTCTAATTCTGGCATCTACAAAAAGAGAAAAAACAAAACAAAACAAAGCACCTCTCTCAGGTATGAGAAGAAATAATGCAAGCAAAACAGCTGGCACGAAGCAGGTGCACAGCAATGTAGTGGCTAATTGCTGAGACGCCAGCCGGACTGCTTGGGTTCAAGTCACAGTTTCACCTCCTGGCTGTGTAGCCTTGGAAAACTTACATAACTTTTTTTGCTTCTGTTTCTTTCGTCTATTAAATAAGAATATTAATCATAGAACATATTTTATTATTGTGAGATGAAATGTGTTAGAGGCTTACGCCATGCAATACTATGAAAATGTAATTATAACCTAAAGCATTTATCAATAGCTTATTATTACTTCCTCCAACGAATATTTGATGATCATCCTCTATGTGTCAGGTGCCCTCCTAGGTACTTGTCATGGCCCAAAGATGAATTAGAGCCTTCAGATTCAGCTCAGGCACGATACTCGAAAGGGAGCCTTCTGTGCACTTAATCTCTGACCACGTTAGATCCCCTGTCATGACTTCTTATAAAACCAGGGCTTCTTCTTTTCAGCGCCTGTCACTGTTAGACATTTCCTCTGTGTGCTAATTCAATTGCTATTCCGTCTGCTACACCATCAGCCCCATGAGAACAGGAATTCTGGCTGTTTGGCTCAATGACCAATGTTTAGTACAAGGCATGGTTCATGCCAAGAGCTCAGTCATTACTTGTTGAATGTGGAATGGAAGTAGAGTCACCTCCTTTGAAAAAGCTCTTGCATTTTGGCAGAGTGATCAAACGTGTCAAATTCTATGATAAAGTTATACATAAAAGGTGTTGGAGAATCTCAAAAGGCAAAGGACTCCACCCTGGCCATGGAGGAAATCTTCCTAGTTGCAGGGACTTGAAGGGTGAGTAGGAGTTCTTCCGGCTGGCTAAAAGGGGGAAGGCAGGCATCCCAGGCAGATGAGAGAGTAAGTGCTAAGGTGTAGAGACACGGGAGTGTGTTGGGGATTAACGATATGGCTGAAGCTCAGGTAAGTATGGTACAAGGTGGGTTAGGAGACAGAATCTGGTGTAGATAGTCTTGTCTCTTAAGTACATAGCTCAATGCCTTTGCAGATGTTTGCTGTCCAATATTTTTTCATGAATGTCAAATGAAAGGGCCAGTGCTCATATTCAAGGGGAATACAAAGTACTTGGTATAAATAAATAGACACAAATGTTGGTATATTATTTAGCTACATGTTCTGGTTGTGGTAAGAAAGACCAAAAAGAACCATGGTTTACATTTGAGAGACGTTTACTTTTGTCTCCTATGACAACCTGAACATGAATAGGTTAGGGCGGATATAGCAGCTCCTTGGCACTGAGAACCTGGGCTTCTTATATCTCAATGTTCTGTTTTTCCAACACAGCTTCAGTTTCTCTGGGTCCAGGTTGGCTGCTCCAGCTCTCACCCTGCTATCCCCATGTGCTATGGATGGCGAAGAAAAGGAGCTTCTCTTCTCAGTACCCAGGAGCTAGCTTTGAGAGAGGTGGAGGAAGGTAGTCTTGGATTGTGTGACAGTTAATCTCCTGAGTCATGTTGGTAGGGCCACAGAATGCCCAGAAGTCTGATGAATCGTTATTTTGGGGCATGTCTGTGATGGTGTTTCTGGAAGAGATTAGTATTTGTATGGGTGGGCTGAGTAAAGCAGATTGCTCTCCCCAGTGTGGGTGGGCATCATGCAATCCACTGAGAACCTGAAAAGAATAAAAATGTGGAGGAAGTTTGGATTTATCCTCGCTCATTTTCTGACAACATAAGCTAGGATACTGAACTTCTGCCCTTCACGCTCCTGGTTCTCAAGCCTCAGCACGAGACTAGAATCTATACCCTCAGCTTCCCTGGATCTCCAGCTTGTAGATAGCAGATCATGGGACTTCTCAGCCTGTATAATTATATGAGCCAATACCTTATAATACATCTCTTTCTAGATCTCTCTCTGTATCTCTCTCTCTCTCATCTATCTTCTATTTACCATCTCTTATTGGTTCTATTTCTCTGAAGAACCATGACTACAACAAGCTGGGGAACCATTGGACCTGCTAAAATTTTAACAACCATAGAGGAAGTAGAAACAAATATTGATGTGACACTTAGACATCTCTGCTCAGTCAGCTTCTGTACATGTCAGGAACCTGCTAAAATGGGAATTATGATGAGACAGCTGGGCTCCTGGGAGGCTCTGATTCAACTCCCATTCTTCTCCGTGCAGTCAGACTTACTTCAATGAAAAAGAGATATTTCTAGAGAAAAGGGTTAGTGCAACTTATACCTGCTGTTGAGAGAAAGTACTCTGATGTGCATATACCAGTTATGAGAGGTGTTAGGAATCACCTACTACTCTTACAATACAAATGTTTAGAGTGAGCATTTCCTGTATGAATTTGAATTCCTACACTTGCATTATTAATATGCTTTATACTGTAGGAGGGAAATGGGTCAGTTTATAATCAGTTCAGCATGATTTAGGAGCCATGGTGACATGGGGGTCACAGTTTGCCTTATCTGTAGCAGATTCTGAGAGCTTGTAATGCTTCAGATGCCTTTCATGTCACATGGAGGCTGGGGAGGTTGGAAACCACCCAAGTTTTAATTTTAACTAAAAATTAAAGAAATGAAGAGTCTAGAAAGGAGGGGAATCCACTAAATTCTTTCCTTCAGGGTGAGGAAAGGGTGAGACCAGTAGTACTCTGAGGAAGAACCTGAGAACCTCAGACCAGGGGTGGTGATGGTGGCAATTCTGTGAGGTTCCACATCTTTTATCAAATTATTTTTAAGTACATTTTCACTCCCTCCCACCTTTGGGGTGGATTGTACTCTCCTGCTTCACTAACTTTTGCTTAGACAATAGAAAGTGAGCAGATTTAATAAGAGCAGATAATTCAAGTGCTATATAAAGTGCTGGCACAGTTTGGCTCAGTTCCTGGACTCTGGTGATTTGCCCAGAAAGCTCCTGTCCCTTCAACCTGGGCCACAAGATAAGGACAGGTGGAGCAGACCTAAACTCAACTGCAGTCTGGAGCCAAGCTGGCTGCCCAAAGCAGGTCTTCCCAGCAGAGACCAGCTCACATGAGCCAAACTGCAGTTGGCCTGCAGATGCATGAGCATAGGAATAGATGTGTTTGTAAGCTATTGAGTTCTGGACTGTTTTATTATGCAATATCAATGCAGGGATAGCTCACAACTACTGATTTTTATTTGATACTGTTTTCCCATGTGCATCACAAATGAAAGTTATATGATTTCTCATGCATGACATAGTCTACTAAAGATCAGCAGGAGGTATGGTGTGAGGAAGGGCTCCATTCTACATAGTCACCCATGGACTCAGGCTCCTTTCATATTGTGGGTCAATATTGAATTGAATCAGAGCTTGAATCATATTGAATCAGAGCTTCCCAGGAGCCCAGCTGCCTCATGTGCCATCCTTCCCTAAATTCTACACGACTGTCAGCAGATGAGTGAAGAGAGGCTTATGGGTTCTACACACATTCTATTGGCCAAAAGTCAGTCTAGATGCAGCTTATCTAACTGCAAGGGAGACTGAAAAATAGAGTCTGGAGTAAAAATTTGTTTGATGGACAATTAGCTAGTCTTTCTCATATGGGGAATAGAATGAGTGGATGAGTGGATGAATTCCCCATGATTGCATGAAAAATGTGACAGGAGAACAGAACAAAAGTGAGAGGGACTTGAATGACATTGGGGGGACACATTGTGTGGAACAGGAAGTGCCAGAAGATGAGGCAGGAGCAGAAGCAGACCAGGCTCAGGGTTAGACCATGGAGGATGTCATAATTCATGTACCTGGGTGCACACTTATTTCCTCTGTGGTTGTAGAGAGCTGTGCAAGTGTCTTCGTAGGACATGGATGCCTCAGATACGCATTCAGGAGAACTCCCAGTGGAGGCAATGGGTAGGGTGGCTGGAAGCATAGGCCTCTTGGGAGAGGTCAGGGAGGCTGCTGGTTTGGAGAGGCTCCAGCCCTTAACTGGAATTCTGGTTGTTGAGCTGGGGAGAGACCAAAGGCCAGAAAACTTGGGAAAAACAGTTCCCAAATTTGAGCAGTGACAGAGAAACAAGTCTTTGGGTAGAATCCAGGAAGCAAGAATCAGAAAATGAGAATGAAAAGCTAGGAAGTTTTCGTACCACAAATCAGAGCTCAGAAAGGGAGGACTCATCAGTCTCAAATAAAGCAGAGACACATGTGCCTACCTCATGGTGAGTGCTTATCTCTGTGAGGCCCTCCTCCTTGGCTGTGATGTGATTCTGTTTCTCTCCCATATCAGATACCAAGTGTGGCTCCATTAGGCCCTTAGAACATGAAGAGGTCATCTGGACCTTGAGGTCATCTGGACCAGTGCATCTCAAATGTTAGCATGGATCAGAATGACTTGCAATATTGTTAAAGCACAGACTGAAGGCACCCAACCAGTACTTGCTGATTCAATGGGCCCAGGAGGGGCTTGAGAGGGTGCGTATCTAATAAGCTCTGAGGTGATGTTGATACTGCCCAGCCACAGACAACACTGAGACACCTAGAGTAGAGAGAACCACTCCTTGTGTAGCCTAGAAAGCCTAGTCAGAGAGGGAGAAAGACTGGCTATTTTGGAAATGACTCATTCTGGAAACATTTTCTTCTACCCTGCTACCTTACTGTCCCCCCTTTGCCCCTGCTGCCACAGTTTGCATCATGTTCATCTCAGGCTTCAGAGCACCTGCTCACTATCATGAGCCCAGTCTCCTCACATCCTTGTGCTGGGTAGCTACAAGTCTAATTGACTTACCACCAGCCAGATGAGGGAGTAAAGAGAGGGGCTTAAGTAGGATCAGCACACCTTTCTGTTATCATTAAAGAGGAAAATTGGCTTGGAGCAGGGGGATAAAAAACCTATGGCTGCAATCCTGCATAATCTCTACCCTTCATTCAGCTCCAGAGTCACCTCCCAGGGGACTCTTTCCCTGCCAAGTGCCCATTTTACAACCAGCTCTGCCTAGGATGCTTGTGCACTGTCTCTCTACCCTCCTGCCATAGACCCTCTATCAATCAGAGCAGGGGTTGCCTATGTTGCAAAGGTCAAGTTAATGCCTGTGAGTAATCTGAGGGCAAAGCAAAGTTGTACTGTTGTCCTGTCTTCTGCATTTAACACAATGTAAGAATTTTAGTGTACCAGTCAGTATCCAGACAGGAACAGAGAATCCGCGCTCAACAGAGGGATCCATGCTCAATCTAATGCAGGGAACTAATTACAGAGGTGTTGGAAAAGCAGAAAACAGGGAAAAGTGAGGAAACCCAGAGAGATTAACAAGTAGAGAAAGCTGCTACCACCCCTCTGGCTGGAGGACCATGGGTGACAGTGCTGCCAAAGCTCTATAGCTGGCACTGTGCGAGGGAGTATGATCTTTGGAAGAGGAGCCTCTCAAGGATTCAGCCAAAGCTGAGCATATGAGGCTTCCTGGAGGGGGTGAAACCTCTGGAAGGTAGCTGAGGGTCTGGAGAACAGAGTCACCTTGCAGGATCTGGAATGAACAGAAGGGAGCTAGCACTAGAAAAGTGACTAAGGTTAGAGCTGGAATAGGGAAAGAGCCAGAACCACTGATGACAGTTTGCAAGAAGCAGAGTGGGAAAGGCTTCTCCCACTGTCCTACCCAGGTAGTCTGGAGGCAGAACCTGACACAGGGAGCTGTGTACAAATCATACACTAAGAGAAGCTCCCAGGAAAAATCTGTATGGTCAGGGGAGCATAATGGAGAAAGACAGGGATTTAAGCAGGGGTGGGGTTCTGGGTAAGATCTAACTTCAGCGACATACTGCAGGGAGCTTTCGGGTACAAATTGCATCTCAGTATTTTCTCCTGCCTTGAGGCGTTGAGATGAGCTTTTGTACACCCTATTTAAGTCAGTGGTTGGATAAGCATTCCAGAGGGCTATATAACCCGGAGCCAATTCCAAGTGAGGTACGGGGGCAGTCCCACAGAGAAGATAGTAAGCTTGAGCCCCTTATCAGCAGCACCCAGAGGTTTGGAGATGGGAACCCCAGACCTAAAAGGTCCCCCTGCCTCAGGGATCTGAATGATGCACCAATAACGTCTACACCATATTTCCTAACATTACTATTTCCTAACATGATTTTTATTGGTTGACTTTAACTCATGGAGTTAAACATGGAGGGTTTGTTTGCAGAGAAAGGGTGGGAAGGGGGTCAAACCTGAGAACAAACAAACAAATGACAGGTATTAAGTACCCAATAATATCTGCTAAACTGAATTATACTTCCCCACACCTTCTAGACTTTTTGGTGCTTTGCAAAAATTGAATCTGTCAACAGCAGTTGAAGATTTACCATCACTAAGGAAATAGTTTTCAGTAGAAAATTATCATTTGCCTAAGAGTGCATGACAGATACTGATTTTATGTCAAACACAATACAATTTACTCATGACCTAAAAGGAGTTGAGGGGGAAGCACAGATTCAAACTCCAGTTGAATGGGGTTGACCCACCACTGGCCTCCTTCTGTAGCATTGAACCAAAAATATTTTAGAGCTGGTTTGTTTTTTCTTCTAGATTTAGAAAATGCATTTTCAAGAAAAGTCTAAAGTAAGCTGAGGTCTAAGTATTGTGCTGACTTTGAGTTAAAAGTCTAGAATTGCAGTACTGATTTATAATATGGCTTTATTATCTTGCAGATTTGTTTTATGGGTTCTTTCTAGAATTCACAGTGTACCCCACCATGTAATGTCTCAGGGGGATCTCGCTGAGTGGCTTACCAGCTAGTTGTTCTCGTGTAATTACATAGAATATTTGTTCAGCATCTCGCACCTTTCAGAAAATGTTATTTGGTGGAACTTATCGGTGTCCAAAAGACTTGGGAATTCATAAAATTAAAAAAGTCAAACTTTTTAAAGAGAATAAAAGGAGAAATGTGTTATAGAACTTTTAAATGCCAGGCACAGTGCTAGGTTCCATGCTGCTATCTGTTCATCTTCTTCCTATAACATTTCCACAAATTCATATATGTGTGATGCAGAGAACAAGACAGACTTAGAAAGATCAGGTGACTTCCCTAAGACCACACGACAGGCAGTCACAAAACCAGAATTTGAACTTGGATCTTACTGATTCCATACCCCATGACACCAAAGATCTAATAATAGTAACATTAATAATTAGCATCTGTGATTTGGGCCTTTATACATTCTTCTACCTTTACTTGAATGCCTACCCTACCTCACTTTCTCCTACACACCTGTGAGACCTCAGATGAGATGTCACCTTTCTGGAAAGATTCGCATAGAGTGCTCATGTCTGTGGTAGGTGCTCCTCTTATGTGCTCCTAAAACGCATTGTGCTTCCCTCCTAATAGTGCTTATAGCTTATATAACTGTGTTCTCATTGATTTTTGTCTCTCTGGGTGCCCTGTGAGAAGAGGGTCTTTCTTCATTCTGTCTATACTAGTTTCCTAAGCACTTAGCATAGTTCCTGTCACATTGAAGGTGCTCAATTAATATAAGTGGATTAGTGGGGGCCAGGCAGTGTCTGTCATTGTCACATTTCTTATTCTAAAAAGCCACTGGAGAAAAAATATACATATGGCACCTAGGATAGGAGTTTTCCTAGTGAATATGAATTTCCTCCCCATCTCTACCTTCTAGTTACTCTACCCTGACTCTCTAAGGAAGTAAACACACACATACACACATTACTTTAATTGACTAACTTTATTCTTTTTTTTCTCCTTTCCAAATCTTTTACTAAATATTGGAATTTATCGATAGGGCTCATATTTACCAAGTTCTGAGAAGAACCCAGCCCTGCAGAGGGTAGGTTCAGTGAAAATAAGTAGTTATTCCATCCCTGCGAAGGGCACTCTGTGGTTGTGCAGTATACAACAGTGCATATTTAAATACGGTGAGTAAAGCACATTTAAATACGGTGAGTAAAGTAGACACCCTCACTTCCACAGGTATTTATTAAGTGTCTTTCTTGTGTCAGGTCCTGTGCTCACTCCTTCCCTCCTTGAGGGATACTAAGCTTCTGCTTAGGGCTCTAAAGACTCCTTTTGCCTATAAACCTATAAACTGATACTTGAGCTAAACTACATGCCAGCAGAATGACCAGAGAAATTGGATCACATCAAAAGTGCAGAGCTAAAATTTGAGCCTAGTTTCACCCAACTGCATGTCCAGAGAAACCTGTTTCACTCCCTCTGCACCTGTCAGCCAAGAGACCAATGTGAGGACAAGTCATTTGTAATTAAGCTCCATACTCACAACTCAAATTCACAAGGAGGCTTTGATTAATTTACTCCAAACTAATGCTATTAATGCAGCCTTATTATATTTAAGAAAATAATTGAACTAATATTCAGATTTTCTTAACACAATTAGAACACACACAGGGAATTGCAGTTCCTAGTCTGACACATGAAGACCTTCAAAGTTATCATTGCCATCCTCACAACAAGGTAAAAGCCAAAAAACCTGAAAATCAACAACTTTTCTTAGATTCATCAGAGAATTGAGGTCCCAAGGCAATCTGCTATCACCAAAATAAGAGAAATCAAAAGGTAAATACAGAGAATTGAGACTTACTGGGAGCAGAAGCCCACAGCAGGAGCCAGTATCACTGGGGACACTTTCAGCTATTTGTTGATTTGCTGGAGGCTCTGCATAGACTAGCTTGACAGAAAATGGAGGGTGGGGGCAGCCTTAGCAGGGACTCATACTTTAATAAGTTTTACTTCCAAGAGTTTCACTAGACTCTCAGGGTGAATTTTGGAGAAAAAATCCCCTCATGCTTCCAGCAGAGGGAAAGGAAAAGTAAACATTTGAAATCTGCCCAGAGATTTCTTTTATCCTTAATAAAGTTATTCTTAGGGGAAACTGTTTTATCAAAGTTTAACTCAGTAGAATTTTACTAAAGCTGAACTGACCTATTTAACATAGTACTGGATGTTCTAGCCAGAGCAATTAGATAGGAAAAAGAAAGTCATCCTAATTGGAAAGGAAGAAGTAAAATTATGTCTGCTCATGTATAATGTGATCTTATATGTAGAAATCCCTAAATATCCCACAAAAATCCTACTAGAACTAGTAAATCAATTCAGCAAAGTAGCAAGATTCAAAATTAAGATGCACAAATCACTTGCATTTCTAGACCATAACAATGAACAACCGAAAACTAAATTATCAAAATAATTCCAATTAGAATAGCACCAAAGAATAAAATGCTTAGAAATTAATGAAGGAGGCAAAAGACTAGCATAATGAAAATTATATAAAACATTGCTGATAGAAATTTAAAAAGGCATAAACAAATGGAACCGCATCTTATGTTCATGGACTGGAAAATTTAATAATGTTAACGTGTATTACTATCCAAAGAGATCTACAGATTCAATGTAACCTCTATTAAAACCTAGTTACTGGGGCACTTGGGTGGCTCAATGGTTGAGCATCTGCCTTTGGCTCAGGTCCTGATCCCAGGGTCCTGGTATTTCTCCCCTGCAGGGAGCTTGCTTCTCCCTCTTCCTGTCTCTACCTCTGTCTGAGTCTCTTGTGAATGAATGAATAAACAAACAAACAAACAAACTCATTTTAAAAACCGAATTACTTTTTTAGAAACAGAAAAATCCATACTAAAATTCAGATGGAATCTCAAGGGGCTGCAAATAGCCAAAGCAATCTTGAAAAAGAAAAAATCTGTAGGATTTACACACTTCTTTATTTCAAAACTTACTGCAAAACAACAGTTACAAAAAAAAGTATGGTACTGGCATAAAGATAGACACATAGACCAATGAGAAATAATAAAGATCGTAAAAATAAACCATCACTTGTATGGTGAAATGAATTTTGATAAGGGTGCCAAGATATTTCAATGGAGAAAGGAAACTCTTTTCAACAATGGTTTTGGGAAACTGCATATGCATATAGCAAAGAATAAAGTTAGGTGCTTACCTAAAGCCATATACAAAAATTAATTCAAAATGAATCAAGACCTAAATACAAGACCTAAAACTATAAAATTTTTATAAAACTTTAAGAAAATGTGGAGAAAATGCTTCACTACATTGTATCTGACAAAAATTTCCTAGATATGACACCGAAATCATAGGAAACAGAAGGAAAAAAAAGATGAATTGGACTTCATTAAATTTTTTTGAAATTATGCATCAAAATATATTATCAACAGAATAAAAAGGCAACCCACAGAATGGAAAATATATTTTCAAATCATACATCTGATAAGGGATTAATATCCAGAATATATAAAGAACACCTAAAACTCAAAACAAAAAATGAATAACCTGATTTGAAAATGAGCAAAGGACTTGAACAGACATTTCTCCAAAGACAATACACAGTGGGCTATAAGCACATGAAAAATGCTCAAAATTACTAATCATTAGGAAAATGAAAATTAGAACTATAATGAGACCACCTCACACCCATTTGGATGAGTGCTATCAAAATAATAGAAAATAACAAATGTTGGTGAAGATATGGAGAAATTGGAATCTTTGTGCCCTGGTGGTAGAAATGAAAAATGGTGCAGTCACTGTAGAAAACAGTGTGGAAGTTTCCTCAAAGAGTTAAAAGTAGAATTACCATATGATTCAGTAGTTTCATTTCTGGGTGGACATATAGAAGGGTTGAAAGCAAGGACTCAATCCTATATTTGCACACCCATGTTCATAGCAGCACTATTCACAGTAGCCAGAAGGTGGAAGCAGCCCAAGGGTCCATTGACAGATGACTGGATAAACAAAATATGGTATATACATACAATGAACTATTATTCATCCTTAAAAAAGAAAGAAACTCTGACAGATGCTATAACATGGATGAGTCATGAGGACATGATATTAAGTGAAATATGCCAGTCACAAAAAGACAAATACTATATGATTCCACTTCTATGAGGTAGTTAGAGTAATCAAAATCATAGAAATGGAAAGTAGAATGGTGGTTGCCAGAGGAGGGGGAATTATTGTTTAATTGGTATAGAATTATTGTTTAATTGGTATAGAATTTAATTGGCATAGAATTGGTATAGAATTGGTATGGAATTGGTATGGAATTAATTAGTATAGAATTCAGTTTTACAAAATGAAGAGTTCTGGGGATGGATGACGATAATGGTTGCACATCATTATGAATCTACTTAAAAATGGTTAAGAAGGTAGATTTTCTATTATGTATATTTTACCACAATAGAAAGTTGGAGAAAAAAAGAAGCTGGAAGGAAATAAGTCCACCTTACTTACAGAAGAGCAAGATAAGAATTTCATCCATCTTCTCTTCAGAAACCATGCAAGTGAGAGGAGAGTGAAGTTAAATATTTAAAGTGTTGAAAGAGAAAAAAACAAACAAACCTAAAACTCTGTATAAAACAACATCACCCTTCAAAGTAAAGGAAAAACAAAGACTTTCTCAAACAAAAATCGAGATGATTTGTGGGCAGTAGGTCTGTCTTGCAAAAAATCTTGAAAGAAGCTCTTCAAAGAGAAGGAAAGTGATGTAGCTCAGAAGCTAAAATCTACATAAAGAAGAGAAGAACCTTAGAGGAATATATGGAGATACTGGTTTTTAAGACTCCTATAACAAAATATTGAGCGACTTAACAGAAATGTATTTCCTCTCAGTTCCAAAGGCTAGAAGTCTGACCTCAAGGTGTTGGCAAGATTATTTCTGTGGGGAAATATTTCCTTAGCTTGTAGGTGGCTATCTTCTCCCCGTCTTCACATCTTACCTCTGCATATGTGTGTGTGTGTATGTGTGTTCTAATTTCTCTTCTTATAAGGACACCAGTCTTTTGGATTAAGGTTGACCGTAATGACCTCATTTTAAGACAGTTACCTCTTTGAAGACCCTTCCATCAAATACAGTCACATTCTAAGTGACTGTGGGCTCAGACTTTAACATGTGAATTTTGAAGAGACACAATTCAGTCCATAAGAAAAGGTAAAATAAAATCTTTTCTTTTTCTTTATTGATGTAGTAGATAACTGTTCAAAATAAGAATATTGGCAATGTGTTGGGTGACTGTAGCTTATAGATAAATGGAGTTAAGGACAGCAATGCAATAAGAAAAAGTAGTGAGAGATTGGGAATATTCTAAGTGTCTGCACTACCAGTGAAGTGGTATAGTGTAATTTGAAAGTTGACAGAATAGTTGTGAATGTATACTACAAACTCTGGTAAAGTCACTAAACAAAAATTTTTTTAAGTAAAATTGACACGCTAAGAAGGGATGGGAAATGAAATTATATAAAATGCTCAGTTAAAATTAGGGAAGGCAGCAAAAGAGGATGATTTTTAAGAAAAGAAAAAGGACAATAAATAAAACACAGTAACAAATATGATAAATATTAATGCAGCTATATCGATAATCACTTTAAATGTTAATGGTCTAAATATGTCAATTAAAAGACAAATTGGTAGGGTAGATAACACATGAGACTCATCTAATATTGTCTATGAGAAACCCACCTGAAGTATAAGTCATAGATATTTTAAAAATAAAGGAGTGGAAAAAGATATACCACACAAACACTAATCAAAAGAAAGATGACAGAGCTGTAACAATTTTACACAAAGCGGACTCCAGAGTAAGGACCATGACCAGTGAGCTACTTTCCAAGGCAGATCCTGGAGAGGGGGTTACTCAATATTCCTTCCAACATTTTATTTTATTCCTCTCCTTCCTCTACTGTAGAGTCTGGGGAATTAAAGACTTACACGTCTAGAGGCCGTGGTTCAGAAAGCAGAACAGAAGCAGATGTTTGCTAAACATTTTGGAGAAAATTTTTTGCTTCCCTAATTACAGAAACTATTCTTTCTTTCTCTGCTTCCCTCATTCCTCCCTTTTCCTTCCTCAATGCGAAGGCTTGAGTTATCTTGTGATCATGAGGGAAAGGCTGAGAGATTTATACAAACTTTAGCCCTGACACCCTTGAGCAGATGAGTAATATAGATCCTTTTCTCGTAGCTGGATGCAATCTAGTTTGAAATAATCTCACCTCCATTGCTCCCAAGTGTTCGGTGAAAGTCTGTTACAAACCAGAACTCTTTGCCAGGGCTTTATAAGGAAATGAAGGAAGATGGAAGAACATTAGCTCACACAGTGCCTGGGAGCAAAGTGAGAGCAGGGAGCATGAAAAGTAGCCCGTACTAGCTCAGGAAATGAAGAGACTCACTTGTGTGCAGGTGCACGCGCGCGAGCACACACACACACACACACACACACACACACACCTTGGACCTGCTGCTATAGGAGCTATGCAATGGAGGATCAGACTATTTGGGAAGTAAAGAATCTCTTAAATTCTAGGGGATTTAGGGACATTCAGGTGCAGACACACTGAGTTATTTCTGCCTAATTTTTGTTCTGAAACACAAAAATGTCGCCACGGTGATTGCAACTCCAGATCACAATTATCCTGATGTGGTGATCAAGAAAACGGTGTAAAATGGTTCTTCATATGTACATTTTTGAAAATATATAAAATTATTCACAAGCATCTCATTGAAACAAATGAGCAAAGGATGGTAAATGAAAGTACATTGTAAAATGTTCGTTTTTATGTAAGCACTGAGCAATATGTATGTTTTGTCTTATTTAGTGAGCTTCACTATTATCTTATGCTCCTGTACCCACTCAATCTCTACTACTCTAACCTGGCATCTTTCTATAGGGTCTCAAGTTGCTCAGCTATGCCATCTTGTACTAAATGTTCGGGGGCTTAATCTTTGGTGTGGGTGGGAGCCACGTCAGATGGAGGGAATGTCCTATCCATATTCTCAGGAGACTGGTGTGGGCTCCTGTGAAGTGGGAAGCAGAGCAAGTGGTATGACCGCCTGGTTTAAAGGCTCACAGTACATGTGAGTCCTCTTTGTAACCATTCCCACCCTTTATCAAGGATCCTGGTTTCCTAGGGGATCAAGTGGACCAAGGAGAATGCCCTTTGTCTGAACATTTCACAGTGACCCAGGAATTTACACAGGGTGACAAAGATGTGTCAGCTCCATTCATGTACAACATCACTCATTTACCTCAGACCTTGTCAAAATTATTTCCAGTTTCTAGGTATACCTTGAAAATGTTAAAAAAAAAAAAAGAAAAAAAAAAGCTGTGCTTTGTAATTCCTGCCCCTTATCTTGAAACTTTCACCTGCTGATTGGTCCTGGTGGCCAGGTGTGGGCTTGGATTTGAGTTGAGATGACCAATTCATATCAAGTTGCCTGGACTTTCCTGATTTTAGCACTGAAAGTCCCTCATTCTGAGGAAATTCTTAGTTCTAGGAAATTAAAGCTGGTCAGTCTGTTTCTGAGCAAGCTGCAGATGCATGAAGAGCCTGTCGATAACAATGCTTAATCTTTGGATCATCTTGGAAATGCCACACAAGGGTTTGGGAGACACACAGGGATACAGCATTGTCTAGATCCAGGCTCAGGTGTCCGGAACTTTACAGAGATCCAGTAGTATGGGCAGCTACGTCTGACTTCCTCATTGCTCAAATCCAACTTTATAATAGATGACAAAACTTAATATAATAAAATTTGTTATTTAATATAACATTATAATACAATTTTATTACAAAAAATAGAAGAAAGTAAACAAATAAATATTGCTAGCTAGAAAAGACAAAATAAAAAATGTTCCTAAGGATCATAGAAAAATTTTCCAAAGGAAGAATGTATCTTTGGAAATTACAAAATCCAAAGGTTATGGTGAGGTTTAAATGTTTTAGCAGAAGCTTAAGTGAATGAATGGACTCACTCAGGAAAATGAAGGGGAACCTTACAGGAAATGAATTCTAGAGGGAAGAGACCTTTTAGAGATAGCGGAGAAATTTCCCAAGCAAATAAAAGCATGAGTCTTGCCCTGACATGTTAGAAAACTATAGAAAATGAGCTATAGGTCTAAGAATAAATGGAAGAATTCATCAGTTCTTTGTAAAGCCAGTTGACAGTTCAGGGTTGGTGAGACTGGTCAGAGAAACCCCAATGAATTGAGAAAAGAAAATGAACATAGAAAAAAAAAAAAGGAAAATGAACATAGCAGAGCAAAATTCCTTGAAGCAGATACTCACTTAAGCTTCCGTAAAAATGTCTTCAAAACCTTGGCAGAGACTCAAAATCCCAGGTTATCTGATCACCAAGGCTGGAGGCGTGTTCAGCTAGGATAGTTCAGGGATCTGGGCATGTGGATTGCAGAATGATGATTCCCTCCATCAGGCTAACTACATCTCAGGACAGTTCTTTCTCCTCAAGGGCGAAGCAGAACATCATCTCTTCTTCCTAAAGTGTGGTTCTCTTTCCAGATCAGCAGGATCTCTCAGCTTTTGATGCACTTCCTTTTCCCCGTGCAAATGGTCCAAGATCCTAAAGAATAACACTACTGATGCCTTTGGTAATTTAGATTCTCCTGCTGTGTCTCTCACACTTGAGAGTGATGCAGCTGGCCCAAACTTTGTTCCTCCATGTCATGATGCAACAACAAAACCCTAAATGATCCAATTTAAAAATGGGCAAAAAAAAACTTGAGTAAACTTGAGTAAGTCTCAAGACACACAAATGGCCGACTATGTATGAGAAAAGATGCTCATTGTCACTAATCACTAAGGAAATGCAAACCAAACCATAGCGAGATACCACTTGGAATGACTTTTGTCAAAAAAAATGGAAAATAGCAAGCACTGGTGAGGATGTAGAGAAAACTGAGTCTTGTGCACTGATGATGGGAATGCAAAATGGTGCAGCTACTATGGAAAAGAGTGTAGAGGTTTTTCAAAAAATTAAAATATCATCATATGATTCAGAAATTCTGCTTCTTCAGAAATTATGGATATATGATCCAAGGAATTGAAAGCAAGGAATCTGATATTTATACATCCACGTTAATGGCTGCAATATTCATATTAGCCAAAAAGTGGAAGCAGCCCCTTTGTCCGTGGACAGGTGAGTGTATAAATGAAATGTGATATATGCATACAACGGAATATTATTCAGGCTACAAAGGAAGAGAATTCTGATACACACAACAGCATAGATAGATGATTCTTGAGAACATTATGCTAAGGGAAATAGCTACAAAAGGACAAACACTCTATGATTCCACTTATGGGAGGTAGTAGGAGAAATCAGAGTCTGAGACAGAAGGCAGATCCTGTTTGTCAGAATCTGAGAGAGGGAAGAATGGGGAGTTCTCCTTTAGTGGGGACAGAGTTTCAGTTTGGGAAGATGAAAAAAGTTCTGGAGACAGGTGGATGTGCTACAATAGGAATACGTTTAATGCCACTGACTGTACCCTAAAAAATATCTAAAATATTAAACTTTATGTTGTGTGTATTTTACCATAATAAAAAAATAAAATACATAAGACATGGCTCTTCTTCAAAAGTTGCCATGATGACCTCTTTTTTTTTTCTTTTTGCGGAAAAAGAAACCATTGTATCCTGTCTCACCACGGTGATTGCAAAGATTTTCAGACAATCAGTTGATTTTCAAAGCTCAAATGAGCTAAGCTTTTCAAAAATAATTTTATCACCTCTGCCCATTGCTTTAGACACTGTCTCTCTCCCTTGATGGTCCTTTAAATATGCATTAATGTAATAAGATTAGGCATTGCTCCTTCGCACATTCTCACTGCGGATCGGAGTGTGAAGGTGAAGTGGATTATAATCAAACCTGTTCAGATTCCCTCAGCTGCCTGGGGCCTGGGTTGATTGCAGACTTCGGATGCAGTGCTCCTCGGCGAAATAAGGTGAAGGGATGACGGGAGTGCAGGGAAGATGAGCTCTCCTTGAATTTGTGACTGTGGCTGCTTTTCATTGTGATTAATGGTCACTGGCCACTGCCCATATCAATCCAGGCTTATTCCCCCACACGGAAGAGAGCCCACCTCAACATTACAGGAGTTAAAGTGGTCATGACAGCTGCTGCACTGGCCTGGAGAGGTCCCTCCCCGCCACTCCCTGCGCCGCTGGCATGCTCCCCTCCACCATGGTGCTCCCACCCAAACAGGTGAGAAGGCATGGCCACCGGCTGGCGGGGGCCGGGGCAAGGCTAGGTGGCCCTGGTGGAGGTGATTTGCCTGGCTGTGTGGCAGAGGGCCAGGCAGAGACTTTGGGAGCCTGGGAAAAAGCCACCTCTTATTCTGAGAACAGAGGTGTGTTACTGGATTTCTTTTCATTCTGGCCCCCTCTTTTGTAAAATGGGGGGTAAGCCTTGCCCAGCAGGTCTGTTCTCAGGATTGCACGGGACAATGCGCATCACTCGTCTGACTCACTGTAGGCGAGTCTTCTCTGAATCTCATCTCTGTTGCTGAAGAGGATGCTCCCACTAAAGCAATTTGATTCTTGCTTCAACACTTTTGTGTGAGCTGCTCCCAATGCCTGCAGTGTCCTCCCACTATGAGGACTACTGTCGGTCTTTCACTGTGCCACCCAGATGTCACTCATTGTTTCTTTGTGGAAGGCCACCGCCCCTCTTTCCCTCATAGAGACAGCGCTACATAACTTTCCCTCCCGTGCTCCACTTCTGTGTCCTGGTCGTATTTCTGTTGTCAGGCTTCCCTTCAAGGACAGTTGTTCACTGTTTCTCTGACTCCTCTGCTAGTCATTGCCCTCAGAAATCCACTGGGTTTTTTTTTGTAGAAGTCTTGATGGTAAATAATTTTAGATTTTTGAGGGCCATACAGCCTCTGTTGTAGCTGTTCCATTGTGCTGTTGTGCTGCAAACACAGCCATGGGAAGTAGGTAAACAAATGAATGTGGCTGTATGTTCAATAAACTTTATTTAACCAAACAGGCAGCAGGGCCAGAGATGGTCGATGGGCCAGAGTTCCTGACTCCTGCTCTGTCCCACTCATGCAGCACAGAGCTTGGCAAAGCAAACACTGGAAAAATGTATTTTTTTCTAAATTCTGGGCTCAGACCTGGCTCTGAAATGTCCTCTTCCACTGGTATATTCTGCTCCTGTTTGGGATAGGCCCACTGGATGCAAAGAGAAGCCCAGAAAGGCCCACTGCATGTGACTCTTGCTCCAGAAGCTATATTTTGTGGGTTTCTTGCTTGGGTCAAAACACAAGGACATGTGATAGCGCGAAATGGCTGCTGTCCATGATGTCAGAAGAACTGGACTCTTGCTGTGTAGTCAATGGTGTCCATGTCCCCCTAGAACCTCAATGTCTTCATTTGCAAGTTAGGCCGTGTACCTACGTTGGAGGACTTGGATGAAGATCACAGTGGTATCACATACTCTGTTGCTTGGTAAGCAGACTTGCTAGTCCAAAGCTGGCTGACTGGCTAGTCAATATTATCATAATCATTATTACGAGGCTCAGATTCTAGCTTTCTTCCATACTTCAACCCCTGGGCCCACAGAAGAGGCCTGTGTTCATTCATTCATTCATTCATTCATTACAAAGTCAGGATTGGAAAATTATCAAATAAGGGAAGAAACTACTCTGTTGGGTCAGTATACCAGTACGGACTTTAAGAACATTCCAAGCATCACTGGCTGATGTTCTTTTTCATCAGCTCTGTTTTTATACGTCCTGCTGATTTAACCATTGGTCAGGGGTCTAGGATAAGAGACACCAGAATGCTGGCCTGGACTCTCAGACTATGAGAGGTAGTGAGTCATATATTGTCTGTAGAGCCTCATTTGGAGAATAGGTTGGGGTGACAGAGATTATTTCTCTTCCACCAAAGTCTGTTCCCTTCTTCTTCCCAAGTCACAGCCACACTGTGTGTCCCTTGCAGTGAGACTGTCTACCTATGGCCATCAGACCAAGTTATAGGCAGTGAAGTGTCAGCAGAAAGATAATGCACCTCTTCTAGGCCTGGCCCTCAGGAAAAACAAAGTACAGAAAAAAGAAAAACATTTCCCATGTTCACTTCTTGCTTTCCTACCTCCTCATGTCCTGGGAGGGTGCTGATGAGGGAAACCCTGGGCACCACATGGTAATGACCACAGCCTGACCACAGCCTGAGTCCCTTCACGATCTGGTGGAGCAAAGCTGGGCCTAACCATGAACTTCCACCTTGGACACTTAACAGAGCATCACATCAACTACTTGTACTGTGCTGTGTTGTGTTGTGTCTTCAGCTATGGAGTTTGAGAGCCTATTTATTAGAGCATTTTCTTACCCAAAATGAACCAGATATATCTACCTTCTTTCTTCCCTTCCGTCATATCTTATTTTCTTTCTGTCTTCCTGACTTGCTCTTCTTTTTCCAACTGCACAAACCCATAATCCTTCAAGTAGGAAGTTTGATTGAAGATTGAAAACTTTTCAAATTTTACAAAACTGATGTAGTGTACTAGGGCTGATCCCTTGCAGGGCTGAAGCTTATGCAATTTGGGGAATTTCTTCAAGTAAAAGATTCTAAATTTTGAATACAATATCGGGGACAAAAGCCCTGAAGTCAGACAGCCCGGGTGGCTCAGCGGTTTAGCGCCGCCTTCAGCCCAGGGCGTGATCCTGGAGACCCAGGATCGAGTCCCACGTCGGGCTCCCCTGCATGGAGCCTGCTTCTCCCTCTGACTGTGTCTCTCCCTCTCTCTTTCTCTCTGTCTCTCATGAGTAAACAAATAAAATCTTCAAAAGAAAAAAAGCCCTGAAGTCTAAGCCTCTTTAGCTGCCAGTAGATCCCCCACTGGTGGCACATACACAGGGTGGCTGGTAATATAATGGAACTGACACATTTGGACTAAACCCACTATTCAAAATTATTAATATATCTGCACAAAAACGTATTAATATTCTACATGGGATCAATGAAGATCATACATGGCCTCTCAATAATTCAGGTCAAGTTTTTCCCCTAAATTAGTAAAGGTCAGGGACACCTGGGTGGCTCAGCAGTTGAGTGTCTGCCTTTGGCTCAGGGCATGATCCCGGGGTCCTGGGATCGAGTCCCACATCGGGCTTCCTGCAGGGAACCTACCAATGGTTAAATCAGTAGGACTGCCTCTCTCTCTCTGTGTGTCTCTCATGAATAAATAAATAATCTAAAAAAAATAGTAAAAGTCGGCTTTGGTCTCCCTATCAAATGAACTTTTAAAAATACAGCTTTTAGAACTCTTTGGGTTTCAGAATGGTGGATATGGGATCTGCATAATGGTCGTGCGTATTAGGTCCTATGAGAGAAGACGGTATCATACGTACGATCTAAACTCCTTCTTTTAGTGAGTCTACCATCCTCATGAGGAAACGTGATGTGAAGTGACACAGCTATAATGTGATTCCTGCCAAGGGAGTAGCTCACATGAAATGAAAGACTTATGTTACCCAGAGGGACTTTCTGTGGGTGAATGTAAAGTCCACAGAGAACCTGGGGTCTTAGAGAGTCTCTGTGCCCAATCACCATGACGTGCCCTGATGTTCACCAGGATGTTGTGGCAGGTGGAGGTATCCTAGACAGTGAGTCAATCAGGAGAAGCTAACCAACTTGAAGCAGACAGTGGGTTCCTGGGTGGCTCTGTCAGTAGAGTGTCAGACTCTTTGATTTTGGCGCAGGTCATGATCTCAGAGGCATGGGATTGAGCCCCACATCTGGCTCCACACTCAGCATAGAGTCTGTTTGTTCCTCTCCCACTGCCCCTCCCACTGCTATCTCTATCACTCTCTGTCTCAAATAAATAAATCTTTAAAAAAGAAGCAGCAGACAGATCTGAGCTCAAATGCTGATTCTTCTCTTACTTATTGTGATGTTGGGTAAGTTGCTAACTCATTGGAATTATCAAGTTAAATTAATGAGATACAAGAACAGTTGTTATTGGCTGCCATTCGTTCTGTCCTTACCACACTTTGAGCATTGTGATAGGTGCTTGAGGTGAATGATCTCATTTACTCCTCCTGTAACCCCATGAGATAGATGTATTATTGGTTTAAGGCTAACAAATTAAAGATCAGGGAGCTTCAGAAACTCATCTAAGATTCAGGTCTGTTTGACCCCAAAGCCCAAACAGGGAACTACTGTTCCTCTGCCCCTTCCAAGGATATAAAAATGACTCAGAAAGTCATAAACATAAAATGATGCCAAATTCTTGTCCTTGGTCTGGTTTATCCAAGCTCCTGAATTTTCTCCTTTGAATCTGAATTTGACCCAGATGCTTGATACCTTTTCCTGATCTTCTGTTCTGATCTTTTCCTTTCCAAGAAGACATTATCCTAGATTTAAAGGCAGAGATTGTAAAAAGAGAGAGCGTAGGGGACACCTGGACTGTGACTAGATTTGTGACCTTCAAGATATCGTAAACTTTTTGAAATTTTAATTTGGTAATTTTGTATAAAAATCTGCACATCAGGCGTCTCTTGAGAAACTGAAATGACAACGCTAGGCTTGCATTTTTCCATGATAATTGGCAGCCCCTCAAATCTCAAGAAGGTCCCCTTCTTATAGCACCCTGTACTTTTTTTTATACTTGCTAAGGAAATATACATTTTTGAATTAATGAGGATGATGACATGAAGGGAGTGTGTTCACATATCCATTTAATACCCTATTCCTATGATAACTTAATAATCCATGCCCTTCAGTATGAAGCTGGCTCTCAATCTTTTTGAAGAATTGATCCATAATGGCCCCAAACACTTGCCATTTAAGTCCGAATGTTGGAAGTATAATGACTCCATAGTGATGTCTTTCTGCCACTTAATGGCCCCTAAACATTAAAGAAATTCTAATTGGCAGGGTCTGTGGGGCTATTGTTTTTTAACTTATGGTAGCTTTAGCTTCCAACTAGTACAATATACAAGATTTATGGGCAATAAAACGTAGATCCCTAGCCATAAGAATTGTCACGAACTGCATGTAGGGAAAAACAATCACAAGTTTATGTTGCCTGATGAGACAGTGATTGGCCATAATCATACTTTGATTTCATATACTGGCTTTCTTCAGAGGATCACAAGGTCCCTGCACATGTGGTTTATGAATCATGATCCATATAGACAGGGATGGTCCATCATCACCAAACCTTCTGTAGAGCACCAAGCACATTAATGCTCCCCTCATTTAGGTTGTTGTTATTTGAGCAAATCCAATTAATCTAACAAATTGAGCAACTATCAAGAGTCCAACTCAGTGCACATGGATGTTTGTGGTGAGAGGACCTTTACAGGTTGACTTTATTCAATTCATGTATTTTCTAATTAAGTATTTCCTGATCCTCCCAAGTAGAGTAGCCTTCTCCTGGTCATCCTCCCCACTGCTCTTAGCACTTTGCCAGTTTCTTGCCCATACACAGTTGGGCTCAGGTGGGAGTCAAACAGCATAAGTGTCTTGGCAAGGCACAGGGTTCAGGGCAGATTTCAGGTAGGCCCCTGTATCCATCTCTCCTAGCCAAGTGAATAAATCCCACCAGTTCACCCATTCTCAATCTTCTCATCTTTAAAATCAGAAATAACACTACTAATATTGCATAGTTGGGAAGAATATTTTGGAATATTGTACATAAAGTACTTAACTATACTGATGGTATTGAATAAATACTAAACTATTCTTCCAGAGTATGGGAAATGTGTTGTGCTTTTTTATCTATTCCTCTTGGCGGAATTCCTGCTGAACTGAAGATTGTAAAAACTTATTAAAGGAAGGAAGGAGGGATCCCTGGGTGGCTCAGTGGTTTAGCGCCTGCCTTCGGCCCAGGGCATGATCCTGGAATCCTGGGATCAAGTCCCACATTGGGCTCCCTGCGTGGAGCCTGCTTTTCCCTCTGCCTATGTCTCTGTCTCTCTCTCTCTCTGTGTGTGTCTCTCATGAATAAATAAATAAAATCTTTTAAAAAATAAAAATAAAGGAAGGGAGGGAGGGAAATTCAAAGCCATTAAATTATATGGGTCATTTAATGGCTTTGAATTTCCCTCCCTTCCCACTTAGCAGGATAGCAGGAACAGAACAAGTAGTAATTTGGAATTCTTCAAAATAAATACAAGGAAAAATAAGTTTAAGACATATGAATGGATATTTTATTTTAATTTTATGCACTACTATTTACCTAAAAAATACGAAAGTACCAATTCGAAGGGATACATGCACCCCTATGTTTATTGCAGCATTATTTACAATAGCCAAACTGGAAGCAGCCCATCAATAGGTGAGTGGATAAAGAAGATCTGGTATATAAACACATGCATGTGCACACACACACACACACACACACAAACACACACACACACAGGAATGTTATTCAGCTATGGATGGTTATTTCTGGGCCAAGACGTTCTGTGGTCAACATAACTCTCCAACTCTCCATTGGCATGTTTCATTTTGAGTGTTTAATATAAGACCTTTCCAAGAAAAAATCTGCTTTTTATATAATTGTTTCATACTCCATATTTTCTGTCATGAAAAGGTCATTACTTTTCTCCTCTGCAAGTGTCTCCTACCTCATGACAAATCCAAGCCCCAGGGGCTCATTCGGTCCCAGGAGTCAGTTTGAGCTTCAAATTGCCATGCAGAGTGGAAACTGGAAAATTTAGTCTACTGGGGACCTTTCTGTGCTGCACTGATATTAATGTTACACTGCTGAAAAACAGATGCTGTCTTATGTCTCCAGAGGACATCCTCGACCTGTACTCAGTGATCCCAGCATGTCACCACCTGATCCTGCAATAACTTACCCAGGAAGTGTGAGGAAGGGGGAACGAGGTCTTGCCTCACTGTCTTCTCAGTCGTGGTCATTCCACATGCACATAGTCATGGACTCCGTATTGCACAGTATCCCAGCAGGAAGTCGCACCCAAGGGATTCAGCAGAAGAAAGCTGCACCAAAGGACAATTTCAAAATAGAAGTGGCTGAGCAAAAACAGAATCGGTGCCTTCCTGAAGCTATGATTTTAATAGCATATTTTAGCCGCAACTACACCGTGATGGAACATGTTTCAGTAAATACTTTGACACTTCTAGTCTTCATGTTTCTTACCCAGCTACTTCCCAGATTTGCAAATGGGTGCATGGTGGCTTTTCTTTCTGAAATGGCACTCACAGGCTCATGTTTAATATTATGCTAACTTGGCTCAGAGAAGATCCTTCTGGCCTCCAACTATAGCCTTTAGGTACAGCCTCAGTAAGGCAGGAAGGTAGAGGGAGGCTCAGTGCTCCATTGCAGTCTGTGTGAGAGACACAGTTGGCAAGGACTGGGCTATTTCAAGGCATGAGGGTGAACACAGAAATATATTTCCATAAGTATACCAGATGCACTAATTGGAGTCCACTGTCCACTTCTTTGGAGCCTACTTTCGAACACACAGCCTCCAGTTTTCATTTACAGCTTCAGAAATTTATTTGTTATTCCCAGCTGGACTTGTGTCCGGGGCTCCAGAATGATAGCTATAATCATTAGGATTTTAGGAAAGTGAGGACAAGAGAAATTCTCCAATATAATTTCCATCCTTTCGAACATAGCCTGCTATCATTCAAACTTGTCAAGTTGCACGTGAGTTGCTAATGGGATATCAGAGATATAGACTGGTCATGTATGCAGAGCTCCATCACCAATCATATTCTGGCAGATTCAGAGTGTGGGGTTTTGCACAGAAGTTCAGAAATACACATGGAGGCCTTCACAAAGATATTTATCAACATTCTGCAGTGCCTGTTTCTAAATTTTATAAATATTTTAATAAGTGAAAAATTAAAGTTAATTTCCAGGTGGTTTTGTTTTCTCATGTGTAAAATGGATAATAATAGTACTTTCTTCACTGGAGGGCTTTAAAGCTAAAGGTGGATTAATACCTCAATCATTTGTTGAATGAGGCAGAGGATTGCTCACTAGCTAGCTAGCTGGATAGGTAAGTGGGTAATAAATCAATATAGACACATTGATAGACGGACAGCTACCCAATAATGTTGAGTGTTCCAGTCCGGGGATAAATAATCATTATTCACTTGGTCTTCAATACATGTTTATAGATTACTTGGATGATCAGAATAAAGCTCTGTACTGGCTTTTTAACTTTCAGTTCTTGAACTTCACACATTCATACTCAATATTTCTTTCAAAATAAAAAAAAAAGAGAAGGTATATTTTCCAAAAGATGTATTTCCACTGAAAAAGTCCACTGGTAAAAATGAAGCAATTACCCACAACATTATTGGGATTGGTGTCTTCTATCTGCCACTGAGAGTACAAATATGTGTAGGGCAGACCCACACACATGAGTGGGGATATCTCAATGCACAGCTCTCCAATTTGGAGGGAAGAGGGTCTGTGGAGAGTGTATGGGGATGTATGTCAAGATCATTTCATGAACAAATTGATCTGTATAATTAGAGGTTGTATCTTATTAAACCACTCTATCTTGGTCATTTATGAATACAACCTGGTTTAGATGAATCTACTCGATTTCCAAGAGGAATTTCATTAATAACAATGATGATTCTTAGAATTTAACTATGTACAAGACACAATATAAGTGATTTGTGTGTACTAATTCACTTAATTTCCAGAACAATCTTGTAAGTTAGGTACTATTAGCATCTCCCTTTCACTGAAGAGCCCAATGACACAGAAGGGTTGAGGAACCCCATGACATCTCATACCAAACATGTGGCAGAGCTGGGGTGTGAACCTAATAGTCTGAACCCAGAATATAAGCTATTGGCCAGTACAGAACCCTTTTATTTAGAAAATGGGTTTTATAGCTTAGGAAATGGTGGCTGAGAAAGGAAACTGATCCATAGAGCCAGAGCCAGGGCTGGGAAGTGTCTTTTAATTTAATTCATACAAATCCACTAAATACTTCCTTCAGGCCAGCAGTAGGCAAGGCCATTAGATATACAATGGGGAACAAGACAAATAAGGTCCCATTCTAGCCCTTGCAGAGATGAACTGAGTGGGGCATGAAGTGATTGAACTGGTGGCAGTAAGAAAGCAGGGTCGCTGTGCTGCTGGAGTGCAAGGAGCCAGGGCAGCCTCAAGGCCCCAGGGTAAGACCAGGAGGAGGATGAAATTAGCCAGGTAGGTGTGCCTGATCAGGCCTTGGCACTTAAGGCCTTGCTGCATTTTGAAGAAAATGAACCCTTCTCATTGTGGCTTCCAGAGTTGAGAATGGTCTGGCCCTGGCTACCAAGTAGGATCTCATCTGGAACATTCTCCTGTTCTCCCTCTGGTCCATCCCAGTTGCCTGTTTTCAGAGTTTCTTAAATAGGCCAAGATCTCTCCTGACTGCAGTCTCCTTTATATATGCTCTTCCTTCTGCCTAAAATGTACTTCTGTGCCTTTCCAAAGCTCCTTCAGGGCTTACTTCAATGCCATCTCTTCAAGGAGGCTTTATAAATGACCCTCCGAGTTCCCTCCAATGATCCCAATTCGTGATTGTTATGGATTGAATTATGTCCCTCCCTCACCCCAGATCTCCATGTTGAAGCCCTAACCCCCAGGACTTCATAATGTGACCTATTTGGACATAGATTTCATCAGGTGGACCCTAATTAAGTATGGCTGGTGTCCTTATAAGGAGGGGAAATTTGGACATAGACACAGATTCAGAAAGAAGCCACATGAGGATGAAGGCAGAGATGGGAGAAACACTTCTACAAGCCAAGAACACCACAGGTTGCCAGCAAAACACCAGAAGCTAAGAGCGGCATGGAAACAAACCCTGCAGACATCTTAATCTCAGGCTTGCAGCCTCCAGAAGCGTGAGGTAATCAAATCCTGCTGCTCAATCAACTTACTCTGTGGTGCTGTTTTCTGGCAGCCCTTCCAAACCAGTACAGTGATTACAACTTTATTATGGGTTAACTTAGCCCACTCGACTAGGGGGCCAGGCATGTCTGCTTCAGTCACCAGTGCCCCTAACCAGGACTGGTATGCGGCAGGTGCTTAAAGAACTCTTGACATGGGCCGATTCTCCTTTCCCTCCAATCCCTCTCCTCCTCTCTTCCTTTTCCTTTTTTACTCCCTCCCCTCCCCATACTCTCTTCCACATCTCTTATTTTTGAAATGCTTTCAGGATGATGGGGATCCAAATATTTCTAGAACTTCCTCACAGTTTAAGACAGGTTGAGAAACAACTGAGACCAGAACCAGATGCCAAGGAGACGCCACAGACCTTACCCACCCACCCAAGAGAATTTTGTTTAATTTTCAGGTAATCTTGGGTATAGCTTGTTTCCCAAAGGTGGGTCACAAAGAACTTGCTGGAAGGCAGTGACTCGTAGAGCAAGTGGAAAGCACATGGCCCAAGGTATTGCCTAAGTTTGGTTTGTAACCTTAGTTCCTTCTCTTTCTGACTGTGGGCTTGAGAAATGCCTTTATCTTTGACTCCAGCTTATCTACAAACTAGGAATATTGTGTCAATCTACTTTTTTACATTTAGCAATATATTGTGAGTCTTTTTCTATGAAAATAAATGCTAATTTACAGTATCTTTCTCAGAGTTTGCAATCAATGCCACTATTAAATATATATACACATATATTAAAGAATTTATATAGTTATGAACATTAAATATATATACATGCACATATGGTAATTAACTAATCCTCATTACTGTACATTTAGATATCTTTCAAGTTTTGCTATTATAATGGTTGGTGAGATAAACTTTCTTGTACAGTCATGTTTGTGAACCTGTGCAATTATTTTCTTAGACCATGTTTCAAGTATTTCTTTAGAATAGATTTTTCCAGGATAAACTTAGGTCTAAGGAAATGCAAATTTTTGAGATCTTTCCTATATACTGTTAAACTGCTTCCCAGAAAAAGTTGGATCAATCCATCCTCCTTCAGCAGTATAGAAAAGTATAAGAGCACCTGTTCCCCTCACCAAATACTGTCATTCTTTCACCCATTCCAGCTTAGCGATTCTGAACATTTCCCGTGTTCAGAAGCCTTTGGTATTTATCTCCAGTGTTTCTCCTTGTGCCGTTCACTGCATTCTCAGTGTGCTCTGCTTCATGCCCCATAGGAGGGATTCACCCTGGCTCTCTTATCCTCCTTTACCCTGTTGCATTTGTTTCCAAGGAAGGACATCAGAGGGCAAGAGAATCTCCATGCTCCCCTCCATCAGGTCAGGTCCACGGTTTGGCAGTGGCTGTATTTCTCTGCCTGTGGCCACAGAACTTGTCTGGAAGCTGTCTTTCACAGACAAGTTCTGGTAATACTGCTCTCTCACAACCCTTTGGTCTTGCACAATTAAGGATTCTGCTGTTGCTTCTCTGGATGCTTCTTTATCCTTGTGTGTTTCTTCACCCTGCCTACCTCTCTACAAACACTGATATATTATTAAGCTCTGTTCAACTACTGCTTTGGGTGTCCCATTTGTTTCCAATTGGCCCTACAAATGATATATACATATTTCATTAATACTCTATTATACAGTATTGCAATATTTTCCCCAGACTCCTGATTCTCAGGTGAAATTTTTCTGCTTTTTTTTTTTTTTTTAAATATAGCCAGGTATCCCCAATTTGAGGCAGAAGGAAATCTAATTTAGCAAGAAATCTAAACCCTAGGACTATTTTTCAAGAACAGCTATTTTATGATTTAGAATAAATACAGTTATAGGAAATAGGAAAATGAATTAAGAAGTCTTCCTGAAATAGCAATAAAGCAGACATAATACTATGGATAAAAATGGTGATGTGAGTTAACACTTTGGCCTCAAAATGGATTTCTTTAAATGGTGCAGAAGCTTTGCTTACTTACTTAGGAGGATTAAACTTTCTCCTTAAAATTATTTATATTACTTGTTATATGTAGAAGACATTTTCTTGTGGTTTCCAATTCAGCGAACATTTCATTGAGTATTTGTGGTGAGTCAGCCACTTTCTTAGCCTTCACTCAGTATGGGAACTCTGTAAAGTTGGTGCTTTCATCCTCACTTAAAAGGAAGATCAAAGTTCATAGAGGTTAAGTAAGATACTTAGAGTCACACAGAAAAAGAACAAACTAACTTCTCAGCAGGAGAGAAATTTAAACCTAAACCTTTTGCTTTTAAATCCAGTGCTCTTATTACAGTATCAAATACTTAGCCAACAGAATACATTTCAACAGAAATCATGAATATTTAACAAAATTCAGATTTAGCCTACATATAATAATGTTTCTGAAATGTTCAAGTTCAGCATATAACTATTAAAGATACATGTTATGGAGGTTAGGGCCACATAAATTAGAGAATTTACAAAAGTAAAGAGTTATAAGTACCGTGTTTAAGTGAAACAAACATTTTCTAAAACAAAGTCTTTTATGAATAAAAATAAATATAAAAATATACTATGAAACAGGTGGCAAAGTAAGCCCACATTGATATCAGTTAAAACTGATATAACCAAGTGGATATAAAAACTGTTAGTGGGAATTTGCTTGAAACGGGTCACCCTGAATAGAAAGTATGTGTACAATAGGAGAAGCTATTGATTTTTGGTGTGTTAACAAGAATTAGTGGGCCAGAAAATGTATATTCATTTTCTTCATTTGAAAATAATAGACTGTAAAATAATAGAATTGTTATCACAGTGCAGGATCAAAATCTCATGGGCGAGCCTCATCTGAAGCATTGTTGGTAAAACATATGGCAGTTATGGAGATTCTTTCCCTTCCATGCTCATAATTACAGAGTTCAGCTGCCTCCATGTGATGCAAGCAACTTGCCAAAAAATAAAAAAAGAGATAAACCAATCAGCCTATGCATTATGAACAGCAGTGCATGAAAACAACAACCACTGTGGGACAGAGGTCTCTTGTGACAATGTGGAGTCGAGTGGATGTGGTTGCATTTTAGTTCAAGCTCAAGACTTACAAATAATTTACTTCTAGAGAAAGACTGTGCTCATTAAATCTAGTGGCATTTTCTAACATTTAATACTTTTTAGAATCCAATTCTAGAAAGATGGCAACTTTATAATGTATTTGCATCCCCTTCTCAACTCCCACTGCCAACCACCTCTCTGAATGTGGTGTCCATAGACTCCAGAGGGCTGGCAAGATTTGGGGGCATGCAGAAGTCAAGACAGGAAATGGCGCTTAAAGATCTCTGCTCTCCTAGATCAAATGAGAGCCTGGAAATCAATGGAGAGAAACATGGCAGCGTTACAAAGAGTATGGACCTATGGAGACCTTGGACATCCTTACCCCTTAAAGATTCAGGGGCTGGAAAAAATACTCTTGGAAAAACCTGTTGATCTCCCTGGTTTCAGAGCAGCTTTATTGGAACTTGACAGGTAGACTAAGTCCTTTTTTATAGCTAAATATTGTTGATAATTAGTCTGACAGAGACGAAGGTACCTTTCTTATCTTTGAAGGTCAATGCTAAGGAACCCTATGGCTGAAGTTGAGCCCCACTAAATGGGAAGGGAAATTTTACATCTAGTCAAAAGAGACCTAACAGCCAGAGAAAAACACTGGAGAATAACAGGCAACTTAAAGAGACAAAATTATCAACACTTAAGATCACATTATATAGCATGAAAAAAAAAAAAAAAAAGACTTCACAGGGCCAGATACAGGCAATTCTCATGATTCACGGTCGATGTTTTACACAGTTGCTCTGAATATTGAATTAGCAAATACCGGGCCATGCTGCTGGAAGAAATACAGGGATAGGTTTCTGTGAGCCTCTAGTCAAAGTGTTTCACCAACTGATTAATACATACCTTTGTTTCATGTGTGTTTGTGTTTAAAGACCCCTTGTTTAGTACATATCATGGATTCATCTGTTGAGCTCATGGCCAACATCATTATAACTCATGTTTGAATGAAGCTTATCTAACACATGCATTTGCCCTGGAAAGCATGTCATGGCCATTTTGTACCGAGGGACATTAGACAGCTCTACCACACTGTGCTTAGGGGCCATTTTAAATAACAAAGTCAACAAAAAAAGACCCACAAAGTTTGTGGTTAAATATGGCACTACATAGACTGTGAAAAAGACATTTGTTTGTAGTATGAGAGCTTTAGTAAGAAGGCAGCTGGAGGCATGCACGTTGGCTTTCTCAAATTTTTCTCCACTATGAACGTGTCTGCAAATGACTGCAAAAGCACCATGAGTATTGGTTTTCGGGTTGCAAATACATTTTAGCAAGTAAGCAAATTCACAAACACAAAATCCATCAACAATGAAGATCAAGTGTATATAATAATATTTTTAAACTAAAAATCTCAGAAATTGAAGGAGAATGTGGTTACCATTAGAACCTGGAACACCTAATAGAAGAAAAATCTTAAATCATGAGAAAAACTAAGGAAAGGGAACTATGAGGGAAAAGATAAGAGATGAGATAAGATGAGGGTGGTGCTAATTTGCATATACTGGTGCTTCCAGGGGAACAGAATAAGAACAGATGGAGAATGGGTTATAATAAAACAGTTAATACATTAAAAATTCATTGAGTTAAAGAAAGGCTTGAGTCTGAATCCTGAAAGCCTCAACCAATTCTAAGCAAGATGGATAAAGAAGTCACATACCAAGACAAAGTCTGAAAATGCTCTTCATTTTCTTATCTTGGGAATACAAAGAAAACATTGAAAGCTTCCACACAGAAAGAGAAATAATTTGCAAAGGTAAAAAAGGATCAAACTGGCATGGAACTTCTCCTGCATAGCACCAAATTAGAGATAATGGAATCACATTGTGAGGTCGCTCAGAGAATGAATTCTGAACCAATAATTCTATGTCCAACCAAGATGGTATTCATCTGTTGGTGTGAAATATGTCTGCAGATATAGAAGGGTTCCGGGAACACATCACTGGCACTTCACTGAAGAGACCGAAGTATGGACTCTAATCAACCAAGAAATGAATCTAACAAGAGACCTCAAGACAGAAGAGGATAGGAGGAAGGGAAAGAGTATGAAATAAATAAAGATAGAAATAGAGACAGATACACATAATTACCAAAAGCCTTGGTATGCATAGCATACATATCAAAGAATTCCTGAAATAGAAGTCACATGCTACCAGAGAAAATATTTAAAACTGGGAGAATGAAATTCCTTCTGTGAATAAAACCATGAAGGTATGGGATAGACCAGAGAGGAGAAATGAAAATATTTCTAAGTGTTCATTGCCTTGATGTAGGAGGGTAACAATGGGCAGGCAGGTTAAAGAAGCTCGGTTAGAAGTAATAACTGCTGTCTCACTTTATCACAAAAATAGAATAGTGAGTGGTTCTGGGCATGAAGAAAGGGGAGATCTTTGGTGGGAGTATGCAACAGAATAGCATAAGTTCTGAACTAACAAAGGGTACAAACAAGGCAGTTTATATGTGTAGTGCCTAGAACAGATCGACAAAAATAAATAAGGAAAAACTAGAAATAACAATGTGTAATAAACAGTAAATATGAAGAGCGTGAGAAGAATAAATCATATCCAGTTGTTCTTAATACTATAGATGAATGGGCAAAGGCTGCCCAATTTGTTTGAAAAATAAACTTACTTCCATATTGTTGGCAAAAGTGAATTTAAGACAAAGTAATCACGAGAGTTGAAAATAAAAAGATGTATAAAGATCTATCAGGCCCTACGACCCAGCAATTGCACTGCTGGGGATTTACTCCAAAGATACAGATGCAGTGAAATGCCGGGTCACCTGCACCCCGATGTTTCTAGCAGCAATGACCACAATAGCCAAACTGTGGAAGGAGCTTCAGTGTCCATTGAAAGATGAATGGATAAAGAAGCTGTGGTCTATGTATACAATGGAATATTACTCAGCCATTAGAAACGACAAATACCCACCATTTGTTTTGACGTGGATGGAACTGGAGGGTATTATGCTGAGTGAAATAAGTCAATTGGAGGACAAACATTATATGATCTCATTCATTTGGGGAATATAAAAAATACTGAAAGGGAATAAAGGGGAAAGGAGAAAAAATGAGTGGGAAATATCAGAAAGGGAGACAGAACATGAGAGACTCTTAACTCTGGGAAACAAACTAGGGGTGGTGGAAGGGGAGGTGGGCAGGGGGTGAGGGTGACTGGGTGACGGGCACTGAGGGGGGCACTTGATGGGATGACATTGGATGAGCACTGGGATGAGCCACTGGGTGGCTCAGTGGTTGAGCGTCTGCCTTTGGCTCAGGTCATGATCTTGGAGTCCTGGGATCAAGTCCCACATCAGGCTCCCTGCATGGAGCCTGCTTCCTCTCTGCCTATGACTCTGCCTCTCTCTCTGTGTCTCTCATTAATAAATAAATAAAATCTAAAAAAAAAAATCTAGCAGGCATACAATAAGAAAGCCAAGTGGCAACGTCAGTGTTATATGTACTAGAATTACTCTCTTTGCATGTTATATACATATTTATAAATTATATGTGTGTGCATATTACTCTTTGTTCTTTGAATACATTACACATTTTACATATGTCTAATAAACATCTTCAAAAATTGATTATATTCCTGAGTACAAAAAACTTAAATTCAAAAACAGTAATTAAGCAGACCACATACTGCGATCAAAATCATGACTATAACTAATTAAAAAAGAGCACCAAAAATTATTAATTACTTAACATTTTAAAACTCAAAGTGACAATTTCAACTGAAATTACAGACTATCTAAAAAAAACAATGAGGGCAGCCCGGTGGCTCAGCGGTTTAGCGTCTGACTTTGGCCCACAGTGTGGTCCTAGAGTCCCCCGGGATCGAGTCCCACATCGGGCTCCCTGCATGGAGCCTGCTTCTCCCTCTGCCTGTGTCTGTGCCTCTCTCCCTCTGTGTGTCTCTCATGTATAAATAAATAAAATCTTTAAAAAAATAAAAATAAAAAAACAGTGAAAAGGATAAAACTTTATAACAAACCCATGAGGCACAACAAAATTAATGACATCTATAAGAAAAATATGTTTTAGAATAAATACATCAAAACTCTCGTTCTTTGAAAAGATTAATAAAAATATATAAGTGCCTTATTGGCAAGGAAAATGTAGAATGGTCTTGGTTCAAAATAAAATTGGAGGTTGAAACACACATATGAAAGAGAATTTTAAGAATGTCAAATGAATGACATGTAAATCTATAACAAATAAGTAAATATGCATGGAAACAAATATAGAGAGATGGATGCCTCCTTGTCAAAATACAAACTACCAAAACTGCTTTGGAAGAATTAGAAAATATGAGCAGATTAATTACCCCCCCCCAAAAAAAAAGGATTTAAAAAGCAATTAAAGATTGACTCAAAAAAAAAAAAAAACAACACAAAACCTTGAGGACCAGAAGACTTCACAATTGAGTCCTAACTAGAAACCTGTAATGATCCAAGAAAGAAAAAAAATCTCAAGTACACAACTCTTTAAAAGAGCATAACCTTGGGAAGCCTGGGTGGCTCAGTGGTTAACTGACTGCCTTTGACTCAGGGTGTGATCCCGGAGTCCCGGGATTGAGTCCCACATCGGGCTCCCTGCATGGAGCCTGCTTCTCCTCCTTCTGCCTAAGTCTCTGCCTCTCTCTGTGCCTCTCATGAATAAATAAATAGAACCTTTAAAAAAAAAACCAGCATAACCTTAATACTAACTAAGCCTACAAAGTCCTAAAAAAAGAAATAATGACAAATATTACAAGACCAACTTTATTTGTAATTGAGATGCACAATTTCAATATTAACAAATAGGACCATACACCGTGACCTGGAAGGTTTCTTCTAAAGATAGTCTACCAAGAAATCTATTAATATAAGAATAATAAAAACATTGAAGGTGAATGTGTATTCAGCACAGACTTTGCACTACATACTCTGCTAAACGATTTTCATGTATTAACACAATGGCCTTCTCACTGTAGTCCTGTTTTGGTCATCACAATCATAATTAGAATTGAATTTTGAAGATGAAAAACCGAAGGTATTAGGAGATAAGTTAAACTCCTATGATCACACATAGTGTAAGTGTTAGGCCTGGAAATCTCAGTGCTTATTCTTGACCATTCTACTGCAAATAAAGGCCTATGTTGGAGGAAGATGGGGGGTAGGGTAAGATCATATGAACAGGTGCTGAAAAGGAATTTGATAAAATTTGGTAGCTATTATGATTATATTAAAAATAATTTAGAAACTAGGCAATGATTCATTATTTACAAAAATCTACTCTTAAACATCATTCTAAAAGAGTAAAACTCTGCAGCCATTTCTCTTAAAACCAAGCACAAGATGGGATGTCCATTAACTATCAATATTCAACATTTTTATAGGTTCTCACAAAAGCAATTTAACATAAAATTAAATAATAATTTAAAACATAGTAAAAGAATCCTCAAAGATACTGCTCCAGCAGTTTTTAGATTTTCTTTCTTTCTTTCTTTCTTTCTTTCTTTCTTTCTTTCTTTCTTTCTTTCTTTCTTTCTTTTCTCGTATTCCTTCCTTCATTCATTCCTTCCTTCCTTCCTTTCTTTCTTTCTTTCTTTCTTTCTTTCTTTCTTTCTTTCTTTCTTTCTTTCTTTCTTCTTTCTTTCTTCTTTCTTTCTTCTTTCTTTCTTTCTAGAGCATGAGGAGGGAGAGGGGCAGAGAAGAGAGTTTCTCAAGCAGACTTACCCCTGAGCATGGAGCCCAACATGGGACTTGATCTCAGAATGCTAAGATAATGACCTGAGCTGAAATCAAGAATCAGATGCTTGAACACTTCCTCTGAGACTAATGATGTACTGTGTTGACTAATTGAATGTAATTAAAAAAAAAAAGAAAGAAAAAAAGAAAAGAGTTGGATGCTTAACCAACTGAGCCACTCAGGCACCCCTGCTCTAAGAGTTTTAAACTGTATACATACACATATATATTTACATATATATTTGATTTAAAAATCAAGTATTGATAACAAGTTTTTTTTAAGATTTTATTTATTTATTCATGAGAGACAGAGAGAAGGAGAGGCAGAGACATGGGCAGAGGGAGAAGCAGGCTCCCTGTGGGGAGCCTGATGTGGGACTCGATCCCAGGACTCCAGGATCACACCCTGAGCTGAAGGCAGGCACTTAACCGCTGAGCCAATCAGGCATCCCTGATAACAAGTTTTTTAAAACCTCTGTACATTTGTACATACAGAGGAGAGAGAGGAAAACAGAATGTGTTATCTGACAAATGGTGGGGAAGGAAGGGAAAAATAGTATTACAGTATTTCCCTCCATTTATTTAAAATTATAAGGCTCCAATTCTATGTTTGCATAAAGAGAGTTCTGAAATATGGATAATAAATTTTTAATGATGGTTATCTTAGAGTGCTAGGATTTTATTTGATTTTTATTTTCTTTTTTATAATTTTCTGTATGGTTCAGATTTTTCACAATGAGTATGTACTACTTATATGGTTGGAAGAAAAGACGGTAAGGCTCCATTCTTTGTGGGGAAATTGTACTAACGGTGCTTACAAAGGAAAATTTTTAAAATTAATTCTTCTGTCTCCCTCAAGCTGGGGTAGTCAGGCTGACCAGTGAGGTGGGGAAAATAAATGTAATTTAATGTGTAACAATATGTGATATAACATGTAATGCATAGTGCATTTAATATGTAATATAATATGTAAAAAATGGGAAATGCTACAGTCCAAGGGACAAACTAAACTGCGGATTCCAGAAGAACCTCAAGTCTGGGAAGGACCAGGTGATAGTACCAGAAAGCAGTGGGGATCAATAGGGATCCTTCAGGGGTTCAGAACAAATAGCTTTATCTGTAAGTCCTAGGTTCCAAGGAAATGTTTTATGGGACATTAAAACAAAACAAATAGAAACGTTCTGTTTTGGTGGAAGTAGGAGTGGGGGACTTTGAGGACCCTCCATAGTCCCACCCAACTCAAATGGAAGCTCCCAAAGGGCCTTTGCAAAATCCATAGGTTTCTAAGAAGCATCATTTTCAGACCCCTTTTCCAGAAGACTGCCATATGACCATAGATCCCTTCTGTGGGCCACTGGGGTCCAACTCTTAGTTGGCAGCTTGGCTTACAGATTCAGGATTTGGTCAGAAAGAAGGAAAACCCTGCCATCAGATCCGTAGTAGTGATTGCTTATGATAAACGCCAGTAAGAAGTAGACTCCTCTTTATTTTTGGTGGCACAAGGACATAAGAATAGCCCAAGATGTAATGAATTACTGTCCTGGCACTGTCATTGATAATTGTGTATAGAATATACATATAGTATGCATATTCATATTATATATAAGTACATATGTAATTATAAGTGCATATAAGTGCATATGTATCAGTGCACTGATATATTTATTACTTTTTATGCATTATAATATAAAAACACAATATAGAAAATTTAAAGACATTGTACATCCTGATCCACTATAATTACTTCATTCACCAATTTGTACTATGATCAATCATCACATAATGATCCCATTCTTTTCTTCTTTGGGGGCACAAAAAGCCTATTTTCCCTCATTTATACTGCATTTAAAAATTAACATGACTCAACAAAAGGCTTAGTAGGTCACTGTTCATTACCACAGAATTTATTATAATGAACACCTGGAAGCCGTCCAAACAGTAAATAATAGGACACTGAGTAAAGAGAATCGAGCACCTCTCCCGGAGAGTATAGCGCACAGATATAAGCTGATGCTTACCTAGCATCGGTAATGAATTCCCCTACCCCTCACCTGAGTACATCTAGTGGCAAGTCAAAGTCGAGAGCTTCTCTCCCCATCGGGTTAAGAGGTCTCACTGGTTACTCCTGCTTGTCCTCAGAGAGGGTACACCACCAGTTCACCCCTGGCGTCTGTATGGAAGCTTCCAAGGGACATTATCTTTCCCCTCGTGTTCCCCCTCCCTGATGCCTTGCTTATGGCACTACCTTCAGGTTCACCCTGCTTCTAGGCTCACCCTGCTTCCAGGCTCACCCTGCTTCCTGGATCACCATGCTTCCAGGATCACCAGGCTCCCCCAAAAATCTGGCCCACGACAGCTGTCTTTGATGCTTCTGGAACTGTAGCTCTCCTGGGTGCCAGGAGACACAAGTGCTGTGGAGTTCTAACTCACCAGGGCCTCATCACATTTCTAAAAGAAGCTGGGGGATCAACCCTTCCATGAAATTCCCTCATACGAGTTCCTCCATGAAATTCCCTCATACGAGTTCCCCCTTGAACTTTACCTAAAGGTCTTTTGTCCCTCAAGCTCAGGGGTAAGTCCATGTGACCACCTCAAAACCGTAAGAGTGACCATGCCGCCTGCATTCTAGTTCCTTCCTCACTTAAGGCTCCTTGTTGTCTGTGAAGTGACCCATGGAAATTTGTACCTGAGGATGTGCTCCTTCTCTCGTAGGCACGCCTGACTCACCATAGTCCCTGACCACGTGCAAGCTCTACCTTTCTCTATGAGAACTTGTAAAAACCTACTCTAGTTACACGGCACCGGCAGAGCAAGCTAGATATTGCAGATCATTGTGCACGAGTAACCTGAACACAGATGGGGAAATTGGGAGATTTGCTCTACTCATTTTGTCACTTTCCCATATTCTTAATAAGGAGCTTTACTTTTACTTTAGGTCATGGAAGAAATTATACAAATGTGTGAAAAAATTGTAAAAATGTATGAAAGAGAAGAGTCCTTTAATGCATGAATAATAAAAACATATTGTGTCTGTGGCAGGTACTCAAGCGTGACTGCATCTAATCTTTACAATAAATCTGCAAGATAGCTGCTATTATTCTAGCTTTATGGATGGGCAAACTGAGGCTCACTAGAATTCCCTAAGGTATATAGCAAGCAATGAGGACATCTGTTTTTTCTCTGACCTCTTTACCAAGAGCTTCATAATCTTTGAGGGAAAATTGTTCCCGCCTCCACTTCAGCTCTGCCCTGGCCTGCCATTGGCAATCCTGCCCACCAGGCCACAGTTCACTGGTCCAGAGGTGAGCATGTGACCTGTGTTGAACCAATGAGACTCTTCTGAGATATTTGAATTGATACCATGGGAAGCAGGCCAATGCCTTTCTAAGGGCCATTGATTTTGAATTTCACCTCAAAACTGGGCTCCTGCTCTTAGGATTACCTTAATTCCCAAATAGAATTTTCTGTTCTATAGGTTTTCCTGCCTTCTGTGACCCAGAAGATAAAAGATTGTTTGTGACTGCACAACAGGGAGTCCAGCAGTAGGGTCTCAGATGAGGAGAGAGTGGCAGAGCTGAGCCCTAAGAGATGCTCTATGACTTCCAAAGCCCTGAGAAGCTTTCCTTGGGTCTAGCAGAAATCCCTGCCCTTAAGTATAAGAGGCACCTGCCCGGACTCCTCTCTCCACCATTACCCACGCCCACTCCTACCCTTACTTCCCAGGCTCTGCAGCCTCCAGATCAAATGCCAGAAATCTGGAATCTTCCCTGAGAAGCTAAATGATGGTGGGAGAAACATCTGGCATTTGGGCAGATTGAGAAAATATAGGTTCAACCTGAGTCTTCCGGTAACCAGTTACCTTGAATAAGTTACTAGCCTGCTTTAGGTCTCCTTTTTCCTGTCTAGGAAAAAGTGTGGCAAAAATGCTAAGAAATTATCAAGGACTTTGCACTAGAAGATTCCTCTCCCTTCTACTCCTTTATTTCTGCCCAGAATATATTGTGGGTTTTTTTTTCTTGTTTTTGTCTTTTAAAGATTTTATTTATTTATTCATGAGAGACAGAGAAGGGCAGAGACATAGACAGAGGGAGAAGCAGGCTCCCTGCAGGTGCTTGGAGAGACAAGGACTGTGGAGTTCTAACTCCCCAGGGCCTCACCGCATTTCTAAAAGAAGCTGGGGGATCGATGTGGGACTTGATCCCAAGACCCGGGGATCATGACCTAAGCTAAAGGAGATACTCAACAACTGAGCCACCCAGGTGCCCCACATATTAAGTGTTTAACAAATACTTGCTGAATAAGTGAACATCCCTACTTGATATTGTCTTGCATGACCATTAATAGTATAGCTCTGCCTATCCCAATGGACTCCACACTCCCTCAGATGATATTTATTGAGTATATACTGTGTGCTAAAAGCTATGCTACGTGCATTCTTTTCATCTCTGAATCTGCCAAAATGCCTTACATAATAACTCACATGCTACAGAGGAAACCAGGGTGCTAAGGAGAGAGAAGCTGCCCTAAATAGCTCAGGCACTAAAGATGTACTATAGGTTGGCTAATTGAATTTAAATTAAAATAAATAAATAGCTCTGTCAAGTGAGAGGGTGGTTTTCTCCCTGCTGCCCACTGCCTATACCTGGTAAGATATGGAAGCAGCACATCTGGTTGGATAATCTCTGGAAGTCACGTCTCTGCCCCAAACCCCTGCCCCCCCTCATTCCACGGAGTTGCTGTAAGGATTAAATGAGAAAATATCTGGAGGATATCAGCATACAGTAAGCGCTCAAGTATGACTCCGTTACAACCGCCATTTCACTATGGTTGCGTCTCTAGGACAATGAAAATCATGGAAACCAAGTGGCAATCTAATTGAGTAAAAAAAAAAAAAAAGAAAATCCACTTTCTCACTTTCCATTTGTTCATCCCTCTTACTTTTTCTCCTTGCAGACTGCTTGTTGCAGGCTCAGCAGAGTTGTATTTGGAGGACGCTAAATTAATTTTTTAATATACACGACAACTGGACTGTTTGAGCTGGCAATGTACACACTGAAGAGATGGAGGTTTCACTGAGTACCTCTGTTATGAAAAGGGATCAGGAGAGGAGAACTAACTGCCTTTGGCTGAGCCTGTCTTGAATTTGATGATCTCTCAAGACATTCATTCCAGAAACTGGACTTCTTGCAGTCGTCAACCAGAACCCCAGATGGCTTTGAGGATGCCTCACAGGAACTGGAAGAGTAGACAAGAGTCTGGGATCCATGTGGCCTCAGAGTTTAGGTCTCTACAAAGACTCCCTGACCTGTGGGAGGATCCCTGAACTGGAAGTTGTTCTAACTACAGATGTTGCAAACCTGAAAGGCAGCTGGCTCTGTGTTGCCTTGCCTTTTACTGGAGAGGAGGTGCACACATGTAAGTGTGAGACCTCTCCTTGGCCGCACGGCCAAGGGCAAAGTTACTGCACGTATGGAATCAGTGGGACGAGGCTGGCCACAGGGGCAGAACACTATACCTAGGTCCAAGTACATCACTTGTTCCGGAATATGCACCTCAGGGGCTCACCCATGGGAGGGATGCTGAGGAGGATAAAAAGCATGGTGCCAGAGGAACATCAAATGTGGAAGTAATTAACACAAAGGAAGTGAGTCTGGGAATGCGTCCTGTTGAAGGACTCCCAAAGACTGTGTGGGAAGTGCGATCTGTTCTAGGTGCAACCAGGGTGGGCTCGGAGTAAATGGATAGAGCTGTGTGGGTGGAAGTCTGCCTCAGAGCAAGGAGGGTGTTTCACAAGGATGGACAGGCATATGGGGATGGAGCAGACACGATTCAGACACTGCTTGAGGATAGAATCACAAATTCCCTCCCTAGTTCTCAGCTCTGTGAATCTACAAAACCCACTAACCACCCACATTCCACCACGCGGTGAAGGTTTGTTGTTCAATATGCCTTGTGTGGCCACCAGCTCCCTCCTCTCTCTTTCCTCCTTGGTTTGCAAGAAAGAAATTCAAAGTGTTTCTCCATCTGTTATGCAAAACGAGGTTTCCCTTCTCTTGGGTGACTTTGCTGGCAGCTAGTCCCCAGGTCGCTGCTTGGTGGGAGTCTGGGCTGGGGTCTGGACCTCACCTTTGTTCCGTGTATCCAAACGCTTGTGAACGTATTCCTTCCTCATACAGACAATTTTCTACACATCAGAAAGTCCCAGGAACCCATCGGGTAGCCTCCTGCTGCATGTTAGCATGTGGGCAAGTGTATGTGTGTGTGTGTTGGGAAAGTTTACTGAGATCCTTAATGAAGTGCGAAACCGTTTGCAGAAGATCAAGGAGGACGTTATTAACAGAGCCTGAACTGACAGCTACTGAGATCTGAGGAGGTTTATTTCATAGGTGTGCAATCATCTCTGAATAAAATCATGAATGATGCGGGGAAAAATTCAGCAGGCAGCAGATAAATGAAAGGAGGGTAAAATGAAAAAGCCAAGGTACACTGAGTAAAACAAAACTGAGTGGCGGGAGAAGGCCTGGAAGGAATCTGACGAGGGGCCAACCCAGGGTGTTCAAGGAGGAAACGAACCTGAACATCCAAAGCGAGTCGGAGGTATCCGCCACCCAAGAGGCAAATTTTGCCTCTGACATTTGGGGAAATTTTAACAAACTGAAGGATCCAGAGGAGCAGCCGGGATGGTGGGAACCTGAGTCTGTGGGCGGCTGATGTGCTGATGGCGCCAGGTGACCGTCAGCCTGGGTGGGCCGGTCGTTCGATGGAGGGTAGCGGAGCATCGTTGAGCTTCTCAGAAGCAGAGGCAGGAGAGAGAGGTCCCAAAGTCACCAGCCAGAGAGGTTGGGCGGGTGACCAAAATGTGGACCAACCAGGTAGAGGTGACCCAGGGCGTTCGGGGACAGTGGCGTGGTGGTCACCTGTGCCCCAGCTCACGTCAGGTGGCAGCTGTCCGGCTCCTGCCCATCTTCCCCCTTCGGAAACCAGCCTTCCGTTTACAGATCTGATATTTTGAGAGAGGCCAGATAAATAAAAACTCTCTATTTCCCTTGTGAATAATTAAATAATTAAATTTATTTGAAAACTCCAGGCAGTACAGCCAACATCCGTAAGGGCCACAGGCATCCACTACGCACCTTTGATTAGACCTGCAGAGTACCAGCAGTTGCATTTCTGCTCAACATAAAGGACTGATTTCTAGTGACTGGAGTGGCTCAAAATGGACAGGATTTGCTGAGTGTGGGCTGGAGTGGGGACGTGAGCTCCCCTGCATCAGAGATGCTCAAGCATAAGGACATTAGACAGAAACATTGAAGCGTTGGTTGGGGCTGCGGTGGGGCAGGGAGTGACTTTGTATCAGACCTGCCACAAATGAAAATGCCTGGACCTGTCCCTGGAGAGTTGGACTCCATGGCGATATGGCAAAGCCAGACATGAGTAGACTATGGAAGCCCTCCAGACCATCCTGATGAGGAGACATGAGTGGGACATGTTCCTGCTGGTCGACCACCAAGGTTGTACCCCCCGCCCCCAAGATCTACTAGATGTGGAGCGGAGACGAGGCTCAGGAGGCAAGTGGAGCCTGATGACTGGGAGAACCGATCCAACATACCTGGACTAGTTTGTCACATGCATCACACTGCGTTATCATTTCTTGTTTGAGTGATTGCGTGTGACAGGTGTTCCACGGTTGCTTCCTTCATGCGTGTCTCCGCTGCTGGAGTCCAGGCCCTGAAAAAGCAGGGTGTTTCTCGGTCCTGTGCACCAATCATCCTATTGTCACTCCAGCCCAAGGCCCCTTCTCCTCCCTCAGATATTTTTATGGCTTGGTCCCTTCTTTAATTCAGGTCTCTGCCCGAGCATCCTCACTTCAGAGATACAGCCCTTATCAACATGCTTTAAAACGGTTGCCTTGATGTCTCAGTTTCTTTATCTGGCATTAACCGTCCTACGAGTGTTTATCACTGGCATTGTTTATATGCTTACTGGTTTGTTGGTCGTCTGTTTCTCCCTTAGAATGGAAGAAATGTGACTGCCCTGTCCTCTCTCCCCTGAGCCTAGGACACAGGATGGTACACCTGAGACAGTAAATACGTGTGGGAGATGCAGACTCATGACAGCATCCAGCAAGTCCCCGGGAGGGAGAGGACTGCGGTGTGCCTGGGCGTGGGAAGTGTGGCCATGTGTGGAATAGTGCAGAAAGTATGGAGAAAGAATTCTGCAGAAAATGCCTGGGGTTTACAGTTTGCCCTTTAAGCCAAGGTGAAGAGGGGTGTGGGGGCAGGCCCTGGGACCCGCTGAATCACACCTGACTCCTTTGGAGAGATCTGTTGGGAAAATAAGGAGATCCGTAGCATGTCTCTTTGGAGCATTGATCATCCAGGGAGTGAGCAGAGAGGCCTCCGAATGCTGGGGATGGGGCTCTTGTCCCCCTGGTGAGGAGCCTCTATTTCTTGCTCGGGGTTCTCTAGCCCCAAAGGCTCATTATGCTGCCTTCCCCCTGTTGGAGGTCAGATCTTTTCCAAAGGGATTTGGGAGTAGTTCCTAAGTTACATCCCCATGTAATGTGACCCAAAATGAAAAATCTACTTGAAAGTCACTCAGGAACCACAGTTATCTAGACGGATGGCCAAATCCAGTGCTGTGACATGGGTTGACAGGGTGGGGGTGAGGAGGAAGCCCCGCAGTGGCCTTCATCAGCTCTGCATGCTGCGGACAGATAGGACAGCCGAGGGGCTGAGAGGATGGCCCTCTTGCTCGGCTGTGACAGGGTGCCCCTGCCCCGGTTCTATGCTCTGACCCTCTCTGCCTTCTGGCCTCGGCTTCCCCAGCGCAGAGCTCTTGGGGACCAGGACAGGTGGGTTCCTGGTAAGCAGGATTCCTAATGATAGCCCCTGATGCCTGGGGACCCTTCAGTGCCTGTCACCGCCTTCCTGAGTGAGCTCTTCCAGGCCCTCACCATGCCCACAGGAACACTGCCCAGTAAGCAGCAGTCTGCTTGGCCAGTGCCCTGATCTCTAGCCCACCCGCTCTCTGCCCATGCTCCCGCCTGCACCCATCTGCACCCAAAAACCTGTACCAGCCAGGAAAGAGCATTGGCCATGCATCCCAGGGCAGCCCGGGGACTCTTACTTCTTGCTCCTTCCCTGTTCCCATCCTGCTCTGCCTAAGACCCCTTAGAAGGTGACACCAGGCCCAGTGGAGGGAGTGAGGGCAGGGAGGTTGAAGCCAAGACAGATCATTTTCAAAGAGCAGCAGGAATAAGGTAGGAACAACCACTAATGACAAAGGCAGTGGCGGGCATCTCTGTGGGCGCACAGAGCAGTTTCCTGCTGTGTGTGTCTTTTGTCAGCATTTTAAATCGACAGAGACTGGCTGAGCCTGAGGCTGGGAGGGCCCAGGGACCTGCTCAAGGCTGCCTGTTAGCCACTGAGTCAGGATGAGATTCGCTCATCTGCTGACGCCTCGACTAGGGGGTTTTCCTCCCCGCAGTGCTGACTGCTGAGGCCTTGGATCCCCTCTGACGATTTGGAAAGTTCTTTTTTCTTCCCTTCATGTATTTTAGAGTCAAAAACCTCACTTAGAAGCCCAGCTCTGTGACTTAGAATCTGAGTAGGGCTTACCTCATTGAGCCTCAGTCTCCCCATCTATAAAATGGAAAGCGACAAAAGCCGTCTGTGCACAACCCCAGAGGGTTGTGCAAATAAGACAAATTAATGTGTGTCCAAAAGCTCTGTTACAAGAACACATGAAATCTGATGACATAATTAGAGCAACGATCCCCACACCCTTCCTTTAGTCGTTACCAGTTGCCAGAGGCCAGGCATCTGTGCAGACCGTGGGTCAACAGAGGCATCTTGGCACATTTTGCACCATGAAGAGAACTGAGCATCCACCTGCACAATACAGCTTGCTGATGAGCTAGTAGAGCATGTACTGAAGGGACAGTGACCAGACAAGACATGAATAGATGGAGAAGATTGACCAAGAGCAAGGAATGCGGAGAGAATGGGCATCACCTGGGATCACAGTCCCCTAGGAGAAATTCAGGTGGTGGCATCACAGTGTAGGTGCTCTACGATGCAGGTACAATTCAGGTGGTGGCACCTACAATGTAGGTGCTGGGTTTCTCAGAGTTGAATACCCAGGTCTCTTTCTGGCCTGAGAGAGAGTATATCCCTGGTCCATTGTGATTGAGGTGTCCGTTGTGCCAAGTCTCAGGCAGGTGTCCAATCTTGCTCCTTAAACAGCGAAATCTACTGAAAGCTAGATTGGATGATCCAGTTTAGAATCTCATAGGAGGTGAGATGGGCCTTCCACCTCCTCCCCCACTCCCTCCTAGGAGACTACCAGAGCAGGAACATAGGGTGGGGGGAGTGGGAGGGTCGGGCCAGGGTGCTGGTGCTGCCAGGCTGTGCCCAGGGCCTGACCAGTTGGCAGAGGGACACAGGTCACACGCACCTGCTGGGTATCTCTGTGCCCCGTATCCAAATTTTTCACTGATTGGTGTCACTCTAGCTAATGGATTCCAACACCCTCCTTCCCAGTAGACAAATGTGCTCAGCACTAGAGAAGAAGGTAGGGACAGGAGCATCTTTCTAGCACTTCCCTGAGAGGCTAGAAGCATTGGCAGGAATTCCCTCATCTTTGCCCCCAGTCATGATCGAACACTGAGTTTGGTCTCACATCAGTTCCTGTCTCAGGAATTACCAGGCCCCAGTGTGTCCGCATCTGTAAAACAGATGATAGTAGCACCTCAGAGTTCTGCTGGGGTGAGGCGTGAATGAGCGTAAGTGTGGAAAGCACACGGCAGGCACGTAAATTGCATCTGTTGTTACTTTGCTGCCGTAAACACGGCTTCTTTCCGGATCCCACGCTGACTCACAGTGTCACAGCGTCACACACTCATGACACACCACGGACGGGGCCGGCAGAGGGCACAGCACCTGTGCATGGTGCTCGCCAGTGCTCCAAAGTCTCCTTTTCTCTCACAGATGACAGCGCTGAGGTTAGAGGTGGGCAGTGATTTCCTGAAGTCAAACACAAAGCGATGAGGATGGAAATGACCCTTTTCCATGCCAGCTTTCTCAGTGTGCTTTTGCTTCCCTGAGCTCCCCAGCCACCGGTGGCCACTGGAGGGAAACAGGAGCAGGAAACCAAATCTAGTGGGTTCTGGAGTTTCATCCGAGGATGGGAGGAATTTCTCTGTTCCAATGCAGGCTCCTTCTGGTAGTCAATTTTAACAGAGTCTTCCAGAACCACTGGAGACTGCTATTCTACCTTAGAGGATACCCTGGAAATTATTCATGCCTTCTTACCTCCTGGACTGACTGACAAATTGCTTATTTGCTCTGTGGTTTGAGAACATTTTCTTTGGCTGCAGGGGTTCTTGTTTATCTCAGAAGTCCCGAGCAGCTCTGAAGAGCCAGGAATGAACGTGCCAGTCCTCCCGTGTTCTTCCAACACCTACTGGTGCTGAAGAGGGCACCAGGTGCTTTCAAACTCTCATCCTGTTTAAGCCTCAGAAACACCATCCTCCCCACCCCCACCCCCAACAGAGTGAATATTGCTTTCCCTTCTGACCACGTGGAAACTTGGAGAAGTTATGAAACTTGCTCAGGGCCATAGAGTTATATGTGGCAGCGTCAGGCATCAGATCCAGTTTTATCCATCTCCCAAACTGAAAGAGTTCCGTTTCCATTGCAAGAAAATTGACACATTGGGAAGAGAGTATGGTTAAGGTACAGGTGGGACATGAGTCACTGGGGATCTGCCGTGTTCTAGAGCCCCACGGGCATTTCCTGCATTGTCGGTCTCCCCCACACTTGGGAACAACGCTACTCCTGCCAGGCTTCTTGGTCTCCGTGTTAGAGCCGAGGCCACAGAGTTTGAGTGGCCCAGCATCTCACACCAAGTCACACCAGCTGAAAAGAGATAGAGTTGGGGCCTCATCCCAGGCTTCCTGACCCCAAAGTGCCATGTTCTTTTCACTGTCTGATGTCACATGGCAGTTTTCCAGCATGAATCTGTCTATAGGAAGATACATCAGCTAGTTTTATATGCCTCCTTTTGAGGAGTATATATGCACTGTTTTGCCTGCCTAGTAACTTTTTGTAAGCTGGTAAGAGGTTTGTTTTTCTTCCAAATTTTTGTCTACATTCAAATTAGTCAATATAGAGCATAGTATTATTTTCAGGGGTAGAATTTAGTGATTCATCTCTTGCACATAACACCCAGTGCTCATCACAGAAAGTGGCCTCCTTGTTTGTTTGGGTTTTTTAGAGACAGAAAGAGAGAAAATGCACATATGGGAGCAGTGCAGGGGGTAGGGGGGACTAGGTAGAGAGATACAGAGAGAGAATCTCAAGCAGGCTTCCATGCTCAGTGTGGAGCCTGATGTGGGGCTCAGTTTTAGGACCCTGAGATCATGACCAGCCAAAATCAAGGGTCAGACACTTAACCAACTGAGCCACCCAGGTGCCCCAGAATAAGTACCTTCCTTAATCCTCATTTAATCCATCCCCTCCACCTGCATCCCTCCATTGACCTTCTATAGTGAAGCATGTCTTATGATTTCTTTCCTTCTCTCCCTTTTTACCCCTTATCATATGGTCATCTGTTTCATTTCCTAAATTCTACAAAGGAGTGAGATCATATGTTATTTGTCTTTCCCTGACAGACTTATTTCACTTAGCATAATACACCCTAGCTCTGTCCATATCATTGCAAAAGGCAAGATTTGATTCTTTTGGATGGCTGAGTAATATCCCATTTCTTTGTCCATTCTGGTTTTGTTTGGTTGTTTTCACTTCCCTTTGGGATAGGCATCAGGTACTTCTCTGCTCTTGAATTCAGTGAGACCATCAATCACACCTTCCTACCTTCTCCTGTCCAAGGTGTGGACATGTGACCCAAGTTCTACAACTTATCTCTTTCCCCCTAGAGTTTAAAGCTTAAGTGGAGAGGCTAACAGTGAAAACCAACTGGATTAAAGCTTCTTCATGTGAACATCTACGGAGGCCAGCCCTGTGAGTGGCTGGTCCAACACTACTATTGATAAGTGTTTTTCACTCCCCAAAGGATCCTGGTTGAGATGATAAATTATATAGTCACCTTAACTACTACCCAAGTTCCCATAGTTCCCTTATTCTGGATGCCTTCTGATGTCTGGATTGTCAACATCCTCTTCCACTACGTAAGGTGTCTCTGACCTCTCCAATACATGATTTTTTGGCACAGGTGAATAAAGCCTGTGTCTTGTTTGCAATAATAACAAAAACTTGAGTTGTGCTCCCTTGAAATGGCATTGTGAAGAAGTAGTCCTCAGGGATCAGGTGGCTAGGGTTTTTGACTGATAATATGCAGCCTCCTCCCTCTACAATACCTATGCTTGTTCAAAGGACTTATGGACAAAAGTCATTCTCAAAAGCTTGACTGCCCCTCACCTGGGTTGACTCAGTTCCTGTCTCTGCCCAGCACAGAAACAACAGGTAAGTCTGGGGCTGCTTATGGTGCCATTCCTTCAAAGCATCTGCCAGCCTAGCTGATTAAAGTGAACTTCATTCATTTTGGTGAGAAAGGAACTAGTTCTCACTGGAATTGATGCCTATTCTAGATTTGAATTTGCTTTCCCAGTCTCTGATGCCTACTCCATTTGTAGACTTATGGAATACCTTATTCGTTCCTCTGGTATCTCATACCAAGAAACAGTTGCCACTGCAAGGAAGTAGGACAGGGGAGAGATGCCTATGGGATTCATTGCTTTATAATGAACCTAATTGCCCAAAAGCAAGCACACAGCCTAATAAAGAGGTGAAGGGGTTTACTGATGGCTCACCCTTGGAGTCAGCCTGGAGACAACATTCTGTAAGGAGGGGCACATCTTGCATATGTGGAATGGGCTTGGATCCAGAAACCAATGTGTGGTGCCATTTCTCTCATTGCTAGAATGGAGGGAATAGGAATCAACAGACAAATGTGGAAATGGTGCAGTTCTGACTGTCCTAACAACATGCTTACAGAGTTTTGGCTTCCCATTCCAGAAATTATGGACTTTGTTGTTTTAGGAGTCTCTGCACCTGTTTCAGTCAGGATTGCAAAGAAATAGCACATGCAAAGTAGGATAATTCAAGTAAAGTTGCTATCACTTATAAGTAAATTATTATTATTTATAAGAAGACTGTTACAACATTGTAAGCAAAATGTAGTGGAATGACAAGGGACAGTGAAGGACTCAAGGTTTTTAGGGTTTTCAGCACTTCCAACTAAGTTCAAGGGAACAAGGGGATGGAAGGGTCTTAGAAAACTAGAAGAGTAGGGGCACCTGAGTGGCTCAGTCAGTTCAACAGCTGACTTTGGCTTGGGTCATGATCCCAGGGTTCTCAGATCAAGCCCTGTGTTGGGCTCCCCCATCAGCAAGGAACATGCTTCTCTCCCTGCCTCTCCCCCCTAAACCCTCCCCACCCCCACCCCCCGGATGTTCATGGACATGTGCTCGCTCGCTCTTTTTCTCTCTCAAATAAATAAAACAAATCTTTAAAAAGAAAGAAAGAAAGCGAAATAGGAGAGTGATCCCTAAAGAAATCAGCTGACTTGAAAGGAGCCATGACCTCTGTTGAGAGACGGCAAGATGGAAACAGAGAAATAAAAACAACCTGGCTATACTCTCTTCTCTTCCCCAGAACCCTGTCCCATGGGATCCATTGGCTAAACTCAGCAGAAAGCCAAAGGGCAGTAGATTCTTTGATATGTAATCCATTAGGGCAGAGATCAGTGTGGAGAAGAGTAACTGTATGTAGAGAGACAAATGAGGTATTCAGCCCAGTAACCAAGTAAAGAATTCACAAACTATTATAATTAATCACTGGCTACAAATTGGTATTTTTTTAAAAAGTCAATTGTATTTCTACATACTACATGAGCAATCCAAAACTACACATATACATATATAACTAAAAAACTTCAAATAGGTGGAAATAAATCTAAAAATGAATAAGACATCTGCACACAAAACTATAAAACATTATTGAGGCGAACTAAAGAAGACCCTCCTGAATGGAGAGATATATCATGTTCATTATTTGAAGGAGTTATTATTGGTAAGGCAATATTGTATTATCCAGGATTGATCCATAGATTTCATGCTATTATAAACAGAATCCCAAATTTCTTTATGGAAACTCCAAACTGATTCTCCAGGAGATATGGAAATGCAAAGAGCCAAACAATAGCCAAGATCCTAAAGAAGGAAAACCAATTTGGATGATTTACACTACCCAGCATAAATGTTTCTTATAAAGCCACATTAATTAAGACAGTGTGGCATTGGTGCAAGGGCAGACAAATATATCGATGGGCCAGAATAGAGTCTAGAAATAGACCCAGTCAAATAAGGACACTTCATTTATGACACAGGTGACACTGCAGAGTGAGTAATGGACGGTCTTTTCAATAAATAGTGCTATGTCAACTGAAATTCATATGCCAAAAAATGGATTTTGACCCCTCTTCTGAACCCTAAATAAAAATCAGTTCCACGAGGTTTTGAGGTCTAAATGTAAAAGCTTAAAAAAAAAAGAAAGCTTCTATTTCATGGACCTAAATATGAAATGCAAAATTATAAAACTTCTGGAAGAAGTCATGGAGAAAATTTTCATGGCCTTGGGTTTAGTGATGAGTTTTGAGATGCAATACCAAAAAATAACGTAAAATTAAAGTTAATTTTATTAGGAAAGAAAAATTGATAAGTTGGACTTATTAACATTGAAAACTTTTGCTCTGTGAAAGACAATATTAATTGAATAAAAAGAGAAAGCACATACTGGGAACCACATTGAACTTCACTTATGCAGAATATGCAAACAAGTCTTAAAACTCAGAAAGGAAACAAGCAACCCAATTTAAAAATGGGGGAAAGATATGGAGAGAAATCTCACTAAGGAAGATGTAAAGATCTTGTAACAGGCCTGTACAATCCTATACAATCCTGTAAAAAGATGCTCCACCTCCTTTATCACTATAGAAATGCAAATTAAAAAAACCAATGAGATACCATTACACACCTATAAGTAAAAAAAGAAAAGCAACATCAAAATTTAGTTCTGATGAGGATATGCAGAGCAACTGCTGGTGCAGTTTGGTGGTTTCCTATAATATTGAACATACCCTTAACATACTATCCAGCAACTGTCCAGCTTCTAGATATTGACACAACTGACTTGAAAACTTATATCCACACAAAGCCTGTACATAAATATTTACAGAAATTTTATTCATAATTGACAAACATTGGGAACGACCTAGAAACCCTTTAATAGGTGAATGAACAAACAAGCTATGGCATAGCCACAACACTAACAGCTGTCCAATCATCAGAACCAACGACATGCATGAAGCTGAAATGCATATTGATAAATGAAAGAAGTCAACCCGATAAATGTTTTCATTTATATAACATTTTGAAAAGCAAAGCTGTAGAGACGGACAATAGATCATGATGGCCAGGGCTTAGGGATGCAGAGATTTGACTCAATGAAGTACAGGACATCTTTTATTTTGTGTGGCTCTGTGGTAGTAGATACACGACACTACCCATTTGTCAAAATCCATGGAAGTTTATAGCACAAACTGCAAATCTTAATGTATGCAAATGGTTAAAAAGTATGAGGGTGGAAGATCTCAAGGTGGGATGCAGACCGTAGCCAAAGAATCAGCCTCTGTTACTAATGGGTGACATAACCTCTCTGAGGAGAGTGGAGGTAAGAGAGGTACTGAAACTTTAGGAGGGAAGAAAACCTGTCAGACTCACCACAGAAGGAACTGCGCATGAGCATTGCACTTTAGGTGATATAGTTGTTTCCCATGGGGTACAGGCTTACCACTTCCGAAACCCACTGTAAACTTGTCCTGGAATTAAGTAAATGCACCACTAATGTCGGAAACCAGGTTTCTTACTTTGGGGTGGGAGGTTACAGATATGTAGGAAGACTAGAATGAACTACGTAGTATCAGATAAGGGTTTGAGACATCCATCAGAATTCGCAATTAGTTTCATATGGATACTCGGGGTAGACATAGATGTGATTGCAGATATGTGTGTATGCATGTATACTTGGTTTTAACACACACACACACACACACACACACACACACACACACGTTTCCTAGTTCTGCCCCCTGACAAAACCCCATAGCAACAAATATACTTAGAATCCAGACTTTGGTCTCTAATACCATTCTCCAATAAAAGAAATCAGGGCTTCTTGGAGAAATGGCTGATTCTAGGGCTGGGGAATAGAATATACAGAAAGAGTCTGAGTCATCTTATAGTGCCAGAAAGTAAAAAGCCAGAGCTTTAAACAAAGTGGGGTGGGGATCATGGGCCACATCCAAGGGACACGGGAGCCAAGAAGAACTAGTGGCCAAAACTGGAATGAAATAAATAGCCCAAATTATAATTAAATATCCATGAATCCATGCCAACATAAATAAGTGATGGAATAAATGGGAGAGAAGATTCAAATCTCCCATACAGAAGAAATTCAAGTAGATTTTGTAGCTACTCTACCCTCAAGGATGTGTAGTATCATTCCCCATAACTGTTGGCTATGCTTAGTAACTTATTTCCAAAGGGTACAGGATGAAAAAAGAAGAGAAGAAGTAATTCTACATCGGAGAAACCTCTACTTCAATTAGGCTTCCAGACTCGGATGGGGGCTTACGCCATTGGTTTCCCTGATTCTCAGGCCTCCAGATTCAGACTGAATCACACCACGGGTTTCAACGTTCCCCTTTGCAGATGAGGAATCATGGGACTTTTTGGTCCCCAATAAATGGATGAGCCAATTCCTGTAAAAAATCTTCTATCATCTATATCATCTATCTATCTATCTATCTATCTATCTATCTATCTATCTATCTATCATCTATCTATCATCCTCTGTTGGTTCTGTTTTTTCAGGAGAACCCCAACTAATATGCTCCCTAAATGTCCATGATAGAAAAATGGATCAGTAATTCATGATGTGCCCACACAGCGTGAAACAAAATATTGATGGGGATGAGTGAACCATTGCTATAGCAACCACACAGATGAAGCCCACAATCATGTTATTTAGGTAAGAAATGAGGCACGTTAAATAGATACCATATGATTACTTTTATGCAACAATTTTTAAACATAAGCCAGCATTATTAATTTGCAGCATTACAAGTGAGGATCACGCTTACCTCTAGGGAGAAAAGGATGTTATAGCACACGGTCTAAGAGGAGTTTATGGGATTCCAGGGATGTTCTATTTCTTAATCTAGGTAGGGTTAGGTATGCGTGGCATTTAGGTAATATTCCAGTTTTAGCTTAACTGAGAGGAAGACATTTTATGAAGGTCTTATAAAACAGACTGCCACTAAGTGTCCTAGTGAGACTCCAAACACTACTTCCCTTGCCTTACCAGGGCAGCCTGCTTACCTGGGGCAGGATCAGAGTCCTGAATGCTAACTCATTCAGAGGATCATTGAGATCCCAAAATTTACAATTCAATTGATGGATTCAGCTTTCCAAGTGACCTAACTAAAAATTCAAGTTAAATAATTTTAGACACGAGGGGCATTCGTTCTAGAGAAAGGATTCTGGAAATAACAGTGGTACTACCAAGAAATGAGTGGGGCAACCGAAGTCACGAAAAAGAAAAGATTGTAAACCAAACGGGAAAAAAACTGTCTGATCATCCAAAGCTATGAAATTTCATTCTGCTTTGAAGAGAAAATGCCAGGTGCCTACTATGGAAAAAGAACAGGAGAGAATTTGACATTTTTCTGTACTTTCAAATCACTATGATGCCATTTCAATATTGTAATTAATATCAGCCTCCATAACATCTTGTCTGTGTGTCATTCCTCAGCCAGAGGAGCATGGCCTTTAGAATGGGGCAGAACTGGATTCAGTCCTGGCCTCACCATTTTCCAGCTGTGTGTCAACAGTCACCTGCCAGGACAATGGGCATGATTACGGCTCTAACTGCATGGCTGGGAGGGCAAAGCAGTGACTCTTCGTGCTGGATCTTGTGGGTCAATAGAAATGGCAGCTGTGGAATTACACTCAGGAATCACACCTAAGCCCAGCCTACATCGGGATCATTCGATGGTGAGGATTGGGGCTTGCAGCCTCAGCTTCCTGCTATGATTGGGTGAGACCCGGGGGGGTTAGGGGGAGAGCCCGAGGGTATTTTGCACATAGGAGAGATGTGAATACTTGCAACCTGGGGAGGTGAAATATAGCAAATTAACAGCAAAGAGGTCTACCAAAGTTTTTCCTTCAAGAGGGGACCCAATGTGCTTCCCCTTGATTTGAGCTGGCCTCGTGATTCATTCTGACCAATAGGATATGGTGAAAGTGACCCCAGGTAACCGATGATCCTGAAACTTAGTGACTTAAAACAACTTAGACATCTCATAACGTGTGGGTTGCTGCTGCTTTACGTGAGTCATGTGCCTGTTCAACCCTGGGAGGCCATCAGGGGCTGGCATGAGTGAGACAGCTCTGAGAGCACATAGATGGAAGCTGAGGGGCATGCAGGGTCACTCTCACTGCTCAGAACATGGAGGGAGTCATGCATTTCTAGAAAACAGAAGTACTGTAGCTACTACCTTCTATCCCTTGGCTCCCCTCTACACATCCACACCCTTCTTTCTACATGTCCAAGTAACATTTCCTTCTTTAAAAAGAGCACTATTCTACATCCAAACGGAAATACACCAACTTCCTCCCAAAGATAGACAACCCCCAAATACTTTTAGGCACCACGGCTAAATAAGAATAAGGCCAGGAGAAAAGAAGAACAGTGACCTACGTTCACAGAGCCATCTTGTTGGGCAATGTTGTGAGAATGAATTTTTTTTTTCAATTCAGGGACTTTCCTAATCTGCCAACCTGGCCTGTCCAGTTCTGATCTTTGAAAGGCTTTCTTCTGTCCACTGTTCTTCTCAACCACCTCTGAGTCAGGTCCCAGGGAGGATTCCCCTCCCAGGCCTGCAGTGACTGAGTGGCCCACTTCCTGCTGCCCGAGACCTGGGAGTTGTGCAACCAGACTCTCATTCTCTGGAACTAAACCTTCTCCTGTGTATGACTCCCCTAAGATCTCAGTCATCTGTTGGTTGGTTTGGTTTTTGGAAACAACACTGGCTGGTGACCAAAGACCAAGGCTTGAGTCAGAGTCCATGCATCTGGATACACCCTTGACATTTTCATTGCTTCCTAACTGGTCTCAAAGTTCTGTCCATTCCAGCCGGCCTCAGCTAGATGGCTTCCACTTGGGTGGCTGGCATGGGAAGACAAGCAGAGGGGATCTGCCTTCAACCCCTGTACTTTTTCTTTTTTTTTTTTTAAGATTTTATTTATTTATTCATGAGAGACACACAGAGAAAGAGAGAGGCAGTGACATAGGCAGAGGGAGAAGCAGGCCCCATGCAGGGAGCCCAATGTGGGACTCGATCCCAGGACTCCAGGATCACTCCCTGAGCTAAAGGCAGATGGTCAACCACTGAACCGCCCAGGCATCCTGACCCTTGTACTTCTTCAGAAGCACCCTCTGTGTACCCTGCTCTTTCCAGCCTCTGCACAGATGCCTACCACTCTCTCCCTTTTAAAGGACCAGTTTGGATGGGAGGTTGTCCCTTGACCACAGTGCAAAGTGAAAGTTTCAAAGAGGAAGGGAATACTTCCCAATGTTCTGACATTTTCTCTGAGGTCTCTGAAATGCCAGCCTCTGAAAGTTGGGGGTCTGAAGTTTAAGACACCCACTTCAACAATTTAACTGACTGCCTATGAGAGGTTGCCAGGTTCCTGGGGTCATCAGATGACTCCTCAAACCTTACACCCTGCCTGACCCAGTGACCCCTCTAGCGTAGGGCCCATTGCTTCCCAGCATGCATCCCCCAGTTCACAGAGCTCTTTCAAAAGGAGTCACCTACAGGTAAATTAAGTCAAGGAGGAGGGAATGAAGGGAAGGAGGAATGAGAGGTCTAACGTTAAAGAAAAGCCAAGCTAGCAACCGATGAGGGGCAAATCCAGATCTAGGGACTCCCAATGACATTGGGCTCCGTGTGTCTAGCAGCACTTTGTTGTTGGCCTGTGTGTAGTGTATCAGCTTCGTTCTCTCCAGTCTCTCTTCAGTGATGGCAGAAATGACGCTTTCTGCACATCTCACACTTCTAATTTTATAGCCCCCGATCCCTGAAAACATGAAGACCATTCATTACCCAGCATCTATACATTGTTTTTTATAGAAAGGTTCTGATTAGCCCTGCTGGGTCTCTCACTGGTTCCGGGTGTATGGTCCTGGTCTTGCCCAGCACCCTGATCCTGTTCTTTCCCCTCTGCCAAGAGAGGCAGGATCTGGGGACTGATAGGCAAACTGGGCGGGGGTGGGGGTGGGGGTTGAGGGGAGGTTGCAGGGGGGTAGTGGGGGTGTCAATTTTCCTGGGGATACAGGGGTCTAGATGGAGAAAATAAATAAACACAATAGATGATGCCTAATTTTTCTACTAAAGTGGAGAAAGCATGTTTATGTTTTTAACCTGAGTTTGACCTGAGTTTTCTCCAGCTGGAGAGTGGAAAGAGGGTGTCAGTCAGTAACTACTTTTGGCCTCTTCTCAGAGAAGCATTTCCACTCATTTCTGGGGGCCCAGTAAGGGGCAGAATTAGCCACATGCTGATGAGCATGGGCCCCTCAGTTATCTTTCCTGCTGTGGTTTTGTTTTCCCAATGTCTGGGACCCCGTGTGGCTGAAACCTGCCAATCACTATCCCCTCCCTCTCTAACGGGCAGCTTAGACCCCTCCAGGGTTCACAACAAAGCTGCTAGGTGCCCTCTGCTGGAGCTCGGGAACCCCCCCCCCCCCACTGCTGTGCCCCACCCCTGACTCTAAAGGACAGCTGATTTGTGCTACTAGCATCTCAATGTCTTGGGGTAATAGCCCCCAACCCTTAACTGAGACCAGAAGACATAAGACTGGGGGTTCGGTGACCCTCAGTGACAGTCCCCAACTGAGCTCTGGTCACTGTTCCCCTCCAACATGGGATCTTTGTCCTAGAACCAATTGTCTGTGTTTATAGTTTCTCTGTCCTTCAGGACAAGTGTTTGCTCAGCTACTCCTCACACTTATGGGCAAATAAATAGAGCCTGTGAGGACCCTCTGCTGGGCCTGCCTTTCACCCTCTGGTCTAATTTGATGGTAGGATGAATGAATTCTCTGCAGACTTTAGTTCCAAGAAAACCGTTGCTTGCGGTCGTTTGTAATTCCAGGGAATGACTTGGTGGAGACTCTCTTTCCTTTCTGGATCCCAGAATATGCTCCAAAGTCAACAGTGATGTCAGCCCCCTATAACTAGCCATGATGAAGTCAGCAGCAAGCAACCCTGTCCGGCCTCAGATGTGCTTCCAAACTCAAAGTTGCAAATAGAAATTGCTTCTTTTTTACAATTCCCTCCACCCCCGGTTTTGTTTTGTTTTCTTTTTTTTTTAACTCACGTGCTTCATGCCCAAAGTATGGAAAATACACATTTATCAAGAAGAAATTTAGATCACCTGAAACCTTACTAGTTAAGTGCTATTCCCAGTAACCACTGCGACTTGGAAAATAAACAAATTTCTGGGCAGGAAGTTAAGAGGAAATATGAGCCCAGGCATGAGGTGATCAGTTTCCACTTATTTCATTATGATTTTCTGCCTGCCTTTCAAAATTTTGCCTCCAGGGCAGCATCTCTTTGCAGCTGAAGCCACGTGCTTCCTGGTTTATCTCCAGTGGCAGAGGGAGAAGAACCCCGCCGATATCCAGAGCACAACAGTCTTGTACAGTTTGGGTGGGTTAATTAGGTTCTGCTAAGAAATTGGAGGTAAATGGATGTAGATCAGTATAGCACACTTACTTTGCATGAGTTTTCTGAGGCTTGAAGGACAACATGGGCGAAGCAGAGGTATTCTGGGGAGTTATTAACTATTAGAAGCAATTATCAGCACATACATTGTATTTGCACGAGCAGAGTGGCAGGACCCACTCGTGCATGTGTTCCTCACCCTCACCCCAGTACTCAACGTTTTTCTTAATTTAAAGGCAAGTACTTGCCAAATTAGTTATAAGAAATTGCATGTCAAGTAAAAGGAGCAGATTAAGAAAATCCCAACATGAGAGAGGAGAGGTCGGGGGAGAGATTTCAGCTCAAGAGCCTAAGCTGATGTCTATACTAAAGAGTGTGGGATAAAGAGAACAAGAGGGAGAAGGAAAATGATGGCCTGGAAGCTTATAGAAGATGCTGGGGGGATGGGCATGGGAGAGACTCCTGAGCAGGTGCAGAATCTGAATGAACAGATTCAGGGAAGAAGATTTGTGTAAGGCTGGTGTGGATTACAAACTGGATCCCTACTAAAATTCCCTGGGAGACATGAGAAATCTTTGGAATCGCTTTGGAAGACGGCATTCCACATCTGCACGGGGCTTCTCTGGCTAGGACTTTATACCAGGGCCGGACCACCTGTGACACTGATTGTGCTTGGGTTACAGCATAATGTCCCTACACCATGGGAGTGTAGGTCCCGGAAAGTAAAATGTAACTCTGTCTAATTAACGTTTGGTGCAGTGTCTGTCTGTCATCATGTGGGTACTCAGCCAGTCTCTGCGGAATGAATTAGTGGAGATGAAGGCAAAGGATGGTGGCTTGGATTTATTAAGCCCCCCACTGTATTCCAAATACTCAGCACAGAGTTGAGGGGAGGAAAGATCAGAGAGGTCAAGAGCCTTGCCCAAGGTTACAATCTATGAGTGAGGTGGTCAAGGGTCAAATCAAATCTGTATGATTGAGGATCATGCTCTTTACATTATTCCTACATGGAGGAGGGAAGCAAGAGTCCTAAGTCCTGAGCCGGGGGGTGAGGGTGGAAGGATGGAAGAGTGGAGGGGTGAGGGGTAGGGGTCTGGGGGAGCTAATTTTAGGCTAATGACTGTTGTTCCTGTTACATAAAAAGTCTCCTCTGTGTCCCCAGGGCCTGCTGGAGAAGAGGGAGTCCATCCCTACTGCTGCTGTGGCTACAAGTGTTACAGCTAGTAAGTGCTCTCAGGCATGGTGTCTACACCATGTAGCTACAAAGACATGCATTATACTGAGGATCGGATGGTCTTCTACAGACCTTAAAGCACCTGATTCAAATGTCAACCTTGCCATGACTCACCATGGAGCAAGGTCTGAATGTCCTTTGCTTCTCCATAGACCAAGACTCATTGGCAAATGCCTACATCACCACCTTCTCTAAGACTCAAAGAAAATAATGGTCGTAGAAGGTTACCCCTCAGTTACCATTGCAATGGGGATTTATTGGGATGATGCATGTATTGGAAAGATGGGGAAGATGGTGACAGCGATCATGGAGACTATGCAGTACACATTTGTGAGATGAGTTAGAAATGGCCTCGCACATGAGAAATCCCCTCCATCCAGGGGATTCAGATGTGGAAGTAAATTGCACAATATCTTAGGGTCAGGGCTACGGAGAGGAGTTGGGACCAGGGTGCTATACGTGCCAGGATGTCCCTGCCTGGTCTCCCTGGAAGCCCACTGGGAAGCAGGGTTTTCCTGCCAGAGAGCCATCCCATCCACCTGCCTCCTCGACAGCCAGCCTCCACCTTATCCGTTGCTGAATGGCATGTGTGCATCTTTTCCATTACAGAGCAGCTTAGTGTTTGAGAATGAAAGAAACTGTCATTCCAAGCTCTTGTCACTCAGGAAGCTTCTGGATTACCCACCCAGCCATAGCCCCAGCCCCACAGGGAGTTTGCCCACATGGTGTGGCTGTGGGGGGAGACAGAGTCAGGGGGTCAAGCTAATTTCTTCTCCTTCCCGGCCCTCTGTTGAAAGTTGCCTCCTCAGGGGGCCCTTCCCAGACCTTCACCATGTGGATGGCGCCTCTGTCACATTGTAACGTGGGCTTCCTTCCATGCCTTTTCCCATCTGTAATGATATGTTTATTTGTTAATCTCTTTCTGTGCTGACTCTAAGCTCTACAATAAGAATTAGGTCCCTTTCAGGGTACCTGGGTGACTCAGTCCATTAAGCGTATGCCTTCAGCTCAGGTCGTGATCCCAGGGTCCTGGGATCGAGCCCCACATTGAGCCTGCTTCTCCCTCTCCCTCTGCCATTCCCCCTGCTTGTGCTTTCTGACTCTATCTCTCTGTCAAATAAATAAATAAAATCCTAAAAATAAAAAAAGAAGAAAGAAAGAAATTGGTTCCTTTCTTTTGCTAAGGCGTCCCCATGGCTTCCAGCATGGTTGGCACATAGTAGGTACTTAAATAGTGATGAATGAAGGGCTCTAGCAATGCTATTCCTAACTGCTCATCCAATTCTGGGGTCCCAGCTACCAAATCTGAACAAATAGCTACATATCTTCTCTTGAACAAAGCTGGAGAGATACACTCTGGGAATCAGCTGCTGGTGTGGCTTTATTTCTGAAGGGTTTGCTATTCTGGGACCTGAGTTCCAATCGTATCATGTTCATGGCATCATAGGGTGAGCTGAACAAAGCACCTATGTGGTGGGACTTGAGGCTCTCATGGTCAGTCAGATGAAGCTGGATTAGATAGTACTTATTATATGGGCTTTTTAAAAAATATTTTATTTATTTATTCATGAAAGACACACACACAGAGAGGCAGAGACACAGGCACAGGGAAAAGCAGGCTCCCTACAGGGAGCCTGATGTGGGACTCGATCCCAAGTCTTCAGAATCACATCCCGGGCTGAAGGCGGCGCTAAACCACTGAGCCCCCCGGGCTGCCCTGTACCCTATGAAATCCTTACTGTCTCTCTATTTCAGAGATTATACACTGAGTTCCAAAGAGTTTACTCATCTTGCCTAAGGTCAAACAACCAGTTAAACTAACAATAATTATCAGATTGTGAAGGCCTGCTCTAAGGTCAGGGATTGCACTTTGCTTATATTTTATCACTTAATCCCTATAGCAATCCATAGCGGCCTGTGCTTTTATCCCCGTTTTACAGATAGTAAGACTGAGGCTCAGAGGGTTTCAGGAAGTTGCCAGGTTAACACAGCTAATAAGTGGTCAAATGAGCACTGCAATCCTGTTCCAGGGCGCCTGGGTGGCTCAGTCAGTGAAGTGTCTGCCTTCTGCTCAGGTCATGATCCCAGGGTCCTGGGGTCGAGTCCCAAATCAGACTCCCTGTTCAGTGAGGGGTCTGCTTCTTCCTCTTCCCTGCCCCAACTCATATATGTTCTCTCTCTCTCTCTCTCTCTCTCTCGTGTGCAAGTGTAAGCACGCATGCACATGATAATAAATTTAAAAAATCTTAAAAAAAAAAAAAGAAATCCCATCCCACGTGACTCCAAAATATTTCTGAACTAGGACTAAAAATTCGTACTTCTGCCTCCAAATCTCCAAATCACCATCTCGCTGTGTTAAGTTGAGCCAGTCTCCCCTTCAGAAAGGATGCACACACACCCCAGATGGTTGTATGGTCAAATAGGAGGTCACGATAGAAAGTACATTGTAACCTGTGAAGTGATATGCTCAGGAATGGTGTTCTCTGTGCTCATGTTAAAGGCTTACCAGTGGGGAGCAGTGTGCTGTGCCTTTCATGGGACAGGGGTAGCAGTGACCATGGTGGTTGTCAAGATAGTTTTCATGGGACCAAAGGTAGTTATGTTAGGGAGCAAAGAATGGCTAGAGCTGCATACACCATGTTAGGGCAACCCTAAAGTCACCCTATCCCTTCCCTTTGGCCTTTCTTTTCCAGACTCCCTTGTGGATTGCAGTGGCCTCACGGCCCTGTCTGCCCTGTGGGATGTCAGAAGTCCCTATGTGGCACTCTTTATAAAGAGACTCACCAGCATTTGCTCCTGCACCTTTCCTTCTTTCTGTCTGAGATGGAGACACCAGGCCTGGAAATGCACCAGCCTCCGTGTGACCATGAGGATATAAACAGGGAGCTGGTAGGGGCTCATTCATAATGGCTGCCACCACAAGAGAGTTTCATGTGAGGCAAAGAAATCCCAGATGGACTGGGATGCAGGAGAGAAAGTTGCTAAGGGAAGCTGTCTTGTGATGAGCCAGGATGCACGAATGAGTGAGCAGCAGAGAGAGGGGAGCTGCTTACCCAGGACAGGGGTCCCATGCTCTGCATCCCAGTCCATCTGTTTCTCTAGCTTCTGGCTATTCTCAAAGGATTCCAGAGACTGTGCCTGGCCCAGAGTGGGTAATCCCTCATTCAGAAGACAGGTCTCAAACACGAGCATCTTCCAAACACACTGTTAAGCGCTCCTTATGCATGGTCTCACTTAATCCCCTCAATACTGCTGAGGCATGAGTCCTGGGGTATCCTGTCCCTATTTATGGATGAGAAAATCAAGACACAAAAGGCACACACCATGTCCAAAGTGGCTGATCTAACACCCAAGCCCAGGACTTACTGACTCCTAGGGAGCTTTAACTCCTGTGTCATACCCCAAATCAAATGCCTGGTCCTCTCTGAAATCAGATTGGATGCCACCTACACACAAAACAGTTCAGGCTCTTTTGTGTCCTGCATGCCTGCCTCAACCTACACAGGATCAAAATACAATGCTTACATCATAGATTTCTCCAGAACTGTTGACACCTTCCCAGCCAGCGACCAGACTATCCAGCCTCATACCCTAGGCACTCCATACCCTAGTGCCTCGGATGCTGTCTGAATGGATTCTGGTTTCAAAAAAAAAGAGTTAATTAAACAGAGGTTAGTTTCAGCACAATCAACCAGAAGGTGCTCTTTCTGAGCAGGACAGTGACAGATACGTTCCAAGCTCTAGTCACAGGAAACAAGAATGAAGTCATCCTGAACCTTCTAAATGATAAGCAGCTTTTCAGCCTTTCACACTTTTCATCATACAAATTTTGGTATTAATGAACCCTTTGTGTGTGTTGCGCCTTTGTCTTATGCCTTGAAAGCATCCTGTTTTCCAGGTGTGGCAACATTAAGAAGCCAGCTTTCAGTGTGGCTCCCGAGTGTTCTATCAAATCTGGGACATGGCTTGCCCCTTTTCGTGAGTGGTCTGCTGAGAGAGAGAGAAATCACAATCACATAACCAGACAGACTGCATATCCTACTAAGAGCCCAGATACGTTGTACATGCTCTTGGTGCCAGATTGATAATAAGTCGTCAAACTTTGTTACCAAGATCTTGAAAAGCTGATGTGAGTCACGAGGAGCTATTTTCATATGCTTTGTCACCTTGATCTGAACGGGAAATGAATTACTAAATATAAAATGCCATTTTGCTGTGATTCATGGCTCTTTCAATCTTACAGACGTCGTAAGGAAATACAGTCCTTTCTCTCTCTCTGAAAGAGTGAAGTCAGGGGATCTGCTCCTTAGTTTCTCATCCACCTGGACGGAGGGTCAGACAGGATGCCTGGAAGGCAAGTGCAAGGAAGAGGTTTGTCTTTTCTGCTTTCTGACAATGTTCACTGAGAGAAAAGAGACTATAACTCACATGCTCTGTTTCTGGGAAACGGTTGGCCCCCAAATATGATTATCCTCACTATAGGTTGCTACAACTCGATCTGTTTCATTCTCCCAACACATACAAATGATTAAATTTGAAAATTCAAAAATATTGCAGTCCCTCCCCATCCTCAAATACCACTACCTAATTGTAGCGTATACAGATTGCCTTCTATTTACCTAAGCATTTCTGATGGAGTTTAGGCAAATGTCAAGGCCTTCCTCAAGGTATCTTAGGAGGAAAGACAGAGAATCCTAAGTGGCGAAGCTCAGAAGGTGTTAAACAGTCAGTTAGAAGCTAAAGCTTAGTTCTTGGTGTTTGTGTCCTGATGAGCATAATGAATGAGCATCTCACTAAAGGACTCCGAGAGAGGTATATCCTGAAGAGTTTCTAGTATTGGAGGAAATTCTCACTAGATATTTACAATCCTCTGTATTAGATATTGCACAGCGAGGTGGCCTGCAGCCCAGCCTCTGGGTGTAGACAAATCCATGTGAGAATTCTGGCTCTGCTACTTACTACTGGAGTGGCACTTAACTATGCCAAGCCTGTGGGATGTGTGTGTGTGTGTGTGTGTGCGCACGCGTGCGCTCTTCATCTGAAAAATGGACATAAAAGAGTATTTGCCCTGGAAGGTTAAGTATTAGTGATACCATTGATTTCATTTAACATTTGAAAGGACCAGGTATTTTTCATGAAACACAAAAGCAGTTGACGCGTTAACTGTATTTTTGTGAATACAAGATGCAAATTATTTGACATAACGTGAGGTTTCATTGGTAAATGCTAAAATAGGATCTCAGGCAATGTCAGAATGTCACTCAGGATCTTGCCCCTCCAGCTCAATTTTACATGTTTTCCTAACCACAAATTCTCTTACTTTGAGAGTTTCAGGAACCCAATGTATAAGAGAGTGGACAGTGGATTGAACCCTAAGGAACTCATGGTCTCCCAGCTCATATATTCGAATTCCCGTTCCTCTCCTAGCTCCATAGGTATCTCTGACCATTCTTTGTCCTCCTTCTCCCTGGAATCATGTTTCTCTGTTCATCCACCAAAGGTCGGTGATTCACAGCATTCCCATCACTGGGAATGCTGAATCTATCTTCTTCTCTGAGAGTTGATTCCCTGAAGCATGTCAGCCAGCAGGCCGAGAGTATGGCCGCTCTGCAGGAGGCCATGCAGATCTGAGATTAGGGGCAGGCTCTTGAGCCAGATGCAGGGGGCCAAATCTGGATTGAGATCAATTCTCTTAATCTTTCCAGTCCTTGATTTCCTCGGTTGCAAAGTGGGGATGGTAATAAGAAATAGAGCCTCCTAGAGTTATTACGGGGATTAAGTAAGTCCGTATGTGTAAAGCACTTAGGCCTAATAACTTCTACACTCAGCTGATATTATCAATCACAGAGAGACCACTGTCATAAAGGCAGGGAATGGATATTTAAAGGCAACAAAGCTTTCCTAGCAGTGCCCCTTTCTGGCATTTGCTCTCTTCCTCCTCATTTGCTTACTGACTTGCTCCCTGGGCACACAGCCCCTGAAGGCTGTGATGGACCGCAAGACCGTGCAGCCTCATGTGTCCTCAAGTCCATCTCCCCAGGTGCCCACACTCTGCCCTTGGCCGGTCCTCAGGAGCCCATGTGCAAATCCTGCTCAACTTCTTGAAGCCGCCTGTTCTCTTCGGTCCCCAGTTCTGCCTAAGACAAGATGTGACTTCCAGCTCTATCTAGTCACGCTGCTCTGGGGACACACCCGGGAACTGATGTTTGTCAAGTCGATAGGATCTGAGACATCACCAACATCACTGGCTACCCCAAGGAGAGATTTGGAGCTGGTGTGTGTGTATGGTGGGGGGAGGGTGTAAAGCTCCACTACAATTATCACCTGTCCCCTTCATTGATATGGTTAGTTGACATTTTTGTAATCTACTGTCACCTGCAATGCTAAGCCAGCTTTAAAATAAGTCTTCTAGGCTCCACCTTCCTGACTGTTTTCCCTACATCTATTTCTAAAAACTACAAATATATTAATGGGTGTTAAAGTCAATAGTTTTCTTAAATAAAGGAGTATAGAATGTAAAATGGGATGAAATGGAACAGAATACAAAATGAATGCATGACATGCAATGAGGGTAAGTATTGTGTAATATACTTAGTTTAATTTTATGTATCTTTATATGCATTTGTGTGTGTGTAAGTGCACATTGGAGCATTATGTCAAATGTATGCTTCCTCTACATCATGGGATGGGGCAGTTTAAAAGGCATTTTCTTAAGTCCTTCTCATATGAAATTTTTGGGAGCTCAATGACTAGAATTATCCACAACTCTCTCTTTCTATGAAGCCCTTTAAAATAGCAAAGTAACATAAAATCAATGAAATAAAACCCTCCCTGATGTGTTTCCTCATCTGAGCACTTCAGCTGCATCATCTCTAGGAATACGGAGACCAGCCTGTGCTCACAGCCACCCCCTGAGGGTGAAGCAATCTGTCCTTACAGACTAGAGCCACACGCAGGTGTGCAAGGACAGGAGTCACTGCCCTCAGAGAGATTTTTAGAAAAAATGAGTGATAAAGACTTGTCAGCAGACTCTGAGAAACAGGAAGTCCCTTCCCATGGGTGTCATATCTACATACTGGAGTGTGGAAAATATCTAATGAATGAACTTACCTCTCCTCTGTCTCTGTTCCAATACACCCCCACCTCCACACATCCACACAAACCCACCCATGAGCCACTTTGCCCCTACTCCTTCAGCATTTGATTTTTCTTCCAGGTATGTGGTTTTCAAGCATTTTCAGTGGCTGAACCCTTGACTTCAAAGGAAATCTTTAACAACATCCCAACATATAAAACAGATAAAAACAATGAATGGGTTTTTATAGCATTAAATCACCATTGTTTGATGAGGGGAAAATAACTATAATAGCATTGTTTTATTTTGTTTTTAGGAACCTCTGTAACCTATCCTTACAGCCTGGTTTGAAAAATCTTTACTTGAGATACGATGGCAAGATAGGTCCTGTCCATCACTGAGTAGTTCTGAAACCTGAGTGGGAGAGGGCATGACCTGTGTCTTCACTGTGAGCTGTACAGCCCTCTTCTATTCTTGTTTCACAAGAAAACAGGTCAAAACTTTTTATTTTGAAATAGTTTTAGACTTATAGAAAAGTCATGGAAAACAGAACTCTTGCACATCCTTGACCCAGCTCCCCAAAGTCTGACATGTTACATAGCCATAGCATAATTATAAAAGTAGGAAATTAATATTGGTACATTCTGTTAACTAAATGACACACCTGATTCACATTTCACCAGTGTTTCCATGAGGGTTCTTGATTCAGCTCTAGGATTCAATCCAGAATCCCGCACTGCATTTAGTTGTCATGTCTCCTCAGTCTTTTTCGATCACTAATAACGTTTTCAGTCCTTGTCTTTTATGATCTGGGTGCTCTTTAAGAGTATTGTTTACTTTTTTTCAAAAAATTTAATACAGTTGACACACAATGTTGCATTAGTTTCAAGTGCACAACTTAGTGGCCCTACACTATCATTGTAATACTAATACTTCAGCTTTCTTTAGCTGAACAACCTTGGGAAAACATCCAACTTCCTGGGGGCTCTATGTCCCCATCTCAGAGTCACCAGGATCAACCTGGAAGAAACTCTACCTTCTTTAGGCCCCAGCTATTCACAGAACTGATGTGGACACACTCTTCTTAACACCAAGGTGCTGATACGCACCATAAAGCCACGGTTCATGGTGGAGTTTTAATCACCATGACAGGTCTTTCTAGTTGTTTGATTTTATGATCCACTCAAAGAGGCTCTACGTGTCTCTTAAGTAACTTTTACAATATTTAACTATCCAACCAAGAAACTCATTTTAACATGTATCATTGAGTTCTTATAACAATAATAATAACCATAGCAATGTTTTTAAGACTTGGCAATCTACAAATGCTCATGTCCATTATTTCCTTTGATTCTCAAAGCAATCTTATGTCTCCACTTTAAAAAGGGAACAAAATGCAGAGAGAGTCACTGACTTGCTGAAGGCTTCCAGCAAGAGGAAGCTGGAGCTGTGATGGGGTGTCAAGAGGGGACCACAGTTCAGAAAGCCTGGGGACCGGGTCAGGAAATCTCCATTTTATTGGGTCCACAGCCCAGATGCAAGAAAGAGATGAGTTATCTGAACCAAGGAGAGCGAGAGAGACAGGCCAAGTGAGAGGCTCTGCTGGACCCCAGAGAGATCCAATTACAGCTGCCTGAGGCCAAGGCAGCAGTGTAGATGGAAGGGAGCAGGTATCAGAGAGTGTTTCACACTTATCATGCAGGGAATCCTGAACCCTGCAACCGAAACCTCTTTCTTTAGTTTGCCCCATGAAGAAACGCAGAATAGCTCCAAACTAAAGCTCAGTCTCTCTATGCATGTTAAGTTTCAGGGGGCAGAAAGATTCCCCTCTCACCTCCTCTTTCTTCCCAGAATCTTTCACTTTGGGCTACCCTCCCCACCTTCTAGTGGTTCTCATGAGTATTAAATACATCAGCGTGTCTCCCATTCCCCGCCTCAAGCTGGAAAGTAGAATCCAAGAGTCACAAGAAGGTTCACAGTTCTGTGAAGCTGCCAAATCTGATGGGCTGCCCTTTCATTCTATTTATGTTATGTATTTCAAAGGTTTATATTCATTTGACTGTGAAAACTGAACTATTCCCAAGTTATTTGAAAGAACAAAAGCTGCCTTATGGGCAGTGGACTTTGGCCTAAGCCTAAGAAACAACTGGGGAACAAAATGATCCTGAATTTCTTGGGGTCCTGTAGCCGTGAAGCAGCAGGTAGAGGCTGGGGTTCTGACCATGTGGTGGTAGAGGTGCAGGCACACGAGACAGACTGGCAGGTGCCCCAGAACATGCACAGGGCTGGTGCGTTGGCTTCATGCAACTTTTGCCTCAGAAAGAGAGTAGACACTCAATATCATTTCATGTCTCTGATGCAACAGGGAAAATTTCAGTGCTCACTCCATCAAAGGTCTTCAACGTGCTGTATGGGAATAAACAAAGACCAACCAAGTAAGAATGAACAAAGCCTGCATTTTGCAGAGACTCAAAGGCAGGCAGACAAGCAGGAAAGCTTTGGAGCAGAAAAAAAGGGGAGGCTTCAGGTGAGCCCTGACTTTAGGCTGTTGGCAAGGGGGAGCTGCAGGTGGGCTGCTAGTGGCCATCCTTCATGATGGGTAAGGGATGCCTATTTGGCTTTCTCTAGTTGGTTCTAATTGGAATTGAGGACAATAATCAGGGAAGCTGTTATTAATCAAGTGCCAGTTGTTTGGGGCCAATTGTTAAAGGGGTTATTGTTTAGCTCCCTGGATTATTACCAAAGATAGTGGTTTGACTTCCTACAAATCTGACTTATGGCAGGCTGGCTTCCTGGGCTATATTGTTGATAATGTGTTGCTGTGAGTTTTAGATAAGAGTTCTATGTCAGTATATTTGTTTGTATAGGCAGTCTTTCAGTGGGGTGCCAAGAATGCCCACCCTGCAGGGAACCAGAAGTCTCTTTAGAGACACAAATGTGCACAAGGGCCTGGCAATATCTGGGCATTAGACAGATGTGCAAGGTCAAGCAAAAAATAAAGGAGCAATGCAACCATTCCTAGAAGGTTCTAGAAAAACTTCACAGATGACAGGATGTTTAACTTCAAGCTTAAGGGAAAGAGAGGACTTTGCCTAGTGGTCATGTCAGGGAGAATATTCCATGCAGAGAGAATGATATTCTAGAGGGGGCACATGAATAAATGAGTCTAGCATGTTTTGTGAAGCCAAATAGTTCTATACTGTTGAGTTTTACATGCAAAGGAGTCAGGAAGGGAAGACAATGAGGAAAGGACCTTCTAAGCGTGGCTGAACAGCCTGGAATTAGCCCTGCATTTGTGGGATCCTGCCAGGGTAGCAGGGAAGGGTCTGGAGACAGGGAATGCATATGAGAGCTTTGTAAGGTGGTCTGCACTATAGGACATGACAGTTGCATGGGGGGTGCAGGCAGGGAAGGAGCAAAAGAAAATTAGGAAAGCACATAGATTCGGTCTTGGGTGATGAGCACACAGTGCTGCTGACCACATGGTCCCCTCATTAGATTCTGACCTCTTCAAGGGACAGGTCCACACCTTTCCTCAGCATAGTCTGATGTATAATGGACACTCAGTGTGTGCTAGAAAAGGCAACATACACCTAAATCAAAGTTTTATAACATCTTTTGGGCATTTAATTTACTGAAAAAAATCATCCCAAGTGATACGCAAAGCACAGTTGAAGGCAAAAGTTTGGTGAGAGGAGAAAATGAAGTGCTGGCACACAGTGAGTTGGGGGTGTCCCATTGAGGATCCACCAGGTGGAGATACCCTTCAGTCAGCAGGACCTAGGAGTCTGAAGCTAGAAATTCAGACTGGAAATGTCATAAAATAAGGCAGCATTGTGAGCCTTTCAGGCCTTCACAACCTGTGCTCTGGGGCTGGTAGGCAGACAGAGGGGGAGCCAGGCTGGCCAAAGTCCAGAGCAAGGGTCTATTCAGGAGGCCAGGTGAGAAAGCTGGAAGTCTTGCAGGTTGAGGATCAAGGTTGGCATGAGGTGGACATAGTCACCAGGGCAGGAGCCCAAGTGGACCACGTGAGTAAGAAGAGGCCAAGTATGGACAGATGTGAACAGAGGAGCACTCAAGGAATGGGAGAGGTGCCAATGGAACAAACTGGAGCACCTGCATGGAGGGGCAGTTCTAACTCCTCAGTGCAGTATTGCCTTGGCCAATGCCAGGGTTCAAAGCCTTCCAGACAGATAGGAGTCAATCTCTTCCATCTTAAGGTGCTCCACAAGGCTTTGGAAATTTTGGAGCAGGAGGGTTACATGGAGGTGAGGCTACTCGGTCAATTCCTGTTACAAAATGTAGTCTTATCTGTCTTGTGTCCTTAAGTCCACCGAATTGGGCAAAGGGTGAGGTTGGCCTGCAGCAGAGTGAAAACAGAGGTCTTAGCTGGTTTCCTAGGAGTTCTGAGGCTGGGAAGGCCCTCTGAGAACATCACATATTTAGGCAAAAAAACAGGTTTTGTTCCCTCATCTCGATGAGTGACTGCATGTATTTGCTCTCAAAGCAAAGAGCAATTCCTCCATGGGCACTCAGCCAACAATACTTCTGACATCTGAGTCGTGTAGCATCCAGCTTCTCCTTAGCTGGGGTGGGGTGGTGGTGGGGGTTAGGAAGAGCCTCATGAAGGATGGATCTCCCAGACAGATGGGCTTGTGAGTCATGCCAGAGCATCTGAATATAACCAGAGGAACCACATTATTGACCTGAACTTAAGAAGATGAATCTGGGGTGCAGTTGGTTGAGTGTCCAACACTTGGTTTTGGGTCAGGTCACGATCTCAAGATCATTAGATGGAGCCCCGTGTCAGGCTTTATGCCCAGCGTGGAGTCTGCTTAGAGTTTCTCTCTCCCTCTCCTGCTACCCCTTAGCTCTCTATCTAAAATAAAAAAAAAAAATCTTTTAAAAAAAAAAAAGATGATGAATCCGGTAGCACCAAGTAGGAGGGAGGAGAAACTGGAAGTAGGGAAACAAAGATAGATGGTTAACAGTCATTAAGGCTTACAACAGCCTCACAACGATAGCACAGTGGTCATAAGATAAATAACCAGTTTTCACAGAGCTTGACACTGTGTTCTAATCCTCATACTAACCTAGGAAGGGAGCTGCTGTCATTGCATGTTAACAGATAAAGAAACCAAAGCAGAGGGGAATTAAATGCATTGCCCAAGAGTTCACAGCTTGTCAGAGGCAAAACTGGGATTTGAAGCCCAATAATTTACATCCCAAATCCGTATTCTTTCTAACATGCTTGTGCACAAGTCATTATCCAGTCCCTGCTTGCTGCAGTGAGGCTGGCATAGCTGCCGCGGCCCTGATCAATGATCGATCACACAGCAGACAGGAAGAGGCAAGAGGGCTCCTGGTCTCCCCATTTCTTCTACAGCATACAGAGGGTTAATGGGTATGAATGCATACACACTGCTGCTCTTTGCTTAGCTACAATTTGACTTTCATCCCTGCATCAAATAAAGCCCCCAGTGGGACTATTGCCTGGTGCTAGAGACTTTCCATCAATTAAGTGGAGTGGAGTGTTGCCGCCTGAAAGAGGTCTATACCCCCTGCAAGCTTAGACTGTGTAATCTTTATGTAGGCTCAGAGCCCCTGATACTCCTTCCAGAATCAGGAAGGAAGCTGGTATCTGTTGACAGCTAAGTGGTGTGGACACAGGCATACACACAAAGAGTATTGAACAATATGCTATCATAGACCGATGAGATAGAGATGTGAAATACATTGATTCTCTCAGAAAATAACTTTTTATTGAGTAGTTACTATGTCATTTGTCATAGGGTCATTTTGTGATCATAGATTCTAGGTGATTAAATGAAGAGGATTATATGGTTGTATAATGTAATGTTATCACAGGAATGACTTATCAATGCTTTTGCCATATCTATTAGAAGAACAAGCCAGGCCCATACCCAAGGGAAAGGAACAACAGAAGGGTGCAGATACCAAGAGAGGAGGGCAGGGGGCCATCTTAAAGTCTTCCCAACAGAGAAGCAAAAGAGTAAGTGTATTAGTCAGGATTCTCCATAGAAACAGGACCAATAAGATGGAGAACAGGTGGGAGGGAGAGAGAGAGAGAGAGAGAGAGAGAGAGAGAGAGAGAGAGATTCACTATAAGAAATTGGTTCATGTGATTATGGAAACCAAGAAGTCCCAAGATCTGCAGGTGGCAAGCTGAAGACCCAGAAAAGCTAATGGTGTAAGTTCTAGTCTGAGTCCAAAGGCCTGAGAAGCCAGGGAGCTACCAGCTAAATTCCAGTCTGAAAGTTAGTAGGCTTAAGACTCAAGGAAAACCATGTTTCAGACTCAAGATTAATGGCAGGAAAAGATCAACATCCCAATAAAATGTAATAAAGCTGGAGCTTCCTTTTACTCATGGAAAACTCAGACTTTTTTGTTCTATTCAGGTCTTCAACTGATTGGACAAGGCTCACCCACATTAGGGAGGGCAATCTGTTTACTCAATATACCAATTCAAATGTTAATCCCATTCCCAAACACCTTCACAGATACACCCAGAATAATATTTGACCAAATGTCTGGGCACCCTGTGGTCCCTCAAGGTGACACATAAAACCAACCATACAATAATGCCTCTCAGCTTAGGGATCAGACTCTGAAACTGTAAAGAATGGTCCTGGGCAAGGATGAGGCAGGCTAGGTGCTCAGGGTATACAACCCGAGATGGACCTCACTCCCAGGGTTGTCTGAGTGCAGGGGTGGCACCTGAGGGTGAGAACTTCCTCAAATTGCACACTCGATTCTTCCCTCACCTCACTGAAGCCAGAGCCCTGAGGAGGATTGTTGGAAAGGTCTGACAGCTGGGTGCAGTGGGTCCCTCGGAACAGCTGAAGGAAGGGGTGCATGGTATGAGGGACAGAGGATTTGGGGAGCTGAGACCAGACTTTGATGACTGCAGCCCCTAGACAGGAGTGCTGGGAGCATGTGCCTATGGACCCCACAGGTGGGGAGAACAAATGAAATGCCAAAAGGGTAAATCCAAAGGACCACCATCCTCCTGCTGCCTAGACTTTCAAGAGAGACACCTCAAAGCATCAAAATTAAAACTAGGTAGTATTAAAAGCCCTCAGAGAAAAGAAAGTGTCCCCACAAAACAATGGCAATTAGACTTACAACAGACTTGTCATCCTAAGGACAGGTGCCAGGAAGGAGAGAGTGTCATCTCGAAGGTACTGAGACTTCTATCTAATATAAATAATAATAAATAATAACAACCAACTTCTGAGCACTTTATATGGTAATCCAGGGGTCTGTGCTCAACTGAATAATCATCAATGAAAATAAAATAAAGACTTTCAGACATACAAAGAATTTTATTAACCATTGGCTCTCTCAAAATCTGCAAGAGGATGGGTAGGGATTGAGAAAACCAGTTTGCCAAATCTATTTAATAGTTAATTGTAAGAAATTAGTAATAATTTCCACTTTGTGTTTTAAAACTGGTAGTATTGAAATGATAAGAAGGAAAATACAAGGATATGTAATGTGTCTGAGATAATTTGTGCCTCACAGGAATGGTTGACATAAAGAATATATTTAGAACTTGGAAAAATGATGTGTTGAGCATAAATATTGGAAATAAAGATTAACAACACAAAGAATAGAAATATTCATCATCACATAGTAAATACATAAAATACCAATCATGCACCTCCTCTGGGGGAAGCCCTCTTCTAGGCTCTGATGATACAGAGAAGAAAAAGAGAGACACAAAATCCTTTCACATGGATTTATTCATTTAAACTGAAATGTGTTCCCACAGTAACCTTGGTCATCTGTGCCAATCCTGACACCCACTTCAGATTTTCTTTCCAGAAATAGGTGGTTCATATAAACTGTAAATAAGATCTTGCTGGTCATCCAGAAATGGGATTTTGTTCACAATCCTTGGCGGTTAACCTGACATATGACACATGTCTTCTTCCCATGGGTTTGACATGAGGGGTGGCAAATAATTGAGCTTTAACATGCAGACACAAGTGAACACTGGAAGGGAAGCCATGGGTGGGGCCAGGTAGGTGTGGAGTAGGGGGCCCTAGGGAGACCAAAGTACAGAGCCGGCTTGGGTGGGCAGATGTAGATCCAAGCTCCATCCTCTTGTCTGTTAGTGCTGAGCAGCTTTGGACAAGTCAGTTACCTTCTCTGAGCCTCAACTTGCTCATCTGTAAAAATCACCAATCCACAAGGTTACTAGAAAAATCACATATGATAATGGACATGATCACCCCTTTGTAGGAGCTCTCTGCTAATCAATAATAAGTATCCAAATACTGATCAGAGACCCCTCAACTTTGTTTCTTATTTTGCTCAATGTAGTCTCAGCTTTTGGAGGACACGTACTAGATCTTATTTATCTTTGTATTCCCTAGTTTTTGGCTAGGAACACTCTTAACAAATGTTCCCTAATTGAAGTAAATGAAATGAAAGGGGATTGAATTGACAATCTAAACATAATACAATTAGAATAGGATGGAAGACACCATCTCATTAAGGGTTGTTTTCTTGGCTTTTGTAGAAATATTATAGATGTTCAGAGAAGAGAGAGATTAAAGTGGACTGAATAAACATTTATTGAAGACTTGCATTTATTGAACACCTGTTTTGTGTCAGACACTAGACCAGTCCTTCTCCCAAACATTATCCTATTATCTTTAAAAAACACACTGAAACACACTATTCTTAGCTTCATTTTACAAATGAAAACCCAGGAATTCAGAAAAGCAAAGGTGAGTTGGGTGAAGTGTCAGCTATGGGGCAGGGTGAGAAGCCAGCTCTCTCTGTCCCCATAGCCCCATCCCCTGTCCCCTCTTTCTCATTCAGCCCCAGGCAGGGGGAGGGAACACCTCTGCTTGCGTCCATTAGATTTCTCTTGTTTTCTGCCACATTGGCTGAGCTGCACTCCCCATGCCCATTTTCAATTATAGCCTGCAAGCCTGTGCTTTGAAAAACATAATTTATTTTCCCAGTCAGACTAAATAGAAAACACAATTGTGTGTTTAAATACTAATTAACCTTTCACAGTTGTATGATTCTCCCTCTCTTTTCCCCCCCCCTCTCTTTCTCTCTCTCTCTCTCCCTCCCTCCCTCCCCTAGAGCAAAAACGTTGGACATGTAGGACAATTCTTGTCATAATTTCTTTCCTGATCCCACCCCTTACAGGTCTGAAGCATATGGCTATACAGACCTCTGTACTTGAATTAAACTCTTTTTTGGAAGAGGAAAAGACCATGAACATGGTTACTAATGTGCTTTTCTCTCTGCATCAAGAATTCTAAGCTCCCTTTCCAATAGGGTTTGCATGGTTCATTCCAAGGATGACTCTGTTGTGGTTCCCATAGATAGCATTCCCATTGACTGCGTTATCTTCTCCTCTTTGGGATCTCTAGTAATTAAAAGGTCATGGGCTTTGAAGGCAGATGGATTACTTATTTATTCATTTTTATTTTATTTTAGAGAGAGTGTGTGAGTGGGGGAGTGGCGAGTAGGAGAGGGAGAGGGAGAGAGAACCTCAAGCAGACTCCATGCTTAGTGAGATCAAGACCTGAGCTGAAATCAAGAGTTGGGTGCTTAACGGACTGAGCCACCAAGGCCCCCCTAGACTACTCGTTTAAATGAACTTCATGCATCCATCCAAACCAGCTTAAAGATCATTCCATTTGCAGCTGCATATAAATCAACTTCATATTTTTCTCTCACTACCTTCCATCACTACTCAGCTGCTCCTATTCTGCTTTCCCCCTTGTGTTGACATCTCCTCCAGTTTGGGGTCCCATTTTACAGAGCCTTGCACTGGCCACTTGGTTTTGGAGTTATGATACCACCTTTACCTTTAAAACCTTTTTTTTAGAATACAATCATGTGTATCTCTCCCCAGTTTAAATGCCCAAGTCAGAAAACCCTCTGTGACCCTCAGTATTCCTCTTTGATGAACCCTAATGACATGTTTAATTTTGGATACACTGAATTTATAATCCTTGAGGATTATAAATGGAGATACAATTGGATATGTTGGTTCAAAGCTCTGGAAAGAAAGTGAAGAAGCCTGAGAGATAACCACATCTGGAAAGGTAGAGAAAAGTGAGGGATTTCTAGAAGAAAGAAAAATGGAATCAGATGCAACAGAGAAGTCCAAGATAGTAATAAAGGGATGCATTTTTTAGAGTTTGAGTTTTTAGAATTTAGAGAAGCCAAGGTTTTCCTCTGTCAGATACATTTATACACTTGGAAGGCAAAGCCGCCTAATTAATTGCAGTGACCTAGAGCGAGAATCTGAGGAGAGAGTGTTAAGATAGACAGCATCGATCTTTATTTCATACAGCCTAGCACAAGGCCTGGCACACAGCAGGCTCTCAGTAGGTAAGTGCTGAATAAAGGGAAATAGGAAAGAGTCAGAGTGGAGGGCAGGAATTTTGGTGACTTATCTTGAGAAAGCGTCACAAGGATTCTACTCTCAAAACATGTCCACAATCTAGCTAGGAATGTAAGTCACATATACAGGGAACAATTACAGTATGACTTTTAAAAGGTGTATAATAAACTGTGTGCATTGTATTAGGGCATAAGAAAATGAGGCTGTCTGTGTATTTCAGTTACAAACAAAAGGGTGAAGTCTTGGTATTGTTAGCAAAACCCAAGGTGCAATCTGTAAGTTAGAAATTCCACTTGACTAGTGCATGGATAGGCAACCTATCTCTTGTTAATTACATTTAATTGATCCCCTAGAGGCTGTAGCTTTCATTCATTTTTTATTCATCAGAGTTCGATTAAGCTCCTACCATGTATAAATGAAAGTGTCCCAACATTTGACATGTGACAACGGCCAGACTCCAAGAGGAAGACCAGAATGTGTGCATCCATTGAGCAGAACAACTGCTTTCTGAAAACAAAACAAAACAAAACAAAGTTCTGTCCATATTAGGAGCCCGCATATCACTGCCAACATGGATTTGGAGTGAGGGGAGTTAGTCAGGTAATTTTAATGACTGTGGACTTGGAACAATGGTAGACCAAATGACACCACCTTTGCATTTGCTATTGACTTTCTCAGTTGACCAGATATATGTGTGGGTAGGTTTGGGTACCCATCTCCCGTGGTTATTACCAGAGAAACCAAGACATTCCTTTAGGAATTTCTTGTCAGTGAAAGTACAAGGTTCAGAGGGGCACTCAGGTGGCTCAATCGGTTAGGTGTCTGTCTTCAGCTCAGGTCATGATCCCGGGGTCCTGGGATTGAGCTTTGAGCCCCACATCGGGCTTCCCGTGCATTGGGGAGTTAGGGAGCCTGCTTCTCCCCCTCCCTTGCTACTCCTACTGCTTGTGCTCTCTCACTCTATCAAATAAATAAATAAACTATTGAAAGAAAGAAAGAAGGAAAAAAAGAAAGGAAAGAAAGAAAGAAAGAAAGAAAGAAAGAAAGAAAGAAAGAAAGAAAGAAAGAAAGAAAGAAAGAAAGAAAGAAAGAAAGAAAGAAAGAAAGAAAGAAAGAAAGAAAGAGAAAATACAAGGTCAGAGTCAAGAGCTAACAATGATGAGAAATGAGAGCAGAGATTGCTGCTGCTTCTCCAGCATCTGGTACAAAGCAGCATGAAGTAACTAGCTTTGGAAAGGATGAGTGGATGAACAGAGGAATGGGTTTCATGGAATATGATGCAGGATGGAGCAGATGTTCCCTTTTGCTAACCTTACTGGTCCCAGCTGCTTTTCTCCCCCTTTTTGCCTCTTCACTTGGCCCTGACTGAAATGGTTCTGGTTCTTTCCCTCTGTTCATTCTCCCAGCCTCTCCAGGGACGGTTGTATACATCTAAGCATATGTGTGCATGTGTGCATGCACATGTGTATATAGTAGGACACCTAAACATGATGGTTATAGCTTGGAGTATCAACCAAGAAATATCTACCAAAATTTCTGTCCTCGTATTCAGAATTTAAAAGTAAAAACCGAAAAGAACTAAACTGACAACAGCCATGGAGGATAGTTTCATCATCCCCATCTTACATGAGGAAAGTGAACACCAAAGCCAGTCAGTGACCTGCTAGGGTGTCATTACTCAGAGGTGGCAGGACAGGGGTTCAAACCCTGGTCAGTTTGGCTACACACCTGGTAATGCCCAATGCATCTGACACTTGGTTTTCCTTTCAACAAGAGAAGACATTCATCTTAGGAGTTTTCTACAATCCCAGTATTCTCTGATGTAATGGATTTTTTCTTTCTCCTTGGAGACTCGCCCTGGGTCTTGCAGAGCATGTGCATTTATCAACATGGTTTAGACGAGGCCCAGTAGGTGGAGCTAGAGAGCAGACACGAGCTGCCCATGGGGCGAGAAGTAGGTGGCTCTGACAGAGTACCTGCATATTGATTGTCCCCACCAGAATAATCCCCTTAGTTGACTTCCTTCTTCAGCATGCAGATCACTATTATGATCTGGGCTTGGGGTGGGGGGAAATGGGGAGAAATGAATTCCTGAGAAGTAACTATCCCACTCCCGAAAGATTAAGGCTGGGGGGAGTTGCCCACTTAAACTAAGTTTGGGGATTTTGTTCTGTGAGAAAAGGGTAAATCAGTGAAAGAAACAAAAACCCCTCCACAATGTCCCAGGTAATCTGCCAAAACCTTCCGTAAAGGCTCAGCCCTAGGTTTGAGTCTCAGTTTTCTCTTTGTTTTTTGTGAGTAGGGATCCGAGTAGGAACAAGATATTGAGCTTTGTTGATGTTTAATAACTTCCCCCATTTGATTTTTTAGAACACTTTTGGATTTACAGAAAAATTGAGAAGATACTTTGTGCTCCACACCCAATTTCCCCTATCACGACGGTCCCCCCTTACCTTTGAAAGGTGCAATGCAAGACCCCAAGTGGATGCCTGAAACTGATCAAGGATGATTGGAAGGACAGGCAGGGACAAAACTCCCCCTCCCCCCACAAAAACGGGAAATCACCCTTAAAAGGATTTTACACCACCCTGGAAGGAGCCCTCCACCCTTTCCCACGTGATAGATGACAAAAACTTGATTGGATGACAGGTGCAGGGAGGGTTAACCGATTAAAACAGCCCACCAACAAGCTGATAGCCCTTAGACTTAAAAACTCCAATGCAACTCTCTCAGGTCCCCTCCCTCTTTGGGAGCTTTGTACAATCACTCTACAATTGCTCAAAAAATGTCTTTGCTGCCCTACCACTCTTCGTCTGGTCTACCTCTTCATTCTTCTAAGTGGTGTGACCAAGAACCATGAGCACCAAAAGAAAATAAAATCCTGTAGCCGAACCTCAGATAGGACCAAATCCTACATAGAGCATGTTTTTCCTGCCCACACATAACCACCTATGATAAAGTTGAAAGATTAACCACAGTAAGTGATTAGCAATAACTGATAATAAAATAGAACAGTTATTGCAATATGTTATCATGAAAGTTATGTGAATGTGGTCTCTCTCAAATATCTGTTGAACTGTGCTCACCCTTATGATGATGTGAGATGAGGAAAGACCCATGTGACCAGATGGAGTGAGAGGAATGACACAGGCATGTGGTGTAGCTACGGTTGACCTTCTGACAATGGGTTACAAAGGAGGACCATGTGCCTCTGGACCTTGACTGACTGCAGTTAACAGGACTGAAAACAAAAGCTCAGATAAGAGAGCTGTTGCACAAACTTCTCAAACTAGTATGGCTCATTGGTTTATAATCTGTGAATTGGTCTTGATCCCTTATTGTCAACAAAGTCCACAGTTTATTGAGATTCTCTTAGGTTTTACCTAATATCCTTTTTCTATTCCAGGATTCTATCCAAGACACCACATTATATTTACTCAGCATATCTCCTTATACTCCTCTAGCCCATTCCTCAGACTTGACTTGTTTTTCATGTCCTTGGCAGTTCTGAGGATGTTTTGCAGGATGCCTCACTCTTGGACTTTGTCTAATGTTTTTCTCATGCTTAGACTGGAGTTACGAATTTCTGGGAAGAAGAGATAAGTGCCATTTTCATCAGACATCAAGAGTGCATACAATCAACATCATTTATGACTGTTGGTGTTTCACCTTGACCACTTAGCTGAGGTTATCTACCAATAGATTCCTCCTTCCTTGGGGAGGTGGGGAGGGGTTCATCTTTTTTTTTTTTTTTAATTCAGGCTTTCAACAGATTAGATCAGTCCCACCCATACTGTGAAGGATAATCTGCTTTGCTCAAAGTCTAATAATTTAAATTTTAACCTCATCTAAAAACCACCTTTACAGAAACATCTAGAATACTGTTTGAGCAAATATCTGGGTATCGTGGCCTAGCCAAGTTGAAACATAAAATTAACCATTGCTGATGGGAAGAGGGGAGGTGATGCTAAACAGAAGCAGGGTTGGAGGACCCGGCTCAGTGTTACCCCCGTGGGTGTGGAAGATCTCTTTAGGAGAGATTGGACAACTGATCTGCATGACGCTGGAATCAGTGTGGAGGGTGAGCCAGCTGGAGCCATATGGGGCAGCGAAATGGGGGGCAGTAGGTAGGAGTTCTGGCTCGCTGTCTCTCGGTAACTTTGACGAGATCATTTCACCTCTCTGGGCCAGCATGTATAAATCATGAAAGCCAACAGGTGGAAGGGGATGAAACTTTGATAGGCAAGAGAAATAACTTTATTGTTTTTAAAGATTCACTCATTTATTTGACAGAGAGAGAAAGCATGGACATAAGGGGAGGGGCAGAAAGAGAATCTTTAAGCAGATTCCCCTCTGAGTGTGGACCCCGACTCGTGGCTCGATCCCATGACACACGGGATCATGACCTGAGCCAAAACTGAGTTGGATGCTAAACCAACTGAGCCACCCAGGCACCCCAAGAGCTAACTTTATTTTTAACAGCAGACTATATGCCATGCACTATGGTAGGAAATTTATACTCCTTCATTCATGTAGTCATTTATTAAAAGCATAAATGATGGGCCAGTCCTTGGAAAAGGTGACTCATATTCAGTGACTCATCCAACAGGTTATTTATACCAGCTATGTACCAATCTCTGCTAATCATGTACACCTCACAAAACAAAGTGTCCGTATACCCATTTTACAGATAGAAAAAACTGAGACTTGGAGACCTTTCACAACTTGCTCAAAGCTCACCTAGTAAGTGGAGGGGTCACATCTAAGCCAGATTAGCCTGGCTTCCTGGCTTGTTTTCTCCCCACAACTTGCAATCACTCCCCACATCTTCTATGACTGCAGGTACGTCTCTTGCCATGGCTGGGACAGCTCACAGGAGCCTCAGGACAGGAGCCAGCATCTGAGAATGCCTGTCACCGAGTCCTAGTGCTGTTGTTTCTGGTGACAGATTTTTCTGTGGGCTCTGGCTCCAGCTCCTGATGGAGTGATCAGGGACCGTTCATTTTGTAACATTTCCTCACCTGCTTGCTGATTCATTTCCTAGGCTGGTCACCCAGAAATCTGTCAGGCCAGGCTGGAACTCAGCCTGCAGAAGGGCTGTAAGGACAGCACAGGGCAGAGGGGAGAATAATGTAACCAGAATTAAAAGCAGAAAATATAGATCAGGAAAGTTATTAAGCACCGACTGTAAGCCCAGCAACACTCTAGATAGAGAATAAAGTAAGAAGTGTCCCCTGCCTTTAAGGATCACTATGTCCAGTCATTCCTGCAGAGCTGGATGTGCTTCCAGAGAAGCAGTGAGGCTCTGCAAGGTCCCCCCAGAGCACTGCTCCTCATGCGCAGCAGCTCTCTGATCCTCACTGCCAATAGTCACTAATGGTTTGACAAAACCCACCCACTATGCTAATAAAATGTAATGCTCAAATCAAGCAATAAAATTGCCTATTCATATGCATTTTTATATCTCCCTGTATAATAAAAGGAGTCACATTCCCCTGAGAAGAGTTTCTGGAGTCCATGTGCAAAATCCCTCCCCTGCTAAGTCCATTGATTTCCCAGATAACATCCCAGGGGGCACATCCAGAGGAGAGCAGAAGAGGGAAGGATCTTGGTTTCTGTTCCTTGGCCGCCCAGTGTGGCTTAATGGTTTGAATCTGAGATGCCAGGCATTATCCCTATTCCCTCCTGGCATTCCCTCCTGGGATTCCCTCATCAGGGGAAAAGGTGTGGGAGCAGTTAGAGCAAATGCATTCTTTCTCCCCCTCCTGTCTTTCCACCTGCTACAAGTTCGGTGTCTCTTCCCAGGGCATCTGGCCAGTTACATCAGTCCTCAATATGCATGTGTGCAAAAAGTGTGGGCAGCATTTTTGTTCCTCATCACAAAGTATGTTATAGTCTTTGTGGACCCATATGGGCAGGACAGGCTGCTTGTCCCCCTCTTGCCCCACTCCAGGTCCGGGACACAGTGAGGGTTTCACTCTGGATCTGCAGCTCCAGAAAAGAGAGTGTAAGACAGCGATTAAAGAAGGAACGTGGTCAAGGTATGGAATTCCCAGGAGATGGTCGTTTTCTGACTTTGTCATGCAAGAAAATGAATAAAATATTTACTTTTTATTACTAAGCGGAGGCTAGGTTCTTACACTTGTAGGCAATCCATGAAGGCATTTAAGATGATCTTCAAAGAACTTGAAAGTTCGGTAAACAAAATCAGGTTAATGGGGAGGGAGAGGAGAATGCTTTCTGGAGGTTTTTTTCTAACTGAGAGTATGGGATAACTGGATGCAGAGAAAGGAAAGAGGATAGAGATGTGGGGGGTACTTGGTTTTGCCAAGAGGAGGAGGTTCGGTGCATGCCACCGAGAAGGGCTACTGTTTCCTTGTTGGATGGCCAGGAGTTTCAGGGAAACGGAGGATGGGGGAGTCAAGTCTGAGAAGGGTTTCCCCTCAACAACTCTTGTGCACCGTGAGTGTCGGGAGTGACTTTGTCTGATTCATCATAAGCATAAAGTCATTGTGGGGCCACCTGCCCTGGAAACACAGCTACTCTGCGACTGGCCCAGTCCTTCTTGGTGAAGTCACCATCTTTGTCATTTAAGTGTGTGAAGTCTCTGGAGGCCCAGCCCTGCCAAGACTCAGCAAAGTAACTTTGAATAACTCACTGATGTTGTCTGGTCCTCGGGGTCCTTAACTGTAACGTGAAGGCCTGGAGCTCTGTGGTGTCCGGGGTGTGGATCCAGCCTATCTCCTGAGCATATGCTGTGTGCCCAGCCTGTGCTTAAGTGAGGGCAGCAGCACAAGACACCTTGCATCTTGAACATAGTGTAAGGCCTGTCATAGCAGAGGGAGGCATAGTCCTGAGAGAGCCCAGAGAAAAGAGTCCACTTACTTTCAGAAACTGGCACATTACAGCATGAGAGATTGGGTCAGCTAGGAGGGGGACCCCGGTGGCAGATTAAGCCCTACAAGTTCCTTCCAAAGCAGATGATTCTATCTGTGAACGTCATCTTTGCCATGAAACTGAGGTCATTGTGTATCCTAGAGCAATCCCTCTGTACATACACTCAGTAATCCTACAGAAATGTTGTTGTATTGTTGCTGTTTGCAGGAGATCTTAGAATATGGAAGCGACATCAGTGTTAGCTGACAATAAGCTATAGTCAGAAAGGTGAGGAACACAACATCATCAGGTGACTCTGGGCAAGCTTCTGCACCTTGCTGGCCTCTGAGTCCCTCAGTGTCAAAGGGAGGAACTGGATTCAGGGATCTCTACGGTCCCTTCCTTCCCTAACCAGCTACAAATGCCCCTTTTAATTTGCTTTGGGGGCAGGAAAACTCATTTCATTTCATGCATTCATGCATTCATTCCACTGTTCTTTCATCCACTAAGTATTTATCCATGGACCGTATCCTGTGCTCCTTAAAGGTAAATGTATAAGACAAAGCTGTTGTCCTTAAGAATATCCAAAGTGGAAGAATTATCTTTAGATTCTAGATTTTTCACTTAAATAATACTTCTTCAGGATATAGGTGCAGCTTCAGAACATCATGGTCATTCCAAAATTGTGCTTATCTTTTGTGCTTTGTACTGAAAAGAACCACAGATAACAAAGTCTTAGAAGCTAAAGGGGCTTTGAAATAACATGCATTTATTTTGAATACCTGTCTGATGTTTGAGCCACCTCCCTTGCAGCTTTTCCCTTGGCAGAAAGCTCCTCAGCTGTGCAGGTGAACCATCTACAGTGGAGGCCACACTGCCTAGTGTGGTCCAGTCTGTCGCTAGGCAGTTCTGACAATCACAGAGCTATAATTTTTCTCACTGAAGTCAGTCCTCACATGTCCTCACATATACCCAATAGCTCCTGCTTGGCTTCGTCAGGCCACACAGAAGGGACTTGGCCAGAGATCCACATCTATATGCAGCTTTTTGGCAGTCTTTGCTGTTGACCCCAGGAAAGTGACTTCATGTCTCTTGTCTCACGGTTTTCTCGTCTATCAAATAGAGATAATACTGCTTTCTATTCTTTGTAACTGAGAGGATCAAATCTTTGCAATAGTATAGTATCAATTGCTATTAGGTACTATGCATGTTCCATAAGGTGTTAATAATAATAATGTTACTTCTAGTAGTAGAAATAATGTTCATAAGTTGCCCATAATATTAATAGCAGCACACCATATGCATTCTGCAAAATCAGATAGTGTTGCCATTAAAAAAGATTTTGCACCAAGACCAAGTGGGATCTATTCCTGGCATGCAAGGATGGTTCGACACGCAAAATTCAATCAGAATCACCATATGATCCAGTGTTTCCACATCTGGGAAATTGAAGCAGGGGATTGAACCAACGGCACATGTACACCCGTGCTCACAGTAGCACTATGCATTATAGTCAAGAGGGAGAAATAACCCAAGGATTCAACAGATGAATGGACCAACAAAATGTGGCATCTGTACAACAGAATATCATTCAGCCTCAACAAAGGAAGGAAATTCTGACACGAGTTGCAACATGGATGAGCCTTGAGGACACTTTGCTAAATGAACTCAGAACAAATTCTGTATAATTCCACTTATATGGGATCCCTGGGTGGCGCAACAGTTTAGCGCCTGCCTTTGGCCCAGGGTGTGATCCTGGAGACCTGGGATCAAATCCCACGTCGGGCTTCCTGCATGGAGCCTGCTTCTCCCTCTGCCTATGTCTCTGCCTCTCTCTCTCTCTCTCTCTCTCTCTCTCTCTCTCTCTCTGTGACTATCATGGATAAATAAATAAAAATCTTTAAAAAAAATCCACTTATATGAGGTACCTAGAGTAGTAAAATTCATAGAGATACAAAGTAGAATGGTGGTTGCCCATGGATGGGGGAAGGAAGAAATCAGAAGTTATTTAGTGGGTACGGAGCTTCAGTTCTGCAAAACGAAAAGCTTTCTGGAGATCGGCTGCACAACCATGTGAATATGCTTAACACCACTAAAATGCTTAAGATGGTAAAATTTATGTCATGTACCTTTTACTACAATTTGAAAAAATTTTTTAATAATTTAAAGAGTATTATTAGTATATAAAGAAATGAGGCTTGGACCACGGCAGGTAGCAAGCCCACCTAGGAAGCCCTAGCTCCCACCATGTTGCCAGGAAGACAGTGGCTTACTGGTTGAGTCCTTACTGGGCTCAGGCTGCCTGCATTTAAATCTCGGTGCCCTCACTCACTGTCTGAGGATGCAAGTTCGGTTTTGTACAGTGAGCATCATTATTATGGCGCCACGTGAGTTGGTAGCTATGGGAAGCACTTCCACAAATGCCTGGCACCCTGTGAGCCCTAGGAAGAAGTAATACTGATATTTTTATTCTATCCAATGGCAGCTAGTATTTCTGGAGCAGCAATTTTGCACCAGGTGCCAAACACTGCCCTTTGCTGCTTTGCAAAGTGGAATCCAGGGAATAACTATAAGGGAGATGTGACCCGGATGAGGAACTGTACGATCTGTTCAGTTCCATAAATATTTGTGAACCCCTGTCCCGGACCAGGCGGTGCGATTGGTGCTGGGGGACAGAGATGGGAGTTTTGCTGGCATGTCACCTGAACAGGTGGTGCCTAGCACTTAAACGCATCCCTCACTGCACTCACTATCCTGAGTGCTTAATCTTCCAGTGCTTAATCTATCTGAACGGGGGGGGGGGGCTGCATTTTCATTTTACACTGGCCCCGTGAAGTATGTCGCCAGTCCTGCCTTGAGCAAGCCCTGGCAGGAAGAAGGGGCCATCGGGTTGAGGGGACAAGAGCAGATGCTATAAGCCAATGAGAGACCCAGAGAGAGGAGGACAGTGCAGGCTTACAAAGGAGCAGGGGAGGGACACATGGAGTGAGGTGACAGAGGCAGAAAGCAGGCTCATACTCTTTGCCAGCTCTGCCCCCATGCTGTCCCCTCCTCACCCCACTGTGCGTCGGGGGGTCCCACCCCTGCCTAGTACCCCTTTGCACCAACCCTGATTCTAACCCCACTCCATCTGAACTCACTGACCACACACACTGTCCCCCCACTGGCACCTTGGGCTCAGGCCTGCAGGGTGGTGCCTCAGGTGGGAGCCGAGTTTCTCAGCGGGGACACCACGCAGGTGCTCTAGCTACTGTGTGGCCCACTCTCAGTGCATGATCGGCCACCAGCACAGCTTCTCCTCTGCAGAGGCCCAGGTGGCATCAAGAATGCACGGGAAGGGAGTCGTTTGGGGCTCTTCTGGTAGGGATTATAGGAGGGAAGGAGAAGAAGAGAGTGTTCCATGGGCCCAATCAATCGTGCATCAGATTTATTTTTCTTCTTATTTTTTTTAATCGTGCATGAGATTTAAAGCATCACGGGAACTTAAGTGGGGCACAGCTCGGAGATCCATCCCTTGCGCTGAGATGTCCGAATGCCATCTGTCCACCTGTGCTCTGGATTCTCACCCAGCCCTCAAAGCCTCAGCTCTGCTTCCTCCTTGCTGGGGATAGAACTTGACTGCAGAACCAAAGAGCCAGATGTGTGTATTTTTTCCCGAGGGGGCCAGAGCGGGGTCTGAACAGCAGAAGCCACTTGAACGATGCTCCTCTTCTCTGACTTGACAAAGAAACACACAGAAGGAAGCCTGTATGTCGGGGCTGGAAGGGAGAAGAAGACTGCTGCGTGGGAGCTGGGTGGTTGGAGATACTTTTATCAAGAGGTAAAAAGGCCAACAAGACGTTACAACACACACTCACACAACAGAACATTTCATTACAAATACTCATCCTCTTCCCTCTTCTCCACCTGCTACGCTGGCATCTGTTTGCAGCGATTGTCTTAGGGCTTTCGTTTGCTAATTGGCAATTGGATTAGATGGAACTGGAAAGATCAATAGAGCCCAAAAATGATCTTTCTAAACTGTGCCGCAGCTGAAATTTTGGAGCGAGACGCAGTGGGGAAGGAAGACTTTCAGAAGGTTCTCTAGGACATTATGCAACAAAATTTTCCTTTCACCAACCTTTGCTGGGGACAAAAAAAAAAAAAAAAAAAAAAATCAGCAAAGTATTACCTTCAAGACATCGGCAGTCAGATCCGTAATGTGGGGATTTGTCACCTGGCCGAGGTCCTGTTTTAAATTCAGTGGGAGTGGAGGAGAGCGTGGTTTAGGCTGCTCACTGACCCCCCATGCCCAACCCCATCTTCTTCTAGAAGCAGCTCGCTCCAAGGGAAGCTGGGAACGTGGCCAGCGGCTGCCAACCTCACAGCGAGGAGAGGCTGCGTGTTGACCGCTGGCCCGGGGGCGAGGAAAAGGGCAGGCCCTGCACTGCTCTTCCTCGCTCCAGGTAAAAGTGGGGCAGCCGATCTCAACACAGAGATGGACACCAGCCCTGGGGGACAGTAGCTTGCCCGGGGAACATTGAGCTCTGCCCTGTTACATGAGAGAGAAATAAACTTCTATAATTTCGCAATAAGGAGAGCAACAAGATAAAAGCAATTGCCTTGGCAACTGCCCTCTCTGAAGTGCATCTGCCCCCTTTCTCTAAGTGCCCTGATATATTTAGAAACACGTGTGTACTCCCCCATTCTTTATAGGATTGTTGTAAGGACAAAATCCCATGAAAGACTGTGTAATGGAAAATGCTCTGAAACAGCAAATGTGCTGTGCTATTTGGAGGAAGTGAAAGTCTCTCTTTTATTTCCCTCTAAAAAACTTGCTCCTAGCATACTCCCCATCTTGGTAAATGGTGCCTCCATTCCCCTGAGGCTTTAGGCCAACCCCCTGCTGCTTCTTCTCCACTCACACCCAAAGTTGGGAGACTGTGGCAGCATCACCTTCATGGTCTGTCTGAATCTGACCGTGTCCCACCGCCTGCTCTGTGGCGGCCTGGTCCCTCTGCCCCGTGTCCTGTGGCTGCAGGGCTGCTGGCAGGTATCTTTCCTCCTCCCTCAGGTCTTCCAGCAGCAGCCAGAGGGTTCCTTTTGGAGCCTGACTCAGATCGTGCCAGACCTGACCTCCAAACCTTCTGATGCTTGCTGCCTCACTCAGGGGAAGAGCCAAATGCTGCACCAGCCCCAGGAACTGGGTCTCAATCCCATGCCCCCAAGCCCTGGACCCCCTCTCCTGTAGTCTCCATGTGGGGCCCCCTCAGGCTAGCCCCACAGCCCCCCACGTGCTTGGTCACAAGAAGCAACTCCTACCACAGGGCCTTTGCACTCCCTGGGTGCTGTGTGGGTCCCTGCCTGGTCTCCTTCAGTGTCTGTTCAAATGCCCCCTCCCAAGGATTTCCTTGACTGAAATGTTGAAGATGTCAACCTTTCACTCCAGGTACTCTCTACCCCTCTTCTGTGCATATGTGCACGTGTGTGTACAAGTACGTGTGCACGTGTGTACACATTTCTTTCTGTGTAACATGTTTATCACTATGACACACTGTATTTATTTGCTTGTTTATTGTCTGTGCCTGCACCTTTGGGAAGCCAGGTTCATGAGGACAGGTTTTGTCCATTTTAATCACAGGCTTATCTACGAGGCCTAGAGCAGTGTCAGGCACAGAGTCGGCCCTCAGCCAGTACCAGTTAAGTGAATGAGTGTGCACAGGACAGGACGGCGTCTGTGAGTCCGTGGGGTAAGGAGGCTGGCCGGGTGATGCAGGCCAAGGGTCCGAGGGGACAGAGGACAGGGAAGTAGAGCTACAGCCACGCACGATGGCACGAGTACAAGCTGCTGGGGCTTGGTGTCAAGGGGAGCAGGAGGGGAGCGAGAGATGAGCACGTGTACCAGCCTGCGTGGCTGTGAGCAGAGCAGGTGTGGGAGCAGAGCAGGTGTGGGAGCCTCCCAGAGTTAGGGGTACAAGGTCCAGAGCCAGTGGACGGGGCCCATGGGGATGGGGCCAGCGGAGGCGGCATAGCACCCATTAGCAGCACACTGCCCACAAAGGAAACCATGGTGCTGGAAGGGAGGACAGGACAGCAGTGAGATGACAGCTAAGCAGCAAAGGGCTGAGGGCTCTTTGAGACACGCTGGGCTGCGATGGGAGGATCTCCAGCCTGGGAATCTGGAGACCCGCGTCTCCTTCCACTTAGCGAGTGCTCCAGCAGGGGTGTGACCTCGCCTCTCTGGACCTGCCATCTCTCCTGTCCTCCAGCCAGGCTGGCATCTCGGAGGGGGCTTAGTGGCCCAGGGACAGGGCAACCCTGGGCACTGGCCTCATTTCACGGTTCTGGGGCGAGGGGCACCTCCGTGCTCTGGAGCAGGCTTCCTCCTGAGGCCCCCTCTCTGGCTTGGCAGCTGACAACACAGTGTCTGCCGCAGATTGCCTTCCCCACTGCTTTTCTCTGAGATGACAGCAGATCACGCTCTCTGAAGCCAGCGGGAGCTTGGGCCGCCTTGCTCCTTCCTCCTCACCTAGAGATGATAGCTCAGGATTGCTAAGGACGGCATCAGGGGCATGCCCTCATTGCTTCCGCATTGCAGGGAGAAGGACAATGCCATGGTGGTTGGGCTTCTGGTCCCGGCTCCGGCCCTAAGCTACCCGTGACACGGCCTGGTGGTCAGACGAGCCTGCCCAGCCTGGGGACCGGGGAATGGTCCCTCACTGCCTCCCACTGACCGTCCAGCCTCAGGCATGTCACTGCATCTCCCTGAGCCTCTGTTCTTTCCCGTGGGAGATGGTGGGATGAGTGGTGATGCCTTCCCGGCCAGCATCACGCCAAGTTCCCTGTGGGGAGAATGGGATTGGCAGGTGCTAAACACTGTGTACCCTTAAGGGACTTTGCTGTTACTAGTTCTTCCCTCCTCCACCTAGAATCCCAGCCCAGAATCCCAGGGTCCACCAGAATTACTGAAGGATGGTAAGGCTAATGTGTCCCCCACGGTCCTGTGGTCATCTTCTGCCTTCATGGCCTCCACTGCAGCCTTTGTTGGTGATGAGATGTGACTTTTCAGGTACATTGAAAGGAATAATTTGGAAAACAATTTATATTGGTTAAAATTCTTTCTTCCCAGTTATTCTACTTTTACAGACCCTTCAGATTCATTCTTTGTCACCATAGCAACCCACGTCCTCCGAAAAAAGGAGAGCCAAGTAGGGGAGCCCGCAGAGGCAGCCACATGGGAGACGTGGACCCTCTGTGTGCTGTTCTGGCAATCTCCTGAGTGCTTCATCCCCTGGTGACATCAGAACCTTCTCACGAGCCTTGGGGTGCCCTTGACACCAAGGACATCAGTGACATTCACGCACATCCTTTTGTATAATCTCATAGCTACAAATGGGATAAATACCAAAAATCATATAACATCTATAGGTCAAAAGGTGGCCAGGGACATGCCTGGGCATCATCTGCAAAGTAAAAATGGTTTCATCTTGCACCTCCTTCTGCAAATAAGGAAATATAGCACCTGATGGGCCTCTTTACATTCTTGTTGGAGCACCAGCCATGTGTAGGATGGTACTTTGATGCATGGACTGAGTGACATGAGTGGGGACAGAGCACAAAAGGGGTTCTGTGGCAGGTCCAGGCATGGGTGCAAGGAGCTGTGCCTCATGAGTCATAGGACCCACAGCCCCAGTACTGTTGGGTATCATGATGGGAAGAGAGGCCACCTGCATCCCATGGCATGCTCCAGGGGGCAGAGCACCAGATTTTAGTCAAAGGCCACCATGTCATCTACACTAGAGAATCCTATGTCTTTTAAAAGCTCCAGCATGTCACTGGTTCTTGGCAAAGACAGAATGATGACCCGGACACACCATGTGACTGTGTGGATGGAACCGCCCATCTTGAGCTGGATACAGTCACAACCACTGAGTCAATAATAAGCTGGTCAAAAGGAGCATCAATGTCTTAGGAGATGGAAGTAATGCATCCCAGACATGCATCCCAAGCAGGAGCAGCACCAGAGAGCTCAAGCAGGTGGTGTAGACTGCCATGGTGCTGCTGCTGTCACACCCCTCTCATGTGCACACCTGCATCAGGGATGCTGTATGGCCAGCAGAAGGGGAGGGGAAAAAATCTGAGCTTGGTATGAATGAGCCCATTGTTATGTAGGTACAAGACCAACATGGACCATGGTCCCACCCAGCAGTTACCTTGAAGGACAATAACAAGAGACATCTCTGACAATGAGCAGAGCTTTGGGCAGCACCTCTTATCACTCATTACCAGCTGGGGTTGGGTGGTCACTGAGGATGAGGGGAATCTAGAATGGACAGCAGGGGAGGGGCATGAATATCCGCTGTGGCCCTGATTCCAACCCCCATGGCAGGCAGGGGCTGTGGCCCATCCCACTAACCTCCTTCTTCCAAATTGCCCCTTGAAACAACAGGCAAGCTGAGTCCCTGGAGCTGCTGAGTAAAGCTGGGGAGTGCAAGAATGGACCGTGGTAGACAGGAGAGTTGCCACACACGTTCCCTCTACAGAATGAGGGACATGCTGCTTGGCCATGGGGAGTGTGGCTGTCAGCTCTGTGCCAGGCCACTCCTTCCAGTGACTAAGAGGGACAGGCCGTGTAGTCCTGGACATTGCAGCCCACCTTGGAGCAACTTTATGGATGATTCTTGCCCAAGCGTCCAACATCCAGTGGCTCTGAACCAAGGATGATTGTGCACAGTCCCCCTGCTGGGACATTTGGCAATTCTGGAGACATGTTTTGTTATCCTAACTTCGGGAGGTGCCACCAGCATCGAGTGAGTGAAGGCCAGTGATGCTGCCAAAGGCAGGGGACTGCCCCCCGCAGCAAAGAATGATCTGACCTCAGATGTTACTAGTGCCGAGGTAGACGGAGCTTCATTTTGTCTGCCTCTTAATTCAAATTCTTCCTGCCCCTTCCTTTCATAGGTATTGGTCCCAAATAAATATCTTGGATCTCAAACTCAGCCTCAGCATCTGCTTCCAGAGGAGCCAAACGGATATCAGGATATCTCCATTTCCTACCACAGAGCCTGGCATTGTGAGTTCTCAATAAAAATCATGAATGCATGGGGATAATCTAGATTAAACATCAGACCCCACAGCATGTCCACAGAGTGCTAATCAGGAGATCAACCAGGAGCCAGTCTGGTTTTCATTTTCCATGAAAGGCATCTCCTGAGAACATGAATCATGAAAATCATGATCCTCAGGTCAGGGATGTTCAGCTCTAATGCTCATTTCAAGCATTGACAAGCATCTCTGCTCAGGAAACTCAGCACACGCACTGCCTCCTTCATGGGTGGAGCCTTGCATGCGGGCTTCTCCATCCCTGCCAATAATAAGGGTTTCTTCTCCTATGGTCCCAATATCACAAACACCTACCTTCATTAATACCTTGTCACATCACAATTTGTGTTTATGCATCTATCACCAAATCGAACTGTAACATTGTATAAGCCCGAGATCATATTTTCATATTTTTATCTCTAGCATGGGACCTTGCACACAGTAGATTCTCAACTCATATTTTTTTTTATTTAAGGATTTTATTTATTTATTCATGAGAGACACACAGAGAGAGAAAGGCAGAGACATAGGCAGAAGGAGAAGCAGGTTCCATGCAGGGAGCGTGATGCGGGACTCGATCCCAGGACTCCAGGATCATGCCCTGGGCCAAAGGCAGGCGCTCAACCACTGAGCCACCCAGGCTTCCCTCAACTCATATTTTTAAGTGACAAAAAAAATACATGAAATTAGAATCCTTTCATTGATTGTATCTATCAAGAGAGGGACCAAGAGAAGGATAAACGCAAAGTTGGAGCACCAGGAGAATGGAGTTTGGTGTTTACTAGATTTAACATGGGGCAGTTAATGCTTTCTTTCTTTCCTTCCATAGAGGGGGAGACAAAGTTGGGGCAGTGGTCACTAATTCTTTTCTCTTGGAGAAATTGGGCAGTTTGTATCACCCAGAGCCAGCCCTGTTCTGAGAGTATTAGCAATGCAAAGCATCCATTGCTAAAATCATGCGAGACGGAACCCAGTCCCTGTGATTGCTTCAGAATCTGGACAGGTGGACAGGTGGTTTGCAAAGCCTCTGTTTTAACAGAGGGAGGAAGGGGAGTGTAGAGTTTTTATTTTTTATTTTTAAACAAAATAAATGGTTTCGGACCTGTCAGATCTGTGTGGGAAAGCGGCGGGGCGGGGGGGGGGGGGAACAAAGAGAGAGACAGAGACCGAGACAGAGACAGAGACAGAGACACACACACACACAGACCCAAGGCCTTCTCTAACCCCAACCCAGCCCAGACCTTTCTAGACTCTTCTAATCAAATATACCTTGCAAGCGGAATTCATTAAGATCAGAATAAGCGCAGTGGAGGAGACACAAGTGAGCTTAAGACTTCCCAGAGTGGGGATCCCTGGGTGGCGCAGCGGTTTAGCGCCTGCCTTTGGCCCAGGGCGCGATCCTGGAGACCCGGGATCGAATCCCACGTCAGGCTCCCGGTGCATGGAGCCTGCTTCTCCCTCTGCCTCTCTCTCTCTCTCTCTCTCTCTCTCTGTGACTATCATAAATAAATAAAAATTTAAAAAAAAATTAAAAAAAAAAAAAAAAAAAAAAAAGACTTCCCAGAGTGAAGGGCAAGGTTGAGATTTTGCTCTATTCCTTTAAAGGAAGAATGACCAGGAGACCATCTCCTTAATAGGGTCCCCGATGCCCTAATTTTCTGTCCCAGCCTTTGCTGGCTTGTTGCATGTCTGCACAGCTTGGTAATACATGCCAGACATGCCCTGCGAAGTACACGCGGTGGACTCAGCAGAGATCTCCCACTTGCCTGGCTTTACCTCCCCTGGGTCTGTATCACGACTATGAAGGCCATTTCTACATGTCAGGCTGATCTCCCCCACTCTCTGTACCATCTCAGGAGTCACATCCCTCCTCATCTGCCTTGACCATTCCCCTGGGGTGCCCCAGGATAAGATGCTAATCATTTACCTAGGACCCACAGAATGCTAGGCACCTTCAGGGCAAATAGCTCCTGCTTCCTGTTGACAGAAAGCCCCAAAGAGCAGCATCTTTCTCCTGCTGCCAGGTGAGGAGCCTAAGTCTCCCAGAAGCCAGTCACCTGGCCCTGCAGGCAAGTTTGTGAGGTAGCGGCTCAAACACACTCCATGCCAACGTCCCACAAAGCCAACATTATATGTTCTCATTCATTTGGGGAATATAAATAATAGTGAAAGGGAATATAAGGGAAAGGAGAAGAAATGTGTGGGAAATATCAGAAAGGGAGACAGAACATAAAGACTCCTAACTCTGGGAAATGAACTAGGGGTGGTGGAAGGGAAGGAGGGCGGGGGGTGGGGGTGAATGGGTGACGGGCACTGAGGGGGACACTTGACGGGATGAGCACTGGGTGTTTTTCTGTATGTTGATAAATTGAACACCAATAAAAAATAAATTTATTATTTAAAAAAAAAAGCCAAAGGTGATCTGAAAAAGGAAAGAAATTAAAACCATGCTGGCCAAGGAATCACCATAAGAACTCAAGAGGTTTTGCTTGAAGGAGAGAAGACTCAGGAGCACACAAATATCCAAAGGGTTTCTGGGTGCGACAAAGTTGGAAGTTGTGCTCTAGGCCCAGGACCCATAAGGAGGGCACGGGGACACAGGAGACAGAGTGCAGGTCATTATGAAAGAGGACTTTCTTTTCTTTTCTTTTCTTTTCTTTTCTTCTTTTCTTTTCTTTTCTTTCTTTCTTTTTTTCTTTCTTCTTTCTTTTTTTCTTTTTAGAGGACTTTCTTAGAGAATGTGCAGAACAGGTGGTCAGAGAAGCAGAGACAACCCTGGCGGGATATGTGCCAGCTACAACCGGCTGTGCAGATGTAGTTCAGCCACCTGCTCCGGGCTCCATTCTGGGTGCTTTCCGGTCCTCAAATCCAGCCTATCACCTGTTTTCATAAATAAATGTTCATTGGAACATAGCCACGTCCACTCCTTTACATATACAGTCCACGGCTCTTTCTCACTACATGGCAGGGTTGGGTAGCTGTGCTTGTGACAAAGATCCGATGGCCCACAGAGCCCTGCCCAGAAAAAGTTTGCCAGCCCTCACTGTAACTCACTTCTCCGGGAATCTGTTGCCTCTGCCAGTTTCCGGAGGAGAAAACTGAGTAGAGCTGTTGAATTGGAAAAAGGATTCCCCTGAAAATGATTGAAATCTTTTTTTTTTTTTTTCAAAGAGAACCTGAGATGGGTGATTATTCTTGTTCCCTTTAATTCAATTCCTTTCCTGTTTCTTCTTATTAAACCCTGAGCCGGCAGGTCGGCCTTGCCTCTTCAGATGTTTGCACAGATACACGACTACACGAAACTTCCTATTTCCTAGGGATTGGACACGGATATTGTGGTAATTTGAAAAATATAAAATAAAAAGAATCCTGGGAAATTTAGCTCTAGAGGAAAGAGAAAGCCGGAGATCCAGGCAGTGAAGCCTGGGAAATCTAACTGGATAGAAAGAAAAGAGTCGATTTGATGAGGCTTGTGGCTTGAATGTACCTTGAAGGTGTAGACTCATCCGGTCCACGCTGGTGCCTAACACAAGACTTGCCAAACCCTCGATGTTATAGGTTGAATTGTGTTCCCATAAACACATTCCCATTGTCTTGCTATCCTAACCCCTCCCCTGTGTAATGGGATGGGCCTTATCCAGAAATGAGGTCTTGGTAAATATCATTGAATTAAGGTGGATTGGGACACCTGAGTGGCTCAGGGGTTGAGCCTGTGGCTCAGGTCGTGATCCTGGGGTCCTGGGGTCAAGTTCCTCATTGGGCTCCCCGTATGGAGCCTGCTTCTCCCTCTACCTATGTCTCTGCCTCTCTCTGTGTGTCTCTCATGAATAAGTAAATAAAATATTTCTAAAAAATTGATAGTGGATTAAGGTGGGCTTCAATCCAGTGACTCGACTCTCCTAAAATGAGGGGAATTTGGACAGAGGCCTTGTGAAGAGACAGAGGGACCCACAGGGTGACAGCCATGTAAAGAAGGAGGTGCATAGCCGTGTGAGGCATTAGCAGATCAAAGACTGTAGGGATTGCCAATAACCCACCAGAAGCTAGGGAGGAGCAAGGAAGACTCCTTCAGAGGGAGTAGGGCTCTGCTACACCTTGATTTTAGACTTCTAGCCTCCATAAGTGTGAGAGTATATTTCTGCTATATATATATAAGCTGCTCGCTTTGCAGTACTTTATTAGGGTGGTGATTAATAAATGTTTGCATTTATTAAATGAGTGGATGAATGCAAACACCAAATCCACAGAGGTTCAGAGGCTGGGGTGTGGGCGAAGCCAATGGGTGACCTGAGACAAAGCAGAGGCAGTCATCTGTGGAGGAGACAAATCCCGAGTGGTTGCGGAGAATGACATGAGCTCACCTGACCCTTGTCTTGCTCAGAGTCCCACTTGTAATTGTGCCAGAAGGGTAGCTGCGAGGCAGAGAATGAGAGAATGCAGAGTTAGCCCAGATGGGGCCAAACCACAGACACCACGCTCTGAGGCTGCCGGGGAGAGAGGGTGCCTTGCTTCAGGACTGGTGAGCCAGAACCACCATGGAGGCACATAGGGTAATTGTTGCTGGGAGCAACAGAGATCATTGTTGATGGCCTCGGTGTCACAGGTAAGGGTGAGTAAACAGGACTCGGGGACAGACAGACCGTATAATCTTCCCACAAAAGGCTCAAGGGGCACACAAGCCAGGCCCAGCATTGGACAAGGCTGGTTGAGGCCATGTGCATCTTATTCATTGGGAGAAGATCAGATCCAGGGAAAAGTCGTCAGGCACATGATGGGAGAGGGGAGTACAGGGTCAGGAGATGGGAGACGGGCATGAAGTGAAACTCAAGAATGAGGAAACAGCCCCCACACTTGGCCTTGAGCAAAATAGGATTGACCTGAGCAGCAGACACGGAGGGGCAGTAACATGCCAGTTCCAGTGCCTGGCAGGCTTCACCTCCCTTCACTCCCATGCTTCAGGGAGAAGAAATCACCACCCCAACTCCCAAGGGTGTGTGCCCTGGAAATGATGCAGCAGGGACTTTAAATTGCTTTGATCTAATGTGGAGGCCCATGCCAAGTCTGCTGTATCCCATGCTCCTCTCAGGTCAGAGGCTAAGTCACCTCTCTCCCAAACTCTCTAGAAAATCCAGAGAGACCCGAGGACACATCATTTATTGCCTGCTTAGGGAGGCTTTTGGATGTCTTCCCCCAATCCCCACTTCCCCACCGTGGAATTTTATTGTCAAAGGTAGGCTTCGTATTTGTTTCTGGTCCATATGTATATCTGTGCTTTATTCACAAAAAAGAGTAAGATAATTTATTTTCTTTCTCCAAGAACCACTTTTCCCTCTACCTCTACTCTGTGTTGAGCGTGCATGGATTGGAAGGTCTGGAATCTGTCTTCCCATGTAACGCTGATTGGTCTGGGTGACCTTTTACATTAGAACAGGCTTATTTGATGAGATGGAGAGGCTCTCGTTGACCTGGCTGAAACCTTCCATGAATTAACTGGGTCATGGCATGCAAACAGAAGCAGCTGCTCTGCTGGGAGTAGGTGATTGTGAATACCAGATTTGTCAGGGATGCGTGCGTGCTCGTCTCTCATCGCATCTTCCCAACAAGGCTAGGAGGTGAATATAGCCACTCTCCTTACAAAATGACAGCACTGAGGTCACATTGTAAGCCCGAGGTCCCTCAGCCAGTGAAGCAGAAAGCCATGACTTACGGTGTCTTTGTTTTGCAAAGTAGAGCTGAAAATAAAGGCCATCTCCAGGGCCATCAAGTGACCTTGTATGGGGTGGAAGGGGGTCTTAACAGCTGCCTTAAGAGACTTAACTCTAGGAAACACACTGAGGGTCACTGGAGGGAAGGTGAGGGTAGATGGAGCAACTGGGTGATGGGCATGAAGGAGGACACATGATACAATGAGCACTGGATGTTCTATGCAACTGTTGAATCGCTGAACTCTACCTCTGAAACTAATAATATGCTATATGCTAATTAATAAAATTTAAATAAAATAAAATAAAACAAAAACAAACACAGAAACAAAACCCTTGTGCGCCAGGGCCCTGGCCACAGCTAAGCATCCAGACAAATCATCTGAACCAAGCTGGGGCCCTCACATCCCTGGCTAGGGAACTTGCACCTTGAAGGGAACCAGTCAGGCCCTGAGACAGGCTGACCAGAGTCACTCTAAGGAGCCGGGACAGCCGAGCTTTCCAGGCTGGTCATGTGCCTGTCTCCTCCCAGATCTGTCCCTCTGCTCTGTATGCAGGGGACTGGGCTTTAAGCCTCCCATGCCAGCTGCCTCTGGGAAACACCAGCAGAAGGCTGGTGGGCGAGAGAAAGGGGAGGATCGGGTATTTCTTGCACCTTCCTATTTCTGCTGTGTCTTTGGCAGTGGCCTCATCTCTTGTGTGGGCATTTTGAGGGCCTCTCACCCTGTTGTCCCTGCATCTGATGATACAGCCCCCATCAGGGTCCCCACCTCCAATGTGGAGAATCACCACCTCCCCCTGTTTTCTACCCGGCAGAAGAGAGGTAGGCTTTTCACTATTATTAGTCTAGGTGGATTCATTGCCCTCTGGATTCTCCACTGTTCTACCCCTGGTGGAACCAATTCCCTGCATTAAATACTGAAGTAGATTGCTATCTACGATTCTTTACTCTCAATACTCTGGCTCCCAAATGGTGGGTTTCTCCAAACCAAGCGTAACCGAACCTAACACGAGATCGTCCACCCGATGCGCACTAAGCCAATAAAAAGCTGACACTGGGCTTTTGCTGTGAAGAAAGACAGGCTATTTACTGGTGTGGTGCCACCCAGGAGCACAGGTAGCTAATGCTCTAAGTTCTGAACTCTCCGATGGCTTGCAAGTGAGGATTTTTAAGGGCAAAATTCAGAGGTAGAAGGTTGGGGGTTGTAGGTTTTTCTGATTGGTCAGGGATTGGGTAAACTTCAAGACTGATTTGTCTTTCTGGTGCCTGTCCTTCTGGTTTTATCAAGATTTTGGTCAGGTGGTCTTTCCCTTCCCTGGCCCAGGTCTGCAAAACATCTCAGCAATGTGTGTAGTGATATTATCTTTGTTAGCAAGAGCAGAGGCCACACACTTTGTGACTATGATGTCTGGGCAGGCTGTTTCATTTCTCGCTCCCTGGGCTATATTTATACCATCTTATCCTGAATTCCCTCCTGGGGTTTTCCCCCAATAGTCTTTAATTCTGGACGATGTGCCTTTCTGCAGACTTAACTCTGTGGATGGCTTTACAAACAGTTCTCTGGTTCTTGCTGGACACCAACTGGGTGTGCTATGATCTGCCTCTAACTGCCCAGAGATACTGCAGATCCCACAGGTGAAGGCTCAACCCTATAACACTGCCCCTCACTTCACACGCCAACTATAATCAGTGGAGCCCCTGGGGTTCCCACAACTTCTGTCCAACTTGGCTAGAAATGAGCTTTTTCTACCACCCATCCTCAGTCTCAGTAATTTGCTGGAATGGCTCACAGAACTCAGGAAACAGTTACTGACCAGTTTCTTATAGAGGATGTAATACCCATACATAGGAACAGTCAGGGGAAGAGGTACACAGGGCGAGGTCTAGACGAGTCTAGAGCACAGGAGTTTCTGTTCCTGTGGAGAGGAGCTGTGCCATCGCAGAGGGATTTTGAAGCTCTATGTTGGTAACCAGAGTCAGAAACCAAATATATATATTTCTTATTATGCCATGATACCCCGTCTTATAAAGATCTAGAATGGTTCTACCAGTTGAATAGAATCAGTCAGGGTCAGTCAGGGTCTGACTGATTCTATCTCAAAGTCCTCCGGCTCCTACTCTCTGTGTCTAATATGTTTACATTTTTTGTTGTTTCTTTGAACTGCCCCAGTATCCTTCTGGTGAACCCCACCCAACATACACACATACAGAGAGAAACACATACACACATTTATTTTTCTAATGAGTTGAGCAGTACTGGTTCTAGATTTTTGTCACCAATAGAACCTTGGCTAATTCAATGTCTGAACCTGAACTATGGTCTGTAAACCATAAAGCAATGTGGGAATACACATCTATCATGAGAGGTGCTTGATGCGTGTTTGAAGAGTATTGAATTGTGCTCATCAGCCCCTGGCTCATACACACACACACACGCACGCGCGCGCGCATGCAGACAACAGAACTGAAGGGTTAATTTATGTTTTATCCTCCCCATTACAGTTCATTCTCTCTTCTCCATTATAGGCTGATTGCATCGCCTCAGGGCTTCATCATGGCTCCATCAAAAACTGAAGACATGCTAGACACACAGAGTCACTATGCCACTCAGCTTTAGAAGGACATGTGTAGGCTCTTTCCAGGAATGATATGGAAATAAATGTTCAGGATTTTTAGCAGTAAAAAATCTTTGGATCTGGTCCAGAAGAGAATGAGAAATCCCCCTGGAGGAGAAAGAAAGAGAGAATTATTAGGGATTTCCAAGGGGGAAAGACTCTTGAGGTCTGCTTGCCCAGAGCTCCCCAGAGAGGCAGTTGAGACAGGATGTCAAGGAGGCTGTTCATGCTGTGTCTTGGTACTGTCTTCAAATCCAGGAACATCTTATATAAAACTAGGGGGAAGAGGATGGACAAGATAACCTGCTTTTCAAAAAATGTTCTTCTTTATTAAAGATTTTATTTATTTATTTGAGAGAGAGAGAGAACATGAGAGAGAGTGAGCACAAGCAGGGGGAAAGGGGAAAAGGAGGAGCAGACTCTCCACTGAGCAGAGAGCCTGATGCAGGGCTCTATCCCAGGACCCTGAGATCATGACCTGAGCCAAAGGAAGATGCTTAACCAACTGAGCCACCTGATAACCTGCTCTTCAAGGTTCCTGGTGCTTGCCTGTATCTCCAAGGGCCTCAGAAGCCTAGGCCTGGAGCTCTCTGAAGGCACAGGACTCTGATTTCATACACGAAGAGACTGAGACTCAGGTTTGGGAAGACACCCCAACATCACCAGCCAAGAGGGGCAAAGTTGTACCTCGTACTCTGCCTCTTGACACAGGACCTGTGTCAGCAAGTGTATGAATTCACCATGATGGGATATGATTAAAATAAACCAAACTTTTCATTCAAAACCTTCCTAAGCTGGTAACTATAAGTCATCAAGCCTTTGGAGAGAATTATTTTGGTCAAGATACATTTCTTTCAGCTCCACTGTAAAGGTGAGATATTAGAGAAGGTAGAGTAAGTGCGGGTAGGTGTTCTGTGAGGAGAGGTCAGCTGGTGTCGGACAGGGGAAGGGTGGGGAAGCCTGCAAAGAATCCTGAAGTTTGAGATAGCATGAGAGAGGTTACAGTGGAAACAAACCAACAAAGGATCCTGACCTCCTGGGCCTCGTTCCAGCTTGACCACTGAGCAGCCATGCCTTTCTGGAAAGTCATCCTCCTTTGTGAGGGTCAGCTTCCATTCCTGTGCAGTGGAGTTAGAAACCCCCCATGCAGCCTTAGGGTGTAGTGAAATCCCATGGGTAATTAAAGGCCCAGGGAAATATGCAGGGTTGGCACTCTGGGGGTGAAAGGTGGAACAGACCAGAGCTCCATCACCTGCTGCTCCAGCTGGCGGCTCTGGATTCTCTCAATTGCTCTCTGCCTCACCCACCTGCATGCAAGTCCTGCTCCTGCAGGGACTCAGCCTCATGCTGAGCCAGGCACTCTCAGGGTAAGAAGTTAAAGATCAAGCAACAAGCCCAACTCAAGTTTTCAGTTCTTATCCGCCGATCTTTGTGCTGTTCTCAGGTATTCTTAGCCAGCAGGGACGCTCTGACAGGGAATGGCCTCTCCACCCACATCCTCCCACATCCTACAGGGAGTAGAAGGGATGCTGAGACGAAATGCAGCTCACAGTGGAAGGGAAATTCATCTGCGGTTAACCATGGTCCAGCCCAGTCTTGACCTTCACAGGGATAAAGGTTGGGAAATGAAACTGTGTTGTGTGTCATGATGTGTCTTAGATGAAGGGAGAGGTAGCTAGTTCTGTGGGTCCAGCGCATCGCTGCTCTTTGACATGCTTCGTTTCATTTGCTTCTCATAAACGGCTTGCACAGAGGGAGCTCCATTCATAGTTTACAGGTGAGGAAATCAACACAAAAAATGTAATGACCTTAAAAAAAAAAAAAGGCAGCCGGGGTGGCTCAGGGGTTTAGTGCCGCCTTCAGCCCAGGGCCTGATCTTGGAGACCTGGGATCGAGTCCCACATCTGGTTCCCTGTATGGAGCCTGCTTCTCCCTCTGCCTGTGTCTCTGCCTCTCTCTCTCTCTCTCCCTCTCTCTCTCTCTCTCTTTGTGTCTCTCTCATGAATAAATAAATAAAATCCTTTAAAAAAATGTAATGAGTAGCAAAATGGAGACTTGGTGCCTAGGACCACCTGACCTACAAGCGCAAGCACACATTACTGTAAACCATGGATTACATGTGTCCTACAAGGCAGGGGCTGAATTCAGGGCTTTGCATGCACTGTCCCATTTCCCTCTTAAAACAGCTCCATCAGATAGGCCATGACCACCCCGACATAACTACGAGCAAACTGCAGCTCTCTGAGGTGGCATCACTGAGCCAATTTCACGCAGCCAATCTTAATGCTGGATCCTGAGGCTTAGATGTGAGGGTACACTGGCCCCTTTGTCCAGTTCCAGCTGGTCTCTACCCTGGGGGGTAGAGAGACAGCATGGGGTCAGGTGATCAGAACTCTCAAATTCAATATGGTTTTCTTTCCTACGGAGAGCAGTGCAGATGCTGACCTAATGCTGGATGCTTCCCATCCAGCCCAGGCTCTCTGAGGGCTGTGAGCGGTACGGCCGTCCTCTCAGTGGAGACGCCACAGAACCAGGGTCCCATGTTTCTATGACCTCTACAGGCAAAGCCATTCTTTGGGAGAAAACTTCTAAACATCTGTCTGAAGTCACTTTTTATGTATCTGTTCAACAATGTTCTCCTATCAGTAACTGACAGCTTCTTCTTCCTCTTTTTTTTTTACGCCTTCCCAGTGCTTTATTTATATTTATTTTTATTTTTTTATAAATTTATTTTTTATTGGTGTTCAACTTGTCAACATACAGAATAACACCCAGTGCTCATCCAGTCAAGTGCCCAGCTCAGTGCCCGTCACCCAGTCTCCCCCAACGCCACCCCCCACCCACCTCCCCTTCCACCACCCCTAGTTCGTTTCCCAGAGTTAGGAGTCTCTCATGTTCTGTTTCCCTTTCTGATATTTCCCACTCATTAAAAAAAAAAAAAATGACAGCTTCTTCTTAAATATCCAAGATAATAAAGACATTAGAAAAACTCACTGAGACTGAAGTTTCTCAATGACACAAGTATTTTGTGCTTTTGTCCTTTCTTGGGCTTTACTACTTATTGGGCTCAGGCCATGTGTTATAGATTCCTACGTCCTGGCTGTCATCTGACGAAAACACATACTTCTTGAAAATGTACATCAGATCACTGTGTGGTGATGGGAATGGCCTCTAGTTGCACAGTCTGACGGCAGAGCCCCAGGCCCATGTGGCTATGGAGTACTTGAAATGGGGTGAGTACAACTGAGGAACGGGATTTTTAACTCGATTTTCATTAAATTTAAATAGCCACATGTGACTAATGGTGACAGCGTTGGACAGCACGCATCTAGATAATTACTAGGAAAATATCACCCTGTTACTTTTGTATACACTTATTTTATTATAAACATGGAGCGATTTCAGTTTGTTTACCTAGTGGGTTTACCTCTTGGCCCCAGTATTTTCCAGCGTGGGGATTCACAGTTGTGTAAACACTCTGTGCACGAAATGAAGTTCAAGAAAGAGGCCATGTGTTTGCTTATTAGCTTTATGTTGTAAAAACTCCAAGAGTCATAATTAAAAGATTAAACACTCAGAAATGCAAACAGCCTTGCAAGCATCCACTGCCTACCTGCTGCCTAACACCATCGACACCGAAAAAGAAGTGTAGCCATCATGTTGAGTCCGACAGCGTGGCCTGCAGAGACGTGCCTGCCAGACTGTAGGAGTGGCTGGGGTAGGCTCTCAATCTGACCATGTGGCCATCTCCCTTCCAGCAAGTTCTTGTAGCACTTTACTCCTTTTCCCCTTTACTGATAACCGTGCTTTTGGTACGCAGCCCTTCCCTGGTTCAGGAAGTGTGTATTTCTTATTATAATGAAAATGACCTCTCATGAAACACTGGCATCAGAACATCCCTCTCTGGAGTCGCCTCCTGCCTGAATGGGGAATGTCAGGGCCATGCTAGTATTTAAAATACGTGGTTTCCTGACCCAATTCGCAGACATGGGTCAGGATGACTGCAGCAGGCCTGGGACAGCTGTGTTTTTCCAAAGCTCTCCAGGTGATTCTGATTTGCAGCCAGATCTGGGAAATGCTGGCCCAAATCCTCCTTCTTCGACAAAGGCTTTTGCAGCAAGGTCAAATAGAAAGGCCTGTGCCAGCACAGGGGCTGCTGGATGGGTCTGATTATCATAATCAGACTGATATTCTCTTGCATGGCAGGCCGTGTCCCATGCTGGGCATTTAAAATAAACTATCCCTGCATAACCCTTAGGATGCTAGATGCTTCCATTCCCAGGAAGAAGCAGAAGCTTGGAGAAATTGAGAAATGTCCACTCGAACCTCTGAAAGACAAACAGGTGTTATGGACCCAGTCTGTCCCAGGGGCTGTTCTAGGATGTGGAGGTAGAGCAGTGAATAAAACTGTTATCTCTGGGGGATCCCTGGACGGCTCAGCGGTTTGGTGCCTGCCTTCGGCCCCGGGCATGATCCTGGAGTCCTGGGATCGAGTCCCACATCGGGCTCCCTGCATAGAGCCTGCTTCTCTCTCTGCCTCTCTCTCTCTGTGTCTCTCATGAATGAATAAATAAAATCTTTTAAAAAAATGTTAAAAAAAAAACCCTGTTATCTCTGTTCCCAGAGAGTTTGCATTCTAATTGGAGGAGACAGATAATAAAACTATAGACCAATCGGTAGGTCAGATGGCAAAGGGCACGATGAAAGTCCACAAGTCGGGGTATGGGAGATAGACAGCGATGGGGGGCTCTTTGAAGGAAGATACTCAGGGTATCCTCTCTGATAAAGTCACCTTTGGAGCAGAGTCCTGAATAAATTGACCATACTTGCCGTGAAGGATCTGGAGAAAGAGCTGCCGGGGAAGGGGAAAGCAGGTGACAGGGCCCTGGTGCCTGCGAGTACCTAGCTTACAAGCCCACAGGTGATAGATGCCAGAGGCATTCTCTGACTTCAAAGAGAGCTCTTTCTATTGTTTTGGCTTCTGACCACATCTTGCTGGTGTGCTGTGTTAGCAGTTTCATGGCTAAGTGACACTGTACAACTAACTGGTCGATCTTTTTGTCCTCAACTGCAAAAACAAGAGTTTGGCTCTAATGGCAAACACAAAAACAAAACAAAAACTAAAAGGGCAAGTAGAGACTTTTACCGTGTGGGATTGTTTGTTCCAGCACTGTGAGGTTGGCCTTGCTGTTACACCCATTTTACAGGTGAGAAGATGGAGGCCTGGAGAAAGGAATGGGTTCGCCTGAAGTTCCCTAGCTACCACGGGGCAGAGGCAGGGTTTGTATCCAAATCTAAACGATAACCGATACCCCCAGCACATCTCTGCTGTTGTCCCTGAAGGCCCAGAGGTCTAGAGCCCAGGGAAGCCTGTTTGGAGTGTTGTGGGCTGTGAACTATACCTCACAGCTGGGGCTCAGTTGGGTTTAAATACGATATAAGAGGTCCCAACCTCTGTTGAGTGAAAAATCGGCAGAATTCACCATGGCAGGTGCCCTCTTAATATTGGCTTTCAGTTGGAAAAAGAGTTTTTCACTGAGGCAAACGACAGCTGACACATTAGAACATCATAGCTTCAAATTGCAGACTTATTAAAGCCATTAGAATAATTATAATTGAGAATTTATTTAAAAGCCCATAATGACTTTTTAGGCAGCCTTTTGCTTGAGCACTTTCTCCCTTGCCTGTCATCCGCACGTCTCCTTCCTAGACACAATCCTCCAAGACCCCCTGAGGGCCTTTGTTTTCACTTTACTAGCATCCCCAGAGCCAGTCTTAGAAGCATTATGGAAAAATCATGCCGCAGAGAGATAGTGGGCTTCTCTAGGCTGCTTGTCTTGTTTTGATCATATCTTGAATTTCCTGAGCCTTTTCATCCCACCTACAATGCTCCACCTAAGAAGATCCTCCTCCAGGCAGGTGATCACTTCCCCTTCTAGGCTGTTACAGCTTCTACAGGTGACTTTGCGAGAGCTTTTTCCTGTCATGGTTTAACTTCTCTGTTTATACATCCTATCTCCTCTGGGAGGTCACGTCTTACAGATGAATTCCTCCAGCATTCAGTATAGGGCCTGACATGCAGATGGAGCTTAATAAACAACCGCACCATAAATTAGTAGATGAATAAATGAAGGAACAAATGCATGGTGAGCTGTTCCATGGATATATTGCTACCACCGACCCTTCTTAGATGTGAGAACCAAAGTGCATGTGTGGAAGGATGGGTAAGGAAAGAATTGGGCCCAAGGAGCAGCTGAGCTGTGACTATGTCTTGACAAAGGCTCAGTCAGCCCCACAGGGAGTTTGGAAGCCGCAATAGCCCTCAGAGCTCTCAGAGATGGGGTATGGGAACTCAGTCTTTGCACCTCACCAGTGATCAGCCAGTAGGTGCAGGCTTTTCCTGGCAGGAGACGCCACCTTGGGCATGGTGGCCCTCGTCAGCCAGGGCAATCCTCCAAAGAAGGACTGTTGAATTGCAGGCTATGGTTCTCCATGCCGAAGGGTCCAGCTAGGCAAGAAGAGCAGGGACCATGCTGGCCGGGACTACAGACCAATCAAGGGGGTGGGTGCTATGTTGCTGCTACACAACAGGTCGCAGGGCATATGCTTGACTCATTTGGGTCCTTGATTCCTGATATACTTTTCCTTATTTTAACTGTAAATGGAAGCACAGCAGGCTTGATGTAAGCAGAGCATGTGACTCCAACTCAAGACCCTGCAAAGATGAATGTCTGGGTCACCTCAGCAGGTAAGCCATAGAGATGGAGGTGCTGTCTGAGGAAGAAGGGAATCTAGAAGGAGCCATGGAGGAGGGGGATGATGATTGTCTTTTATAGCCCGAGACCAGCTGCCATGGTGGGGACTATAGCACATCGCCCCAAATTTCCACTTGTAAATTTCCCGAGGAAGAGATGCCATTTGAGCCCCTTGGAGATGCCCCCAAGTGTCTGTGAAGAAATGACCTGGACAGTATGAGGAATTGTCTGAGGGGTGAAGGGGGTGCTGTGAAGGGTGGTCAGGTCTCCTGCAAAGGTCTTGTTGCCCCACTGCTGACCTCCTATAGCTCTTGCTGTCTGTCCCTTGTTTGTTGAGTGAATGCACAAGCAGTCTAGGATTTCTGGGACATACTCTTGGAAGTGTTCCTTACCAGGTCACCCCATCTCCACCACATGCCCGGATCAGAGATGAATCTGGTTATTCCATTCTCACTGCAGATGAAGACTCTATCTACCCCAGAGGTCAGGTATCTGTCTGCTTCCAGACAAGCAGGGATCTTCAAGCTCAGGGAGTGAAGCCTGAGGTGTGGCTTTTGTTCCCAGTGCCTTTTAACAAGAAGGCCTCTTGTTTGCCAAGGATTAAGTCTGTGTGTCTAAATACTCAATAAGTGAACTAAAAAATCTGTAAATAAATCTTACCCCCTGACACACATGGTGTTCTTTAAATTGTTTGCATATGTGTTTTCTCTTAAGATTTCCCAGGCAGAGAAAACACCAACTTCCTGCAAGGGAGTGGCTCTTTAATTTGTGTACATGTTAAGAGCCAAACCACTTGGTCTTTTGTGAACCTTGTTTAATGAGGCTTCCAACTTCGGAAACTCTTGGTCTCAAGCACAAAGTTTTGGGCAAGTTGGCACTGGGAGTAACTCACAAAGCCCACACACATGGAAGCTTAAGGAAGAGACTTCCACAAGTCACGTAGCCCCGAGATGATGGTTACACATCCCCTTTTTTGAAAACTGTCTCTTATTTTCAAAGCACTGAGGGAGTTTGACTTTTTACAAGATTGCAAAATGGCTCTTCGTCCCTGGCATCATTCCAGGCACATAGTAGGTGCTCACATAATGACAGATACTCCTTTCCCTCACCTTTTACAGAGTGAAAGGTCCTTTCGAAAGATGAATAATTCATGGTGCTATGAATTTTGGATTTTATCTAAAAGTGAACCTCAGCTGAATAGAGGACTTTGATCATTCATTCATGTATTCATTTACTCAAGAAACTTGCTACGTATAAGGCGCTATGAAAAGCTTTAAGGATAAGATGTGGATTCTGTGAATAAATGAGTGTACATGGATTTATGTACATCCTATAAAACATTACGAGAGCAACCATTAGGATTGTATAATTCAAATCACGATAAGTTTTTTGGGGGGGGTTTGGTTTTTTTGGTGGAACTCAACACATTATAGCATGTGAATGAAAAACCAAAGAAACGGAAACACTTGAGACATTTCAGAGGAAAATTCGGTGATATAACTTACTTTATGAGATATCTAGACTTGGTATCAAGCTCTAGGAATAAAGACAGCACAATGTCTTTGAATGAATACCGGATGGACATTGGAACTGAATGGATAGCCTGAGATCAGAACCTCCATCTATGAAAACAGTATAGCTGTTTGAGGGGAAAGAGTAGATTCCAAGATCATTGTTACCCACATAGGAAAATGTTTTAGCTGAGATGTCCTTGTCCCATAAGGTACAGATATCAACTCCAGGAGGCTTGGAGACTATGAGAGTAAAGGTAAAACTATAGAAATTTTAGAAGATGACACAGAAGAGTTGCTTTATGACCTCAAGCTAGGAATAGACTTATTAAACAAGACACAAAATTTGTGCTATAGTCTTTTGTACAACCCCGTTATCAACCAATATTATGCGAGATCCAGAGATTATGTTAAGGGCTTAGACCTACACTCTCCAATGTAGGTTATGTGAAGTGGACATTTGGAATGTGGCTACTGACCAAATTAAGATGTAATTTAAATATAAAATATATACCAGATTTCAAAAACAGTGTGAAAGAAAAAATGTAAATCATCTTGTTAACAATTTGCTTTATGTGAATGACATGTTGAAATGATACTGTTTAGGATATATTGGTTAAATAAAACATATTGTTCAAATTAAAAAAAAACAAAAACACATACAATGAAGGAAAAATAAACAAAATTGTCTACATTAAACTGAAGAGCTTCAATTTATCAAAAGAAACTATACAGAGGTGTAAAGAGAAGCCAAAACTAGGAAAAATATTTGTGCATATGAAATTGACAACCAATTGCTTTTCTGAATATGCGATAAACTACAAATCAATAAGAACAAACAGCTCAGTAGAATAATAGGCAAAACAGATTCTATTCAATAGAAAAGGCAAAATGAATGAACGATCAATATACAAAAACGAACTCAACCTCTCTAGTCAGCAAGGAGAGATAAAATAAAACCACAATGAGATGTCATTTCACAACCACCAGATTAGTAAAAATTAAAACCTGACAAATGAGGCAAGGAAATGGGGCAATCTCTCCTCCCAGATCGCTATTTGGTGTCATGGATAGAGTTGTAGGTAATGTGTGAGTCTACCCCAGCAATTGCACTTCTGGGTAGATACTGGAGAGTCTTGCAATTGTCACAAGACACCTGTAGAGAGTTGGCCACATCAGCACACATTTTAATAGTGAAATTCGGAAGTGACAGAAATGTCCATTACCAGCAGAAATGGGTTTTTCTCAAGTGTGCTATAATTCTTCCAATGGAAAAGTATACAACAGTGAAAATGAAGGAATTACAGAAAAGTGCAAAAGAATGAACAAATCACTTGGGGGTGCCTCAGTGGCTCAGTCTGTTAAGCATCTGCCTTCAGCTCAGGTCATGATTCCAGGGTCCTGGGATCGAGCCCTGCTTGGGGTTGTCTGCTCAGCAGGTAGCCTGCTTCTCCCTCTCCCTCTCCTCTCTAATCACTCCCACACTCTCTCAAATAAATAAATGAAATATTTTTTTTTTAAGTGAATGAGTCTCTTCACTTAAGTGAAGAGTCATTTCAAGGGGGAAAAGGCAAACCACAGAGAATATGCAGTATGATTCCATTTATATAAAGCTCAAAATCAGGTACAACTACATAATAGCATATTTGGAGGGGAAACAAATGGGCATGGTAAAAGCCTAAAAAAAATAAGTAAACAGTATGGCAATTGCAAAATTTCCAGTAAGGTTCCAACGTGAAAGGGGAGGGAGGGGAGAAGTTTAGAGAAGGTCATGCGGAAGAATGCAAAGTCATGGCGTCACTTACTGGACCAGGTGGCAGCCATACAGGAGCTTATATCTCTGTGGTTCTTTTTATCTGACATACAGCTTATGAATAGTCTTTCCCCCACTCTAGTCTAGTATTCAATATTATCATTAAACAATGAATCATTTAGTTCTACCTGCATGAAGGGAGTGAAGTCAACAGGAAAAAGTTGATGGAAGGCTGACTAGATCTGATTGACCTGGATCTTGAAGGTTGGGTTTTCTCAGGAAGCAGGAAAGAGGGAAAAACAAAATAAGCATCAGCTAAATGCATATTTAGACAAGAAGGTGCAAATGGGATCAGCAGGTTGGTGAGGGTTAAGATCAGTGAGTACGGAATGGATCACAGGGGATGCGAGGTTCTCTGAGGTCCCTCTAAACTTTACAAGAAGGGCATTCTGATCAGTGGGATCTATTAAAAATAGATAAAATCAACCATTTTAACCATCTTTAAGTGCACAGTGCAGAGATGTTCAGCATACTCACACTGTTGTGCAAACATCCCTACGTCCATCTAAAGCCTAAAGGAATTAAGGAATTATTAAGGAATTTCCATTACGTAAGCAATACAATCAGATTTTCTTTTATGGGGAAAACATCATAACTTAAAAACCAGGGAATGTCTATAGGCAGATAGATGACTTTAGGGAGATGACTTTGGGAGGTAAAATGTGACCTAAGTGAGGGAGGGCAGAGTGCGAAGCAGAAGGCGTAGGGGAGGTAGTATGGTCCTGGGCAAAATGCACAGATCTGTGTGGGAGGAAGGCAACGGAGTCCAGGCTAAACCTACCTTTCCTGGTTGGGTTCATACTGGGGTCATTTACGAGAACAGGGTTATAAGAGAAAAAACAGGTTGGTTAGGTTTTTAAAATCAGCTGTACTCTGTGATTTTCACCCACACACTGTGTGATGTAACACTATCCACATCCCTTACCCCACTCCACATCTTATCTCCACAGCCTTGATGGAGGCAAATCCTATTTCATGATAGAAAGTGTGCAAAAGAAAGGATGGATTCCTCGTAATCTTGGATAGTTTTGCTGGCAGGACAAGTGAATGAGTACATGGCTGAAATCCAGTCCTAAGTGTGAATATGAAGCTTCCAGATGAATGGGAAGTCAGCCAGACCCCAGAGGGCATCCACAGCTTAGAGGTCTGGTATCTGTTTCTCCAGTTATTAGTAACTCCCTATGATCCTACGCTGAACTCAGAGTCTTCCTTAAAGCTGAATGGAGTCCCTCCAGGAGCCCCCACTGCATGACAGAGACCCCTAACATGACACCTGACATCACTATCACCCATCCGTTGATGGAACCTGGGCCCTGAGCAATGGAGTAGAGCTCCCTGCCTCACATGAGGAGTAAAGGACAGAGTGAGGGCTTGAACCCAGCCATCACCCTGCAAAGTGGCAGAAAAGACACTGTGGAATCTGGAACAAAAGTATACAGACCAGGGAGGGTTGGTAAACAACAACAGCCCGTGAGCCAAATCCAACAGGCCACCAGTTAAAAGTGGTTCCTAACATTTTTATTATGGTTAGGGATAAAAATCAAAAGAAGAAAATGTTTTGTGACACATGAAATGAAATTCAAATTTCAATGTCCGTAAATAAAGTTTTGTTGGAACACAGTCTTGTTCTTTCGCTCCTGCATTATTTATGGCGCTTTTATGCTACGGTGGCAAAGGTGAGTAGTTGCAACAGAGGCCAGATGGGCTGCAAAGACCACAATATTTACTTCATGGAGAACACTTGCCAACCCCTGGCATGGACCTTGAGGGCACAGTGCTAGTGTTTTGGGCAGGAGAGGACTCTGGGTCGACAGCAATGGGGGAGGAGGCATTAGTGTAGCACCTGTCACTTGCCTGGGAGCAGCCAGGGTGGTGCAATACCCAAGTTCAGCTCCTCTCCCCTTCCAGCTTCAAATCCAGGCCATGCAAGGGCAAGCCCCACAGCCCTGAAAGATCAGATCCTGTGATGCTTCCAGCCACCTGCAGATGGCTCAGTAGCAGATGTGCTCATCTCTGCACCCCTCAATTCTAGCTGAGGCCACCACACCTTAGCTTTCCCCCAGGTGTGGACTAGGGTCCAGCTCAATTCGCCCACATCTGCCTGCTGCCTGAACAGACCTTTCTACTTATTCATTCTTTCAACAAGCATTAGTTGAATCCATACCATGTGTCAGATGGTAAGGATGCAACAACAAAAAAACAATAATAAATAAAGATAGAAGTGGTCTCTGTCCTAGCAGTGTAAGGAGTCTAATGCATGAGAAGCATTGGTAAATAAGATGCCGAAGGAATGTCCAACTGTAGCTTTGATGGGTGTCATGAAAGGAAGCACAGCATGAAGACCCACAGTCCATAAGGGACCAAGCACAGGACCTAAAGGAGGAGAGGGTATTGCCTCCACAAAGGGAAGAAAAAGTGGTCAGCCAGAGGGAACAGCATTTGCAAAGGCCCCGAGGAGCACCCAGAATTTAAGGAACAAAGAAAAGAAGGACCAAAAGATGACGTGTCTGGAGCTGGGTGATGGAGGAGTGGCAGGGGATGTGGCAGGGACAGGCGGGGGTCCCTGCCAATGGGTCAGCCAGCCAGCCCTGACTCCTTTTCTGACCTTCCCTTCCACTTGACTCCCCTTAGCATGGGCCAGATCCAACTCGAGCAGAGGAGTGGCTGAATTATCACTCATCCACAGCTTGGTTATATTATCCAACCATAAACGTTCAATTAAGGAGACTAAGTGCATGCAAATTGCCTGAGCTGTAATTTAGGGTGACTTGAGAAAGACACTAAGTGGCTTGGACAGTAGCATCACACCTGTGTCAAGTAGCTATGCATGCACCAGATAATTTGAATAGGGTACTTAACACGGCATCTGGGACATCATAAGGGCTCGATATATGCTCCCTATCATTATTATTATTATTGTCATTGTCCTAATCCCATGGATTAGGACAAACACAAATAGTGGTTTGTATTTCCTGGGCAAGAAATGAAATCATTACTCTAAAAGAATCGTTACAGGGGATCTCTGGGTGGCTCAGAGGTTTAGCGCCTGCGTTCGGCCCAGGGCGTTATCCTGGAGTCCCAGGATCGAGTCCCACATTGGGCTCCCTGCATGGAGCCTGCTTCTCCCTCTGCCTGTGTCTCTGCCTCTCTCTCTTTCTCTGTGTCCCTCATGAATAAATAAATAAAATCTTAAAAAAAAAAAGAATCGTTACAATCAGGATACTTTTTGTTGTTGTTTTTAACATTTTCATGACTATTATGGATACATCAGCCTTTCTCTTAACACTTAAAATCTTAAATTTAGGAGATTATTTGAGAAAGATGAGACCACCCAGGCTCTGCTCGCTGCTCCACGGCAGGAGGAAAAGCAGCCGAGGAAAGTATTCTTCTCCGGGGCAGATGCAGGCACAGGTCTGGTCTCCGGAGAGCGTGCTGCAGCCTCCAATGTCGTAGGGCGCCCCCCACTCCCTGGAAGCTGAATGCCAGTGGAGGGGGGACATCTGCTATCAGCCAGGGCTCACGGAGTGCTGAGTCAGCTCGAAGCTGTAAGGTGAGTAATTGCCCTGCAGTTGCTCAGCTCCGACCCACACTTTGGATCAAAGAATAAAGCTCAGAGCTTTCACTCCTGCAGAGGCTTCTGGTCTGATGAATAGCAGGAGTGTCCTCATTTGAACCCTCTTCCCTTCCTCTTCGGGTTCCAGACCTCCCAGCAGCACTGCGCTGGCGGCGGGTCTGGGAGGACCTGCCCTGCCACCTGTGCCTGGGCCTGTCTGGCAGGGTGGGAGCATAGGACCCCCCAGTGCCTGGACCAGGGCATCTCTGGGCACTCCCTCCTGAACAGACCCAGCTCCTTGTTCAAGTCCAGAAGAGAGGAACCATGAGGATAAAGGCAGGGCTTTGGGACCCGACTGCCTGTGTCAAACCCGACTCTGTCACCCTCCAGCTGTGTGATCCTGAGCAAGGGACTGAACCCATCTGTGCCTTATTTTCCTCACCTGTTAAATGGGAGTAATCACCAATTGCCTTCGAAGATGACACAAAAAGATGACAAACACTTAGAATGGTGCCCAGCACACAGTAAGTGCTCAGCAAATACCAGTTCCGCTAGCTAATAATGCTGATGGTCAGGATGGGCCACATGGGGGCTGTGCCCCTGCAGCCACTTAGGGCCCAGCACTTAGCAGAGCCCTGGCTTGGTTTAATGCTCTGCTGTTGCTGTAGTGAAATTCTTAATAGTTTTTTGAGAAGCGCCCTCAGTGTTTCATGTTGCACTGGGCCCCACAAATTATGCAGCCGGTCGTGTGGTGACCATTTACGGAGCCCCTCTGTGCCCGGTACTACCTAGGCACTTTTCAGACACAAACCTGCACACTTCCCTTTGATCTTACCAGCGTGGCATTCTCAGATGTGGAAACAGAGCTCCTAAGTGTCTCTACAAACAGTTCACTCCTGGGGGGTGAGGTGTGGCTTCAGAGGCTAGTAGAGGCCCCCCCCAACCGCCCTTATTCCCCACCCGGCCCTTCCCCATAACAGGGCAGGCTGCTTTTGCCTCCATCTCCCTGATCGGAAGCTGGTCCTAAGAGGTCTCAGGGTGGCCAAGGTAGGTTTGTTAGATTCATCTGCAAAGGAAAAATAACTTATCTGAAATGCTCTCATTAAATTATAAAATGGCTCATAGAGTGGGCTGAGTGGTGCTTGCCAGCAAGACTCTGCTAACATATGTGGGTTTTTTCTGCCCAGTATAATATGGACGTACACACACACACACACACACACACACACACACACACACAATACTTGAATTAGCTGCAGACCCTTGGGAAATTTTACCTAAAATCCCCAATGCATTGCTTCCCTTAAGGCATCCACAGATCTAGCAACTCTGGGCCTTCACTCCCAGCCAGCTCACGGGGCAGGGCTGAGGAGCAGCTGCCCTAATTTTATGTGGGGTGTGAGCCTTCCAGCCAGCCTGGCCTCTCCATGTCCCTGGGTCTGGTCTCAATGCTGGTCCCATTCTTGGGGTCTCTCCGGCTCCCAATACCATCAGCAACCTGGGCCCTGCAAGCTTTGAGCTTTCAAGCTTTTGGTTTCAACCCAGAGAGGACCAGCATTCAACAGAGGACACTGGTCTGGAACCAAAGGAGACAGGGGAGCCTCCCAGCTCGGCCACCACACCAAGAGGCCATACAGAGATAAGACCACAGGCTTCTGAGCCAGACGGGCAAGCTCAAGGTTCATTCCCAGTGTTCCACTGACTCAGCCGGGTGACACAGGGCACGTGAGCTCACTTCTGTTCTTTCGACTGTAACACAGGGACGACAGTGTCACCCCCTTCATTTATGGTCCTGCCACGCCATGCCTGGCACCTTGCAGGCTTTGTCTCCAGCTGTCCTTGTATCTCCATTAGGGGTGATTGCCATGCACCCCTGAAATGGAGGCCAAGGAACCTCCCAGGGAGAGAACCAATAACAGAGGCTAAATTAGGATTTAAACACCCACGGGCCCGTGTAGACACCTGTGACTTTCTGTGGCGCAGGGGTGGGATGGGGGTGGGAGATGATGCAACATGAGGGAAAGGCACATCGCAGGGAGGGGTTTCAGCAGGTCCTCGACGTGTGGGACTCAGCCACAGCCCAAGGTGGAAAGTGAGGGGCACATTACCTGGCCGTACTCTGACCCCATCATGCTGGGGAGAAAAGGAAACGCTGCTTGCTGATCTCATCGCCCAGACTGCTCTGCTGTGGGGTCTCTCGAGTCAGGAGCAACTGAGACGGGGCACATATTGTTCTTTCTCCATCACCTGCGGCTGTGAGGTGAGCAGCAGGTGAGGCAGCAGGTGATAGGGGCAGGAAGCCAGTGGTGGCAAGGACATCAGCCTCCGAGGTTCACTTGGTGATGGCCCAAAAGACGGCCTGGGAGCCCAGCTGACCTCTCAGAGCACCTGCAGTACACCTGGGACTCCGGATCATATACTGTTCACATGCATGTGTATGTGTATGTACACGTGAGTGCAATGCATGTGTATGTGTCTGCACATGTGTGTATGTGTATGTACACGTGTGTGGATGTGTGTCTATGTGTGTATATGTGCATGTGTATATCTATGTGTGTGCATGTATGTGTATTTGTATGTGTATATGCGTGTGTATGTAGCTGAATGTTGTGTATATGCATTTGTGTAGAGGTATAGATATATGCATACATGTACATATTTATATATGATAATATACATATCGTCTTATATGTATATATAGAAATATATGTGCATGTCAGTGAACTGTGTATATGCATATGCCTGTATATATGCTCATACATGTATATATGCATAGAATGTGTATTCCTATGTGTGTATATGTATGTATATCTTATATACCTTGAGCTTTAGGATACAATTATACAATAAATGAAATTAAAAAGACTTTGTAATGGATGAAGGTGGCCAAAAGGTATAATCCTCCAATTATAAAATAAATCAACTCTGGGAATGTAACGTACAGCATGATGAGTATAGTTAACAATATGTATTGTATATTTGAAAGTTGCTCCGAAGTCAATCGGAGAAGGACAAACATTATATGGTCTCATTCATTTGGGGAATATAAAAAATAGTGAAAGAGAATAAAGGGGAAAGGAGAAAAAATCAGTGGGAAATATCAGAAAGGGAGACAGAACACGAGAGACTCCTAACTCTGGGAAACAAACTAGGGGTGGTATAAGGGGAGGAGGGCGGGTGGTGGGGGTGACTGGGTGATGGGCACTGAGGGGGGCACTTGATGGGATGAGCACTGGGTGTTATGCTATATGTTGGAAAATTGAACACCAATAAATAATAAATTTATAAAAAAAAAGTTGCTAAGAGAGTGAATTTTAAAAGCTCTCATCACAAGGAAAAAAAACTTGTAACTATTGCATGGGGATGGATGTTAAGTAAACTGATGGTGGTCATCATTTCTCAATATATATATATTCAACTCATTACACTGTACACCTTAAACTAATACAATGTTATGTGTCAGTTATCTCAATTATAGAAATAAATTAACAAGTAAACAAAATGTAAAGGCCTTTGTATATCTTAACCACTTAATGAGGTGTCCAAGGAGGGGTGAGAAATCTTGAAAGTGGGCCTCATACCCTGCTGTTAAAAAGGCAAGGGATTATCAGGAGAATACAATCAGAACCTTCTCTGAGACCTCATTTTACCCAGCCCCTGAGACCCAGACAGAAGGAGCTACACAGATAATCTCCTGTTTTATTTTTGTATTTCTAGATGACTGCTCGAGTTATGGCTGGAGTTGTTTTGCCGGAAGAGCAGAGGGACCATTCACTTCTGCTCCCCATCTAGGTGTGGGCGTCCCTCTTGCTGACAGGAGAGTGGGGGATGACAAGCTGGCTCAATCCATAGCAGCCTCCCCATGGAAAGGCAAGTGCCGCCTTGGACTCCAGCCCTGGCTCTCTGAGTCCCAGGCCTCTTCTTTTTACTGCTCTCTGGAAGCTTTCGTGAAACAAGAAACCTTTTAAATAGGCAGCAAGTGAAATCATATGGAGGATTTTGTGGCCACTTCTTTAATGCTCATGAAACCTCTAATAGCCAATACAAGGGTAAGAATCGAATATCTGAATATCTTTAGGCAAGAAAGACATTTGGGGGGTCTTGATTTTCTTATTTATCAAAATGGTGGCGGGCACTGAGGTGGGCCCTTGATAGGATGAGCACTGGGTGCTTGAGCTTGGGGACCTGTGTTTGCAGCCCTCACCTCGACTTCATGTCCACCCAGACCTGCCTGTGAGTGTGAGCAGGAGAGAAGATGATGAAGGAGCACAACTTACCTTCAAAAGATTCCGGGAGGCAGAAGGGGTGTGAATGCTGAAAACCCCTTGGTTCCCCCCCTACAGCTCTCTGAGGCTGATCAGAAGCTACAACTACAAAGAATCTTCTAGAACGAGGCTCCCCAGGAATCCTCAGGGAGCTCTCCTCTCAGAGCTCCAGCCACCAACTGCTGGCATTTGGGCAGCTGTCCCAGAGGGAGTTTTCAGATGCCAGGAAAGCCTTCCCAGCAGCAGCCTTTAATTAGGAGTACCATGATTATAGTCACTAGGAGTCAAGATGGCACTCCTCTTTCCTTAAACTTTGCCAATTTAAGCACAACAGCCTTTTCATGGGTAACAAGAGACCATTTTGTACATGCTGAGATGTCCAGGAGGTGGCTCAGGAGAGGGCTGTGGGCTGCAGAGGGAGATCTGTAACTCTAGAGCTGTCATTGCGTGTCTTACCGTACACTGGAAGATCACCAAATTCTTGCATCTATTAAGGGAGGCTGGCAAGTGGAGGGGAGGTGGCCTGGATCCCCTGGTAATTTAGCAACAGCTGCAGGATCAGCATTCCGGCACAGCAGGCAACATGGAGCCCGCCTGAGCCAACATTTGGGGGTCCACATAGTGTTTATTGTAAATTAAAGGTGTGAGCCTACTTGAGACAATGAACCCACTCTGTCCCACAGGCTTCCCTCTCTTCTGAAACCCGTACTGGTGGCACTGATGTGCCTGGAAAGAAAGCACAACACGAACACAAATACCAACCCCTCCCTCTCCTTTCCTTTTATCCTTGGCCCAAACTTGCATAGGGCACTTGCTATGGGCAAGTTGCTGAGAGTCCTGGGGTAAGTGCAACAGGCAGGAAGCAAGCATGTCCTAAATGTCTACTGAGGGGTGGGCACTACACTTGAACACGCACACAGATTCACAGGCTCAAATACTCCTCTGCTTGATTCACAGCCAAAAATAGTTGTGAACTGTTCACAGCAAGAAAGCTAGTTTCTTTGTAGGAGTGTGACCTCCTATAGAAAGCTGATGAGAAGTGAGGAGGGAGGATTAGGGGTGTGTGTGTGTGTGTGTGTGTGTGTGTGTGTGTGTAAGGACCTGGGGCCTCTTGGTGTGGTGCTCATTTCTTCTTTCTTTTCCTCTGTAAACTCTTGGGTACTTTCATTAGACAATTAGCCCTAGTTGATGACCATAAGCATTCATTTAGTGTCTTAGCATGGTGTTGCTGTAAGTTATCCTATCAAATTCTCATTTTTTGAAAAACAAACTGAGATAGATATTCTTATTTTCATTTTTTTAAATAAATTTATTTTTTATTGGTTTTCAATTTGCCAGCATACAGAATAACACCCAGTGCTCATCCCATCAAGTGCCCACCTCAGTGCCCACCACCATTTTGATAAATAAGAAAATCAAGACCCCCCAAATGTCTTTCTTGCCTAAAGATATTCAGAAAGATGCTAAGAAAAGCCAGGAATACTTCAACAAGTATTTACCAAGAATCTACTGTATGGCAGACACATGGAGTCAAGCCCAGGAACTCATGTCACTCCTGCTCTACAAATCTGTCTCTTCCATTCTATTTAGAAAGCTAATTGTGGCTTGAATTATATCAGGTGTTAAGAGATAGAGCCCCGGCACTTGTTCTTTTATGCACTCATTCATTTATCAAAGCATTTATTCATTCATCCCACACTTATTTGTTGAGCGTCTGCTATGTACCAGGCATAGTACTTTTCACTAGGAATTCACTGGTGACCAGAAAGAGACACTGTCCTGGCTCTTATGAAGCTGACCCTGTAGAAGGGTGACAGACATTAATCTATTATCGATAATCGTGGGAGTCAGTTGCTAATTGAGAAGCATGGCTGGAAGGAAAGGGCTTAGAGTCTGATGCCAATCAACCCAACTGGCCAACCTGGATCCAGAGAAGGCTCCCCTGTGAAAGCGAGGTTGTCCTGGGGTCCAAGGTAAGGAAGAGGTAACTGGATGAAGGAAAAGAAGAGCTTCTGGTCTAGAGGGGGCACTAATGCAAAGGGCCGGCGCTGACGGGATAGGCAGCTGCTCAGGGGGGTCACTTCTAAGACACCGCCATTTGCATGTCCACAGGCATCTCAACCTTATCCTGACCCAAGATCATCTCCCCCAAGTCTGCCCCACCTCACTGAGTGAAAGCCCCCCAGTCTCCAAAGCAGAAGGCTGGAGATATCTCAGACTCCTTTCTGCCCTCACATCTGGATTCTATCAATTACCAAGCTCTCTCGACTTTTATCCCTTAGTTCTGAAATCCTACCTCTTCTCTCAGTTCCCTCTACCAAGGCTCTGCTTGAAATTTAACATTTTCATTGGGGAAAAAAATGACTGAAATTATATAATTTGGTCCTTGAACCAGTGTTTACCATGGGCCTATAAGGCGGCAGAGAATGTTCTGAGCCTGAGAGATACTGTGGCGAACAAGTCAGGCATGACCCCTGCTCTTTAAAGACAGTTGAGCAAAAGTCAGACATTTTTCTATTGGCTTTTTGACGGTCTCCCTGCCTCCAGCCTTGTTCCCTTTTCTCCACACTCCGCACTTAGCTAGAACGGCCTGTGTATGGTATGAACCTGACATTGTCCACCCCCTGTTCTCCACAGAGTAAAGTCCAGTAATTGCAACACAGCACCCAGGGCCCCTGCCCTTTCAGATGTGTCACCTGCCACACCCAGATCACATCTGAAAACAGAGACCCACATAACGTACCTTAGAGAGCTAGGTTGCTGAAAGGAATAGTTTAAGGATTATGAACTCTTGGGCAGTGTTTAATGCCTTTCTCATCTCTACTTGCTTTTCATTTCACCATGTGATATGTCATACATTAGACGCTGGGAAGGAATAAAAATACTAAATCGTGTGTGATGTCAAAATAGACCAGTGGAAGATGAACTCTTTGCCAGATCCACTGTTGGGTTTTCCTGCCTTGTGGCAGGAGACAAATTTAACCCTCCCTCTGCCTTAAGGCACTGTGGCTGTCAAATGACTTACGCTAAAGTGGCCCAGAGGCAGTGTTCCCTGCCAGCTCTAATAGCCTTAATGAAAACACTTTATCCCTATCTGCTTTGTGCTAATCTCAGGAAAGGCCTGAGGTCACCTTTTCAAACATCTAGAGCAGCTCTCAAGAGCTACTCCTTTTCAAACTCAGGAACAAATATTGAAGGACCTTATGAGTGTTCCTGTAATTGTTTTACGGTTTTAATTTTCAAATCAGAAGTATTATCCTTAGCTGGGAAATGTTTTTAAAGATAGTTTCAAGTTAATTTTTATTTACTGAGCCTTTTTTTCAAAAAAATACGTACACGCTTGCGCATTTTTCAACCCCGCATCTGCCAGAGAGGAACATAAGGGGCAGAGTGCACTAATGCATGCAAAGAACACAAATTGGAGTTGGACAGATCTGGATTTGAGTCCTGGATGCATCATGTCCCAGCCCCAGCTGTGTGGCCTTGGCAAGTTACCCAACCTCTCTGAGCGTTGCTTTATTCATATAGAAAGGACTCATCATATCTGTCCATGAAGTATGTTTTCCAGACAAAAGGAGACCTAGAGTCACTTGTGAAAGAACTGATTCAAGGCTAATAAGAATCAAAATCATTCTGCTTCTAGATATGATAAACTCATTCCACCATGTAGCCTCAAAATTCTATCAGTACACTCTCTGTGCAACCTTAATCCACCAGTTGAGTTCCCATGAGATGAAGCGCATCACCATGTGGACCCCTGGCCCTTATCAGCTCAGAAACTGGGCATGATAGAAGCCCAGTGGTGTACTCAGGGAAGCAGGAACTTACCTTCCTACGGGTTTTCTCTGCCTCGTGTTTCTAAGATCGTGGACACCACAAGCAATCAGAGCTGAACCAGACTGTCCAACCTCTGCATTTTACAGGTAAAGAAGCTAAGGAATGGGCAGCCCTGGTGGCCCAGGGGTTTAGCGCCGCCTTCAGCCCAGGGTGTGATCCTGGAGACCCGGATTCGAGTCCCACATCGGGCTCTCTGCATGGAGCCTGCTTCTCCCTTTGCCTGTGTCTCTGCCTCTTTCTCTCTCTGTGTCTGCCATAAATAAATAAATAAAATCTTAAAAAAAAAAGAATAAGATAAGGAATGAAGAAGCAAGGTGTCTTACAAGCCCTCTGGCTTCTGCTGTCTCTTACCAGCCAACCATCCAGTACCAGTCAACCAGGAGACTTCATGCTGTTCTTTAGGGCTCTCTGAACACATTGGGAGGCTCAGAGCCTCAAGAAGAAGCAAGCCCAAGACCAGTTCTGGCTCTTTCGAGATATTCAGTCTAGGAGGATAGTGCCCGGGTTCCAGGAGAGTCTGGCCAAGGGCAAGGATGAGGATGTCTGCATCAGTGTTCATCCCAGTGGGTGCACCAGCATTGGAGTCAAAACTGTCAAGATTTTTGCTCTGTCACCAAGACCCAGAGGAGCCCTGGAGATTTTACCCAATCTCCCTGGGCCTCTTTCACCAATTATTCCTAAATTACTGGGTGCTCAGACCACCAATGATCTAATGCTATGAAAGCTGCCTGGACTCTGGCCTGGAGCCGTGTTCTGCTTGTGTGACATGATGGGATGGGGATGATGCCTAGGTCTACAGCATTCCTCTGCCTCTGACAGTTAGATCTCAGTGAAATGCCACTAAAATCACTCTGCTAGGTAGATTTATTTTTTTAATATTTTTTATAGATTTTATTTATTCATGAGAGACAGAGAGAGAGAGTGAGAGAGAGAGAGGGAGAGAGAGAGAGAGAGGCAGAGACACAGGCAGAGGGAGAAGCAGGCTCCATGCAGGGAGCCCCATGTGGGACTCGAATCCAGGTCCCCAGGATCATGCCCTGGGCTGAAGGTGGTGCTAAACCATTGAGCCACCAGGGCTGCCCTAGATTTATTTTTTTAAGATTTTATTTATTTATTCATGAGAGGCACAGAAAGAGAGGTAGAGACATAGGCAGAGGGAGAAGTACCCTCCCCACAGGGAGCCTGTTCTGGGCCTAGATCCCAGGATCCCGGGATAATGATCTGAGCCAAAGGCAGATGCTCAACCACTGGGCCACCCAGGTGCCCTCTGCTAGGTAGATTTAAAGGGGAAAAGCAATAAGAGGGAGTCTGGCAGTGGAAGGACAAAGGTGGGGGAAGATGGAGTAGGAACAAGTGCAAGCAGGGTGACTGGGTGTCTCCATTGGGTGTGATATTTGACTGGTGGTTGGGATTGGACACCTGAGTACCTTACATGCCCCATGGGGTCCTCCATGATCCAGTCTCCTGTTTCTTCTCCACCTCTTGGCCACCGTCCCCTGCCACACACAGCTGTCAGTCACCTGCCTCTACTTGGGGTTCTGCAAACATAAACAGTGTTCTGCACTGGATCCAGAGCTGGAACTATTTCCGTTTTGCATTTCCTTTCTCTTTCCTAATCAAGTAGGATCAGTTATTTAGGATGGTGGAGAAGAGAGATTAGAAGCCATGATGTAGAGCAGGTGTCTTGGCTTTTCGCTGCATCTTTGGGGTAAATCCCCAGCAGTGCAATGGCTGGGTCATAGGGCAGTTCTATTTTTAACTCTTTGAGGAACCTCCACACAGTTTTCCAGAGTGGCTACACCAGTTCACATTCTCACTTAGAGTGCAAGAGGGTTCCCCTTTCTCCACATCCTCTCCAACATTTGTTGTTTTCTGTCACCTGCACTCAGTGTTTATAGCAGTAATGTTCAGAATAGCCAAACTGTGGAAGGAGCCTCGGTGCCGTTGAAAGATGAATGGATAAAGAAGATGTGTTCTATATATACAATGGAATATTACTCAGCCGTTAGAAATGATGAATACCCACTATTTGCTTTGACATGGATGGAACTGGAGGATATTATGCTGAGTGAAGTAAGTCAATTGGAGAAGGACAATCATCATATGGTTTCACTCATATGTGGAATATAAAAAATAGTGAAAGGGATTATAGGGGAAAGGAGAGAAAATAAGTGGGAAAAATTAGAGAGGGTGACAAACCAGGAGAGACACCTAACTCTGGGAAATGAACAAGGGGTAGTGGAAGGGGAGGTGGGCGGGGGGTTGGGGTGACTGGGTGATGGGCACTGAGGGGGGCATTTGACAGGATGAACACTGGGTGTTATGCTATATGTTAGCAAATCGAACTCCAATAAAAAAATACATTAAAAAAAATAAGAAGCCATCATGTAGGAGGCAGCAAAGTGTGTAGGTTAAAAGTGTGGGCTTTGGAATCAGGTCTATGCTAAATTCTCGGCACTGCCACATATTGCCTGTCTTCTGGGGCTGGATTCTCTGACATGGTCTTCCCTCTGTAAAGGGATGATGATTATGTCTATCCTTTGGGACTTTTGTAAGGATTTACATGAAATGACAAATATGGTACTGAGTCCACAGACTGGCACAGTAGGAGCAAACACTCAATGCTCTATACAATGAGCAGAGAGATTCTGGGGGAGTTACTGCCCCATACTTATCCTCAGTTTCCCTCTCTGTAAAATAAGGTGCCCAGATTAATGAGTTCCATGGGCTCTTCCATTGCTGGTTATACACAGATTTATTCTGTTCTCTCCAAATAACATTTTGGACAGCTACTAGAACTGCTATAAGCAATTATATTGGTCAGGGTTCTAGGCTACAGAGTAAAAAAAAAAAAAAGAATCAACTCCAACTAATTTGAACAGTAAAATTTATTAAAGATTTAGCTTTCAACATCTCCAGAGGGTTAGAGAATCAGACTTGGAATCTATGTGTCCAGGAACAATAGCCAAAAGAGATACCCACTTTACCTCAGACCCCAGGAGAGACCTCCACTGGGGGTTCCACTTAACTCCCACAATGCTGGGGAACCAGAGCTAGGAAACCCACCAGGACTGCTCCAGGAGACCCAGACACCCTCATACCCACCACCTGGAAGATCCAATTACCCTGCACAGGGCTGCCACCTCCACTCCCTCACGGCTTCCCCAAATCCTTGCAGACCTTGTGTCAATGCAGAAACCTGGATACAAGAGAATTTAGGGATTGTAGATTCTAATTAGTTTTATTTGAGCTTTCTAGCCTTTATTTTAAAGGCAAGTTTGAAGAGGTTTGGAATAGGTCTTGAGTGAGCCTATCTTTAGTATGTGCCAGGCTTCAATATTGCTGATAAATACAATTTTAGCTTGTTGAACACCTGCTTCATGCCCAACATTTCCATCTACTATCACAGTAAAACCTCCATACCATGTGTGATCAATATTATTACATGCATTTTGCCAATGATAAACTGAAACTCAGAGAAATTAAGTTCTGATTAATATTATGCATCAAAAAGCTGGCATTGTCAGTGTATTAGTCAGGATTTTCCAGAAAAACAGAACCAATAGGAGAACCATATACATATGAAGATATTATGATGGATTATGAATTATGGAGGCTGAGAAGTCCTTTGGTCTGCCATCTACAGGCTACAGGCCCAGGAAAGCCAGTAATGTAGTTCCAGTCTGAGTCCAAAGGCCTGAGAACCAAGAACAGTGATGTTCAAGGACAGGAGAAGACATCCCAACTTAAGAGAGCAAATTTACCCTTCCTCCACCTTTTTGTTCTATTCACGCCCTCAATGGATTAGATGTCACCCACCCACATGGGTGAGGACAATCTTCTATACTCACTCTACCAATTCAAATGCTAAGCTCTTCTAGAACACACTCAGAAAAACACCCAGAAATAATGTCTTCCAGCTGCTTGGGCATCTCTTAACCCAGTCAAGTTGACGTTAAAATTAACGATTGCAAGCAGACTGAACCCACATCTTGATCTCTAAAACCAATTTGCCTGCTGCATTCCACTTTGCTCAGTGCAGGGAAGAATTTCCTTAGAGCTCTTCAGCACAAGAACTTCCTGCTGCTCAAACAGGGAAACCATTCTTGAGAGTAATTGAGCAGAGACTGGACCATGCCCTGGTCTGTCTTGCTGTTTCCAGGATTTCTGTACTCTGTTGAGGAGCTTCTAAGACCCTTGGAGAGCCAGAAATTCTGTAAATCTTTGATCTGTCCATCTAGGTTGCTGCCCATGGAGGGTTAGGAGATGAATTGAAGAGAAAGTTAATTTAATCTGGTGAAGAGTCGGGAAACAGAGCAAGGCTGTTACTAGAAGACCTACGGCAGTCTGAAGACAAGACAAGACTCATTCAAAATCGCCCATGGCAACTCGATCCTTATTAAAGTGGAATATGAAATCGTAATGTGGACGTTGTTGCTATTCATAAAGGATCTTATAAAAATGATTGTAAGGCAAGTCTGCTAGCCCTCTTAAATATAGGAGGCAAGACTGTGGCTCAGTAACATCAGGGATGTTAAGGGGACTTCCTGGGGGCTAATAGATCTAAGGATGTTGGAAGACATGGACATGACTCGTGGACTGACTTTTTTCTTACTACCTAACCCCAGTCATTCAACCCTAAAGCCCAGAGCTTTGGGAAATGGGACAATGCTTACGGTGACAAAAAAGAAATTGACTCCAACCCCCCTCTGTTTGCTTAAGAGCAGATCCAGAAGCTCTTCCCAAAGGATCTGCACAGCTGACTTGTGACTTGTGACAGTCCTAACCATAGGCAGGCGTAATCCTGGCCTCTCCACAGCCTCAGCCTGTTATGCCTACATCAGAAGTGAGCCTATGGCACCAGCCCAGGTGAGCTTTCCCAGCTGATGTGGCCAGGACTCTATCTAAAATCCTAATTGGGATCTAAATCACCCACTGGGACAGGTGCTCTGGCTAGACCTCAAGCTCCTGCCAGGTGACTCATCTCCTGCCACAGTTCCCTTTGTTTTGTCCTCACACAGTAACACATTTATTTGTCCTTGTCTGGCCCTCTGGACCCTCATGAATAGTCCAGATTCATCCTTTCATGTGACAGCTCTTCAAAATTTTAAAAAGGTTCCTGAACATTTTGCCTGGTAGTCTCTAGGGCTGTAGGTTGGCCTCTTTGGGATGGGCTCCAGATGTCCAGCATAGCTCTGGGCACCACCTTGGTGCTCCAGCTGAGGTCTGGACACCAGGGACTCCATGTATACTTCCCACAAGGCCACCCATGGGGCCTGAGGGTTTTGGAAAATGCTTCACAAGGCAGCACCTTGCTGAACTCCCTACCATCTCAACCTCCAGACCTTCTGTCATGGGATAGAACATAAAGAGGCAGTCTGCTGGAGAATCTAGCTGAGAATGAGGGTATTGAGCCTTTGAATTCAGGTAGGTCAAGCACAAAAGAAATTCAGCTTGGTAGTGGAGAGGATCCCAAAGTCCTATAATCTGAGCAACTGAAAAATCCTATTGTTGTCAGAGGAAATGTGCCAAGGACTTGGGAAGGAGGAGAAAACAAACTGTTCTGGCCCATCCTTGCCTCTGAGATAGAAAGAGCCACCAACTACCTTCCCTGCTTTCCCAGCTAACTTACTCTGTATATGGGTCACCTCAGCCATAGACACTGAAATAGCTTGTGATATAGCTTCTTCCCCGTATGGCACCAACTCCTAATAAACACGCACATGCACACACACACACACACACACATTGCACATTGTAACTTTAACAGTCTACCACCCTAGGGATATAATTCTCAATAAAAAGGAGAAAAGTTATAACATGTGCTACAACGTGGATAAGCTTCAAAACATCATGCAGGAACGCCTGTGTGGCTCAGTCTGGAGAGCTTGCAGGGCTTGATTTCAGAGTCATGAGTTTGAGCCCCATGTTGAGTGTAGTGATTACTTAAAAATAAAACCTTTTGCACTACTATAAAAGGTAGTGGTATTTACACCAAAGATACAAATGTAGTGAGGCGCACCTACACCCCAATGTTCACAGCAGCAACGTCCACAATAGCCAAACCTTGGAAGGAGCTGAGATGTCCATGGAGAGATGAATGGATAAAGAAGGTGTGGTATATACATATATATACAATGGAATATTACTCAACCATCTGAAAGGACGAATACTTACCATTTAAATCAATGTGGATGGAACTGGATGATATTATGCTGAGTGAAACAAGTCAGAGAAAGATAATTATCATTTGATTTCATCCCCATATGGAATATAAGAAATAGTGCAGAGGATCATAGGGGAAGGGAAGGAAAACTGAAGGGGAAGTCATCAGAGAAGGAGACAAACCATGAGAGACTTAACTATAGGAAACCAACTGAAGGTTGCTGAAGGGAAAGTGGGTGGGTGGATGGGGTAACTGGGTGATGGGCCTTAAGGAGGACATGTGATGTGATGAGCACTGAATGTAATATGCAACTGATAAATTATCGAACACTACATCTGAAACTAATGATGTACTATATCTTGGCTAATTGAATTTAAATTTAAAAAAGAATTTTAAATAAAATCTTAAAAAAAAAACCCAGATCATGCTAAGCGAAAGAGGTCAAACATAAAAGACCACGTAGTGTATGATTCCATTCCTATGAAATGTCCAGGAAAGGGAAGTCTACAGATACAGGAAGTCAGTGTTTACCTAAGGTGGAGATAGGGTGGGGAGTGACTGCTAATGGCCATGTAGTTTGTTTTTGAGATGCTGAGAATGTTCTCAATGATGGTTGCACAATTCTGTGAATATACTACCTCCCCCAAAAAATCTCTCAATAATATGCTTAAATCAGAAGAATTACATGGCATGCAAATTATACCTGAAAAAATCTATTTTAAAAATGGAATGGACCCCAAACCTATTCACACATTAAATATCTGTGAGAGTGGTCTTGTGAATTTACCTGATGTGTTTCTCCCTGAGGAAGAACATGGAGGAGGGACCCTATCTTCTGGCTTTGCCCTGATCCTTCATGATACAGCAGCTCATCCCTCCCAGGAGCCTCGGCTCATCATGAGTATTTGGAAAAAGTGCCCCCACCAGGGATCTGCCATTCCTGGTGACCCAGCTGAGCTTCCTGTGGCCCAGGAATCCCTAAAGCTGTATCTGATTCCTGAGTGTGTGTGTGTGTGTGTGTGTGTGTGTGTGTGTGTGTGTGTGCAGGGCCTTTTCCCCAGCAAAGGGCCTTCAGCTCTCACCAGATTCCCGAAGCGGGGTCTGGGGCCCATGGACTCTAAGAAAAGTGAGTTTCAAACAAATATTCTGAAAGCACTCTACGAATTGGAGAGTCTAGGGATGTAGTGTTCTCCAAATTGACTTAAGTCTCTAAAATCTACACCTTTTCTTTCACCTAGTTGATAGATGGTTCTTACTTTTCCTCTGATAAGGAAATGTTTGTAGGGGAAGGTGTTGGGGCCCTGGGGCCAGCGGCTGATCTAAGTGTCGGAGAGCTCCTTGTCATTCAAGTTTGAATGTGTCCCAGAAGTGCACTGTGGCATTGTGCCCCGTCTTCTTGCCTTGTTGTGGCCGCATCCTGACCTTCTTGCCGGCGCATTCCCTCTGAGCAGGAGAGTGAGGACTCACCTGGCAGGTCCTGGTTGCAAGCGGCAAGACTCAGCCCATCTGGCTGGGCAGAGGGTTTCAGGGCAAAGAAGATAGACTTGTCATGTGTGTGTTTATGCACTATGAACCAGACTGTTTTTAATGATGTCTTAATCCCATTTCTGAATCAGCCTTTACACAAGGAAAAAACTAGGTACAGAAACGATCATTAAAAACATGAGATAGGGGCAGCCCAGGGGGCTCAGTGGTTTAGCGCCGGCTTCAGCCTAGGGTATGATCTTGGAGACCTGGGATCAAGTCCCACGTCGGGCTCCCTGCATGGAGCCTGCTTCTCCCTCTGCCTCTCTCTCTCTCTCTGTGTGTTTCTCATGAATAAATAAATAAAATCTTAGAAAAAAGACTGAGATAGATCAGAGCCCTTAGAAAAACATAAGAAATATAAGCCTACTTTTAAGGAGCTGGGGCATGCTCTTCCCACAGCTATGGTTAATAACCATAGTGATCTCAGGGCTAAAATAGCAAAATACAACAGACTGCGTGACTTAAATAACAGAGATTTATTTTTCACAGCTCTGGAAACTGGAAGTACAAGATTAGGGTGCAAGCAACGTTGGTTTCTTCTGAGGCCACCTTCATTGGCTTGCAGATGGCCATTTCTCTGTGTTCTCTGCATGCACATGTCTGCGGGTGCTCTCCCTATTCTGATTTCCTCTTATTATAAGGGCATAAGTCCTACTAGACTAGACTTCAGGTCCACCCTGAAGACCTTATTTTACCTTAATACCTCTCTTTAAAAATCCTCTTTCCAAGTGTAATCCTGTGGGTTAGGGCTTCAACATATGAGTTTGGTTCATATGAATTCATAGGAATTTGGTTCAGGAGTGAGCATGGTTCAGCCCATAACACATGGTTGTAATATATGAGGACCCTCCATTGTGCTGAGTAAGGGACAGGTGAGGCTTGGTAGGGAGAGACAGGTAGGGGGCTATGTAACCGGGCTCACAGAAATCCCAGATACGGAGATAAGATTTTAGCCAGAGAGACGGGAACATAACAATCAACCTTGTTTGTTCTAAATATGGATATGTTCATAATATTTACAAATCTACCTTATTTGTCTTAAATGTTATAGATATTCACCAAGTTCCCTGGTCAGTTTTCTATAAAATACTGGCCATAAAAGCCCTCAGTGGCAACCCATTTGGGACCCTTGTCACTCTAGACAGCTTTCCTTTCTGTTCACACCTTCCCACCATAAATGTTCACTTCATTTCACCTTATTGCCCACGAGATTCATTCCATGAGACAAGAACCCTGTAACCCTGAAATGGTGCCAGAAGCCCTACGTGACACCTGACTTGCATTACTTGCATTACTCACAAGGTCAGGAACATCATAAGCAAGTATATAGATGGAGAAACTGAGCCACATAGTGAGTCATTGAGTTAAAAAGTAAATATTTCTTGGGAATCTCTTACCTGCTAGGTACTAGGAGTCTAAAGAGACAAAGACATAGCTCCTGCCCTCTAGCAATACATGGTCTGGTGGGAGATCATTTTGACCATTTTCCTAGAATTTCCTAGAATTTTGATCAATTTCCTAGACTTTTGTGGGCAAGGAGAGTCCTTGGCTATGGCCAAAGTCTGAACCACATGATTTTATGTGTCCATACACGCTTAAAAATCAGCCCTCCCTCACCCACTGTGGTTCTCTGGAATGAGGTGAAAACCTACATATGCATATTGTAAATTAGTCCTAACTTCAGTGGTAGGAAGTAGGGAATAAAGTTACAAGATCAAATCACTTACCTAGTCTTGGCGCTGCCACCAATTTTGAGACCCAGATATGTCTACCCTCAAAGCAATTGTGTTTCCTCTTGCCTCCTGCTATATTGTCTATTGAATACATATTTTTCTAATCAATCTGTTGGACTCAATTTGCAGGAAGGGGAAACCCAGGTGATAAATATCAATTGCTGGGAAACATTATGAAAGTTAAACATGTAGTTGGAAACAACTGGAGCAGGCAATAAGCAATAAGCTAAGTGTCTGTGAGTTCAGTGAGTTTATTTATTTAGAAGCATGTACTATGAGCTCCTACTCTGTGCCAAGCCCCGGGTGGGTGCGGGGACAGAGCAAGGCATAAAGTTTGGATTCTGACCCCCAAAAGACCCCTTCTTACTATTACAGCTTTTGATAATAAACCCTCTTGTCAGTTTTCTTTCCATATTAATCTGTTCTCCCACCAAAAGCCACTTAATAGCATGCTCTCATTTCTATTTTTAGTGGAAAACAACAGTGCTCCTCTGTTGGCTGATTATTAACTGTCCCCCCTCTTCACCCTCCTGCTCTATCTAGAATCCTGCTCTTCTCTACTGTGTTAACCTGAAACCTACCAGGTTCGCCTTTCTCCCGTGAACTTCTTACCATAGGAAGCTCTGGGATGTGCCCAGAGTGGGGATGTGCCCACTGAGTAGGATGGCAGCTCTATAGAGTGCTGGGCACTATGGTAACCAGTGCTAAGGGGGGAAAAAGGAAAAGAAAAGGAGATCTGCTCTTCATGGCTTAGCCCTTTGTGCATCACATCTTCGGATTTTATTAGCATCCAACACAATAGTACTCTCTACATTTTTGAGTGGAGGGGTCCCGTACCTCATCCTCCTTGTCAAGGGAAAGCATGACCAAACAAGAAAGCTCAAGTGGAAGGGATGCCAATGCCATCTGCTTTGCCCCAGAGCTGCCAGGAAGCCATTCCTGTCTGTGCTATCACACAAAAAGCATTTTTGAAATATTGGACACAGGACTACTCACAGTCCTTGGATTCACACCAGGATCAGTTGTACAAGGGAAAAACAGGGTTATCAGTTTTATTGCCAGTTCCATTCTAGATAATGCCAGAATTTTACTGACCTCAGGGGTGCACAGCAGCCCTGCAGGCCTGTGTCATCAGAAAATGGTGCCCAGTTATTCTCATAGGTTGCAAATGGAAGCTTTAACCATTCTTTATCTGCCTTTAAATGATTTATTGGGTTTAATGATTTACATGTCATTTCATCTGCTAGACCATAAATTTTGGAATCGGAATTTAAGCTTTATCCCTTGCTGTATCCCTAGAACCTAGCCTAGGGCCTGGAATACTGTAAAAGCTTAATAAAAGTTTGTTAAATGAATAAATCAAAGAGCAAATGGGCGATTCACAGACACTTAGCTCATCCTCCTACACACAGTGTCCAACTGCTTCCAACTACACTTTATAGTTTATATCTATTGGCTCCATTTTTTCTCTGCCTGCAAATTTAGACACATGGCCAACAAATCAATTATAAAAATATGTATTAAATAGAAAACCACAACAGGATGCAAAAAGAAAGAAAGAATAATGGCTTTGAAGACAGACATATCTAAATCTGAAACTTGGCAGCACTACTAATTGGCTTTAGGCAAATCATTTACTCTTCCTACCTTATAGAGAGAAATGCTATTGAACGGGTATCCAGCAACTATACCCTGAGATCTCTGCTCCACCAAGAGAGATGATGCTTATTGCAGGAGGGGTTGTCCTGGCGATAAACTTTGAAATAAAAAATTAGGGTGCCTGGGAAGTTGCTTTTATAATTAACACCTAAGAAATAGAGGGGGATGAAAGCAGGATTTGGCAAAGGGAAAAGTTGCATTACTGTGAGGTTGCAGCAAAGGCTTCAGGGAACCCCACAACAGCAAGGGGGTGGGGAAAAGTGGATGTAGATCCTGAGGGTGGCTGATGTTGCCTTGAAGAGTCAAGTCCTCCACATCCTCTTCAAGCAAAGGGGGGATGCTCATCCTTAATAAGGGTGAGGGGCCCAGAGCTCCAGAGGAATCTGAAGTGTCAAGGTTTAGGAACATATCAATCCAGATGTTTCCCAGCCAGGGTCAGGGGATGTTGGCATAGCACACCTGCCTATGTGGGCTTCCTTTGGAGCTTGAGTGTTCTGATAAAGTCCTCCGCTTTCTCTGCCCTCTTGCTGGAGGACTTGAGAGCCTCTTTGCATACTGTCCAGGAGGTCCTTGGCTTGCACATTTAGCCCTTACTTGCCAATTAATCACTCTCACGTTTTATTTCCATCTCCCAGAGTATCAGTTGTGCTAAGCAAGAGCCACTCCTTTCCACTATCCTGATATTTACTCTTGTCTAAAGCATCTGATACATTACACTAGCTAATGTGTCCCCTTCCACCTGCTGACCATCCCAGCCCACCAGCAGTGAAAGATTAATAAATGTTCCACCACCCAGCACTGGGGGTCCTGTGCCTTTCCAGCTCCCAAGGATGGGGGTCTTCACTGCCAGAAAAGCAGGGGTGTATCCAGCTCCAGAATCTCATCCTGCGGCTTCTTTCTCAGGCAATTCTTAGAACCAAGTGTCATGGGACGGGTTCTCTGGGAAGTAGATTCAGTTGGAAGTTGGAATGTGGGAAATTTATTCAAGAGTGATCTCCTTGTAGGATAGAAACAAAGGACACATGATTGAGAAGAAGTTCAGCTGTGAGATAAGCCCAAACAGGTCTCAGCAGCCCACAAGGACCTTCAGCGATGTCCCAGCTGGGGCAAGAGGACCCCTTTCCCATAAAAGTGGCCTGACCACAGGTGAGGCAATGTCAGAAGGTGGTTGATATCAGCTGAAATGATAAGTTTTCAATTCCTGATGGGGTTCACCTGGGCAGAACATGATTGAGCCCTCCTGAGTAAGGAAAGGGTTAAGGTATAGGCAGGGAGAGGTAGGGGGCCCCTGACTAGACTCTGCAACTATTCCTGAAAGGCAGAAGCCTTAAGGCAGAGCAAACAAGAGATAAGAGAACAGACCAGACACCTGGCCCAGGATATTAGGAAGTATTTTTCTTTGGTGGCTACAGTCTGATCACAGAAAATGACCCAGCCTCAAAGAAATAACTCATTAAGGGTATTAGTAATAGTCCTTGCTCAACCAAGATGGCATCAGAATCTCAAGGCCACCAGCAACCTGGGCAAGTTTTCAATAAAAGACCAGCCTAAAAACCTTCATTGACAACTAATTCGGGACCCCTTTCACTCTAGTGAGCTTTTTTCTTCTTTCCTTTCCACTCTCACCTGCACTTCACAAACTTGCACTTCCCACTTTTGTGTCCCTGAGTTAGATTCATTCCTGGACTTGGTGAGACAAGAACCTGCAATCAATCCTGCAGCGCTTCCACAAGCGCTCCTAACCTGTGAGGCCTGGCGTTGCTTGCTCTCCAGTTCCTTTGAATAGAGACCCAGGATTGAGTGACCACGGTGGACAGCCCACTCCACCAAGCCATCCAGTTACTCTCTTCTGCTAAATCTGCAAGTGGCCGGAAGTGGGAGTTGAGATAGAAAGTTAGCTGCTGTGAAACATGCCAACCACAAAGTCCTGGGATAGCCAGGGTCTGCCCCACACATTGCAGATTAGAGGAGGCCTGCCTGTAGAGGCAGACATGGTTAAAAGGGACAAGCAGAGAGAAGTTAAAATAAGACCTAGGAGCCTGAGGTCCCCTCCACTTCTCAATGTTCTCTGGAAATCAGCTAAATTCAGGACCTGGGGCTCTGTGAGATTGTATTTTTGTAACACCTCAGTTCATTTTGTTCCTATTCCATGCACCAAAACATGGAATAGACCTAACAACATGGCAAGTGAAAAATAAAAGTTAGCTGGCTTCCTTTCCTTCCATTTAGGAGAGTGCCCTTTGCAAGAAGCGCTGGGTTTTTTGTTGTTGTTTTTGCCTCTCGACTTTGTTCTTTCCTGTAACAATAATCCCTTTGCTAGATGTTTGTGTCTTTGATGGAAAATCCTTTCAGTGATTTGGATATCCAAACAAACAGTGTTCCCTGCCTGCCTTTCCCCATGTTAATTAAGCCTGTCCCTGCAGCAGTAGACCATGTGGTAGAGGGACAAGCCCATAGAATTCAGTATAAGCAGAAGTGGGTCTGAATCACTGCTCCACTACTTACAAGCAATTTGACCTTGGCCAAGTCACACAACATAACAGAAACAGTAATCACAGCTATATAATGGTGATAATTACATCTCTCTTGTGAATTGGTAGGAGATAAAGAGTCAATATTTGTGAGGTGCCATCAAGGACTCAGAGAAGAGTTATTACCCACTTAATTGTAATTATCCCTATTCCTATAGCTTGGGTGATCTGATGCCCCCTTGAATTAGTCAGAGTCCTTTCTGTTGCAAGAGACAGACCCGCTCTTTGTCTGCATTAAAATATCCTCAGTCAGAAGGGGACAGGATCTGCTGGGCAAGCTCCAGGATGGGTCTTCAGGACTCAATGTCTCTCCTTTCTCAGTCAGATTCCTGTCTGACAGCTCCATCTCTGGCATCTGCCCCTGAGCAACCCCAGAAGATAAAACAGACACTTTCTTCCAGCTGTTCCAGGAAATGCCTTTGGCCATCTTCAAACCAATCCCTCTGACAGGGTGACTGGCTTTGGACTAGGGCACTAACAAATGGGATAATCCCTTCGGAGCCATAGAGAATGGCCCAGGGAAAGAGGATTTCAGGAAAATCAGAGCACTCTACCGGAAGAGAGGAGGAAGGCAAGCAGAGTAAGCACGGCCCACTTCACCCCTTGCTGAGGCTCTGTTGCTTCTTCTTCCTGGTACTGTTTTCTCCTTCGAATGGTTGGAGAGCCGCCCATTTCTTTATCACTGGCTCCTTTGGCTCGCATGGTAGAGAGGGTGACTCACTCATCTGTGCTTGCCACAGTCCCTTCGGAAACCCCAGTCCTGGGGTAGATGGAAATCGGACCAGCAGCTGGGCCCCAGGTCTCTTTTAAATGACCCTGTGGGGTGAAGGATTCCTCTTCAGGACTGGCACTGTCACCCATGTGGTCTTGTCAAGACAAATGAGGGACGATGGACCAGTAAGTGTCGGAGACCTCACTTTACTGAGCGTGTTTGGACCACACTGTCTTATTCATTGGCCATGGTTGGATCAACCATGTTTGAGATCCCAAGCATTTCTGGAAACGTCAGACATCCCCCCCTCCCCCTGCCCCGTCCTCCACCCCACCGTGTATTCCTCAGAAGAGACAGAAACCAGAGCTCTCAGCCTCTGTCCTACATGGAAGTTTAGAGTCCAAAGCCATTCTGGAAATCATCAAATCCAACGCTGAAATAAGAAAACAGAAGCTTAAAATAGTTAAGGGACTTTCCAAAAGCCAAATAGCCAATAAACTTTAGAGAATGAATTTAAATAAAGGGCAGTTAGACTTCTAGATAAGCGAGTCATGTGCATGAGATTAGAAGCTACAGGAAAACAGTGAATTGAGGTTGGCAGAGCTCAGCTGGGAAACAGTAAAGCTCAGTTTCAGACCTACCTCTCCCACTGACCAGCTAGGACTCCGCTTCTCCAGTGATCACCAACCCCGACGTGCGTGCACACACACATATACACACACTCACACACTCACATACACACACACTCACTTTACCCATGCTAAATCTTTCTATCCTTTGCAAATACTGTCTTTCCTTGCCTCTGGGCATTTTGCTTATTCTTTTCCCTTTGGCCTGAAACACAATTTCATCTCCTTCTCCCCTCAACTGGCTGATTTTCTCAGATCAGATCTCCCCTTAGAAGACACTTTCTCCACAAAGTCCTGCCCCACAGTGGTTTGGGTGCCCCTGGAATACGCTGCCCTGACACCCTGAGGCAGTGGGAAGGCTTCAGGTGACTGGGATTCCAAAACTGGCACCTGACACTGGAGCCCACAGCAAACATCCCGCTCCAGACTTCAGTCTGCACAACAGAAATGAGCATTTTAAACCTGCTGGAAGGATTGGTTAAAAACAAGGCTCACTAGCATTGTATTTATTAAATGCTTTGTTCCAGATTCTACACTAATGTTCACCTGCATGATCTCATTGAATCTTCAAAGCCTCCTTGTAAGCAGGTAGAAGAAATGCGGAAGTTGAGGCTCAAAAGAGTTGAGTGATTTGCCCAAGGACATACAACGACCATAGGGGAGAGTTAGGGTTCCAAATGCAGATCCATGCACTTTAAACTAAGGCCCCATTCCCCTGCAATGGGTTATCTGAATCATGGGGAGAAATGAAGAGAAATGGGAAAGAAAATGGAGAGAAACATTTGAACTGATAGAGATAATAGTCACTGTTATGAAGACATTTAATTACATATATGTGTTTATGTATCTGTCTCTCTTTACTGAAGTAGGTGACTCAGTATTAAGTAATGTAAGTGGACTCATTAGCTTCAGAAACTGTAGTTCCCAGCTCATGCCTGGCATGGATTGGGTGTTTTTTAAAAGTTATCTTAAAAGTCTCAGTTGGTTAAGTGTCCAGCTCTTGGTTTTGGCTCAGGTCATGATCTCAGGGTCATGGGATGGAGCCTTGTGTCAGTCTCCTTGCAAATGCAGCATCTACTTAAAATTCTCTCCCTCTCCTTCTGCCCCCCAAGCTCTTCTCTCTCAATCTCTCTCTTTCAAAAAAAAAAAAAAAGTGTGTGATTAGATTTTTAAAATCAAAATCTTTGGGGATGCCTGGGTGGCTCAGCAGTTGAGTATCTGCCTTTGGCTCAGGGCATGATCCTGGAGTTCTAGGATCAAGTCCCACGTCAGGCTTCCTGCATGGAGCCCACTTCTCCCTCTATGTCTCTGCCTCTCTCTCTCTGTGTCTCCCGTGAAAAAATAAATAAAGTTAAAAAAAAATCTTAGCCACCTGGTTGGCTCAGTGGTTGGCCGTCTGCCTTGGGTTTGGTCGTGATGCTGGGGTCCTGGAAAGCCAGGAACCTGCTTCTCAACCTCTGCCTATGTCTCTGCCTCTCTCTCTGTATCTTTCATGAATAAATAAATAAAATCTTTTTTAAAAAGTTGCCTTAACACTTCTTTTTATTAATAAATTTATTTTTTATTGGTGTTCAATTTGCCAACATACAGAATAACAGCCAGTGCTCATCCCGTCAAGTGCCCTCCTCAGTGCCCGTCACCCAGTCACCCCCACCCCCCGCCCTCCTCCCCTTCCACCACCCCTAGTTCATTTCCCAGAGTTAGAAGTTTTTATGTTCCTTAACACTTGATGGGATGAGCACTGGGTGTTATTCTATATGTTGGTAAATTGAACACCAATAAAAAATAAATTTATAAAAAAAATAATAAGCAACAATAACAAAATAAGACTATCATTAAAAAGAAAAAAAAGTTGCCTTAAATGAATGAGATGGAAGAAAAGGAGAAGGGAGGGAAGCAACCCCACTAAGGCTCCTGGACTATCTACTATTCCATGAGTGAGGTGGGGTTGGGACCTACCATGTAATCTTCAGACGATCTGATCAAGTCAATGGCAGAAAACATTCATACTGGAGAATTTGTGGGGCTAATAGGGGACCTCCTTGTGTTCAATGGCCAAAAATCTTTCAGTGAGGTTCAATGTGTGTATCCACTGAGGCCATTACTATGTTAGTTAACAGAGACACTATTTACTTGTAGGTCATTTTCAAACCTGGTTCAGAATGAGTCAAAGATAAAGTGGGATATAAAGACAGGCACCCATGGGGAGGTGATGGAGCTACCCTAGCTGAAATGCCTAGCCTTGCCTTAGCCATTATGCAGTCTGGGTAGACGGCCTGGCCAGGGGTCTGGCCACTGAGGGAGGGCACAGGCCGGGAGGGAGTTCACAGCCCTCACAAGTTTTTGCCCTTGGCCTGTCTTCAGTTTCCCTAGCCGTGGCACTCGTGAGTACTGCTGAGATACCTGTGCCCTATCATATTCACTGTCTTGTGACCTGAATCTGGCATGAAGATTTGGAAAGAAGGCCACTAGGGCACACTTACTTGGATCTGTTTTAGGACTACAAGGGCAATCCCAGGTAGGAGCCACACTAGAAAAGTAACCTATCTGGAGTATAGCCAGTCTCCAGCCAGAACGTAAGCTCTGTATTGGTCTTCACGATCCCCAACCCCTCACCGCCAAAATGGCAGGGCTCCCAGTGAGTACAGGGTGTTTTTTGAAACATTTAAAACCAACTTCAAGAAAGAATTTAAGCACCACCCAGCACCTTCAGAGGGATGTTCCCAGGATCCGAAACTGTGGCGTCCAACAAGTAGCTACTGGCCGTGTGTGGGTAGTGCATGCTTGAAATACTGCTAGGATGAGAGAGAAACTGAATTTTTAAGTCCCACTCATTTTAAATAATTTAAATTCAAATCTAAAACCTAAAACAGAGTAACATATTTTTCCATCAATACGTCATTGTTGGAAAACTTTTAAGTATATTTGGAGCAACCGGGTATATGCATCTATTTTTTCAACTGCAAATTTTGTGAGATCGCAACATCAATGAAGAATTTTGAGTAGAAACTGAGCATCTGACCTGAGATGTGCTGCTGATATACAACACACCATGAGGGCTCCAGACTTAATGGGAGAGAAAGGATGTAGAATGTCTCATGAATAGCGTTCATATGAATTACATGTTGAAATGATAATATTTTGGGATACATTGGGTTAAGTAAAATACATAATTAAATTTAATTGTGCCTGCTTAAAATTTTTTTTTAAATGTAACTGCTAGAAAACTTAAGATGACACATGTGACTCGCAGTTTATTTCTACTGGGCATCACTGTTCTAAAGGGCATGTCCAGACAAGGCTGTTCATGTTTTGAGTAACAGTGGTTTTGCTTAAATAAACATTGAGCATCCAAGAAGTGGGCTGTGCAGAAGGGGGGTGCACAGAGGAGCTCTGGGCTGGTAGGCATCATCGCCATGACCATCAGCAGTGGTGGTCTTCCCGAGCCCAGAGCATGTGGCTGACACTGTGGTCTGTAATTGACTGTAATGCCTTTGCTCTGATTTTCTCATCAAACTCCATGTCCCTATCCTTCCCCTTCCCTGACCTCATCCCCAGGCTGTACAGAGCAGCTCTTATCTGCCCTCCATTAGTACTCACCGCATTGTCAGTAACCGTGTGTTTGTGACTGTGTGTCCATGTGGCCTAGATTGCAAGTCAACAGAGGGCAGAGAGTGATTCTTATTCACCTCGTTCCCTAGCTCCTCATAAGAGGTGGGAAACACAGACAATAAGCCTTAGGATTTGTTGTGTCGTTTGACAGCCTATGCTGGGTACTTTCCACCCTATGAGGCCTGACCCTCTGCTCTGAATGCCAAGAGAGGTGTGGCAGGGTTCAGACTGGGCTCTTTGCTTACTTCGATACATGGCTCTCAGTGGGTTAACTAGTCCTACTCGTACTCAGGGTAGTGTCAAGAAAGCAGCTACAAAAGCACAAGAACAGTGTTGTACGTCCTATGAAAAGTTTCCTGATCCTGATTGTGGTTCCAGTAATGGGGTGAATCCAAGTATCTGTAAGAAGAAGGTCAAAAAGCCAGAACATAGGATTCTAGTAACCATCCTGACTCAGATCTTGCCTCCATAATTCTTACCCCTTATCCTTGCACAGCATGTAGAGGTTACTCTGCTTCCTTGCACCTGCATCAGAGTTGAGGCCCAGGGGGGGATGGGACAAGACCATGCACAAAAATATCTTTTTCTGCCCTCTTCTCACTCCTTTCTCTCCATGCTCCAGAGCTGGAACCTCACACCCATTAGGATGGCCACTATAAAAAATAATAACAAGATAAGAGGAGTTGGTAAGGATACAGAGAAATGGGAGCCCTTTGTGCACTGCGGGTGGGAACGTAAAATGGTGCAACTGCTGTGGGAAACAGTATGGAGGCTCCTCAAAATATTAAACATGGGATTACTGTATGACCCAGAATTTCCATCTCTGAGTATATACTAACCAAAGAACTGAAGGCAAGACAAACAGATATTTGCATGCCCATGTTTGTAGCAGCACTATTCACAATAGCCCAAAGGTGGAAACAACCCAAGTGTCCATCAACAGATGAATGGATAAACAAAATGTGAAGTATACACACAATGGTACATTATTCAGCCTTTAGAAAAAAAGAAAGCCTGACATGTGCTACAACATGGTTGAACTTTGAGGACATCATGCTGAGTGAATAAACCAGCCACAAAAAGACAAATACTGTATGATTCCATTGATATGAGGTACTCAGAGTAATCAAATTCATAGAAACAGGAAGTAGAATGGTGGTTGCCAAGGGCTATTGAGGAGAGGCATGGGGAGTTGTTGTTTGTTGGGAATAGAGTTTCAGTTTTGCAAGATGAAGAGACTTCTGGAGGTGGATGGTGAGGATGGTTGCCCAACGTGAACATACTTCTTATCATTCAACTGCATGCTTAAAAATGGCTAAGATGGTAAATCTTATGAAAAATATATTTTACCACAAGACATTTTGAAATAACAATTCATGTATTTCTCTTAAACAGCACATCCCTGACCCTCATCGTCTTCCCCTGCCCAGACACAACACCCGGCAGGTTCATCCCCCGTCTTCTGTGCACCCCTGCTGCCTTGGTACAATCCTTCTTGCTGCCCTGCTCACCCTGCCACCACCTTACTCAACAAAAGAAATCCCTGTTTTTGGCTTGCCTTCTGCATATATCTCAACCTTGGCTTACATATTCCTAGGGACAAGGAGCTCACCACCTCCCACATAGCCCTTCTCCTGCCAGAAGAGTTTTGCCAGTTAAAATATTATTCCTTAGACAGAATTGTCATCCATCTCCCCCTGATACAGCAAGCCTGTGTCAGTGTACTGAAATTCCACAGAACAAATCCAATTACCCCTTCACATGCAGTCCCTTCTGATACAGTTCTAATGATCTCCCCTGAGTTTTCTTTGCCTTAAGCTAATGTTCCCCAGACAGAGGTACACTATGCTGTATTATGTGCTCTAGTAGATGCTGGGGATGCAGAAGTGAATGTGACCTGGTCCCTTTCCTTAAAGCATTTACCATACGGAAATGGAGACAGACACTAAATGAGGCTCTTTCAATAACTTAGGGGAAATGCTTAGAGAAGTTGGGGAAATAAAGAGAAGCTCAGGGAGCTCTGGGTGTTCAGAAAAGCAGCAACAACACAGTCTGGAAGGACAAGGAAGACCTCTTGGAGAAGGGATAGCCTTGGATACTGAGCTGTCACAACCCATTGTATAGGTTGCACACTGCATAACTCTAATCTTTGTTGATGGCTTCCTGGAGGTGTGCAGTACACAGCCTCCTCAACCTTACACATCATCCCTTCTGAGATGGGTCATCATAGGGAAGCAAGGGGAAGCCAGGCAAAGAGAAAAGAACGGTGACTGGGAAGTGGCACGGTATGTTCAGGGAACTCTACATCACACTGTATGCCCAAGGGACAGATTTGAGGGTGATGGTAGCCAGAAATTAGTTTGGAGAGGGGGGGCAGAGCTGAAAATTTCCAAGAAAGGAGCCTGGCAGTGGTGCCTACTCATGCAGGCTTTTGAGAACCGATTTCATATCTCTCTTTCCCAACTTCCTGTTAAATGACATAGCCTTGGTAGCTTAACGTCAGCCAGGGTTAGGAGTATTTACACCACAGAGATTGGCAAATACTATAAATTGGGCTACTTCTTCTCCTAAAGGAAGCTAGTTGTTAAGTATTTATCGGCACACCCCTGGTTATCAATAACTCCTCAAAAGACTTGGCCCCAACACTTATAGGTCTGGAGACAGAGCTCTGGACTCAATCAGAGATCTCAGCCTAGACTCTGTGCCTCTGCTGGCCCTTGTTTGTCTCTTACCACCACAGTTCACTATCCAGGGAGGCCATGGGTCTCCGCAGTTCTCACACATTAGCCTGAGGAATTCCAGATGGCCCTCCACACTGTTTAGTTAGGGATCCAGGATTGTTTGTGCATGCACCGAGGGAGGGTTCCTTGTAATTGGAATCCATTCCTTCAGCATGTTTAACTGCCCGTGGGCAGAGGTCAGAACTCTTTGCTGTATAATTGGTCACAGACTTTCTCTGGGTAATAACCACACATGCTTAACTCTTCCTACGCACTGGACACTGTTCTAAATACTTTATATATACTAACTCTGAGGACATGAGGTAGATTCTCTGCATCATTGAAAGTATATGCTACCTCACCAAGGACCACAGCCGACAAGAGGAAATGCTAGCTATTTCCTTTGCTGTGCAGAAGATTTTTAATTTAATATAATCACCCTTGTCTATTTTTATTTTTGTTGGTTGTGCTTGTGGTGTCATAGCCAAGAAACCGTTGCCAAGGCCAATATCCAGAAGCTGTTTCCCTGTGTTTTCTTCCATGAGTATTATGGTTTTAGGTGTCACATTTAAGAGTTTAAACCATTCTGAGTTGAGTTGTGCATGTGGTAAAAGATGGGGGTGCAAGTTTATTCTTTTGTGTGTGGATATCTAGTGTCCTCAACACCATTTATTGATGAGAATATCTTTCCCCCGTTGGGTGTTCTTGGCTCCCTTGGCAAAGATCAGTTGACTGTACATTCATGGGTTAATTACTGGGCTTTCTATTCTGTTCCATTGGTCTTACGTGTTTTTAATGCCAGTACCAGGCTGTTTTAATCACTGTAGCTTTGTACCATATTTTGAAATCAAGAAGTGTGATGCTTTCAGCTTTGTTCTTGCTCACAATCACTTTGGCTATTTGAAGTCTTTTGTGGTTCAATATAGATTTTAGAATTGTTGTTTGTTTCTGGAAAAAAATCTTTGGGCTTTTGGTTGGAATTGCACTGAATCTATAAATCACTTTGGGTAGTATGAACATTTTAGCAACACTAATTCTTCCAATCTACAAACATGGGATGACTTTCCATTTGCTATATCGGATTTAATTTCTTTCATCAGTGTTTTATGGTTTTATGGTTTTATGGTTTTATGGTTTTATGGTTACAACTTCACCTCTTCATTTAAGTTTGTTCCTAAGCATTTTATTCTTTTTGGCACTTTTGTAATGGATCTTTTTCTTAATTTCTTTTTCAGGTAGTTTTGTTGTTAGTGTATAGAAATACTACTGGGGATGACTGGGTGGCTCAGTGGTTGAGCATCTGCCTTCAGCTCAGGGCATGATCAAGTTCTGCATTGGGCTCTCTGGAGACAGCCTGTTTCTCCCTCTGCCTATGTCTCTGCCTTTCTCTCTGTATCTCTCATGAATAAATAAATAAGATTTTTTTAATGTTTATTTTATTTTATTTATTTAAGAGAGAGAACAAAAGAGAGGGCACCAGTAAGGGCAGAGAGGGAAACAGGAGCAGACTCCCTGCTGAGCAGGCAGCCCAAGGGTGGGCCGACTCCCAGGACCCCAGGATCATGACCTGAGCTGAAGGCAGATGCTTAACTGACTGAGCCACCCAGGCCCTCCAGTAGGATCATTTTTTAAAATAAGCTTTTATACTCCACCTTATTGTAGCAGAATTCCTATAGTCCCATTCCTTCAAGGACAGGAATGTTGATCCTATCTATCACAGAGAGACATCATAACCCAAGTTTAATTTCTCTCTTAGACCCAGAAGAAGACACTACAGGACCATCAGGCAAAGATGGTGGAGGGTCAAGCTGTCATTTCAACACAAAACATAAATGGGTTCTGGTCTTTAAAAAAAAAATACAACTGATTTCTGTTTGTTGGTTTTTATCCTGCAATTCTGTTGAATTTGCTCATTCTTTTGTGGAATATTTTGAGTTTTCTATACATAAGATCATGCCATCTGTGAATAGAAACAATTTTACTTCTTCCTTTCCAATTTGGATGTCTTTTATTTCTTTTTCTTGACTAATTGCTCTGGCTGGAAATTTCATTGCTATGTTGGGTAGAGATACTGAGAATGGCTATGCTTTTCTTGTTCTTGATCAACAGAATAAAAGGCAACCTATGGAATGGAAGAAAATATTTGCAAGCCATTTGTCTGATAAGAGATTGATATTCAAAATATATAAAAACTTCTTTTTTTTAAAGGTTTTATTTATTTATTCATGAGAGACACAAAGAGAGGCAGAGACACAGGCAGAGAGAGAAACAGGCTCCCTGTTTCCCTGAGTCCCTGAGAAACAGGCTCGATGTGGGACTCGATCCCAGAACTCCGGGATCACACTCTGAGCCAAAGGCAGAAGTTCAACCACTAAGCCACCCAGGCATCCCTATAAGAGCTTCTTATACTTAAATCACAAAAAAAAATAAAAACGGGCAAAGCACTTGAATTAACATTTCTCCAAAGAAGACATGCAAATGGCTGCCAGATATAGGAAAAGGTGCTCAGCATCACTAATCATCAGGGAAATGTATATCAAATCCTCAGTGAAATATCATTTCACACTTGTTAGGGTGGCTAAAAAAACAAAAAGAAGAAAGAAAACAAGTGACAGCGAGCATGTGGAGAAATTGAAACTCTTACACACTGTTGGTGGGAATGCAGAATGGTGGAGTCACCATGGAAAATAGTATGGAGGTTCCTCAAAAAATTAAAACTGGAACTACCATATGACGCAGCAGTCTCACTTCTGGGTATTTATCCAAAAGAATTAAAATCAGTATCTTACAGAGATATCAGCACTTCTGTGTTCATTGCAACATTATTTGCAATAGTCAAGATATGGCAACAACCCAAACAGCCATCAACAGAGGAATGGATGAAGAAACCTTGGCATATACTACAAAGGAATATTATCCACCCTTAGAAAGGAAATCTTACCATTTGTAACAACATGGATGAACCTGGAGGACATGATGTTAAGTGAAATAAGCCAGTCCCTGAAAGACAAATACTGCATGATTCCACTCACATGAGATATCTAAAATATTTACAACCATACAATCAGAGATTAGAATGGTGACTGCCAGAGACTGGGGAAAGAGGGAAGGGGAATCATTGCTCAGTAGGTATAAAATTTCAGTTATGCAAGATGAATAAGTTCTGGAGGTCTGCTGTTCAGCTAAGTACTTTTAGTAAACAGTATAATATTTTGCATTTTTAAATGTTAGGAGGATAGGGGCCCCTGGGGGGCTCCATCAGTTAAGCATCTGCCTCTTGATCCTAGCTCAGATCTTGATCTTAGGGTCGTGGGTTCAAGCCACTCACTGAGCTCCATCCCCAGCATGCCCAGCATGGAGCCCACTTAAAAAAAAATGTTGGGAGGATAGATATCACGTTGGCATTCTTTCTACAAAACACAGACACACACAAACACAGAAATTTTTGGAGGCAATGAATATTTTAGTACCTTAATTATAGTGAATGGTATCACAGGTGTAAATATATATCCAAACTCATAAAATGTATACATTAAATATGTACAACTTTGGTATCTCAATTATACCTCAATAAAACTAAAAACAAGAGGAAATGCTGGGGTTGGAACTCAAGTAGGCTGCCCTCAGAACTCACATCCTGTTCTACTCTACTAAATTGCCTGAAGGAGGAAGTCATGCATATCTATTGGGTACATACCACATGCCAGGACCTTCACATAGTTCATCTTATTCCATCCTCATATCATCACCAAGCAGTAAAGTATGTTGGAAACTTGTTGGCTGTGGCCCAGCAGCCATTCCTTGTTTATGGTAACAGCACTCTGAATTGCTTTTGGGCAAATCACTGTACTATCCCTCTTGATTCACATCATTTGGTGTGACTGACCTCACTCCCACTGCAGGGGCACATGCGACCCAGGCACACGGCAATTCTTGCAGCCCTTTCCACTGGCCCCAGGGATTGGTTCAAGGCTGGGCATGAAACCTGACTCCACAAAGAAAATTAGCAAGTATAATATCTAAAGAAAAAATAGCAGATCTTTTTTGTACCAGACTTCAATCTAGGAATGACAGCCTGGAACTGCCAGCCAAATTTTGTGCTATGGAAAATAAGACTCAGAAATGACATTTAAAAATGAAACTTTGCCATTCTGAGAACTGTACTGTAAGAACAAAGGAGAGGAAAGCAAGGTTCCATAATATACTGCAATCTCTGGCCTTATTTTACTAATAAATAAAACCTGAGACAGCCCCTCTAAGAGTCACCTAGGGGTTAGGAGGGTGGAAGGGGGTCTCTTGGCACTTGGTGACAAAGGAAAGACCAGGGATGCCGTAAGGAGAACATAAGGGAACAGTGTTCACAAAAGACTGCTTGAGAGGTGTGCTGCTTACATACCTTTGAAGGAGGTCATCACATTTATCCACTAAAAAAAAAAAACGAAGGCACTGCAAAGATATCACAAAATTTGTCCAGGGGAGTAAAGCATGAAGACCTGGAGAAGGGTCACAGTGTTTGCCTCAAGAGGTAAAACGTAATGATAGCTTTGTAGTTGGTGTTTGATCTTTTAAAATTTGCACTGAGGCTCCATTTATGATGGAGGCTGAATTGCTCACCCGCCAGCATGCTGCTTGAGAGAACAAAGCCAGCCTGGAGGAGAGCTGAGCTAAGGGATGGCAGAAAAATGGGGTCTGAATACCCATCTTTGTGCCTCAGGACCAAAGCACACAGGTATCTCAGTTGCATGAGCCAATATCTCCCCTTTTTCCTAAATCATCTCCAATTGGGATTTCTGTCCCTTGCAGCTGATGGAGTACTGATTAATCAGGTTGGTATTATCATCCTTGTGATTGAAAGGAAGAGGGAGGAAGGTTCTGAGAGGTTCCATAACTTGGCCAGGACCACACACATGAGTTGGCCAAGTTCAGTCTTTGGTTCATCCTATTCTGGAGCATCCATGCATTCAGAACTCCCTGCTCCCCCAGTGAAGGCCTTCTCCCCACTACTAGCGGAGATACCACTCTCAGTACCCCCCTTTCCTCCTACTACCAGCCATACTGCTCAAGATGTTGGCACACCATCCATTCGTTCATCCATTCACTCATTCTTACCAAAGATCTAATATCTTGATATGGAGGAGGCATCGTGATGGAGTTTATAAGGGATACAGAAGCAAATAATGCACAGTCTCTTTGAACTGTTAGATAAGTTCATCCAAAGGCACATGTGCAGCTTTCTCCCTTCTCTGGGACCAACCCAAAACCCACGCACACTCTGACCTCACTCTTGCCAGCACTGCAGCCCTCTGGGCCTTTCCCCTGAGCATCCTTTAACCTTCTTAAGGACTCCGGCTCAATTCCCATTCCTGCTCTGAGGTCAGCTCCCTGACTGCCCTACCCCCCCACCTGCCAGAGTGAGTCTGGGTCTCCAAGGAGGCCCTTTGCTATGTTCTGTGTCCATACCTGTTGTCCACTAGACTGAACAACTGGCGACAGGGACTTGGCCTCCTGTGTCCAGCAGAACAGCCATCCACCAATTAAATGTTCCTTCAAAACATTTTAAGCATTGAGCTTCTCTTTATCATTAAATCAAGGCCAGTCTGTGTTTTAGTGTTTAATCTAGAAGCAATGATGCAACATGGCTCTGAAGTAATGTTCCAGAATTCTCCCTTTCTTCTAATTCAGCCTGGCTTTTCCAGGACTGACCAGCACTAGGTTGATGAGCTTCCTGTGGAAGTTCCTGGGGACATAGAAGTCGCTCTCTCTTCATCATTACTTCTTACTGCCTGTCTTAGACCCTGCCACTCACAGCTCCTGGCTGTCTGACATCTTCTGTGTGTGCTGGAGGCCCTGTAGGTGCTTGAATTCCCCACCTGTCTGCAATGTCTCTTCTCCATCTGCGCCTGGTGCACCAGGACAGTGGGCCCGCCACAGGCACCAGATCCATCCTTCTGGGGAGCAAGTTGGGGACTTTCATGGTTTACTTGCTTCGTTTGTCATCAGCCTTTTATTTTATTTTATTTTATTTTATTTTATTTTATTTTATTTTATTTTATTCTATTCTATTATTATCTTAGATTTTTATTTATTTATTCATGAGAGACACAGAAAGAGAGGGGCAGACAGGCAGAGGGAGAGGCAGGCTCCTCTCAGGGTGCCCATTATGGGACTCGATCACTGGACCTGGGATCAGGCCCTGAACCAAAGGCAGACACTCAACTGCTGAGCCACCCAGGCGTCCCTGTCATCATCCTTTAAAAATCAGAAAATCGATTTTCTTTCAAAACTAGAATAGTAATTTGATTTGGAAATTGGAGGGTGAAGAATCGGAACTTTCATGCAGTTGAACTAGTTTTCATGGGGTTATAAATCACAGAATAGGGTTTGAAATCAAGGATGTCTGACCTCAATCTTAACCACTATTCAACAGGCAGTTCTAAGACTTTCCACCCCAGTCATTCCATGATTCCATGCAGATGAGAACACATGTCTCTCCAAGGGTTTTTGATCCTCTGGACTCACTACTAAAGCATGAAAAAAAAATCCTAATTAAAACATCACCTCCTTGATGCCTTATTTATCTCTGCATCCCCAGCAACCATCACCTGTCGCATGGCAGGAGGTTCATGAAGGTAACAATCATTAGGAAGGAAAGGTGCCGGCATGTATCAGGCTACTTCTATATGCCAGAGACTGTGCTTAACACCTTCTGGCATTCGGTTTCATCCCATCCTTTCTGAGCTCCTGGAAGGTCAATACTGACAGTCTCCAGTGCTATAGGTGTGAGAAGCTTGGGGACAAACCTGCTCAAGGGGACACAGCCAGTGTCCTCTGAAGTCCAGCTCGAAAACTCGTCAGGTAATGCACTGAAAATGAAGATGTAAAAAGATGTAAAAGATGTAAAAGAAAAACCAGTGAAAGGGAAAGGCATCATCATTAAAACATTCACCAAGTCTCCAGGAAACAAACAGAAAAATCAACATGCCTCAGTTGATGAAGAAAAGCATCCTTGAACCTGCTTTTATTGTAGGGACCGCTGCCCACTTGTAGATCCCAACCCTCAGAGCTGGAGCTATAGAGGGAAGGCTGTTTAATATGCAGGGAGCTCAGCCTTGCGGGGAGCAAAGGGCCTTCATCTCAACAAATATATTCAGAGAGTGGCAGAAAGTGGCATTTAACTAGAACTGAAGGTACAGGAGCCCTGAGCTACAAAAAGAATGTATCAAGTGTTATTGCTGCAGAACAAACCTCCCCAAGGTTTAGTGTCTTAAAATCACCAGTGTTTATTTAGCACATGTCTGTGGGTCAGGTGGGCAGTTCTGCAGATCTGGACTGGGCTCGGCTGAGCTTAGCTGGGTGGGTCCTGCGTCTGCGCTTACTGGCCGGGCAGCTGGGGCCAGGCTGGGTGAAGAGGGGCCGTGGCTGAGAGCCCCATCCCCCCTGTGGGCCCAAGCATCAGCAGACTAGCTCAGGCTGTTTACATGGCTGCTGGGCAGGCTCCCGGGACAGCAGAGACACACGGGGCCTAGCAGGGATCTGACACTCTCCTGCCATATGCAACTGGCCAAAGCACGTCTGTGCTCCAGTCTCAATTCAAGATGTGGGGTAACAGGCTGCTCCTCCCAATGGAGGGAGCTGCCAGTCGTGTGGCCAGGGCTGTGGTTACAGGGAGGAGAAGTATTGGGGCCATTTGTGCTGACATCTACCCTGGGAGCCTCAGACAGAAACATCCTCAGAACTCATTGACCCCAAAGATCAAAGATGTATCTACTGTCACATGGCAAGACATGGTCAGGGCCTAGCATCCACCAGGGGGGTTACAGAAGAGAAAAATGGGTAGTTAACCCTCCTCAGCACTGGGTCCCATTGCATTTCTATCTCATCCAATCCTCCCAACAGCCTGGTTGGTAGCTTCTGTTGTAGCTCCTCGTGTATGGACACCTGGTGTTTTTGCCTGCCCAGCAGGTAGCCTCTGCTCTCTTTAGGAAGAGCACCTCGATATTCTTTTGAGAAAACTTCTTCCAGGCTTTTTGTCATGAGGCTTGATAGGTTCCATTGATTCTCTGGCTTCAAAGTGAGCTCACAACCCAGTCCGTCAGAGAAGCCATCCCCCCAGCCTGGGTTCACACCCAGGCATAAGATCCAAGGAAGACCAATGGTGTCAGCCACAGGAATGCTGTGTGGCCACTGGGAGAGGGCTCTCTGCCCACAGGGCTGCCATTTTACTGGTGCAGAAGCCTGGGGCTGCGGGTGGCCCCCCTCAGGAGAAACTGTCTGACACTGAGCCAGTCCTGACAGAGCAGCAGAGACAAATGCCCAGTGAAAGTCATACTGGCTCCCAGGAGAGAGACGTGCCTGAAGCCAGATGCATCCTGCAAAATTCCCGGTCTTCTGAGGCCGTTATTCCATTTCTCCCCTGAGGCAGACCGATGGCTTTCTGTCATTTGCCACCAACATCATGGCTGATAGACCAATTTAAAATAGGTCTTCATACCTGACTTTGTGGTTCTTGGCTCTGTAGGGAAGGCAAACTATGCATCCATGCATTCCCTTCCCTTGAAGACCTTTCTATTCTATTGGAGAAAGAAAGATAATATGAATGAATCAATGAGTACGAGTGGTAGGGGAGGGGACATGAGAGAGAGATTGCAATAGAAGGCTGAGAAGTGGGACACCGGGGAGGCTCAGCAGTTGAGCATCTGCCTTTAGCTCAGGGAGTGATCCCAGAGTCCCGGGATCGAGTCCCACATTGGGCTCCCCCTGCATGGAGCCTGCTTCTCCCTCTGTCTATGTCTCTGTCTCTCTCTCTCTGTGCCTCTCATGAATAAGTGAATAAAATCATTATGCTTAAAAAAAAAAAAAGCTGAGAAGCCATCCATGTAATAAATACGAAAGGCCAGAACTGAGTCAAGCTCCGGTGTCCCTGTTCAAACCTTTATGACGCCCTGTGCCCTGTACCCTGCTGTTTAGTGGTCAAGACTCTGGTAGTCACTGATCTATGTGAGGCCTACCAGCTAGACCATAAGCCCCAAGTAGGCAGGTGACATTTTGCCACGCTCTCTAGCACTTTGCGCAGACCTGAGAGGTGATGGGGTTGGGTGTCCACTTCCTACTCTATTATTTCTTCAATATCTTGAAACCCCATCTTCAAAAACCTTGATTCATTCAAAGTCCACCAATAGCATCCACCGTTCTCTGGTGCTCCTCTGTTGTCACTCATGCCTACTTTCTTCCTTACATGACTCAGGAACCATAGCTCATTGCCAGAACCACTTCCCTGAGAACAATCATAACTCTCTTGCCTCCTCAACATCATTTTTACCTGATCAAGACCCAAACCTCATCAATTTATTGCTTCATGTATGCTCTGGCCCATACCTGAGCAGCTGAATATTGCTGTAGGTTACCATGTCACCTTGCTGACTCTCTCTTATTCCATTTATTCATTAATAACTAGTTCCTGGATCACTGTCTTCCCTTTCTTCAATTTCATCATTTTTCATGCAGATTTGATATCCATGCATATGAGCCACTAACAATCTTGACTTCACCTCCAATAATCTGTTCCTCTCTCCTCCCCCACTCCTGTGGTTTTTCTCTACACATTTCTGTGGTCATAGTCTTGACCTTGTCTTACCAATAGCTGCACCCACCTGCCATCCATTCCAAGCTGCCTTGCACGCTCCCTATCACTTCCTAGTAGTACGAGTATGTCCGTTGCAACAATTGTTGAAGAATTCATTAACCTCAATCAGTTTATCATTTTATGTTTTAAAATGCTACTTAGTCAGAAACCATGGTTCATTACTGGAACCGCTTGCTGGAAAACACCCTAGCTCATTTGCCACCACTTCCTCCCCCATTATTCTTACCCAGTCAAGGCCCAAACCTCATTAACTCACTTCTTCACCCATGCAGTGGCCTACGCCAGAGAAGCTGATTATTGCTGAAGAAAAACACACCACCTTGCTGACTGATCTCACTTTAAATTCAAAGCATCATATTTCAAAAACCAACATGCAAAACGTGCCTGCTACTCTATCACTCTTTCTACTTTCCAAAGTGACACTTCCACATTTTCCCTCTTATTAAAGCCCTACTCCACCTCCTCCCTCCACTCCATTCTCAGATTATTACTTCATCTGATCTTTCACTTATAGGTAAAATATATTTTTTATTCATGGAGAATAGGGAAAGAATTGTTAAAGTCTCATTCATCTTTCCTTTACTCATACCAAACACCTGCCCACATGCTCTCTCTATTCATCTTTTTATGAAAAACAGAAAAGTGCCTCTGGTCCCTACAAGTGAGCCTTCCACTTGTGTTCTAGACCTCATCTACCCTCATCCACTCAAGGACTTTGTTCCTGCAATTATATCCTCCTTTTTGTGTTTTCCCCAATTGCTCCTTCTCTACTGGATCACTCCCATTGGCATGCCAAATGCTCTAGTATGTCTTATAATTTAAAAATAAAACAAACAAGAATTCTCCTTGGCCCTACATTACATCTAGCTCATCCCATTTATCTGTTCCCTTTTCTTTTTTTCATTTTTATTGAAGTTCGATTTGCCAACATATAGTTTAGCACCCAATGCTCATCCCATCAAGAGCCCTCCTCAGTGCCTGTCATCCAGTCACCCCAACCCCCCCCACACCTTCCCTTCCACAACCCTTTGTTCATTTCCCAGAGTTAGGAGTCTCTCATGGTTTGTCTCCTTCTCTAACTTTTCCCAAGGACAATTAGAAACAGTCTTTCAGGTCCAGCTCCATTTGATCACCCCATGTTCTCCTCTCAGGTCATATGGTTGGGTTTCTGTTCCTGTTACCCCATCAATAGTGTTCCCTGCAGGGTCACCAAATACCACTCAGCTGAAGATGACCCAGATGAACACTGTCTCTTTCCTGAATCACTTCTTTCTTTTGGCTTCTTCGAGACCACAGTTTCCGAGTTCTCCTCCTAATTCACTGGTTGCTCCTCCCCCACCCTCAGTATCATTTCTTCATTCTTGCTCTTCTGCTTCACTTGGAGAAGTTGGAGACACCTAGGGTTCTTACTTCCTTAAACCCTCTCTTATCTGGTTGTGTAAGTGTCATCCAATTACTTCTAACACTCAAGATGTTGTTTCCAGCCCTTACCTCTACCAGATCCCAAAACCACTCAGTCAAATGTCTATTGGACATCCCAACATGATCTCAGTAGGAATGTCAAGGGTCATGAGGTCAAAATGGAACAACCGATTCCCCTCCAAGTCTGCTCTTTCCCAGGATTCCTCACCACAGTGTGTGGTACCATGTTCTTCAGCCAAATTTTTCACATTAAAAATTATCTTTGAGATTTACTTGTGTCCCGAAGATGCACTCCATGGTCACCAAGTCCAGTGGGTCTCATCCAAAACCTAATCCAAATCTGTCCTCATCTTCACCTCCACCGCCCTGGTCAAGCCACCGTCTTCAATCCCGACAACGGACGCAGGCAGCCTCCCTTTGCTTTTCCTGCTTCTGCTCTACCCCTTCCCACTCTCTCTTCCAGCTGAGCAATCATCAGCCTGGCCACTGCCTGCTTCAAGTCCAGTGACCTCTTATCATCCTCAGGTAAAATCTCAGCTCTTTACGCTAGTTGACAAAATCCCGGCATATTCTGATGTGTGCCTACATCTCTAGACTCACCATCCTGCTCATCATCTCCCTTCAGCCCCTCAGCCCCTCACTGGCCTCCTGTCAGTCTCCTTAGGTCAGGCCTTCCACTAGCTGCTCCCTCTGCCTTTACAGTCTATCACCAGCAACTCCCTTCTCTTATCTGGATTTCCACTTAAATGTCAAATCCACAAGGAGATATTTCGTGGCCTGCCACCAGTCACTCTCACATTGGCCTTTCTTTCACTGACTATATATTCTGGAACACACACTGCACATGCATCCAAGTTATACAAAAGGCCATGCACAGGAAAAAGAGGGAAAGATTTTTCTCTGTCTCCTTTCTCCAGCCATCTCAGTTGTCCTGGTGGGAAATTGTGGGTCCCACTTTCTCAGAATCTTTCCCAATGTGCTTTATGCCATAAAGAACACCCATTCTTTCCTTCAAGCTTCCCCATAATTAAATGGTAGCACCCTGCATGCACTCTTCTAGGAGTTGCTTCTTTCGTTTGACAAAATACTTTAGATGTCATTTCATCTATTTCTATAACTAGCTAGCTAGCTATCAATCACCTGTTTTTGGACTGCTTTCCTCTTTTGAATGCCTATGATGTGCCATGTTTTACCTAATCAGCCCCCGAGATGGGCATTCCAGCTGTTTCCACTCTTCTCCTAGTTCAGCGATGCCATGAATACGCTCGTACAGAGATCAGTGGCTTTGCATATGTGCTAGTACGCCTGTGGGATAAATTACCTAGGAGCCAAAGTGCTGGATCAAAGGGAAAGTGCATTTTACATTTCGAGAGTTATCGCCCAACTGACTTCCATGGAAGCTGTCCCAGTTTATGCTTCCAACAGCCGCTGCAGGACCACTTTCCAGTTGAGGTTGTTGGTGGCTATCTCCTGCCACGGAGAAACCAGTTCATGGCTGCTGGACTTCCAGGTGCCTAGATTACTGTCTGATAGGCTCCCAATAAACAGTTTAGAATAAACAAGTGAAAATAAAACAGAAAGAGCAAGAGGCTTGACATCCAATTAATGCCAAGTTCTAATCCTTTGCATGTCATAACTGTGTAGCCAGGGGCAAATTACTTAACCACTCTCTGAACCCCATTTGTTCATCTGGTAATCAGAGAAAATAACAACCCTTACTTCAAAGACTTACTCCCAGGACCAAATAAGATAATGGATGTGACCAGTGTTTTATAACTGTAGAGGAAAGCCTAGTTACCCCATGTGGTCTAAGATCCTGGCTGATGAGAAGCCACAGCCAGCTGAAAGGCAAGTCCTAAATCAACACATTTCAGCCCTGTGATGGCACGTGTTGAACCCCATAACCTTCTGAATAAACTTGTACACACCACAAGGATAACTTGGCAGGGCTTCCCTGGCTAGTCCTTATCAAAGAGAAGGTTGGTTTGCCAGTGAGTATTCCCTACAGACAGTCTGATGTCTGGAACCCCCAAGCTGGAGGTCAATCAAAGAAATCAGGCACACGCCATCGGGCTACCACACCAATGACCAGCACTGATATTCTAGTAGATCAAAAAACTGTCCACTTACAGAGACTGCTGATGGCTGCGATGAGATGGGACCATGGTAAGAGGATATGTTCTAGCATGGATCAGGGGAGATACTCTTTTTTTTTTTTCCCCAGGGATGCAAGGGGTTCTTTCTCAAAGAGAGAAAACAACCCCAAAAAGTGGGCAAATAAAGAATTTAACAGCTCCTGCGGGAACTAGCCAGAACCAATTATAATTAGCACTAGGCTGGCCTAGCATGAAATGTCTGCTGGAAAACTCCATGCTGAGAGATTGAGTGTGTTTATTGGGAGCTGGGGCTGGCTGGTCTCCAGAAATCACCGGGCATAAGGCTGCCCTGCTGTCTCTGTTTTAGATTGTGATTGACCACTGAATAGCTGCCCAAATTGAGACGCCTGACCAGACCCGGGCTTGACAGCACAATTGGCCAGCACTGCCCTGGAGACAGTCGAGGCAGGGGTGGGTAATTGACAGAGACCTCATTACAGAAGCAAAGAGCCACAGAGCAAACCCAGAACCTGAGCTGACACCGCCTGAGAGCGCGGGAGGTGGAATCCGTGGGAATAGACAGCCCAAGTGGTGTGTGTCACAATGCACCGAGTGCTCTGGCTTTGAAACCTGACTCTGCCATGCCTTCCCCAAGTCTCTGGTCTCTGGACATGTGACCGGCTCTCTAGGAGCCTTGGACCACCTGCAAGACAGAGACGAGACCAAGCATCTTCAGAGGAGTAAAAAATAAGGACGTTGTGATGGTGACATTGAGGATCATTATATAACCACTAGCGCCTATTTCACATCTAAGATTCCTAAAAATGCACGAACTAATGTAAAAATCACAAGGTCTATCTACACTGTTATGCTTCCCATTTTACAGATGAGAAGACTGGAGAGCGGGGATGTATGGTGTTGCCCAGGGTCACACAGCTGGAAGCTGGCAAAGCCTGAATTTTAACCTGGGCAGTCTATGACCATACAAAGGGAAGGGGACCCTGCCGGATCTGGCAGAGAGTCTGTGATCAGTAAAAGTGAGTTCCTTTTATCTCCCACTCCTGATCCTCCAACCCACCAATGAAACATTGCAGACTAATTTTAAATCAGAGACACAGGTGTGTGCCAACTCCCTAGCTGGAGAGGAGCAGACTGTCTGTATTCCCCTACATTGGTGGAAGCTCAAAAATCCGATAAATGGTCAAGTGCCCAAAAGGCTGAGCCCCACTGTTCGACATGTATAATAAGCTGCTGATGTCAGCCGTTGACCTTCAACGGTAAGGATGATCTAAGTGAACTGAGTCCAGGGGAAAGCAGTCTCCCTGTAGAGAGACCAGCAGGGCAGAGCTCTGAGGCCTGAACATTCCAGGCCCAAGAGGGTGGTGGGGCCCTGTCAGGGGGATTGGGCAGGCTGGAAAAGGAAAGATGGGGAAAAGCAGGTTGAGCCAGATTGTTAAAGATTTTGAACATCGTGCCAAAGGGTTTCGAGTTTCTTTTTCCTTTTTTTTTAAGATGTTATTTATTTATTTATTCATGAGAGACACCAAGATAGGCAGAGACATAGGCAGAGAGAGAAGCAGGCTCCTCATGGGGACCCTGATGCTGGATTCAATCCCAGGACCCTGGGATCATGACCTGAGCCAAAAGCAGACACTAAACCACTGAGCCACCTAGATGCCCCTCGAGTTTCTTTTTGACAAGGCCTCTTGCTCAGCAGCCACCTGTACTCCCAGAATAGGAGCACCCCCGGGGCAGGGAGTGGGCTTTATTTACTGTGTCTCTAGTTTCTAAAGCAGAATCCATTGCACAAGGAGATTCAACTCATGGCGTATCAATTTAGAAGAGGGGAACACTTCTCAGATGCCCAAATAGCTATATAAGGCAACCAGTGACCTGAGATATCTGTAGGAGGGGCCATGCCTGGCTCATCTCTGAGCCTCCCAGCTCTCAGGGGTTGCCCAGGACTCTGCTCATTGAATAAATACCTGGGGAAGAAAGGCTGGTTACAAGGTCACCTAAGGCAGTTTGGGTGCCTCCCCATGATGGTCGTCTACTGGCCCCGAGCCCTGAGCCAGTTCCTCTCTGAATCTAGGGCTCTGAAGCCATTCATGTTTCCCAGAGATGCCACAACTCTCACCCAGAGCTCCTGCCATAAAGATGCAGCATGAGACACTCAGTTGCCATGGAGGCCCTTGTCTTACTGTCCTGGAAACAGCCAGGCTGTTGTCACCTGGAACCCCATGCTCAGTCAAAGCCACCTTAGAGAGAAGGGCTGCGGGCTGACCTAAGTCCCTATTCCAAGTCATGCTAGCTACTTATTCCTGGGAGCCCTCCTGAGGATGGAGGCTCTGACCCTTGCTTCTCCAGTCATGACCCTGAGGTTTGGAGGCTGTGTACCCATCCCAGGGAATCCTCCCTTCAAGCTTTGTGCTCTTCCCACCACGAATATGTGAGGATGGAGGCAACTGCTCCAAGAGGCAGTCCCTTGGGAGCCCCAATCCCACCATTCAGTACCTGAATTCCCATCGCCCTGAGTCCCACCCCTTTTCACACATCTGGCCACAAATGAACAGTTTGGATGGAGACTTTGCTCTCTCCTAGGATCCATCTGGCCATCTGGGCAGCTGAGGCTCTGCTCCCTTTCGGGGTTGGTCAGATGCTGCATCTGCAGAGGCTGAAGCCGGCCAGGGTGACCCTGTGCTTGTGAAAACACATCACACACGAGTACTGGAGACAGACTCAACGATAAAAAACAAATCACTCCCTGGGGGCTCTCCTCCTCCAAACATCAAATAGGCTCTTGATCTTAAAACCGTAAGTGCCCAAGATGCACAAGACAATGTCTTTGCCCAGAGGCCATTCACTGAAGATTTGGAGAGAGTAGGAGAAAAGAAAATTAAGGTTTTGTGAAACCTGCCAACTAAGCCAACCAAGGCAGAGCCTTCTTCCAAAGTGCAGGACATTCCAGGTCAGCTAAACTGTTTTCAAAAATAGTATTGGGCTTAGTTTTTAAAACAGATACGTCAATTCATATATTAATAATTAATGATTTTTAAAAGATCTACTTTTTAAACAGATACACACAGTAAGTGGTGGAAGCTCCAGCGTTCAGGCACTTTGGTGGGGCCTGGTCAGGAGCCCAAGGTTCAAAGGGCACCTGCTTTTCCAGGGGTGGGTGTGTGGGTTGGTCCTGCCATGTTAGGAGAAAATCAAAGAATCTAGGGCATGTTTGGGTTAGCCAATGACTTGAGCAGCCCAAGGGAGTAGACAGGAGTCTCCACCCCTTTCCACATGGGCTTCCCATCCACCTGCCCCAGAAATCCTGTGCTTCCATTGGGCCCCTTCTCATCCTGACGCCTGTCTTATTGGGCTGATAATATCACCATCTTATATCTCCTGAGCACATCCTGTATGCCAGACACTCGATACCCATGCTCTCCAGACCCATAGGCCTGAAGATTAGCCCCATTGGCTAAACAAGCTAAATGAATGTAGAGAGGTAAAGTGACTTGTCCAAGGTCACAAGAAGGAGATGTCTCTGAGTTAGAATTGGAAGGCAAGTCTATTTGATTGACATCAATCTAGCCTCAGACTGCCCGTTAAGGAGTCCAGAAGGCTATAGAACAGCACGGAAGTGCCTCAGGCAAAGACCTGAGGATTGTCCATGAGGCCTAGAGACATGTGTCCTGGAGGGCCGACTGCTTATTCTTCCATCACTGGGCTCTGCCCGGGTGGGTTGCTCCCAGCACCTGCTGCCTATGGTTCCAGCAGCGCTGAGGCTCCTCTCTCCATCAATCATTCTAAAGAAGCCCAGGTGTCTGAGTCAGGTGGAGTAGAAGGTGGACAAAACGGGTGGAGGATCTGAAGAGCTAACTCTGAACATGCTAGAGTTCCCCACCCTCTGTGACCACATTTACTTGTCCCTGCATGCACTCCTGTCCGACACCAGTTCCCTCCAAACTCGGTACTGTCTCTTCCTTGCAGTCAGATGGTCTGGGGCCTCCTCCTTCTTGCAGCCTCGGGCCACCCTGTCTACACCAAGACAAGGCCTGCTCTTCAAACCTACTGCTTGCTGTGTCACACTGTATAGTGATTTTCTTGGTTGTGTATCCATCTTTCTCATCAGCCATGAGCTGTTTGGGGATATAGGGAGGGGCTTGCTCATCTCTATGCCCCCAAGGCTTTGGACGCACTGCCACTCAGCAGGTAGTAAAGGTTCAGAACACAGATCAGTCTCAGTTTGAAGTAACTCAAAGTAGAAAGGGCTGTGGACACAAGCCCTGGATCCTGGTTTATGAAAACCTCAAAGCCCAAGAGCTCCTTCAAAGATATCAACTTATACCTGTACAAGTGAGGGAGGGGTGAGGGAAGGAGGGAAGGAGGGTGAAGGAGGGAAGGCAAAAGAGACAAAGACTTAAGAGAGGGAGAGGGGAAAATGTAGAAATATGGTAAAGGACAGAGGAGCAGGAGGGAGGGAAAGATAAGAGGCCTTTCCATCCTTTTCCACAAGCAAAGCCCCTTCTTCACTTTGATGGAGTTACAGACAAATGAGGCTACGCAGGGCTAGGTAGGGGGCCTCTGAAGCAGGCTCACAAAAATCCCCCAAATGCTGAGGTGTAAGGAAACCAGAGATAAGGGAACAAGCCAGACCACCCTGCCCTGGGTGTGGGCAGGGAGGGTGTCTTTTTGATGACAGTCATCTGTGACCAACAAAAAATCATCAGACTCTAAAAAGGAAGTAAGCCACTAAAGATGTTATCACTAGCCCTTACTCAATGGTGATATCAGTGGATATGTTAAAAGGATTTAGGTTCCCTGATTAGGCTCTCAATAAAAGACCAACCCTCCAAGCCCTCAGTGGCAACCCTGTCCAGATCCCTCTCACTTCTGAGAGCTTTCTCTGTATCTTTACTCAATAAACTCCTAGCCCTTTACTCATTCTCCTGTATCCAAGAGATCCATTCTTCCACTTGGTGAGACAAGAACCAAGCTCTCCCATATCAATTGGACCAACCTGAGCCAATCACCACCTGGTCAGTGGTGTGTCAGTGAATTGATTGGCTTAGACCCGCTACCGAATCACTGCCCAGTGCTCACCAATCAGGATCCCCCTTGTGAGGACCTGGGGTGAAGTCCCAGAGTAGGGAGGGGAAGAGTCTTGTGAGGGAAGTACACTGGGCAGTGCATCCTTGGCCAGAATGGGGCATGAGAGCAGCACCCCCTGCCCAAGGACCAAACTGGCCAATTGTCTGTTTTTGTAAATAAAGCTCTCCAGAACTGAGTGGGAAAAATTAGAGAGGGAGACAAACCATGAGAGACTCCTAACTCTGGGAACGAACAAAGGGTTGCAGAGGGGGGTTGGAGTAACTGGGTGACGGGCACTGAGGGGGGCACTTGATGGGTTGAGCACTGGGTGTTATACTATATGTTGGCAAATCGAACTTCAATACTAACAAATTTTAAAAAATAATAAATAAATAATCCAAGTTTAGTCTAATTTTTAAAAAATTAAAAATAAAATAAAGTCTTCCGGCATGCTCCTTCATTCATGCTGTGGTCCACGGCTGCTTTTGCACCACCAGGTTGGAGTTGAGCGGGGCCCTGGAGCAGAAGATCTTTATGCTGGGGCGCTTCACGGAGAACAGTGGCAGCCCCTGCTCTGAGAGAGCCCCAGACACGGCTGTGCAGGGTTTCCCAAGCCACTCGAGTCCACTCCCTCTGGGTATCTTTGACGTTCAACTCTTGCTTTAGTCCCTGACCTAGCCAGGATTCTTCTAATAAATGAATCTCTTAGGGCTTATTAAGCACATGGGGGTCGGTTTATGTTGCCTACCATCCAAATCATTTCAAAATACATGGCTCTCCCCCACACCCTACATCCGGCTCCCCAAACACACTTCTGGGTGTATTTTACAGCATCTCCCTGGGAGACTGTCACAGTTGCCTGGCCTACCAGGCCACATGACGGGTAGGGAATAAGACCTCTGAGACCCATGGAAGGGACTTGGTTCCCACAGGAAAACTGAGTACAAACAGCTTCATGTCAAAACCCCTTTGCCCAAATATTTCAAATCAAATCAAGGTCAGCCCTGAGTTGGTGAAGTCCAGCCTGGGAGAAACCCAAAACTAATTGGAATTCCAGACACTCCCCCAGCATTCCCTGTCTTATCTCTGCCCGCACCAGCCTCTCCCCAGCTGCAGAGTCAGAAACGAGATGTGGCTGCCAGCATCTTACATTTTCCTGGAAAATTTTATTGCCACGGAAACTCTGTTTAAATGGTTATTGTGGCTTCCCAGGAATTCCTCACTTATCACAGAGAAGAGCTGGGTAGCCAGGCACTGTGCACCAGGCCTAGGTGTTCCTGGAGGCCCAGAGCTCCCTGCCCCCTGGGGCCTGCACCACAGGTTGGGCTTTGAGACTGCACAACATCTGCAGAGACCTCCCCCCCCCCGGCCAAGTACCTGGGAACCACCCCCCCTAGAGCTGTGTGGGGGCTCTGGCCTGAGGCAGGACTTGATCACACAGTGCTTCTGGGAAATCCAATTGGCGAGCTGGACCCAGCGCTGTAAAGTGAAGCATTGGGTGACAGAGGCCACTGTTTTCATTACCCTCCATTGATGACTTGGACTTTTGCTACGACCCAGGCTCTGTATGGGTGCTGGAGCAGGAGCCTGGGGAAGACGGGGAGGCACGATGGCGGGTGGTGGACAAGGTAGGTGAAGATTGGTAATGACGAGGCACTAAGAAGAACTAGGCCAGGGGCTGAGCAGAGTGTTAGAAGCTCACACTACAGGTAGTAATTATTACCAGCATTTACATGTTAGTGCTTTACCTGTGCCAGACATTGTCCTAAGAGGTTTGCATGCATCAATTAATGGAAGCATGAAAGGGGGTTCTATTATTTTCTCCAAAGTCACTTGACAAAAATGTTGGAGCAGGGAGTCAACAATAAATCATGATACTCACCCCACATTCTGTACCAGAGGGAGTATTGGGAGTTTTCACATATACCGTCTTGGGTCATTTTCATGGCAGGTGTGGGGCCCATCACTTTAGAAGGGGAAATGAGCCTCAGAGAGGTTCTATAACTAACTTGTGGCCACACAGCTGATTGGTGAGAAGCCAGGCAAAGATTCAGATCTCACGTCTTTGGACCATGGTCCTGGCTTGATGAGACGTGGCTCCTCCACTTGCGATGCTAACAAATTAGTTGAAAAAATATAAAGGATAGGTTGGAGGAAAGTAATCCTGCAAGAGATTTGTTTTTAGGATTCTAGGAACTTAGAATGGAACTCAGAGTTCACCCAACCCAATGTGTAGCCCACGTGGAAGAAGGCCAGGCAATGCTTTGGCCACGTCCACATCCACATCCAGACACGAGGAAGCTCCTCCCATGCAGGAAGTGGGGCGGGGAGCTCACAGAGGAGCCTCCCCCTGGCTGACACCTGCTTCCCATAACTCTCCAGGACTATTCCTGCTCACATAGGTCTTTAGAAGTCTGAGAAAGAGATGATGTATCTCTTATGTGTTCTTTTGTTTTTTTTTTTAAATAATAAATTTATTTTTTATTGGTGTTCAATTTGCCAACACAGAATAACACCCAGTGCTCATCCCGTCAAGTGCTCCCCTCAGTGCCCGTCACCCATTCACTCCCACACCCCCGCCCTCTTCCCCTTCCACCACCCCTAGTTCATTTCCCAGAGTTAGGAGTCTTTATGTTCTGTCTCCCTTTCTGATATTTCCTTTATTTCCTACCCATTTCTTCTCCCTATGTGCTCTTTTGAATGAACATCTTGGAGAGAACCACACCCTCGGGACAATGGTCACCTTTGCCATCATCCCATTGCATTGGTGGAGGACGGTGTCTGGAACCAGCAAACCAACACTCAGGCTTCTGTGACCACATTGAAAGATATTGTTGAAAGAATAAATGCATGAGCGAGTGAATGAAGGAGGGAGGGAAGAAGTGCCTGAAGTGTGTATGCTAAGTCCCAAAGCCCTGAGTGGTCAAGTTCCCTCTCACAGGTGCATGGAAGAAAGATGTAGAAGGATGCTCTCCCTTGCCTGTCCCACCACAGTCCTTTTTTATTATTATTATTTTTAATTGGAGTTCAATATGCCAACATTTTAGCATAACACCCAGTGCTCATCCCTCCAAGTGCCCCCCTCAGTGCCCATCACCCAGTCACCCCAACCCCCTGCCCACCTCCCTTTCCACTACTCCTTGTTTGTTTACCAGAGTTAGGTGTCTCTCATGTTTTGTCACCCTCACTGATATTTTCACTCGTTTTCTCTCCTTTCCCTTTACAGTTCTATGGAAGTTTTGTAGGAGCAAAGCTTTGTTCAGATATATTTTTTCATATAGGAGCCTTTAAGAAAAGCCATATTCCACCCTTGCATGAAGCCAGCCCTACTAGTTAAACCAGATCAAATACTCCCCATCAGACACTTCCTCTGTAGCAGGCAGACTCGGTGAACAGGATGGTGAACGAGACAGGTGTGGCTCCTGCTCTTGGGGGTTTATAATCTGGTGAATTGGAAGTCCAAGTGAACACGCGGCCCATTCAACAAGCACTAATTTACCGTCGTCCATGGGGTGGACTCTGGGAGCACAGAGGAAAGACAGTCCCTCCTCTCCTTGAAGCCTGCAGTGGCAGAGGGATGAGTCGGCAAGTTTAAGGGAGCTTAGAAAGAGGAAATGGCAGGATGCCATGGGCACCCGATGAGCGAGCTTGGAAGGAGAGGGTCAGAGAAGGCTCGAGATGAATTTCCAGGGACTGAGGGGGGATTAGAACAATTCAATGTGAGCAATGTGTTCAAATGCACCAAGGTTCAAAAGCAGTGCACTCTCCATCCATCGACCCACCTGAACAGCCAGGCAGCAAATATTTGTCAAGTTGCCCATCTGCTAAGTTGTTCAAGCCAGGAATCTGTGTCCTGTTTGTGACTCCTCACTCCATGTCCTGAAGGGACACCAGCCTCTGCTCCCTGGGATCCAAGGACACTGCCACCCCGCAGGGCCCAGCACCACCGTGTTGTGATCCCTCCTGCCAGCTTTTCCTGTGGCCCAGCTTGCTCCCTGTCACTCTCACCTGTCCTTCCGGCCTCTGCCACAGTAAGTTGTCAGAAAGGCTCATTTGAATGTGTCATTCCCTTTCCTCAATCCTACCCGAGCTTCCCAGTGCCTCTGGGGGAAATGATTCATGGGCCTCCTCATCTTGGAGCTTCTGTCTTTCCAACCCCATCCTTCAGACCCTCACCCCTCACCTGTCACCATGTCCCCCCCGCCGCCCACCACCCTGGACCTGTCTCTGGCTCAGGCCTGTGCCCTGGCGTCTCTGTCCTGCCTTGGCTTCCAGACCTGCTTTGCCCTCTGTCAGAACCAGATCCATCCCTCTGACCCTGCCGCTGCCCAGGAAGCATTTCCAGACAAACATCATTCCCAGAATCCCTTCTCCTTGCATCCATAGCCCCAGGAGTCTGGGATTTGAACACCTCTCTTCTGGATCATAAAGCTCCTTCCAAGGGCCTGTCTTCCCCACTAGAAGGTGAGCCTAGCCCCATCAGGGGTCCTGTGGGTCTTGGGTCGCTATTTACTCCCTACCCTCTGGAGGGACATAGTAGATATTCCACACTGTATGTGCTTCTTTTTTGAAATGCAAATTTTATTTTAAAAATTGTGATAAAACATACATAACATAATATACCATTTTAACCACTTTTCAATGCGCAGTTCAGTGGCGTTAAGTACTTTCAGGTTGTTGCAACCATCACTACCATCCATCTCCAGAACCTTTTCATCCTCCCAAACTGGAACACCCGACACTCCATACCCATTAACCACTAACATCCTATTCTTCCTCAGTCCATGCCTCTGGCAACCCCCATTCCACACTATACATTTTTAAGGTCACAATATTGGGTGTCTGAGTGGCACAGTTGGTTGAGCATCTGACCCTTGGTTTTGGCTCAGGTCGTAATCTCAAGGTTGTGAAATCGAGCTCTATGTTGGGCTCTGCGCTCAGTGGGGAGTTTGCTTGAGACTCCTTCTCCCTCTGCCCCTCATCCTGCTCCCTCTCTGTCTCTAAAATAAATAAATACATCTTAAAAAAAAAACAAAAATAAAACTAACAATATACCCAGAAGGCCTCAAAAGGCTCTCTCTCACATTCTCCTGCCAACCTCTTTCATGTTTTTCTAGACACATGGACAAACTGTTTGTGGATCCAGTATTTTAATTATTTATTTACTTTGGAACTTTAGAGTTTACAATGGAGGATTGAAGTGTTTGAGCCTTATTGTCTTATTTAGCTCTCAAATAACTTCAGAGAGGTACATGGTATTGCTCTCATTCAGCAAGACTCACAAAACTAGGAGACTTACCTTTGGTCCTGCAATTAGTATATGTTGGCCACACTGATGGATTTGGAGCCTTTACTGACACACATAAGAGTGAGTCTCATTACAGGTAGGTGTTCTCTAATTATAACCATAAACCAACAAACAAACCCAAACTGCCTGATTTTCATCTATGCCCATGGAAAAGAAAAGAAAAAACAAAAAACAGAGAAATTCAGGTAGAAGGACAGGTTTCTCTCTCAACGATGGCACAGCAGTGACTCAATGTGCCTTGGCCAAACCAGGTGAAGCTGCTGGCATGGCCAGAGAGATATGCCCACTTAGGGTTCTCTGAACAGCTGTGTTCTCATGAAAAGGCATCAGAGAGATTCCCCCAGAAATTAGCAAATTTCCAGCCAACACCATTTCTGGATTTATTGCTGGGTTAGTATCCTGTCGGGAGTGGAGGGATCTTCTCCATACTTTAGAGACCAGGAAGAAATTGAGGCTTCATCTCATGTAGCATAAAAAAGGACCTGTGGAGGGTTCCTGGGTGGCTCAGTTGGTTAAGCATCTGCCTTTGGCTCAGGCCATAATCCCAGGGTCTTGGGATCAAGCCCAGAGCTGGGCTACCTGCTAAGCAAGAACTCTGTTTCTCCCTCTCCATCTGCCCCTCCCTGAACTCAGGCTCTCAATCTCTCTCTCTCTATCTCTCTCTCTCATCAATCAATCAATCAATCAATCATTCAATCTTTTTTAAAAAGAAAGGATCTGTGGATAAGCACATTGGGGACATGGTGCTCAACCCAGTTGTGCCAATTTCTTTCCTGTGGAATAATGCACAGTCTTTGGTAAAATAATGATAAAATAAAATACGTAATATTTATTGAGTGTTTAACTCATGTGAGGCACTGGGAAGAGGGTTCTGTATGTTTTTTGTCCTTTTTAGTCCTCACTTCCACCCTCTTATGCTTATGGAGCTGATGTTTAACACAACAGAAACTTGCTCTGAGTCACATGGCCACAGAGTGACAAGGTTTTGACCAACTTCAAGGTCTTTATCCCTTTCCTTGACTCCCCCCCCCAAAGCTGCATATCCACCTCTCCACGAGGGAAATGGAAAGGGCATGTCCCTGTGGTCCCCCTGGAGTGACCTGGGCCTCAATGGACAGTCTGTGTATGATCCACAAGCTTCTGACCTCAAGAAGCTTCTTTCTCCTTGCGTGAGACTTTTCTCAGCTGAGCAGAGTCAACACTTCCTGGAACAATCCTCAAACAATAATGTGCAAGAGTCGGATGTTAAATATCCCAGATTCTTCATCCCTTGGTAGGACAATCCATGGGGTGTTTTCTTTGGCCTTTCAAGGGATCCCAGGAAGATGGAGCCCCTCTTCCTTGCACTGGAAGTTCCCTCCATAGTTCATCATCTGTGGCTTTCCCATTTCCTTCATCCAACTTCTTCGCCCTTGTTGTCCTTCTTGGGATCAACTCCTGATTAATCCTCTTGTCACCAAAACCTTTTCTCAGAGCTTTGAGGGGGGAACCCAAACTAAAACAAGTCATTTTTCAAGGACCATCTGATTGGACCCAAGTTTTACAGAAAACACTTTGGGAAACACTTACCAGGTTCAACACCTTTTTTTTTAGAGATAAGGAAACCGATTTCCAGAGAGAGGAAATGCCAGGTAGGTGAGTTAGCAGCAGAGCTTTAGCAATATCTCAAGTCTGCTCCTCCCCATATAGGGTCTTTTCAGTCACCCCCCACACAGCCAAACTCTGCTTCCTGTCTGGTGACATGTGGCCATGTGCTTCTTCTTATCTTCACTAGACTTTCCTGGTGCCAACCGGGAATTTAGGGGGATCTACAGAATATGAAATGCTCTGTTGTGGCTCAGGGGACCCAGAGAAGATCAAAGATAAACAAAAAGGTGAGTGTGGTTTACAGATTAGAATGTGTTCTAGGTGGCTCTACTATCTTCTAACAGGAAGGGTTAACTAATATCTATGAAGTAAGGGCTGTGTCCAAGAGTGTCCTAAACACTATAGAATTACTAGAGTGCTGATTCCATATATGAAGAAGAAGAGGCAGAGAGAGGTAGAGAAACTTTCCCATGATTGAAAAGCTGATAAAGGATAAGATTCATTCAAAGAAAGGATAAGATTCATCTGGGTCCTCCAGCTCCTGAGCCTGCACCCCAACCACTGTACTGCCAGCCTTCATGTGTGGTGGGGGGCTGAAGAAGAGCATGCAGTTGTACAGGGCTTGCTTAAAGAGAGGCTGAGGAGGGACATCTGGGTGGCTCAGTGGTTGAGCTGCCTTTGGCTCAGGGCATGATCCTGGGGTCCTGGGATTGAGTCCTGCATCGGGATTCCCACAGGGAGCCTGCTTCTCCCTCTGCCTGTGTCTCTGTGAATAAATAAATAAAAAAATTTTTTAAAAAAATGAGAGGGAGAGAAGCTGAGGAGAAGGGCTGGAATGCAGAGTGATACCAGCTTTGGAGTGAGAGAAACAGAGGAGAGAGAGAGAGAGAGAGAGAGAGAGAGAGAAGGAGAGGCATTGACATAAGTGGAAACCTAAGATTTGTCTGTGATCAGTCAAGGTGCCATCAGAACTACAGGCTTATTTCACTCTTGAAACTTAGGGTTCTCAGATGGCCCACGTGGCTTCAATTCATATCCCCTCCTGGATTGTCCCCTATCCATCCCTAGTGACTAAGGGACTCTTTTTGATGGTTATCATGTGGCCTAACCAATCCCTTCAAGCTTGAAGGAGAGAAAGCAACTTGGCCAACATGATGTTTGAAAACCAGATCCTTTCAAAAGGGAGTGTGGTTGTCATTGTGCCTTCACATATTCACATTCATTCATTTAACCAATGTTTAGTGAGCATCTATTATTACTGAGAACAGCATTAATAGCTAAGATCAAATGCTGAGAAAGCAAAACAAAACAACCACAATCCCACATAGAATTGAGAATCTAGTTTCCAACACTGTCTAGGAACATAATACAAGCCTATGTGTATGTGATTTTTATTGTCTTAATAGTCACATTAGACTTAAAGTAGGTGAATTCATGTCAGTGCTACATTTTATTCAATCCAAAATATCTAATATCATTTCAATGGGTAATCAATATAAAGAGTATTGAGATATTTACATTCTTGTTTTTTGCACCAAGTCTTTATAATCCGGTGTGTTTAAAAATAAAATAAAGTAAGAATAAAATCCAGTGTGTTTGATGTTTGCCATGTATCTCATTTGAGACTAGCCACAATAGCTACATGTAATTGGTAGTTACCCAATTGGATAATGCAGCTCTAGGGATGGTGGAAATAAGTGATCTCATAAATCATGGTGTCTAAGGAAATAAGGATAGTGCATTGTAAGACAGATGAAACAGCCCTGAATTGGGAATCCACAGAAATGAGCTTTCCTCTTAGATCTTCCACTAACTAACTGGTTGAGTTCAAAATTGTTAATTTACTTCTCTATGTCCCAATGTTCTTATCTGTAAAATGAAACAAAGGATTCTGTGTGTGTGTGTGTGTGTGTGTGTGTGTGTGCTTGTACACAGATGGCAAAGATAAACCAGTAAGTGGAATTGAAAGATGGATAATATTTGGGAGGAAAAATGAGCTTGGAACCTCACTTCATAACCAGCATCAAAACAACCACCAGATAAAAAGTAAACTGTGAGAATTTAAAACATAACAACGTATGTGTGCTAAATTAGATTACCTTTTTACGAAGTCTCTTTAAGAGGGAAGACACTTTAAAGTGTTTGAAGAAATCTCTCAAATGAAAATATTCAAGAGATATAAGTGGAAAAGGCCATGTAAAAATGCTATACTTTATGAAAATAAACCCTGAGCTACAATTAAAACAGCAGTGAGTTTGGAGGAAAAATTGTCACAACTATGGCCTACAGTGACTACATTTTTTACTCTGCACTGTGCTTATGAAAACTGGAAGAAAAATAGTAGTATATTAAGACCACAAAATATAAACGAGCAAAGAACAGAAATAAGCACTTTCCAAAACTCTTGAAACTTGCCAAAAAAAACAACTAATGTGAAGAAGCACCAAGGTGCTCCCATCAAATTCGTATTTAAAAATAAGAATTCACAGTATGACTTAGGATGCCACCAGTCATGTATAAAATTGAGGAGAAAGTGAATACAGAGGAAAAAAATCATTCTTATTGAGAGACCACATCTTTGGAATTGAAACTCAGCTTGCCTTACAGGATGATGGATTCAAGCAAACTCTTTGTAATCTGTAGACTGTCCTATAAGTATCAGGTATCTTTGATATCCAATGGCTACGAGGTGCTAGTCAGGCAAGCAGCTATCGCCCAAGATCCCACCATTCATCTGCCCCCATTCACTAGATTCAACAAGTCTGGCTCTTACTGTATCCCTCTGTGGTAGGGACATTTGGGGTGCAAGAAAACATAAGTCCCACCTTGGAAACTCAAGAGATTAACAAAGGGAAGAGACAGCAAAAGAACTATTGTAATTGTTCCCACTGAGTTCCCCTCCTTTCCCTTAAAATTCCTGTCACTATTTCTTATATTCCACCTATGAGTGAAACCATATGATGATTGGGGGAGAAATTAGAGAGGGAGACAAACCATGAGAGACTCCTAACTCTGGGAAACAAAGGGTTGGGGAAGGGGCGATGGGTGGGGGGGACGGGGTAACTGGGTGACGGCCACTGAGGAGGGCACTTGATGGGATGAGCAGGGGGGTTATACTAGATGCTGACAAATCGAACTTCAGTAAAAACATATGTAAGAAAAAATTCTTGCTTTTTAAGAAGTACTAAAAGACATGAAAGTAAACAATAATATGAAAATTAAAAAAATAACTATTGTAATTGAAATCTGCATAGTTGTGGCACCCAGGAGGGTTAAGAAGCATCTTCTCTAGGTATTGCTCCAAACGTTCATATTCTCCTATGAGTGGAAGACGATGGGATCCCCAAAAGCACAATGAGACTTCATGCCTTTATTCCCTTGGATGGATGTAGGGACAGAGGAGCCAGCCACAGTTAAGAGTTAAGAGAGGGGGCGCCTGAGTGGCTCAGTTGGTTGAGCATCTGCCTTCAGCTCAGGTCATGATTCCAGGGTCCTGGGATGGAGCCCCGCGTCAGGCTTCCTGCTCAACAGGAAGTCTGCTTCTCTTTCTGTCCCTCTCCTTCTGCTCCTATTCTCTCTCTCTTTCTCTTTTTCTCTTTCAAATAAATAAATAAATAAATAAAATATTTAAAAAGAGAAAGAGAATTAAGAGAGGCACTCTATCACTTGGCCCCCATACCCGTAAGGTAGAACTCAACTGGGAAACTGAAGTTCTGAATTCAGATCCAGCCATTGACATCAACTTTCTTGGGTACTTTTTTGGCTTCTCAGAAACTTCAGTTCCGATATGAAAACGCTTCTCCCTTTCCAGTAATGTCTCTGAAGCAGGCTATTTTTCATATGCTTCAGTAAAAACAGATTCAACTATCTTCATTAAGTCAGACATTAAAAAGATTTGCAAAAATATATAATAATGCTACGCTTCTCATCTTTTGTTTCAGAAAATATAATTATTTTAATAAAAATGCTACCTATGTGAAATCAAAAAAAAAAAAAGAGACTTCAGTTCCCTGACCTATGAAAGGGAACCCCAAATGGGCAGAGCAAGGACCCACCGGGATGAGGACCCACATGGAGATGCTCCAGGAACCATGACAACCTTTACAAGCATATCCTTGATGACATTCCTGTTCTCCTGTGTGGCCACTAGGCTGGATGGAGAAGAGGCCTCCTCATGCTGTATCACAGACCCAGGCCACTAATGTGGAGATAGGTGCATTAATGGAAATGAACCATGCATGAGATACGAAACCAGGTGCTGTTGACATAAGGATCTGCCCTATGACCCAGCAATTGCACTGTTGGGGATTTACCCCAAAGATACAGATGCAATGAAATGCCGGGACACCTGCACCCCGATGTTTCTAGCAGCAATGTCCACAATAGCCAAACTGTAAAATCGAAAAATGAATGGATAAAGAAGATGTGGTCTGTGTATACAACGGAATATTACTCAGCCATTAGAAACGACAAATACCTACCATTTGCTTCAACGTGGAGGGAACTGGAAGGTATTATGCTGAGTGAAGTAAGTCAATCAGAGAAGGACAAACATTGTATGTTCTCATTCATTTGGGGAATATAAATAATAGTGAAAGGGAATATAAGGGAAGGGAGAAGAAATGTGTGGGAAATATCAGAAAGGGAGACAGAACATGAAAGACTCCTAACTCTGAGAAATGAACTAGGGGTGGTGGAAGGGGAGAGGGCGGGGGGTGGGGGTGACTGGGTGACAGGCACTGAGGGGGGCACTTGGCAGGATGAGCACTGGGTGTTATTCTGTATGTTGGCAAATTGAACACCAATAAAAAATAAATGTATTATTAAAAAAAAGAAATAAGGATGTGGTCAGTAGCCTGCCATACAACTGCTTCATGCAGTGAAAAAATATATATTCATGTGAAAACAGTGTTCACAGAATATAAGACAGCAATATCCCATTAAAATGTATGTTTTATGTGTGTATATATTTACATACATACATATGCAATACTCCAAGGGTAGTTAGTAGGTTTTATTTCTGGATGATGACTTTACAGATGACTAACACCCCTTCCTTGCTTATCTATATGCTCTTAACTATTCTATAATGAACATATATGACTTCCGTAAAAAGAAAACCAATGAGGGGTATTTTTTAAGCAGACAAATGGACACATCAAATCAGGAGATGGGATTTGACTTCAACAGAGAAACAGCTGTCATCTTCTGTGGGCTTTCTAGGGGCTTCCTAGTGGGCTAGGAACTCTGCGTCAATCTGCTTTGGCATCACAGCTGCCCTGTGACATGGCTGGGGCTGGTGTCAGAGCTTGAAAGGGCACCTGAGAGACTTCAGTGACTCACTCAGGGCCACACAGCTGGTGGCTACAGTCAAGCGTCTTAAGTCCTGACTGGCACGAAAGTCTTTCCTCTTGATTGCTCTCTGATACTATCTCCTAAAAAGGCAATGCCTCTGACTTAGTCTGTTTGGACTGCTGTAACAGACCGCCATACACTGAGTGGCTCATAAACAACAGAAAATTGTTTCTCATGGTCTGAGAGGCTGAAAATCCAAGATCACTGTGCCAGCAGACTCTGTCTCGTGACGCCCCCTTCCTGGTGCATAGACAGCTGTCTTCTCACTGTGTCCTCACAGGACAGATGAAACAAGGGGCTCTCTGGGTTCTCTTTTATAAGGGCTCCAATCTCATTAACAAGGGCTCCACCTTCATGACCTGACCACCTCCCAAAGGCCCCTACCTTCTAGCACCAACACATTTGGGGTTAGATTTCAACATATCAATTTGTGGGGGTGTAATCAAACATTCATCCACACTAAGCCAATAAAAAGCTGATACAAGGCTTTTGCAGTAAAGAAAGACAAGGTGTTTTTCAGTGTGGAGCCACCCAGGAGAACAGGGAACTAATGCTCAAAGTCCTGAACTCCCTAATGGCTTGCAAGTAAGAGTTTTTAAGGGCAGAAATCAAGGGTAAAGAGTTCAGGGCCATGAGTTCTTCTGGTTAGTCAGGGATTGGGAAAACTTCAAGATTGACTTGTTTCTGGCGCCGGTTCGTCTGGTTTCATCAAGATTGTGGTTGGGTGGTCATTTCCTTCCCCAGTCCAGGTCTGCAGAACATTTTAGCAATGTATGTAGTGATGCTTATCTTTGTTAGCGAGGACAGAGGTCATACACCTTTTGGCTATGATGACCAACGAGCTCTCTCGATTCTTTTCCCTGGGCTACATTTTCATCACCTTATCCTGATTTCCCTCCTGGGGTTTTCCCCAATAATCTTTAACTCTGGGCCATGTGCCTCTCTGCAGATGTAACTCTGTTGGGGGTTTCAGGGGGACACAACCCACTACAGCCTTCCCAGAATTTCTGCAGCAACCCTAGCTTTGCCAGCTCTGTCATCCTGGGTTGAAGGGCGCCAAGCATCCTGTAGCATTTCTGAGGCACGACTTCCTTGTTGGACTGGTGGAATGATGGAGGAACAGCTCCAACGTGATGGCAAACACAGCCCCAGAAGATGCAGCATGCGGCACTGTTCTAAGCCTTGGGTACTCATGTATATCTTCATCTTATATCGCACCAGTCCCTGCTGCTGACAGATGAGGAGGGAGAGCCATGAGAGGGGGGTTAAATAGCGTCCCCCCAAAATTCATGTCCAGCCAGAACCTCAGAATGCAACTTAATTAAGAAATAAAGTATTTGCAGATATTATTAGTTGAAATGATAGATTACTGTGATTAAGATGATCTCATTAGGTGAGCCCTACATTCGGTGACTGGTGTCCTTACAAGAGGCCATGTGAAGACCCAAAGACACAAACACAGAGGGAAGACGTCTGTGTGAAGATGGGGGCAGCCAGTGGGGCGCTGCATCTAGAAACCAGGGATTGCCAGCTGCCACTAGACGTTGGAAGGGAAGAGGAAGGATTCTCTCCTGAGAGCCTGCTAAGACACATGGCCCTGCCCACACCTCGATTTTGGACTTCTGGCCAGAGCTAGGAGAATGAGCCTGTGGTCCTAAGCCATCGTTTGTGCTCTCTTGTTACTGCAGCCCCAGGAACACACCTACCTTGCCCCAAATCACATAGCTCAGGGACCACCAAGCAGGGATGGACACCCAGGTCCTGCTGGCCCAGAGCCCATCCCTCCACACTCCACTCTCTACCCCACGGTGTGCGGCTGTGACAATGGGAGTGAATCGGGTCGAGCGCTTGGCCTGGCCCCGCAGCAGTAGAAGCCCTCCACACGACCATGTAAGTGTTGCTAGTTTCTAATGATATGGAAAATGGTCCTGGTCTAATTTCAAGGGAAAGAAGGCATAATTTAAAATTGAATATAGGGTAGGATTTCCACCAAGACTCATACTGCATAGAAAGCTGTTAGAGAATAAGCCAAGGATGGTTGTCTGTGGGTCGTGGGATAATAGATGACTTTTTTTTCCTTTTTCATATTTCACTGTTTAGTCTTTGGCTTCTTCTTCTCGATAAGCATGCATTACTTTTTCATGTGATTTGTTTTGCTCCTTTCAACTCCAAAACTGATGTAAAAACAAGTAACAAATCCTATAATACAGCAAAAGGCATTAATAATTGTCCACCCACCTCGTCCATCCACCCCATGCTTTCCCTTTTTAATCAGAACAAACAAACTATAGAGAAAATCATTCATTTGAAAACCGCTGTGCAGAAGGAGTGCTGCCTGAAGCTGAGTCAGCTGGGCTGAGCTGGCTGGGGGAGTGGCCCCGGGGGGTTCTCTCTCAGCTGCTCTCCAGGGACCATGTCCACAGGGACAGGGGCTCTGGCTCCAGGGCCTGAGGAAATCCTCAGGCTGACAGGGCACTGCTGACACCAGTGAGACCCTCACAGACACAGAGGCAGCCCCTGAGGGGCACTGGCACTCCATCTTCTAGCCTGCGCATGATTACCGAGCCCCAATAATGTGCCAGGACCCATTGGGAGCAGTAGCAGTGACAACCAGATTCAAATCCCTGTAGTTTGGGAGCTTACATTCTTTTTTTAAATATAAGATTTTATTTATTTATTTGGGAGAGAGAACAAGAAGAGGGAGGAGCAGAGGGAGAGGGAGAAGCAGACTCCCCATTGAGCAAGAAGCCCGATGCAGGGCTTGATCCCAGGACTCTGAGATCACAACCCGAGCTGAAGGCAGATGCTTAATCGACTGAGCCACCCAGGCAGCCCTGGAGCTTGCATTCTTATAGAGGGAATCAGAAAACAAATGCTGAAATAGGAGAGTCTATTAGATAGCCCTAAAGCGAAAGTAAAAAAAAAATGTGGTGGTTGCAAATGTGCCCCCAAAATCCATATCCACTTGGAACCCAAGGTGTAAACTTATTTGGAAATAGGGTCTTTAGAGATGTCATTAAGGTAAGAGTCAAGATGAAGTCTTACTCTATTAAAGTGAACCCCAATTCTAAGAAGCATATCCTTATGTGAAACAGAAGAGGACACACAGTGGCACAGAGGAGGAGGCCACATGGACAGGGAGGCAAGGCCTACGGTGGTGCGGCCACAAACCAAGGAATGTCAGAGGTCACCAGAGGCTGGGAGAGGAGAGCAAGGATCCTCCCCTTTGTAGGAAAACCCCCTGATGACACCTTTATTTTGGACTTCTAGCCTCCAGAACTCTGAGAGAATAAATGTCTTTCCTCTCAAGTCACCTAGCTCATGGTTGTTACAAGGGCTCCAGGAACCGAGCTCAAGGGTAAGGTAACCAGAGCTAGAGAACAGAGCAGGGGGGTGCTAGTTTATAGAGGGAGGTGGCGAAGTCCTCACCACCAGGGACATTCAAGCAGAATTGCTAGAGGAGCCAAACCAGAAAAGGCCATTCCTGTGGGGGGGAACAGCCACTGCAAAGGTCCTAGAGAAGGGCAAGAGAGAGAGCATTGGAAGCTGATTTATGGGAAGTTTCCAGGTCAAGACAAGACCCTATATGCCTGTGGGCCATGGTAAGGGCTTCCTCTGGCATTTATCTCAGTGCCATGGGCAGCTGAGGAGAGTCTGAGTAGACAGCTGCTGTAAGCTGCCCAATAATTTAGGGGAATCTCTAGCCTCTAGCTTGGTAGGGGAAGGGCTGAATTAGGGAGACAGTTATAAGTGGTTGCTAAAATCTGGTGAGGAATAAAGGTGGCCTGGGTCAGGCAGCCAGGGGAGGAGGTTAGAAACCACACCACCCTTGGGAGCCCCTTAAGATGGAACTGATGGGTTGTCAATGGATTGGGTGCAGAAGGTAAGCAAAATAGACATGGTGAGGAGACTCTAAAAACTTTTGCCCTAGTCTCCTGGATAAGATGCCATAGCACAAAGGGAAGGCTTTGGGGAAGGGTCATGAATTTCCAAGTTGCCTTGAAGCTATGATTCTCTGCTTCTAAGGCCTTCTGGAGGAAGGACCAAAGCCTCTATGTGTGAACCAAAGAGGCAGGTATTTATTTGACCCTATAAATGGGTCTGAAGATTCAGGACTTTGCTGTCTTGATGGTTACACACGGATTCCAGTTATCCCAGTGGCCTAGATGGGCCACCACAGGGGCTGACAGGCTCTTTCGGTGGCCATAATGATCCATCACTTGTTGGGAAGCCAGTTTGTTGAGCTTCTACTCTGCACTCATAGATAAGCCCTTGGCTGAGTTTAAAAAGGAGTCTGTGAACAAGTGTTGTTGAGGATGGGAAGAAATGAGAACCCTTGTGTGTTCCTGGTAGAAAAGCAAAATGGCAAAGCTCTTGTGGAAAATATGGCAAAGTAAAATGGCATAGCTCTTGTGGAAAATACTGTGGCAGTTCCTCAAAGGCTTAAACATAGAATTGCCTTATGATCCAGAAATTCCATTTCTGGGCTTATATACAAAAGAGCCAAAAGCAAGGACTTAAACAGCTATCTGCACACCCATGTTCTAGCAGCATTATTCACAGTAGCCAGAAGGTGGAAACAACCTGAGTGTCCATCAACAAATGAATGGATAAACAAAATGTGGTCCATCCATACAGTGGAATATTAATCAGCCTTAGAAGGAAGGAAATTCTGACACCAGCTACACTGTGGATGAAGCTTGAAGACAGAATGCTAAGTGAAAGAAGCAAACACAAAAAGACACATTATAAATTTCACTTACATGAGGTACTTGGAGTTGCCAGGCTCACAGAGACAGAGTAGAATGCTGGTTGCCAGAGGCTGGGGGAGAAGGTTATGGGGCTTTATTGTTTAATGGGGGCAAAGTTTTAGTTTAGGAGGACAGAAAGTTCTGGAGATGGATGGCGGCGATGGTTGCACAGCAGTACAAGTGTACTTACTGCCACTGAACTGCACATTAGAAATGGTAAAAATGGCAAAGTTTATGTCGTGTGTATTTTACTATATTAATAATAATATGAAAAAGATCATGTAGGGGTGGAATCTTTGGTCCTGGGCTTGAAATTTGACTGGTTTGGGGATTAACATGCTGGGTGGATGTGCATCTCCCTGACGCTGAGCTCAACACCATTGTCTGTAAAATGGGACAGTTGTACCTTCACAGACTTGATAGGATCTCATGAAAGAGCAACATGGTTCAATGCCATGTGCCACATTCTGTTCTAGGCAAATGGTGTGTGGACAAATCAACCCTCCCAAAAGCCCCTAGGACAGTCACTACTGGGAGGGTCCTTAGGGGTCCTGTCGATTGGTGGGGCTTAATGTTATCCTTCTACAGAGCAACTAACTGATTTAGAAGGGAAGGAACTTTTCAAGGCCGCTCAGCAAGTTAGGAATTGGAAATGGTACCAGTCGGCAAATGCTGGAGGGTCCCAGAACACACCTGGAAGAGGTGCTCTCCAAGGAAAAGCCTTCTCCTCACCTTTGCAGTAACTTTGTTATGGTCAATATCCCCGTATTAATCAAGACGCTATAGGTTGCAAGTGAATCTTCTGTGGCCGTTACAGAATTCTCACACAGTCCCCAAGTTGGGCAAGACAATTGACTTCTTTCTCTCGGTCAAAATGTGCCCACTTGCTAAAAAAAATTTTTTTTTAAGTTTTCAACTCGTGTACATTCTAAGACAATTTGAAAACCATGTACTATTTTGACATTTTAGATAGACATCTAAAAATTTTGTTTTATATTAACATAATTCGAAGGCATGTATTTTCTGAAGCAGCTCTGCTCCCAATAGAAATGTAAGAAAAACCTCATATGCCATTTAAGATTTTCTGGGTCCAGGATTCCCTGGGTGGTGCAGCGGTTTGGCGCCTGCCTTTGACCCGGGGCGCGATCCTGGAGACCCGGGATCGAATCCCACGTCAGGCTCCCGGTGCATGGAGCCTGCTTCTCCCTCTGCCTGTGTCTCTGCCTCTCTCTCTCTCTCCGTGTGTGTGTGACTATCATAAATAAATAAAAATATAAAAAAAAGATTTTCTGGGTCCTACGATTAAAAGAGAAGCAGGTGAAATTAATCTTAACAATATATTTTCTTTAACTCAGTATGTTCAAAATATTGTCATGTAAACATGTAGTAGTCAGTAGAAAGAACATTAATGAAATGCTTTACATTCCTTTTCCTTACACCAAGTCTTGAAATTCAGTGTGTATTTTATACTCAAGTACATCTCAATTTGGGACTACCTGTATTTCAGGTGCTCCGTAACCACATGCGGCTAGTGGCTACCAAATTAGACAGTGTAAATTCCAGAATATCATACAAGTGCATTAAATCTAACCTGTCAAAACCTTAGGGGTTCTGATTTAACTCATTTAATTTATGGAAAATACCTGCCATGTAGCCTAATTGGCAAAGCTAGTCCTCATTGTCAAACCTATCAGCCACATCTGACTTACTATCTGACGGGAAAGTCTGACTTTATTTTAAAATTCAAATAGATATGTTAATGCTCTGTTAACCATCTCATTCCTGAAATTAAATTTTAAGAGAGATGGGAGACTAGATATGTGGATGGGTGGATGGATGGATGGATGGATAGATGGATGGATGGATAGATGGATGGATGGTTGGATGGGTAGATAGATAGATGATGATGATGAAGATGATAGATAGATGATAGATAGATAGATAGATAGATAGATAGATAGATAGATGATAGATAGATGATAGAAAAATTAGATAAAAAGAGAAACAGAACTGAGTCTTTGCATGCATTTGCTACCTCCATGAAATAAAATGCTGCCACCTTCAACATTTCTCACAGAAGCTCCTTTGCTTGGCATTCACGGAATTCCTCTCTTTATTTGATGCCCCAGAGACTAGGTTCAAGATGAAGGAGGAAGATGGCTTTTTTTCAAGAAGTGGGAACAAAAGTGCCATAAAGGTGATGTGGGAAAAGAAAGGTGACAAAGCCCAGTGACCCACCTGAAAATGGATAACTTTTCAAAAAGCATGAAAGACATCGGGAAGATGGAAGCAGCTTTCTTCAGTGCACCCTGCCCATGAACATCTCGGAGTCTCCCAAAGGAATGTGTACTCGGCTTGGAGACTGCTGGGCAGAGTCAGTGCTCCAGAGTCCCTGAGTTATAACAGCTTCCCATGGAAGGACACAAGGACCATGGCCCCAGTCCAAGCTCTACTAACCGATTTAGGGCAGAGCATAAGGGCATGAGATCCAAAGACCAGATTTCAACTGAGTCACGCCCTAGAGATGTGAATGTGAATCTCTCCATCTCACTTTCCTTGTCTATGAAATGGGATGATCAAACACCTACCTTGCCTCACCTTTATAGAAGCAAGTTGGGTATCACACTGAGAGCGTGAGGCCTGGATTCTAGAAAGTGCTCCAGGACTGTTAGCTATCACTCACATCATCCTAGTCCCCATTGGAGATCAGCCCCCAGGGAACCTTGCAGAAGCCAAATGAGAGCTCTTCTGGACTTCACCATCTTGATAAAATCAGGTGTAAGAAAAAGTGACTTTCTTTATTCCCTTTTCCTTATAATTCAATTTCACTATTTGATAAATGAGGAAAATCAAGGCTTAGTTAGAGATGCAGAGTGAGAGAAGCAGTAACTAAGTACCTTTCAGACATCAGAGAATGTGCTAGAAGGATTGTGCATGCTGTGGCATTCTGCAGGACCTGTGGAAGGGGATGTCACTCCCCCTGTTTTGTAGATGGATAAACCGAGGCACAGAGAATTGTTGCCCTGTGGTTATCTTCGCCGACATGGATTCAGGAGGCTGGGATGGGACATAATGAGTGTCACTCCTGTTCACTGCCCACCCCTGTTGCATTGGACCCGGGAGCTCACGAATCGCACTCATGAACATCATTTGCAAGCACGTACATTGCAACAACTCTGGCGGAGGTTCCTTTTCATAGATAAAAAGCCACGACTCAGGGAAGAAACGGTACCTGCACAGCTTTGCGCCCAGGTGGCAGTGCCTTGGCTTCCAATAAAGCGTGTGAGAGAAAACTCCACAGGTTTTCAGCACTCCTTACCCCATTCCCTGCCAGTTCCCCTTCCGCCAAGGCCCATCTGAGTTTGCATAGGCCCCCCAGACACCCCCAGCTCCCCAGCTCCTCTTCCTCCAGCCTCAGACCCCAGGTACTCTGGCCCCTGGCCAGAGCAGGTGTCCGGGAGGCTTCTGGGTGCAGTGGGGTGGCTAGGAGGTGGAAGATGCGACCTGCCATATCAATGTACAAGCCGACAGGCCAGGCCTGGGTCCTGCTTCAGGCTTCCTGCTGAAAATGAGGACATGCTTCCTGCTGATAATCACCAGCTGGTGTGGATTCACGGGGCCCAGGGCCCCACGACACAGTCCTGCTGGAAGCTGGTGCCGCCCAGGCACGAAGCTGGCGAGGATGGCAACTCAGACGGCCTCACTGAGGCCTCACAGAGAAGGAACCTCATCTGTTCAGTTTCTGCTCTGCAAACTGAGAAATAAAAAGCTGCAAGTATGCACCGCGCACGGAGAAGAAGAAAGACGTCCAACACTTGCCTGAGGCATAAGCACAGAGAGTATAAAATTATAATAAAGCCAAAATAACAACAACAGCCAAAATGATAGCACTCCCGTGTGTTAGCTCATTGCACATGAAAAAACCTGCCAGGACTTGTGTTTTTGCAAGCAAATGAAAACACCGAGTGCAGAGAGCCAAAGTCATGTGCAGGTATACAGCCGGTGCTGGCATAGGCAAGATTGCATCCAGGAGCTGTCCGGCTCCAAGGCTCGAAAGACCAATACCCCACCATGCTCGCTCGGAGCGCTCATGCCGTGCGGGGAAAGCAGGCTGGGCTTCCTGGGACGGAGCAGAAACAGCACGGCCCAGGCCGCTTGGGCTCCGTGGGGTGACTGCGGCGTGAGCAGCGCTCTGGCCGCTCTGTGCCCTGAGCCAGCCTGAGTCTGGGTCCCTTCTTCTGTATAGAGAGGGTTCCAGGGCAGCCCGGGTGACTCAGCGGCTGAACATTTGCCTTCAGCCCAGGGTGTGATCCTGGAGTCCCAGGATTGAGGCCCACGTCGGGCTCCCCTCTGCTTGCATCTTGGCCTCTCTCTCTGTCTCTCATGAATAAATAAATAAAATCTTTTTTTTTTTTTTTAAAGAGGATTCCAGCTCCCCTCCACACTGAGCTCAGTGTCCCTCTTCTGACACGCTTCCCTGACCTTTGCGCCAGTGGGTCGGGGGTCCCACTGCTGGTCTGGCCGCACCCTGGGCTTTGCTCCGTCTTCCTGCCGATCCCACCACAACTGGATATACTTCTCTGTCCCACTCGGCAGTTCCTGGACTCTGGCCCACAGACATCATGCTGGAGCAATGTAAAGGGTTTCTCAACAGCGAAGCAAAGACGTTGTCAAGATATCCTCTGCTTTGGCTGGCCACCCCCCCTACCCCCCACCCCCGCCTGGGACCCTGCTCTCTTCAGTACCAACCGCAGCCTCCGCGGCCAGGCATGCCAGTCCCAAGGAAGCTTCCCTATCCTTCCTCCGTCTCCGTTCCGCTCTTCCTTATTTCCTGATCCTCCCTGCTTCTTAATCTTACCTTTCCTGCTGGCCTGAAGCATGCCCCAAAGTGTTACTTATTCATTCACGCATGCAGGCCTTTATGCACGCATATGCACACTCATGTGTATATACAAAAAAAAAAAAAAAGCAAAAAGCCCTCACTGTGCACCAGTCACTGCGCTGGGCTCTGGGGGCACAGCAGGCATCAGCAGGTGTGGTCCCTCACCCCACAGAGCTTGCCCTCAGGTGGGAGAGAAAAACCCTAAATAGAGGGACATCACAGCCCTGGGAGGGGGCTGGGTCCTTCAGGAAGGTGAAGGCAGGGCCTGAGGATCAGGTGGGGACACTGGGCAGTACTATCAGGAGAGGCGGGAGGGGCAGCGGGCTGAGCCAGCAGCGAGGTGGTGTCGTCCAGACTCAGGCCCTAAGGGGCAGTGTGAGCTAGAGCGAGTGGCACCCCTGCTGGACTTCGGTCCTCTCATCTGCTAACAGACGAGGTGACGTCCAGCTCCCACATTGCTCCTCTGGCATCCGACTGCCTAATCCTAACTTCTAGCACAGGCAGGGGGCTTCATTAGAAGAGGAGCTACTGTTAGTTCTGACTCTTTGCAGGTGGTCTTGCCAAGAACCGTTCCCACTTTATCCTGCCCCAGCCTACAGCTGCTCCGGTTAAGCACTTTTTTTAAAAATCCCACTTCACAAAGGAGAGAACAGAGGCTCACATGGGCCACATGGGGTGCTCAGGGTCTCTGAGTCATTAAGGGGCTGAGGGCTAGGATTGGACTTTGGATGTGTCCTAGCCAAAGCCCAGGCAGCTTCGCTCCCATCCTGCAACCAGGATGCTGGGTGTTCTCTGGCTGCAGGGGGCAGCTCACCCTCCACCTCCCCGAAAATGTGTGCGCCTTTGGGGTTTCCAGACTGGGCACATACTAGGGGCTCCAGAGCCAGAAGGATCTGGATCAGACCAGGCCCTGACTTCTCATGATCTACGCTCAGATCCTTAGACCAAGTGGGATTTTCTCACATTCCCAGGACACTCAGCTCGAGGGACCCCACGCTTGTGTCCCACTCTTATTTACGTTCTGCTTCTCCAAACTGGAATAGCTTTGGTCTGAGGCCTTTCATTGATGTTCCTTACAGAGGAAGATAATCAGGGAAGATTGGGACACCTCTAGGCCTAGAATGTTTCTTGAAAAGAAAAAGAAAAAAGGCCCTTTTGCCACATCAACTTTTGTCAATACTGGAGGCCACATAAGGTGAAAAATGTAGATATTATTGTGAGATCACACTGGGGACATTTGTACCTGGAACAGAAAATGAGCTTATTCATCACATCTACTTTGGTTCTTTTTATGGCTCAGAGCCAATTCCAAAGTGGCAGCATTCTGAGTAGGGAGGAGACTTGGCCAAGGTCACATAGTTAAAGGGACTAGGGGTCTCAGTCATGTCCTGTCCCAACCACCTGAGGTTCCTTTGCTCCATGGCTCCTTCCTCCCTTCACTTCTTCCATAAATATTTATGGAGCCTTTCTTGCATGGTTCCTGCCCCTGTGACAGTGGTGGTCAAATTGTCATTGCTCTCAGTGGCCTCTTGACCAAGGGTGGAATGAAGGTATATTTCAATGCTATTTGCCCTCTGTCCATTTGATACAAAATACTCCTTGGCTCCTGGGCCTTTAGAGAACCGTAATGTCAACATGTCCTCTGCATGTCCCTGGGGAAAAGAAGAGCTTCCCCTGACCATAACAGGACGACTCAAAGGCAACACCAAGTACTAAGGAGACAGCCCAAGGGAGCAAAGGTGAACAGATCCTAGGTCTGGCTTTATAGACAAGAAGTTTCCAAGCCCAGTACTCTTTGCCAAGTGCTGCCTTGCTCATGCTCCAGGGACAAAAGTCTTCCCATATCACATTGAACTATTCTTCTAAGCACTTTCTCTTTCTTGCTGTTGGAGAGTTTTCCATAACCAGAGTCATAACAGCTAACATTTATTTCCATAACAAGAGTGGTCACCCTGTGTGTGTTTGTTTGTTTTAAGAACAAAACAAAACAAAACAAAAAACCTCATTTCAAATAGTTCACAAGTCACCTCTATAAGGTTCAATTGACATCATCATCATCATCGTCATCGTCATTGCTACTTGTCCTGTTCCCATACCTACTACTCCCATTTCTATCACCTGAAGAGAGTGGAGAGGTCCCCGCAAATAGTGGTACAGAAGAAGCCTGGGACTCTCCCCACGGCATCGCCTCCCTGTGGTCACCCATTCTCGACACCCAGTTATCCCAGCACGCTATCCTGGGTTTCTCTGTAATGTGATTAATCAGCCATATTGATTTGTTTCCTCCAAATGACATTTCCTTAGAGTGTGACACATCTCATCAACATTTGCACTGGTCCGAGAATCAATAACCCTGGCGATGTCCAGGAAATGCGAGGATTAGACAGACAAGAAAGGGAATATGTTGCATCTGTATCAAGTGTCTCGGGGTATGCTGGATCATGTGGTGGCCATCTGGAGAAAAAGAAAGGCAACTTCCCAATAGAGCAATGCTTATTTTATTTCTGCACTAATTATTTAAGCAGAGAAGGAAGTGAATACGTGCTACATGCCCAGCACATTGTGGCAGATTCATAACATCATGGAGATGTTGTGGCGAATAGTGGTGAACCCTATGGGTGTCGCCAGCACCCAATTGACATCATCTGTTTCTCCCTCTTCAGCCTCTGTAGCTTCAGATTTAGACACAAGCACACCTTGGCCTGGCCGTTGAGGAGTTCACAAAACGTTCTGTGCATTTTAGCAAAAGGATTCAAGTTTTTGTAGTTTCCCTTAAACAACTGGCTGTTAGTATATTATCCTTGGTGAGAGAGGAAAAGAAGGAGGAGGTGGACAGATATCAGGAACAATGGAAATGCAGAGCTCAAGTCCAGCAGGTTCAACTGGAGATGAAGACAGAGCCACTCTGAAATTAAACCATGGCTGAAGACGGTAAGATTTTGATTTTAATTTTTTTAAGGTTTTATTTATGTATTCATGAGAGACACGGAGAGAGAGGCAGAGACATAGGCAGAGGGAGAAGCAGGTTCCCTGTGGGGAACCCCATGTGGGACTCGATCCCAGGATCCAGAATCATGACCTAAGCCATAGGCAGACACCCAACCACTGAGCCACCCAGGTGCCCTGAAGATTTTGATTTAAAAACATCTAATCATACACTTTTTTTGAGAGAGAGAAAGAGATTGAGAGAGGCAGAGCTTGAAGGGCAGAGGGAGGGGAGAGAATCTCAAGCAGATGCTGCATCTAGCACGGAGCCCGACACGGGGCTGGATACCATGACCCTGAGATCATGACCTGAGCCTAAACCAAAATTGGGCACTCAACCAACTGAGCCATCTAGGTCCACCTCTAACCATGCACTTTTCAGAATATACCATCATTCAAAAGCCATTGGGTCTGTCCGTCGTTCCTGTGTTAGATCCTAGGACTTATGACACCTTTCTCAAGGCTCTTCCCAGCAGGATGGCTCAGTGACAAGGGATCCTGGATCAGTGGCCCTCCAAGCACTGATTTCTCCACCTGTGAAGTCGGAGAGCTAATTCACTTTAGCCGTGCTCCTGACTGCATGAGGACCAAGTGAAATATGCAGTAGGGCAGCACTTAGGAAACCCTCAAGATCCTTTGCGACCCAAATGGCTATCTTTCTTTCCTCCCATTCCTAGACGGACTGACAGAGGTACAAAGACTCGTCTTTGGTAAAGCTAAAGATTATCTTTTTGGTAAACACTTCGTTTCCTTAATTCATTCTTGGCCCCTCTTGACTACTAGTGGACCGTTACAGCAGGGATAGGGACGGAGGGCCTTTGGTGTTGGAACATCAGGACCCCTGCTTCTCTCCACTAGGAGTTGCTGTGTGACCCCAAGTAAGTGCTCCCTCTCTGGGTTACAGGTTCCTCACTGCTACAGTCAGGATGATCTTGATCAAGTGAATGTGACTCCTTTCTACAATTCGGGGTACCAACGTTTCATTCATCAATAAGGGTGATATCAAAATTTACTCTTAGCATCCTTTTTGCTGACATGGAAACAAAAACTTCTTGTAGACCAAAGGTCAGACACTGAACTGACAGGAAGCCCCAGCTGGTCTTGTCATGGAGTGAGTCCAGGGACACCAGGAATGTTGGCTTTGACCTGGGACATTGGACCAGACTCAGTGCTGATGCCCTTGCAATGCCCTGTCTGCAACTCCATCTGTTCACTTAGGGTCCCTCATCCATTCATAGCATCAGATAGGAGATGTGCTGCCTACTAACAGAAATCTGACCACAGTGGTGAAAACAAATAGGATTTCTGTCTCTCCCAACACCAGAAGCCCAGTGGTAGGCAGCAGAGGCCAGGATGAGCTCTCGGTGAGGCCAGCGGGGACCCAGTCTCCTCCATGAGTGCCCTGCTGTCCCAGCGTGCTGGCTCTTCTCCTTGTACTGGGGGTCTCGTGGATGCAAGATGACAGCTGCAGGTGCACTGCAGGCAAATGTCAGCAACACTGGCAGAGAGGCAAGGGCAGAGCAGAGGGGCAAATTTCCTCTTCCTCAAATTCTTTTATGAGTGAATCAAACTTTTACTATCTCATGTCAGTATTCACCACCTCTCTTGAAATGTTTTATTTTTCCTCCTCTTAAGGTTTTGCTCTTTTTACCTGGGAATGCAACCTTTCCCAGCAGCTTCGCTGACATCTGACTGGTGAGAGCTGTGTTGCCTGGTCCCTCCTAGCTTCACAGGAAGCTGGGAAAAAGAGTTAACTTTCCAGCCTGTACAAGAGAAGGCACGTGGAAAGGTGGTTGGAATGGTGGCATGTGTGCCAGACTGCGGCGTCTGCCCCTCCTACATTCAATAAACAGGGGGCTGATGGCTTCTGATGGCCCAGGCCCTGGGCTGGGGACCCCGGGAGCTTTCAGGCAAGAGAGGCACAAACAAACAGGTAAAACACAAGGCACCCGATTAGTTCCAAGTGGGAAGGCAGTATAGACGTGGCTGTGGAAGACAGTCAAGTGGGGTTTGAGAACGCAATGGGCAGAGCTCAAGTCTCTAAGTGGGACTGGGAGGGAGTAAGAGCCATACCAGCATCCCAAAGCCAGGGCAGCACCCAGCCAGGGAGCAAAGACCCGATTTCTTATCCTTTGGTGCTGGCGGTACCAAGGCATGGTAGTGCCTAAGGCAGCGCTCATAATGCCTTCCTGAAAGCACTGACATTTTATTCCTTCTGACCATAAAAGCAGAACATGATCTTTATTAAACACCTTTTAAAATGCAAAGAAAGAAGAAAATAAAAGAAGGAGGAGGAGGAGGAGGAGGAAATAAAAATCACCTTGTCTTCAATACTACTACTTTGGTGTCTTTCCTTCCAGCTTTCATTTCACATCATAAAATAGTTCTTTGTGGTTACAAGGGTCAGATCTCAAAACCAAATGCCCCGAGGGCTCCAGGGATGGAGGACGGACGTGCAAGCCCTCCTGGCCCCGCAGTGCCAAGGCCCCGGCTCCTCTTTCCCTAGCTCAGCATCGCCAGCCTTCTGTGCCTGCTTCTCAGACACTGGATTGGCAAGCCACATACATACATCTGAGGTCCCAGACGAAGAGACCCTCATCCGCAGATCTTTCCAGAAGTTTCTGATGGATTGGACTTGGGACACATCTGTCAGGGGAATCTTTGCAGGATCACCATGAAATGGGGAACTGCAGGTCACCACCACCCCCGAAGAAGAGTATCAGATGCTCTTTAAAATGAGGATTAAATTAAATATAGGGTAATGTTTGAGGTGTGAACGAATGAGTCTATGAATGAGTTCGGTTCACCCACATTAAGCTTTAGCCTCTGATGAACTCATCACAGAGCACAGCAGTCTGTGTCTTTTACAGAATAAAGAACTGAGCCCAGAGAATTGAAATGACTAGACCCAACTGTTTCTGAACCTGATCCCTTGGTTCATTCTGCTGACCATAATCAAAATAAATTAACACGTGAGGGTCACAGAAGAGAGGGGGGCGTGGAGAAAGCACTGGGAAGGAATAGACGTTTGTAGTTGTTCATTGTTATGATCTGTGATAGCAGGTGTGGATGGACTTCCGGCCTATTTTGTTCAAGCAGATGCAGAGTCCTCATGAAGGGTCACACCGCTAGCGGACCTCAGGTCCTAGGTACAGGCTCTTCTACAGAAGCCTGGCATTTCAGCCCCTCCACTCACCTGGCACAGGTAAGAGTATCTCTGCCTACTTAGGAGGGCAGCTCATAAATTTATTTCAAACCTATTTAAGTTTCACTATAGAAACAAAAGAGCTTCACACGTAGGTAATTCAGATTCCCCTCCAGGAAAGGTCTGGGCAGATGGAAGCCCAGTAACAGAATTCAATCCTCAAATCACCAAGAGTTTTTTTAAAAAGTAATTTGTACCTTCTAAAAATATAGGCAATGCATGTTCATTGCAGAATTTTTGCAAGATACATAAAAATATGGAAAAGGAAATAAATACCAGGTACAACTCCCCCTCCCAGAGACACCCGCTATAACATTCCATATCATGTCCTTAATGTTTATTTTATTTTTTCCTGTGCATATGTCAATACTTTTAAATTTCCTCTTCCTCAAATTCCTTTATGAGTGAATCAAACTTTTACTATCTCATGTAAATATTCACCACCTCTCCTGAAATGTTTTATTTTTCACTCCTGTGAGGTACCGAGCACATCCGGGAAGCATCCTTTGATACATGGATACAGAGAGCTCCATAATTCCAAATGAAATTTTCTGTGCGGGGTCCATTATTTTTTCATATGGCTTTGAGACCTAAAATATAGACTTTTCACAGTTTTTCCCCCTTATTTAATGAGGAATTCTGAAAGGCAGATGGTGAAGAATGGGAGTGCCCGACCTGGGCATTAATGCAGGCTAGCTAACCTGGTCCAGCTAGTTCTGACACTTTGTTCTGACAGCACAGCACATAGGGGGTGTCAGAGCTGGAAATAGTGTGGAAATAAATGATCTACTTTACTATATGGGGGAAACGAAGTCCCCAGGGGGTATGCACACAGCTCATTTTAACACACATCTCAGTGTACTGTAATTTCTGGTTTGTACATCTATTTCTTGCATTAGACAGAGATCCAGGGAGCAGGACCAAAACCTCATCAATCATGAGATCCCCAGGGCTTATACAATGCCAGGTACATAGAAGCTGCCCAAGAAATGTTTGCTGAACTCAACTCAGAGCCTAGAAGATTTACATCAGGTATTTGATACCCTAGGGGACTGAAGTAGGGGCTCATGTGGTTCAGGAAATGTCTGCTAACTCTGGGAAATGAACTAGGGGTGGTGGAAGGGGAGGAGGGCAGGGGGTGGGGGTGAATGGGTGACGGGCACTGAGGGGGGCACTTGACGGGATGAGCACTGGGTGTTATTCTGTATGTTGGTAAATTGAACACCAATAAAAAATAAATTTATTATAAAAAAAGGAAATGTGTGATGAATGAATGAAAAAAATGGAGGGGGAGAGGGAGGGAAGGAGAAAGAGAGAAAGAAGGAAAGAAAAACTTAACAAGCCATGTCTATCTATAGAAAGAGCATGGAGCATCAAGGTCAGAAGCCCTGATTTATGCTATGGCTCTTCATTCCCACCTGTGACCCCTGAGCTTTGGTTTTCCCTTGCCCTTTCTCAAGGATCTGAACTGAGGCTCCTGGCACAGAGATGCACTCACATTGTACACGTTGTCGAAGAATGACCAGCTGAACAGCACCCTGCAGTAGAGGCTGTTGCCCAACCTTTCCTATAAGGCTAAAACAGAAAAGATCTTCTTGATCCCACCTACCAGACTGGCAACCCTAGAGAATCAGAGCCCCATGTCATAGACCACAAGCTCTTCAACCCTGAGGCAATCAGAGAGTCACTGCCTCCCCGGTCTTCTCATTCCACTCCAACCCCCATGATCCAAATATAAATTTTGCCATGTTGCTGTCATAACTGACAGCCTTTAGAAGCAAGGGAAGGTCCCTTGGTGAGCCATACAGGACCTTTCAGGAGCCAGTATAAACCCCCTTCTAACCTCATCAGCCACCACCTTCTATCATTCTCCTGCACTCCAAGAAAACTCAACTCTCCAAGGGCAGAACCTCTAATGTCCCACCTATGATGTTCCATGCACTTGGCACCCTGGTAAACTACTACCTTGACAGGCTCATTCTCCCTCAAAGACTACAGAGTGGCTCCCACCATGTCCCACTGTCATTCCACTAGCGTTCCTTCCAGACTCCATTGAAAAGGCCCCAACTCTATGGGGATTTTCTTTTTTTTTAATTTAAATTTATTTTTTATTGGTGTTCAATTTGCCAACATATAGAATAATACCCAGTGCTCATCCCGTCAAGTGTCCACCTCAGTGCCCATCACCCAGTCACCCCCACCCCCTGCCCACCTCCCCTTCCACTACCCCTAGTTCATTTCCCAGAGTTAGGAGTCTTTATGTCCTGTCTCCCTTTCTGATATTTCCCACTCTCTATGGGGATTTTAGAAAATGTCATCATCTGCTTGACCCAGAGAGTCAGGCACAAAGTTTCCATGATATTTATGTCATGTGGCTAATGCTAGGATGTCTGTCTGCCTCACCCTCCCAAATTGTAATCTCATTGAAAACAAGGATTGAGCTTTATCCCACTTCCCAACCACTGTGCTCTGCATGTGGCCCAACAGAAAAAGTGGAGACGGTCGGCATAGTGCAGTATACCCCTGCCTGAAGACACTTTGCTCAGGCACTTTTGGGTAGCATGGATTTATTAGCTGGTTCTCCCAAGACAGGCAGTAAAATGTTGAAGGCATCATTCAGTGTCAGGTTAATCAATTCATATCTACCACCTAGAGGCTCCCTTTACACAGGGTTTTATAAAGACATCAAAAGGTGAGTTGAGATTGAATTAGCTGTACCAAAAAATAAAGCATACATAGTTAACTTGAATCTTGTAGCATAATTTAGCACGTAATGTCTTTTGCAATTTTATTTTTCTTCACCCAAATCTCTTCTCATTAGGGAGGTGGTGACACCATTAGTCAGGTACAACTGTAGAAACTGTTCAGTCTCTCTCTAGTCTGGCTTCTTTTTCTCTTTTTACCTTTCTGATTCTCTGCTATTTTTTGTGCTTTTATATACCCCAAAGATCCTCGAAGGACTAGTTGATTTCTTCATATAAGGGGCGACATGTACGTGGCAGAGATAGCTGTTTCTGTTTGTTCACAATGGCTCAATATTTAGAAATTTAAGTGCAGCGGGGTCCATTAATCAAGCTGTTACACTTACGGTTACCACTACTGTTCTTAATTGGCCACTGTACTAACCTGTGCAATGTTATAGCCCAAGGAAGAACATTCTCTTCCAATGCCTGCAGTTTAAGGAAGAGGATAATGAGGTGGAATCTGGGCATGGTGTGTGTGAAAAGATTTTGAAGGTTCTATGGGGAGATTTTTATGGATAATTGAAAAAGCAGTCAAAGATTCATTCCTTCATTTCCTCAATCATATAGTAAACATGTCTGGAGTACAAATGAGGTTTCAGAAACAAGCAGTTATCAGATATTTAGAGGAACAAATTACCAACTAGTATTCTAGCTGGTGGCACCAAAGTGGAGAGCTCTGTCTAGATCTACCCACGTGAGACCCTGCTTCCTTACTTCTCCTCCACACCCAAAGGACAAAGCCTGGGTTGACATCCATTTCACTCTAGAAATGGATCCTGGGTCTGAGATTCACCAGGAGCAGACCTTTCAGAGGCACCAGGGTGGGCTGTGAGAGAAGGAGGCATCCATTATGCACTATCTGGGAAACTCTCTAGAACATTCCCACCCTCATCTGGCAGGGCCTTTGGGATGGCTGACAAGACGGTGCATGTCAGACAAGAAAGAGATGAGTTAATTCATTCATTTTGAGTTTATCTTTGTGTATGGGGTAAGGGAATGGTCCAGTTTTCATTCTTCTGCATGTGGCTGTCCAATTTTCCCAGCACCATTTATTGAAGAGACTGTCCTTTTTCCAGTGGATAGTCTTTCCTCCTTTGGCACTTGATGGGATGAGCACTGGGTGTTATACTACATGTTGGTAAATTGAACTCCAATAAAAAAAATTAAAAATAAAAAAAAATAAAGAGAAAGAGATGAGTTCAAACGCTGAGGGCTAGGGTGTCTGGGTGGCTCAGTTGGTTAAACATCCGACTCTTGATTTCGATTCAGGTCATGATCTCAGTGTCATGGGATGGAACCCTTGTGATGGGCTCTGTACTGGGCATGAAGTCTGCTTGAGATTCTCTCTATCTCTCTCTATCTTTCTCTCTTCCCTCTACCCCACTCATGCACATGGGCACTCTCTCTTTCCAAATAAACAAATAAAAATGCTGAGAGCCAATTGGCTTGGGATAAACTGACTGGAAGAGACTCATGGAGAATGTCATATGCCCAAGAAGTGGGAAAAGCTTCTCAGACTTCAGTCAGAGCCACACAGTAAGATAATAATGGCCACCATTGTTGAGTGCTGAGTGCGAGCTCTACACTCTTCTCACATAGACACCGTTGAATCCATACAACTACCATCCTCATTTTTAGAAGGTTGTGTTAGTTAGGAATATGTTCAAAGGCAAATAGTAGAAAACTAGGCTAATGGTGGCTTGAAAATATAGAGGTTTGGAGGCACCTGGGAGGTGCAATTTGTTGAACGTCCAACTCTTTGTTTTGACTTTGGTGTGATCTCAGGTTCATGGGATGGAGCCCCACATCAAGCTCCATGTCAGTGCAAAGTGTGCTTGAGTATCTCTCCCTCTCCCTCTGCCCTTCCCCCTCCTAGTGCTCTCTCTTTCTCTCTCTTTTTTTCTCTCTCTAAAATAAAGAAATAAATCTTTTTTAAAAATAGGTTTGTTTGTTTGTTTGTTTGTTTTCAGGGGCTGGGCATGAGAGGCCTGGAGGTAGAGAGCTTCCTGGCCATGATAGGAGAGACCAAAACTCTTGCTAGTTGTTTTCTCTGCCATTCTCACCAGTTGCTTCATGCTTACAAAATGGCTGCTGTCAGTCCAGCTATTGCATCCATTACCAAAGAGCCCTTCCATCTGAAAGGGAGGTTAGAAAAAGGGGAACACCAAGTATGATTAATAGAATGATCATAATTAGTTTCAGTCAATCATGATTCAGTGCCTGAGGCTGGGTACCTTGCCACGCTGAACAAAATCAAAGTTTGATAAGCAGAGAGAAAGGAAATGGATACCGAAGGGGAGCTCACATCACCGTATTGGGAAGGTTGAGCTCTGTTCGGTTCTGTGGTGCGTGTCTGCAGGCTCACTCCACTACTTGCTAGCTATGGGAGCTCCCACACTCACATGAGTCTCGGGTTTCTCATCTGCAATATAGGGAGACAGCAATGCTAATTTCTGTTTAAGTATGACCAGATGGAGGACATGTGACATTTCTTAGTAAACAATTAATTGACATGAATGTTCTAGAAATTGCATGTCTCTCTATGTACAAATGCTCTCATCTCTGCTTTCTTGGCTTTGAATTCCCTTTCCTTCACTTGTTACCACATCAACCAGAACATTCCATTGGGAGAGACTGTTCTTACTTCTAACACCCATTGCACCCTACATGGTAATCATGAAGCTAGAGGAAGGAGCATCTATGTACCTCTCTCCCCTCCTCAACTGGAGTACATAGATAATATTTGGATAGTTTAGAGTAAAAATCACCAAACATCTCTGATTTTTGACTTCTTTCACTTCTAAAGACAGGAATGAGTCCTTCGCCAAATATTTGTACAAATTATTTGATTTTTGCTGACTTATGAAAATGTATCTCCTAAGAACACATGTAATGCTTCCCTTTGTTTATTTTGGGGTCATCCTACAAATCTAGGGTAGGGGCCACTGAGGCATGGCTGAGAGCAAAGCGGCCTGTGCCCTGCCCAGGCACCGTTGTGTGGCTGGGCCTGAGGATCTGAAAGGGTCCTGGCTGTGCTTTCTTCCACAGCCTCAGACCCCCTGGTGACACACAACCACACAGTCCCCAAGGGAAGGAAAATAATGAAAGCAAGACAGAGCCCCCCCCCAAAAAAAGTAGAGTCATTTATGTATTTCTGTGCCCCTTCTTTCTTATAAAGCTCCAAGGTTGTCAAAATGGAAGGTGAGCATAAACTTTTGTTTCATAGAAGTGGCTGTGTGCAGAATAAATCTATCCATCCTGCCCTTACTCCAATCCCACCACACAAAGAAGGATTCCTGATTGGCCCAACAGAAAGGGATTTACTTATGGTATAAAGCACAATGGGGAAGGGTCATGATTCTAGGGTCTGGTAGGATCCAGGAGAGAAGCACAGGGTGGGAGGCAAAAGGCTGGGTTTCATGGTCTGTGCTACTAACTGGACGTATGACCATGAATGACACAGACTCACTGAGACTCAGTTGTCCCATCTGCAAAAGGGGCTCATTTGAGGCATTGAGCCCATCATCCTTACTCTAGTTCACTGAGTCTACAACAGGCTTTAAAGAAAACAAGCAGTTTAATGCCTCTGAAAATAGGTTAAGTCTTAAAATCCCTGGTCTCAGATAGATTAAAATATGATCTGAAAGAAGCTGTGCCCCAGATAATCAGGTAGGTAGAGCCCCCTGTCCTAGAGCTTCTGAGCTGCTGGGGAGCTGATTTTTAAACCTCAGAAGGCAGAAGGTAGCTCCCCTGAAAAAATTCCTATAAAAGCCTATTGGGGAAAAATTATAAAAAGGAATAAACAGTGGACAAGCCCAACATTCTGTAGGAAGGCACCAAGACAGGCTTTCTGGTGGAATAATCCTGAGGTCAGAGGCCTGGCTGGTAGGACAGGCCAGGACTGGCATGAGGCAGGAGTGAGAGGCCTAGGGGAGAAAACAGGAAGGGGCACAGTTGCATCTGAGTTTGAAAGCCTTCATTCATTCATTCATTCTTAAAGATTTATTTGTTTGAGAAAGACAGAGAGTATGAGCTGGAGGAGGGGGAAGGAGAAGCAGACTCCTTGCTGAGCAGGGAGCCCAGCGCAAGGCTTGATCTCAGGACCCCGAGATCATGACCTGAGCTGAAGGCACTTAACTGACTGAGCCACCCAGGTGCCCCGACTTTGAAAGTCTTCTTACACTTGGTAGCCTGAGTCTTAACCCAGCCCTGGTTATAACGTGACCCTTCTGGGGCCCACCATCTGCAGATCTTAGGTAGCTCCTTCAGGGCCTCAGTTTCCTGTAAAATGAGGGTGGGCCTCTAGGTAACTCCAAAGGTCCCTATTTAACACTAATTTTTTTCCATGTGACTCTGCATCTTCGCCACTAGACAGGAGGCCCCCCAGGGAGCCTGTGCTGTCTCAGCCCTCTACCTCCGCCATCGGGAACACTTAGTGGTGCCCAGTAGGTACTATTTATGCCTTCTGCTGAGTAATCCCAGCAATGACTAGACAGTTTTGTTACTGTCAGTGTTGCCAGCAGTAGCTCCGAGCTGGCTTTAGAACCAAAGAGACCTGAGCTCAAATGTCAGCTCCATAACCACCAGCTGGAAACTTGAAGTAAATTACTAAATTTCTCTGTATGCTTTAATGTCCTCATCTGCAAAGTGGGGGGGAAATGCCAAGACCCTACCTACACTGACAGGAACCTCACAGAGGCCAGTGGTCCTTCTGGAAAGAGCAGATGTCACTTTCCTAGAAGGCCCTGTGGGAGTTCTGGAAACGAATCCCATGGCATGCTCACATCATGTGTTCATCACTGAACCTGTCCCTTGGCTGGGAAAATAGGACATGCAGCATGATGAGGATTTTGTGCTGACTCCTCCTAGAACCCATGTAATTTACAGGAGCAGAGAATGGGGGTGGTCCTCAAAGAAATTAGTGCTACAGTCCACAGGAGAGGGACGATTATGGACCAGCAGGAAAGCACCCATGCTGTAGAGCGTGCATTCTCCTCTGTCACAGCCTTTTCAGCTGGACATAGGCAGCGAGGGGCTGGGAAGAGGCTGCGTCCATGAGATAGCAGGAAGCCAATGCTTGCAAGAGAGGTCTGAATGGCACTGGGCATGCCCCACCTGAATTCAGGACATCAAGTAATATCCCTTCTGAAAATCCATTGTCTCTAATTTTTTCTTAATGTTTTGCATCTTTAATCATTGCCTAGAAAACCGGCTAGCTTGATAGAAGGATGTTTTGGATAATAGCTACTATTATGAAAACAAAAAGGCAAAACACAAAAAGCTTAACTGTGTTCATTATCTATTGCTATGTAATAAGATCACCGCAAACTGATCAGCTTAACACAGCACATCCTTATTCTTTCACGGCATCTGCAGATCAGGAGTCCAGATGCAGCTTACCTGGATCCTTTGTCAACAAGGGGTTGGTCAAGACTATGTTCTCATCTGTAACCAAACTGAGGAAGGACCAACATCCAAGCTCACATGGTTATTGGCTTTAGGCTCTTGGCAGCGGTGGGACACAGCCCTCAGTTTCTCCCTAGCTGTCAGCTGGAACCCAAGACTACCCTCAGATGCCCTCAGTTCCTTGCCACATGGGCATCCCATAGAGCTGCTTGCTTCATCAAGCCAGTGAGAGGGAGACTCCAGCAGGACAGGAGCTAAAATCTTGTGTCATGTAATCACATGCATCCTGTCACCTTTCCATCATTCGAAGAAGCCATGGGTCCCGGCCACCCTGGGAGTGAAAAATCAGCAGGCAGAGGTCCCAGGGGCCACTCTAAAATCTGCCCACTACATTAGCCAGCCACCATGTCAGACTTTAGGAACAGCAAGTGTAAGATTGAATTTCCTGGTTAGTAAAAGATTGGACTGGGTTTTCAGACAAGATCTGCACCAAATATATGTACAAAACTGCCAGGTCCTTCTCTACCACTTACTAGCTTTTTGACCTTGAGCAAGTTACTCACTTTGTCTGAGATTCAGTTTCTGCATCTGTAAACTGAGGGGGAATAGAAGTACCTTGTTTGTAGAGTTGCAAGAATGAAATGAGTTAATGAAAATGGTTTTGTGAGTCCAAGCATGGATTCAGTGCTCAGGAATAATCAGCATTCACATGTACACACACACACACACACACACACACGCATGCACACAAAATGTGTGTGTGTCTGAACGAGGTGCTGAATTTTTCTTATGTTGGACCCCTTCAAATGCAGTATGAATGCCCTACTTTACAGATGAGGAGACAGACACCTGAAGCTGTTGTGAGACCAACTCAAGCTCTCAGAGCTAGAGAGTAGCTGAAGTAGTTTGGAGAACCTTCCAGGCATACACCAAACTAGAACCTACCTGAGTGATCATCTCACCCTAAAAATCCCCCATAGCTCACTTTCACAAGGTCTCCCATGGGAATACAATGACCAGGAGGCAGGACTCCAAAAGCTGCTTGCTTTTATTTGATTTACATTTTGGGCTTCTGCATAATACTTTGTTTTGGGGAGATTTGTCAGCAGATGAAAAAGATTAAGCAAACAAATAATTAAAGGAATCAATACTGAACTGCCAAGCCACTGGCCTCTCCCATCCTTTTCGCCTCACAGAAGAGGAGAGTGAGATTCAGAGAAGGCCTGGGTCTCAGTGTTGGCTTCGTGCTTGATGTCAAGAACCGTAGCAGGAGCTGCTGCTCCCAGCTGCCATCTCTCAAAAGCCCACCCTTTCTCTCTGCCCATGAAGTTCGACAGAATATTTTACCCAGAGTCTGACTTGGAGAAATTAAGCCATTTTAAAACACATAATTGACTGGGCTGCCTGTAACCCTGTCCGAAACAACCATGAACACAACTGGAAATACCAAACTAATGACATCCCAAGCGGGCATAACTCTAGGAGTGGATGTGTGTCGTTTTGATCATGGGCTGCATTCCTAAGCAGTGGAATGCTAATAAAATATGTGCAATAAATTGCATTTTAAAAGCATCATGGGAGACTGAGATTGCTCTTTTAAGAAACCCTATAAGGAATAGTTTGATAGAGCAAGAAGAAAAAAAAAAAGCCTTTAACAATGGAATAAAAATCACTCATTTGAGTCTTATAAATCCAGACTGGGTATATGGGGTTTCCTTCGAGCATATTGCTTTTTATGTATGTAGCATATGCTTGAACATTCACAGATAAATCAGCTGGGTAAGTATGGCTGGAAAGCAACAGCTCCACCTACTATTAGTTTCCTCTCACCTAAGTGCTCCCCACCCCTGCCCCCATACAGCTACTTCCACCCTTGAAACATCCAAGCAAGTGGGGTCACGGAGATTTGGAGAAAGGAGACTAGATCAGCTAGCAGGAGACCTGAGTTCAAACCCTTGGATTTTTAAGCAGCCATCTCACCACTTCTCCGAGACTCAGTTTCTTCATCTGTCAAGTGGAAATATTATTTGCCCAGCTGAATTTCGAAGACAATTTTGAGGATCAAAACAGATGACAAATACAAAAACGTTGATCAAAAGGCAATGAGCCAAGAGGAGGGAAGAGCAGAGCTCTGGGTGAGACTGCCCTCTCTTCCCTCATCCCAGGCTCAGCCACCATCACATTTTACAGATTCCTCTGGGATGAATTCTCTCTCCCCACCCCATGCCATGGCCTACCTAGGCCCACCTCACCTTTCACCTGTACTAGTCAAACAGGCTCCTTCCTGGTGTCACAGCATCAAAGTGGATCTCCCTCAAACCCATTCTCCACATTATAGTTAGTATTCATTTTTAAAAAGCAACTCTTAGTGGCTCTGCATAAAGCTCAGGAGAGCCTTCAGGATTTAGCTTGCCCATCCTCTCTTAGCTTCTGTATCATACTTTATATAGCAGCCATACTCAACTCTTGGGGTTCACCCGATACAAGATGCTATTTCTCAAGCATCTTGAGAAATGGCACCTGCCTGCACTGTTCTTGCCACTGGTGGTGACTGATGCCTGTATACATCAGTCAGGGTGAGCGAGGTTTCGCTGCAGCAACAAACATCCCCTAAGTCTCGTTCTGCATAATTACAGTTATCTCAGGAAGCGGGGTGGGGAACACCTGCTCATTGTCATCAGTCTGCAGCCTAAACTTGTGCTTCCACAAGCATAGCAGCAGGAAGAGTGCATGCAGACCTTGTGTTGTCTCCTGAAACTTTCCATTCAGCTTACATCCCATTGGCCAAAGGAAGTCTGGGAATGCAGCCAGAGAGCAGAGATCCAGCAATATTTGAATGAACAACTATAATAATTTCCACACCTTATTTATCTCTGTCTTCCTGGTAAACAAACATGAATATTTAGATTCCTCTTACTTGCCTTCTCCCCCAAGAACCCTTCCTTATTCATGCTTCCATCATGGGCAGCCCTACACCTGCTCTTGCTCTCCTTTAATGACCCTCAGAGTGACCCTCAGCTCGCTTGTGCCACACCAGATGCTGGACAAAGGGAAGGCTGGCACAGACCTCCCAGAACAGGCCCTGGGTCCCCAGCTACACTGACTCCTATGACTGCCCACTGCTCCCTCCTCCCTGCCCTGGTTAACCCTGAGGGCCTGAGCTCAGCCTCCAGGACTTGAGCTACTAAGCTGACCCTTTGGCCCTACTCCACGCAGAGGACCTGTCCTTCGTCACCATGAGACAATTAGCAGCTACCATGGGCGAAAGACAAAATAAGGATCAAAAGCTGTGTGATCACACTGACTTGTTGTGTGGCTAGCTAACAGGTCACTTGCCCCATAGAACCTCAATTTCCTCTTTGCAAACAAACAAACAAACAAACAAACAAAAATATTTCTTTGGCTGGAGGATTAAATAAGATCATGTATAGAAAGCACTAGGTCAGTATCTGACATGTAGCAGAACCTAATACATGAGAGGTGCCATAAGCTGTCACCACAACATCCTCCTGCTTCGTGTATGGGGGCAGTGATGGTTGAGAAAAGTATTCCTCAGGGGGGCCCATGGACCACCACTCACCCCCAAACTCTGCAACAAGATAGGGGATCTGTAGATCCCCTAGTCCTTTCCCTCTGCCTGCCCCTTCCGGGGCACAGCTGGGATGCATGCAGTAGGTGCTTAGCACTAACTGAGGGTCCTCCTCAGAATGCAGACCTAAAGGAAGTGATGGAGATGCAGCGGGTCCAAGCAGGGCTGAGAGCATTTCCTCCGCCTGCCACCCAGGGATGGAGGAGGGATCTGGGCTCCTGGCCCTTCCCCTGAACTTGTCTTCCCTTTGGCCTGCTTCCTCCACAGCATCTGGCTTCCATCACTGGACAGATGACACTTGGGCCCTAGGTTCCTTGACCTCCCAAGGACACTGAGCATCAATTGGACTTCCCAGAGCTGTGTATTCCAGCCAGAAGGATGTGCCAAGGAAGATGGGGAGGCAGCCTGGACTTAGCGGGAGGTTGGGGAGCAAAATGAGGACGTGGAGCTCTGCCTGGGCCAAGTCCAGCCAGCACCAAGGCCTTGGGCTGGCTCAGGCCAGCTCAGCTGTCGCGAAAGTCCTCCAAAGGCCCCTGCCACCTCCTGCCTTCTCATCCCAGGCTCCTTGCAAGGGACTGAGCCAGTGCTGAGTGAGTTAGACGTGCAAACCTTCTGGAAAACAAGAAAGACCTCGAAAAGAGGCTGTTTTTTTTTTTCATTATTATCACTATTATAAGAGAATAGATGAGCTTGTTTCAGTGTTCAATATGATCTCTCCAGATTTGTGCCAGCATTTCCACTATTTTGGAAGAGGATGAGGAGAAAAGTACTAGGCGCTCACTCTGGACCAGACACCAGACTCTATCTTTTAAATTTTATTTAAATTCAATTAATTGGGATCCCTGGGTGGCTCAGTGGTTTAGCTCCTACCTTCAGCCCAGGGCGTGATCTTGGAGTCCCAGGATCGAGTCCCACATCGGGCTCCCCGCATGGAGCCTGCTTCTCCCTCTGTCTGTGTCTCTGCCTTTCTCTGTCTCTCATTAATAAATAAATAAAATATTTAAAAATAAAATAAATTCAATTAATTAACATATAGTGTATTATTAGTTTCAGAGGTAGAGTCCAGAGATTCATCAGTTGCATCATTATATCACGTGCCTTCCTTCATACCCATCCCTTAGTTACCCCATCCCCCCACCCACCACCCCTCAGCGACCCTCAGTTTGTTTCCTATAAGTAAGAGTCTCTTATGGTTTGTTTCCTTCTCTGATTTCATCTTCCTTTGTTTTTCCCTCCCTTCCCTTGTGATCCTCTGTTTTGTTTCTTAAATTCCACATAAGAGGGAGATGATATGATGAATGTCTTTCTTTGACTAATTTCGCTTAGTGTAATACCCTCTAGTTCCACCCATATCATTGCAAATGGTAAGGTTTCAATTTTTTGATGGCTGAGTAACATTCCATTACATATATAGACCATATCTTCTTTACCCGTTGGTCTGTCAATGGATATCTGGGAATATGGGCTCTTTCCATAGTTTTACAAGTCAAGGAAACAATAGATGTTGGCAAGGATGTGGAGAAAGGGAAACCCTCTTACACTGTTGGTGGGAATGAAAACTGGTGCAGCCACTCTGGAAAACAGTATGGAAATTCCTCAGAAAGTTAAAAATAGAGCTCCCCTATGACCCAGCAATTGCACTAGTGGGTATTTACCCCAAAGATACAGATGTAGTGAAATGAAGGAACACCTGCACCCCAATATTTATAGAAGCAAGAAATTCCATCTATAAAGCCCCACCTATTCAACCCTCTCAAACTTGCTGGAAACTGTACCTTTTTTCTCCTGACTTCCAGAAGAAGTGATCAAATCCCACAGAAGCCAATGACATGAGCTTCCACAGAGCTGAGCTGAACTCAAAGCTGCAATTTTATGTTGCTCCAAACCCCATCACTGGGTGCAAAACGCCATGCTTTGCACACAGAATAACTATGGAAGCCCCAGCCTTTCAGAAAAAAATCTGAATTTGACCATAAATGAATTCAGGAGGCTGATCTCAGTGAGACAGGACACACGAGGACAACCCAGAGATGTCATTGCCACAGTGGTCCCTTAACCCAGAGCCCCTGTCCCCAGATGCCCACCCTGGATGTGCCCTAAAATCGAGATGCTGAATTTTAGTTTTGACAGCTTTACTGAGACAATTTTTACATCATACACTTGATCCATGTGAAGTATATGATGCAGCAGAATTTAGTGTATTCAGAGTAGTGCAATCATCACCACGATCAACTTTAGAACATTTTTGTCACCCCTAAAAGTAACTGGTATGCTCTAAGCTATCACTGCACCCCCCACCCACCCTTCCCCCTCTCCCCTGCCACACACACACACACCTAGGCAACTGCTGGTCTATTTCCTGTCCTTATTTATTTGTCCATTCTGGACAATTCACAAGAATTGATTCATATACTATGTGGTCCTTGGTGACTGGCTTTGTCACCCAGCAGTGTGTTCAAGGGTCCTCCATGCATGTACGATGCACACAGTTGTAGGATGGGTCAGCACCCCATTCCTTTTCACGTCTAAATAAATTCCATAGCATGGATGCACCATATTTTATTGACGCATCACCAGTTGATGGACATTTAAGAGACTTTTACATTTTGACTATTATGAAGAATGCTGTTATAAACATTCGAGAACAGGGTTTCATGTGGGCACAAATTTCATTTCTCTGGGGTGTATACTGGGAGTGGGATTGCTGAGTCATGTGGTAACTCTGTTTTACCTTTTGAGGAACTACCACACTGTTTTCCACAGTGGCTGCATGCACCAGCCAAGTACAACGATTCCAATTTCTCCTTATCTTGGCCAACATCTGTCATTGTATGCATTCTCTATTATCTTGATCTGAGTGGATGTGAAAAAGTATCTCATAGAGGTCTTGCCTTATATTTCCCTAGTGATGAAGGATGTTGACATCTTTTCATGTGCTTCTTGGCCATTTGCATATCTCATTTGGAGAAATATCTATTCAGATCCTTTGCCCATTTCCAATAGGCAGTTGTCTTTTTATTATTGACTTGTAAGAGTTCTTTATATATTCTAGATACTAAGTACTTTAGAAGATACACAACTTGCAAATCTATTCTTCCATTCCATAGGATGTCTTCACTTTCTTAATTATATTCTACAATCACCAAAGTTTTTAATTTTGAAGAAGTCAAAATGCTTTTGGTTTCATACCTAAGAAAGCTTTACCTAAGTTCAGGTCATGAAGATTTACTCCTATATTTCAGTCTAAGACTTTTAGAGTTCCACCACTTACATTTAAGCCTATCATCTATTTTGAGACAATTCTTGTAGAGGATGTGAAGAAGGAGTACAGCTTCCTCCATTTGCATGTGAACAGCCACTCGCCCCAGTATCTCTTGTTGAAAAGAATATTCTTTCTTCACTGAATGGTCTTAGAACCCTTGTTGAAAATCAGTTGACCCCAAACGTGAGATTTAACGGTAGACTCTCACTTTTATCCATGGTTTTCCCTATCCTTGGGCCAGTTACCTCACTGTCTTAAATTCTGCAGGTCTGTTGTGTTGATTGGACAAGAGGAAGCCCAGTAGACTGAGGTGTCTCGAATGCCTTGGTGGCCTACATATGCAAACCAAAACCTATGCCAGAACCAGTGCACTTAAGATCAAGACAATGTAACTGAAGAACAAGCAATCACTCTCAACTAGGCTTTCCCAAGCCAGGCAGGTGCTCAAGCTATTGCCAGTCAAATAATTTGCTTTCTTTTCTTACATGTCTCGTCTATAAAAACCTCTCCCTCTAAAAAACAAAACAAAACAAAAAAAACCTCTCCCCTACCTCCCGTCCAACCACCTTTGGTTTGGTACTGCCCAATCTGAATCAGTGTTTGCTCAAAGAAACTCTTGAAATTTTTCATGAACCCCAATATATCTTTCAATAGCAGCAATATTTGAAATCTGGAAATGTGAATTATCTAACTTCGCTTCTCTTTTTTTTTTTAGGTTTTATAAAATCTTTTTTTAATTATTTTTGAATCCTTTTTTAAAATAATAAATTTATTTTTTATTGGTGTTCAATTTGCCAACATACAGAATAACACCCAGTGCTCATCCTGTCAAGTGCCCCCTCAGTGCCCACCACCCAGTCACCCCCACCCCCCGCCCTCCTCCCCTTCCACCACCCCTAGTTCGTTTCCCAGAGTTAGGAGTCTTCCATGTTCTATCTCCCTTTCTGATATTTCCCACTCATTTTTTCTCCTTTCCCCTTTATTCCCTTTCACTACTATTTATATTCCCCAAATGAATGAGACCATATAGTGTTTGTCCTTCTCCGATTGACTTATTTCACTTCAGCATCATACCCTCCAGTTCCATCCACATGGAAGCAAATGGTGGGTACTTGTCGTTTCTAATGGCTGAGGAATATTCCACGTATACATAGACCACAGCTTCTCTATCCATTCATCTTTTGATGGACACCAAGGCTCCTTCCACAGTTTGGCTACTGTGGACATTGCTGCTAGAAACATCGGGGTGCAGGTGTCCTGGCGTTTCACTACATCTGTATCTTTGGGGTAAATCCCCAGCAGTGCAATTGCTGGGTCATAGGGCAGGTCTATTTTTAACTCTTTGAGGAACCTCCACACAATTTTCCAGAGTGGCTGCACCAGTTCACATTCCCACCAACAGTGTAAGAGGGTTCCCTTTTCTCCGCATCCTCTCCAGTATCTGTGGTTTCCTGCCTTGTTAATTTTCCCCATTCTCACTGGTGTGAGGTGGGATCTCATTGTGGTTTTGATTTGTATTTCCCTGATGGCCAGTGATGCGGAGCATTTTCTCATGTGCTTGTTGGCCATGTCTATGTCTTCCTCTGTGAGATTTCTGTTCATGTCTTTTGCCCATTTCATGATTGGATTGTTTGTTTCTTTGCTGTTGAGTTTACTATGTTCTTTATAGATCTTGGATACTAGTCCTTTATCTGATACGTCATTTGCAAATATCTTCTCCCATTCTGTAGGTTGTCTTTTAGCTTCTCTTTTTTCTACTTTGCTTGGGCTGTATTGGACCCTTTGAATTTCCATATAAATTTTAGCTTTAGATTATCAATTTCTGCAGTAAAGTCAGCTGGGATTGTGTTGAATGTATAGATCGATCTGAGGTGTACAGCCAAGTTTACAGTATTAACTCTTCTGATTCATGACAATAGGTCACCTTTTCATTTATTAAGATTTTCTTTAACTCCTTTCAAGGATGTTTTGTAGTTTTCAGAGCATAAGTTTTATGCTGCTTTTGTCAAATTTATCCCTAGGTCGTTTATTCTTTTTTGGTGTTATTGTAAGTGGAATTACTTTCTTAATTTCGTTTCTGGAATGCTCATCACTAGTGCAGAGAAATGCAGTTTTCCTCACTATCTGAAAACAGAGGGTTCCCATGAAAACCTTCAGTAAGCCTAAACGGTGTAAAGCAAAGAAGCGATTACCATTAATTTATACAGAAAACCTTTTGAGCATTCCCAGACTCAAAAAATAACCTCTCTTGGGTTTTTCTGATCCCTTAGGACATCTCTTGCTAATGGATACACAAAGTAAATGGAGCTGAAACACAGATGCTCACAGACGTAGGTAGAAGCTTAGGGCTTGACCCTGAGATGCTGAGTGTACTTCCTGGGGAAGGCGCTGGGGGCTCTGCTCTCACTGTTAGGGGGATGGGGCCTCCATAACGGCTTGGGACCTTTGTGCAAAAGTAAAAATCCTCTTCAGGTTTCTCCCCATTACCAAAACCAGTGCCAATGTAGGTCTTCCATAAAAACAAATGGTGTAATGCGAACTTTTGAAAAGCGAGGGATACCTGTACAATGAATCTTTAAAATTAATCTATTATACAAACCTAAAGTCATTTATTAGTGCTTACAGTTTTTTAGTAGATTAATTAGGACTTTTATATACAAGATCATGCCATCTGTCAATAGAGATGGTTTTCTATCTTCCTTTATAATGTGGATATTCTTTCTTTCCTTCCTTCCTCTCTTCTTTCTTTCTTTCTTTCTTTTCTTTCTTTCTTTCATTATCCTTACTAGAACCTCTAATACTATGTTGAATAGAAGTGGTGCAAACAGACATCCTTGTCTTGTTCTGATCTTAAGGGGAAAGCTCTCAACCTTTCACCATTAAGTATGATATTAGCTGTGGGGTTTTTGTAGATATATTTTATCGGGTTGAGAAAGTTCTATTTCTAGTTTGTTGAGTGTTTTTATAATGAAAGGTTTTGGGATTTGGCTAAATACTTTTGTTCTGTATTTATTAAAATGATTATGTGTTGTTGTTGTTGTTGCTTTAAAGATCCTATTTATTTGAGAAAGAGAGAGGTTGAGCGGGGAGGAGGGGTGGAGGGAAAGGAAGAAGCAGGCTCCCCCCTGAGCAGGGGGCCCCGATGAGAGACCCTATCCCAGGATTCCGAGATCACGACCTGAGCCGAAGGCAGATGCTTAGATGACTGAGCCACCCAGGCGCCCGGATTATGTGGTTTATGTCAATCAAAAAGTTTCCAGATGTTGACAAATGGAGGTGGGGTGGAAATCACCCCCTGCTGAGAACCAGTGCCTCTAAGCAGCCCATGTCTGCTCCAACATCTGGGACATAATAGACACACAATAGAGAGCAGGCTCTTTTGACTTTTATTCTTCCCCAGGATGCTAGTCGGGCTGGAGGGAAGTGTGTGTTTAAACAGAGAAGACCTTCCAGGCTCCTGTGGGGCTCCTTCACGTCTTCAGCTATAGAAACCTCAGCGCTAGACGGATGACTCCAGACACAGGACCCAGTGAAGACAAGTGGATTCAACAACTCACTGTGACTTACTATTAAGGCCAAATTCTGCTAGGCCCTCCCCAAGGCCTGCAACAAAAAAATCAGGATGGATAATCTATCTTTGCTAGGACGTTGCTGGATCGATAGCCCTTAGCTCTGGTCCCTTGTGTTGGCTCGAAAATTCCCTGGACAGGTCTGACTTACGGGCTCAACAATGATGCCTGCAGCACCCTTCATCGGGATGGGGTGGACCCCTGAGAATTGCAGCAAGTGAGTTCAGAATTTATCAGAACCTTAGCTTCCAGGTGCTTTAAATGCGGTATCTCTGATCCTCACAACCTTTCTGAGGGGACATTCATGGCCATTTTATTGATAAAGGAGCTGAGGATCTGAGAGGTCAAGTGACCCCACAGCAATAAATGACAATGTGGATAATTAGAACCCCCAGCCTCAATCCCGTGGGTGCAATATAACCACACACACAGTATAACATGCACACACACATACCACACACCATACAATACATACGCATCCACACCATACAGTACATACGCGTACACAGCACACATCACATGCACACACCCCACACACATCACACCACACCACACACGCCACACATCACAGAGGCACACACCGTGCACACACACATTTGCACACACACACACCTGCTGCTTCACAGAACACTCTCACATTCTCTTTGCGAGGTAGATGGGACAGGGAGGGTAGGCATCTCGTGTTTAAGCAGCGTCATTTGCAGGCCTCTGTACTCACCCACAGATGCTCCCCCCTGAATTCTGGTAGCTGCCTCAGAACAGATGGGTCGTGGACCAGGGGAGAAGAAGAAAGGGCTCAGCCCATCTCTGAGCAGGGAAGGCACCACCCAGGAAGGGAGGAGAGTTGCATGTACATCGTAAGATGTGAAAGAGCAAGAGGCAGTCTGTTTGTTCATTTAGTTAGCTGCTCCCAACAATATTCATCCCATGAACTAAACACTGGGGATACTGAAAGTAAGACAAGGCCTCTGCCCCCCGGGAGCTCTGGAAACAGTGGGGAGACAGATGCCACAAATAAGCAAGAGACCATCTTCCAGGGCAACGATATGCCCATCCCCTTGCAGCGCATGCTCTTTCCACTCCCTAGTGTGCCCGCAGAGCCTGGGAATTCCTCATCGCCAGCACTCATCTCACATGCCAATACCCGAGGCGGCCTGCTTTCCCGCCTCCCCTCCTTGTGTCCACGCTCAAAGTCCCACAGACACCTGGTGGACAATGGTCACAATCGTGTGCTCGGTGCTTTCTTTACAAGGCCTGGCACGCAGCCGGGAGAAGCCACCGAAGCATCTCCAGCAGGAAAGAGAACTGATCACATTTAGGAAAGTGGCTCTGTCCACAGGATGGAGGGTAGATTAGAAGAGGCCAGAGTGCAGGTGATGGGGCAGGGAGAGGAAGTGCCTCCGTGAAGGCAGTGTGCGTGCCCACTTAGGCAGCGCGGGTGCAGGAGGTTCAGCGGTGCTTTAGAGAAACATTTGGGGGTTAAAGTGCAAGAAGCTACTGAAAAGCGGAGAGGGGACATGGTGTGCAGTTTGGCTTCTCCTGCAATGGATGGCGGATGCTCCTGCGTTCCATGCCCACAAGACTGAGGTTCTCTGCTTTGGGAGAGGAAGAAAGGAAGGAGTAATTAGATGTGCAGCTTTGCCTCTCTCTCTCGAGGAAAGAAATAGAAATGGACACACCCAGCTATGGGTGATTGAATGAATGGAAAGGACGAATAACAAATGTTTCCATGTCAGGGCTAAAAATGATTGAAAAGAGCACTGGGTCAACTTCTCCACCGAGCCCCCGTGCCTGCTCACACCCAACAGCTTGGCATGTATCTGTTGCACCGGAGCCTGTTGTGTAAGTGAATTGCTTAGACAGGCTGTTATTAATGCATAGGTCCTCTGAACTTCTTGTACCACAGAGATAACACCACCCAGAGCATCCCTGGCCCTGCATATATTCAAATTAACCTATTTCTAACGAACACCCCAAGCCGACTGTGCTGAGTGTCAGGCTGTGGGCTGCAGGGAGGCACTGGTGAATAAAACATCTCCCCTATCCTCCCGGATCACAGTCTGATCGAAGATCTGGAACGTGTGTACTCATAACGAGGACACGGGTAGAAAGCGGTGGAAAGGTTTTATCATAAAAGCCCATGCTTGTCAGGCACTTAAAATAATCCAGTTCCTGTTCCACCACTTTACCTTGCATCTACTTGCAGAAGCCCTCTCATTGTTCTTCTTTCACTGCTCAGGGAAATGAGGCTCTTGTCCAAGATTTTGCACGAGGTAGCTAGCGATGGAGCTGAGGTAGGACCCAGGGAACCCGGCCCCGGGGCCTGTTTCTGTGATCATTGTGCTCTCCCCCTAGAAGGTAAACGGACATTGACGGAGTGCTGGTTCTCGAACCCTGCCACACTACTGTCTGCACCTTACACTGGCTTCGTCCAGTCGGAGGGGAGGCCTCAAGACAGCGTCAGGGGCGAGTAGTCTGATTCCACGGGATCGATTTCCAGTCCCAACACTCGCCAGCCAGGTACCACTGAGCAAGTCAAAAATAATTATTGGGCATCTTCTATAACCCGAGCAATTTCACATTTGTTATGTCCCTTGATAATCAGTTGCAGGAAGGTCATGTACTATTATCCCTTTTAGAGATTAAAAAAAAAGACAGAAAGAGAAAGAAAAAGAAAGAAAGAAGAAGGAAAGAAAGAAGAAAGAAAGAAGAAAGAAAGAAAGAAGAAGAAGAAGAAGAAGAAGAAGAAGAAGAAGAAGAAGAAGAAGAAAAGAAAGAAAGAAAGAAAGAAAGAAAGAAAGAAAGAAAGAAAGAAAGAAAGAAAGAAAGAAAGAAAGAAAGAAAGAAAGAAAGAAAGAAAGAAAAGACGGAAGAAAAAGAAAACCAGAATGAGAGAAGAGAATCGTCCAGAGCCATGACAGCCCTCCTGCCCCCACCTGGGGACTCAATCTCAGGCCCTTGACATCTGGGTTGATGTTTCTTTCTTGCACCAGAATAATCCAAGAACTGGAGCAAACCCCAAATAGTTGCCCCCATCTGCACGACTCCTTTTGGAGCAGTTAGACCAGGAGAATTCCAGAGGTTAAGCCCTGCCTTTGCCGATTTCCAATCAGAATGTGGGCATTTGGGCACCCGAATTAATTTTCGGAACCTTGGGTTCGTTTCCTGTAAAATGGGCATAGTGACAGCCGCGGCCCTGAGGACACCATCCAACTGGCTCTGCCCAGGGCAGTGGTGGCTGCTGCGGAAACCGCAACGCTGCTCTCCTGTTACTATGGAGCTCATGAGCCCAGATCCTTGAGAAGCGCTGATGAAATCATCGCTCCACATCCGCAGCTCTTTAACGTCACGTGGGAGGTCACGGTCACGGTCCCCTTCCAGCCCCTCAGGACCCTGTGAGGTGGAAAGAACCAGGGATTCTTTTCGCCCATCTCACATGACGAAGCTGAGTGCAGGGAGATGGTAATGGGGTCCTATCCAGCTGGAGGCAGCTCCCTGCAAGCCCAGCGGGAAGCTCTATGGAGGCAGCGTCAGCCACGCAGGCACACTCAGGACACAAGGCCTTGCAAGGTGGGTTCATGTGCATCCCCAAGGGCAACGGTGTCTGACTCTTATTCAAAACTGTGCTCAGCTCCACTGTGAACCTTAACATCAATTGTCCTCAAACGATCTCAGGGTGAACGATGAGCTCTGGGGAGATGGGCATAGGTCTTGAGACTCATCTAATCTGTTCTGTAGCAGGATAATAATGCTAGCTTGGTCTAGGTGGCTTTGACATAATCTCCATTCTTTTTTTTTTTTTTTAAGATTTTCTTTGTTTATTCATGAGAGACATACAGAGAGAGGCAGAGACACAGGCAGAGGGAGAAGCAGGCTCCTTGCAGGGAGCCCGATGTGGGACTCAATCCCAGGACCCCAGGATCACGGCCTGAGCCGAAGGCAGATGCTCAACTGCTGAGCCACCCAGGTGTCCCAACATAATCTGCATTAATGTGTCCATGGAGAGACCCATCCCCGCTGCAGGGAAGCTGGGGGATCAAGCATGAGCCAATGGCTCCCTCCAGCTCGGAGGACAGATTATTCATCTTTGGCTTGAATGAACCACAGCTGCTGGGTCCAGGGAACCCCAGGACCCTGGAATGGCCCACAGTGATTAGGCTCCATAGAGAGTAATTCTGTGTCTGAAGAGTTGCTTCAGCCTTGACTTGCACCTGGAATATGTGCAGAAGCTTTTCAGAGAGCAGACAAGTTGTCCACTGTGGGGTTTTTCCTGAACTGGAGCTCTGCCAACGTCAGCCCATCAAATGGACCATCCTTGACGTGTCCACTCGTGTTGTGGACATTCACTGGCCAGCTGTGCACTCAGGGCTCTAATATAGAATTCAATCGTCCTCTTCTGGAGGATGTCAAAGTCCTGAGCTCTCCCCACACCAGCCGCTTGCCCTCCCCTCCACCAAGACCATGCAGTGACGGAGAAATGCAAAGCATGGCCTGGGTATTTTTCTTTTTTTTTTTTTTTGCAAGCTCTGCTCTCTGTTCTTGGGTCCCAGAACCTCCGAGGAGCTCATTTTCTTGCCTCTGATGCTCTCACACTCATGACCAAAAACTACAGCCAACCTGTAAAGGTCAAAGATAAAAGACACCTCAGAAACCATTCATCCAGAGGCTTGAGGCCTCTTTGTGTGCCATGGAACCCCTCCACTGTCTGGAACCCCTTGTAGACCCTTTCCCATAGGATAAAATGTGCAGGATTAGGGAGATGCCAATTATATTGCAATACATGTATCAAAATAGCAAGTTGGTAAAATACTAACAGGTGGTCTCCTCTGTCAATACATTCTATAACAAGGGGGTCTGGGAAGGACCACCTTTTTCTTAAAAATATTTTATTTATTTATTCATGAGAGACACAGAGAGAGAGGCAGAGACACAGGCCCAGAGTTAGGTGTCTCTCATGTTTTGTCACCCTCACTGATATTTTCACTAATTTTCTCTCCTTTCCCTTTATTCCCTTTCACTAATTTTTATATTCCCCAAATGAATGAGACCAAATAATGTTTGTCCTTCTCTGATTGACTTACTTCACTCAGCATAATACCCTCCAGTTCCATCCACGTCGAAGCAAATAGTGGGTATTTGTCATTTCTAATGGCTGAGTAATATTTCATTGTATACATAGACCACATCTTTTTTTTTAATAATAAATTTATTTTTTATTGGAGTTCAATTTGCCAACATACAGAATAACATCCAGTGCTCGACCACATCTTCTTTATCCATTCATCTTTCGATGGACACTGAGGCTCCTTCCACAGTTTGGCTACCGTGGCCATTGCTGCTAGAAACATCGGGGTGCAGGTGTCCCGGCGTTTCACTGCATCTGTATCTCTGGGGTAAATCCCCAGCAGTGCAATTGCTGGGTCGTAGGGCAGGTCTATTTTTAACTCTTCAGGAACCTCCACACAGTTTTCCAGAGTGGCTGCACCAGTTCACATTCCCACCAACAGTGTATGAGGGTTCCCTTTTCTCCACATCCTCTCCAACATTTGTGGTTTCCTGCCTTGTTAATTTTCCCCATTCTCACTGGTGTGAGGTGGTATCTCATTGTGGTTTTGATTTGTATTTCCCTGATGGCAAGTGATGCAGAGCATTTTCTCATGTGCATGTTGGCCATGTCTATGTCTTCCTCTGTGAGATTTCTGTTCATGTCTTTGGCCCATTTCATGATTGGATTGTTTGTTTCTTTGGTGTTGAGTTTGATAAGTTCTTTATAGATCTTGGAAACTAGCCCTTTATCTGATATGTCATTTGCAAATATCTTCTCCCATTCTGTAGGTTGTCTTTGAGTTTTGTTGACTGTATCCTTTGCTGTGCAGAAGCTTCTTATCTTGGTGAAGTCCCAATAGTTCATTTTTGCTTTTGTTTCTCTTGCCTTCACGGATGTATCTTGCAAGAAGTTACTGTGGCACAATTGAATATTTAATAAACATAATTTCAGCGAGTATAAAGGCCTTGAAAAAAATAAAACAAACAAAAAAAAACAAAACAAAAAAAATAAAATAAAATAAAACAGAGTGATGTATGAGGGAGTAACTGCAGGAGAGGCTCTAGCTTGGGTGGTCCGGGAGGCCTTGCTGACAAAATCACTATTTAGCTGAGATTTAAATGATAAGAAACCAACAACAATGATGGAAGGAAGCATTTTCCTACCAAAGGAACGTGCAAAGGCCCTGAGGCTGGGACAGGCTTGGTAAGTGTCACGAGGAGAAGCCTGCACGGCTGGAGTGGAGAGCGAGGGGAGAGGGTGGGGATACATCACAGAGGGGCAGATCCCTGGGCCCTAGTCTGCATTCGCTGAGAGACAAACGCTGAGATGGGGATTAGCACGCAGGAGGATTACTGGGATCATAGCTTGCCAGGGAAACAGGATTTTAGGAGCGAGGCCTAAATCACAAGAGGCCACAGCTGGCCCCTAGGGGGGTCTGGAGCTGGGATGCACCTGCAGAGTGGTCGTGTCTCAAGGCCACGGGGCCAGGGCTGATACCCTGCGTCGAGCAGTTGCCAGCGGTCAGCTGATCCCAGGGCAGGGAGCGTGACCACGGCTGACGGGACTCCATTAATTTCTGGAAAGCCACAAGCTGCTGGCCCTCCCAGCAGCTGGGAGACAAGTGGCCTGGTTCCGAAGAAGGGCCAGACACCCCAGCATCCGCTCAGGCCTCAGTAAGGAGTTTGGGTCTCACAGCTTTCTGCGTGTGGAAAATAAAGCTCAGAGAGGGCAGTGGGTTTTCTGGTATCACAGCAGGCTGGGGACAGAGCCGGGTTTACCTTCCCTGCTTCCCTACAATAATTCTTTCCTTCCCATCCCTTTCTAAGACCATAATATAACATTTTGCTCCACAGTCTGATGCTCAGGGCTTCCCAAAGCAGGGCAGCTTCTCTAAGTCCTTGGGAGTGGCTGTTTCTAAGGAATTGTCTTGATCCGCTTCTCCTTTAGACCCCAGGAGTGCTGGACCAGCACACGGGTGTACATTCATGCACGCGTCCAAATACACGTGTGTACACACACGCAAACGTGCACACAGATGGTGTAAACACACAAACACGCATTGAATAACAGTGCATTTCCTTGCACTTCTGTATCTTTGGTAAAGTGAACTCCCCAGCCTTTTCCGCAGAATGACCCCCATCGGAGGTCATCAAGGGTGGGGACACTCTGAAATAAATTAGCTGAAGACTGATGACCTGGCCAGTGCGATTTCTTCTGTTCTCTGCAGATAACATCCCGCAGGGTCCCGAGACACTCAGAGGAGACGTCACCTTCTCCCAGGAGAAAAGGCATTTTCCACACATTTCAGATTCCACTCTACCCAACAATGGCCAACGACGGACTTTGGATGCTCATAACCCTGTCATCATCATAAACTCGAGGGCAGCTGGTCAGCACGAGCCAGTGCCTCAAAGAGCCTGGAAGCAGGACAGACAAGCTTTAATGTGACCTCTCGGAAGAGCGGGAAGGCCGTGTTAGGGTTCGCCTCCATGTTCCAGAACATTCTGATCCTCTACGCTTATCCCTTAATTTCTTTTTTAAGACAACAGACAGGTGCATAGGGTCGATTTCATTGTCTTGCTTAGATTCCTGCGAGGTGCTGGGGTGATGGAGGCGGCTTGTGCTGGCTTTCTACTGTAGCCTTGCGGGCCACAAGCCGGCTCGTCAACCCACCTGCTGCGTCACCTTGGGCGAATCACCTAACCTCCTGAACCACGGCTGCAAAATGGAGATGACAACTCTGGCTCACTGTGTCCTGAGGACAATGGGATGCAGTGCATGCATGTGCCTCTCAGACCCTAATGAGCGTGTCCCTTTCGGGATCTAGCAGGATGAACCACGGGTGGCACAAAACACGGGCTGTTCTAACACTTCAGGCAGGGGAGTGGGCTCCTGGGATCCCAGCTTCGTGCTGGGGGTGACATCCACCTACTCGCCACAAGCGAGTGCCATCCAGCCTTCCTGAAACCTGGCTCTGCCTCTGGTTGTTGAGAGCCTCCAGGGAAGTGACATTCCTTCCCTCAACCTGGCACCTGGCATCTCCGCCTCCTATGCAAGGTGTCTTCCCAACCAGCCTGCAAGAACTAGGGCTGGAATAAAAGGCTCAGGCCTAGCGAGGTGACCGCAGGCTTCGGGAGGTCTCTCGAGGCTAACACTTGTTTCCATTCCAGCCGCCACTGCCTGGTCCAGAGACACCTGCCTGGGCTCAGTGTACAGGCCGCCCCTTCCCATGGTCCCCACCTTGACCACCTCAAGAATGCCCAGAAAACCATCAGAGCCTGATTTTTTTTCTCACATCACTCATTTGCCTACTCAAAAAAATGCCACCAGTCCCCCTTGATCTCAGAAATGTGAACAAAGACCCCTCCTCAACAGAATTTGGGGCCAGACTGCCTGGATTCACATCCCAGCTGTGTGATTCGGAGGAAGTTCATCAGCCCGTCTGTATCTTAGTTCATATATGTATCGGATGGTGATGATGAAGATGATGGGACCTGCATCATAGTCCTACTTCCTAGGACTTTTTTTTTTGTGAATGAAATCAATAGGTACATATAAAATCCTACTGAATGCAGGCTGTTTATTCATAAACCTGCAGAGGGGAACCCACCTGTTTGCATTTCTATTTCATCGGGGATAACGTGCTAGAAAAGGAGTCGTTTTACAGAGGAAGCATTAGAAATACTGAGCCACTCTCAGATTGACAAGCACTCCCTTCCAGCCGGGTCCCTGATGTGGGAGGCTTTCTGGGGGGTCTGCAGGTAGAGTTGGCAGCCCCTACCTGCAAGCAGCCAGCAAGCAGTTGGGGTGATTCCAGGTGAGGCAGGATTGCTGAATGTCGGAGGCAGCAGGTTCCTGAGGCAGCTCTTCCTGGGATAAGTGGGGGTTGGTGGGGACTTTTCTGTGGTTAAACCGTGACCATTATCCTTATGGGGGTAACTGTGGCAGGCAGCTTGTCAGTGACCTCAGCCATCACCCCTTGATCCCCTGGTTCCCACTCGACCACTTTCTAACTGCGTGGTCTTGTATAGAAAAGGGTCACACACACACACACACACACACACACACACACACACACACACCAGGAGCCACCATGGGGGATAAAGCTGGGGTGACCTTGGCAATGCCACTGGCCCCAACAGGTGCTCTGTGTGATCTTTCTTAATTCCATGCAGGATCCCAGAAAGGGGCTGCAGATGGTTAGTTCCTTGAGATCAGCTCCTTTTTTTTTTTTTAGCTCCTTTTTTTAATTAAAAAAAATATATATATATATGAATTCAATTTGCCAACATATAGCATGACACCCAGTGCTCATCCTATCAAGTGCCCCCTCAGTGCCCGTCACCCAGTCACCCCATCCTCCCACCCACCTCCCCTTCCACTACCCCTTGTTCGTTTCCCAGAGTTAGGAGTCTCTCATGTTTTGTCTCCCTCTCAGATCAGCTCCTTGAGACTGACACAGATCTTCACTGGTTGGCACTAAATGTTTTTTCAAGGCAGCCGTTTTTTAAAATACATTTTGGGAAGTTAGCATAAGATGGTGCACGCTGGCCTTGGGGCAAAGCGGGAATGTGAGTAGATGCCCTTTCGGGCCATAGCGGGTAACCCCAAACATGACTCACATGTAAAGTTGCAAGGGCTGGGACAGTGTTTGCCCAGGGTACTTATCAGTAGAAAAGACCCTCTCTGGCTTCAGCCCAGCTCTGGGAGTGGAGGAGGAGACCCGAAGGCCATTGGAGGCAGCTGACAAGGCTGTAGCAGACACATCAGATCACACCCACTGCAACCCCACTTGCAGCATTTCCCACTGCCTCCCTGATGAGGTCACCCTGTCAGCACCAGTGATAGACAAGGGTGAGATCTGGGCCTCGGTGAGAGCAGGGACCTCAAGGGAATCCCAGAACATGATCAAAACAGGATGTGGGGATCCCTGAGTGGCTCGGCAGTTTGGCACCTGCCTTCGGCCCAGGGAGTGATCCTGGAGTCCCTAGATCGAGTCCCACATCGGGCTCCCTGCGTGGAGCCTGCTTCTCCTTCTGCCTGTGTCTCTGCCCCTCTCTCTTTCTCTTTCTCTGTTTCTCATGAATAAATAAATAAAATCTTAAAAAAAAAAAACCAGGATGTGGCCCAAGCATGTATCCGGCTGAGTATACAGAGTCCCCTCTCCATTGCTCTAGGACTCCATGGTGAGACCTACAAGCTCTACCCCTGCATATACCCTCATAGAAATTCCTACATGTCTCCAATGTGAGTGATGCCCCCTTTGGAACTGACAGCCTTGTACAATGTGCAGATTGAACCACTGTACATGGCAGCCCTGGGTTGAAGAGTTTTCCCACAAAGAGGAGGGTGAAAGCTGCAGAGGAGGATCAGATCGGCAATTGCAAGCGGGAGGGGGAACAAAATCCATTCATATATTTATCCCTCTTTGATTTAGTCATTGATTGCCCACTGATTCCATAATGCTAAGGTCTACATTGAATTCCTAGTTGAGTCGAAGCTCTGAAGCAAAGGCCAGAGTCCCAGAGACAACCCTGCCCTGTCCTTTCCTGGACGAGACTGTAGCTAGTAGCACCAGAGAAGGTCTCTGCCAGGCGTGTTTGCATCCTCATCCTTCACTTATAGTCGCGGAACAAATACATGAAGAGCTCCTACCCGTTCCAGGCATCACAATAGAGACACGGTCTCAAGAGCTCACAGCTTACAGTTGGGAAGAGGAGCCAGACAAAGCTGGAGAGGGCTGCCGTGGAATGGGAGCAGAGATGCACCATCGCCCAGGCCCGGACGCCTCTCCACCATTCCTCTCCCAGGGAGCACCCCTCTGCAGGCCCCCTCACCCTCAATCCACATGAGGAGCCTTTCTGTGCTCCTGAACCGTCTGCCCTGCACCGTGATCACAGCCTGTTTACCGATCACCTCTTCTTGTCCACACTGTGAGCTCCTTGGGGTAAAGGATCCTTTCTCGTGCCTCCTCAAAGTTGGGTGGCTCGCACGCTAGATATTTGAGAAATGCTGGTGGAATGGATGACTGTGTGCACGCTGCATGCACTAATGATGCGGTTTCCAAGGTGGGTCTCCAAAGATGAGCAGAATAGTACCAAGGAGAGAAAGGTACTAGAAAATGAGCCCCCGTGGGTACTGATTTCGTCTACTTTGTCCACCTCCATTCCCTGAGGTTTGGAACAAAGACCACCACGTATCTGGTACTTGATGAGTGTTTATGGACTGAACAGCAAGAAGCTACCTTCTGCTTCACTGGATGCCACATAAATGAGGAATGTGCATGTGCACGTGTGTGTGTGTGTGTGTGTGTGTGTGTGTTCACGTGCAAGGCAGATGAAGAGCTGTGAGAAGGAGAACTCAGAATCAGAGACTATCTATGAATGAAACGGAGTGGTTATTCATATAAAAGATTAAAATCCCATATTCTTAATTAATATGAGTCAAGCTTGCCACAAGCCAAACCCCAATAATCATGATCTATGCCTGGACTCTCCAGTGATTTTGAGCCAATACACTTCCTACTTTTCAAGCCAGCTGGGAGGTGCATTTTCTGTTTCGTGCAGCCCAGACCAGCTCGGGGGTGGCAGATGAGTGCTTTGAGACTGAATGCGACTGACTATTGTTGATCTGCTCCTTGTTGGCTGAGTTAGATGCCGTCTGACTCTCTAAGATGTGGCCCCGAGTCATGACCCCATAGGGCTAGCTTCAGGTATGAGCCCACCCTCTGCAGGAGTAGGGGAAGCATTATAATGTATGGTCTCCAACCTCACCCCTTCCCCGGGTAGGGAAATGTTTTCCAAAAAAGGAATCCTATTTGCTGTCAGCTAAAGCGACTGTTAAAAAAAAAAAAAAAAAAATATATATATATATATATATCACTGCAACAAAGTGGAGAAACCTGGTTACAACTCCTGACCCTTCAGAGTGGCCCTTCCTTCCCTGGAGTTTGGCCCGGCCAATCTTCGCCCCCTCTCCACATGGACACGGAGGTGTCTTTATCCACTTATCTGCTGAGCCTTGCTGTGCGTGCAGGGCCTGGTTCATATCTGAGTCCCCTGGCTGGCAGTGCCCTCCACCCAGGCCAGACAGGCTGTGCATGTTCCTCCCCCCCCCAGGAATGCACCTCTTATCGCTGCTCTGTCCAACAGTCAAGGCCAACCCCAGCGGCAGATTCCAGAATCTTGTGCAATCCCAGAGAAGAAGCAGACAGAGGGAGCTGGGGGTCTTGTGTCCATGTGCTTCTAAGCTCAGGGTTCGTTGTCCCCAGATGCAGGTTTTCTAAGGCAAATGCTTGAAGCTTCTGCAGCCCAGCCTGCAGAAGGGCATCTCAGGGCCTGCGGCCTAGCCATGTCAACCCTACGCACCCTAAACCCTGGGCTGGATCATACCGGGTACAACAGTGAGGGTTCTTGGTGGCTCTTCCTGGCGCCCTTCAGGCCCTAAGCATCCTCACATCCACCTCTCTCTCCACGATCCTGATGCCGCTAGGACTCTGCACATAGACACCTAACCCTGGCCCTGACCTCAAAGCACTGCAAGCCCTTTGGACAGTCTCTTCCTCCCCCTGGGCTTCGCTTTACCCACCCAGCCACTTCCTGCACAGTTTCCCTAGCAAACACTCTTTGCCGATGCTTGCACACACCCGGCGATGGGGGACTCGCTTGCTCACAGGCAGTCTGTTCCATCATCAGAGATCTCTAAAGCGGCAGTCTCCATGGATAGGGACTGAGCAGAGCCCAGCTCAGTGCAATTCCCATTGGCTCGATGGGCCCCTTCACCGATGGCTCCAAGTATGGCCGCAGTGGCTTGTGTCACAGCCTCCGGTGGCAAACAAAGCCTCAGATAGTGACCATCTGATTCGTCTCGGAGCCAGGTCTCTCCGGGCTATTATGAAGATGATACATTTTTTAAGCCTGCCTGTGGGGTTTTCCGCTCATCCCTGTGAAATCCCAGGGACAAAAAGTTTGTTTTCTTTTCTTTGGGGTTATAGATCAAGGCTGGAGAACCGGTTTGGGATTTCTAAAGAGAATGCCCACGCCCCCGCGATGGTGCATGAGTCAGGACTCTGCAGGATCAGGACTCTGGAGTCAGACAGAGCTGGCTTTACATCTTGGTTGCAGTTTGCCAGCTGTGTGACCTCGGGAAGATTTCTGAGACTTCCTGAACCTCAATTTCCTCAACTTAAAAATGAGTAAAAATAAGTGGCAAAAACCCACTGGTTTGGAGCATGCCCCGAGGATTCGGTCAATGGGAACATGAGCTATAAAGAGCTTTGCCCATCGCCTGGCTCCGGGTGCGTGTCCACCCAAGAGGCTGTGATTGGCCTGTGTGTGATTTCCTGGAGAGGATGTCAGGGGTGTGCAAGTACTTTGCAAGCTCTGGAAGCCCTGCACTCTGGATGCCACTGCCCCGGTCATCACCCCGGCATGATCTCCCTGAGGAAACCCAGCAATGGGGAGGCAGGAAGCATGGACCCTGGGCTCTGTGTGAATGACCCATGACACAGCCTATGTTGCTGCTGGGAGAGTCATCGGTTTTGTGCTTGTGTCTGGTCTTTGCACGTGTGCAATCATAAGGGGCAAGGGGCTTGGGACTTGAAGTGTGAGCTGTCCAGCTGTATCTTACACCAAGTAAAACACTAGCTCACCTCTTGGACCCAAGCCAACTTGAGTTCAAATCTGAGTTCCACCATCAACCCTAGGTTCTTTCCCCACCTGGATCAGCTCCTTCTATCTCCTCATCTTTGATTCTTCTTTGATGAGTTCTGTATCCTCCTCTTTTGAAAATTCAGTTCGAGCAGCTCTTCACCCAGAAACTCACAAAGACCCCCATCCTCACCCCCAAGCAGGCTTGAGGGCCATTTTCTCTGCTGTCCCCAAACTTCCCTGAGTTCCACCACCAGCCACACAGAATGGAAAGAGCCCATTCAGTGTCTATCTTCCTGGCTACCTGGCGACACTTTGCAGGGAGGGACAGAGGCTTATTCATCTGTGTCTCTAGTGCCTGGTTCCATTCCAGGGACCAGGACCACACATATTTGTTGTGTTAGTTAATTAAAAATAAAAACAGAATCAGCGCCAACTGGCTGTGTGCTCAAGACAGTCATGGACAGAAGCAGGAAGGGGAGGGAAGAGGAATGGATGTTTTTTTGAACCTGGTGGACTGGAAAGAAGAAGAAGATTTCCGGGACCAGTCCCAGAAATCAGCTGCACACCCTGGTCTGGATCGTAGCTTCCCTCCCTGGGACGGGCTGGCCTAGATCATCTTAAGTCCTCTTCACCTCTGATGCACTCTGGGCACAAAGGCCATTGTGCTGACTAAGGTCAGGCTGTAATCCCCCTGCCCCCCATCTTCCCTCTGAGCTTAGGGCCAGGCCTATTGGCCAGAAAGCAGCCTCCAGGAGAGGGCCAGAGAGTCATCTCCCCAGGTGTGACTCTCCGTGGCCACACAGTTTAAGACAAAGTAGAGAATCCTTCAAAAAAATATATACAGGCCTCCCAATGCAGCCTTATCACTGGCGGGTTTTCTGTCTCATTCTGTCTCTGTCTGCCTCCAAGTGATTTGAGGCATTCATTCTGCATCAGTAACACTTACAAGAAAGATGAGAGGAAATAAATTTGCCACAGACACTATACACCATGCTGCAGTAATTACAAACCGCTGTCCCCAAAGCAGCCTGAGGTGGCTGAAACATAGGAATGCATAATGCTCAGGAAGAGAAGAGAGAAGGAAGAGAAAGACAGGGTGGGGAGGTGGGAGAGAGCACAAGTAGACACCATTTAGCACCAGTGATCTGTGTGCCAAGCACTACGCCACCTGCCAGGCCCCTTACCAGCTCCACCTCACTTAATCCTTCCAGGGCTCCTGTGAAGGAAGATTATTGCTAACTTCAGGTTATAGAGGAGAAAATGAGATGAATAGCAGAAAGACAGGTATGCCAGCAGTGGAGCAGAACACCAAGAAATGAGTCAAGTTACCCTGTAGAATCCCCAAAAGGTGCCGCACGTGAAGCACCGTGTACCTGTGAAATAAGAGCAAGGCTGGAGGTTGGGCTTGGAGTGGGGTCTGTATACAGAGATGGGCCCCACCTGCCTTATGCCCCATGTGCCCCATCTGCTTCCGCATAGTCATGCAGGTGCCTACACACTTGCCCACACACAGACGACCAGAGCCCTAAGCATTCACTCTCTTTCTCTGTGTCCTTCTACTGGGTGAGTCGAAATTAACCTATCTTCAAGTTCACGGATTCTTTCCTCTGCCCTGATCTGCTATTAAATCTATTCAGTGAACTTTTCGCTTCAATGAATTCTTTTCAGGTCTAGAATTGCCATTCAGTTCTTCATAGTTTACATTTTTCTTTTAAAACGTTTTGCCTTCTCACTCATTAAAATCAAATTTTCCTCTACATGAACATATTTACAAGGATCATTTTAAAGTCTTTGCTAAGTGTAACAGGTGCACTGTCTTGGATTTGGCCTCTATGAACTGCCTTCCTTTTTTTTTTTTTTTTTGCTATGCTTACATTTTCCTATTTTTCTGTATGTCTAAGCGAAAACTTTATTGAATAGTGAACATTGTGAAAAGGACATTGTAGAAAGCCTGGCTTCAGTTGTCACCCTCTAAAATGGCAAACCATTCAATTCTTGATTGATCATTTGAACTGGCAAAGACTTGTTCATTCAGATCTGTGGAAAGCTCAAGTTATTTTCCAAGCCTGTCTAACTTGGTCAGACTCAAACATGGCAGGTCCATGGCATGGTCCTAACTCTTAAAGCACGATCCTTCTGATGTCTCAGCTAGATGCTAGGGGGCTTAAGGGGATTTTTCTGCTCTGCAGGCAAGAACTCCAATTTCTCTAGCATTGCTTGACCTCTAGTAGCTCTGCTCTGTTCTCAATGCCATAACAGCTGCTTGGTGATAAGGCTTGGGGGGCTTGCCCAGCATACATACAGCCAAACCTCAGCCACAGGTCTTGGGGTCTCCTACATCAACTTACAGGTCTCCTTTTCTACACAGACTTCTCCTCTCCAAAACCATCTGCTAGGGCTTCCATCTGCTTCCTAGGGCTTCCATCTGCCTCAAGCTCTGGACTCTGATCTCTATTTCTTTAACTCAGTAGGGCCACATACTCTAGAGTTAGATTCCATTTCATTGTGGCACAGTCAAGAGAATGTTCGAGGCATAAAGCTGGATGATCATGGGATGCACCTCATGAATTTCTTTTCTCTCAGGGGTTGCATTGCTGATTGCCCACTGCCTGAGAGCAGTTATTTTATATCTTTTCCATGTTTATGCTTGCTTGCAGCAGGAGAGATAATCCAATACCAGTTATTGCATCATGGCTGGAAGTTTGTGCAATGTATTTCTAATTTTCCACATACTGATTTATAGGGAAAGCATAGCAAAAGGAGAATGAAATGGCTGTTGGTTGAGTCAGCCCACAGTATGTTTCCAAACCTAGAAATATATTATCAATCAACTTTGAAATAAAATGAAAACAACTTCAGGCTTGCCAAGACAAATTTTTCACCACGACAAAAAATTAATAATAATAATAATAATATATTATTATTATTAATTTAAAATGTCCCTCTACATGTCCTTTCCTAGAAATAATACTGGAAGAGGCACTCAGTAAGATAAAATTTAAAAAATAGAAAAGGAAGACCAGAATCCAAGGGACAGAGAATCCAACTCAAGAGAGTAAAACCATCAAATGGAAGTCCCAGAATGGTCATTGTGTGCCAGCCTGAGAAAGTGATCCATTCAGATCGAAAGGAAAAGCTATAGTGATACAGGAAACGGGTTTCCAGTAAACATAAAAACAAAATTAAGAGTGTATAACTATATTTAAGTTTTTGGAGAACTACTGTCAAGCTTATGACAGAAGGTGAGAACAGTGAAAAAGAAAGCAATAGGTACACAGAAAATAAAAAATAGAAAACCAAGGCAATTACTAACTCCAGGTTAAAAAAAAAAGTTGTAGTCTACCTAATTGTATACTACTCTGCCTGGTGAGGACTGATAATCATAAGTCTATCAACATTGTTTATTGGTTTAACCAAAAATTGTGGGTACATCCTGTTAAGGGACCTGATGCCCTTGGAAGATCCATCCAGCTGTGGTGTCTGTGATGGGTTTTGAGCCCTTGTATATTCTCGGCCTAAGTTTTTCCTATTCCTACTATATTTGGGAAGAGGAACTATCTCTTCCCATTCTTCCCATATTACTTCCCATATCCAAATTACTGGGAGACGTTAATGCTCAGCTGATAGGCCACAATCGCAAGTCTATCAGGTCCCAGATCCAAGACTTGTCTCTCCTTCATATTCTCTCCTATGTAGTAGCCATTTTGGATAGGATTGTCCTGTGGGGTCTTGTTGAAGCTTCGTCCATTCTGCTGGTGGTGTTAAGGTCTCAGGGCCCATCTTGAGGCCTGGATAAAGCATTTTGTTTCTAGAGTAGAGTACTAGGGGGTCCCCATCCCTTTCTTCAGCTCAATTCTCCCAGTGACCTGGCAATAAAGGATACAAATTGCTTGCACACCTATTCTAAGAATAAAATTGATCTATCTTCCACTAGGCTATTATTCTTCCATATGCAATTCTCTTGGTGTGGATCTTCAGAGGGCAGAAGAGAGACTTAGGGTCAGAGTACTGTGTCCCCACCTCAAACTCCCAATAAGACACAGGGACTCACTCTGTAGTCCGATAGAAAGACATCAAGTGTGAATACAATGGCACGCATCCATCAATCCTGCACAAGTGCTTGTTACATTAAGTGGAACACAAAACAAAGAGATGTACCAAGTTTGCAAGAAACCCAGGGAAAATCCCAGAGCTCTCCCTGGCCTAAAGGTATCTGGGAGGCCTTCCAAAGGGAATGACTGACTCCATTCCTGACATTTGCCCTGACATATCACTTTCATGATGACCTTTCAATAACAGTGACTCAGTTGAGCAACTCAAGCCCTTTAGAAACATTTTGACATCCTCCTGCCTTAGAGAATCTTAGCAGTTATTAGGATAGAAGAAGGCAACCAGCAGCCCAACCAAGCAGGCAGGGAGTCCCCGCTGAGGCCATTTTAAAGGAAGCTGTGGGGGAACATACTAGAAAAGCTGAGGATTGGATAAGGACCCCAGACTGGGGCTCCCTGAGCCTTTGATTAAGACAGGCCAAGTTTGTTCTCCCTGCCCTGGAAAACGTGCTTTCTGTGAATCCAGGTCCTGGAGTTCTAAACAAGGAGGCTGTTAAAAGATAGATTAAAAGGCATAAAAATAGTATAAGATTTCACAGCACAGTGAGGCCTGTCAGGTCCAGGCTCACAGAAAGAATTGCTTTAAGGCAATGATCAAAATGAGTCACCAGTGTCTGCTCCGATTGTGCTGATGCCTCTTGAAAAGGCAAAAACCAGGACTATTGTTTGTGTCAAAAATACTTCTGAAGAGGCTGCAGAAATCAAAAAGGTGCTGATGTGCCAAAGTCTAGAGGGAGAGAAAGGGGAGAGAGAGAAGTCGGTAGTCTTAACACGTAGGGGCAGCAGGTGAGCAAGAGAGCACTTCAGAGCAGGATGGAAGAGGGGCTGATGGCAGGAAGAAGGGGAGTCATGGAGGCAGCGTGAGTCTCCGCTCAGTCATGAGGGAGGCCTTCACTTTTATTGAGCTTCTAGTATGTGCTACTTACCGAACTCGTCACCTCACATGTGACACTCTAAAAACTACAGCTCCTTAAGGAGCTGTGTAACCTTGAAGATGTCACTGCCCCTCTGTGAACCTCACTGTCTTCTTCTGGAAAATGAAGGTAATCATCCATACCTTCCAGGGTGGTGGAAGAGTATATTTATTTGCCACGTGTGCCATGACAGAGTGCCAGAGGGTGGGTGGCTTCAACAATAGACAATTAATTTTCCCACAGTTCTAGAGGGTAGAAGTCCAAGAGCAAGGTGTCATGCATGGTTTCTCTTGGGGTCTCTCTCCTTAGCTTGTAGATGCCCGTCTCCCCCTATCTTTACAAGCTCTACCCGCCACGTGTGTGTCCTAATCTCTTCTTTTTAAAAAAAAAAAAAGATTTTATTTATTTATTCATGAAAGATACAGAAGGAGAGAGAGGCAGAGACACAGGCAGAGGGAGAAGAAGCAGGCTTCATGCAGGGAGCCTGATGTGGGACTTGATCCCAGGTCTCCAGGATCAGGTCCTGGGCTGAAGGCAGCGCTAAACCGCGAACCACCGGGGCTGCCCCCTAATCTCTTCTTTTTTTTTTTTTTTTAAACTGTAACAAAATATTTTTTGTTTATTGTTTACTTTATTTATTTATTTATTTATTTATTTATTTATTTATTTATTTATGTTTTAAATTTAAATTCAATTTTCCAGGTGCCTGAGTGTCTCAGTCGGCTAAATGTCTGCCTTCAGCTCAGGTCATGATCCCGGGATCCTGAGATTTTTTTTTTTTTTTTATTGGAGTTCTGTTTGCCAACATATAGCATAACACCCAGTGCTCATCCCGCCAAGTGCCCCTCTCAGTGCCCATCATCCAGTCACTCAAATCCCCCGCCCACCTCCCCTTCCATTACCCCTTGTTCATTTCCCAGTTAGGTGTCTCTCGTGTTCTGTCACCCTCACTGATTATTTTCACTCATTTTCTCTCCTTTCCCTTTATTCCCTTTCACTAATTTTTATATTCCCCAAATGAATGAGACCATATAATGTTTGTCCTTTTCCGATTGACTTATTTCACTCAGCATAATACCCTCCAGGTCCATCCATGTCGAAGCAAATGGGGGGTATTTGTCGTTTCTAATGGCTGAGGAATATTCCATTGTATACATAGACCACAGCTTCTTTATCCATTCATCTTTTGATGGACACTGAGGCTCCTTCCACAGTTTGGCTATTGTGGACATTGCTGCTATAAACATTGGGGTGCAGGTGTCCCGGCGTTTCATTGCATCTGTATCTCTGGGGTAAATCCCCAGCAGTGCAATGGCTGGGTCATACGGCAGATCTATTTTTAACTCTTTGAGGAACCTCCACACAGTTTTCCAGAGTGGCAGCACCAGTTCACATTCCCACCAACAGTGCAGGAGTTTCCCCTTTCTCCGCATCCTCTCCAACATTTGTGGTTTCCTGCCTTGTTAATTTTCCCCATTCTCACTGGTGTGAGGTGGTATCTCATTGTGGTTTTGATTTGTATTTCCCTGATGGCAAGTGATGCGGAGCATTTTCTCATGTGCTTGTTGGCCATGTCTATGTCTTCCTCTGTGAGATTTCTCTTCATGTCTTTGGCCCATTTCTTTTTTTTTTTAATAATAAATTTATTTTTTATTGGTGTTCTATTTGCCAACATACAGAATAACACCCAGTGCTCATTCCATCAAATGCCCCCCTAAGTGCCCACCACCCAGTCTTTGGCCCATTTCAAGATTGGATTGTTTGTTTCTTTGCTGTTGAGTTTAATAAATTCTTTATAGATCTTGGATACTAGCCCTTTATCTAATAGGTCATTGCAAATATCTTCTCCCATTCTGTAGGTTGTCTTTTAGTTTTGTTGACTGTTTCTTTTGCTGTGCAGAAGCTTCTTATCTTGATGAAGTCCCAATAGTTCATTTTTTTGTTTTGTTTCTCTTGCCTTCATGGATGTATCTTGCAAGAAGCTGCTGTGGCCAAGTTCAAAAAGGGTGTTGCCTGTGTTCTCCTCTAAAATTTTGATGGACTCTTGTCTCACATTTAGATCTTTCATCCATTTTGAGTTTATCTTTGTGTATGGTGTAAGAGAATGGTCTAGTTTCATTCTTCTGCATGTGGCTGTTCAATTTTCCCAGCACCTTTTATTGAAGAGACTGTCTTTTCTCCAGTGGATAGTCTTTCCTGCTTTGTCGAATATTAGTTGACCATAAAGTTGAGGGTCCACTTCTGGATTCTCTGTTCTGTTCCATTGATCTATGTGCCTGTTTTTTGTGCCAGTACCACACTGTCTTGATGACCCCTAATCTCTTTTTGGGACACCACTCACCTTGGATTACAGCTCACCCCACGACCTCATTTTACTTTAATTTATCTCTTGAAAGGCTCAGTCTCCAGACACAGTCACATCCTGAGGTCCTAGAGGTTAGGCCTTCAACTCAGGAATTTGGGGGACATAATTCACCCCGTATCAGAAGTTTAGGTGAGATTACATGGGCAAAAAGACCAAACTGCTAAGAAAGGTTTCGATGTACGATCACTGAATGCATTGCAAAATCACTGAATAATCATAATCATGATAACATTTATTGAGAACATATTACACTCTGGCCACTGTGGTGAACATGCTTATATTCACTCATTATCTAACAACTCATGACAAACCTGTGAGGTAGGTCACATTCGAATCCCCACTTGACTAACACAGAGACTGAGGAATATACAAACCAGAACAAGGAATAGTCCGACATTGTACGATAAATAGCAAAGCCAGAGTCCAAAACTCCATCTGTCTGGTTCCCAAACCCTGTGATCCTTATCATTCCGCTGGCCTGTTTTCTAGAAGGATAGGAAGCCAAGGCTGGATTAATCCGAAAGGTGACCCAGTATCAAGCCCTCCTCTGCTCCCTAGGTCTTTCTTCCATGCCCGAGCCCCTCTGAAGCATCTTGCCAGCCCCCTCTTTGGCATTCTTCAGGTGACGGGGCACTCATTCACTGCTGAGGCAGCCCATCCAATTTCTGGACGAATCTAATGGCTTAAAAGTACTTCCTCCTCCAGGCAAACGGATTGATTTGGTACGGAGTAGAGTCATTCTCGATTGTCACTTCCAGGGAGGGAATCTTTGACAAGTTCCCGTTGCTTTTAGAGGTAAAATAGTCATAACTTGTTCTTCTTAAAAACTGCCAACTGAGTGAAGAGAATCAAGACTGAAGACCAAAATTGCTTTTCTCTCCTCCTGCTCACACTGTCAGCAGGGAACAGGCCGACTGTGGAAGATCTTCAGTCGGGGCTAAATTTATATTCATTCAGGTGCCACCGGACTGTGCTTTCTTGCGTCTCTTCTCTGATCAATGCACTCATTAAAGACCCAGGCTCAGCAATAGATTCACCTTAATGCCTGTCACCCTCGGGTTTCAATAACGCAAGCTCAGAAAGACTCTAACAAGCCACTGAAGAATGAAGAGAAAAAAGCTCTTTCTTTCCCTCCTTATATAGAGTCCTGAGATTGTTTCTCATCATCCTTTAAAAATGGTTCTGTTGACTATATTAATTTTATTTAGGAGCTTTAAGGGGCACATAAAGGAAAAGAGAAGCTAGGAAAGTATTTATGTGCAACAGAAGGTGTTCATGGGAACCCTCGGATACTTATTTCAAACCTTTGAGAAATTTGAGCACCTCTGTCTGTTTTTCTTAACTTGAAAGATTTGCTTGAACACCTAAAATCAAAGAATGTTTGTTAAACTCTTACCTAATTACTTTTTTCTTGTCACAGGAACATGTTTTCACTTTTGCACCTTTCTTTCTAGAATCTGTCCACGTGCTCCTGTATTTCCATAGTTCCAATGTGTCGTGTGTGTCACGTTCTTACTATTATTTTCACTAAACAATGTAGCTTAAGTACTTTATATGTCGCTCCACTTCTTGTAATTAGCATCTTGTTACTGAGTGATTTATGGAATAGCAGTTTTTACCCATTCCCACTAGATTATGTCCTTTTTTTCTCATAGCTATCTAGAAGGCAACAATAAAAGTTTCCGTACATGTTGCTCTTTTCTTCAGTTAAACTATTTTAGATTTGAGCCCCATGAACAGACTCACCAGATCAAAGTCTATGAACAGTCTCTTGACTTCTGTATGTGTGCATTTTTTTTTCTAAACAGAGCTCAGTCATACAACACACCGTTGTGTAAGAGTGCACCAGTTTTAGCCAGTGGAAGACAGCATGGATATTCCTCAAAAAATTAAAAATAGAACTACCCTAAGATCCAGTAATCTCACTACTGGATATTTACCCAAAGAATTTGAAAATATTAATTTGAAGGGATATATGCATCCTTATGTTTATTGCAGCATTTTTTTTTTACAGTAGTCAAACTATGGAAGCAACCCAAATGCCCATCAATAGATGAATGGACAAAGAAGATGTGATGTATATATAATGAAATATTATGAAATAATATTGAAATAATAATGAAATATTATTCGGCCATAAAAAAAGAATAAAATCTTGTCATTTGCAGCAACACGTATGGATCCAGAGAGTATAACACTATGTGAAATAAGTCAGAGAAAGACAAATACCATATGATTTCACTCATATATGAGATCCAAGAAATAAAATAGTGAACAAAGAAAAAAAGGAGAGAGATAACCAAAAAAAAAAAAAAAAAAAGACTCTTAACTGTAGAGAACAAATTGATGGTCATCAGAGGATCAGAGGGGAGGTGTGTGGGGGATGGAGAAAATAGGTGATGGAGATTAAGGAGTGCACTTATCGTGATGAGCATGCATAGAATGAATGTAGGGAAGAGTTGAATCACTACGGTGTACACCTGAAACTAATAGAACACTGTACATTAAAATTAAAATTTTTATTTTTAAAAAAGATTTTATTTATTTATTTATAGAGACACAGAGAGAGAGGCAGACACAGGCAGAGGGAGAAGCAGGCTCCATGCAGGGAGCCCAACATGGGAGTCGATCCCGGGTCTCCAGGATCACACCCCGGGCTACAAGCAGTGCTAAACCGCTAAGTCACCAGGGTTGCCCTGGAATTAAAATTTTTAAAAAAGAATACACCAGTTTCACCACCACTTTACCAATACCAAATGATATATCTACATAATATATACCTACATAATGAGCTTCCCTACCAGTCTTCACCCTTGTACATTTATTTAATTTTTACAAGGAAATGCTAATCACCTTTTAAAACCTCCATTTGTTATTGCTAGTATGGACACTGATTCTATCACCTGAAATCAAACCACTACTATAATCTCTGCTACTCACTTTGGATGTCATGACACTTTATGCCTCTTAAGAGGTAATCGCTTAACTTAGTGGTTAGCACCTTAAGAGTTAAGTATGCCCATCTATTCTTTTACAACAAGCAATTTATGGTGGGTAAGCCAGCCACATAGCTGAGGAACTGGCTGTTTGCCATACGGTGATCATGGTGCTAGGAGATGCAGTGGTCATGCTTATTTTAACAGGGAAACTGAGGCACAATTGTTAGATGGCTTACTACATAGTGGGAGAGCTGATCCAGAGCTGTTTTCCACCCGACATTCAATGTGGGCTCTATTTTCTTCACCAAAACTGTAATCGTGAATGACTAAATGGCAAGGCTGGATGTGTGCAAAGTGCTCAAGCTGCTCCTATAGGTCTCATGTTTCAACAAAGCTGGAAAGGATGGGAAACAGTTTTTCAGGCATGTGGCAGGGAAATAATTCTATGAACCCTTTTGATACCATTATTGAGTAAATTTGACTAGCCTGTTACTGAGCCTCCATCTGCTCAAAATAATAGCTGAAATTCATTGCGTGTCCCCACACACAAACTCTGTGCTAAATACCTTCCGGCTGTTCTCTCAGTGTCCCGACCACTCCATTTTATAGACAGGACAGCTGAAGGTTATGGAGTTGAAGAAATTGTTCTAAGGCCTTATTGGTAGCCAGTGGTGGAGCTGGAACTAACCCTTCAGAGGGCCTTGCGCAGCTTCTCCTTTCATGGAAGGCAAATCTGAGTTGGTGGACCAAGATCACACAGTGACAGATCTGCCCTTAAACCCACACTTCCCGGCAGCCCGGGTGGCTCAGCGTTTAGCACCTGCCTTCAGCCTAGGGCGTGATCCTGGAGTCCCGGGATCAAGTCCCATCTCGGGCTCTCTGTATGGGGAGCCTGCTTCTCCCTCTGCCTGTGTGTCTGCCTCTCTGTGTGTGTCTCTCATGAATGAATAAATAAAATCTTAAAAAAAAAAACCCACGCTCCCCAAATTTTTGCTCCAGAAGAATTCCAATGTATCACCTGCCCCTTCCTGACTTAGTTCCTCTCCCCTTGATTTAGGGCTTTATTGAGTGATGTATTTCCAAAGAGTAAGATATGGGAAGGGGGGTATCATATCTTTATGTTGGAAAAAACTGGCAGACAGCATTCCAACCAAAGTCCCCATCGCCGGTGCGTATGTCGATACCACATTCCCCTGATACCATGCAGCCTGAAGGACACTTCCCCTCTGTGATAGCTTCCTCAAAATCTACAACCCCAAGGTAATCAGATGAATTTAAATGGAGGGACATTCTACAGAATGCTCCCTTCAAATTCTTCAAAACTGTCCAGGACACGAAAGGAAAAACTTAGGAACCTGTCTCAGATCAGAAGGGCCTAAAGAGCTAAGACAACTAAATACTATGCAGGCTTCTGCATTGGCTCCCAGAGCAGCAAAAGGACATGAGTGGAAAAACAGGTAACATCTGAATGACATTTTCAGTCATTTTCACTGCACCTGTATCAATTTGTTAGTTCTGATAATTGCACTATAGTTACATATACCTCCGTTGCAGGTACCATAGGCGTATGTACCTTAGGGACAGCTGAGTGAAGAGCACAAGGGAGCACACTTCAGTATCTTTGCAACGTTTTTGCAAACTCAAAATATCCGCAGGTAAATAGTTTAAAATAAAATAAAATAAAAAATATAAACAAAATGTTTATAAAATAAAATAAAAATATAAAGTATGTTTTTAAAACATAAAATAAAATATAAACAAAAATAGGTAGGTTTCCTAAGTCCAAGCTGCCTACTTTGTGGACATTCCCTTATAGCTTATGATCTCCACAATAAGAGGGGCCTAGAAGAATATTTGGGGAACGCTTCACTGTAATCAATTTACAACTGCTACCCCTGGAATATTTGTGCCCTCGCAAATACCATCCCCTACACACACCACACACACATACACACACACACACACACACACACACACACACCCCGCATGCTGCTAAAACTGGTTCCAAACACACAACAGCATTCTCTTTTCAGACTGAGAGCCTGGGGTTTCATGCAGCCACCTGTTAGAGTAGAATTGTCCCAGGTTGTTTTTTTTTTTTTTTTTTTCTTTATAGGGGCAACAATACTGCAGCTGAGCTATTGTAGAAAAAGAATGACATTCTTTCCATTTGAAAAAAAAAAGAGGGGGGAATAGTTAAAAATATGCATCAGTACATACTGCAATTATCACTCAGCAAAATGCAGAAACAGTGACATTAGCCAATGAGGGGTGTAGCAGCTGCCTGCTAATTGAAAGCCATCCTCGGCAGCGCGGAGGTGTCCGATGCTAATTACTAATTTCGTTTGTCTGTCTGATGTGTGGAAAAAGAACCCACCAGGCAAGGACGAAGACTGCTTTTTCTTTCTGCTCAGAGTCAGTTCACCCTCAATGGGGTGTTTGCTGGAAATGGGGGGAAATGTTACAACATGATCATGGTTTCCTTAACTTACCATTGAGCTTTGGTTCCCTGAGATTTTCCAGAACAGCAAGACTCAGTGAAAACTAGTAACACAATGACCGTGACAGGGACACTAGTTATGTGAAAACTAACCACATACCAATACCATGTCTCCAATCCTCCAGCCAGCCCACAGAAACATAGTACCAGGCCTCTTTTATAAACATGAAATGACCTGTCATGCTTCCACCTTGGGAAGCATCAGGCATGGACCTCTGGCCTCTGGCCCAGCCTTTTCCTCCGCCTCAGAGCACTTCTTAATGGGTCGGGTGTCATGCTTGGCCACTGGATGCCAGAATGACAGTTTCAATCATTTGGCAATTTCTGTTGGCCCCCTCTTTCCAAAAGCTTTGTGGGGACTAAATAAAACTGGATAGAAAGCCAATTGTGTTCCCAGAAGTATCTGCAGGGGGGCAGGGTGGGTGCTGGAGGTTTCTTTGGACTCTAGCAGTCAAAGTTTCAAGACCCATAAGGTCTGTAAGGAGAAACCAGAGAGGAGGTAGGATGGAGAGGGAACAGCAGGAGATGTGCTGAAGGCATGTAGTCCCTGTCCTTAGAGCCTCCTTTGCCACATTGGGATTTTTTTTAACTCTCGTTGGGTTATGTGTCTTTGAGAGCAGTCAACCATGCATTAAATCTTTTCTTCTCTTCCTCCACACTGCCTTGCACACACTGAATTGCACATGACTCATTTGCTCATCTGTAAATGATAATGCCCACTTCAAAGGAGTACTGTGGATTTGATCCAACGATGCAGGTCACCTGCTTAGCACATGCCCGATACATGTGAGACTCAACAATGGTGGCCAGGGGCTCAGCGTCTGTATTGATTTGAGCTAAATTGTTTAAGGCAGACATTGTACAAGGTTGGAGGGTAAGGAGACAACATACTGCAGTGCCACGTACCCATGAAAGAAGGAGATGAAGAGGGGGAAGGATGTGAGGAGAGAGGAGATTCAGAGAGGAAGGGGGCATGAAGATCCGTCCATTCCTTGGTCCACTCCACCACAGTGAGAATGTTGGCACCCCAGAAATGGCAGTGCCTCGTGGGCATAGATTCCACAGTCAGAGGACATTTGTCTAGAGATTCCCAAACAATGGCAACATATGGGCAACAGAATGGTTTGTGAGATTCCCAGAAGCTTCCAGAAGTACGTGGGACCACTTTATAAGGGCTGCGGTCCTGCGTAATCAAGGGTTGCCTTTGGGTCAGGCGTGAAGAAACTTGCTATATTATGCTCTGGCCCAGAGATATCTTCCTCCCGGCTGCTGTTTGTCCAGACACACAAGCTGGAGTGGCTCCTGCACTTCATCATTCTGCATGTGTACGTATGTAGAGAGCCAGTGGACGTGCCCCTGAGTACCTCCCTCTCAACCATTAACGGTCACCATGCCCCAGCCGGTCTGTCCCAGAACATGCTTTCCAACCATGCCCTTCCTCTTCACTCTCTAATCTGGACGTGACCCTCCAAAACCTGTGGCCCCAGGAGTTGAAACCACATTTCCAGGTGGCTCTCATCACTCTTGATTTGGTGCCTGCTTCTACTGAGACAGCCCAAGATGGTATCGGCTCTGGTATTAGCTTTCTGTTGCTGTGTGATGAATAACCGCAACCTCGGAGCTTAGACCAACGCTCATGAATGAGGTCACAGTTCTGTAGGTCACAAGTAGGCCCAGTGTGTCTGGGTTCTCTGCTCAGGGCATCACAAGGCTAAGATGAGGGTGTCGGTCAGACTGAATGCTTATCTAGGGGACCTGGGGGAAAATCTGCTTCTAAATCCCATCTTGGAGGTGGAACCCAGTACCTTGCATTTGTAGGACTAAGGTCCCACTCTCTTGCCAGCTGTCAGCCAGGGGTTGTTCTCATCTTCAAGAGGCCACCCACCGCCCTTGCCATGTGACTCCCTTCCTTCTTCAAGCCAGCAATGGTACACCAAATCCTTCTCAAATCTCAGACTTCCTGTGTCTGACCTTCAGACTAAGATCTAAAGAGCTCATGGGGTTAAGTCAGGCCCACCCAGTAATCTCCCTATGATGAAGTCATCTAATCTGGAGCCCTAATTACGTCTGCAAAAGCCGTGTGCCATAATCCTAAGAGTGATGTATCATCCTGGCCCCAGGTGCCACCCAAATTCAAGGAGTAGGAGAATATACAAGGGCAAGGGTTCTTGTGTCGTATCAATCAAAGTTCTCCAGAGAAAGAGAATAGAGGGAGATTGATATGAATGATAGAGATGTGATAGAGAATGATACGAATATACATAGAGAGAGATAGAGATATACCTAGATGTATACACATATATAAATGTTCAGATTTTGTAAAGAAAATGGCTCCCAGACAGGACATGAGAGACTCCTAACTCTGGGAAATGAACTAGGGGGGGTGGAAGGGGAGGTGGGTGGGGGGTGGGGGTGACGGGCACTGAGCGGGGCACTTGACGGGATGAGCACTGGGTGTTATTCTGTATGTTGGCAAATTGAACATCAATAAAAAAATAAATTTATATTAAAAAAAAAAGAAAGAAAATGGCTCCCAGTTGCAGAGGCTGGCACGTCTGAGATCTGTAGGTCAGGCCTGCAGGCTGGAAACTCAGCCAAGGGTTGAGTTGCCTGCAGTCTTGAGGCAGACGTTTTTCTCCTTGGGAAACCTGGTTTTGCCCTTACAGCCTTCGACTGATTGGATGAGGCCCACCCACACTATTAAGAGTGTTGTCTTTCACTTCAGGTCAACTGATTGGAGATGTTAACCTCACATGCAAAATACCTTGACAGCAACACCTAGATCGGGTTCAGCTACATACCTGGGGCCTATGGCCTCGCCAAGAGGACACATAAAACTAACGTCACGGGGGTTGACTTAGAACTCCATCCACTCCACTTTTGTGAGCAGCTGACACACTGATGACCACGTTGCAGTTGTGGTCAGGTCAACCAGGTGGGTTCCGGGCACTGTTGCTATTTGCAGCACAAGTGCACACCCCCAGAGGCACGTCTGACGTTACTCCCGCCTTCACCCCAGGGCAGAAAAGCACCCGCAGCCTCTCCCTTCCTAGAAAAGCCCCCACTCGATGGCTCTCCAGGAGGCCGGTCATCCAGAGCTATGCCGTCCCTGAGGTGGAGGAGCCCAGGAAGTTTGAGAGGGGGGTGGCACCCTTCATGTGGAACCCCGGTCATGAGCCTCCGCATCTCAGCAGCAGAGACCGCTCTCGAGGGGAGAAAGCCATTTGCAAAGCCTAATAACGCCACCATCCATATGTATACATTTTACACAAAGCCTGTTTATTTTAAAAATCAATTTCTCTCCTACAGATGGTATATTGCAAAGAGAAACGAGAGCACAGCAGCAGCCCCGCCAGCGGCAATCCCCATCACTCGTCTGCGCGGCTCAAGCGCACGTGGGGCGATCGTGTGCCATTTTGGGGCGCCCGGGGGCCTGGGCTCCGGAGCAGAGGGGACACCGCATCCCTCGGCCGGCCGGTCGCTCGGGGCCTGTGCGGGGCCGGGCGCACCCTGCGGGGGTCGTGCGGGAGCAAGGCCACCCAGGCCCAGATGAAACAGGGAGCTGGCGTGGGGCCCAGGGGGCTGCAGCGCAGAAGGACCACGATGCCAGGGATACGGTGCACCATGAGCCTGCCACATGGCGTGGTCCCCAGGTCCCTGGCATGGAGAGCCGTGGGGATCTGATGACTTGCCACCTTATAGAGGACACGCACCACGGCTTCACGCACGTTCACCCACGGCAGTGGCAGGGCTGGCAGGGAGCCCGTCTTTCGGGGAAGACGGCGCTGAAATAAATACTGGGCATATACGTTTTTGTTGCAAATCGTGACCCAGCTTGTGGCAGATGCGGCTGTCACCCCAACTGTCGAGCCCAGTCTTGCCGACGGTTCACTCCGTGTAACAGAATCTGGCCTTGAGCTTACACAGGGAGTCCCCACTTGGTAGCTGCACCCCCTCCTCCGGGGACACTCACCTGGCCGGTGCACAGAGTCCCCACTTGGTAGGTGCATCCCCTCCTGTGGGGACACTCGCTTGGCTGGTGCAGCAGAGTCCCCACTTGGTAGCTACAGCCCCTCCTCTGGGAATACTCGCCTGGCCAGTGTGCAGGACATGTGAGTAGCCCTGAAGGGCCCATCAAGGAAGGGGCTGGGTGGCAGCCAAGAGCGTCCTGCCCTCACCACTGATGATTCTTTTGCTTCTCAAAAGGTCCTGGAGGAGGGGGATTCCCTGGGTGGCGCAGCGGTTTAGCACCTGCCTTTGGCCCAGGGTGCGATCCTGGAGACCCGGGATCGAATCCCACGTCGGGCTCCCGGTGCATGGAGCCTGCTTCTCCCTCTGCCTGTGTCTCTGCCTCTTTCTCTCTCTCTCTCTCTCTCTGTGTGACTATCATAAATAAATAAAAAAATTAAAAAAAAAAAAAAGGTCCTGGAGGAATGAAGCCCCTTTGCCCACAGCTGCAACCTCCCTGACACCTCTCACAGTGGCTTTTCCTTCTGACCTGTCTCCTTCTCCCTGGGTCCTCACTCCTTGAGGGCTCCTTGTGATCACCTTCCAAATAAACCCCATAAATATATGTCCCTGTCCCAGCTCCTTCTGCTTTCAGGGGGATCCTAACCAGGACAGTGTCTCTGGAACCAACGGTGCCCTCACATTAAATGTGCCCAGTGTTGGGATGTCTGGGTGGCTCAGCAGTTGAGCATCTGCCTTCAGCTCAGATCATGATCCCAGGGTCCTGGGATCGAGTCCCACATCAGGTTCCCTGCAGGAGCCTGCTTCTCCCTCTGTGTCTCTGCCTCCCTGTGTGTGTCTCTCATGAAAGAAATAAATAAAATCTTTAAAAAAAAAAAAAAAAAGTCCCCAGTGTTGGCCCAACCCTTCTGGAGCTGGTGGTGCTAATTCTCTGGGTCCCAGACTCAACCAGAGCAACCTTAATGGTGAAAAAGATGCATGAAATACACTTGACTATGGAAACACAACACGTCCCTGGAAAATTCACGTCTCCACGGAGAAACCACGGAAATCCCTTTACAAACTCAACCTCCTATGCGAGGACATTATAATCTAGGCCCTTTCTCTGTTTTCAACAATGCTGGAGGTCAAGTGTATTGCCACAGATAGCCTTGCAGTGCTTACAATACCTATAAAACTGGCAACAGGGACAATGCAGAGATTGAGGTCTGGGCTGGCAGGAACAAAGTAGAGATATTTGCAATGACTTTGGTAAGGAAAAGACACACCCCAGGCTTAGGGTCAGGCTTCCCCTCAGCTTCTAGGATGGGGACAGGAGGAAAAGGAGCAGAAAGTGCCTTAAGGCCCACTGGGATTGTTCCTGGGAGAGAGGGAAGGAGAGAGACAATCCTCAAGGCCAATAAAGACATGATCAAGAGCCAGACACACAACCTGGTACCCGTGTGTCCCTCAGAACAGACGAGATGGTGTTGTGTAACAATGCACAGACTTGGTAGTTCAAAACTCCCACGCTTTGCTTCTCTCTTATGCCAGATGTCCCTCGAGGGTGGGCCTGGGGCTCCACAGCGTCTCCACACCAGGGCCAGGCGCGTGGAGCAGCCACTGTCACCCAGGATTGGCCGTGGGAAGGAAACATGACTCCTTGCACGGGATCCTTCCACCCAGTTGGGGCGTAGCGCCCCCTGCTCACATGTCCTTGACCAAGGCCAGTCCCATGATCGCATCAAAGAAGTTAGGAATGCAGCCTTGCCAGAGGCTAGAGAGCTGGAAAAAAGACCCGTCAAGAATGCAAATTTCCTTTCCCAGAGTTAGGTGTCTCTCATGTTTTGTCACCCTCAATGTCTCTCAATTTCTCTCCTTTCCCTTTATTCCCTTTCACTAATTTTTATATTCCCCAAATGAATGATACCATATGATGTTTGTGGAAGGGGAGGTGGGTGGGGGGTTGGGGTGACTGGGTGATGGGCACTGAGGGGGGCACGTGGCGGGATGAGCTCTGAGTGTTATGCTATATGTTGGCAAATTGAACTCCAATAAAAACATTTTTAAATAAAAATAAATAAATAAATAAATAAATAAATAAATAAATAAATAAATAAAAGATAGATGTTCACCACCACCACCAAAAAAAAAAAAAAAAAGAATGCAAATTTCCACAAAACAGCACTTAAGCACGTCTCCTCCAGGCCTCAGAAAAGGAAGCTCCCCAGCTATCCCCAGGAGACAGGGGGCACTAAATGGATAGTAATTGTGTGACTGATTTTTTTTTTTTCAATTTTCAGGTATAATAAATACCATCAACATTTTGGTTATTTATGATCTGGCCCATCTTATCTGGTTCACACATGCTACGTGTGGGTGCTGTGATGTACTTAGTAATATTTTAGTTATAGATGTGTGTGTATATATTTTTTAAATTTATTTTCATTTGGTTAATTTAATTTACATATCAAAGCATTCATCTTTTTACTCAAGGACTCCAGCCATCCTTGCTTTTTTGCTCTGGGTTTTCTTCCTATAAAGGCTCACATGCTCTAATCACACACTTGCCCCTTTTGAGTGACTTTGTGACTGCTTCCTTGGTGTTTAGAAAGGACCACTGTGTTTTCCATCACAGGAGCCCAAAGCCACAGGCCTGCTGTTATGACAAGTGTCACTTCTAAAGGCAAAACAAAGGCTCAGAGGGGGTGAGAATAGGAAATTAAATAGGCAAGTAGGGCTTCATCCAGACCAGGGAGAGGGAAGAGTGGCCAAGAGAACACTTTGCTGGGAGCCACAGAGCTGTCCCCGGCGCAACTGTCCTTACCCTCCCCAGCTGGTGCCCGGGAACGTGGGCCTCAGGGCTCAGGTGGTCTTCCCTCTGCACACACTGATGGCAGGGCCACCAAATTCCCTGTGGGGAAGTGGGGGTGAAATCTGGGGCTCTGCTTATGTAGGGGGTGGGGGGCTCCACCCCAGGATGCCTCCCTGGAACCCACCCCAGACACTGGCCCTCTCATGGGGGCAGGACAGCATCACCTCCCCACCCCCTGCCCCATCTTCTCTCCAGTGTGACCACAGAAACGCCTCCCCTCAGAAGCCCCCTGCGGATGACTCAGGACCAAATTCAAGAGTTGGAGCAGGAAAGACCTTCACAGAAAAAGAAAAAAAAAAATGATTTCTGTTTGTCTTTCTCTTGTTCAGTACCTGAATGCATGTCACTAATTACCCAGGGACGACAGACACCAGGAGCCAGATTCACTTGTGGTTTCCAGCCAGTAGTATCCTTTCATTTCCCTGATGTTTGTAATTAGGCGGTTAGAAGAGCTTCCCCACTCTCCAAACTCCGGGAGGGGTAGACGCCAAGGGCCTGGTCCTGTGCTGACCACTCGCTGGCTTTGTGTCCACACAGTATCTCTGGGACAGTTTCTTCAACTGTAGCCAGAAAGCAAGACACAGGTTGGATTAAAGGCTGGCAAAGGCTGCTTCTGGCCACATTTCAATGACACTCTTACTAAATGGCATGATTTGGGCCCTATTTTGTGTCCATTCAGAGTACTTTTCAAAAATATAATACTACATCCTCCCACCTTTCAAGCAGACATAAGTCTTTCCTCCTAACATCCTCCTATGACCTCCCAGAATTTGAGATACACAGTAAACATTCCTTAAAATAGTCATCATGGGACCACATGCAGATGACAAGCCATTCTGGACTAGAACATTCTTAAATCTTGTCAACCTTTCTTAGATATCTTAGTTCACTTAAAATAACAGTGAATATTTTTTGAACACTTGCCATAACAGAATCTTCCTGAGTCCTCATAATAGCTTGGTGAATTGGTGCCATATGGGCTCCCCATTTTACAGGTGTGTCAACAGAGGTTTGACCAAGCAAGTGACATTCCTGAGGCCATGCCTCTGGGCAGGAGTGGAGAGCACTCCCAGAGGACAGCTTGGTTCCAGAGCCTATCGCCCATCCCTTTCTCCTACTTACCAATCCACCTGTCCACTTTCCAGAAGCTCCTCTCTGCTCATGCCTCCTACCTTTCTCCTAAAGGCCAACCACTGTCTCTCTTTTCGGGATCATATCACATATCTATTTCCAGACAGCTGCTGGCTTTGTACGAGTCTTCCATTCTCTCCCAAGACAAAAGCCTGAGGACAGGGGTAGGACAACATATAACCTTCTTGCGTGTGTGTGCAGGGGGGAGGGGGGGTGCCGAGAAAGCCTCACGACTCTGCCAATCACTGTGGTCATTGGAGCTGGGGTCTCCCCCTCACCCCTTCCCTCATTTCCACCCCCCAAGCCACGGCATTCCCCAGCAGCAGACCTGCTCCCCAACAAGAAATGACATTCCACCCCAACAGACGGTTTCTAATTTCACCTTCTTGGAGTTTTCATTTTAGCAATAAATCTTCTCAAGTGGCTACTGCTCCAGAAGCATTTTCAAAGAAAAAATGAAAACCGTGATCACCAGGGTGAGAAAACCAATGCATTTTATTCGGTTACAGAAATGAAGAGACCCAAATCATTCCTACCCAGAAAATATACTCAACTTGGCTCCTGATCCAGCCTCCTGTGCGTTCCTGGCTTGCAAACCAAGGACAGGGCCCGGGGTAGAGATGCAGGCACCAGAGATGCCTTGTCCCACCGGTTCCCACCACTCCTGTCTGCCCTGCCTCCTCTCTGGAAGAGCAGGGCCTGGTGGAAGGAGCCTTTCTCCTCAGATGCATTTCCTCCTCCATCAGATGAAGGCTAAGAACATCTGACCTGCAGGTGGTCGTGACCGCCAAACCCACACACGGGCATGCAAAGTCTACCAGAGAGCCCTGGCGGGTGTGAGTCACAGCCGAATTCAGATTGAAATGGAACTTGAGAATGAGTGTGTTGACCTAATGAGCTCGGATGGAGCAAATTCTAGGTGCCAAGTGGTGGTTTAGACGCAGCCAGGAAAAGAAATCCATCCCTCCACCCAAAATTTGCAGAATGGAAGAAGATACACATGAATAGAACTAGTCCTAGCTCAGACCCAGGGTGGCTTATAGTAAATAAGTAACAAGACTTGTCCTGTTACTTCAGACACAATCAGGGTAGCTCTTGTGAATGCCGGACCCGTTGGGGAGACCCCAAAAGAAGTGCTAAGGACTTTCCTAAAGGATCCTGTGGCTTATGGAGGCTCAGACAAATGGCAAAATGTGAAATGTTCATCAAGCCAACACACAAAATTATGCAATAGTAATTCTTGTTCATAGAGCACCTTCCATGAGCTAAAGACTACATATTAGCTCTATTCATCCCCAAAACTCTACTGAGTTTTCCATTGCGGAGAGGAAGAAACTGAACCCTTTTGCCCACCATCTGGAAAAGTCACTGGATTCCATGTCCGTGAAATCCATTCCAGGTGGGGATCATCAGTCCCTCTTCCCAGATGAAGGGATTGAAGTGGCTTATTCACAGTCACTCCAGAGCTAGTTAGCAGTGGGATCTGGTCTACATATTAGGTCATGCTGCCTCCTGACCCCACTGTATTAGTTATTTCCTACTAGCAAACCTGGCCCTTGATGTAGTACCAGGACCCCAGCGACCCTCCCGCAGCCCAGCAGCTGGGTTAGTAGATCTCTGCCTCCAGAAGTCACCAAAGGTACTGGTATCAGTCCTGAAGCCCCTTTTAGAGATCAGTGGTTGGGAGTCCTTGTGTCGCTGCAGGAAGAGGGACCCAGTAACAGAGACACATACGAGGTGTCATGGGAATGTAGAGGAGGGAACCAGGACTGAGGAGACACCAGGACAGACCCGGAGATCCAGTGACGGTTGACCTTGAATGGCAAGCCAGGAATGCAGACTCTGTACCATCCTCCACAGGGCGCTGTTGGAATATGGGCTGCAAGGCCTGGTAGGGTCAGATCAGTGTTTGAGAAGGAGCTTTCTGCTGGTTCTGTGGGTGGACTAGAAGGGAGGGAGCTGGGTTTGCACAGGAGAGGATACATGGCCCCAGCTGCAAAGAAATAATGGAGAATGAAGGACTTTCCAGGATGGCCTGTCACCAATATGTGCTTTTGTTGCACAGACATTTATTATTCAACTGTTCTTTTCACTAATGGACCCTACCTACTAGAACAAGGCCTGGTACAGAATAGGCACCTGAAAAAAATTCATTAACTAAATATATGAATAAATGAGTAAATGGGGAACTGCCAAGGGCCTGGTAGGGATCGAGAATGAGAGCAGCCAGTCCCAAGATTCTAAATTAGAGACCTCAGAGGGTTCATCCCATGGCCTGTGCCTTACCTCTGCCCAGGTGGGTGGAATGAGAGGGGCCTGGTCCCTGAGAAAGATCCCCAGAGGCAGGGAGGCCAGGGATGGAGAACCAGAGGTCAGCAACTTCTGACCTGAAGAGGACAAAGTTCTGCTCCATGACCTCTTGCCCTCTCTCCAAGCACTGTCTCTGAGTCCCATCATCCCGGAGAGTTCTGAACAACCTTTATTGACACAAAAGCCAGTTCAGGAAAAATTAAAATATTTACAAGCTACATTTTCTTTTTTTCACTCAAGATGCAAATAGCTTTGCTGAGCCCCAGAGGGATAATGTATGTTTGTACAGCATAGCTCACTATTAGAACTGAACAATGCCCGTGGGAAAACTGGCACTTTGAGCCTCTAAATTCACATTTGGAATATTCGAGAAGTGGCAACAGAGAGGCAGCTTCCTACCCTTTCCTTCTTTCGTCTGTGTGTCCTTTTAAAGTTTGAATCTTTAAAATACTCCAAGGTCGATATTAAGATCCCCACTTCACAGATGGGAGTGGTGGGGTGTTCCCAAAATCACAGAGGGAGTTAGTGGCGTGGATTGGACTAGAGGAGCTTGTTCCGTTTAGGGCAGTGTTATCTGAGCACCTGGTGTGTGCCCGAGGGTGTTGGTCCCTGGGGGGAGGCACAGACATGAAGCCATGTGGTCTCCCTATGCATAGCTCAGCTCTCTCAGGCCTGTGGGGTCTCCCCATCCTTGCTCAGACCCAAGTGAGCTGTATGGCTCTCAGAAGCTCCAAAGGGGGCAGTCCCCTCCCCTCCCAGGGGACGGGCTGACAGTGTCCATGGCGTCCCCACAGGGGAAATGGGAACCTCTCATCCAGGCCAAGGATCTCCTTGAGCAATCCACTGTCACCCACCCTATCCATCTACCATATATAAAACCTAAGTGCTATACTTGAATTAGACAGGAACCCATTTGCAATAAGGGACACAGGGAGTGATCCTTACTCCATCTTCTTTTGGGAACTTGACATCTCTATGTCATAAAAATGAGGACGAAAACAGAAAGTCTAGTCCATTCTCCCTAAGAAGTTCCTTCATGAGGACCCATCTGTCCCCCCTCCAGGACTCAAGGGTCACACTTGCCCCCTGCCCTCCGTCGGTGGCCTTGCCGCTCGCAGGCCCTGAGAGCCAAACTTTCATGAAGTGACATCATCGCCAGAGTATTCAGAAAGAGGAGTCACCGAAGCAAAGGGGAAGGGCTCTCTCAGCCCTAATGGCAGAAACAGGTTGTGAAGCAGACAGAGAGCCTGAAACAGGATGGAGGGCAGGTGTGGTGGCTCTCCAGTGCGCCGTCGCTACACGAGTTTATCTCAGGGCCCGTCAGGAAGTGGAGAGCCCCCACCAGACCTGGGCTGGATGGGAGGGCTGGGATTTACGCAGCCCTCCTTCAAGTTCACGGCCACCTGCTAGGAACCATGTGTTGTCCACTTGTCTGTGACAAACGGGAAGGTGTGTTTGGAGAGTCGGCTTTCTGGAAAAAAACTGCCCAGAGGATGGTCCCAAGCAGCCCTCGCCTTCCCAAGAAGTCATCCATATCTGAATCCATTTCAGGATCCCCTCCCTGATCTTACTCCCTTTTTCCCTCTCCCAGGACCCCAGTGATGTTGCAGTGGGCTCTGTATCCCCTGTGCTCTGTACCCCCACCCTAGACTCCCCCCCAGAGGGAAACACTGGTTCTTCCACTCACTCATGAGATAGTCCCCGCACTTTGCCCCAAGTAGTGAGCTAACTGGGATCTGGGTTTGTACGCAGGCTCTCCGCACCCTGAGCACCCAGCGCAGCCTTCTGGGAAGAGTCTGAGTGCTGAGCATGGCATGCCAGGAAGTCAAAGTCACCAGGGATCACCTGCCTATGCTCCCCCTCATGCTTCCTCACCCCCTCATGGACAAGAACAGAGCACCTCATGTTCTCCTCCGCTCCAAAGCATCAGCATAAATCTCAATCCTAGCACTCCCTTTACGCTGGCAAAAGCACCTGCTTCAACATTTTTTAGAACAGGGCTTCTCAGCCGGGGGTGATTGTGCCTCCTAGCTGACATTTGACATTGGCCAGGGGACATTTTTCATGGTCTCAGCTGGGAGTTGGGGGTTGATACGAGCACCTACTGGGTGAGGCCAAGAAGGCTACTAAACATCTGATACATGTTCAAAACACCCCCACCCTCCAACAAAATGCCAATGGTGACAAGGTTGAGAAACCTTGCTCTTGACTCTGTGTATCGCTTGAGCGTAGAAATCTCTACCTTACTTGTTTTGAAATCCCCAGGCCTAGCTCAGAACCTGGCACAGCATCAGAATCCGATATGCTTTGCTGTTGATGAATAAACATATGGATGAATGAATTCTTCTCAGCCTAAAACATCTGTGATGCACAACTACCTCCACGCACGCACATCCTCAGTCCCACGAGTATCTATGTAAACATATCTGCACACGCACACGGATACACAGAGGAGCACACATCCAGACAGGCATGCACACGTGTGCACACACACACACACACACACACACACCCGATGCCAGATTCCAGGGACCCGCCCGACTCCCGACCTGATTGCCCAGCCCCCTGTCCTTCTGAGGATCAGGAGTCTCTTCTCTCTGCCACAGTCAGGGCGGCCTGGGTGCAGACACCTCTCGACAGAGGTATTAAGCGCTCTCCAGAATTAATTTCACTGACTAGACCCATTTTCCTATTGTGGCTCCATTATTAAATAAGCAGTGGACCCAAAAGGAAAAAAAAAAGATCCTTTTTGCAATTACACACGCAGAAGGTAGCTCAACAGCTGGAAAAGTGAAATGTCAGTTTGACAATCACATAATGGCCCAGAAGCATTTGCAGACAGGTCTGTCTCGTTAAACCTAGTGATGTTTAGTGGGCGAGGAACATGGAGCAGAGGGGTCGGAAGAAATGGGGAGTGGGTGCCATGCCATGGCCAGCGTGAGCTGGAACAGGTGCGGGGGTTGGGAGGGCGGAAGGGGCCATGAGACAGAGGCTCTACTCCTTCTATGCACTTTCTCTTCTGGAGCCAGAGGAGTCTAAAGTAACGGGCAGCAAAAAGGAGCCAAGAGCCCCAGTGGAGGTGGTATAATGTCTCAGGTGCTGATTTCCTAGAAAAAAAAAAATGGAATAGGAAGAGGCTGGAGTTTAGCAGCTCTTGGTTCTGTGACCCAAATTGAGTTGCAACCTGGCTTTCCCCACTTTTGCCCTATAAAAGCCCACAAGGCAATGCCTCGGTGGCTGAACAGTTAAGCATCTGCCTTCGGCTCAGGGTGTGATCCTGGAAGTCCTGGGATCGAGTCCCATATCAGGCTCCCTGCATGGAGCCTGCTTCTCCCTCTGCCTGTGTCTCTGTCTTGTCTCTGTCTCTCTCTCTCTTTCTCTCTCTCTATCATGAATAAATAAATAAAATCTTAAAAAAAAAAAAGTCCACAAGGTTGTAAAGGTTGTACCGCAGGCATTTGGGGTTTCTCTTTATCATGGCTTTTACCGTCCTGTAGATCTTTCTGGATTACTCATTCTCCTGTGCTGCTAGGCTGTAAGCTCCCGGAGCAAAAAGAAGGTGTGTTGCTCATTTCTGTACCCCAGTGTGTGTCTTAGTAAATGTGTGATGAATGAGTAAGTAAATAAATGAACCAGTGAAGAATCCACCTCGAAGTTTCAGATGGAAGCAGGGCAAAAGGGCAGAGGCCAGCTGTTAGAAGACCGTGTGTGCTGTGTCAGGGTTTGGGTTTTATTCCAGAGGTCACAAAATGTTGACCAAGGGGGTGGTATGTTAAGTTTAGCGTGTTAAAGAGATTCTTTGGTGTAAGTATATGCATCACAACTTTTAAATTCATACACAATGTTCTGAATTTCTGTGTTTTGCTTTGGGCTTGGGTTTTTAATTGGAAAAACCCATGAACTCATCGAAGCTGAGTATTATTTGACCTTAAACATCTCTTTGTATCATCTTCCACCTAAGACCTAGAATCTGTCTCTCTTAACTTTGCTCCCACTTAGTCTATGTGACCGGTTTCAGCCAGGTAGTAGAACACGTATTTGAAAAAAATTTGAAAAAATATAATAGAGAACTATACTTAGGATAGTTCAGCTGGTTGCCTCTGAGAGGCAGGATCCTTTATATTCTCCAAGTTCATTACAATTTTGTGTTTTGTCCACATTTCCTCTAGCTCGCATGTGTACCATGACTTTCTGGGGTTGCCTCCTCTGCCCCTGAGACCTTCCTCTGGAACCTCCCATGTAATCGATCCAGTAGCACAAAAGCTCCTTTGTCAGTGTAGCATGACCACAGTCCAGGCTACAGTTGATCGATGTGGACACTTGGGTAAAATGCACCAAATCAAAGTCCTTCCCCAGCGTTTTGGAAATGAAACTAAGCCGTCTCTCTCCAGGTGGCTGAAACAGAAGGTATGGGAGCTTGAGAACTGACGGCAGCTGGAGGAGGTTGAAAGAGAGAAGAAAGAACTGTTTCCCAAAGAGAAACAGAGCCAGGAGCAGGCTAGAAAGATTCCTGCTGTGTTTCAGGCTCTGGCGTCCAATATTCGTGAAGCCCCACCGTGTTCCCGTCTCCTGGTTCTGGGAACTACCCCAGGATCATCTCAGTAATTGTCCCTCTTGCCTACGCTAGATCCAGTTGGATTCCTTCCAGCTGCACTCCAGCTAATTAGAATTAATAGGAGTTGCTTTCCTTTTAAATTCAGAAAAAAATCTCGAGGATATGATTATATCAAATATCAAATTATATTTGAATATAATTCAAATTTCTGCATGTTCCAGCCTCACCTAGAACTTCAGATCTGCATTTATGCAGCTGTCACAAACCCACCGTACATTTCTTAGAGGGATTTCCCTTAGAATGAAAGAAGGAAGGTCAGTGCTTTCTGGTCTACCAGTGGAGCCATGTGCTGTAACAAACCTCGCCACCATCATGTCCTTCCCCACTCAGTCTCAGTTGGGAGCCACCTTTGAATGGGCAGCCACGGGGGTAACCTGGTCAGGAGTCCACCCTATGAGTTGGCATGGGCAGAGTCGGTGTGAGAAGCCTGTGTCTGAATCACACCTCTACTCTGTCTGGACTAGTGAGTGTGGAAGTTACTAACTTCCTTACCCTCAGGGTCCTCATCAAAAATGTGGCAAAGAATGGACATCTGCCTTCTAGAACTTGAGGGGAGATCTGATGACTTCATGCCTGAAATCTCTTTCAGCAGGGTTCCTGGCCCACAACAAGCCCTAGATAAATGATAGCTCACATTGTCAATAATGTATCTCATCTTCTTGGTTGTCCCCTGATTTCCACTTTAACAAGAACACGCCCAACCATTGCATCCTCGCAACTACCATGTCTCCTTGAGCCACATGCGCTGCCCAGAGCATGTGTGTCCATCTTGCATGACACAACAGAAGAGCAGCAATCAGCGTAGGCTTGGCCTAAGGGAACAATCACTCTCCCCAAATTTTGGTGGAGTACAACAGCAAAGATTTATTTCTTGCTCACGAGTTATGTTCACATCAAGCTGCAAATGGAGTACACCTGTGCTCCACACATCTTCATTCCGGAACTAAGGAATGAAGCCCCTATTCAGGACAAACCCCACTGATAAGAGAGGCAAAAGAGGGATAGGAAAACATCTTACACCATTCCATAGAGTTGGTGCACACCACTTCTACTTACATTTTTATTGGCCAAAACAAACTAGATTGCTAAATCTTCTATCAGAGGGAAATACAATTTTCTTGCATGGATGAATTCAAGAAAATAGTTTGAACAAATAATAATCTTTTTCCACCTGATTTAGGGACTCTCAGGCAGGACATGTGGGAAGACACTTAACTTTAATGTCTCAGGTCCCAATTCCCTCTGGGTAGGGGACGTGGGAGGAACAATGTTGGCTCTGTCCTCTGGTGTTTATCTCATTGGACACCAGCAGCCCTAGTAACAACTGATATTTAATTCCAGATATCATAGAAAATGTTCACATCATGAAAATTAGAAGGAGGTAGACTAAAATCTAATTTTGGTTTTCCTCTGAGATAATTTTTTTGTATCTTCCAGCTTTTCCAGAAGGAGGATGCATTTATTAAATAAGAAATATGCATATATTTCTTATTCTTTTATATATATATATAGAGAGAGATTAGCCTGGCAGCAGAATAGAGGACGAATTCCAGTGGAGAGATCCTGGTGGCAGAGGACTAGGGAAAAGAGAAATGATTAACTAGGACCCGATAGGTGAGTCCAGGAGGTGGGAAGAGAGGCTTCTAGTGTACACCCACCTTGGGCGAGCACCAAGGTAGTGGACACCCTTCTGACCTACTGAAGAGTACACGTCCCATGAGAAAGCTGTAGGTGTCATCCTTGGATGCAAACAAATCAGAAGGTCCTTCCTTGAACCCTCACTCCCAACACCAGCATCTTACCCAGGTCTGCTTTGGTAAATAGGTCAACGTCGCATCTCCTGACATTGTCTTAGTATTTGGAAACTGTCATTGAACTGATGCCATCTTGGTCTTAGAAAGCAAAGATCTGAGGGACAAGTGGTGAGCTCATTCCATTCGTCCTTCTGTCATCGTGGGAGAAAAGTGCATAGTCAGACCCTCCTGACTACAAAGGATACAAATGCTTAGGGCAGACAGTGGGTATTCAAATGAGCTGATCTTGAGCAAGTCTGCTGGTGTCTCTGAGATTCAAGCTCCTTATTATGTAAATGGAAATTATAACACCTACTTCATAGAGTCTGTAAGAGCAGAGTCATCTCGGAAAATATCTAATATGACGATGCCTAACCCATAATTAGTAACTAGTATAATATGGTTCCCCTGGTACCACAGTGTAAGGGCACAAACCATGGTATAAGGAACTGGCTCTAGCAAAAACCCCTACAGACATAACCAAAATCATAAGAAAAGCCACCTATGGTTTTTGTATCCATCCCACCATTTAATAATCAGGAAGTTCTTCCTTGCATTCATCTTAAATTTTTCCACTGCAGCTAAACCCGCAAACCAGAAACCTGCCATGTCACCACGGCCCTGCCTGGAATCAATCCAGGTCATGGAAAGAGCATTTGCCATGGAGACACACAGGTCTGCATTACAGCAGCTTAACCCTGGGCATGCCACTAAAATGTCTCAAGCTTCGATTTGGCCCTTTTACAAATATTATCTACTTTAGAATCCTGCTTTGACAATTATTTTGAGAGTGAACCATGCAATTCATCTGGCCCAGAAAAAGTGTGCATTGAATGTGAGCTCCTTTCCATTTATTTCTAATGGATTTTACCATTTAAGGAAAAACATATTTTTTAAACTCAGGGCTTTTTTTTTTTTTTTTTTCAGCTCATTATTTTTATCCAGGACCATTATAGCTATTAAGTGTTTTGGGCTTCTCTCTCTCAAGAGACATTTTATGATGCCAATTAGAGGTGCAAGTATACTGAGATTAAAAAGTAATGACTAGCAAAATGAACAGTGGATTTTCCCCTCTTGACACCCGGCTCGCTGCTACCGAAGCTCATTTCTGAATGCACAACTTTCTAGAAGAAGAAGGGAAAAAAAAAAAACTTATTTGTGGGGTCAAGGGAGTATCATTGAGATTTTACAATTCAGGATAATTTTGAAGACCATCGGGGAGAGAGATGACCCATGTGTGCAGGTAACACATTCACACTAGGACTGCACAGGCCATATTGCCATTCTTTATTAGGATAGAAATCCGATAACAGGAAAATAATGGTCAAATCATAGAGAATTGGAAAGGTTGAGTCACCAATGGAAATAACCAAAGACGGGGTCCAGTTTCACATGCACAAGTCTCCTCTACTTTATTCTTAAACACAAGGAAGGTTCTCAGTTAAATGTGTGGGTTCACTGACGAATCAGCTCCTGCTCATGCGGATGAAATTATATTTAGTTTTCCTTCCAGTTCTATGCTCTTCTGCTTCTTTGGACCACTTCCTCACCTGCTCCTGTTCAAAGGCCACAGGAGTAAGAATTAAATGATTTTACTTAATTTTGAGCCCATGAATACATTTCCTATACTCTGAAAAACCCCTCTTGTCCTCTGAATGGGATCAGTAGTGCCTGCTTGTGGACCCTATCCATCCCATGCCACAAGTCAGTCCTGTCTCCCTTGGGATGAACGCAGCTGCAGCCCGTCTACTTTCCCAAGCTCTAGGTTAGCATCCTTGCTCTTCTTCCCAGCCCACACCAGCTGGTCTCCACGGGGCTGCTAGCACATTCTTCAGCAAAGCCATATCACATGCCAAGCACCTCCCTAGTTCTGTCTAGAGTAGGTGGGACTAACCGACCTCCACGAGAAGGCAATTGGAGCAAACCCTAAGGGAAGACATGGCATCTAGGGACAACCCACCATCCTATACCTTCTCATTTCTTCCCCTTGCACTTCTGGTCCCAGCCATATGGCACAGTTCCCCTTCCCCCCAAAACTCTACGACTTCCCTGCCTCCAGGTCAGCGCATGCACTCTGTTCTCTTCCCTGACAATTCCTACTTGTTGAAAGGGAATGAGCTTAGAAAAATACTTTTCCTGCCCGTTCTAGGTTTGGTTCAGGACTTGTCTCAAAACACTCTGTTGCCCAGGTGCTTCTGCCACTGTTGGGTCATATTTCTCCCATGCTGGCCTGAGCTCACTGGGACAATCCATTTCATCTGGGCATCCTCGGAGCCTAAGGCGGCCGGTAGCAACAGTGGGTACTGTAGTCATAGTTTAGGATAGAGCCAAAAACTTTGCATACTTTGCAAAATGATGCACGCCATATAGAAATACGCTGGAAGATTGAGTAACCCGGAGTCTAAGGTTGGAAGTATAGAGAGAACCACTCTGGGGGCATGGTCTCAGATGGTCACTTTTTGGGGTAATTAATCTGCTTATTGAACCGCTAAATTTGGTAGGGTACAATTACCATATAGCCTGCCTCAGACATAGTCTATCATCCCTCCTTTCCCCACCCCTGAATTCCATCTCAGGTAGAGCCATTAGCTCTAAGGTCACTTTCAGGAATAATTATGGTCTCAGATAATAGTTAAACATCCATCCCACACCAGTGCCATCCATCAGGGCTGACTTGGAAACCAGAAGTAAGAAAATGGAACTTGTGAGTTCTTGTACTCTGCAAGCCACTGAGCTTCCCAAGCATCTGTCTGGATGGTCAGCTGCCTCCCTCCTGTCCTTAACACATGCCTCCCTTGTCTCTACACATGGTTTCCTGGAGCCCAGCTCTCTTACCCACTGACCCTCCCCCATAAATCGCTAGGTCGCTGGACGGGTCCTTCTTCCCTCCACGGATGGACTCACACTTCTCTTTTGAATGTGAGGGGTCAGGCTTATCCTTTGTCCTCAATTCTGGGGTTGCATCCAAATTCTGAAAAGAGCCTCTTTTGTTATAAATCACATTTCTGTGATATCAGGGAACAAAACAGACAGGAAATTTGCTTTGACGAGGGGCACATAATGATGGTGTGTTCTGCTAAGCCACCAACAAAGGTCCATGATGTCACAGGCTCAGTGTCTGCAATTCCTACAGATGATAGGGATGGCCTCTCATCAGCAGGAATGGTGAGTGTTTGACATTTATAAGATCTGTTTTGGTAATAATGGAAATGTCGAATTAAATTAAATGTTAAATTGCATTTGTGCACCTACATGGGTGTGCAAAAATCTAATGAGCTAGAGAACCCTGTCATACCACTGGGCTGGATTGTAGTCAAAAATGCCTCAACTCTAGAAATGCTAGCAACACAGACAATGCCAGGTGCTGGGCACTCCAGGAAAAATGCCTTCCTGTGGGATTCGCAAAGGAACCTAGGGCCACAAAGAAGGGAGCCATGATTCTGCTCAAGCTGGGCAGGTATGAAGGCTTCACAAAGGCGTTGGGACTTCGAGTCTCAGGAAGATTTCTCTAAGGGGAGATGGAAGAGTGTGCAAGCCTCAGGAGCAGGTCGAGTCAAGGAAGAGGATAAAAGAGCTGCTGGTGTGGTAGGGCCCGTCTTGCAGTCCTGGGTAGTGAGAAAAAGATAGGAATGGCGCTGCCTGGGTCCTTGGTCCACTGCGGTCCATTCCTTTCAGATGAGGTTTAGAGAGGTTAATTGACTTGTGATGATAGCAAAGCTGGGATCGGAAACCTTAAGGCCTGTGTGCTTCCCAGCATGCCATGCATGGTGGGCAGAGGGGGCACATGGTGCCCGATAGTGAGCCAGGCCTCAGGAAAATCTGACTTTCCACACAGGGCACCCACCCCCCCTGGCTTGCCAGAAGAAAAACTGCCCATCCTCACTGCTGGGGAAACACACAGGTGTCAGGAGCAACCTGGCTGGAAAGCAGCCCTGATTCTCTATGTGGAGACACAGAAATCCCTGAGCTCAGAATGAATGGGACAGGTGTTTGCAAAGCTCCTTCCTGATAGGATGTTCGGGATCTAGGCCCCGCTCCAGATACGCTGGTCGCCAAGAATCCCCATTGGATGACTTGATCCCCAGAAAGCTTCAAAATCCCCAGCAACTTTACCAAATTCTCCCTGTGGCCCCAAATCTCCAGCCTTCAACGGAGGTGTATTTGTTCAGCCCTCAGAGTGCCTGCATCTGAGAAGCTTCTCTCAGGAAAAATCCCTGCTGGTTACTGCAGGGCTTGCTGCTTTATAGCAAGGTCAAAATCATTTAGGATCAGCATTTAGGGGAGGGCCCAGGCCCAGACGCCCTTTGGCGTGGCTGGGATCCATTCTGCGGCAGATCTATACTGGGCAGGAAGGGTGCAGGGTGAATGAGACCCAGCTCCTGGCTTCAAGGGGCCATTGCCAAGGAGGAGAGATGAGCTTATGAGTAGAAAATGTACCCCCTTCATGGCCTTGCAGTAGGTTTACTGCATAGAACAGCGTTCCATGTCCCTACTGGTTCAGTCCTCTGCTTAGGGTTTATGTAGCCATCCCATAATTCTAAGTTTTTCATGAAAAACCAACACACTTTTCTGCTCTCTCACCTCCTAGAATATGTCTAATAACCTGCAGTGATTGATCTGTCGAATGGACACAGTCAGGTGTGGTTTCTATAGTCTCTCAAAAAAAAGCAAGAAATAATCCTAATAATAATGACGGTAAATCTTTTGTGAGGTGACATCCAAGCTTTGGATAGGTGGTCACAGTCATCCTGGCAACCACCGGTGAGCTGGCTCCTGCCATCCTCATCCCTGTTCTACAGGTAAGGTCTCTGATGGCCAGACAAGGAATAAGCTGCCCTGGAGCCAGGACACCAACACTTGTGTGGTGTTGTCTGGCTCACCCACCCTCTTCAATCTGGATCCTGCTCAAGCCACCGCGGGCACCCTTCTCTGCCCCTTGGCACAGAGTGTGATGCCCCAGGATGCCCACTGATGCCCTGGTGGGGGGCAGGGGCAGCAGCTCCTCCACATGCAGGGGGAGAAGTTCCCTTTCTTCAGGATGTCATGCTTTGTTATGGGAAAATCACAGTATTATTATAGCTCTTTGGGGGGGTCCTGCTCTCCAGAACTCCTCACCCCAAACACACACAGGCTCCCTGAGGCAGCAAGCTCCCAGAGTCACCCGCAGGCCATTCAGAGCCACCCATCCCTGCACGGGGAGTCATTCTCTGGAGACAGTTCAGACACTTGCCAAAGTCAGTGTCCCTCTCTAGAAGCAAAGCCTCTTTTTTCTTCTTTTAAAATAAGAGTGAAGAACACCCATATTCACAGCAGCAGCAGGAGCTGCATAGTCACCAAAAGGTGGAAGCAATTCAAGTGTCCATGGACGACTGCACAGGAGGACAGAATGTGGGGCTCACGTATGGTGGAGCATTATTCAGCCCCAAAGAGGAGAGGAGCTCTGACACATGGTAAGGCAATGACCCTGAGGACATTCGGCCAGCTGAAATAAGCCAGGCCCGAAAGGACTCTATGATTCCACTTCATGAGTGGTCAGATTCAGAAAGAAACTAGGATGGTGGCGGCCAGGGGCAGGGGATGGGAGGGATGCACAGTGCATCCGGACAGAGTTTTGGTTCTGCAAGATGACAAGAGTCCTGGAGGTGGCCACCAGGGATAGCTGCCCAGCCATGTGAATGCGCATAAAGCCACTGAGCTGTGCACTTAAGAATAGTGAGGATGGCAACCTTGATGTTGTGTGTCTTTTACTATGAATCAAATTATTTATGAGAATGGGGAAAAAAGAAAGAATGAAGGAGGAAGTGCCTCAGGGACCCCCTGAAGCTTGTCCCCCAGAAGCCTTTTATCCTCTCACAGAACAGCGCTCCATGTCCTTACTGGTTCAGTCCTCTGCTTAAGGAAGGTCCTTTGGTTTCAAAAGTTCTAATAAATCTAAAGCCATCAAGGTCTCTGGGTTTTTTAAAAAATATTTTTAAAAGATTTTGTTCATTTATTCATGAGACACAGAGAGAGAGAGAGAGAGAGGCAGAGACACAGGCAGAGGGAGAAGAAGGCTCCCTGAGAGGTGTTGCATGTGGGACTAGATCCCAGGACCCTGGGGTCACAACCCGAGCTTAAGGCAGATGCTCAACCACGGAGCCCCCGACGTGTCCCAACACCTCTCTTTAAGGAGGAAAGACCCCAAGAGTTTTGCCTACAAGTGGGCATCTGCTTGCAAGTGGTTTTGGAGCACGGACCTAGGGAAGCCCAATCCCAATCACTGCAAACACTGAGGAGGCAGCACGTGGCACCCTTCTTCCTCTCTAGGAGACACAGGCAGCAAGTTGACACAAGATTTTACTGAAAGTCTCAAAATCTTCATCAACGCTGCATGTTCCCTTTGTTGAAATAATGTGATGCGCTTTTTTTCCTTTTTGAGAAAAGATGTCCACAGATATTGAGAGCAAGAGCCAGCAATCACGATGAACTATTTCCAACTTTACTCATGAGAGGAAAACATCAAGACATCCATCTGTGAAACAGAACCTCAGGCCTCTGTGAGGAAAATGATAGAGGTTTCTAGAGGGAGGGGTCCTGTCATTGTACCATTGACTGTCCTCCATCCTCCAGGGACTGAACAAAGTCATTCTCCCAGAAGATCCCCATGCTCTTTCCTCCCATGATCTCCAAAAAACCATCAAGCAGATACACCCAAAGAAACCAAAGTAATGGCTTGGCCCCTGAACAAAGATGGCGACTTGACTCCTCCAAGTCTAAAGAGTAGAATAGCCAGTGAGTTTTTAAAGGTCAACTTTATCACTGAAAGAAACAAATCTTAAATCTTATGGGATATTCTTCTATAGATATTAGGGTCATATGACCAGGTCAGAGGTCCTAACAAAGAGGGGCAGTTGGCAATCACTCAGGCTTTGGACACCAGAGAAATCTTCACAGGTGAGTTGTGACTTTTAAAGGATGAATAGGGGTCTGGCCAAAGAAAGGGTTGAGATAGGAGTGGGGGACACATCTCTGAGGAAAGGCATCCTCTAAGGCAAGATGTGAGGTTTAGCTCCAGAAATTCTATGCCTAAAGCTGAGAACCTGCAGGAGTTAGAGCCTCAGCTTCCAGGAAGAGGGGTAAATCCTGAAGGCTCCTCAGTACCACGGCGAAGAGCATCTTCACCTTCCTATAGGTCTTTGTTTCTATATACTTTACAATGCTTGCCCCACTTCATAAATATCAAAATCTTGAGCCTTTCCTTAATGTTATTAAAAATTCAAAATAAAGCCTTCTCCCCGTAGTGAAAGGAATGACCTTTATAAAACCTAAATCTATCATGCTATTTTCTTACTTAAAATCCTCCAGAGGCTCTTAGAGCAAGTACCTCTGTGTACAATCTCTGCTGGGGTCCAAGGAGTTATATAATATTAACAGTTATTGACATTTTACGAAATGCCATGTGCTTTACTGGTATAAATTCGTGTAATCCTTGTATCAAGGGCAGAATGTAGGTGCTATACTAACCTATACCGCATTTGGAAATACTTTACCTAAGATTTCTGAGCTGGTAAATAATGGAGTCAAGTGTGGATCACCCCAGGTGATCTACTCCAGAGTCACGGTCTGGTAACCCCTATGCAACATGGACCATCATGATCACATTGGCCTGTGCATTACCATATGCGTCTCCCCATCTTTTCTTCACCATTTCAATCCAAGCCACTATCACCTCTCCCTGGGCAGTGGTCACGCCTCTGAATGCGACTTCCTCTCCCATCTCAGCAACATACTCCTAGATATTGTCATCACCCATGACTACGGCCCATCAGCATCCCACTCTCAAGCGCCACTTTTTATTTCCAGTTCATTCTCTATAGTACACTAACTCCAACAGTTCTTTGGCCCCAACACAACCTACAACCCACTGATTCTACCAATACTTTATTGCCCCTCACCCCTTTCATGCTCCTACTTCCCTCCAACCGAACTGACACTTCACAAAACATCATTGTAGTTCTCTCTTTCATTAATCCCTATCTCCTCAACCTTTTTTTCCTGTCACTGTAACTTACCTGGAATAACTCCAGTCCTGGTTTAATCCTCGTCACTTCCACTCTCCCCCTGAACCCAGGCAGCTGTCTTTCACTGGAGGAAAACCCAAAGGTGATTCTCAGGTGAGTCTTTATGACTGCGTAGAAATCCCCACATCAATTCATCTCCCAGTTTCCTAGATCATGTCAATTCCTCAAACTTCCAAACATCCTCTCCACTCTTACCCTCGTCGTGCTACTTTGCTGAGAAAATGAAGCAATTAGAAGAGAAACGTCACATCATATCATCTCCGTATCTACCTACCCACCTCCTCCTGTACTTCTGTCCTATTACTACTGAGATGGTCTATTTCCTTATCCAAGGCCATTCTTCCTGCCCTATCTCATTCATGTTCACCACCATTCTTATCTTTCTTGCATTATCAAATTTTCCCTTTCTATGGAAGCATTTAACTAGCAAGCAACTATGCCCTATTGTATTTTATCTTTCAAATATTCTCCCTTAACCACACATTTCCCTCCCCTCACTTGCAAATAATTATCTATATTCACCTCTTTCCCATTCTCTACTTACCTCCAATCTGTCAGAATTTCCTCTCCACCAATTCACCAAAGAACCATTGTCATGGCATCAGTGGCCTGCACATTGCTGTACCCAACTGCTGCTCCACAGTCTTGTTTTATTTCAATCTAACAAACTCATTGGATGTTAATCATTGCTTCCTTGGTGACACTCTCTCTTCAGTTGGCTTCTAGGAATCACTGGTCTTAGTCAATCTGGGCTGTTATGACAAAATACCACAGACAGGATAGCTTTTAAACAACAGACATTTATGTCTCACAGTTCTAGAAGCTGAGAAGTCCAAGAGCAAGGTGTCAACATGGTCACATTGGGTAGAGGGCCCTCGTCCTGATTCACAGCTGCCAGTGCCTTCTCACAGTGTCCTCTCATGGTGGAGGGAGCTAGGGATCTTTGGAGTGCATTTTGTTAGAACATGAATCCCATTCATGAGATCTCCACTTTTATGACCTAAACACCTCCCAAAGGACTATCTCCTATTGCCATTACATTGAGGTTAGGATTTCAACATGTAAGCTTGAGTGGGGGACACAAATATCCGGACCACAGCACCACTTTGGGTTGCTATGGTCCCATTGACCTCTGCTTCTCCTTTGCTCATCTGTCCCCATGCTGCCCAACAACCAACAACCAACAACAAGGTGACTCCGAGTCTACTCCTCAGATCTCTTCCCTTTCAACATGCACTTGCTAGGTCAGCATCCCAAGACTCATGGCTTAAATACCACCTATGCCTTGATGACTCCCCATGTTTTACTGTACAGAACTCTGACTTCTTTCCTGAACTCCTACATCTCCACTGGAAGGTCTTCTAGGCATCTCAAACTGTACTTATCAACCAGTTCCTAATTCCCAGACCCTTTCCAAACTTTCTCCTCTCATACTTGTCCCCATCTCAGTTAATAGTAATTTGAGTTATTTTGGGATCTCAGCCCAAAGTCCTGAAGTCATCCTCCACATTGAATCCATCACCAAACGTTGTCTTTACCTGCAAATCTCTCCCGAAGCTAACCACTTCCCACCATCTCTATTGCTTGCTTACTGCTCCACAGCATTATTTCAGTAGCCACCAGACTGATGTCACTGCTTCTGTCCTGTGCCTCCTCAGGACAGCTGCCACTGATGTTTTTGAAATACAAATCAGATCATGTTATACCTTTAAACCTCCAATAGCTCTCTATCAAAGTTAAAGCCAAAGTCCTTTTTTAAAAATTTTTTTAAAATTTATTTATTCATGACAGAGACATACAGAGAGACAGAGACATAGGCAAAGGGAGAAGCAGGATCCCTGTGGGGAGCCTGACGCCAGACCCAATCCCAGGAATCTGGGACCTGACCTGAGCCAAAGGCAAACACCCAACCACTAAACCACCAGGTACCCCAAAGTCCTAACAATCATTTATGGGAGCATAAATGATCTGCTCCCCACTCCCACATTACCTCTCTGACCTCAGCTTGCCTACTCTCTACCACACTCCTGGTCCCCAAGATGTTATCCCTTATGTCAGGGACTGTGTCCCTGACACAGTTTTCATTACCTGAGCATGCAGAAAACCTAGCATCATGCCTGACATCTTGCAGACACCCAGTTAATGTTGGCTGACCAAACCTCTCCTTTTCCCTCTCTTTCTGATCCACCAGACTACTAGGTACAACTTCAGAGCATAACTCTTGCATCATTTCCCTTTCCAGCCCTGTTCCGTATCCAGCACCTAGCACATGCCATACCCTATACTCATGAGGCTGTCACAATGAGTTTCTTCTTGCTTTAGTTTGAATGCTGTTCCAGGAAGATACTGGATATCTTGAACAGGACACCAAAGCAAGGATACAAAAAGCTCACACAAAGACATGCATCTGCAGAATTTGTAAGAGAAATGAAGAAAAACCTGTCCCACTACTCTGAATTCTGCATTTGGAAGGATTCAAGGTCCAGTGGAAGATAAGAAAGGATTGGTTAAGAACCTATTTTGGCAATAGTGATTTGAGTCCATGAGAGTCCATGTCCTGTTGACCTGGGCTGGGTGGTACCTTTTACCCAGCTTCTCCCTACCCCCATCCCGTGCATACTAAACTCAGCTAGAGATACAGAAATAAATAAGACCTGAACTCTATACATAAGAAACTCATTTCTTGGAGAAGCCAAGCACATCCACACAATTTCTTGTGCCAACTGCCAGGATAAACCTCTGCGCAAAACACCAGGGAGCTCATGGCAGAGGAGGACTGGTCAACATGACACCCTACATCAGAATTTTTTCTGTGTCATGAAATGTTCCCAAAACCCTGAAGCCAAATTTTTCTACTTCAGTTTAATGAGTGTAGAAGGACCGAGGGTTTTAGACAACAAAGGAGTCTGCATTCACACTCCCCTGGTCTCAGTAGCATGCAAAGATGAGATGTCTGATCGTGGGCTAACGAACCTGCTCCCCTCCAAAGTCATTTATGTTCTCACCCGGGGCTTCTAGAGACATAACAGCCAGGAACAAGGACAGGAAAATTAGAAGCTCCCATTTAGAATTTTTCTGAAGTCAACATTACCACCCCTCTCCAGTTGAAATGACTGGATTCTCTTGCCTAGGGGCCCTTTAGTCTCCGTCTGCAAAGCTCCTGAGATTGCTCACCCAGCTCTGGACAGTTCTGAAGGGGTGTCGGGAAGTCCTTGAGAAGGCTGACCTGCACACTGGCCCTGGGCAATCAGAGGCTCCTCCCCCTGCCCTGTCATTGGAATGTCCACTCTGCCCTCTGTTCCCACAGTGGGCTCTGTTCCAAGGACACGGCCATAAGACATAAGGTGTTGTGGACACCATCTGGATGGTACACGTGGCTGAAGCCTGTTAAGGTCTCTCTATAAACTTTTAAGACGACTCTGGGAGGTGGGTGGGGAGACCTCTTCATCTAGTAGCTGCCCAACATGAGCCTCATTTGTTTTATTAAACCTACCACCTACCCATCTGGAGTGGCCTACCCCTTTCCCTATTTCTCCCTGTCCTCAGGTTATGACATCAATTTATAAACTGAGGCAGAAGACTGTTCTTCCTGAGGTGACGCTGAAAGGTGTGTCTCCCTGTGGTTTTCAGTCCTTCATCCTTCATCCTTCATCCAAACCCAATCTGTGGAAAAATCCACATGACAGCCACCAAGAAGCTGAACAATTCCATTTTTGTCCCTCTCACCACCCCCAGTTGCCTGTTCCCTGGGTTAAATTGTCCCGGCTCTTTCGCTGCTCCCTTAAGCCATAGTTTTGAATCTCCTCGTCACCCTGCCGCCTCCTGTGGTCACAGGTCATTAGGTCTCTCTCATGAAGTAAACTTTCAACTAGAGCTGAACAAACTGAGTGAAGATGGTTCTAGGAGGAGGGGGAGACAAATGCAAAGATCCTGAGACAGGGGCATGCTTGTGTGTGTCTAGGATCGGCAAGGGGTACGGATTACTGCATAATCATGAACCAAAGGAAATACAGTTACAAATGAGGGGGGAGAGGTAGTCGGAGGTAGGTCTAACCAGCAGGTGAGGACCTGGGATGAAACTCTAAGTAATAGGAGTGACATTATTAGATTTATTTTTTAAAGATATCGCAGTGGCCAGAGGGCAAGAGTGCATTATAAAATAGGCAACAGATGACACCGGAGACAACTGAGGTGACCACCATGGCCCGAGAGCTGAGACTCTTCATACGCCCGGGTGTGTAGGTGTAGGGGGCACAGTCCCTGCAGGAGGCTCAGGGGGAGATGGAATCACAGGCAAAGGTGGGGAAATGTCAACAACAACGGTGACATTATCTTTATTTTTTTCACACTTACATGTGTCAGGCCCTCTCCTAAGCATTTTATAGGCCTTAACTCATTTAGTTCATCCATGAGATAAGGTCATTGTGAGGATTAAGTCCCCATTTTACAACTATGGAAACTGAGGTACAGAGAACCAGCAACAAATCCCACAGCGAAAACTGACGTATGGCTGGAAGGAGATCTTTGGCTTCCCAACTGCCAACCCCACATGCCTGTGAAGTGAGTCCCCGTCGCTGTGCACCAGCCTCCAGAATGTGCATTTCCATCTGAGGTCACGGGCACTACCTAGACTGTGGCAGTGCCACCCACGGGGGTGGGGAGGGGGGCTGGCGGCCCCCAGAACTAATCCCATCACATCGGAGTTGAGCAGGAGGGAGCTATCAGAGTCACTTTGTGAAGGACTTGCACCTGGTACACAGGGAGCCACTGACAGTTGTGAGGTCCCCTTTGGCCATTGGCGTGACACTAATGATGGAGATGAAAAGATGCGTGTCCTTGATCGCTGAGCCTAGGCAGAGACAGAGCTCGTCACCGGGGTCCAAATTAGCAGACGAGCCCCTTGGAGAATGTGAGGGGCTCATTAGTATTAGGGATGGGTTTGGAGGACAAGCTTATCTGCACATGTTCTTGGAACATTCCCATTGGACACGTCCTTGCTTCTGAGTGTTAATTAGAGTTTCTATACCACAGCTTGGAATTTAGTGGGAAATACGTTGACATAAGTTAATTCAATGGACAAAAGAGACTGTCCCTCCCTGAAGTTTCATTTGCTTCCAGGAGTGGCAGCTGGACAAGGTCTGGGGGCAGCACCTGGAGATCCCAGAGTGCATTTTCCAGGTTGGGCAATAGCGCTGCTGCCTCTTTCCAATTAGCAGTGTTAAAGTCTCCCTCCGGGCTCCCGGATCTCTTAGGTTAATTGAAGGGCAGAACGGTGAAGCGAAATCCAAAGGATCAGCCCTGGAACTCCTGTTCTGGCTCTGAGAGGCTCTGAGACCTCGGGTAAGTTACAAAACCTCTCTGAGCCTCAAGGTCTCCACGTATGGGAACAAGAAGGGCAAGTTGTCACATGGAGCTGGGAGTTACATAAGGACCCAGCGTGGAGTAGTCCTCGGGAAGGCCTTGTCTCTGGGGGCATGGCTCTCCAGGGTGGTTCCAGCGCTGTCTTCTGGGTGCACCTGCTTTAAAAATGTGCCCCCTCCTGGTTCTAAGCTGGAGCTGAAGGCACAGGTGTGTCTCCAGTACCCTGAGGAGCTCGGTTCTGCAGGAACACAAGGCTTTCCATCTCTGCGCAGGGGGAGCTTGTCTGGGAAAGAAATTCCAGACACCAGGGCACCTGGGGGGCTCACTGGTTGACCATCTGCCTTCGGCTCAGGTCATGATCCCGGGTTCCTGGGATCGAGTGCCACCTCTCCCTCTGCCTATGTCTCTACCTCTCTCTCTGTGTCTTTCATGAATAAATAAATAAAATCCTAAAAAAGAAAAGAAAGAAAAGAAAAAAAAAAAAAAAAGAAGAGAAATTCCAGGCACTAAGGGGAAGGCCCGAGGGCTGCACGGGCTGATTGGACTGTGCCCTTTGACTTGGTCCAGCCAAGGAACAGGTGATGAATAAAACCCTCTTCTGACCTGCGCCAGGGTCTCTTACTGACCACCACAGATTAGGAGTCTGCAACCACCACTGCTCACCCGAGGGTTCCCTGCCTACACCCCTGGGGAAGCTTTGCCATTTCAAAGAGTCTGGCCTCTAGGCATTTTTGCTCCCAACAGCCCCTTTGTCAGTCCATCACTTCATTAAAGGGCCGCCCTGAAGCAGCAGGAGCCCACTTTGCCCTGGGTGCAGGGAAGGGGGGAGGGCCTAAGAGCAGCCTCCAGTTGATTGACACAGGAATTTCAATAGCCCCAGCTCTCTTGGCCCCTGGATAGGACAACTCTGAAGTTCTGACTTGCCCTGTCCCCACAACTCCCCAGCAGGGTTGAGCAAAGGTCACCCTCTTTGGGATTTTGCCTTATAAGCTCATAGCCTTGCTTGACCTCTTCCTCTCCCCAAACCTTCCTCCTTACAACCACACCAGTGATTTGGTGCAAACACTTCCAAAGACACCACTTCCATGTGAACTATGCCAGGGTCTACTTCTAGAGACCCCCAACCCAAGATTAGCACCTACTCTGTGCCAGGCAATGAGTTGGGGTTGGGTTTGTTTGTTTGTTTGTTTTTTAATATATTATCTCATTTAATTCTTACAAGGAACTTTCTGGAGATATTAGAGGTAAGGAAGCTGGGACTCTGAGATCTAAGCCACTGACTCCAAATCATGCAGCTGGTAAGTGGGGAGCTTCTAGCCTGAATGGCCAGTACCTTTGTGCCTGCCTCCTGCACACGGAGCGGGTGTGCTCAGGCCGGTAGGAAGGCTGAGAAGGTCACCAGGTCTGCGGCAACTGTGGAGCAAACCTCCATCTGTTCTGTGTATTGGAGTTTTCACGCACTGCTTTATTTTTTTTTTTTAAAGGTTCTGTTTAGAGACTTGGGTGGCTCAGTCGGTGAAGCATCTGCCTTTGGCTCAGGTCATGATCTCAGGGTCCAGGGATCAAGCCCCACATCAGGCTCCCTGCTCAGCGAGGAGTCTGCTTCTCCCTCTCCTCTCTGACCCTCCCCCTTCTTGCCCTCCTTCTCATGCTCCCTCTGTCTTGCACACACACACACACACACACTCTCTCAAATAAAGAAATCTTTTTTTTTTTTTTGCATTTTAAGGGCTCTGTTTAAAAAAAGAGCAAGTTAAAAACCACTGCATCAAAAAAAAAAAAAAAAAACCCACTGCATCGTACCTGCTTCATGGGTAACTATGGAGATGAAATGAAATAAGGAACATAAAGTGCCTGGCACAGAGCTCGGCACACAGCACACAGCCCTCGATGTAGCAGACAAAATTATATATTTATGGTGTGCACTCACGATTTACATGTGCTTGTTATAAATACACCATCTATAATTTAAGAAAACAGATAATTCATATTTTTTCCAGCAGATGCAAATCCTCTATGTCTAGTTAGTAGAAATAAATTACAGAAACATGCATCAGTGCATTGTTTCTATGTATATACTGAGAGCACCTGGATACAAACGATTTGACTCTAAACCCTGCGCACAAGTGGCATGGCCTCAAGTAAGGTGAAAATTAGCCTCAGTGGGGACCCCCCTCCTACCTCAACCCTACCCCTACTTTTGCCCTCATGGCCCATGGCCTGAGTGTTTGTCAAGAAGCTGAAGAAGTCTGTGTCACCTCCATCAGCTCGTTCCAGTACGTGGCTGCTGTGCGTGAGCGGAACACGTGAGCGGAGCACAAGCCAGGTAGGTGCAGGCAATTGGTGCCCCAACCCTGAGCACCCCTTTCCTTCCATCTGTCACCTGGCGAGTGCTTGGGAAGACCTGCTACGTACAAGGTTCTGTGACGAGCACTGGGACAGACACAGGGGAGAAACTTGAACAGTAAAACGGCGCGCCCCAGTCCCATTGGTGAGGAGGAGTGACACCAACCAACCGATTGCATAAAGAAGTGTGCATCACCAACCATAATAACTCAACAAGCTCAGCGACAAAACTGTATCAAGAGTCAAATATCAGGGGATCCCTGGGTGACTTAGCGGTTTGATGCCTGCCTTTGGCCCAGGGCATGATCCTGGAGTCCCAGGATCGAGTCCCATGTCGGGCTCCCTGCGTGGAGCCTGCTTCTCCCTCTGCCTGTGTCTCTGCCTCTCTCCCTCTGTGTCTCTAATGAATAAATAAATAAAATCTTAAAAAAAAAAAGAGTCAGATATCAAATACCTGTAACACTAATCTTTGGTAATTGAATTTGGAGCCCCGTAGTTATTAAGAGAAACCATTTCCTTTGACTGATTGCCTGGGCCGCTGTGTGTGGTCTTTGGCAACTCTTGTAGAACACTTGAGAGCCTGAGTGTCCTCACCGGCTGACAAGACCTGGGGTGCTAAGAGGATTAGCCAGGCCCCTCGCCACAGGAGCTCAAGTCCAGTGGGGAGACTGGGGATGTTTAAGCATGCATTTGCAGCCGGGTGAGTCCGGTATTCTGTGCTCCCGCTGACTCTGGAGATTTCCTCTACCAAAGACCTGGCTGTACCGTGTTGCGACCACCAATTTTGCTTATTGCTCTTGAAGGGGGAGGTGATCAATTGTTTTTTTTTTTTTTTTTTTTTTTTGAGCCTATTTTTACCTCAATGTCGAGCTCTTTTCAGTAAATATTGCCAGAGATTAGGGATCATTTGGAGATGGGGAGAGGTTCAAAAGGGTGTTAGGTGAGAGAGAGGGATGGCTATCGGCAAGGGTGCTGGAAAAAATATAAGTCAATCATATTCACTGTGTCTGGAAAAATCAGAAAGGGCCTCCAAGAGAAGGGGATATTTGAGCTAGCCCTTGCGGGATGAGTAGGAGTTCGTCAACCACAGAAGAGGAGAAAGTGTGCCCCAAGCCAAGAGACCAGTGGGTGCAAGGTCAGATGCTTGAATGAGCATGATGTGTGCTGGAAAAGGATGTGGAGACTGTGGCTAGTGATGAAGCAGGGTTGGAGGCGGGATTCCACCAGCTACGGAGGTGTTGGTAAGTCCAGTCCACCAGGACTCCAGCCCACAACAGCAGTGGCTAGGAAGGATTTGGAACAAATGATTGGTGGCTGCTAAGGAACCAGTTAGGTTAGCAGGTCTGGGAGCTAATGTGGGTGAGTCAGGCCACAGTCCCTGAGGCTGGGGACACACCAGGTCAGTGCTCACCATGTTTACAGTTGAACAGGTCAGAGGTGCCCCCAGAGACAGGCCGGACCAGCCAGTTCCTCTTGCTACAAGTTTAGCTAATCAGGAGTTGCATCTCCCGATGGCTGACAAACACTCTTAATTTTTTTATACAGGTCGTTCACGATAGAGAGAAATCCCACAGGGCAGGATGACATCAGGATGTGGAGGGATAAGTCCTGGGAGGGGTCTTGGAGGTCACCCAAGTCGCCAGTGCACCTTTCACTGACCAGGGTCAAAGGGTCTCATGACTTTTCCAAGAACGCATAAGGCAGGCGACAGAGCCCACAGGGGTCCCAGTCTTCAGATCCCAGTGTGGGGGTCCCAGAGCCTTTCCACCAGCCCCTGCGCCCGTGGTCTCTCTGGGAGTCTTAGAAACCACACTTTAGATTTTCTAGGCACAGGACCACTGGGGATGGAGGCCCGGGGGCCGAGGGCGACGCTCCCTCCCCAGGAGGGAAGGGACAGATGATGGTGCTTCTCACCTTCCTCCCTCAGAGGCACAATTCGGCAGGGAGTACAGGACGCCCCCACTCTGAGAGCTGCTAGTGGGGCAAGACTAAATTTCAAGCTCTGCTGGAGGCTGTTGATGTTCTTGTGCCCCTGCTGGGCCAGGCCGGGCACTGAGATGTCTGGTCCCAGAGATGGGGGTCTCCGCACACAGATCCCTGGGAAAATGCACCTGCCCCGGCGGCTTCCAAGCCAGAAGCTGCCCATCATTCTGCCGTCCAAACTCAGAGCGCCTCTCCCGTTGCTCTGCTTGCTCCCTGACCTGTGACTTAGGGGCTTGAAGCACCTCCTGAATCTCCAGTTGGTACTATTCTCCTCCCACCCACCCACCCCCAAACACCCTTCACCCATGAGCACTTTGACCAGGTGGACAAATAGCACTACATCCTTCCCCACCTCGTTTTCCTTCCATTCCACACTGAGAAAATCAAATCCTATTCAGCATATGAAACAGTGGTTAAAAGCATAAACTCTTGACAGGATGAGCACTGGGTGTTATCCTATATGTTGGCGAATTGAATACCAGTAAAAAATAAATTTATAAAAAAAAAGAAATTTTCATTTATCATTTTTAATAAATTTTTTTTTTAAAAAAGCATAAACTCTTTGCCTCTCTGTGTTTGAAATAAAAGGTATTGTTTTTTAATCCAAAGGCATTTCTTTTTTTTTTTTTTTTAATTTTTTTTTTATTTATTTATGATAGTCACACAGAGAGAGAGAGAGAGAGGCAGAGACACAGGCAGAGGGAGAAGCAGGCTCCATGCACCGAGAGTCCGATGTGGGATTCGATCCCGGGTCTCCAGGATCGCGCCCTGGGCCAAAGGCAGGCGCCAAACCGCTGCGCCACCCAGGGATCCCAATCCAAAGGCATTTCTAATTCGCTGCCGGGTTCAGTTTGCTGCACTCAATCTGAGATGCCACTTCCCTGAGCGACACAGGCGGGTGTCAGGTACAGGCTAAAGCAGCCCCCGGACCCCCTTCGGCCCGCCCTGGGTGGGCCATTTGAGAAGTCACACACGCACATGGAAAGACGTCAAGACGTCAACATCCGAGAGGTCTGCAGAGGCCCAAGGCACCCAGGTCAGATGCATCTGGAAACACGTGAACACCTACGTGAACGTCGCCCAGGCAAAGGCCACGCAAGCTGTTTTGTTCATCCAACAGTTTATTCAACAAATGCTCACCTGATTGTTTTGGTACAGAGTGTCTAAGAACTCGCCTAGGGTCCTGCTCTTAAGGAATGGCCAAACTGGTGGGGGAATCAGAGAGGCGGATAATCCATGACAACGCGACACGAGGGCCCTCGTGGAGAGACACGCAGTGTGCAGGACAAGAGAGGAGGAAGAGCGAAGCTGGCCCTCCAGGAGGAGCAGGAGGGCTGCCCCAGGAGGAAGCATTTCAGCTAAAGTTACTCAGCATCCTCCCCGCTGCAGGGGACCTCGTCCCAACTCCCACTGGCCTAAAACAAAGAGGGAGTTCCCTGGCCCTAAGGTAGAGATCCAGGTTCGGGGGACCCAGGAGAGTTAGCCGAGAGAAAAGTCAGTTCAAAGGCCCTGGGGCAAGATTCTCACCACTTCTTGGCTTGGCTTTGCTCTTGGGAGCCCCTCCTTGGGCACATCCCCCTAAGTAATGGTAAGGAGATCCTATAGGTTATCCGTTCAGCAAGTCTGGAGAAAAGCAGAGCTTCCTCCCCGCAGCGCCCGGGCTGGCTGACTCCCTTGGCCAGTCCCTGCTTCCAGCGGGGTAGAGGTGCAGGCTGGGCGGGCGGAGGAAGCATGCCATCCCTGGCACAAGGGGAACACGGAGTGGGGCACACGGCCCCTCTCCAAACCATGTCCCTAAAGGAGCATGGGGAGCCCGGCCCTGCCTTGCCAACTGAGGCAGCATGGGGACCCAAGGGACAGGCCTTCCTGCCCCCAGTAAGCTAGCAAATGGGTAAAACACAACGGGCAGGTGCAGTAAGTAAGATGCTCAGGGAGCCAAATAAACCAAGGCTGGGGTGGGGTGGCTGGGGGAGGGGCTCCAGGGGCCACATTTAAGGGGTTGTCGGGGAAGATCCCCAGGGGAGGAGATGACACTACAGAAGCTGAAGTGGCTGAAAGTTGAGACAAGGGAGTGTCTGGGGTTGGAGGGAAGAGTGTCTCTGAGCCTCTGAGGCTGGAAGGGACTTGGCAGCCCTGAAGGGCAGCAGGGGTCCCCTTGACCTCGGCAAGGGAGGGAGAAGAGCCCCTTAGAGGAGGTGGAGGGGAGAGCACTCAGCACCTTGGAAATCACGGCAAGGACGTAGATTTGATGCCGAGGGTGACAGCAGCCCAAGGGACCACCATGGGGGGACACAGTGTGCTGGGGGGTCAGATGCTCTGATCGGGGACCAGAGGGTGGGTCCCTGGGAGCCAGGATAAGACACGCTCTGTTCAGTGTCCGCGTCGGTGTGTGAGTGGACCTGTGGGAGAGAGAGTCTCTGACAGAAGGAATGGCTTAGAACAAGATCAGGTAGCCAAGGGCAGCATGCCTCAGGGACCTGCACCTGCAAAGCTAGAATATTTAGAGGAAGAGACTGGGTCTGGGATCGGAGCCACCACGAGGAGGGCACAGGACAGGGGCCGAGTGTGGCCGAGGCTGTACGCCAGGCCCCAGACCCGACGCTGTTGACAGTCAAGGGCGTCTCTGTGGGGGTGAAAGTCTTGCAGAACCAACCCCTCCTTCTCATCTTTTCTCCCAGGAAAGGTGCTGATTTCAAAAAGACCACTCAAGGGGAACATAGTTTGCTTTCAGGTTGCCCTGAAGGGCGTCCTGCCAATGCAGAAAAAAAGGGAAAAAAATAGAGAGTCAGAGGAAAAAAAATTTTGGAGATGGTTTAATTTCATCTTCTTAAAAGCATGGCAAGCTCCACATTAAAAGTTCTAGATGAGGGACACCTGGGTGGCTCAGCGGTTGAGCATCTGCCTTCAGTTCAGGGCACGATCCAGGGGTCCTGGGATCGAGTCCCACATTGGGCTCCCCGTGGGGGGCCTGCTTCTCCCTCTGCCTGTGTCTTTGCCTCTCTCTGTGTGTCTCTCATGAATAGAAAAATGAAATATTTTTTAAAATCCAGATTAAAAATATTATAAACAGATAAAGTTTTTTTCTTTGCTGTCCCAGAAAAGGGTAGATGGCACTGGGGGTTCCCTTGGCAGATAATAATATTGGTGAACATTGGAGAAGTGCTACAGTTGTCAAGGCAGCATCTACGTGTGCATATCATTAGCACAAGCAGCAGCATCTACAATGCACTAGAGTTGCACTCTGCGTCAAGTGTGCAGGGCCCAGAGTCTTAGGAAATCAACCCCCCCTGCCAGACACTTAACGCAACTCCACAAACACCCAGGAACCCCATCTGTGTGCCACACGCTGAGCCCAGCTCTGGGGGAACGTGGCTTCCCTATGGGCCAGGACAGTCTTCGAGACCAGGAGACACGGACACAGTGCTGCAGGATACAGCAGCCGTGCCCAGGGGCGCGACCACGAGCTCTGATCTTACATCACGTGCATTGAGCTTCTCACAGTTGAAGTGTTTTCTCTTTCACAAATTCTTTATTTTTCAAGGTTTTATTTGTTTATTTGACAGAGAGAAAGAGAGAGTAAGAGAGAGAGAGAGAGAGAGAGAGAGAAGGGCACAAGTGAAGGGATGGACAGAGGAAGAAGGAGAAGATGCTCTGCTGAGCAGAGAGCCCAACGTGGGGCTCGATCCCAGGACCCCAGGACCATTACCTGAGCCAAAGGCAGACGCTTCACCGACTGAGCCACCCAGGTGCGCCTCGTGCACAAATTCTTACTTTCACAGCAACCCCTGTGCACCAGGAATTAAGCCAGATCTCTGTGACGCTGGTGTTTTGGTGAATAGGACTCCATTCCAGTCTTAAAATTCTGAACCACCTCATACTGCACCTCCTTCTACCAGGTGTCGCAGCTTCTGCTCTCAGGCTGAGCTGCGTTTTGCATTTAATTCTTGGTTACTGAGCACGTGTGTTACTCTCTCTATCTTTGGGTAAAAACCCTGAGATTAAGAAGGACCCCGGGTGGCTCAGTCGGTGAAGCATCTGCCTTCGGCTCAGGTCATGATCCCAGGGTCCTGGGATCGAGCCCTGCACTGAGCGTGGAGCCTGTTTCTCCCCGCCCCTCCATTCATTCTTTCTCTTTCTCTTTAATAAATTAAATTTTATTAATAAATAAAAAAATAAACAAACACACAAACAAACACTGAGACTTCCATCAAATGAAGCGCTTCAAGGTTACTGCCTCGACCTGACCCCAAGCAGTCTGGCTCAGTAATCCATGCTTTCAACCCACAGAGTTCTGTGCCTGGTGTCTGAGGTTGGGAGTTGAGCGTGAATATGGTTTCCAGTAGAGGTGTTATTTCTAATCTTCACCATGATCTCTGAAAGGTTTGTTCAGAAGTGGAAGCAGAGGGACGCCTGGGTGGCTCAGTGGTTGAGCATCTGCCTTCGGCCCAGGGTGGGATGCTGGAGTTCAGGGATCGAGTTCCACATTGGGCTCCCTGCATAAAGCCTGCTTCTCCCTCTGCCTGTGTCTCTGCTTCTCTCTCTCTCCGTGTCTCATGAATATATAAATAAAATCTTTAAAAAAAAAAAAAAAGAAGTGAAAGCAGAGACCGGGTGATAGTAAACTAACACAGGTATCAGAACTCACTCACTTAGAAGGTGTCAGAAGTGGGATCCGAATCCAGCTCAGGCCCATGGAACCCACTGAACGTTGTTGCCCCACAGGACTTGGCATCTGCTAACGACTCACCATAATATATCCTAATTCATATCGCCTTTGTCTTCTTCTCTTGCCCTCCTGGAGAACCCAACTGGCACATCCCTGAAGGTTCGGATGTGAGCAGAGGGCGTTTTGGCCCTTGCCTCGAGATGCAGTTCCCTATGGGTCCTGGGAGGAACGAGGTCATCAATGTCTGCCCAGGCACAACCAGTCAGACCCCAATTCAACTAAATGGTCACTGTGTTAATCGTGTCACTGTGCTGGAAAGGTTTGCCTGCTTGGGGTAAAATCAACCGAGCTTGAATGACTGGTCAGTTCTGCTGTCAAGGGAGCTTTCCGGTGGTGGAAAGGACACCAGACACGGAACCAAAGCAGTTGCCTTCCCATCCTGGCCATGCCACGTGTTCTCTCAGCTCTAAAACTATTCTGCAGCTCCAAGTCCCTCAACTCTAAAATGGTCATCACCCCGTCATGAGGTCTCAGTGAGGACAAACATGGGAAAGCACCTAGTGCTCCTTCCACTCAAGGTAGATGCTCAAAAAACACTAGCTAAACTGGCTGAATCAGAACCAAACCCCTGAAGTGTGTTGACTAATGAGGGAACATGGACGGAAGTGGTCATTACCACCGTGTGGATGAGACAAGCAATTAAACACAGCTTCTTCTTTCGTTGAGTGGCCATGTTTGTAGAAGGGTCTTGTAAAGCCAGGCCCTGCACCACCTCGACAGCCTCTTGGCCAGGCCAGTTGTGTGTGTTGTTGGCTTGTAGTCATTGCTCTGAATTTCCACGAAGAAACTCAACTGCACAAATCCTGGAAGCCACCTGAGGATTTTCCTCGGCCCACTGAGCTGCTCTGGGGCCCTTTCAACACTTAAGGTCAGGAAGAAGGAACCTGGTGCCAAGAAGGGTAGACAAAGGGGCCCCACACCAAGGGGTAGGAACTAGCATTGGGAGCAGGATAGCCTAAGAGTGAGAGCTCACTCTTCCACAGAGTGGCTATTTGACTTTGAAAAAGCCACTTCCTTTTCCCTCTGGGTTTCCCCAGTGAGAAGGGGCTGGGGGAGAAATCTAATCACACAAGAGTTAATTAGAAAAAGAAATCTTTCCTGAGCTCAGAGGAGCCCACCACAGCCTTAAACACTTTGCGTTCGCCATCTTGTCTAATCTTCATGACCAGCCTGCTGACTGGGGGGAGCCTCCTAATTTTACAAATGATGAAACAGGAGGGTTTGTTGAGTAGCAAGCCCAGTGTCACAAGGAATGAAGCGACAGACATGACTCTGGGGGCTAGTCTATGAGGTGCAACTTCTGAACATGTGAAGACACTCTTCTTGATTCTTTCGTTATGATGGTCTCTGAGGGTCAAGTCTGACACATTGGGAGTTGATGTTTCTAAACAAAGTCTGAAACACATGCTGGGTGAAGCCAACCCTCTGGGATTTCATTTCAGTGCTTCCATCCAAGTCAAGAGGGGTTTGAAGACCAAATAGAACACATCACCATGCGCCTGCTCCCACCTTCTGTGTCCTTCAGAGAATGGCCCCGTGTTCCCTGGACCACGCAGGCAGAGACCTGCCAGTGTCTGCCCCATGCCTCCCTCATTCCGCCCAAATGAAATGAACCCTCCCACTCTTGCCCAACTCTATGGGTCCATTCCTACTGCTCCTGGGAAGACCCAACTCCCCCTCTCCTCTCTCTCAGCCTCTTCCTGACATCCCCTCAGCAACTGCCTTGCCCCTGGTTTGCCCTTGGAAGCACATTCTCCACGATCTCCATGGTGTTCATTCCAAAATGCATGTCAAGTGTCATCATGCCCCTGCCAAAGCCTTCCCCCGGCTCCCAAGAGCCAAAAGTAAAGGGCCACTAGAGCTTCCAAGACCTGCTGTGATGTGGCCGTCCCTCCACTTCCGGCCCCATCTCCCCACCACCCCTGCGCAAGGCGATGCTGAACTGCATGTCTCCACCTCTGCTCTTCCTCTTCTCAGAACTCCCTGCCCACACTCGGCACAGGCTCACACTTCACTTGCCAGCTCCTCTCTGACCTTCAAGATTCAGCTTGGCATCACTCCACAGGGAGCTTCCCTGAGGCCTGGGAGGTCCCTCCCCGTCTGTCTCACCCATCAGAAGTGACTCTAAATTCCACACAGCTTTTCTAAATGTCTTCAGACCTTGCCACCAGGACTTCTGGGCTGTGGTGCCAACATCTTTAGCAGGCAATCCCTGCTTCCTTTGGACAACATGGTTCTAATCTAGCTCAGTGTCCCCAAGTCAAGACCAGCGCTAGCTCAGAGGAGGTTCTCAGCGATGGGTCACGAGCAGGACAAAACCAAATTGTTAACCCAGAGTCTCTCTAGAATTTCTAAAACCTTCCGCTCCTGCTCTACTAGTTCTTTACCAGTAAAAAAAAGGTATGCATTGTTCTCTAGGCCCACTCGTTGTTCCAGAACACAGTTCCAGCTGAAAGGGCAATGGGTTTGCTGGCAGCCTTCCTAATGCTTCTTCCTGGCCCATCTTCTTATTCTTGTTTCAGGTACTTTGGAACCCTCCCCTCACAGTATCTGGAGGCAGGAGAGAAGGACAGCAGCCAGAGTCATTTTGGTTTGTTTTAGAGTTTGATGATTTGAGAAAGAAGAATGTTGCTCTGTGGCCACAGAGATGCCTATGACTAATTTTTTTTTTGACAAGTCCAAAACTGCAGGGTCAAGTGAAAATATCTCCAGTGAAAATTGTGGTGTGATAAGTAGGAAAGAAATCACATTTACCAAAGACCCACTTCATCAAATACCAGCTCTGCACCAGCCATGGGATCTGTGCTTGACACTCATTGTTTTATTGAATCCTCTCAATATACTTCCATTTTCCAGATGAGAACATTGAGCCTCAGAGAGGCAAATATGCTTCTTCTCAAGATTGTGTGATTATTACAGATCAAGAGCAAGGTTAAAGGTTAAAAAGGCTCATTGCCCTGCTCCCTGTGGCTGCACCCTTTCTGCCAACTGTATCTGAGCGGGGCTGGGGGTCAAGGAGCAAGCGTCCAGGGCAGTCTGCCATCCTAAGTGAGGAGTGGAGGGCCTCCTTTGGCCTCTCAAGCCTACAGTTTCTATCCTTGCCTGTTCTGAGGCTTGGTTTCCTGAGGGTTTTCATGGAAAGAGTCTCGCTCAGTTAATAGACAAGTCACTTGCTCTCTTTAGATCTACATTCCAGGGGACATTTTCCAACTGTGCTCCTTGGAAGTCCTGAAGAACCAAGGAGGCTGCATTGGGACTCCAGGTAGATAAAGTAGGTGGGGCTCTGGCCAAGTTTCCCCTTCTAACTTCCACCAAAGTAACTCTACTTTGGTTGGCCTAAGTATGAAGCCTTCATGAAGTTCTTATGAAGAAAGATATCCACTGCTACTTATGAATGAATGAATAAGTCAGCAAAAGAATGAGTATAAAACCCAATTATTATGGAGTCTCAAAGGCCTCCTTGCTCCCAAGTACACTAGTTGAAAGTATGATTGACCATTCTTTGTACAACAATGGCATCAAGAGTATTAATGTGTCCACCCAAAGCCAACACCTCCCATGGACTTATAGTGCCAAAATGTACCAACATACAAGTTACTTCTCCTTTGCTTAGTCTTCCCAGGCATCATTCACAGGGTGCTTCACAGTTTGTAAAGCACATTCATACATATGGCTGCACTGTAAAGTAGTGTCAGTTCTACTACAATCCGGGTCTTCAAGATTTGGGAAGTTGCCTTGTAATGGCCCCACAGTCTTGCTAACATCCTCACTCCATCCCCCTTGAACTTCTGGAAATTTCCATTTGCCCTTAAAGGCCAGTTCAAGTGCTACCATCTCTGGGAAACCCTGCGTCCTCCCTTGCTCTATCTGGCCCTTCCTCTTCTGGAGCCCAGTTTTGACCCTGGTGCACCACGTTCCAAGTATGTTGCAATTTAGCTGTTACTCATCCTTCCTTCCTTCCTCCTGTACTATGACCATCACAAGAGCAAATGGCTCAGTTAACACTTGAGATGAAGAATGAAAAACAATGAATGAGTAAGTGCATAGGTACCCAGCTTCTAATATTAGCTACACTTCTACCCCCGTGATTTCCTGAGTAGAGTCAGTCCCACCCTCACACTCACGATATGGTGCGTCCAGGAGGACCTACTGATCTGCAACTGTACCAGGTATAAGGGACACAGTGGGGACAGGAAAGGCAAGGCCCTGTCCTCACAGCGTCTCCACCTTCTGTGTACGATCGGAGCACTTCTCATGAAGAATGGTCAGTGTGAGTATTGATGTTTCACACCCCTGCACCCAGCTCAATGTCTGGTGAATATTAGGTGCTCAATAAATGTTTGCTGAACAGATGTGACCCATCACAAGCCAGGTGCCTCTGCCTCTGGGTCCTATCCAGGATCCAAGACTAAACTATGAAACACATTTCCTCATATTCCCAGAATTCAGGCCGCACCCTGAGCAAAGAAAACTTTTATTCTTTGATATTTACACTATTCACCCTCAGGACAGGGGCATTGAAGCCCTTTCCTGTGAGCCTGTATGAGCACACGTGTGCATATGCATGTGCACATGTGCACACATACACCATTTGGAAACAGTTTTCACCTTACGACATGACACAAACACAGTTTCATGCCAAGAAAACAAAATAGAAATGTGTCTTCTTTTTTCAGCACTGCCCTGGAGGCCACAGAGGCAATGAGGTGGGGTGGCAGGCAGCTTGTCAGGCCAGGGGTCTACTCGGCCACCTGTTAGCTTTCAGAACCCAGGGAAGTCACTTCACCTCTCTGAGCCTTAGTCTACTGGTCTTCAAATCAGAATAAGAACAAATAGAAGCCCACATTCCAGTTACTTTCTCACTTTCCCTGATAATGTTATGTGGAAAAGGGAGGTCTGGAGACAAGATCGTGAAAGCAGGCAGGAGAATTCAGGTGCCCCAGAAGCAGATGGGGAAAGCCAGGTGTCCATCCTTGTATGTCCAGGAACTAGGAGTCAGATAAATCTCCGTCAAATACAATTTCTGCCTTCTACTAGCTCTGTGACCTGCAGCAAGTCACTTCAGCATTCTGGGCCTTATTTTATTCATCTGTAAAATGGAAATAATAATAATGCTTGATCTGACCTCAGGATTGATAACTATTAGGTGCTTCCTTTCTGCCTCTGTTTATGTCCTCACCTCTCTATAATAGTCTGTTAGCAGTTCACTAAGTGCACCAATGCTGAGCTCAAAACATGGTGCGGCTCCCTCCAGAATAGCTACAGTACAAAAGGCAAAGTTACTAAGTGTCCAGGTGTTATGGAACAGCTGGGCCACTAAGTCTGTGGGGCAACATCTACAAAAGCTGAATACATGCCTACCCTCTGACTAGCAATTCCGCCCCTGGATATGTTTGCCCAGATATGTCCCAGAATACCTGGAGAAACACTGTTCATGGCTGAGAATCACTCAGATCTCAACCACTATAGAATGAACAAGTAAATTAACTGTGGCATCTCCCCCTACCCCCGTGCAATATTACACAACACTGAGAACACAGCCTCTATGACTACACATGAAGGCATGAATGAATCTCACCAACACCGTGTTGAGAAGGAAGCCAGAGAAAAGGGCAGGCATTAGCATGTGTGCTTCCATCTCTATGAAATCCAGAAATAGGAAAGACTAATCTGCAGTGGTGCCATTAGAAGTGGGTGTTGGGCCATCGTTAGTGGAAAAGACATGACAGGAAATCTTCTGGGAGAAGTAAGTAACCATGAGCTGATTGCACTCTTCCTCTTTACCTGTTTGCAGATTCTGTGGAGGTGTGAGGGTTCATGCAATCTGCGAGAGTTCATTGAGTCCTATGGACATACACATGTTGAATGTATTTTCTGTATGTTTGTGATACTTTATTATTTAAAAAAAGAAGGAAGGGAAGAAGGGAGGGAAAATAGAAGAATGGATGGAAAGAAGGAAGGAAGCAAGCAAGGAAGGACAAACATTTCTTTCAAAGGAACAGCAGTATGGCTGACAGCTGACTTTTCAACAACAATGACGCAAGCCAGGAGAAAATGGAATGACATCCTCAAATTGCAGAAGAAAATGCCAACTAGAATTCTACATAGGCAGTGAAAATGAACTTTTTCTTATTTATTTATTTATTTATTTATTTATTTATTTATTTATTTATTTGAAAGAGAGAGAGAATGAGCAGGGAGGAGGGGCAGAGGGAGAGAGACTCTCAAGCAGACTCCAATGCTGAGTGCAGAGTCCCACACAGAACTCAATCTCCAGACCCTGAGATCATGATGTGAGCTGAAACCAAGAGTGGATGCTTAACCGACTGTGCCACTCGGAAGCCCCTGAAATCACTTTTGAAAAATAAGAGTGATATGTTTTCAGGCAAGCCAGAAGAGAAAGAAACACCAAACAATGACCGTTCTTTGGACAAGTGGGGACAAGAGGCAAAAGGTCCCGGGGAGAAACACGGAGGTGTGAGGACACTGATGAGGGCAAACAGAAGTGAATGAGGACTACACAAAGCAATCATTGTCATGCTTTGTGGGTTTTAAATATATATGTCAAATCAAAAAGCAACACACACACATGCACACACAAAAGGAACAAAAATGATGCTAAGATGCCCTTGCCTGCAGGAAAGCCACATGCATCCATCAGAATGGCCATGACAAGCCACGGACTTCTATGCAAAGAGCTAAGTAGCAGTAAGAAGCACTGGCTAATTAACTGCATCGGGGCTTGACAGGTAGCTTGCCTTTTACTCATCTCAAGCACTCATAAATCAGGGAGGCTCACAGGTGAGGGAACTGGGGGGTCAGACAGAGGTCTAGACCAAGATTGCACAACTGGAACTTGAACCTGCGTCAGCCTGACTCCAAAGACTCTGCTTTAACAAGTCCGTGGCCATGGTGTGCCATCCTCGTGTGCTTGGGTCGGCAGATGCATTCTACATGTCCCTACGCATTGGCAATGTCTGTCCCTGGGTGTGTAAATGCAGCGGTTAGACTGGCAACCACCACACTCGTTAGGCACTGCTATGCTCTGCTAACTAGGTGAAGCACAGAGAAGGTCAGTCGTTTGCCCACGATCCCACAGCTAGGACGTGGAAGCATGAGATCTGAACCTGTCTGGCTCCTTTTCTCTTGCCCTTAACTGGGGCAAAAAAAAAAAAAAAAAACATTGCACAAGGTCTGCATTCTTGTCCTGCTCATGGAGATGCTACAAAATGTTTCCTCTGCATGTCATTCCCCCATATAGAAAATGGGGTGGTGAGGATGCATTACCTCTAATTCTCCCTCCCAAATGCCACCACCAGCTGCACCAATTGGAACACATGCACATAGGATGCACACGCGAGCGCACGCACGTACACATGGGCACACACACACACGCATGCATGTACATACCCCAGTGATGGTTGAGCCAGGCTGTGTTGCAAGTGGAGCTTGTATCCCAGTAATTATAAGAATTCAGTACGATAACAGCTGAAAAACACTTCACACACTGCAGAGTTGAGGCCCTGAGGCTCAGAGAGGCCAGGGCACCGGCGCAGGGTCGCACAGCAGCAAGGGGCAGAGGGGAAGTCCCTGCCCCACCCCACCCCCATCTGTCTATCTCCGCACCCCAGCTCATCCTCAGGTCTCAGCTGCCTCTCTGCTGGTGCGGTTCCCATGCTCTGAGGAGCCTTTCATCGGCTTGTTTGTTCTGGTTCCTGTCGGGGCACAGCACTGATATATTTTTACATAAATCTTCCACGGTTTTCGTCCAGGGATGGAGATGCGCCAGACCTTCAGCTCCCCCTTCCAGCCCGCTTCTCGCATTTCCCTCTCTCACTTGGTCTTGTTCCAAGACTCTGGTCTTCCAGATAAAGGGGTCCTGTAGATGGGATAGAAATCCTGTTCCCTCTTTATCCGTCTTACTGGGAGAGGGGAGGTGGTGGACTGGGAGATTCAGTACCTTACCCTCTCGTGGGTTGTGCTTATGGCTCAGTCTCGCCTTTCTCCAGTGGACCCAGGTGCTGCGGTGGGAGGGAGGGGGTCAGTGCAGAGCCCCGGCCCTGGAGTGCTCTGGCGGTGCCCTTGGGCCTCTGTACCTCACTTCCTCACCTGCACAAAGAGGCCGACAGTAGCCCTCATGTGGGCATTAACTCAGATTATCTAGATAGAGCAGGTAGCAAGGAGGCAGGTGGCAAAAAAAAACAAAAAAACAAAACAACATACTAAACGTGTTGTTGTTGTAGTTACTGCTGTCCAGGTAATTCTGCAAGCCTTATACCCATCCTCTTCTTTCATCCTATGGAATATGGATTCGCCACCTCATCCTATGGATAAAGAAACTGATGCTCTGGAGGCTTGTGTCCTACAACCCAGGTCAGAGACCTCGCCTAGTAGCTCTCAGACTGGAGTAGGCCTCAGCATCCCCCCGAGGCCTGTCAAATCACAGCTTGCTGTACCCTCCAGCCCAGGATTCTGAGTCAGTAGCTCGGGGGGTGGGGGGGGCAGCAATTTGTACTTCTAGCCAATTCCCCGGTGCAATCCAGGAGCAAGGATGTGAAGCAAGTGACCCAAGGTCTCCTCAAGCAGAAGCCAAGCTTGCATCCCTCTCCCTGTCCCCGGCAGCTAGCAGGTTGCCCGCTGGGCCCGCGCAGGAGCTCTGGGCCTGCCTGGTACTTGCCGTGACCTTGCCCAGCTGGCTGCTGGCCCCGAGGTGACTCCATTTCTCCAGCCACTCGGCCACTGTGCCTCCCAGGGTCCTCCACACGCCCCGAACCCACCTCCACAGGCAAGCCAGGCCTCGAGAGCATCAACGCTTGATGCAGACAGACGTCTCAAAATGAGAAGAAGAAAATCTGTCCTTGGAAGCTTTTGTCAAAGTCAACTGATACGAAACCAGCGGGTCTCGAAGTCCGGCTGCACTGCAGACCCACCCGTGGGGAGCAAACAAAATACCAGCGCTCAGATGCAGACTGAGTCGGTCCAGGGTAGGGCCTGGGGGTCAGCCCCCAGATGATTTCGGTGGACAGAGACCTTTGAAAGCCACCAACTTTCAACAACAATGTGCAAAAGCGAGCCTTCCCAGTCCCGTGTCCAGTGCAGTGTAGACAGAGTCCGAATGTGAGTGGACGAGCGGAGGGGACACATGCCAGCCGTCGCCGGGGTGGTACACGTCTCTACAAGTTGGCACGCATTTCTTCTCTGTCTTTTGTCACTTTTTGATAAAAAACAAAGTTATGTTTACCCAGTTTGTTTGGAAAGGCGCAAGGCCGACTTCCTGTCCCATCACATCATGTCCCCTGCATGGGGTCAAATACTCTCCTGCTGATTTCCTGGTTTCCTCTGCTTCTCAACTTTCGGATCGCCCGCATGCCACATTTCCCCCTCTGCTCCAATTGCTCTGTTACCCAATAGTCACAACTGCAGGGGTTGTGTCTCAGCAAAAATGCCCATGAGCCCAGGAGGGATTAGCCCTCTCCCCTCATCCCCACTCCCTGGCTGCAGCCGAGGGCATCCTGGGAGGAGACTCGTTACAGGGGGTCAGCAGAAGGAGGTGGGGACAAGGAAGCCCTCCTGTACCCCCGACAACCCACTCTAGAGCCATGTCCCCCCATTGTGCCCCTGCCCCACCCCCACCCCAGCACCATCATGCAGCTGGTGCTGCCCAACCGCAAACTGCCGCGGATAAGGGATTCTGGAAAATCTGGGTCTTCTTAGAAGTTAGTTTGGGAGGGTCACCTCACCCCTCTGAGCCACAGCTGTCTCAGCTGTCACATGAACACATAGTCCCCGCCCCCTGGGATGATGGCCCAGCTCACGTGCCCTGACGCGTGTCATGTGGCAGGCGCTCAGGACATGCCAGAGGCCTCCCCTGTCCACACTCGGTTATAATAGCAGAGAATACCAACCCTTGCTGTCAGCCTCCTGGAGGCCTAGGGAGGCGCTTTGGTGACATTTGAGGCCTCGCCAGGTCGGCCCCCTGGATTAGCCCCCATGCACCAGAACTTGACACTGCTTCTGCAGGCAGGGCAGATGAAAAAAGCAGGAAAGAAGAGAGTCAAGGATATTAGGCTTGAGCACCAGTAATAGCAGGGCTGCTGCACCAGGAGAGTAAACCAGGCTGCCTATGGAGGGACAGGCAGCCATGCAGACAGACCTCAGACCCCCTTCTTCCCTAAATTAGCCGGCAGCCCTGCCCCTCATGGATAGTGGCCTCACGGGCTGGGACTTGGAGCAAGTCCCCTCGGCCCCTCTGTTTCGCCTCTGAAAAAACAAACAACCATAATTCCACTGTCCCAATTCAGGGTCCCTGTGAATGGATGGGGTGCAGGAGGTACACCAGGAAGAGGCCCCGTCCACTGAGTGGATGGGAAGGAAGCAGGATGGGGCAGATGGAGGAGCTGGACTGTAGTGTGGTCCCAGCAGAGGCCTTGGCTGAGCCCTCTCCTCTGGGAGCTCCACACTGGGTGGCCCCGAGGTGGGGAGCGGAGTCGGGGTGTGGGGGCCTGGCTTTGTGTCCCCACACAGGCTGCTCACTAGGTACAGGCAACCTGGAGGTAGGAATGTGACCTTGGGGGAGTCAGAGCCCTTCAAGCAAGGGCAGTTCCTGGGGAAGGATTTAGCCATGAGCTGAGTGATGAGTGTCCCCAAGAGAAGTCCTGGAAAGCTGGCAACAGAGTGCCCCATCCAGTGCTCTGGGGCGTGTGGGGCAGAGCATGGAGGCAGACACACTGCAAACCCCCCCACTTTCCATAGAGGGGATCTTGTCGTACTCTTCCTGTCTGATAACCTGTTAGTCCTGTAAGTCAACCCGAGGAAGATCTCATTTCTCCAACAGTGAAATGACACTCTAACAGCTCCTCCTTGGAGGAAAATAGGAGGCGCTCCTAGGGAAACCAAGGAAGCCTGAGGTTCTCATTCTAGGCTCATGAGTCTTTCAGGGGAGCTCAGAGCATTACGGTAACTGAAGGGCCAATCCAGCCCTCCCACTGAACAGATGGGAAAACCAAGGCCCAGGGAGAAAAATAGCAAGGTGTGGACAGAGGACGAGTCTCCGGGCCATCAGAGGAATGCTTTTTGATGGCCAGCCCACCATGTTCCTTTCCTACCAACATTCTCTCAAAGTTGACACCCAATCGTGAAGTAAATCCAACTCAGTCCAGCAAGTCTTTTCAATGGGATGTGGTCTAGGGACCAAGCACCCTGGTCCAGTCAGAACAGATCTTCACACACATCCCTGCCCTGTCACCCACCAGCTGTGTCCCCATGGAGATGCCACCCTCCTCCTGCACCTGCCTTCTCATCTGCAAAATGGGTATGTCATACTTACCTCGTAGAACTGCCGCAAGCATTTAATAAAATACCAAGTGGGTAAAGTGCTTAGCCTACAAACCAGCTTCCTAGAAGCACTGCACAGTGGCAGCTGGTTGGGGACGGGCCAGGCACTGAGGAGCCGAGAGGGGTAAATATGGACATGGGCTCCTCCTTCTTGGGGTTTATGATAAAGAGATAAGACATCCAGTTGGGGAGGACTGAATGAACAGATGTCAGGGGAGGAGTGACTGAGTGGCTTCATGTGAGGTGGCCAGCAGTACAGATTGTATAAGAGAGGAAAAGTCAAGGGTGGACTTCAGACTGAAATGAGACGTGCATGGGACATCTTTTCATTTTCTTATTTTAAAAAATCTCACATTCAGGGCACCTGCATTGCTCAGGGGTTGAGCATCTGCCTTCGGCTCAGGGCGTGATCCCAAGATCTTGGGATCGAGTCCTGCATCCTCCCCCTGAGGGGAGCCTGCTTCTCCCTCCTCCTATGTCTCTGCCTCTCTCTGTGTGTCTCTCATGAATAAACAAATAAAATCTTTTAAAAAAAATAATTTTAAAAAATAAAAATAATTTTAAAATTCCACATCCATTAATATTAGATGCATTCTCATCTGATTGTCAAAGTAGTTCACTTGGGAAGCCAACATCCTTCCCATTCTACAGAACAGAGAGCACCGGTACTTTCAGGGACACGGGACTTTCCCAGAGTCACATAGAGGATCTAGGTTTTGTTTTTTTGTGGGTTTTTTTTGGGGGGGGGGGGAAGACGGAACATTTATTAGTTTATTTTAGTTCTTCTAATACATTCTTTTCCATTGAGGTGAAATTCACATAATATAAAAAGTAACAATTTTACTTAAAATGTACAATTCAGTGACATTTACTATATTCACAACTTTACACAACCACCACCTCTGACTAGCCCCAAAACATCTTTATCATCCAACCTAAAATCTCAAAAAAAAAAAAAAAAAAACAACTAAAATCTCTTACCCAGTAAGCGGTTACTCATACCTTCCCTTGTTCCTGGCAACTACCAGTCTGGGTTCTGTAGGTATGGATTTACCTGTTCTAGGTGTGTCTTATAAATGGGATCAAACTTTCACTTACTGGTTTTAAGATTCATCCATGTTGTAGCAGGTGGCCGACTGATACTCCATTGTGTGCCTCTGCCAATATGTGTTATCCATTCATCCACTGGCAGATATCTGAGTGGTTTCTATCATTTGGTTCTTGTGAATAAGGCTACTATACATATTCATGTAGAAGAATTGGTTTGGGGTATATGCCTGAGAGCAGAATTGCTGGGTCCTATACCAATTCCACATTTAACTCTTTGAGGATCTCCCAAACTGTTTTCCACAACGGCCAAGCCATCTTCCATTCCCAGCAGCAATGTCCGAGGGTTCCAGATTCTTCACATTCATGCCAACACCTGCTACTTTCCTCTTCCTACATTTTTATCATCATCCTGAGTGGTAGGTATTCCATCAGTTATGAAGTGGTATTCCACTGTGATTTTGTTTATTGTTTTTGGGTTTTTTTTTTAGATTTTATTTAGTTATTCAGGGAGCCCAACGTGGGACTCGATCCTAGGACCCTGGGATCACCACCTGAGCCAAAGGCAGATGCTCAACTGCTAAGTCACCCAGGCATCCCTCCACTGTGATTTTGACTTGCCTGATAACACTGAGCACCTTTTCATGCACTATTCATATCCTTTGCTTATTTTCTAATTGAGTTGTTTGTCTTCTTTTGTGTTTTGCATTGTAAAAACTCTTTCCATATTTTGTATGTTAGACCCTTATCAAATATGTGGTTGCAAGTATCTCCCCCATCCTGTGTGATGTCTTTTCACTTTTCATTTTTTGAATAATTTCCTCCCATGCACAGAAGTTTTGCATTTGGAAGAGGTCCAATGTCTCTGCTTTCTTTTGTGGCTGGTGCTTGTGGTGTCATCAAGACTGATAACTTAGCCCTGATCTCCTAGCAAAGAGTCAAGGTCTCTCCTGCTACACATAGCGGCTTTTGGGGGGACAGTGAGAGGAGCTTGTACTTGAGGTAAGATGAACCGGGTCAGGAGGCAGTGGGAAAGCACAAGTGAGCCAAGCTGTGTGAAGGACCATTCAAGGTCAGGGGTAAGAGTCCCGTGGCAGTTTCCTCTCTGTCCACCCCACTGGCCTGGTTGGCTGGTGGGTCTTAGTTCTAGCTCCCCGAGGGGATGGGCAGCAGGAGGGTCATAGAAAGGTCCCACATTGACAGGTGGGGACCTTCAAACAGAGCAGGGGGCAGGGCAAACAAGTAGGGAGTTGGTGACAGCAAGGAGGATGGGGAGGGTCATGAGAAGAAGAAGGGAAAAGAGGGCCACTCAGGCTGGGGACAGCATGAGAACAGATGCTGGAAAAAGATCTGCTTTTCCGAACTCTGATGCATGGAACTGACACTCCATCACAGGCACACTCAGGGCCCTGGCCTGTGGCCTCCAGAGGTGCCCCGAGGGATCCTGGAGGGAGGGCTGAACGAGCAAATAACCTCAGACTCAGATACATGTACGCGCGTGCTGAGTGGCTTTACATACATTATCTCGTTTACTGCTTCCAGCCTGTCTGTGGGATATTTATTTTTTTGACTTCATACGTGATGAAACTAGGATTCTCAGAGCTAGAGTACTTTGCCAAAGACCCCATTACAGACAAGGTATCGACCGAATTTGGACTTCTGTGTCCTGATCCCTAGTGTGGTGGCTCTTTCTGTTATGACTCAGCTACAAACAAATTCACCAAGGGACCTTCTGTGAGTCGTGGAGGTCCCTCGAAGTCAGGGCCAGCTGTGCATGTAGGATGTGGGGCATGGAGCCTCACTACTTGGAGGTGCAGCCCCTGAGAGCTGGTTAGAAATGCAGAGTCTCAGGCCCCTACCCCAGACTTGCTGGATTAGAATCTACATTTTTCACAAGCCCCTCAGGGGATCTGTGTGCATATAACAGTTTGGGAAACATCTGTCTGGGGGGATCATTTCAGATGCTCAAGAAGAATTTTTAACTACTAGCAATAAGGCTAACTGGAGTCGTCACAATGAGGCTCAGCCTCCTGGTCCAACCACAGACAGCTAGCTTCAAACTTTTCAAAACACATCATCTGACCAGAAAAGCTCATAACTGCTTTGCTTATCAGCCAACGGCTGACCTCAGAACCTTTGGCAAGACAAAATGTTCCACTCCCCCAATGAGATCAGTATTACATTTCTGGTGATGTACTTATCTCGTTACCGTTTCTGACATATATTATGTAAAACTGCTCCTCTTGCTTCCATTGTCATTGGTTTATTTGAATTTCTGACGTGCCTTGATCCTAGAGCACACTGACACAGCCACCCAGATGTCTCTCCCTCCAGGTCCCCAGGTCCCCCCCCCCCCCCCCCCCCCCCGTGGTGGCCTTGGCTCCTGCCCTCTCTCAGAGATAAGACAGCTGGGCCCCACCTCCGGTTCTCTAGGCGATTCCAGGATCCAGCACTGGCTGAGTCCTTACTGTCTTCTGTTTTTTGAGGATTTTCCAGACTTAACTAAGTTCCTTTTCAGACCTTCTTTTCTGACTTTGCTGGACTTAGAGACTGCTAGGAGACAAGAGGCACCTGGCTCAGAATACATGCAAGTAGTACTAAACAGAGCTTCCTCCCCTCTCTATGATGGGGTTGGGGCTGGGGAAAACTGGCAGCTCAGGGCCCAGGATGGGACCCAAGAGGTCAGATGGGAAGGTAGAGGTCATGAGAGGACAGCGCTGGAAACCCTGGGCTCTTGGAGCAGCCAGAGCCAAGAGAGGCTCTGACTCTGCTTCTTATTTGCTGGGTGACTTTGGGTCAATTACTTACCCACTCTGAATTTCCTTGGCCTCATGTATAAAATGGAGATGATCCCAACCTCTGGAGATTAAATTAAATATATGTAAATACAGGATGGCAGGCCTGCCACTTGCAGACACTTCATGAAAGGGGGCTTCTATTTTGAGTACAAAGTAAGTCATTGAAGGATGGAGCTCCCCAAAAATGTCATGGATCTTCCAATTTTTAAAACAAACACACACATACACAATCATACTTTTCTGCATAAAATTCAATAAAGTATAACTAAAAAAATGAAAAGATAAATGACTCTTCATATACTTAATGCAACACTTAGTGACCTACGGGCCAAATCTACCAATTGGCCAATGTTTTATGGCCCACAGACCAAGGATAAATTTTATATTTTTAAATTTTATATATTTTGAAAAGAATCTGAGAAAAGTGTGGTGACCTGGATCAGAGAACAGTCCTGGGAACAACCCCCTTGAGTGTATACTATGTGTCCAGTGGCCTTCCCAAGTCACCCTGTTGACTTTTCCCAATGAATAAACCCAATGAGACACCCATCATTGTCCTGTTTTACAAATGAAAAAAAAATGGAGGCTTGGAAAATACAAAGAACTGGACCAGGGTCACAAGGCTAATGAGTGGCTATGGCTGAATTGAGTGCCACTGCTCTAAACTAATCATTTTACTGTGAACCTTCCAAATTGATCTGACAAGAGTCAAAATGAAGAAAGGAAAATCCTCAAATGCCAAGGATCCACTCAATGGCCCAGAGTGGGGGAGATCCATGCTGGAGGCCCCATCAGGGAGGCTGAAGTCAACTAGGTCAGGAGTGAAAAAGGCCTGGGTGGACATAGCAGAGACCTGTTAGGCTGCCACCACATACAGTTCTGCAGATTGTGCACTGCACAAAGATGATGGGCAGAGGCTGAAATCCAACCCACCCTCGTTTGGTCAAGTGAGTTCCTTGGGGCAAGACTGCATCTGTCCAAAGCAAGTGGGAATTTTCATTTCACTAAGAGATCACCCTTGTTCCCTGGGCTATGGGGCTGCACCCACCCAGCAGGTGCACCTCTCCCTAATTGCGTAGAGACTCCATGTAGGTGAGCAACGTCCCAGATGTATCTGAGGATTTGGTGGGAGCCAGGCCCAAGTGGTCTTGGGAATAGAAGAGTCTTCATCTTTAAAGCACAAAGAAAAAGCAAACATCACAGATGGGGAGTCTCAGGCTCCAGAAGGCAGACCGACTTGCCCAGCGCCGGGTGACTTGTTAGCGGCATGATTTGGCGTAGAACCGACCCACCGGTTTGGCGATCTCTGGGGGCATCTCTCAAAAAGCGAAAAGTAGGACAAGGGTAGCTGGGGAGGGGGCTACAGGATGGTGCCATGTCTTTATAACTGCTTGGCAAAGCAATTTCCCGTGGTAAGGCGGTTCTCAAATTCTTTATAGTGGTCATCGTGTTATTGATGACGATATTCAGTACACGCCCGGTGGAAAAAAAATCGCAGCAAATGTAGTAATAAATTGGGGCGATTTCCTAGGTAATGTCTCTTTTCCAAGGGCGTGCTCCATTTCAAGGGTCCTTTTTCATCTGTGTCAATTGAGAACTAGGGGTAACGTATGTCCTGGCAGAGGGGAATGAGATGTTTACAAGAATGCCGAGAATGGGTGGTGGGGGCACAGAAGTGTGTGCAGGTGTCCGGTGCGTACAAGGTCACCAAGCACTACCCTGAAGGTCAGTGCGCTCTGCAGAAGTCATTCCCTACAGAAAGGGCAAGTGTCCCTTTGCCATGTCTCTCCACCATGGGCCATCCACAGGCCTCTTCTGGCTTCACCCTCCTGCCCCTCCTGTGAAGGGTGATTATGGGCAGGGGGCTCCACTCTGCCACTTGGCAGCACAAATTCACACTTGAAGGACGTGTCCCTTCTTCACCTGTGAGGGGTGAAGGGTTTGTGCTAAATCGGGTTACATGGGATGGACTGTGAACCGTGGGTCACCGCGGAGGTGGCGTGGCATGTCCCAGTCGGGGCCCGGCCCTGCTTAGCCTGAGCATCACGCTAATTGAGGTGGATGCCTCTGTAGGCTGATGAATCGAACCACAGGCCTGCTGTGGGGACACGGCAGCGTGGACTCCATCTGGAGAGCCCCAGGGCCCCACTTGTCCTGTGCTGGCCGCCTCCTCGGCAGGCGGGGGGGCGGTGTGGGGGGAGCTTGGGCTCGTCCCTCCCAGTGGTGTGAAATGTTCCATTGCAAACCTGGGTGAAGCAGTCATAAAACTATTTTAAACCCCTGCTGGAAGGAGGGGCAGGCCCACTGTTTCCATGCTACTTGAGATTGCTTCCTCTTAAACCTGGAAAATGTAGCATGCTTGTATGTGCATGTGCGGATGAAAGAGAGAGAGAAAGAGAGAGAGGGAATAGAGAACATAAGCACCTCAAATGTCTTTTCTCTTGGAGCCCACCTGCTTCCTTTTTCTCCTGTGTTGTGAGCCTGGGCAAAGGATGCGGACAAACGTGTGCTCATTAAAAATGCTTCTCTAGTGGCTGATTTGTGCGGGGCTTTGGCAGAACTGGCCTGATGAGCCCAGAAATTAGGGCAGAGCTGTGCACTCCTCCTGAGAGGCAAGCCGTTGCCTCTCCCCACTTGGGGCTCCTTGTGGGTGCTAGCGAAAGGCCGGCTGGACTGAGCTGAACCCAGAAAAGCAAAAGGATCATCCCTGTCCCTCACGTTCGCCTGGAGACCCGGCCAGGCACACACAGGTCTAAGCAAGTCAGATCCCAAGTCGGCGAGTCACTATGACACACCCGTTCTGTACCCCAAAATACACTTGCCTTGTTTGCTCGCTTACGCAACAGGCCATTTAGCCACGGAGCTCCGGTACTCATCAGCCACCCTGAGTGGCGCTGGGGCAGTTAGGAAGAGGTGAGCCCAGAAGCTTCCCTTTCCCATGACCTCGGAGGAGGAGAGACACATACTGTGATAAATATAACACAGCGTGCTCACTCCAGAGGCTCCTGCAAAGTGTGGGAGGGACACAGGGGCTGGGCGGCACCTGCTCATGTTGCAAACTAATCTGGGCTGAGGTTCAGAAGTGCAGAAGGCGGAAGGGAAGAGGGTGGGCCATCCCTGGCCCCTCTATGTTCTGGCATGGACGTGTGTCCCACACAATGATTAGCATTCTTCATAAGACCCTCGTGGAGGAAGAATTTCTTTCCCTCAGTCTGTGGATAAGGACATGGACATCCAGAGGTGAAGGGCACGTGGTCAAGGTCACAGAACTAGAAATGTCGATCAGGGTTTGCAGGGCAATTTCCCCCTGCACCTGCAGAGGGGCACAGGGTGGGAAGAGGTCTGTAGGGTGTGGGGAGGTCGGCTGGAGCACACATTCCACCAAGACTTTGCACTTTGTCCCGTGGGCAAGTTTGCAGTTTGGCAGCTGCTGGGTTGGGGGTTGGGGAGGCAAATATGAGTCGTGCTGAGTGTAACCTAGTAGCGAGCAGAAGTGTGCAGCACGCACTCTAGGCCTGGACCGTGATCTCAATCCCGTCACAGCTGTGTGCCATGCGGTGAGTTACTTAACTTCTCCGAGCCTCGCTTTTCTCATCTGTGAAACAGAGATGATTCACACCAGTACCGGTCTCCCAGGGCCGCCCCAGGGACTGCGTGAGTTGCACACACCTTCCCCTGCCTTGAGCAGTGCCCAGAATGGCAAGGAACACAATAATATACGTGAGCAATTCTACTGGGTATACAGCATCTAGCACAGTTTCTGGTACCTAAGAGGTGCTTCATAAACTATGGTGTTTTTTTTTTTAAGATTTTATTTCTTTATTTGAGAGAGAGAGTGTGAGCAAAAGAGAAAGAGAATGAGAGAGAGAGAGAGAGATGGAGCAGAGGGAGAAGCAGACTCCCGGCCCAGCGGGGAGCCCGATGCAGGGCTCCATCCCCGGACTCCAGGATCATGACCTGAGCTGAAGGCAGATGCTTAACCGACTGAGCCCCCCAGGTGCTCCATGATCATTATTTTTATCTCATGTTTTATCAAAATTATCCAATACCTTCAATGCCTCATGGACCTGTGCCAGGATCAGGTAAAGAAGGGAGTATTTGTCAGCTACTGATGCCATCTTGAGGCAGGGGCATTGCTTATAAATTGAGAATAAAGTCTTTTTTTTTTTTTTTTGACTACTGAGAAGTCAGGGAATAAGAATTCACTTTCTCTTTTTTTTTTCCCCAGTATGGCATGGTGTTTTATGGTTTAAAAAATCTGCAGATCTGTCCATTGCTTCTCTTTTCATTCCTAATAAGGTTCTTTTTTGTCTTCTCTCTCTCTCTCTTTTTTTTTTTTTTTTGGTATATTTTTTTATTGGAGTTCAATTTGCCAATATATAGTATAACACCCAGTCCTCATCCCAAGTGCCCCCCTCAGTGCCCGTCACCCCGTCACCCCATCCACTTTCTTGTCTCTGCAAGAGTTTCCATTTCTGGGGCTGCGTGGCCCTGAGTGAGGGGACACACAGCCCTTGGCAGCCCACTCTTCTGAAGCCTGCCCGAGGCTGCCTCTCCTTGACTGGCCTGGAGAGGGTTAAGCCTTTCTTCCCTGAGAGCCTTGCTTGAAAAGGACCCCGATGTCACCGCAAAAGCTGGATATTTCTTTTGGCCTTACCACCAGTCCATTGTGTAATCTTGGACGCGTTCCCTCCCTGGTCATTAGCTGATCTGATCTTCATAATATCCCATTTAATAAATGGAAAGGCGATAGAAAGAGACCTGCCCCCAAATTACAGAGACAATTAGCCCAAGGATAAACTAGGAACGAGGAAAACGAGATAAGGTGGGAGCTCCCGGGGAGGAGGGGGGGATCTGGACTTCAAGATGATTCAACAGCTCTGCTGGGCAACCCTCCTCCCGGGGGGTGGGGGGTGGGGGGGGGTGGTCCTACCTTGACCTTGGTGACTTCCTCTCACCCCATCTGCAGGGCTCCAGCCCCTCCCACCCTGACAGGCTCCTCCCACCCCCCACCCCCAGGGGGGAGGGAGATGGTTCTGCTGCTCCTCAGGTGTGATTCCTGGAGCCTGGGCATGACCAGCATCTGGGTCCTGGGATGTGCTGGAGAGTGAAGGACCCAGGAGGCCAGATCTAGGATGGGTGGGGAGTAGGAGCCCAGGAACCTGCTCCCTCCCTTCTCCCCGGTGCAGTACTTTCTGTGCCTCTTGGGGACCCTTGCTGTGATAGGGCCATACCAAGTAGAGCCCCTGGGGTTCACACCCTCCAGTGTGTTCCCCTACCTGTCCTGCCTGCCTCGCCTTTTCTCTCCAGCTTCTTTGGAATCCTTCTCTCTGGTAAAATAATAGCAAGGAAGCTTTTCCTCAGCTTTTGCTCAGTGGGATTCTAAGAGTAAGTAATTTCCCTCTCATTATTATTAATTAGGATAGCTAAAAGGCAGGAGGAAGAGGAGTCAGAGCAGGACTGAGAAGGAGAGAGGGGGTGCCACTGGCCATAGGTGGGTAGTAAAGAAGCATCCTGAGCATTTCAGCAACTGACAGCAGTGCAGTGCTGGTTCAGTGCACAAACTGGACGGCCGACTGCGGCCGACGGCCCGGGTTTGCATCCCTCTTCGCTTAGTTACAAGCCTGTCACTGGGCAAAGCATTGAACTTTCTGTTTCCTCATCTGGAAAGGGCAGATGACAATGATTCCTCTGTCATGGGGTTTCTGAAAATATCAAGTGTACTGATAATTTCTCAAACGCCTAGCACAGTGTCTGATACATCGTAGGTATTATTTATTTGCTTGTTAAACATACAAGTCAACGCAGGACTCTCCCTGGACTTTGCCTGTTTGCAGGACTCTGAGGAAGTTAGTGAGCTTCTCTGGGCCACAGTTTCTTTAGCAACAAAATGAAAGGTTTGAATTAATAAAGGACTTGACCAGTTTTGAGCCTCTGTTTTCTAAAGAGACCCCTGACCCCCCCACCCCACGCCTCCCCGGGCTCTAATGTGAATCCAGCACCGTTGCGGGTCAGGGATGGTCATAGATCATATATAAATGGCCTTAAGATTTACATAAACCAGGCCCTAATTAATCTTCACAAGAGGCCTGTGTGGTTGTGGGGAGTTCCCTGTATTTTATGGAAGAGAAAGGGAAGCTCAGAGAGGTTCAGTGACTTGTACAGGGTTGCAGAGTCAGCTATGGGATCAGAGCAGACTGGAATCTGGTTCACTGGTCGCCCCACGATGCAGCCCAGTCCTGGGGACAAGGTATTCCTGCAGACACCCCAGCTCAGGTGCTCAGGATGGGACTGCAGGGCTGGATGCATCCCTGGCAACTTATAGGGGGTCCTCCTGAGGGCTTGGTGGCTCCCAGATTGTAGGGCGGCAGCTGCCCAGCTGTCTGGGCCGCTGTGGGAGGGCTGGATGCCGTGACACCTAGGCTCCAGGAGGAAACGAGCACATCTGGATGGGAGCTCCCGTGTTTGCTTGGCTGTCTGCTGGGCCACAGTGGACTGGGCACGTGGTGGGTGCCCAGCAGACGTTTGCACGCAGCCACCTCAACTTCCCCAGAAAATTCTGGATACATACGTGTTCAGTCTGGGTTTTTTTTTATTATATTTTATTTATTTATGCTGGAGAGACACAGAGAGAGGCAGAGACATAGGGCAGAGGGAGAAGCAGGCTCCCTGCGGGGAGACGGATACAGGACTTGATCCCAGGACCCTGGGATCATGCCGTGAGCCAAAGGCAGACGCTCAACTGCTGAGCCACCCAGACGTCCCTAGTCTGGGTTTTTAAAATTCTTTCTCAAGACATTGCCAGTCACCTGACCATAAAACACTTCACACCATATTAAACCATCACATAAACGAACAAGGTAAGATTTCTTTTGTCACCTTCCTAGAAGAATGGAAGTGGGAGAAACTCAGAGCCTCTGTCGTCCTCTGTGGGTTCCCGGTGGAGTGGGGGTGGGGGGGCGGCGGTCAGGCTGGGACATAATCAGGGTGTCAGGTGGCAGGGGGGGTGAGGATGCTAGCCAGGCACCCGTGCACCCTCTCCCTGCCCGGGGTCTCGTTTCTACAGAAGTCCCAATATTCTTCCTTTACTCCGAGCTAACAGCATTTGCTGTAAGTTTATTTGGACTTTGTCACCCTGTCCCCAAAGAGTGGCACTGACATGTTTTCTTTTCGTCCTGGTATCACAGGACCAGATTCGTTGCTCATGGGTATTGGAATGACATCATTTTGACACCCAACCCTGGCACCTACAGATTCTTAGGAATGCATTTCTGCTTCCTGGGGAAGCTCAGATGGCCTCTTATGGGATGGCGACAACCCTGCTGTTCGGTGGAGATCGCCTCCTTTAAGGGCATAGTCTTGGATCGAGAGGGATGCAGATAGAAAAGAGGATGGGTTTATTGTTCTGTTTAATTCGTGTATCTTTGGGACACCTGGGTGGCTCAGGGGTTGAGCATCTGCTTTCAGCTCAGGGTGTGATCCTGTGGTCCCGTGGTCGAGTCCCGCATCAGGCTGCCTGCTTCCCGCATCAGAAGCATTGAGTCTGCTTCTCCCTCTGCCTGTGTCTCTCATAAATAAATAAATAAATAAATAAATAAATAAATAAATAAATAGATAGATAGATAAATGAAGGAAATGCACAAAGTGGACTAGGGCCCCCTCTCCCGCCCAACAACCAACTTCCAGCTGGGATTACACCCTAACAGCCAGGCACTGGAGAGGGGGCATCCGAGAAGGAGAGCGTGGTCTGGGGAAGACCACATTTAGTAAATGTTCAAGTTCACCAGCTCTGGGTCAGCGACTAGGCAAGGGGAGCACAGAACGATGGAGTGACACACACCTGGCCTGCAAAAGACACAGGCCTGTTGAGCGCAAGAGTGAGGTTATGTGTAAGGTACCCTGGACACTAGGGGAAGGGGTTCAAGAACACGCCTGGGAGAGCCAGGGGCTGTGTCAGGGCAGACAGTGCGCCACCTGAGGCTGCAGGCCAAGCAGTCAGCGCCGGCTGGACAAGATGCCAGGAAGCAGTAGGCAAAAATGCGGAGGCAAGAGAGAGCATAAGATACACAGGACACAACAGGGCTCTGGTACGTAGGAAACAAATTACGAGGAGGGAAGAAGGAGCAGGACTGGGGACAGACAGGCAGCCACGGGCAGTGCAGGAGATCTGCGTGCCCTGCCAATGAGGTGTCACGTCTTGCAGATGACGGAGATCACACAACAGCACAGTGAATGGGTCAGTGGGGTGTCCAGGTAGTCCTGACCCCATGGTGGTGTTGGTGTTCTCCTCCTTCCCCTCCTCCTCTCTCCTTCTGCTCCTCCCTCTCCTCCTCCCTCTCTTCCTCCACCTCCTCCCCCTTTCTGATCTTCCCTCTCCCTTTCTTTTTTTTTTTTTTAATTTTTTTAATTTATTTATGATAGTCACACAGAGAGAGAGAGAGAGAGAGAGAGGCAGAGACACAGGCAGAGGGAGAAGCAGGCTCCATGTACCAGGAGCCCGGGTCTCCAGGATCGCGCCCTGGGCCAAAGGCAGGCGCCAAACCGCTGCGCCACCCAGGGATCCCCCCCTCTCCCTTTCTTCCTCTCCTGCTCCTCTCTCCTCCTCCCCTACTCCTATTCCTCTCTTCTTCTCCTCCTCCCCCTTCAGCTCTTCCCTCTCCTCCCCCTCCTGTCCTTCCTCCTCGCCCTTTCTCCTTTCTCAATGGACCCTTACTGAATATAGTATAAAATCACGAGTTTATTCCTTTGTCTTACCAAGAAGAGCCTCTCGTAAACATCACAGACCTTGTTTGCACACCTGTTCAGAGTTTGAGGTCATTACTCAGCACATAACCCTTAGGGCCAGCACTGCAGGTGTAACCTGAAAAAAAACACCAGAGCACACAGATCGAGGAGCCCTTGATGTGACTGGAGCTGGTGGATCTCAAGCTGTGTCCACGATCCACGGAGGGGATCTTAACGCTGCTGTAGCAGGTAAAGGAGGTCCAAGGGCCCCCTTCCCCTGCACTGAGGATATATTTATTTTTTATACCAGGGTTGTCTCCACCGGAAAATGTTGCTTGTCAGGAACAGAAATAGTCCACAGTTAAAAAGTAAGGAGGGCAAAAGGCATTCGGTGGAAAAGAATGGGTTCCTTCTACGTAAATGCAAGGAAAGCTCAACAACTAGCTACTACTACTAATAAACATGTATTGAGTATCTACTGTCTGTCACTATTCAAGAACTTTATGCTTATCAACGTACTTAATCTTTATAAAAATACTAAATACTAAAGTGGACACTATTATGGTGCTGATTTTATAGCTCAGAAAACTGAGATTCAGAGAGGTTACATAACAAACCCAAGGTCACACAGCTAGGTAGCATCGGAGCCTTGATGTGAACACACACAATCTGGTTTCTGAATCAATGTTTTTTACCACTATACTGAAAAGCCAGAAGCAGGAAGGTAAGGTCTAGTGCAGTGCTTTAGGGGGAAAGGAATAAAGAATGGTGGCTTCAGGAAGTGGCCTGCATGGTGGGCCCCAGGGTGGGACCCCTGCCACCTTGTAACTGAGGAGGCAGGGGTCCGGTGGCTAGGAGTCTCCTCAAACTACTTGGAATGGGGAAGAGCCATTTCTCAAAGCAAAGGCCGATAGGGGGTTCCACACAAGATTTACTGTGAAGCAATAAACAAAGAGAAAAGGGTTCCACTGCAAAAGGGGGGGAAAAAAGAATCCCCAGAGTCCTCTTATTTTGTATATGAATAAGTAAAAATAGGGAAAAAGCTAATGTTGGCATTGTGAGTTTTTATTTTTATATTATTTTTGTTGTGAGGCTTTTGCACATTGAAAAATGTTTTAATACGAAAATCACTAAAAAAAAAAAAATCTACTTTTGGGGCACCTGGCTGGCTCAGTCAGAAGAATACGTGGCTCTGGATCTTGAGGTCATGAGTTCCAGCCCCATGTTGGGTGTAGAGATTACTTAAATAAACTTAAAAAAAAAAAAAAAAAAAAAAGCACTTTTCCTGAGGTCTCTGAATTCAACTTACAAATCTCTTTTAACCTAGACTATCATTTAGCAATTACTTGCAAGGAGTCTCTTGTTCAGTGTTTAAAGGACCCTAAATAACTTCAAACAACTGGTCCAGCTAACAGCTGGATTCATTAAATCCCCTCCCTTGTTTAAAGGGCTGTGACAAAAGGTGTTTAAAACACCGACTGATGGGATCACTCCACTTACAACTAAGTTTGAAGACTTGTGGGTTCTTCTAAACAATCAAATGTGGTTAACTTTCTAATTTTTTTTTTTTAGTCTTTTCCAATGAAAATTCACAAGTCTGGATTACACCACTGCTCAGTGACGTTTCAAATGGGCATTATCAGGCTGATCGGACGCTATCAAAACATTTTCCTTTTCTTTTTATTACACCACATACTTCAAATACCAAACATATGCCGACTTCCCCACCGACGTTACTTTTGGGATTTACTTTCCCTTCACTCGGTAAAACTCATTCTAAACTTTGCCTGGGTGGAGAGGGGTCAGGCTAGGAGAATAACCAAGTTGTTTCAACTTCACAAGCAAGTACCGACCTAACCTCACGAACTTATCGACCAGAGATTACTGGCCAGAACACAAGGTCTGAGGGGCAAGGACAATTTTTTTTTTCTCCTTCAAGACAGTTGGCGCTGATTCAGGCTTTTTCTAGTTACTATGGCAACACGCAGCTCCAAGGCCACACTGTGCACCTGGGATCAGCTTCTACACTCCTGCCTCTGCATCTAGGCCCAGTGATCTAACCCCTTCTTAACCTGGCAGCAAGGATTGCTACTTGCCCCCAGATACCCATTTCCCACAGCACGTATTCCTGGGATAAGGACTACCCTTACCAGTGTCCCTTGCAGCTAGGTGGCTGGGAATGGCCTTGGGAATGAGATGTAAGAGGAAGTGGTGTGGGCAAATCTGTAGGAGAATGTTCTTAAAGGTAAAGGGCATGTTCTTATCTCCTTCTGAATGACTGGGATGAAGAGTTGATGGCTGGAGCCCAAGCAGCCAACCCAGACCAGGGAGTCACTTGGGGATGGATGGTGCGCCCTACTGTGAAACAACTGGCTGGATGGAGCCTGGGTCCCTAACCCTGTAGAATGCCACGCCAACCTCATGTACCAGGACTCAGAGAAAGGAAAGATTAGCTCCTGCCTGATTAAGCCAGTGCGATGTTGGGTTTTCTGCTGTCAAATCTCATCCTAACTGCTAGCAACACTACCACCTGACTTACATAGGTGAAATCCCAAATTCTTCCCCCGACAACAGGATTCTCTGCCAGTCAGCTATCTTGCGGCCTGATGCAATTCCGCCTTCTTCCATGTCTGGTCATAGACGACAGTCCTAAGGCACCCCAACGACTTACAGGATTTTGCCTAACTGACACCTCAAATCAGTAGCAGATGTCACATCTCTTAAAACTGAGGCTAGAGCTCCCAACATGACGTCGAGGTAGATTCAGCTGCCTCCAGAATCATTAAAGGCAGATCATTAAATGAAAGCATCTAACATTAATTCATATTTTATGAGTCTGCAGTTCAAAATATATAGCTTAACACCAGAATGTCTAGTAAATCAATACACACGAAAACAGTAATAGCTTACTGTGCGCTTACTACGTGCATGGCTTTGTGAGCCACGGTCTTTAACTTTTCCAACATCCTAGTGGGTGAAGTGTGTCTTTATCCTCATTTTAGATGTAAGGAAGCCGCAGCCACGGGTTCAGCCCAAGCTCAGACATGCAGCCGCACCCCGCAAACAGCACGAAGTGTTAGAGGTACTCCTGCCTGTGTGCGGTCTCCCCACGGTTTTAAGCTTTTTTTTTTTTTTTTAAGATTTTTATTTATTCATGAGAGACGCAGAGACAGAGACAGAGACAGAGAGAGGCAGAGACATAGGCAGAGGGAGAAACAGGTTCCATGCAGGGAGCCCGATGTGGGACTAGATCCCAGGTCTCCAGGATCAGGCCCTGGGCTGAGGGTGGCGCTAAACTGTTGAGCCACCCGGGCTGTCCTCCTCACGATTTTAATGATCAAGAGAGAAGAAAACAAAAAGATGCTTGCAGGTTCCATCTCAAGGGATGTTAGCCTATTCAAGTAAAAAAAAAAAAAAAAAAAAAAAAGGAAATTATTTCAGGGCTTCTTTGCCATTTCTCAGCACCATATAAGGCTGTCATCTTTATTCCTTTTAAATATGGAAACCTTCTAACCCTACCCCGAATTTGGATATAGGCTTGGTTTCTGCTGAGCAAAAGTAACTTGTTCTTCTTTGTGTGGGGGGGGTTGGGGGTGGGGAGGGGAGGGGCGGAGGCAATTGGAAAATTGTAAGACCAGCACCATGGGCACGTAGTTTCAAAAAGAGGCAATTATAAGGCTTTCTTTTCTCAGAGAGATGCCCTTGGCCTGGCGGAGCCCTGATATTTGGCAACTCCCACACGGAGTACTTTTCCATTCTCATCTATAAAACATTTGCAGGAATGTCGACAAGTATACCATGCATAAGAAAGATACTTAAATTAATAATGGCCATCATTTATTGAATGCTTACTAAGTACCTGGCACTGAGCTAATAACTTTTCATATGTAATCTTTCCCCCTTAAAACGACTCTGAGAGGTAGGTACCATCGGCCCATTCTGCAGACAAAACCTGGAAAGGGGTTGCCTGGGAGGATCAGTGGTTGAGTGTCTACCTTTGGCTCAGGGCCTGATCCATGGAGCCTGCTTCTCCTCCCTCTGCCTGTGTCTCTGCCTCTTTCTGTGTCTCTCATGAATAAATAAATAAAATCTTTATTTAAAAAAACAAGACAAAACCTGGAAGGCTCAGAAAGTTTAAGTCATGGGCAGGCACACGGGTCCGGAGCCCCAGGCCTCCCTCCAGCAAGCAGGTGGGGCTGCCCTTGGACTTCGCCGCCTGTGCTCTTTCCTTTAATTCCCCAGGTGAAGGCGCTGGTTCTTAAATGTCAGAAAACCATGATACAGACCATCTTCCATCCCTAAAGAGCCCGCAATTTCTTTTCAAGAAGCAAAGTGTTAACCTTGGGCTCCTTGACATATCTCAAATGCAGCAATTGCATTCTGCTTGTTTCGACTTTACTCAGAAGCGGAATCCTTGGAAGACATCGTAGAGTGAAAGGTTTCGGTTGCAAGGACCCTTAAGATTATCTAAGCCTGTGGTTTCCATCCTGGGAACACTCTGTCCAAACGGCAACCCAAGTGGAAGCGCACGCACAATTGAAGCCGTCTTTGTCAGCTCCCTCTCTTACCCCTTCGTGTGGTTCTCTTTGCAAGTAACTTCCATAATGATAATTAATCATGGATACTAGAATATCTCCAGGATCCACGCACTCAATACATACTTGCCAAATGGATTAATGGACGTGGGTACCCATGTGCAATCCCCTCGGGTCTGACGGAGCATAGTTTGAAAACCTCGCTCTAACTCAACCTCCTCAAGACAAGAAAGCAGAGGTCAGAAAAAGGATGCTCACAGCCACTGACAAGTCAGGTGGCTACACAGTGGCAGAGCCAGGCCTTGGGGTTAGAACACCTCATCAGAGAGACTTTGTCCATGGCCCTGTTGGGATTTATGGTTGAAGGGCCGAGTAGGATGTGTCCACCCCGCCCCTGCAGCTGTGTTACAAAAGGAAGTTGTTCAAAACTGCAGAGTCCTGGACCCTGATCTGGGGCTAGTGAATTGTGACTCCCTTGGCAGTGGGATGCAGGACTCTGTGCTTAGAATAAGCCTCCTGGAGTCATCCTTGCACATGCCGAAGTTGGAGAAGTGGACTCTCCAAGGGTTCCTAGTCTGGCCCCAGGATAACTGGCGATGTAGCTGCGTTCCTTCTCCTGCTTGGGGCCAGAATGAAGAGCCACAGGCCTACCTGGCAGGCTATGTAGAAGGTCATGTTCTTGACTGATTTCTTCTATAACTATTTACTGACAATTACCATGTCCTCAGGGTTCCAACCTTGTTCCTCTTCATTTTCCATGACATCCTCATGTAGGGACGCCTGGGTGGCTCAGTGGTTGAGCGTCTGCCTTTGGCTCAGGGTGTGATCTGGGGGTCCCAGGATCAAGTTCTGCATCGGGCTCCCCGCAGGGAGCCTGCTCCTCCCTCTGTCTCTGCCTCTCTCTCTGCTTCTTTCATGAATGCATAAATAAAATCTTAAAAAAAAAAAATTCCCCATGTGATCTCACTCACACTTGGTCTCTACCACCACGCTTGTCTGGGAATCTAGTCCTGTAGCCCAGTCCTAAACACACAACTACCTGTGGCCTGACACTCTTCGGTCACTCCATCCACTCCCTTGTGTATGGACTGGCTTGTGAGTGCTCGCAGAATAGAACATGAGGACGACGCTACGTTACTTTAGGAGCCAGGTCATGAAGGGCATGTGGCTTCCACTTGGTCCTCCTGGGTGGGATGCTCTGTCTCAAAATCCAGCCTCTGCCTCAAGCAGCCTAAGCCACCTGGACATGCTCCGGTGGACAGAGCCCGGGGAATGTAGTCTTCAAGTCAACCCATCCCCATCCCTACACCTAGGAGGGAAGAAGCCTCATAGGACCCCAGCCTCAGCCACTGAACTTAACTGCAGCTTCCCTGACATGTGGGCCATAAGATAAGCCCACCCTGGGAGGTTCTATCCAAATTCCTGAGCCCCAGAATCCTTGATCAAATGCAACAGCTACTATCTCATGCCTCTCGTTTTTGGGGATTAAAAAAAAATATGTACTTCTTTATTTGAGAGAGAGAAAGCGAAAAAGAACACAAGTAAGGGGGAGGGGCAGAGGGTGAATGGGAAGCAGACTCCCCACCGAGCAGGGAGCCCAATCCCAGGACCCTAGGATCATGACCTGAGCCTAAGGCAGATGCTTAACCAACTGGGCCACCCAGGTGCCCCTGGGACCCCTGGGACCCCTGGGGGATGTATTGTTATGCAAGGATCAGGAACTAGAACAAACTGCAACCAAATGTCCCACAAAAAAAAAAAAAAAAAAAAAAAGTGAAATGTGATGTGGGCCAACGGTACTTTCTCCTTCCCGAGGTTCTGTGTTTGGAGATGGCCACCATCCACCCAGCGTTCGTTGCCGTCGCCCTGGGGTTCCACGTAAAACAAATCTCACTTTGGTACCTTCAAGAAAGAAGGCTGAGTTGCCGCGTGTTTCGTCCCACAAAGCCAGGGATCCGAGGGGAAGATGTTGCCAAGCGCTGAATCCACAGCTCAGCACTGCCTTCAGGGATCCGAGATTTTTCTAGCTTTCAACCCAATCGTGCCAACACTCGTCTTGCCATGAGAGATGGCTGTTGCCTCTTCAGATGCCTCGTGCCCATCTGGGTGTGTCTGTGGGTGTTAAACTTGTAGCTCTGGGCGAGGAAGGAGGAGGAGATAGGGATCGGGGTGTTCCCCTCCTCTCACCACCCCTGACCCACGTGGGTGGGTTCTGCTGGTTTCCTCTCCTCTGAAATGCATCTGCCTCTGCCCAGGCTTCTGCGCCTTCCTCAGGTCAGACCCCTGACACCTGGATTATTGTTATGATCACTGCCTCCAGTCTGGACACCCTCCTTCCCCCGCCGCCTCACAAGGCTGCCTGAGTGGCCTGGCCAGCATGCGAGGGTCCACATGTCCCCCCATCGCCTCTGCTCAGATGTGAAGTCCCTGAGCTCCTAACGGCTCTCAGGGTAAAGCCCAGACCTGCGAGGCTATGGGTGAACTGGATGAGCTCATGCGTCCTACACACACTGCACACGCCCCTCTGCTCTCACCTATCTCATCCTGAGATCCCGGGCCACCTGTCCCCAGGAGCTACCCCGTGGTGGAGGAGGTCATCGAGAGGACGTGACCGCCAGCTGAAAGGAGAGCTGGCCCGGGGCAGGTGGAGGATCTTCACCCCCTCCCTTGTCCTTGGAATACACACACCACCTCTCCTGCACCCTGTTCCCCCAGTGGGAGCCGTTTTCAGGGACACAGCCTTGAAAAAGCCAGGGGTCGCTGAGACCTCCTGGACAGTGTATAGGACGGGACCTCATTAAGGCCTCTCTATAAACTTTTAACAGTCTAGAAGGCAGGTTCAGAGATCTACTCATCTTGAGGCACCCAAGATAAGACTTATTAAGTTCTCTTGCTTATTAAACCTGCCACTCACCATCTCTTTTGTCCGTCTCTCCCTGTCTTCTGTGAGTTGGGCCAGTTTTGGATTTTACCCCAAATGTTCCTGAGCCTGCAAACCAACACCCTCTAAGTGCCCAGCTGCTGGCCTATCACAACACTGCCCCAGTGTGCTGAAATTACCAGGACTTCAGTCCCCGCTGCCAATCTGTGAGCTCCTGGAGGGTGGGGACTGTGTTGTGTCCACCTCCATGACCCCAGTACTTAGCACAGTGTCTGATGGGTCAGGGTCGGCCCTAAGTATCCAATGACTGTTGTTCTGGGCAGAGGAGGAGAACACACACAGACACGTATACACACACACACAGCCACGTGAAGAAGCAGCAGAGACCCAAGGGATCCTCTACAAGCCAAAGAAGGCCAAGGACTGCCAGGAGCCACCAGAGGCTGGGAGACAGGTACGGGACTGATCCTCTCTCAGGGCTCCCCAAGGGAGCCAAACCTGGTGGCACCGTGATTTCAGACTTCTGGCCTCCTGCGTAGTGGAAAAATGAATTTCTGCTGTTTTGAGGGGCCACCCAGTTTGTGGTGATTTGTTACAGCAGCACTAGGAAATGAACACATCCAGGAGGGCTGGATCCAAGGACAAAAGCTTAGGAGCAATAGTCATCCTTTATGGGTCCATCCTGCAGCCTAGAACAGCAAAGGCTCTGCGGAAACTAAGTGAGGACTGCTAGGAATCAGAGTTCTTGCACACCAGGTCTCACACGAGATCTCAAGATCTTTATTTACTGCAGGGGTTGGGGAGCCCCATGATGGCTGTTAGTGACATCTTCACCGGCCCAGGAAGATGGAGACCCATATTGATTCCAAGGACATAACAACATGTCATTTAACCAGAGCTTCTGGACTGAATCGTATCTGGTACACAGGGCTCATTAAGAGAAATAATGGGAGAAAATGAGGGAGAAATCCACGTTGGGACCACATCAAGGAGGACCTCCACTGCTAGGCTCAGAAGTTTGGACTTGTATCCTTAGACAATGGGAACCACTGATGTTTTAAGGATTTTGAGCTTTGGAATGCCTTGCAGCTTTGGAAAAAAACTAATCTGGCTATAGATCTATCAGGTACTTGCATCTGGCAGCAAGTAACAGCACCATGACCTAACGTGGCTTAAACAAAAGAACTGCACTGATAAATACAACAGAAAGTCTAGAATTAAGCTTTCAGGGATGGTGTGATCAAGGCTCTGGGTCTTCTAAGCTTCAATTTGGCTCCCCTCATGGGCATAAGATGTCTTTCAGAGGGAACTGAGTAACTGAGATCAAAATACTTTCATGTTCATGTACAGTTGGAAATAAAGAGAAGCTTCCCAGGACTCTTGAGGCCTCCTTTCCTAGAAGACACAAGTATCTTTCTCTTTTTATCTTATTGACCCAAACAGAGATTAAATCTACAGTTTCCCCGAGCCAAAATCTGGCAAAGAGATTAGGATGGTCATGATTGGACAAGATTAAGCAGCTGCCTTCACATGGATACTGGGTGTAACATATGTTAGTGTAGAGTGTGTGATTCTGTGTTAGGTCTGCTGGCTCAAAGGCCCTGAAGACTCCCAGGGTTGGAAGGGGGTTGAAGGGTCATGCATCCTGCATTCCCTGTGATGCAAAGTGTACAGCTCTCCTTCCACATGTTCACTCTTGGGGTGGGTACATGCTGCCCGGGCAGCCCATTCACGGCTGGATTGCTGACCCGTGACCCAGCGAGGCCTGCCAATCCGATTCCTCTTTCTGGAAAAACTAAAACCCAGAATAGATGAGTAGTGGAAAGTGAAACTGGAGGGAGTGTTTTGACAGTTGTCGTGACATAGAGGGGCCAAGGCCACAAACACCAGGAAAATCAGACGGCAGCCCCCAGGACTTAACAGAAGAAGACTGTGGGCAGGGAGAGAACAGAGCAGAGACGGGGCAAGAGGAGGGAGAGGAAGGGCGGGCTTCTCTCTCAGGGAAGGAGAGACACGGGGCTGGAGCCAGAGCCAGAAAGACTGGCTGTCTCTCTCCTTCCAGCTTCTGTCATTACATCCCTCGGTTATTTCTTTTTCTCTAGGGAAAGCCGGGCCCCCCAAACCACGGTAAGTAAAGCACTGCTCCAAACCAACTGCCACACGCGCAGCAGCTCTGAACTCCCCACTGACGAGCCAGGCAGCCTTTTCTGCCCAATCACCCAGATGGCATCAGGGCCCATTAGGCTCCTTCCATTCTGTTGTGTGAAGAAAGGGGGTGGGGGGGAGGACGAAATCAATTACCTTCACCATTATTACCCAGAGCTTTGCAGTAGCTCTGAACACGTGGGGGTGGGGGTGGGGGTGGGGGGTGTGTGTGACCATTAAATCAATGTCAGGGCTCCCTGGGGGGATTTACTGCGCAGACACTCCCAGTAATGACTATGGCTGCTATTCCTGGGCAGGGCACGCCGCCGGGAGACACACTCAGGGTGACAATGAGGGATGCCCTCACACACACCCCTGACACACAGCCCCGGATGTGGGCTCCTGGGAAAGGTCCAGGGGCCTCAGAAGTGCTATCTCTGCAGCATATCACAACACTAGAACAAACAGGAGCGAGGGGTGGGGGTGGGGTGGGGGGGTGGGAGAGGCCCTCTCTGTTACCTGGTAAGAAATACACTGAAACAAAAAGTATGTGGGCCAGAAAAGGCCTTGCCAGGTTAACCCAGCGAGACTAGGAAAAGGTGCATCTGATGCACATCTTTTTATAGATAAGGTGATGATTTATGCATGTTTCACCATAGAGTCACTTAATTAGGAATTCCCATCTCACTGTGGAGTCACCTGGGGGAACTGCCAAGAACCCGAGGCTGAAATTAAGAGCTGACTTTGGTTCTTGGCTGCAAAGTGGAACAAACAGCTGGATGATCGGGGGCCACTTACTTGCCCAGTCTGGTCTTCTCTCCAGGCTCTGCTAGGATAAGACGGTACAGTTCTAATCCCTAAGTAGTTTACTTTCTAGTGGTGCATTCTCTCACTCTCCTCCTCTTTTCCAGTCTGCTCCTTCTCTACCTCTCTCTGTTCTGAAAAGCTCCCGTTTCCCCTCCCAAGGCTGCGAAGTCTCCTGAACCAGCCTTCACCCATTCCCTGGGGCAGGCCACCTCCTTTTTGCAGGGGGAGGCCCATCATCTAAACAGGACTTTCACTGGGCACTTCCTATATGACCAGCATAGTTTTAAGGGTTCAACATGTACGAATATACTTGATTATTACAAAACCCGATGGGCTAGACAGTTATTAGGCCTATTTTCACAGAAGAGGAAACTGAGGCATGGGGCTACCTAAGCCAGGATTCTCTAACCAGCCTAACTAAGGTCACACATCCAATGAGGGCAAGGCAGGATCCGAAGCAGGAAGTCCCATCCAGCGGGCCCTGGTCTGGAGCACACACCACAGCCTCCCTCTAATGAGCGATGTGCTAGGGAGCTATCCCCTTTTCCACTGCAAAAGGCTGACCTCTCCAAGGGAAGCGATGGAAGCTAGAAGAATTACGTGCCCCCTAGGCCACACTGTGCCTCCTTTTCTTAGCATCAGCTCAAAGAAGTTTCAAAAGAGGGTGCAGTCCCCGCAAGGGGATAAAAGCTGTACAGTCACGTTTTGTTAATGCTTCTTAAACCTTGTGTCCAGCATTTTAGTCTCCAAGACTGGCATTCTGTCTTCCATGCCCCCACTTCCCCATAAAGGAGAAAGGGCAGCCTTCCTCCCCCTCCCTCCCTCCCCCCGCAAACCTGAGCCCCAAAGGGAGCCGGGTCCCCGAGGCCCCCGCCCCAGGCCGCCCTGGACGCGGGCCCTGCGTGGAGTCCCGCTGCCTGGCGCTGGCCCTGCTCGGCCCCGCGGCGCAGCCTCCGCATCTGGGAGGAAAAGAACAGGCGGCGGGGAGGCGACCCAGGGCGGGGTCCGGCCGCGGTGGCCGCTGCGCCGCTCGGGCCTCCCGGGGGCCCCGGCCCCTCCCGCTCCTCCCCGCCCCCTCCTCCCCGAGTCCCACCTCGAGTCCCGCGCCCTTAGGAGGAGGTCGATGGCTTTGCCCGGTCACCGGCAGGGATCGGCCCCTTCTCGCTGCGGTGCGCGCCCATCTCGGGCTCTTCGGGGCATCCCCGCGGCTTCTCGGGGTGGGGACGGGGGGGGGGCGGTCGCCTCCCCGCCGGGGCGGACCCCACGAGCGCCCCCGCGGCCCTGCTCCGGCCCTGCGAGCTCGTGGGCGGCGGCCGTCCCCGCGGAGCCCTCTCGGGGCGGCGATCCGGGCCCCGCGGCGCCTCCCGCGGCTCCCCGGCTCGGCCTCCCGTGCACGTGGCTCCGGAGCTCGCAGGAAGCCCCGAGCGAGCGGAAAGCCGAGCCGGGAGCGGGCGGCGGGGGCGCGGGGGGCGCGGGGTGGGGAGCGCGCGCGGGGGGCGGGCGCTGGGCGGAGGAAGGGGAGGGCCGCGCGCCGCCGAGGCGCCCGCCCCGCTCCGGCGCGCCCCGCTCGGCCCCGGCCGGCCAGGGAAGCGGCCCCTCCCGTTACACCCGGGGGAAGGTGCTCCCGAGGCCGCTCCCATCCTCACCCCGCCTCCCCGCTTCCCCGGCCCCAGCCTCCGCCGGCGGAGCTCCACTATGCCAGACAGTTTCGACACTTTGCAAAGACAAAGACCAGAGGGAGGAGGTAGGGGAGGAAGAGGAGGAGGGGGGAGGAGGACGGAGCGATGTGAGCGGGGAAGGGGCGAGTGTTCGGGACCCCCCCTCCGTTCTCGGCGGAGCCGCCCCCTGCCGGTGCCCCAAGCCGCGGAAACTCCAGCGCGCCTCCAGATGCGGTGAGCGAGCGCGCCGCCCGGGTGCGCGGGGGCTGCGTCCGCCGGAGTTGGGGCTCGGGCAGTTTGCGAGTGTGTCCTCCGAGCCGAGCGGGGACCTGCCCGCGGCCGGGGGCGGAAGCGGTCGGGAGGGGTCTAGGAACGAGTGACGGCGCAAGTGGGACCAAAGCCCCCCCCCGCCCTCCTCCCCGGGCGCCTGCGGGGAGACACCCGTAGGGAGACCCCCGGCCCCGGCCCCGGCCACGGCGTCACCCGGGTCGCCGGGAGAGGGCGGAGGTGCAGGAGGAGGCTGTGATCCCAGGAGCCGGGCGCTGGGACCCGCGCGGGGAGCCCGCGGCGGGTCCGGGGCAGCGGTCCCCGGAGTGGCCCCAGTGACATTGCACCGGCGCCAGGCTGGAGCCTCCCGGGTCGGGGCCGCCAGAGGGCGAAGCGGCCGGCGGGGCCGCGGTAGGAGGGGTCCCGGCTCCGGGCGGCTGGCTGGGGCGCGGGGCGGGGGCGCGGGGCGGGGGCGCGGGGGCGCGCGCCGGGGCTGCGGGCGATCCGGTCCGGCGGCGGCGGGACGGGGTTGCACCGAGCCTCCTCCAGCCCCAGCGAGCGCGAGGAGCACCTCCGGGAGGTGGCGGGCGCCCCCGGGGACGGTGCAGAAGTTGGCGCCCGGGACGTGGCGCGGTGGGCAGGGAGGGATGGGGTGGGCGCCGGGAGCGCGGCGGGGGTGGCGGGACTCCGGAGCCCGCCCCAAGCCCGTTAGGCGCCGCCGCCGCCGCCGCCGCCGCCGCCGCCGCAGCGCAGCGATCTGACAAAAGTTAGCAACTTGCCCGCGTTGCCGGGGTGTGTGACCGGCGCGGGGCACGGGCCGCTCCCTGGGGGGGCGCAGCGGGGGCGGGCGGCGGCGGGCGGCGACCCCGGGCCGCGCGCGCAGGGGGCCACGGCTGCACTCGGAATCGGGACCGTGGCGCAACTTTGAGCTCCTCCTTTCGCTGAGCGTGAGTGTGTTTGAGCGTGACCTTGCGGGAGGAAGCGCGGCTCAACTTGAGATGGGGGTTGAGGCTGCGCCGGGGCTGGCTTCTCCCTGCCCCGCGCGGCCCGCTGTCCCGGAGGGCGTGCAGGGAGGGGTGCGGGGCGTCGGCAGCGTCGCCGGGGTCCGCTCCGCGGCTGGAGCCCCGGGTCCCACCAGCCGGCCATCGCGGGGCTCCCGGGGGTGCTCGGCGGGTGGACACGTGCGCGCCCCAAAGTGCGCGAGCCGTGGGGGCTGGGCGGGTCACTGCGTCTCCGGGGCGCGCGGGGAGGGGGGCCCTGCGTGTCCCGCAGCGGGAGACGGCCTCGGGGCGCAGGAGGGCTGCAGGCGTCCCGCCCGGCGTTCACGTGCCCACCTCCAGGAGGGGCTCCTCGCCCCGCGGATTTGGGCCCGGATGGTCCCCCAGGGGACACAGCGAGCGCCCCCCCCCCCCGCACTCTGAGGTGTGTGTGCTGGGGACGGGTGCGGGGTGGGGTGAGCGCGGGGAGAACGAGATGCGCGGGGAGCGAGCTTGTCCCCAGCCTAACACACAGTAGGGGAAAAAGGCTGTTTGCAAAGGCCCCCCCCCCAGTGGAAATGCGCTGGCGGGGCCGGGGAGGCCCCTTCCCTCCCCCTCCTCCTCCCCATTTCCACTACACGATCCGCGTTCATCCACCCAGTCCGGCCCTTTAGGCTCCCGGCCGTGCCTTGAGCACCTACTACGTGCCGGGTTCGAAGCTGAGCTGTTCTTAGAAGCCGAGGGCGGAGCCGCCTGGTGTTCTTTGCCCGGAGCTGCGTAAGGGCGCGCGGGACGCCCGCAAAAGGCAAGGTGCACTGCCCCCTGCCGGCCGCGCTGGAACCTGCCGCCCGGCCCCGAGGTGGGGAAGGGGCTCGGGCCACAGGGTGGGGGTGGGGTGCCCCCTGCACCTCCCTCAAGGTGCCCCCTGCACCTCCCCTTCCTGCCCCAAACACCCCGGCCCCCGGCGCGGCCGGTTTCTGAAATCCCGTGGTTGGCTGAAAAGACCCATTGGAGTTCCCCATTCCCGCCTCCCCCGCGCTCGCCCAGGCTCCCGGTCTTCCATCCTCTCCTTCTGTGAGGTTCAGGAGTGAGCCTTGAACTCCCCAAATCTCAGTTTCCCTATCTGTGAAATGGGGTCATGACTGTTCCCTTACAGATGTGCTGCGCGGAGCGTCACGTATCATTGTGCGAATGTACGTGCACGTGGGGATATACGCGTTCACCTGTGACTGACTACCTGTGACTTCGGATCCGGGAAAGGAATCTTAGAAAGAAAAATATTTTTGCGGAATAGATAAATAACAGAAAGGGGAGGGGGCTCCTTCCTCTTCCGCCTTTGAATAGCCCCGCAAGCCTGGGAATGTACGGCCCCTACGTTCTGCTACCCCAGTGTTTGCTGTGCAGGCTGTAGGGTGGGGACACGGCCAGGGCCTGGGCAGAAGCAGGGTCTTCCCCTCACCTCCTGGGGTTGGCAGGCCCCAGGCCTCCTCTTGAACGCTGCCCTGAGAACAAAAACAGGAAGTGTTGCCAGAAGTGATGGCAGAGGGTTTCTTTAGGGGGCGTGGATTCTGCTCCTCCAGGCTCTGCCCCAGTTGCGGAAGCTGACTTCTGAGCAGCCTTCTTGCTGACCTCAGGGCTGTGTTGGCACTTCACGGCACAGGCTGGGCATTCCCCGCCCCCCCCCCCCGCCCCCCCCCCACCCCCCCCCAGCCGGGCTTACCAGCACCCCTGCTGATGGTGGGGACCTGCACATATTGGCTGTGTGGAGCTGTCCCCTAGGTATGGTGGGGGGATCCATCTGTGGGCCTGGCGGTGAGCAATCCTTTCCTGGAGTCTCGGGTTTTTGTGTGGCTTTGTGCCAGGCAGGTCTGAGATATATATATATATATATATATATCCACCAGTCATCTCCTTATCCTGCTTCCTAGTAAAGCCTGTATGCACCAAGGACGAACACCACTGGCCAGTGGAATTGCTGGCCAGGTCACAGAAAAGTCTAGAATAAGGCTCACAGGCACTTTGTTCAGTTGTGGAACACATGGAAACTTCATACACCGCCCCCCTCCTTGCAGACCGGAGGATCTGAGAGCTCTCTGCTCTAATTTGGGCACAGGCGCCCAACCTTGGGCCCCAGAGGAAGCCTGTTCTACTCCCAGGGCCAACGCTCAATTGCTTGGTAACTTGGCACCCACACTGTTCCAGGCTCTGGTCTCAGTTTCACTCTCTGCAAAATGAGAGGCTCGGAGTTCCGCTGACATGGCCTCGGGGCCGTTAAAACCTTTCTTCATGAAGACAGCCTGCACCCTTCCTGCTTCTGCTCCAGGTCCATCCTCAGAACCTTCCAGAAAGTCCTGGCACGTCAGATAACAGGGCCAACCCGGCAGTGATGCCCCACCCCCCACCCCTTCCCTTACTCATAGAGCCTGCTCCAGACTCTCAGAGCCCACACCCACTTGGTGAAGTCATTTGCCAGTAATTCTTCGCACTGGACATTGAGAGGTTTCAGACCCCAGAAGTCTCAGGCGCTGGGTCTGAAAGTGGGCAGAGCCCAGGTGACATTTGTGGAGACTCTCAGTGGTGCGTATAGCCGGTAAGAACTGTGGTGACTTCACCAGAACCAATTCTGCTCCCACTCCAGAAGCTGAGAATATTCATAGAAATCATTTTGTTCAATCTTTCATACTAATGAAAAAAACAAAAACAAAACTGAGGCCTAGGGAGGGGGGATGGAAATCACAGAAGGCTGGGTGACAGAGCTGACCTAGAACACTCGCTGCTCTCCTAAACTCCAAATAGGTGAGTCCTCTGTTTGCCCTTCCCCACATCTGTATTCTTTTCCATACACCGAAGTCTCCATTTCCTTATTTGAAACCAGCGTTCCTTGGGAAGCCTGGGGCTTTATTGTTTCTTGGGTCTTGTTGTGGGTCGCGTTGTTTTGATTTCGGCTGCACCAACATTTATTAGGAACTCAACTATGTTCTAGTCACCAAGCAAGATGCTGGAAATAATAGGGTTGGAAGAATATGAGATCGATCCTGCTTCCTTTCCCTGCTCCCACCCACCCCCAGAGGTCACAGTGTGGTGCGGAGGTGCATGGGTGCGTGAAGAGTATGTTGCGGTGTGGGTTGCACAGGGACACACGCGTGTGCTGCGGGAGGGCCGGAACCGAGAAGGGAATGGATTCCTCTGCCTTGTGAGACCCACCGAAGGGAGACCAGGCCTGAATAATTAGGGGGATCAGACTGCGGGGAAGCAAAGGTATATTCTAGAATGCAGAGAGCTGGTGTCTAGTGTGCTGTGCACCCTGCGCGCCCAAGAAAAAGAAAGTAAAGTAAGAGCCCAGGCGTAGGTCTGTTCTGCATGGTGCAGGAGCGAGGGAACTGGGATCTGGGGAGGGGTGGTGTCAGGGATTTGGCCCCAGTCCTGTGGCATGTGCCGATCCCTGGCTTGCTCTGGTGGGATTTATTGCTGCTCAGCCCGAGCGCGGGATCCAGAATTGTGAGCTTCCAAGGGTTACGGGCGTTGCAGTGATAGCATGTGAGATAGGGTAGCTGCTTTGCTTTCCCTTTAAGAAAATAAAACTCAGTGCTTTATCTTTAATCCTTGTCCTTCTACTTGATCTCAGATTTGAATGGCTGCCTAGGTGGGGAGACAGGGTTAAAAGCCTGGCAGGCAGCTTGGGGTGTGGGAGGGGGGTGCGCACCGTGCCCAGGTTTTCAGGCACAGGATGGTGTGAGCTCGAGCAAGCCCTGCCTGCACTTGGGGGGCTGGGCTGAAGGGCAGGTGGGTGATTATCTCTGGACGCAAGGTGAGGGGTTGCGGTCCTTGCACCTGCACAGGACTGTGTGGTTGGGGGGGGGGGGTGCGAGTAAGAACCTGAGCAGGAGGGTTAGATCGGTAAGTGCTGATGGCTGGAGGCAAGGTATCCAAACAGAGCATGTGGGAAATGGAAGAGTTGACTGAAAGGCAGAAAGTTCTAGAAAGCTCACGGAAAAACACTTGATGTGCAAGGCTGGTGTTAATGTTAAATGGTCTGTTAGTAACTCCCACTGGAAGGAGGGAGGCCGAATCAGCGGGTGAGAGCAACAGCTTGCTTTTCTCATTCCTGCGGATTGCGTAAAACTGAATTTCTCTATCCCTAGGGCTCGACACTGGGAATTACCAGGAGCAGGGATCGCTGGGGGCGGAGGGGAGTGTACAGTGAAGGTGCTGCTGGCCCTGAGCCCCTCCCAGGTGTGGCCCGACTGGCTCAGCAACCGGTGTGACCTGTGTCAATGTCAAAGGCACCCGGAGGGGACTGGGTCTGTCACGGTTTACCCTGGGACGAGTGTCAGAGACAGGCCTCTAGTGTCAGGGTATTTCCTACTGAGTCAGGTGGGTCCAGGCAGGGCAACCACTGGCCTGGGACTCAGAACTCCTCGCTCCTGGTCCCGATCCCATTTCACCAGCTCCTGGCTGAGGACCTTGGGTGCATCACTGAGCTTCTTAAGTCTCCCATCCCTTCAGCAGGTGGATGGCACTTTGGAACTCCCACTCTGCTCGGGAGCGTTTTGGGCAGGGGGGAAGGGGGGGTGCAGGATGAGGCCATGAACCTGCCTTATTGATAATAAATACCGTAGTTTCTACTTTTTAATAAGCATTTAGGGTATGCCCAGAACAGTGGCAAGTGTTTTAAACATCAGATCCATCCGGGTGCCAGTAGGAAACATGCCCTCGCGAACAGAGCAGAGTTTAATAAAGGGACTGTGTATAGAGTGGGGAGCGGTGTTTAGAGAAGTCCACCAGGGATGAACAGGACCTGAGCCCAGTTACCACTCCCCACCATCCTCCTATCCCTGCCCCCCAAGGCAGATGGATGGATGGGTGAGGGAACCCAGGAGTGTGGCAATAGGGACAGGAAAGAGCCAGGAGGATAATGCCCCGTCCTGCCTGCTTTTCACGACCCTGGTGTCACTGAGAGCTGAGCCCGCCCAGCGGCCAGAGGTCAGGGAGTTCCTTGTCGGAGCCTCTCAGGGCCTGGACAGACCTGGGGGGTGATCTTGCACTCACTTGTCATCTCCTTTGATGTTGCAGCAGCCAGGGGCCTGTGAGGTCACAGGATCCACAAAAGACAGACCTGGAGGCAGGAAGGGAGCCATGTCCATGTCCCTGGTGGCAGCCCAAGTTTTAACCATTGTGCTCGGTTGTCCTAGTAGACACAAGAATCAAGAGTAAGATATTACTAAGAACTTTATGTTTTCGGGACGCCTGGGTGGCTCAGTCGGTGAAGCATCTGCCTTTGGCTCAGGTCATGATCTCAGGGTCTTGGGATCCAGCCTCGTGTTAGGGTTCCTGCTCAGCAGGGAGTCTTCTTCTCCCTCTGCCCCTCCCCAACCCCATAGTGCATTTGCTCTTTCTCAAATAAAAATTTTAAAATCTTTATTTTTAAAAGATTTAATTTATTTATTTTCATGAGAGAGAGAGGCAGAAGCATAGGCAGAGGGAGAAGCAGATTTCCTGTGGGGAGCCCAATGGAGGACTTGACCCCAGGACTCCAGGATCACGCCCTGAGCCGAAGACAGATGCTCAACGCTGAGCCACCCAGGCGTCCCTAAAAATCTTAAAAAAAAAAAAAAAAAAAAAGAAAAAAAGAAGACTTTTATGTTTTCAATAGCATCTTTGAGAAACAGAACAGCCTCAGTATTAAGGCTTCGGGGGTCTGAGGCTTTCCCTTGTTCCTCGGGGATCACATTATTTACCTTTCGTGGGTCTCAGTTTCCTCTTTTGTCATGGGGATGATACTCAGTACAGCTGATGTGAAAAATAAACAAGTCCTTCAACAGATATCAGCTTTTATTCCCAAGAGGACCAAGGCTCAGATGTGTGCTGCTGGGGGTGGTTGTGCTTCCCTGTGTCCTTAGAGCCTCTTCCATACTCAGGTAATTCTGTTCAATATTTTTAAGATTTTATTTATTTACTTATTTATGAGAGAGAGAGAGAGAGAGCGAGCATATAAACAGGGGGGAGGGACAGATGGAGAAGCAGACTCCCTGCTGAACAGGGAGCCTGATGCAGGACTCGATCCCAGGATCCTGAGATCATGACCTGAGCCAAAGGCAGATGCTTCACCGACTGAGCCACCCAGGTGCCCCTGTTTCAATATTTTTGTCTTAAAAGTTGTTTTCTTCCAAAAACATCTGGGGATGTTTGGACCATTTCTTCTGACTGTGTGTGTGTCTGTGTGTGTGTACGTTTGTGTCTGTATATTTTTTCCTCCTCTAAAATATGAAAAATTTATCTAACCAGGTCTGACTCTGGAGCCCTTGAGAGAATATAAAATACAAATTAAAAATCTCAGTAATTCAGGGAAGTTGAAGGAAAGAACATTCATTCTACATTATTGGTGGAATTAAAAAGCGGGGCAGGGGGCATTGCAGATGACTTTTGGTATAGGTCCACCTATGGGTATGCAAAGAAAATCCTTCCTTCACCAGCTACCTTCAAAGAATTGAAACCCAAATAGATATCATTGTCATCAACTTTGCTACATTAAAAAAAGAAAGAAAGAAAGAAAATCCATTTGAATCCACGTTGAACTAACGGAGCAGAGTGGCTAAAAATCCCCTTCATGAATATTTACTTAGCAGAGGGCTCTGGAGAAAAACCCAACCAAAAAAAAAAAAAAAAAAAAAAAAAAAAAACCCACAAAAAAACAAAAAACAAAAACAAAAAGAAGAAAAAGAAAAAAGAAAAAAGAAAAACCACAACCAAAGCAAACCCAGCTTCTTCTCTGAGAGGGTGAAATGACTCCAAAATATTGTTTCATGCTCAAAGAGCCTAAAACAACTCCACATGAAAGACGAAAATCCATCTAATTGGGCATTTACCTTTTCAGAAATAAAAGGCTCAGCAGAAAGAGAAGAAAAGGGAAAGAGAAAAGAAAACCTCTTTCCTTGGAAGACTAGACGGGAGCCCAAAATAAACCCCCCGATTCGCTTGGCCCAGTAACGAAGGGCTGCGATCCCCCCTCCCTTTCTTTACTGCGCTGTTGCTGTAATTGCCTCAGAGAGCCACCAGCGCCAGCGGTCTGAGAGCTCAAACCCCTCCCTGCTCAAGCCTCCCGACCTCTGTGTCCACAGCCATTGGCGTCTGCAGCCCTGACCCTGTTTGGACTCCGCTCCAGCTCCAGGAGGTGCCGTCCTGGGAGGAGGGTCCAGCCCCGTGTTGCAGAGGAAGTGACTTATCCAAGGCCACATGGTCTCTGCACGCGGATCTTCCTTCCGCGCACCCAACATTGCCATGCTTCCCATGGCCTAGCTGCCCCGCCGCACATCTCCCTCAGCTCACCCCTCCCAGCACCCGCCTCTCCAGCTCCAGCTATCCAGTTGAGTGGGGTGACCTGGTCCACACAAGGGCCTGTGCTTGTGGAGAAGGCAAATCCAGGCCTCTGACCCTCTATCCTCGCCCCGCGAGGGTCTAGCTGTCTCCACCTCACCCTCTGCTCCCCAACAACTGGTTGGGGGAGTCTGAAAACGGTGGCAAGGGAACCCAAACTGAGTCTCAGTATCCTAATGAGATCTTCGAGAGTCAACTTAAGGAGCCCAGGCTTTGTCGTGGTGATAATGCAACACAGCCCAGGACGACATCACAGCGCAGGACGTAAGACAACAGCCATGGCTACCACTTAGAGATCGTGTAGGGTAGGGACCGGTGAACCCTGAGCCAGAAGCCAACCTGGCCGAGAACCAGCTTGGGGTTTAGGAAGCCAGGGTGCTCCATCCCCCGGGTGGGGTTGGGGTGGGGGTGGTTCCTTGGAGAGGGGCCCTAGTAAGGTTCTGTGGGCGGGGTCCAGGGAGCCAGATCCCAGTGGACCCCCCAGAAGGAAGCTGTCAACAAATAACTGGGACATTTAGTTGGGTGATTTCCCCACCATGCTGTTATTGTGCACATAAATAATCTGGTGGTCAAGGGGAGGAAGGGAGCTGGTACATGGATTCTAAGTCCGAGGACAAAGGCATGAACAGGATTTTTTTTTTAAGATTTTGTTTATTTGTTCATGAGGCACACACACACACACACAGAGGCAGAGACACAGGCAGAGGGAGAAACAGGTTCCCTGCAGGGAGCCCGACGCAGGACTCGATCCTGGGCCTCCAGGACCACACCTGGGGAGGGGGGTGGCTGATTTGCCATCAGAGCGCAGAGAGGCTGTCGTGTGCCCTGTGTCCCTGAGAAGGGGGTCAAAGGATATCGCTCCCGTCAGTGGGGCCAGGATGCACGTGCCGTCGGCAGCCTTGACCCTTCCCTTAGTATTACTCTCCTAGTGTCTGTAACAGCCCTATAGTCACCGCTTGCACATGTTCCCTGTTCTCGTTTTACAGATGTGGAAACTGAGTCTCAGAGAAGTTAAGCCACTTGCCCAAAGTCGCAGAGCCAGAATTGCAGACTGCCTTGGTTTCTGCCCAAAGCCCCAAATCTCAGGCACCATGCTGGGTCATTCCCGGGATCATCCCATTTGCCTGCATCAGGGGGACCGGGGAGGGCGGGGCGGCCTCCCTAAGAGGTGCATGTGGGGAACACATCACAGCAGCTACCTGTCCCCAAGCCCAGGGCGCGCTGCGTGCCGTCTCACCCAGAGGGCCTGGCAGATGGACCAGGCTCTGTGGCCTGGTCTTTGGACGGAGGCCCTGATTTTTCTCCACATGCTCTTTCCCAATGGATTGGGGGTGGGGGGCTCCAGGCCTTTTCCCTGATTCCCCAGTTGGTGCTGCTTAGAGGGGTTTACTGAGCTGGTAACCGTGGTAGTCTCTGGGGGCTCAGGAAGGACTGGGAGCCCACCCAGGAGGCAGGACCCCGAGCAGAAAAGCTCAGTAAAAACTTCATCACCAGGTGCGTGAACCCACCCAGCTCCCAGGGCAGGTGCCTCTCGAGCCGCCCTGGCCCGAGTAAAATGATTAATAAAAGTTGCTCTTGCAACATTGGAAAATTGCCTTTTAATGACATCTTCACAATGGCGAGAAAGGTCTGTTCGTTGTTCTCCTGCCTCGAAAACACTGTTAATCCTACCACCTGGTGGAGAGTGTGATGAAGAAAGACCCGGTTGCTTGGGAGACCTGCGAGCTGCGCAAACAAGAACGTTCTTGCTGGGAAGGGGGTGGGGGCATCCCTGGTTGTTCCTAAAGCAAAATCTGAAATTTCAAACCTCAGCCGTTTGCCAAAAAAAAAAAAAAAAAAAAAAAGGAAAAAAAAGAAAAGAAAAGAAAAGGGGGGAGTTTAGAGGCCGACAAGATCGCGCACCACCACCTACTAGAAATTTTAAAAGAAAGATGCACCTTTTGGGGTGGTGGTTGGAAGCACTGGTTCCCACAGATCTGCCGTTGTTTTCCTGTCTCTGCCTGTGACTGGGAGCAAAGCGAACGATGCAACACCGATCCTCGCCCTCCGGGATTAGAAAACCTGAACCGATGTCTACACTGTGCCAGACACTCGTTTTGGATATTGGAATATGTCTGCGTCACTGGGACTCTGCCCCTGGGATTGACGTAAAGGAGGCCTCTCTTCTCTCTGAGCCTGAGCGGTGGTGTCATAAGCTGTCACCGTTACCGGAGGGGCATGGGGGGTGGGGCGGGGAAGGTGTGTGTGAGTAGATTGAAAGATAACAAATGACAGGGGTTGCACGTTTACAGAGCACGAAACGAGAATTGTAAAATCCGAGCGTTTGCACAGAGGCTTAGCGATGCCCTTGTTCAACCTTTCCGAGTCCAAGATTTCAATTATTCATCTCCTGAGTCATTCATTGATTGGCTCAATAAAAAAATACCAGCTCTGCTGCTTCTTGGCTGTGTGACCTTGAGCAAGTCGCTGTACCTCTCTGTGCCCCCAATTTTCCTTATCTGTAGAAAGTGAGAAAGAATTCCTAAGCTCCCGCCAGGTATACTCAGGAAGCCCTACACGAGTTGGTCCTTGGGACCAACCCATCGTCATGGTTCAAGTTCAGAAACGCCTGGCCCAGGCTCCCAGGAACTGGTTCCTCGCGTCCACCCTCCCACGCGGTTATTCTGTGTCCGCTGGCGCGCTGCCGGTGATCGCGAGCTCCGTGGCCCACACAGCGGCCCTTTGTCCTCCGGACGCCTCCGTGGACGAGGAAGTCCCGGAGAGCTGCTTCCCTGGAGGGCTTCCTGGAGGAGGTGGGAGGGTACCTCTCTGAACTTGAGGCCGGGAGAGTGGTTGGGGCTGTGGTGTGGCCGCTGAGCCCTAGCGGCAGGTGAGGATGGGTCAGACGACACGTTTTGGATATTCTCTGTCCCCTGTGTCACAGCTCCAGCAGCCGGCTCAGCTCGAAGCCCGCCCCGTGCAGCTCCTCGGCCTGCCGGCCGCCGGAGCCAGGGCCCGCAGCCAGCCCGCAGTTGGCAGCTGCCAAGTCCTGCCCTGCCTGCTGGGTTGCCGCCCGACCTGGGACGCTCAGGGTGTCCTAGAGAGTGGGCGTCCCCTGCCCTCCCGGGGGCCAGCAGCCAGGTCGCCCGGCTCCGGGTGTCCCCCTCACCCCGCACGCCACGGCCTCCCAGACCACCGGGGCCCGCGGGCTCCTGGGGACCTCCCTCTGAGCACACGTCGGGGTTGGGTTTTGTGAGTCCTGGTGGCTGTCTGCCCTGTTATCCTTCCTGAGTTCCTGCCCAGGAAATACCATGTTCTGAACGGTTTGAACTCCTGCAACCTCCTGAACACGCCTCCATGGTCATTCTCCTTATCGGTGTTTTGACAGTTGGGAAAACTGAAGTTTGTTGCATTGGGTGTTTGACCCGAGGTCCCCCCAGACTACTGGGTTGAGCTGGGGAGCGGGGGAGCTGTAACCCTCCTCCTGCACCAGCAGGGCTTGCTCCAACGTGCCCATGTGCCAGAAGGTTCTTGGGGCCAGTGGGTCTGGTCTTCTCATCGCCCACGCCAGGGGCCCCGCCGCCAACCTCCCTCCCACCTCCCTTCACTTTGTTCCCGAGAATCAGATAAGAGGCCAAAAGAACAAAGCGCCCCCCCCCCCACTTCCCTAGCCATATTTCAAAGGGATATAAATAGGACGGTAATTGGTGGCACTCCAGGTCACCTTCCACACGGACAGGCTTTATGTGATGGCCAGGCCCGTCCTCTGGCTCAAGGTGTCCGTGGTCAGCAAGTTCTCTTCTTCCCTTCCTTCTTCCCCCCCACCCACAAAATTGTGTTCCAAAATCCGGAGTTAGGCCTCCCGACTGAGGCTGTGCCGGCCTGCAAAACAGACACAGGTGTTGTGGCTCTGGGTGGCACAGAGGAACCCTGTCCTCCTGCTCTGAAGGCAGGTTCAGTGGCCCCAGCAGGGGAGGGGAGGGAAGGGAGGGGGCATCTTCTGTCCAAGAGGCCTGGGGGCAGGAGACAGGGGACGGACAGCCAACACCTGGAGAACCCTGGGGGTTCTGGGGCAGCTGTGGGGCTTCCCCGTGTCCCAGCCTCAGTCTCTCCACCTGTGCCCTGCGGTAGCACCACCCAGCTTTCTGGCCCACGGTTGAGAGAAATAACAGGAGAGGATGGAGGAGAGCCCCAGAGAGCAGACCAGCTCGAAGACAGTGGGACCTGGTAACAGTGGCAGTGAGGGTAGAGAGGGCCAGTGCCCGTGGGACCCCACAGAGGAACCCCAAGAGGGAAGTGGGGCATCTCCCTGTCACGTGCTTGTAGGAAGGGGGTGTAAGAGACGCTTGGGGGTCCTGAGTGACCTGCATTCTTTCGGTAATGAGGTGTGGACGAGGTTTCCTTTCCTGCACTTTGGAGAGGTTCAATCAGCCCCACGGAGGAACCCCGGCAGGTGGAGGCAGGGAGGGAGTGGCCTGAGCCCCCTGGCTGGTGCACTTGGGGAGCCCCGGCAGGTGGAGGCAGGCAGGGAGCAGCCTGAGCCCCCCAGCTGGTGCACATGGGAGCGATCACCGCCGTGTTGGTGCTGGGAGGAGCACCTGTGCCTTCATCTGTCTAGGATCTTCGAGCTGATTGTGCTCCTTGTGGGCAACCCAAAGCTGAAGCCTCTTGGAGAGAGCTGGGAGCCACAGATGATGTTATGGAACCCAGAGCAGGGGTGAGCCAGTGAGCCGCACCACCCCCCTGCTCGAGGATTGGTGGGGTGTGAAGTGGGGGGGGGGGGGACAACCTTCTAGAGTGAAGTGGAGGGGACAACCTTCTAGAGCCCTGATGGACTAGAAGGTGAGAAGGGCCTGTGTAGGAGGAGGCCCTGGCTTTGAGCTGCGCCTCTGCTGGTTTCCCACCTCGTGGCCTTTCAGAGCCTCAGCTTGCACACCTGTGAAATGGAGGTCAGCTTGCTCCCCCCGCTTTCCCCAGGGACGGCTGTGAAGACTGAATGAACTAATTCCCACGAGATGCTGAGCCCGGTGCCGGCCTCATTGTCCACACTCGTCCATTCGCTCTTGGTGATAATGCCTCCCCTGGAGAAGCACCTAGCATCTGGGTTCAGAAACCCGCTTACTCTGAGGACTGCCCCCAGGTGAAGCCCTTCCAGAGCGGTAGGGTACACATGGGAGGCAGCTTTCCTGCCAACAAGTGCATGTGCTTCCTGCCTGGTTCCGTGCATCTCATATCAGCGCTCCGGGGCCACGAGCAGGGAGGTGCAGCAGCATCAGGAAGGGGCCGGCCAGCTCCTCCACCCTCGAGTCAGCCCCTGGCACCCCTGGCTCCCCCGCCCTGCACCCTGCTCCCATCACTGAGCCCGGCCAGCACCCCTGCTCCGGGCATCCTAGCTCCTACTCCAGGCGTTTCTGGGTTGCCTCCCCGCCGGCTTCTGATCTGCCCCTGCACCTGCCTACATCTGGGGCACCTGTCCCTCTGCAGACGGATCGGCCAGACAGTCTCCATGTTGACCTCTGTCTCCGTGGTCAGTGTGTTCTGGACAGGAGTTCAGACTGAAAAACCGCCCACTTGTGTGCTGACCGGCTGCCCCTGGGGTGCACGGTGGTGAGGCTGCTGCTGGCTTGTGTGCCCCCCACCCCTCCTCACCGGCAGAGCCCGACAGTGTGCTGTGGCCCCTGCCAGGGAGGAGCAGGGAACTTGCACGGTGCACAGAGGCTCCGCGAGCACCACGCTCGTCCATGTGGGCCTCGGTGTATCATTCGGGCTCTGGCCACGGCTCTGACTTTTGGAGAGTTGCTTACCCTCTTCCAGCCTCCACTTACTTGTCCGCAAAATGACGCACATAACAGTTGATGTCACATCACCATGGAGATTAGCAGAGCTTTTGAGAACACGGGGCTTGGTTTGGGAAAGTGCCGTTAAGCCCTTCACAGTGTATCTGCCACAATTCCTACTACTAGTTTCACTTTACTATTTCACGTTGGTTTTTATCCACTTGCTTTTCAGTATAGTCTTGCGAAGTAGTTGAAGCAGGAACTGCGTCCGTGTTACCAAGGAGCAAACTAAGATGCCGAGAAGGGCCATTTGTCTGTAGTCACACAGCCTGGCCTGACCAGCCTCCCCGGGTCGGCACACCCAGTGGCAGGGCACCCCGTTTTGGAATAGGACATGACCACGGGCATCTGAGAAAAGGTGTCTGTGCAATTGAAAGCTGTTGTTCAGCTGGGCTCAGCGTTCACAATTATCCAGATTATCATTTTTCACGTGGAGGAAAAAGCTGTGATTTATTAAGCCAACTGGCTGTCCTCCTCTGGGAGTGATGTAGAATTTCGCTTCTGGTCCCCTGCTCTGCTCCCCAAAGAAACAAAAATCGGAGAACAGAATCTCTCATGAGATCGATCATGGTCTAGTGCGTGATGGTGCTATAGGGTGAGGGCCAGCCAATGGTGATGTTCTATTAGGGCCAAAGAAGGAATGATTTATGGGCCCTCATCTCCTGTGTGGCAGATAGATGTTGGAGGACATGTTTCTCGCTCCTGAGTGTCCCGGGTTAAGCCCAGTGGTTGGCAGCCGAGGGCCTGGGCCGGTACCTGGTGGTTGCAGGTTGTATGGATAGAAGCAAAGGAGCGAATGGCCTGGGAGAGGAGGGGTAGGAAGGCAGGTGGGCATGGGGAGATGCAGGGTGGCAAAGCATGGGAAGAGAGCCACGACGTGGCATTCCGGAAGAGGTTTCGGGGCTGCGTGTTAAAAAAAGCAAAAGGCACAGAGAAGGACAATCATCATATGGTTTCACTCATATGGGGAATATAAGAGATAGTGAAAGGGATTATAAGGGAAAGGAGGGAACTGAGTGGGAACAATTAGAGAGGGAGACAAACCATGAGAGACTCCTAACTCTGGGAGATGAACAAAGGGCTGCAGAAGGGCAGGTGGGTGGGGTTGGGGTAACTGGGCGACGGGCACTGAGGAGGGCGCTTGATGGGATGAGCACTGGGTGTTACACTACATGTTGGCAAATCGAACTTCGATAAAAAACAAATAAAAAAAAAAGCAGAAGGCAAAGAGAGTCTCAGTAGATATTTAGGTTGCACCTGGGGATGAACAGGTTCAGAGTGGGATAGTGACCTTCTCTGTGTACTTAGCATCCCTGTGCTGTGTTAGGAGCTGAGACACCGAGGGCTTGGAAGGTGGGGGACACCTGGGGAACGGTTCTAGTTTATAAAAGTCCCACAGTTGCCAACGTGCCAGTCGGGGTTGGGAATCCAGTGCAAAGGGGTGAAGATAAGCACGGGAAGCCACAGGTACCCGGATGTAAGGTGGCTAACCCAGCTTTTGAGTGCGGGAGTATGTTAAAAAAAAAAAAAACAACAACAACAAAACATCTTGGACGTGTGACCCAGGAATGAATGGTTTTGTTCATTCTCTCACTCAAGGAACAGGAACCGACTTTCTCCCGCGTGGCAAGAGTGGCGTGTGGGACGGGCACCCCTGGCACCCCCGTGGCGTTAATCAGGCTAGGGGCACATGCTCTCTGGGAGTGCGGGGAGCCCTGGGCGGTGCCAGTGCCTGGCCTTGTCCAGACGGCCAGCTGCCCCTTCCCTGGGAAAGGCCATTGGTGGTGAAATAGCAGTGAGTAGCAGTACACGGCGGGAGGTGTGAGCTGGTGACGCGAGGGAGGAAGGTCCCTCTGCAGGCTGCTGCGGACAGGGACTGGCATCAGAGGAGGTGGCGGTGGCAGGTCTGGTCAGGAGGCCGGGGCAGTGAACCACCCCCACCCCCCCATCTCAGCTCTCCTTTCAAACAACAAGGACTAGAAAGTTTCTTTTTCTTCTTCTTCTTCTTTTTTTTAAATAAATTTATTTTTTATTGGTGTTCAATTTGTCAACATACAGAATAACACTCAGTGCTCATCCCGTCAAGTGCCCACCTCAGTGCCCGTCACCCAGTCACCCCCACCTCCTGCCCTCCTCCCCTTCCACCACCCCTAGTTCGTTTCCCAGAGTTAGGAGTCTCTCATGTTCTGTCTCCCTTTCTGCTATTTCCCACTTATTTTTTCTCCTTTCCCCTCTATTCCCTTTCACTATTATTTATATTCCCCAAATGAATGAGACCATATAATGTTTGTCCTTCTCCGATTGACTTACTTCACTCCAGTTCCATCCACGTCGAAGCAAATGGTGGGTATTTGTTGTTTCTAATGTCTGAGACTAGAAAGTTTCATTCTGGGAGCTCGTATTTTCTGTGACGCTAAACCCTGAGTGCCCTGGCTCAGGCCACTGCGTGTGTCTTCCGTGCAAACATCCCGCCCCCTCAGCGCACCCCGAATAGAATCTATTTATTGTCAGCACCTGGGCGCCTCTAGACCAATCTTGGGTCATTATGTAACTGGATCCTGTTGACTTTACGTCTAGCATAGCTCGTGATCTTCCATCTCTCCTCGGTGCCACCGCCACCCGGCCGCACGTCTGGCCCTCCACATCACTGACCCGAGATCTTTCTTTCTAAGCTTCAGGTTTATTATGTTTTATCGCCATTGCTGGCAGCGTAAAGATGACCTGGTGATTGTATCAGTGAGCTTTCTCTGCATAAGGAACAGCTCCAAACCTTAGTGCCTTAACCAACAAACGGTCATTTCTCCCGATTCTGTGGGTTGATTGGCCATTTCTTGTGGTTTGGGCAGCGTGGCTGGGACTCACTGGGGTGGTCCATGGACCTGGGGGCTCAGCCCGGCTGAACTGGGATGCCTGGGGCCCCTCCCATGCCTGTAGTGACCAGCTCAGGTGGGGTAATGTGGCCTCCGAATGACGCCTCGCGGTGGCCAGAAAGGGAGGTGTTCTGTGCATAAGCACCGTTTAAGCTTTTATTTGTGTCTTTTATTACTGGCCCATTGGCCAAAACAAGGTTACATGGCCAAGTGCAGATCCAGAGTGTGGCGAAATGGACCTCAATTTATGTGGGGAGGGGGAGCAAAGCTGCCCCCAAGGAGCATGTGTACCGGGTGACCCGGGCAGGTGGGGGCCGTTGCTCAGGGCACCTGTCCCAGTGGCGAAGATGAGGGCTGTGCCACTGGAGTTCTCACGCATCATGGGGGCGTCCTGCTGGGGGCTGTGCTCTACCACTTACTGCCTTTGTCATCAGGTCAAAGAGCTCATAGCTCTCCAGGCCCCGCTGCCCATCCATAAAATGGGGATAATCATAGAGGACCCCCCTTCATCAGGGACTCAGTGAGAAAATGTGTGGCCTGTTCATCTCTCGGTGCTTGAGACACAGTAAGAAGTCAAAACTGAGGGTTCTTACTCTCAGGGGAGGCCTTCCAAAGCCTCCCACTGGGCCTCAGCCTGGTGCATCCCCACCCCAAACTCACACATTCATTTATCCCGATCTGCTTCCTCAGAGACACTTTCCCCACATCTTCCTTCCTTCCTTCCTTCCTTCCTTCCTTCCTTCCTTCCTTCCTTCCTTCCTTCCTTCCTTCCTTCCTTCCTTCCTCTTTCCTTCCTTTTGCCAAACGGCATCTCACTTGAGCAAGGAGCAACAAACAACCCACCTGCTTTTCTCATGCTGAGTTGGTCATTTCTCCCTTAGATCCCCAAATACATCCCTCACATGCTTGTACCGCATTGCCCTGAGTTATTTGTTTATCTGTCTGCTTTCTCCACCAGCTGAGCTTCCCAGGGGTTTGAACAACGGTCTCCTCACCTTTCTGTCTCTGGTACTTGGCTGTGTGCATGGCACAGGATAAGTTCTATTTAAACAAAACAAAACAAAACCATTTGTATAAATCATTGGGTGAGAGAGTGGAGCGATGGGGAAATGCCTTTGAATTGTCTCGAGTCATCTTCAAAAGACGGTGGAGGAGCTAAATGTCAAAACTGACTTGAGCTTTTCTCCTCTTCCCTTGCAGCCGGGACCATTTTCAGACTCAACCTTTCTGACCTGGAAATGCCAATAGAAGTAATCATCATCGCCAGGGGCTGTGGTGAGCAAATGCTTGGAGCTCTGTGGCCAGGGCAGTTTCATTTGAGGACCAGAGATGGACAATCCCTCAGCCTACTGAGGTAAATGCCTACCCTCGCCCCCTACCCCCCCACCAGTGAGAGGTATTGTCTCTTCTGGTTTCTTCCATAGATTAACTTGAGTAGGGGAGGAGAGATGTTTCCCTGTGTCTTGTGGTCTCTTTGTCATTTGGCCTGTTCTCCTGGGGATATTCCATTAAGAGGTAAAGCTTTCTACCTTCAGGGAAAAATGCAGGACCATTAGAATATAAAGCAGCCTTTTTTTTCGTAAAAGGAAAGCCTTCTGTACAAACTGGATTAGGAACGGCCTCATATGGCCAGTGCCTGCCATTCCCAAGAAGGTCTGGAGTGACCTGTACTGGTGTGCATGTCAGCAAACAACTAGGGCCCATAGGACAAAACTAGCCTGGTCATTTTTTATAAATAAAGCTTTATCGGTACCCAGTCCCATTCCTTCCTTCAGATATGTCTGTGGTGCTGTCACACGACAATAGCAGTGGTGACAGAGGCCGTGTGGCCTGAGAGTCTAAAATATTTACGGTCTGGTCCTTCGTGGAAAAAGGGTGCCAGCCCCTGGTCTAGAGAGAAGCTATCCACATGCAGAGCCCCTGCAAGTGTGGCTATTTAAATTTTAATTCATTAAGATTAATCACAATTAAGAATTCAGCCCTCAATCACACTCACCACGTTTCAAGTGGTCAATAGCCACGTGTGACTCGTGGCTACCATTGTGGACAATGCACATTGAGAATGCTTCCATCAGCGAGGAAAGCTGGCTTGGGAAAACTGTGGTCACTTGGGGATGTTTCCCTTTGCTCCGCCAGTGTCTAACTGAGCTTGGATATAATTGCAGCCACCGTGGAAGAAGGAAGGTTGGTACATGTATGTGTGTGTGTGTAGCTGTTATATATGATTATTGGTGAGGACATCTACCTTCTTACCTGTAAAACCAGAATTGCTTCTAAAATGTCTTTGGACAGCCAACCTGTGGTCACTGTGTATGAGTCCATGTAAACACTAAACCACTTGAACATTAGAATTTATCATTTTTACCTATACAAATAGGTTGATACAAATATGAGCCTTTCCATGGTCGTAGGAAGGTCAGATGCAGTGTGAGGCCTCCTGTAAAGGGGAAGAAGCAATGACTATAGTGTCCACAGGGGTTGAAGAGAGATAAGAAACCAAGAGAGGAAGAAAATGAGCTAAAGATATGGTGCCTGTGAGTCTTGGAAGAATGAGCAATGATGGAGACAGAAGATGATAGGGATGGGACCATGGATTTACCTTCAAAGAACGTGTTAGACAAAGCAGTGATGATTGGGACCTTATCACGTCTCAGAACCGAGCTGAGCACAGCCAGTTCTATGCCACAGATCCATGGGGAGAAGCTTGGATTTGGCAATAGTGCCGCCATCTTGGATGGGTCAGGACTTGGGGCATAATAGGAGTTTCTATTTGTTGAATTAGTTGGTGTGCGGTGCAGAATAAGAGGGCCAGTCGCTCTCTTATTCATAAATGCACAGCATTTATGGGTGAGTTCCAGGAGGGAACAGAGAAGGAACCCTAGGTGGCCGGGAGGCCTATAGGCAAAGGCCCCAGGTTCTGTCTTTAAAAGCTGGACTTTCCCGACTTTGGGTTACCCAGGAAGTAGCAAGAACAAAGAGATTCAGATGACGGAAAAGGATTGAATCAATGGAATCAATGCGTATCTATACATCTAGATCTGAAATGGGCCCCTCCTCTCTTCTCTTGGTTGGTTTTTAAGCTCTTCATGTTTGCAGGTGAGTGCTGGAAGCACTTGAAACAGGTGTTTCCATAACTGGACTTCAAACAGTGGAGCTTAATGCCGATATGAAGTAATTAGAAGTAATAATAAGAAAAGGTTTTTTTTTTTTTTTTTTTTTTTTTTAGTACTTAGTATCAAGCCCATCAGGCACCACAGTGGTGGTGGTGATGGTGACATTAACAGTGATAACATCCTCTGTCCATCTCAAGCTGATCATGTGCTACGTGCACCGTCTGGTCATAATAATAATTATCATAAAAGCTTTAAATTATTGTGCTAAGTGCTAAAGTCACATTTTCTCAGCACATGAACCCAGAGTATACTTCCCAATTACATTTTTCCCCCAATTGCTTGATTTTGATATAATTGCAAATTTACAGATAAGTTGCAAGACGAGCCAAAAAAAATTCCTGGATACCTTTCCCTCGGATTCCTTAAGGGGTAACATTTTACTGGATTCGTTCTATCCTTTCCTCTCTCTGTTTGTTCCTGAAATCAGAGGATTCTTATAACCTCAGTGCAACCCGGTCAGAAACTTAGCATTGATTTGCTACTGACCTGAGCCTAAGACCTTGTTCTGATTTTACCAAGTGCTCTTCCCCCACTCCCCCATCAAGTCCTTCCTCGCAAAAGAAAATCCATTTGGCACGCGGCCTTCTTGGAAAACTTCCTTAGTCTTGTGTTTCGTGACATTAATGGCTTTGACGCGTTTAAGCCAATTACTTTTCAGAGTGTCCCATAGTCGCCGTTTGTCTGATGCTCCCTGGTGAGTAGATTTAGATCGGATGCTCCTGCCAGGCATCCCGCAGCACTCACATCGTGTCTCCCGTGTCTCGTGTTTGGAGGGTGAGTGCTGCTCTGTCCCTTGACTGCGATGTTGGCTTTATCACTTGGTTAATGACGGAATCAGCAGTTTGTCGAGGAGCTCTTGCTCTTTTCAGTGGAGAGTGGTATCTAGAAATACCATCTGGTCATAGGTTATGTCTGTTGCTACTGAGATAGCGTGGCCTCTAGGCCCTCTGAGCAGATAGACCCGGGAGGCAGGTGTGTGTGTTTGTGTGCATGTGCACACGTGTGTGCATATATACTCATTCATAGTCATAGACATGTGTGTACGCATCCACATATATGTGCATACACATCATACATGTGTGTGAATGTGCATATATGGGCACGTCATCTAGATCATTTCTAAATCAAACTATGTATATGTTAAAACCACCACGAGTGCACCTGGGTGAGGCTACAGCATTCTTGAAATCCACGTCTGTCTCAGTGATGCTGACCAGTCCCCCAGGCCCACTGCCAATACAGCAGGCCAACACATTTATTAAACTATGGTTCAGGCCCTGTTCCAGACCCTTCGCTTATTGTTACAGCTCCTAACAACTCGGTGGCCCAAGAACACATGAGGAAACAAGACTCCGAAGAGATAAATAACTTGTGCAAAGTTGTGCAACTAGTAAATGTGGCAAGGTTACAGTGAGTGCCTGTTTGTCTGTTGGCATTTGATTGGATGGCCTGGGGTGACACCCCTGGTCCAGAAAACCTGAGCAGAGGGGAAGGTGAGGGAAGTGTTTGTCCCCATGGGCCAGAGACCACTGAGGAAGGCGACAGTGTGTTGGCAGACACCCCGTTCCTTCACAACCAGGAGGTGCTTACAGTCTGCATGTCTGATGGAGTCCGAGGCTGTGCAGAGATGCATGTGGCATTGCAGGGCCACACATCTGTGCAGGGCCACGTGTGTGCATGAGCATTACCATGGAGGGGAGGGATGGTGGTGGCTGCTGTCCTGTGCTTGCAAAGCCCCCTCCCTTTTTAAAAAAAAATCTAGTTTATTTATGAGAGACACAGAGAGAGAGGCAGAGACACAGGCAGAGGGAGAAGCAGGCTCCCTGCAGGGAACCTGATGTGGGACTCGATCCCAGGACCCCAGGATCAGGCCCTGAGCTGAAGGCAGACGCTCAACCACTGAGCCCCCCAGGCGTCCCGATTGCAAAGCCCTTGATCGGGTTGAGGGCATGAATGCAGAAGTGGGCCTCCCCCCAGGGAGAGGGCATTTCCTCCCTTGGAGCGGGGTGTTATCTCCAGCTGAGCTGCTTCTTCGCAGAGGCTTTAACTTAAAACACATTTGGATCCCTGGCTCCCAGCGGAGTGTTTGTGGGATGTGAACTTGATAAATGCCAGTGTCTTTGTGCATCAACAACTATTTCTGAGCTCATTCTATGTGCCAGGCACTGTCCCGGGCCGACAGAGACCCAGGGAGCTCAGGTGCCAGCTGAGGGGATGGGGAAGAGGGAAAGATCAATGGTAAGCAGGGATGTAAGTATAGGTGCGGTAGGGTGGGGACAGGCGGGACTGGGCGGGGGTGGCGGGTTAGAGCACAGTGTAGTGTGCCGGAGGAGAGAGCACACAGTGACGATGACGAGGAGCTCCGGCTGGTGATCAGAGGACAGGTGTGGGACTCATTACTCTCCCCGAGGGGCCACGGGCCTTCGCCCTGGAAAGCCAGGACTGGCGTCTCTGGTGCATCTTTTCAAGCCTGAAGAGTCACGCACATGGGCACTCTTTCTCAGAACTCAAATATTTCCTCCAAAAAGAAAAAAAAAAAATTAAATGTTATCAGCTGGTCCAGAGGCGAACCAGAGGCCAAGGCATTCTGACCAGATAAGAGGCAAGCTTGGTGGTCACGGATATGAAAATGGGCAGCAGCGAGATGTGGGTGGGATTCTGTTGCTGATAACCTTTAAGAAAAGAGCAACTGTTGCCGGCAGGGAGGCCGTTTTTCTTTCTGTCCTTCTCATCCATCCATTCGTTTGTTCGTTTGGGCAGCAGACACCCGTGGGTCCCGGGCCCTGTGCCAAGCACCCGGGATAAAACAGTAAGACCGGAGCTCTGTCCTCGAGATATTAAGAATTCAGTGGGAGAAACAGGCACCTTAACAGCACAGTGATAGGCACAGCTGCAGTTCTGAGTTTGGGGAGGCCTGAAGCTAATATAATTTGGGAGTTCTCTTGAAGAAGTCAGGATACCAGGTATGAATTGAGAATGGAAGGCAAGCCCGAGCTAAGTGGGGGTGCAGCCAGGGGTGGGGCTGAAGCTTCCCTGGCGTGGGCCAGGCCTCCTGGGGGTGGGCGAGAATGCTCTCTCTCCTGGGGTACCTGGGCCGCAGGGGTCACGGGGCACGAGGGGCTCCTTGCAGCAGGAGGCTGGATGGAGACTTAGCAGAAAGGCTGATGGTGGGGATCCTGGGGTCTGTAGTAGGGGGGACTTACCTTCTAGATGCTTCAGGCCCTTGTTCTTGGGCTAATCAATTAGAGCTAAAGACTTTTTTTCTTCTTTTTCTTTTTTAAACATTTTATTTATTTATTCATGAGAGACACAGAGAGGCAGAGACACAGGCAGAGAGAGAAGCAGGCTCCATGCAGGGAGCCCTGATGTGGGACTGGATCCTGGGACCCCAGGATCATGCCCTGGGCCAAAGGGAGGCACTCAACCGCTGAGCCACCCAGGCATCCCGACTTTTTTTCTTCTTAAGTGATGCCGGCACTTAAGTGCAGAAAGGCACTTTCCTGGCCATTATGCAAGGGATCTAACTTACGATCCCACTTCTGGGACTGTGTTCAGAGGAATCACCTGAACTTCCCGGGGTGTAAGTGCTGGCAGAGTGTTTGCCAACCCTCAGAAGGTCTCCCCGTGGGTCTCTTGCTCTTCTAAGAGCCCCAAGCATTGACACATTTAACCCCCACAGCCCCCCTGGGAGCTGGCCGCTGTCATTCTGCTTGTTCCACCGGTGATGGAAATCAGCCCAGACTGGTTAAGTACCTTAGCCACAGATGCACAGCTGTCAGTAAGTGGCGGCGATGGGCCTTCAAGCCATGTGGTTGGCCTTCTCCCACCACCAGCAGGTCTCATTGATCCCTACCCCCTCCCGGACCTGTCACCTCATTTGTAAAACAGAGCTGGGGACCAACAGACTCTGGATTTCAGAGCACATGCTCTCCACTGTGGTCCCAGAAGGCTTTGCAGGCATGTTGCATCATTAGCACCCACACCTGAGACTGGGGCAGGTGGCAACAGTGAGTGCCCTCCCTGGGGGCTCAAAGATCCAGCCCTGGTGGTCAGCCAGGGCTGGAAGGGGGAAAGGCAACAAGCAACAAGCCTCACCACAAGCTCACTGTGACTCCACTTGTCCCCGTGGGTCCTTAACCTGCTGAGCCTTGTTCCCCTGGTAAGATGGAGCCGGTCCCACCTGTTGGTGACATGGACCCCACAGGGATATGCAAGTTCTGAGGGTTCACCCGAAGAAATCTCGGCCTGAGACGGGCCTGGAGGCTCCTCCATCTGTGTCTGTCCAGCTCTGTCACCCGGATCCTCGTCTGTAAGGAAGACAGCCCCAGTTCCCGGTGAGGGCCTAGCGGGGTGAGACGCTGTGCACCAAGCCGGCCTGGTGCCTGGCCCGTCGTCAGTGCCAACACGTCACCCGTGTTATTCGTAGCTGACCCACGCTGCTGGGCTGTGGGCGAGCTGTCGTGCATGCAGCTTCCCTCTCCACCGGCTCGGCTCAGGGCAGGTGTCTTGGCTGCAGCTGAGACACACCTTTCATGGGAGGACGGACACTCTGGGGTAACCATGGTGGCCAGGCCTGGAGGCCTTGACACCACTTGTGCCACAAGAAGTTGGGGGGTGCAGTGGTACCACCAGACACCAGAAGCATGGAAATTTCCTTTGTGCTTCTGGAGGCCAAGCCCACAGATTGAGATGGCTGTGAATGACTTATTTTTATTCCAGTCATGCCTGGATGATAAGCACTTGGATATGTACCAATAACCTTTGTTCTCAAAGGGCATCCAGTCATGTCCTTCCTCTTTTCGGTGTCCATGTGCCCTCTAGCCCTGGGACAGAGTCCAAATTCCACAATAGGACGGACAAGCCTCGCTTTGACCTGGGCCCCCACCCAGGACCCCGGCCTTATCACCGTTCTCCAGCCTCACCTCACCTTCTGTGAACACACAGTAATTTTAAGAGTAGTGTCAAGAGTGTAAACTGTTAAGACAGAAGGCTCGAGTTCAAATCACACTCCTGTGGCCTGCGGTACCACGTTGGGCAAGCCACTGAACCTGTCTTGATCTGCGTTTCTTCTTCTGCAAAATGGACCCAATAGATGAGACAGTAGTGTAGCCCCATAGGGGTGTTGTGAGGATCAAGTGTATTAATATATGTAAAAATGCTTGGGGCCCTTCTGGACGCTGTGCATCAGGTACTGTTCTGGCCGGGCGGGGAGGGGGCGTCTTAACCCTCTGACTGCCAGAGATACTCCCCTGGGCCTCCTCTTTGTGGTCAGCCCCCAGGGCATTGCCCACCAGGGGACTGGGGTACTGCCTTTGTTGGGGTCAAGGGCTGGGGTGCCAGATTTTTGCAGGATTACTCTCGATTGGTGAATTCAAAACCTAAAAGCAGGAGTGAGGGTGTGGGAAGGGAAAAGCGGGGTCACTCAAACTGTCCTGTTAGAGTCACCATTGGCTTTCCAAGAGGGGATCTCCGTGGGTGGGGCGGCCTGCTTGTTCATCTAGTTGTGTAGCGGGTGATGCAGGTCTTTGAGATAGATGTCTTTATTTTTACTTATTTGTGTATTTATTTATTTAAAGTTTTAATTTAATTTAAATTCCTAAGTTTTACTTAGCGCCATATTGGTTTCTGGAGTCGAACTCAGTGATTCATCACGTTCACGTTCAACACATCATTCATCACTTACGTTCAACACCCGGTGCTCAGCACAACAGGTGTTGATCCCCTTAATCCTTAATCCCCAGCACCCATCTAGCCAGAGAGAGCGAGATAGATGTCTTTAAAGTGAATGTTTTGGCAATCCAAAGTTTAATGTCAGGGGCTTACTTCTATCACAGCCAAAAAAGCTCATTGTCAGGTACTTGAGCTACAGATGTGGCTACAGAGGTGCAGCTGTGGGTCTAGATCTAGCCTGTGTTTATCACAGAGAACATTCATTCTAAACGAAGGAACTTTCATGTCTCCGGGACTCAGAGCGTGTGGTTTGCACGTGCTCATCCCTCCACCTAGAACACCCTTCTCGTTGTACCTTCCTGTTGAAATCCTCCCTCTCCAACACTCAGCTCAAGTGTCGCCTCTTCTGGGAATCCTTCCCTGCAACTTGTCTGCTGACCTCCCCCCAGACCCGAGGGCACCCCTGTGTGTGTCTCGACCACACCGTCCGTCGTGCAGTGCCTGTGTGTGTTTTCCTCATTAGACTGGCAGCTCCTTGGGGAGCAGGAGTGTGATTCACTCTTCACCTGGGTCACCTGCCTGTGCCAGGTACATCTGCATCTGCAGGGCCGAGAATGGGTATATGCAGGCGGGCACAGTTGACTCCTTGTCTCGGCCACACAGACCCAGCCCCGGTGGCGGCTGGGTTGATAAGCATGACGTCCAGCTAGTTGCAGGCGTGGGCCCCCTGGGGGATTATTTCTCTCTTCTTCTGTTCCCTGGGGGCATCGACCAGTCAGTTGCTTCTTGTGACTTCTGTCTCCAGCTTCTGGAGAACTGGAAATGGGGGAATCCCACATCTGGGAGCACATGGTCCTATAACTTTGGGACTAGCCACTATTTCTGTGCTGCTCACAGCTCTGCCTCTACGCTTGCTGGAATAGCTGCCGTTGATGACGTGCCTGCCTCAGGTTAGGTCAAGCCAGCACACCTGCCCAAATGGCCAGGTGCCCTTTCTGATCTGGATAACGGGGAGGAGGAAGAAGGAAGTGGAAGGGAACCAGAGCCTGCCTGTCTGAAATCCACTTGGGAAGCTTTGTCTTGCATAGTACCGTCCCAGGGCCATGTCACCATATTGCTCAATGGCCTCCATGTGAACACTTCCTCATAGGTGCTGGAAATACCCTCTGTATTGGGGGATCAGCCATCAAAAAAGAGAAGGGAGGCAAGGCTTTGGGGGCAGGAGGCATGGATTTGTTTTCTGTTGGTTGAGTAGAATGGAATTGGCTCTCTGCGCTTTAAAGGAACAGCAGATGGACAGTCACTCAACTGGAACCTCCCTGAAGGCAGGAGCCATGTCCTTCCCCATTTGTGTCCTCAGTACCTGCATGGAGTTGGGGTCTCTCAGAGAGTGCTTCGGGCGGTGACATGAAAGATCGTCGCATTCTGTGGCTGTGTAATGCTTCACCGAGTGGTAGTACCCGAGTGACCTCACCGTTTGTGTCACTGGGCATGTTATAGCTTATGTTGCGTAGATATAGCATCATCGTCATAAACAGCACTTCGTTGAACATCTTTATCCTTTTAGCATTTTCCTTCATTTGAACTGTGTTCTTGAGATAAGTTCGCAGGAGAGAGATTCCCGAAGATGTTCTTGCTGCCCTGTTACCAGTTGTGACTTTGTTCTGGAACAGAGAGAGGAAGGCAGACTGGACACGAGAGCTGCAAGACCATCCCTGCTGGGACTGGGGGAGAGACAGTGGGGTCTGGTGTTGACAAGGGGGTCTGCGTTCAGCTGGGCCCTGCGTCCAGGTCCACGAGGAATGGGGGAGAGATAGGGATGCTCGTGAAGGGACGGGAAGTTGGCACAGAGAAACCTGCTTCTGTTGGGAGAGGGAGTTGGTCCTCAGGCCCTTCCTTTCTTGGGAGCAGCGTGTGCCGTGATGGGGGAGGGAGGATTCTCTGGGATTGTGCAGGTGGAACTGGAGCCAGAGGTGCCCCTCATGTTCATCTGTAAAACTGCACTGTTGGTAATTACCAGGGAAAAATACACTCCTGCAGCATGAACAGGGATGCTGACATGCTGGGTGTCTGCAACATCTGGGGATCCTTTGCTCTGGGTCCTGGACCCGATAAGCTTCAGGGACTTTGCGGAAGTCTGGAGTTCGAAGGCTCCATGGGTCTCCTTGGAACTCAGGGTGCCATTGGACCATGAGAGGCACAGAATGCCTGCCTTCCGTGGAAACTCGGGAGCTCCCAGAATTCCAACATCCCGTGGGAACCCAGAGAGCTAGGGCTCTGAAGTCATTCCTCTGAAATAAAAATAGTCAAGAACGACAAATTAATTTACAGCGGCTGCGCCAGCTCTTACCCAGCTCCTAATTAGTTCCTAGGTGGTTTGGGTGAATGGATAGGGGAATGAGGGAGGGAGTGAGGGAAAATACCCTTTCAGAGCTGTGCTTCTCAGCCACACACACACACACACACACACACACACACACACACACACACACTGGGGAGAATCCTATCCGCTGTCATGCACCTGGGGAGTCTTCGGGCATTTTGCAGGCAGGGGCCTGGGATGCTCTGCATACTGCAGTATGGTCAGTCCTGCACGGGCAGGAGATGGAGTCCTGTCCAAATTGCCAAGTGTGCCCTTCCCAAGACCCTGCAGGACGTGGCGTGGAACAGCATAGCTGGTGTCCTGCAGTGGTTCTCGAGCTGCTTATGTTCAGTCTTAAACATTACTGATGATCCCAAGTAGCTTTTCCTTATGGGGGCCCTCTCCTGTTAACATGTGTCCTGTCAATTATTAAAATTGAGAAGTGCTTTTCAGATTTGTTCCTTCCTTGGAAAATAATAATAATAAACCAATCACATGGTAACATACGTATAACGAGAAACAACTTCATGCCTAAAGAGAACATTAGTGAGAAGACTGGTACCGTTTTACAAATCTCTCCAATGTCTGGCTTAAACGAAGACAGCTGGGTTTTCCTGTCTGCTTCTGCATTCAATCTGTGCTGAAATCCCTTGTCGCTTGCCTCTGGGAGGCTCCCCTGTACATTTGTAAGACAGGGGCAAAGGAAATGATGTCTTAGTATTAGTATGAAAATGGTTTGCATCATGAACTCCTTGGAAGGGCCTCCGTGACCCTCAGGGGTCCCGGGAACATAATTTCAGAAGTGTAGGTGCAGTGGTTGAGAATATGGCTTTTCGAGCAGGCTGCCTGGGGGGACAGGGGCTCACGTCCCAGGTCCACCTGCAACCGATTGAGGGACCTGAGACAAGGTATTTAACTGTTCTGTGCCTCCCTTCCATCATCTGTAAAATGGGATAATAGGATCCACATCATAGGATTACTGTGGGAATTAAAAGAGTGGATACATATAGCACACTTAGTAGAACAGTGCTGGGCACATATTAAATGCTATGCGTGCTATATATCTATGCACACGTGTGCGTATGCATGCTCTATATGTGTATATATGTATATATTACATGCGAATATGCATACAATTATGTGTTTATGTCCTATATATAACATACTATACATAGACTAATGCCAATAAGGTATTTTTTAAGGTCATGACAGTAAAAGTCACCCATTTCACATCATTTCTAACAATCTGAATTTCCAACACAGCCATTTCTTAAGGTTGTGTTTCTGTCCCCTTACCAGGGTAAGGGACCCTCTGAATACAACCAAGGTCATGTGCAGGGAGTGGCTTATAGAGTAGAACCAAAAGTGCGAGACCCAGATAAGAGGTCAGCTGTGCAGGTCCCGGGGGGCCAGCGGACTGCTTCCCTCCTCTTTGCTTCCCTAGAAACCAAATCAAGGGCTTGGTCCCAACTTTTGACTCCGCTCCTCCTTTTCTCTTCCTCTGTTTGCTGGTGACGTGACCATCTTCATTTAGCCACCCGATTGAGAACATCTGGCCATTGGGCAGGGCCAAAATCAAAGAAGGAGCCCACAGTGCCTGGTCCCAGGGATTTCCTTAAACTCCCGGCTGCACCCGATGGGCAGTGCTGTGCTCCATCAGGGGCACATCTCATGCTGGGAGTCTTGTCCTAAAATACTTTTGTCTGGAAGCTCGTAGTCTGAGCTTAACAGAGGCACATGCATCCTCTCAGCCTTTGAAAATACACAGAAGTTAAAAAAAAAAAAAAACAAAAAGATAAAAGTTTGGCTCAGATTATGTCATCATAGCATGGGGCCTGCGTGAAGGAATCTGGGAGATTTCACACTCAAGTGCTGGCTCCTCTTCCACCTGCGTCTGGTGCAGACTATGGCTCCCCACTCTGGCTTATTCATTAATTCAGTTAACAAGTATTGACGGAATACTTCTTCATGCCAGGAGGGCTTCGGAGAGCTGGGGATGCCTCAGCAAACTAACAAGCAATCCCTTGTGAAATGTACATCCTGTGGGGGGGTCTTCTGATAAACTCCAAAGTTAGCAAATAGAGTCTAGCATTAGGAGAGTGAGACATGCTGGGAGAGGGTCAGAGCTGCCAGTGGAGGGTGGCTAGGGCTGGCAACTCTCAGGAGGCATGGAGGAGGTGAGAGCCCTGTCCACGTGGTACCTGGGGAACGGCCGTCACCAAACCCTAAGGGAGCAGGAGCGTTCCTGGGAAATCTGAGCCCCAGACCCCCGGGGGCCCCTGCAGAGCAAGTGAGGGGCTGGCAGATGGTCAGGGAGGAAGGAGAAAGGCCCGGCACTGCAGTGGCCTCCTTGGCCTTTGGGTGACCGGCATCACCAAGAGTGACACTGTGCCTCTCAATGGACCCCAGTGACATCCTACAGCTAATTCCCTAAAGCTCCTCAAATCATAACATCACCTCCTCTAGGAAACCATGCCTGCACCCATCACTGGGCCTGGCCCCCTCCTATGGGTGCCCCATGACATCCCTCATAGGCCTCTCAAGCCTCCTGTCCCCAACTTCAGATGCAAGTTAATCGGCCTGCCCCTCTGTCTCCCTGTTAGCTTGGCCTTTCGGTTTTCTACCCGCCAAGTGGGACAGCCTGCTGGTCCAGTTTCATGACCTCTTACCTTTTTTCTAAACAACCCCCACCCCCCACATCTGAGCTCCTAGGTCCCTCCGCAAATGCTGACTCTCCTCTGGGATCCTTTTCGTCCTCTTCCCAATGGACCCCGTGTCCTTCTCCCTCAGACCCTCGCTCACATTCTCTCTGTACCCCTCCCAGGCCCTCAGCACATCCTGCCTGGCATTGGCCTGTCAGATTCCTCTGCTAGATGCTAAATTCCAAGGTGCAAGCACTGGGTATACCTCTGAAACAGTGGCCTGAACTCTGTGTGTGTCACCTGCATTACGGCTACAGGGCCAGCAGGTCCTTCTGTGGCTGCTCTGCTGTTAGGATGGGGACCGGGTTTGCCCCACAGGCCTTGGCACCTGGTTCCTGAGCATCAGCTGTCCTGCACTGCCTGCCCGCCTGCACCGTAGGAAGGACCAGCTCAGCACTTGCACACTCCTTGTGTCCTGATGCGTGCCATCCCTCTGCCCAGAGGGCCCACCCCTAATTCTTCACCCAGCAGGTGCGTCTGCCCAGCCCTTACCACCTCAGCAGTAGGGCCACCTCCTTGGGCAGCTGTCGCTGATACCCCATCTGCTGTCCTGGCCCCCGCCACTTCCCCTGTCCCAGTGGAATGTTCTCATCTCACTACAGCGGACTGAGAAGGCCTTATGTAGTAGCCAGACTCGGGTGGCTGCATGCTTGCAGGGCCGCAAACTTGAGCCTAAACATTTTTGGTCCTGGCAGGCCAGATGCACACACAACCACGAGCAATGCTTAAGTGAATTGGCGGAGGTGTGTTCCCCTAAATCTTTGTTTACAAAAATAGGAGGCAGGCCAGGTCTGAGCCATGGGCTGTGCTTTCCTGACCTTTGGTCTTGACTCTATGTAGGTGTAGAGGGAAAGAGCTGGATTAGCCCTTTTGTGCACCATCTGCTAATTCACATGACCCCTCACTAGGCAGGGCCTCCTGGGGACTACAGGTAGTGCTGCACTCAGCTTTGAGCCCGGGGTGACCGGCACGGTGCCTGGCATGGGGCATAGGGCACAGGCAGGCAGCCAGGGTATGGGAATGGGTCAGGGGACCTGGGAATGACCTTTCCACAGCTCCTGAGCCTGGTCATCTGGGCTAGACCCGTCCCTTCCTTGCAGACACCTAAGCTGGGCCACCCCCACCCCGGGGTAAGAGACTAAATCGCCTCATTCAGGTACACCATTTCTGGAATGAATTTAAAGAGCTCTGAGTGGGGATGAGTACAGTCCCCTGGAGGTCACCCTGGGAGGGTTTCGGCTCGGCCCTCTAGATGCTGACATCCTGGGAATGCCTCCCTTCTGGAAGCCAGTGGACAAACCCAGATTTCTAAGCACCCAGCCTTGACCAGGGCCGACCTGGATTGACCTGTCCGCGGAGCTGGGGTGAGGGTCCTGTTTGCTGTGGGTCCCCCAGAAGAAGGCATTACAATATGAGACACCCCCCCCCGCCCTCGCAGTAGGCTAGCGGTTTCCTTCCTACATCAGATTGTGCTGAGCTCTGTGTGGCCCTGGCTTGAGTCCTGACACACACAGAGGCACAGCCCCCTGTGCTCCGCACACATTATCTTACCTAATTGGCATAGCAGCCTCTGCCCTGGGTGTCATTACCCTCATTTGATACAGGGCAGACTGAGTCACAGAAAAGTGACTTGCCTGAGCTCACATAATGCAGGGGTGTGGGGGTGGGGAGGCAGAGTCAGGACTTGAACCTAGCAATCCGACGCCGGGGTCTTTGCTCGTAACCCCCCACACCCCTCCGCACCAAGCTGATGTGCAATAGATAGGATCCGGAGCTGGAGGGAAGCATGTGGATCAAGCAAGCTACCACTCCAACCCCCTCTTCTCCAGGTGAGGACGTCACTGCACAGAGAACCGGAGTCATCCGCTCGAGATCACACAGCATTTGCAGTAGAGGCAAGATTTTTTCTTAAAGATTTTATTCATTTAAGAGAGGGGAGCAAGAAAGAGAGCACGCACGAGCGAGGGGCAGAGGCAGAGGGAGAAGCAGGCCCCCAGCTGAGCAGGGAGTCTGACCTGGGGCTCGATCCCAGGACCCTGAGATCATGACCTGAGCCGAAGGCAGATGCTTTTATTAACCAACTGAGCCACCCAGGCGCCCCTCGTAGTAGAGGCAAGATATGGGACACCTGGGTGGGTCAGTGGTTGAGCGTCTGCCTTTGGCTCAGGCCGTGATCCTGGGGTCCTGGGATCGAGTCCCACATTGGGCTCCCTGCGTGTAGCCTGCTTCTCCCTCTGCCTGTGTCTCTGCCTCTCTCTCTGTGTCTCTCATGAATAAATAAATAAAAATCTTAAAAAAAAAAAAAAGCAGGGTGATTGACTTCCTCATCCAGTGCTTTACCTACAGACTCAAATCCTTTCTTTGACTTTTGACCTGTCAATAAACAGAAGCCAGGTCCCTCCTTCCATCTAGAGTAAAACAACCTCTCACCTCCTCCTTTGCTAAAAAAATAAACAGCCCCGTCTTCTCAGGGTGACGGTGCACACATGCACTTAGTCAGCATGGCTGGGGGGTGTCCTGAGATCAGCCCCATCTGGGTTCAAGAATCAGTACTCAGGGGGCTGGGGCAGGTCCACTTGCCTCTCTGACCCTCTGTTTTCTCATCTGGCTCCTGGGGCTGCAAGGCCCGCCTTGCCTGAGGTGTCCTGAGAATCGAGTACAGCGATGTACCTGAGTGTCCAGCTGTCACCCCGCCCTTGGTTCTCAGCAAATGTGGCCTCTTGTCCCTGCTTCCTGAAGTTGCCTCCCCTGCTCTGCACCAGGCAGCTGCAGCACGTCCCACCCAGGACACTCAGCTGCAGAGTGACACCCCCGCCCCCCGCCGTGAGCCACCACTCTGACCTCATCCCGGGCAGTGGTGCAAGTCCAAGACACCACGTCGGGCTTTCCACCCTGGAGGCCGCGGCAGCTCCGTTTTATTGTTCAGCCCTATAATTGGCAGGGTTTTACAGTGGTTTCCCTGTTGCCCCAAAGTCCCGGTGCTCTCTCTCCATTTCTCTCTGCCATGTAATCCTATCTCGGGAACCCACAGCAGTGAGGCCCTGGCCCCTCCGTGGAGGCATTTTTCTATGGAGACAGATGTCTGGGTAAAAAGGGAAGAGATTAGCTGGTTGAAGCAAACTATGATTAGAGATGACCCTTGAATGAGAAGGCCATGTGGAGGGGCACTTGGGTGGCTCAGTGGTTGAGCATCTGCCTTTGGCTCAGGGCGTGATCCCAGGATCCGGGATCGAGTCCCACATCCGGCTCCGTGCATGGAGCCTGCTTCTCCCTCTGCCTGTGTCTCTGCCTCCCTCTCTGTGTGTCTCTCATGAATAAATAGATGAATCAAAAAAAAAAAAAAAAAAAAAGAAGGCCACATGGATTAGCTGGCTCTGGGTGTGGGAACCCTTAAAGTCTTCATTGTCTCTGTCTTCTTCCTCCTTTTTTTTTTTTTAAGATTTTATTTATTTATTTATTCATGAGAGACACAGGGAGAGGGAGAAGCAGGCTCCCTGTGGGAAGCCCGATGCAGGACTCAATCCCAGGACCCTGGGATCACGCCCTGAGCTGAAGGCAGAAGCTCAACCACTGAGCCACCCAGGTGCCCCTGTCTTCTTCCTCCTGAAAGAGAATAATCCGCAGGAGCCCAGACCCTGGGGTGCTGGCTGGCGAGTGGATGATGGGACAGTGAGCAGCAGGGGTGAGGGTGTTCAGGGTCTGGGAGACTCCAGGGCTGGGGAGAGTTGTTCTGTCTTCAGCAAGAAAAGATTCTCAGCTCAGGGGCTTTGCCAGAATGCAGACAGGCCGGCCTTTGGCTCAGCACTACCTTTGGGAGAAGCAGCAGGATGCACTCCCCTGCAGAAGGTGATGTCCGCTGCAGGCGGTGGTGTTGCGTGGTGGTTAGGAGCTCTGTGCCAGGGGGATCCGCCGGGGTTTGTGTCCTGGCTGCACCGCTTCCAGGCTGGGTGACCTTGGACCAGGTCTTAATTTCTTTGTGTTTCCGATTTTCACCTCAGCAACTGGGATGATGACAACTTGTCCAACCCTCGTTAAACACAGGTATTTTGCGAGCAAGCGGTCCGAAATCCATTACGTGGGGAGAGTGCTGACCCCACTGCAGGCCTGGGGCAAGGGGTCGTGGGAATCCCATGAGAGTGGCCTGCACTTCGGACACAGGGCAGGAGACGTGACTGGCTGGGCCGATCCCCCCGGCCCTGTGGGATGCCTCTTCTGAGCGCTTGGCATACACTCTCTGGCTGATTGAAACGCAGCTTTATTTTTTTATTTTATTTTATTTTATTTTATTTTATTTTATTTTATTTTATTTTATTTTATTTTATTTATTATTTTATTTTATTATTTTATTTTATTTCATTTTATTTCATTTTATTTTATTTCATTTCATTTCATTTCATTTTATTTTATTTTATTTTATTTTATTTTTTGCTTTTATATTATGTATGTATGTATGTATGTATTTATTTATTCATTATTGGAGTTCAATTTGCCAACATTTAGCATAACACCCAGTGCTCATCCCGTCAAGTGCCCTGCAAACGCAGCTTTATTTCAGCACAACCGTGCCTGCTTCTCAGAGGAGGGAAAGGCACAGAGATGGGAAGATACTTGCCCAGTGGTCCCAGCAAAGATTTGGTGGAGCCAGAATCAGACTCCAGCACCTTGGCCCTACCTAGTGCTGTGACAGAGGAGGATGGAGTTTGTTAATCCCTTGGCTAATGCAGGTCTAGACTCCCAGTCTCTGCCTCCGTGGGGTTGGGAAGACCCAGCAGGTCCTCAGAAAGCTGCTCCCCCACACCCCCGTCTCGCCCGAGGCCCCTGGAGCAAGGAGGCCACAGGAGATGAGTGGGGGCAGGGCACAGACCCATCTGTTTGGAATTAGGCGTTGAGCACAGTTGGCCAGAAACCGGCTCTATTAGGCCAAAAGCAGCGTGGAAACATTTTGCCAAGTGTCTCAGCAGGGCCAGCTCTCCTCCTGAGATTCCATCCTGGTGTCTATGCTCTAAGGCCCATTTTCCCCGGCACCCCGTCTACGCTGGTCCTGGGGAGCCCCCAATTTGCAAAGCAAACCTGATCTCCTGAGGGGCTAACTGGCAAGACCCACGGCCTCCGGGGCGGACTTGAACCCAGGCTTCGGGATGCCAGCGCGTGGCTCCTGGGCTGGCTGTGCCAGGGGGTGGAGCACTGCAGGGTCGCATCAGGATGCCGGAGTCCCATTTCCTGCTCTTTCCCTGACCAGCTGTGTGGCCCTGGCAGGTGGGATGACCTATCTGAGCTGTGACCTACAATCCATGACATTGTGATACGTCCCCAGCGGGAGGGTGGGAGGAGATGCAACCACAGTGAGCTTTCAAAGTCTAGGGAGAGCCTGTCTGCGTTCCCGACAGTGCTTCCACCCCACAGACTTCACAGTCGGCGAGTCTGGGGCTGAGGGGGCCCCCCCGGGAGCCTGGGGTCCAGGGCGTTCCTTCCAAGCCCTCATTCCTGGGAGCCATTGGTTGTTTCTGTTTTTTTAATTTGTAAAATGTTGCTGGATCTGCCTGGTCACACATCCCTTACCTCCTGCCCTGGCAGGTATTCTTTATTGCTGCCTCTTTTTCCTTCTTTGCTCTGGGCCTGAGCCTCTGGAAATGAAATCCCAAATCCTGGGAGGCTTTCCCTTGGGAGCTGGCTAGGGCAAGGTCCTGGGGAGACACCAGCCCAGCACTGGGGTCGCTAGAGACGATTTTAAACGTGCTATTATTTGTCTAGGGGTGGGTTTGTTCTGTTTTGGGTTTCGGTAGTCTTGTTTTACAACCAGGGAGAGTAGCCATGACCCCTGAAGAAAACCTTGGACTTGGGGAAAAGTTTAACGGCCCTGGAGGAAGAAACAAAACAAAACAAAACAAAACAAAACCGTCCCAGAATATACCCGTTTTAGCGTTTTTTAGGGTATTTCCTCTCTCTGCACCTTTGTACCCTGTTTTGTTAAGACTGTGATTCTGGTTCTGGTATTGTTTCTTTTGTGTTTCCCCGCCCCTCCTCCCCAATTCAGCAGTATAGCAGATGTTTCCTCCTGTCGTTTTGAATTCTTCATGAGCATTGTTAATGATGGAGACTTTTCCATCACAGAAAGGGTATTTGAACCTACCAGGCTGCTCTTAATGCTCTCCTTAAGATGGGGCTCCTAGGAGCTCTCTGGCTCTTAACAATAACATGGTGATCGACCCCTTTGGGCACAGGCCTGCAGGTCAAACTGTTTCCTGGAATAGAGATCCCTGGGGGGTGGGGGATTTCGGAGGGGAAGATGGGAAGCAAGAGAATGTTTGAGGTCTTCCATGCCCCACACGAAGGCACTTTGGTTCTAGACAGAAAGACTGTGGTCCAGCAGAGCCGACGGGAGCAAGGCCTCGTCCTTGGGGAGGGGGGTTCGTGTTGTCTGTGAAGTGGGATCTGAATCTGTGAGCTCCCGATTCCCAGGGAAGGCACCCTAGTGGTCTAGGGTCAGTGCCCCCTTGAAGCTGGGACGACCGCCAGCACTGGGAAGACAAAAGGGTCAGGATACTGAAGGTTCTGTGATGCTGGAAGAGGTCTGCCTCCAGCGAGATGGAGTGTGCCAAAGAATAATGCACAGAATGACACCTCCCCCTGCCCCCAGCCCTGTGCCCGGTGCCCCTGCTGGGCCCTCCTCTTCTTGGTGCTGACCTCTGCACGTCTGACCAGGAATGCATTTCCTTCCTTGCTGACTCTCTGCAGCCCCTAGGAGATGTAAGCTGCTTCATCCCTTCGCTCCCTGCTGCAGCCCTAACACCCGGCTCGTTCCTTCCCTGGCACATAGCAGGTGATGTGTATTGAATGGGGGGGTGGTGAATGGGGGACCTCCTCGCAGGTCCCAAAGCATGATTGTTAGACATAACAGTCCCTGCCTGTCATCATCTGTCGAGTTCGTAATGTGTGCCCAGCATCCAATCCCGGACACCCCTCAGGCCATCCTACAAGGTGGCTCTGTGATCATCCTAGGTGTATCCTGGCTCCTGCCACCTTGACATTATAACAGAAACATTTCCCTCAATTTTTTTTTAATATCTGTGAACCAGAATTTTTCTTCCTCTCACGTAGATAAGAACATTCTGGAATGTGCTTCATACTCTCCTGGATACTTTGGGCAGCTCTGATGTTCACCCTGGACTATTCCTGCTGAGGCACAGAGGGTGCCTATGTGTAACTTGCCCCGGTACTGCCACTGGTCCCTAGAACGGCAGACAAGACTACCTTCCCATTAGCCCAGCAGGAGGTTCTGTGTCTACACACGCCCCACAGACACTTGGCATCACAGCGGCCTGCTAATTTTTGCCGGGCTAATAGGTATCAAGTGATGCTTCATCCTGTTTGTATTTGCATTTCTTGGATTGCTAACGAGGGCCTGGACTTCTGTGCCTGCGCTGCCCTCAACCTGGCTGCTCACTCACCCCAGGCTTGCTCTCTCTTCTGCTTGTCTTTCAAGAGAAGTGTAGACATTTGCCCCTTCCGCAGGCTCTGGTCCCAAGCCTCCCCTTTCTGCTCCCCACGCTGCCCTTCCAGAAGAGCAGGATAAGGTACCGCTTACAAATCAGGTTCTGGAGTCTGACATCGCTGGGATCAAAGTCTGCTCGAGCACCCTGTGGGCTGTGCAACCTCCCCCAAGGGCCTCAGCCTCTCTGAGCCTGTGAGTCCTCACTTGCAAACCAGCACCTCCTGGGAGAGTTTTCTTGAGAATTAGGAGGGATTACTGACGTGCAGTTTGCCCCCCCCCCCGCCCCCCAGAGCCGAGTACCCAATAGCTGTTGGGGACCGGAGCCCTGGTAATCCTGCGTTGTCATTACCTGTTTACTTTCCGGGCCTCTGCAGCTGGGGAGGACTCCGGGGTGGGGCTGCTTTTGCTGCATCTTATATTTTTCAGCTCCCAGCAGTGCTGGGCAGACAGCAAGACAGTAATGATGGGTTGGTCTAGATGCCATTTTAAAGTCCCTTCCAACCCTCAAATTCTATGATCAGGAAATTGCCCCGGGGGAAAAAAAACCCCTCCTTCCTAAGGTTTCTCATGGGGCTTGATTACAGGCTGCAGGTCATTACAGAGGCCGCGGCGGCGGCGGCAGGAGCTCCGCATGGCCCGGCGGCTGCTCCCTACATTTCAGGAGCTCTCATCTTTCTGCGGCCCCGGGGATCGGGATCCTGGCACACACAGGGCCTCTCCCTTCACAGAGCCCTTCTCAAGCTGCCAGCCCTCCGCTCGACTCGCTACCCCAGGGGATGGCAGGGCAGCATCTAGTGGCGGGTGGATGTCAGAAAAGTCATGGGAAGCCAGAGCACAGGGGTTCAGGGGTCCCCAGTCTCCTGGGCCCACAGGGGCCGTGTGGGGAGTACAGACCGGTAAGGAGGCCTGGGTGAGCGGTAGGGAGTAGTGGGGTCTGTGACGGACTGGCCGACGGACCAGGTTCCCACCAAAGGAGATGGCTCTTGCTTAGCCCTTGGGGGAATGTGAGCCCCCGAGCTCCCAGATCTTCTCTTCCTTTAGCCAAGGAAGTCAAAGGCTTACTTTTTTTTTTTTTAATTGGAAGTTTCCTGATTTTTTTTAAAATTTTATTTATTTATTCCTGAGAGACACAGAGAGAGGCAGAGACACAGGCAGAGGGAGAAGCAGGCTCCCTATGGGGCTCCCGGGACCCCGGGATCATGCCCTGGGCTGAAGGGAGGTCTCGATCGCTGAACCACCCAGGCATCCCAGTTTTCTGATATTTTAAAAGCTTTAGCTAATTTAAAGTTTTGTCTGTTGCCATATGGCACAGATAAAACATGCCCCTGAGGCAGCAGTCTCAATACCCTCTGACGTAGCACAAGATTTGGCAGATTGGGAAACGGAGGCTCGGAGTTTGGGAACTTGCCAAAGGTCCCCCTACCCCCCACCCCGGTGAGGGGTGACCCAAGGGATGTAGATCACAGTCTTCTGTGGCTTCGTGGAGGCCTGTTGCCCACCAGCCTGATGGGCCCTCAGTGCTACCTTTCTCCAAGGCCGGAGCTGAAGGGATGGGGGGGGTCCCCAGAGAGGGGTAAGGACTGTCTCTCTAAGTCGCACGGCTTTGGGATGGCAGGGTCCGGAGTCGGGCTGGGGCTTCGGAGCCTCCTGCGTGGGACCGGCCAGCCACCGTGCTGCCAGAAATGGCCCTGGAAGGGTTTCAGCAAACGCCTGGCCGAGAGCCTGGCACAGGGCACATTCTGAGCGGCTGCCCGTCAACAGGAAGCGGCCGGCCCACCAGTGGGCAGTCCTGGCCAGGCCCTGCTGCCGCCGGGAGAGCAGTTGGTGGGCAGCTTGTAGGCTCGCTGAGCTCACCGTGTCAGCCCTGACAGTACAGAGATCACTTGTGGCCTCTTTCTGCAGGGTCCCTCCAACCCAGTGCCTCGAGTCTGATGAAAGGACGTGTCCTTGCCCTTGAGCTGGCATTCTTAAAAGAGCCTGCCAGGGACATCCCAGACTGAGTGGGGGATGTTCATACTTCTTTGTGGTCAGCCTCATGGCCTAGGAACATGAACCTGGGCCTGGAATTACGAGAGTTATGAGGCAGTGCCAGTTCAGGATGTCCTAGCTGTGACACTGGCTGGCCGTTTCAGTAATTGTTGCCCTGCTGACATCACAGAGCTATTTATTGTGAGACTGTGGTCTGGCGGGTGGATCCAGATTGCCAAAGAACATGCTAGAGAAACGGAGGTTATTTTTGACCTTAGGTTCCTTCTGAACTGGGGTGGGAATGACAGGGAAGAGTCTGAGCATTCAGCAGGTACAAAGGCCCCAGGGCAGGAATGAGCGTGGAGAATTTAAGAATGGACAGAGAATGAGCAGGACTGGAAGAGAGTGGCTGCACCAGTTCACATTCCCACCAACAGTGTAAGAGGGTTCCCTTTTCTCCGCATCCTCTCCAACATTTGTTGTTTCCTGCCTTGTTAATTTTCCCCATTCTCACTGGTGTGAGGTGGTATCTCATTGTAGTTTTCATTTGTATTTCCCTGATGGCAAGTGATGCAGAGCATTTTCTCATATGCATGTTGGCCATGTCTATGTCTTCCTCTGTGAGATTTCTGTTCATGTCTTTTGCCCATTTCATGATTGGATTGTTTGTTTCTTTGGTGTTGAGTTTAAGAAGTTCTTTATAGATCTTGGAAACTAGCCCTTTATCTGATATGTCATTTGCAAATATCTTCTCCCATTCTGTAGGTTGTCTTTGAGTTTTGTTGACTGTATCCTTTGCTTCTTATACCTGCCCTACGACCCAGCAATTGCACTGTTGGGGATTTACCCCAAAGATACAAATGCAATGAAACGCCGGGACACCTGCACCCCGATGTTTCTAGCAGCAATGGCCACTATAGCCAAACTGTGGAAGGAGCCTCGGTGTCCAACGAAAGATGAATGGATAAAGAAGATGTGGTTTATGTATACAATGGAATATTACCCAGCTATTAGAAATGACAAATACCCACCATTTGCTTCAACGTGGATGGAACTGGAGGGTATTATGCTGAGTGAAGTAAGTCAGTCGGAGAAGGACAAACATTATATGTTCTCATTCATTTGGGGAATATAAATAATAGTGAAAGGGAAAATAAGGGAAGGGAGAAGAAATGTGTGGGAAATATCAGAAAGGGAGACAGAACGTAAAGACTGCTAACTCTGGGAAACGAACTAGGGGTGGTAGAAGGGGAGGAGGGCGGGGGGTGGGAGTGAGTGGGTGACGGGCACTGGGTGTTATTCTGTATGTTAGTAAATTGAACACCAATAAAAAATAAAATAAAAAAAAAAAAGGACTGGAAGAGAGAGGACAATGGAGAATGTGAGATGCAAAAGCGGAAAGAGGTGGCAGGGTGCAGGGTGCAGTCTCTGGAGGGAGGGCCGGCTGGCTGGCCCGCATCTCATGGGATGCTGTTGTCCCTTCAAGACGGCAGTGAGGAGCTCACCTTCTGAGGCCCACCTTTTGTTCTGAGGGTGGGACAGGAGAATAGAGAGGTCCAAAAATTGGAGAAGATGGTAGGGTGAGGAAGGGGGGTCACCCCAAAAGACATTGAGGAAGAGGAAGGGAGGTGGATCACCTGGGCTGTGAGGCGTGAGCAAGGTTTGGCTGGATGGTGAGAGGTAGATGGGCTTCCCAGGCAGGGCCTGGGGTTAGCTGCGGCGCCAGGATGGAAAGGACAGCGACCAGGAACCCAGGGGACCTCAAGGATCTTAACAGGCACACACGTGTCACGCCTGGACCCCACTTGTCTACCTGCGCCCCGAGAATGCAGGACTCCCCCACCGCCCCATCCCTTCCAGCCTCACTCATTTGCTGCAAGGTCACAGCATTTGCTGCAAGGTCACAGCCTGAGAACGCAGACTTCTGAGGAGCCTCCTGGGACACTCTCCCCCACCCTTTCTGCCCGTGTAGTGACCGTCCCACAGAGTGGGGACGCAGGGGTGGGAGGGGAGGGACACGCAGGGGAAGGGAGAGCTCGCCAGAAGGCGCAGGGCAGCCACAGGCAGCCCCCCTTTGCTGACCCCAGGCCATTTGCCTCCCTTCCACAGCGTGGCAGGGGTGTCCCCTCTGTGCACCATGCTGGCAACTCGACGGAGAGGCGGCATGTGTGGCTCTGGGGCACTCCGTGCTGCTTGGTGACCCTGAAACCACCGCGAAGCGCCCCCCCCCCCCATTGCCTGGGAGCATGTTGTCACTGGGAGAGACGCAGAAGCAGCGATTACTCAGTCCTGCGGTTCGTTCTGGAATCCTGGAGATTCCAGTAGATGAGAAACGACATCACTCTGTCGTGTGTATCACTTGGACTATTAGTGAAGTGGATCCACTATAGTCTATCAGTCACTTGCATTTCTCCTGAGTCGGCTTGCCTTTTTTTGGCTTTTCCTCATATTTAGAAATGAAGCATGTGGGTGTGTGTGTCCTTATTTTGTGAGCGCTCTTTACATATTATGAACATTAGCCCGGGTGGGGGGGAGCTGGCATGCGCTTCCTACTTCGCCCTTATTTTCCACTGTGGCTCCGGGCATTTGATCCCCTAGAGCGGGAGCCAGACACCTTTTCCTTTAGAGGGCCAGACTGTAGGTAGTTTAGGCTTCGAGAGCCATACCTTTCTGTCAGTGCTACTTGCCTGTCCTCGTAGCACAGAAGCCACCACAAGCAATACAGAAAGAAATGTGCGTCACTGTGTTCCAATAAAACTATACTTAAAAAAAAAAAAATAGAGGGCCAGACTGTGGTTTCCCAGCTCCTACCTTGGAAAAGTTAACATTTTCTTTTTTTTAGCTGCAGTCATCAAGGACCTGATTTTACTTTCTTTCTTTCTTTCTTTCTTTCTTTCTTTCTTTCTTTATTTATTTATTTCTAATTTATTTATTCATGAGAGACACAGAGAGAGGCAGAGACACAGGCAGAGAGAGAAGCAGGCTCCCCACAAGGAGTCCGATGTGGGACTCGATCCTGGGACCCGGGGTCATGCCCTGAGCCAAGGGCAGACGCTCAACCGCTGAGCCACCCAGGTGTCCTCGTTTTTATTTTATATAAAATAAAATATTTATATTTTTATATACAAATATTTTTATATTTTATATATAAACATATATATTTATATATAATATTTTTATATATTTTATATTTTATATAAAATATTTTATATATTTTATAAATATTTTATATTTTATAAATATATTTTTTATATTTATATTTTATATAAGTTTTTATATTTTGTATTTTATAAATATTTTGTTTTTATTGAAGTTCGATTTGCCTACATATAGTATAACACCTGGTGCTCATCCCAAGTGTCAAGTGCCCCCCTCAGTGCCCATTCTGTCTCTTCCTTTGTGTAAGTCCCCAGCAGGAGAAGGGAGGGAGGGGTGGGGCCCCCACTGTGGGGGTGGGGGGTGGGGGTGGAGGAGGTGCTGCTGCAGGTCGGGGAGGGGAGGGCTGCTGCTGCTGGGGGGGAAAGGGAGGGCGAGGGCGCTGCTGCAGGGAGAAGCCCAGGACTGGGTCAAGGCCAGAGGCATTGGGACCCCGAGCAGGATGGCCCAGAGTGGAGCATGGCCCTCCAGAGGGGAGTCCTCTGCCCTGTGCCCTCCCCTCTGACCTTTGCTCTTGCCACTGACCCTGGGAAGTGTGCTCTCAGGGGAGATTTGCGAGCCCTGTCCAGCCAATCAGCTCGTCCTGAGCAGCTCCAATGGGACCCCAAGTGAGGACCCCCAACTTCCACAGAAGCCACCAGTCCCCTGTACCCTTCTCTTCCCCCCAAATCGGGACCCTTCTATGCACTGGTCGTCAGTCCGATACTCAAGAATCGCACATGAACTTCACACCAAGCCAGAAGAGACTCCTCCAGCCTTCTCTTCTGATCCTTTTTAGCAGGTGTTCTTACACCCAGTGCTGCATGTAGGATGCGGCCTGCCCGTCAAAATTTTAATTAAAAACGCAAATACCCCACCTGGTTTTGCAAAGGGCGAATGGGGAGATGGATCTGCTTCTCTGGTTTTGCGGGCTTTTCTCCCTCCTTCTCTTCCACTCCCACCCCCTCCTTGGCTTGGTCAGCCTCAGGGTCCCCTGCAGACCTGAGGCTTGGGGTCCAGTCTCCGAGTCCACTCGCAGAGGGACCCCTCACCTTTCTGCACCTCAGTGGGTGCGCTCCTTATGAATGGAAGTGATCCTGTGGAACTCTCCAGGTCTGTAGCCAAGGGGGAGGGAGACTCCCTGACCTCATGTCACAGCAGCAGCAGCCCCAGGGCTTGGGGATCTGGATTCAAGCTACTGACGCTGCCACCTACTGGCCGTGTGACTTTGGACCGGTGACCTCACCTCTCTGTGCTTGCCTAAATAAGGAGTGCCACTAGGTCCCTAAAACGAGTGGTCCCTGGGCCGCTAGTGCCCCTGGGTTGTTTGGAAGATGAAGTGGCTTAATCTGCATGAAGTGTTTGTAACCTGCTGGTGTGAGGTCAGCTGAAGTGCTGGGCACGTAGTAGCTGTTCACTAAGACACCCTTCTCCCTTGTTCGATGCACCACAATGTTTCCATTATATGCATCTCCCCCACTTCCCCCAGGACTTAGAGATCCCCGGCTTATCTAACCTCCCCTTGTACCACTAATGACAGCCCCGAGCCTGGATAACCTTGCTTCCCCGTCCTTAGCCGGCTTTGGCTTGATGAGAATTTCCACAGTGCGTTTGCTGATCTTTTAAAACCCCCGAGATCGGGACGCCTGGGTGGCTCAGCGGTTGAGCGTCTGTCTTTGACTCAGGGAGTGATCCCGGAGTGCCAGGATCGAGTCCCACGTCGGGCTCCCTGCATGGAGCCTGCTTCTCCCTTGCCTGTGTCTCTGCCTCTCTCACTGTGTCTTTCATAAATAAATAACATCTTAAAAAAAAAACAAAAACCCGAGATGAGTATTTACTGCCAAAAGGTACAAGTCTCTCAAAAGGATTTAATCCGGGCAAAGGACAGTAATGCTGGAGACCAGAGGAGGGAGGATGGCAAGAACTTCCCCCTCTGCCCTCTCTCTGCTGTGGCCACGAGCACCTCTGTTGATCACTTAAAATCCTCCTTGAAGAGGTCACCGGTTATTATTGAGAATTGTGGAGTGTAAGGACCTAGGAGGGGAGAGCTGGGGGCAGGCCTCCTCAGACTCCCCGCTCCTCCCTCACGAGGGATTTCGCCTTGGGTCCCCAGGCTGCTCCCAGTCACGGTGGGCGTCCCTGGGCAGAGGAGGACAGCCAGGCCCAGGCATGTGACGCCGTCAGCGGTGACAAGGCCAGACACCTGTGCCCTGCGTGCCGGGTCCATGAGCCACCTTCACTCCACTGTGTCACGGCTACTGCTGTGCCCGTTTTCCAGATGAGGAGACTGAGGCTCTGATGCTTCCCAGGCAGTGGTTTCAGGTTGCCTGGCAAGCAAGCGGCAGGACGTGCAGCTGCCTTCTGAGAGCAGCGAGCCCCTCCGAAAGCCCACGCTCGGCCTCAGCCCGTCTCTGGTTACCTGCGGCAGGTCTCCCCTGCGCCTCCTGCAGCCGGGTCTCATTTGATGTGGGATGAAACGAGGGACGATGAAATATTGATCGGCCTCGCGACTGACGGGCGCCTTGGCATGGAGAGAAGCAGTTTGGAAAGTGGAGCTGGTGCTCAAAGGCCTCTAATTGGTTTATCCACGAGGCTTAACCTCTGGTATCGAAACACTCATTGTGAGAGATGGTCCTGGCCTGAGAGGTCCGGTGGGAACAGGTGCATCGCCTGGTTTCCCAAGGACAGAGCCAACCCAGAGGAAGTGCCTGGGAAGGGGAACTAGGAGGAGTCACCTTGGCCCATCTGTTGGGTGACAGGTCACTGTGCTCCTGGGCTGATGTGATCGGGTCCCGCTTCCCCATCCAAGCTTGTCCTATAGAATCACCTGTCCCCACCCCCACCCCGGGCACGCTCGTGCCGCACTGGCCTCCACACTGAGGACGACCAGCTTGTTTCTGCCCTGTGATCTCCCTCCCCCTCTCCCCTCTGCCTGGGCTCTGCTTCCTTCACCCCTGCCTTGACAGGCCGACTCATTCGGAGGCCCAGCCGAGTATTCACTGCAGGGCTCCTGTCGTCCACCGTCATGCCTCCCGCTTTCATTCTCCGCAGAAGCATTCACTGGGGTCTGCTGTTTGATTTGATGCATAAGCTCCAAGAGGACAGGGGCTTTGCCTCGTTCACCAGTGTATCAGCAGTATCCAGACTGGGGCCTGGCACGTTCTGGGCCCCGACGAGTCCTTGCTAACTGACCGACGACTCCCAGTTGCTCATTATAAAGCCAAGGGTTTGGACCAGATGGTTGCTGGGGAGATTCCTTGCTCTCGAAATATTCTCTGAACTTGAAAGCATTTTGGGCCCAAGGCTCCCTCTTACTGGCAGTCACTGCTCAGACCAGCCTCCTGCAGGGATCTGAGTTCCCTCCTAGCAGAGCCTGAGGCAGGCATTCGGGTGTATGGGGATTACTAATGAGGTGCTCCAGGACCGGGGGCGAGGGGGTGAGGGAGACAGGGGAGGGCAGGGGGAGAGATGCCGAGCAGGGACAAGCCTCAGCTGAGCCCAAGGGAACCCTGAGAACAAAGCATGCCCACAACAGGGTTGGCTCCACACCCAGGCCAAGGATGCCAGCGTCGTGTAATCCCAGGCACCTCAGTCATCCTGGGGGCTGCCCAGGGTGAAGGGGGCCAGGCCAAGGGCACCTCCCAGGCAGGGCACTCCTGTCCAGCCGGGGCGATCCTCTGGAGCCACCGGCCACAGCAGCTAAGGGGGGATGGCCGTTCAGGCTGGGCGCCCACAGCATCTGCTCCGCGGGGACCTGGAGCCTTCCAAGTAGCCTGACCCCAGCTAAGAAAATGAAAACCTGAAACCTGCTTTGCCAGGTGAAGGGACTGCAGAGGTCACAGGGAGTAATCTGCTACCTCAGGAAAGCCCGGCGCTCTTGGTTACCAACCCCTTGCCCTACTGGGCCACTCAGGTTTCCTGCTTGTCCCGTAGGCCAGCCTTCCTTTCCGGAGAGGAAAAAAGTAGCAAATTTTCTTTTCATAGTGTCCCTACTATGTGCCAGCAACTATTCTGGGAGCTTTGCATGTGTTGCCACACTTTAACCCTCTCCATAACCCCGCGAGGCAGCTCTGATGGATGCCAGACGGTCTGCCAGGCATAAGCCCTGGCCTTTGAGGTCCTACACCTCTGGCTCAGGGCCTCACAGCTCGAGGGCGACAGTGGGAAAATCTCATCCACGTCCTCTGGGCCGAAGGCTGTGATCGATCTTCTCACCACACTGAGCTCAGGTGGGGGGAGCAGAGGCCTCCCTCTGCCTACAGTCTTCGAGGGCTACTACTTTCCTTTGGGATAAGGCCAAAGCTCTGGGCCTGGCTTCCCAGGCCCCTCTGTGTTATGCCACCTTCCTTCCTGCTCTGTTGCATCCTTCGTGTTGCCTGCCGCCACCCTCCCTGTGGTGCGAAGGGGGAACTAGCATTTGCTCAATGCCTCAGAACATCAGCTCTTGCGTGGGGAGCCCTCACCCTAGGTCCAGGCGAGGTATACTTTGTGTGTGTTTTCTTGGGGAATCCTCACAAGAACCCACATGGCTAGCCCTATTTTTCTGGCCTTTGAGATGAGAAAGAGGGATTCAAAGAGGGGAAGTAACATGCTCACATTCTCACAGCCAGTAAGTAGGAGGAGGAAGGATCGAACCCCAACCCCTGTGCCCTTACCTACCAGTCCAGGGCTCACCAAGATGACTTTCCCAGTGATGGGAATGGTCCATGTTCCCATCCTTCCAGTCCAGGAGCTACCAACCACATACGGCCATTAAGTACTAGAAATTTTGTTAATGTAGTGGAGGAACTAGATTTTACATTTTATTGAACGTTAATTAAAAGTTGCCGTGTGTGACCAGTGGCTGTGCAGACCTGTGAAAATCCATTTTTTTTAAGATTTTATTTATTTTTTATTTATTTAAGACTTTTTAAGATTTTATTTATTTAGTAGAGAGAGAGAGAGGCAGAGACATAGGCAGCGGGAGAAGCAGGCTCCATGCAGGGAGCCCGATGTGGGACTCGATCCCAGGATCCTGGGATCATGACCTGAGCCAAGGGCAGATGCTCAACCACTGAGCCATCCAGGTGTCCGAAACCTGTGGAAATCTTGAGGTGTTGCTCTACTCGCTTGCTAAGACATGAGCCTGATGGCAGATGCTGGAGGAAGACACGAGTTCCCCGGATCCGAGACAAAGGACTTTCTTGCTCACAGCACAGCAGGGCAGCCTGAGCTTCATGTTTGCATCATTTCCACTTGTTCCCCAAGTCCAGTGGCTTTGCTTCACAGATGAGGGACCATGCTTGAGCTTTTATAATGGGCTGCAAGCAAACCTCCCCAACTTGCCCCCTGGAGGGAGACATTATAATGGTACTGGATAGTAAGCAAATCTGAGCTCTGCTCCAGAGGGACCCGTTACCTCTTCCTGCCATTCTCCAGACATCCTTGAAGAGATAGCCCAGAACAGAAGCTTCCAGTGCTTCTGCTCGTAAGACACCTGGACGTGCAAGAGACCAGAAGGAGTTGTCTCTCAATGGTGGCTGCTATGTTGGGCCGTGGCAGCTCTGGGCCATCTATGGTGTCCACTCAGAGATGCTCCACGTGTCTTCCACCATTTGCTACCCTCCAGGAGTCTGTGGGGTGGGCCTCAGTTTCCCCCAGTTTTCAGATGAATAAACATGAAGCTCGCTTCAGTTACGCTCCCTGAAAGTTGAAACCGTGGACTCCTCTACCTATGACTCATTGTCAACTCCGCCCCGCTCCCTGCAAGATAAAAACGAACACAAAAGCTCGAGGCCTCTGTCCTCCTTGCTCCCTTTCAAAGCTTTACCCTACAAGACTCTGGAATTCCTTTTTCTTATTTTTTTAAGGTTTTATTTTTATTTATTCATGAGAGACACAGAGAGAGGCAGAGACACAGGCAGAGGGAGAAGCAGACTCCACACAGGGAGCCCGATGTGGAACTCGATCCCTGGACTCCAGGATCATGCCCTGGGCTGAAGGCAGATGCTCCACCGCGGAGCCACCCAGGCGTCCCCCTGGAATTCTTTTTCTCTTCTGTCTTGTCGAGTTCTTCCCATCTTTTCTAGATCCAGGGCCAGGCTTGCCTCCTCCATGAAGCCCTCCCTGTCCAGCACTGGTCTGTTTCTTCTCTAACATAAGGCATCCAGTCTCATTCTCTTGACTGGCAGCTCTGGAGAGCAGTGCCTTCCTTCCTGTGCAAACTTTCCCTGCGTAGTGCCTGCTCCAAGGCTTGGGGGGAAGCAGACCAACAAGCGGGGACCCCCCCCAAAAAGAAAAACCAAACATCTAGCAACTGCCAACTCCTATTTTATGCTCTGAACTGTATTCACAGCGGATTAGCCCACTGCCCAGTCCAGGAGCCAGTGTGAGTGAATAGGACTGAGTTTCCCGGAAAGGGAGGGAGTGTTTTGAAGTGACTCAAAGGAAAGCTTGTAGAATTGTGGAGTTTTGGTAAATCCGCCCACGAGGATAGAGAAACTTGACATTTGCCTTCCAAGCCAACATGAAGCATGAGTCTCATTTCTTCCTAACTGAGCAGGAGGCAGCTGAATGATGCCTGGGCTGGTCTCTGGAGACCAAAGTTTTGGTCCAAGTTCTGATGTTCACCAGCTGTGTGACCTTGGGGAAGACACTCCCCTTCCTGGGCCTCAGTGTCTCATCTATGAAGTGGGACTGGAATGGAAGAGGAACCAGCCCCTAACAGTACCTTCCCACCCTTCTTTACCATCTCTGGGCCTGGGAGAGCCCATCTTCTACGTCACCAGAACCAAGTGCCTCCCGGCTCCTCCTCCCTCATCTACTCCCTGCTGCTTCCCTGAGCAGGACCAGCCTCTGGCCTTCCTCCTGTAGGGATGTAGACCTGCACACTGGCTGGCCAGGGGAGCACTGGCTGTTAGATGTGCTGAAAAGGGAGCACTTGATTTGACCCAGGCATGTTTATTTGACTTTGACACATCACCCCATCATCCCATTTGGCAACCCCAGTCCCAGTGGGTCTTTACTATGTTAGGCACGATGCTGAGAACTTCATATCATCTCTTGCAGAATCCTTGCAAGAACTCCAAGGTACAGGTGTCATTTTACCCTTATTTTGCAGAGAAGAAACTGAGGCACAGATAAGTGAAAGCCACAGAGCTGGTGCATAACAGGGCTTGTGCTGGACATCAGATGTCCCGAGCACCTACTCCATCCTTACACATTGACGATTGGTTGGAAGTAGGATAATTACAAAAGGAGCCCTACATATGTCAGCTTTGCTGCATAACAAACAATCCCCAAATCTCAGTGACTTACAACAAATGTTTCTTTCTTGTTCACATTACAAGTTGACTGAGGATCAATTGCAACCCAGCGATGTTCCTTGAGGTCTTTCTAAGGCCTGGGCTACAGGTAGTCATTATCTAGGACATGCCATGCTCATGCCAGAACTGAAGACTCCACAACAATAAATAAATAAATAAATAAATAAATAAATAAATAAATAAATAATAAATAAAAGTAAAAAACACATTATCCAAATTACATCTCCTGCTTGGAGATGGTACACATGTTAACTGTTCACATCTCACTGGGCAAAAGCAAGAGACGTGGCCAAGCCCAACATCAATGGAGTGGGGAAGAATCACCCTCTCACAGTGACAGGGGAGGGGGTGGGTGGGGGAATAAATATTTGCATATACAATTGGCCATCAAATGCTGGGCCCTGCAGCCAGATTCCTATGTCTGACCACTGGGCTCAACTATTACTATTTGTGTGGCCTTCCAGAAGGTACTTCTCCTCCTTAGGCTCAGCTTCTTCATCTGTAAAATGGGGATGATGATTACAGCCCTGTGTGAGTCTCCTGGGGCTGCCACCACAAAGTTCTACAACTGGGTGACTTAAACAACAGAAGCGTATTTTTTTGTAATTCTAGAATCAAGATCAGGGTGCCATCAAAATTGGTGTCTCGTGAGACTTCTCTTCCTGGCCTGCAGACTGGCACCATTCTGCTGCATCCTCATGGGCCCTTCTTGTCTGGGTGCACTGCGAGGGCTCTTCGGTGTCTCTTCCTTTTCTTATAAGGATGATTAGGGCCGTACTCTTATGACCTCATCAAACCTCAGTTACCTCCCCATAGGCCCGATCTCCAAAATACAGTCACATTGAGGTGCTGAACAAAAGCTAGGTCTCTATTAGTGCTTGGCTGGGGCTTGTCCCACATTATACTGATTGGGCATTTCCCTGCAGCAGTGATTCCTCAATTCCATCTATCTTTATGTCCTTGGCACTTATCCCTTGGCACAGACCAGGTGCTCAGAAAACACATTTTTGGAATCCTACAGTGAACCAGGAGGCAGTTAATGGCAGCCAACCAGATTTGGGGAGCCCTGAGCATTGCTAACCTGCCAAGACTTAAGGCATGTCACTGTCTCCAGGCTCCACCTTGCAAGACAAGGGTTTTGCAAATGGCAAGATTTCATTCTTTTTATGGCTGAATAGTATTCCATTGTATTTCTACAACCACATCTTTCTCCATTCATTTATTGATGGAAAATTTGGACTGCTTCCATAATTTGGCTATTGTCAATAATGCTACACTAGGTAACCTATAGAATTCTTGAATTACTACATTGTGCACCTGAAACTAATGTAACACTGTATATTAACTACACTGAATTTTTTTTTTTTTTAAAGAAAAAGGCCAAAGATTTTGCCAGCAAAATCTCATCAGATTGCATTTTCGTACAGCCTTTTGTGGCTACACCAGGGTAACTGGGCAATCTTCAGGACCAAAATAGACTCGGATTCTTTTTTACAAAGATGCTGTTGTAAACTTCAAAGTGGCAGTTGTAATTCTCCGAACCCCTCCCAGAAATACTGTCTCCCACCAATAAAGCACCACAATGACCCTGCATGACAGGGCTGGGTGTGGAAGGACATTAGGAGAACTCGCTCTTACTGCCCTATATCCAGGAACGTTTTTGGGACTTATTCATGAGTCTGGGTATTTATCTCGAGTAGCCAGAGACAGAACCACCAGGCTCAGAGCTACCTCTTGGGATTCAGTGGTGACAACCCAAACTCTACGTTTCTTCTTCCTAATTTGCATCTGGCCTTGCTTAGGATCTACTAGCTAAGGAGAAAAAGATCAAGGGACATGGGGACAGCCCTTCTTTCAAAGTCTAATGTGGTTCAACTCAGCTCAGCTCAGCAGCGTCAGGGTAGATGGCACCATGTGCAAGTTCTGAGCCTCTTCCCAGGTCACTGATAATTAATTATTGGCATGATGAATAATTTAGTGCATTTTGACTCTCACAGGCTCGATTTCCTCCTCCGGGAAATGGGAGCAATGAGACTTTCCATAAGATGTGTGGTACTTGGCCCAGAGCAGACAATGATGATGGTGATGATGACAGTGATGGTGATGATGATGATAGATGATAATGATGGTGATAATATGATGATAATGTTGATGGAGATGGAGATGATGATGGTGATGGTGATGGAGATGATGATGGTGGTGAAGAAGGTGATGATGGGATGATGATGATGATGATGAAGACGTGATGATAATGATAATGACAATGATGATGGTAATGATTGTGATGGTGCTGTGCTGCTGCTGGTCCTGGCGCTGCTCTTGCTGGCGCTGCTGCTCTGCTGGTGGTGGTGGTGCTGGTGCTCCGCGCTGCTGCTGGTGCTGCTGGGCTGCTGCTGCTGCTGCTGCCGCCGTGCTGCTGGTCCTCCTGCCGCTGCTGCTGGTCCTGCTTGTGCTGGTGCTGTGCTGCTGCTGGTCCTGGCGCTGCTCTTGCTGGCGCTGCTGCTCTGCTGGTGGTGCTGGTGCTGGTGCTCCGCGCTGCTGCTGGTGCTGCTGCTGCTCTCCTGCTGCTGGGGCTGGTGCGGCTGGTGCGGTTGGTGCTGGCGCTGCTGATACTGGCTATGGTGATAGTGTTGATGGAGATGGAGATGATTCTGAAGCTGCTGGTGGTGGTGGTAGTGATGGTGATGGTGGCACCTTACCCCTTAGAGAGCAATAGTACCCTGCCAGGCATGCCTTAAACACTTTATATATGTTGGCCTTCTTAATCTTCTCAGCAACTGGGGAGCTAGGCACTATCATTCTCCCTACTTTACAGATGAGGAAACTGAGGCAGGGTGCAGTAAGTGGCTCACTGAAGGATACACAGCCAGGAGTGACAGGCTGGTGGTCTCCAGCCATTGCCTCAACGGCCTTGAGGCTCACCCAGTGTTAGTTACACAGGACCACATTCCCCTCAAAGCTCCCCTGCATGTGGTGGGACAGAGGGTGCCAGCAACACATGCCGCTTATTCTGGAAAGTAATTACTTTTAATTAAACCTTCTTATACTTTTAAAAAATTTCTCCTTTTGTGTTACTTCCATGGAGAGTAAGAGGCAAGCCAGCCTGTCCTAGGCACCCACTCCCTCCTGCTGGCTGGGGCGGCTGCTATGTAATATTAACATCCATGGGCCTCTGGGTCATCCATTATTGACGTGCAGAGGTCAGCGGGCTCAGGTCCATGGGAGCAGGTGTGCTCAGGTGAGGGGGAGAGAAAGGAGCCCAGGTGGTCTCGACTATTCAGAAAGTTCTCTTCTTGCTTGCCTTGGCAGTGCACATAACTAAAATTGGAACGCTACAGAAAGTTCTCTTCATCCCCACTCCCAGAGGGAAAGCATTTTGCATGCCTCACAGGTGACAAGAGCCAAGACAACAGGCATGTGGCTGCATCGGCTGCAAGCGGGGGATTATTATTCATCCCACAGCAGAGTGGGGGTGTTTTCTTCCGTCCTTATGACTGTTTAGGAAGGGCCCGCCCCTGTGTCAGCATCTAGAAAAAAAAAGCTCAAACAATAATAACACCTCCCTAAATCTCAGATTCAAGTCACCTCTCCCTTCCCAAAATGCCCAGCTGTCAGATTCCTGCCAGTTAGAATATTCCAGAATCAGACCCCCCCCCCACCTCCATGTGATCTGGGACTTGCCACCAGGTCCATTGCAGGAGCACCCGAAAAGTCCTCTGTCCTCTGTTGTGGGGGAAGGATGGTTTCCAGCTCTGCTCTGTGCCCACCACTCCTGTGGCCCCACCAGGCCACCCTGCATGAGCCTCAGTTTCCTTCCTGTTGCGATGGGAGGCTGGGGCAGCCGTCAACGGTGTATGTGTAGAGTGACTAACCCTGCCAGGAGCCCAAGAGGTCACCGGATGAGTGCACGCCAACCCCTGGGCCTTGATCTAAGGCAGGAAGTGGTCTCGGAGAGGAGGCAGGATGGTGCATGCTTTCACTTAACGGTTTGGAGCACTGAGCCCTGCCACTGGGTTCCCCTGCCGCCGGCCCCGCGCTCTGAAGGCGACCGCTGTCCTCTCCCGACGCCGGGGGCCCAACAGGGCCCTGCCATCAAAATAGCACTTCACATTCACTCTGTGCCTGTGAGCTGAGGATGTCGCCAGCACTCTCTGGAGAGACCCTCATGCCTTTTCCCTGCGGTGAGTCTGAATTATTATTATTTTTTTAATTTTTCAGATGAAGAAACTGAGTCTCAGAGAGGTTAAGGAACTCCCCCGAGGTTGCACCACTGGTAAGTGGCAAAGCTGGGATTTGAACCCTGCTCTCTGTGGCTCCGGAACCTGTGCTTTTAATTGCTTGCTTTCTCTGCCTTCAGCTGTATCGGAATGGTTGTTCCTCCACCGCCCCAGTGTGGGAGGCCTGTGACCCGGTTATTGTGTCTCTCGCTGTGCCTCCTGCAGGACTCAGGACACAGTAGGCTTTCCAGACATACAGGATGTTTCCAAGGTGGTCCTTTCTTTTTTTTTTAGATTTTATCTATTTATTTGAGAGAGAGAGAGAGCATGAGTGGAGGGAGGGACAGAGGGAGAAGCAGACTCCTCACGGAGCAGGGGGCCCGACTCGGAACTCCATCCCAGGACCCTGCCATCATGACCTGAGCCAAATGCAGACGCTTAACCTACTGAGCCACCCAGGTGTCCTGAGAGCTGTCCTTTCTAAACCCCATGCTGCCGGGCAGTGTTCAGGAAATGAGAGGTTCCTCTAATCATCAGAAAGTTCTGGTTAACCCAGTGTTTTCCCTTTTTGCTATATTCAAGGGCATCAACAGGTCACTGGCACAGACAGCACAGGGAGTGCGTTCCGTGCCTGACCCTAAAGCATGTCTAACATTCCGCTTCTGTGCAGACCATCCAGATAGATTATTTCGACGGTGGTTGTGTCTTTGTGATTCAGAAAGTAGGACACTGGACTTCGTGGTGGGAAGGAGGGCGCGGGGGGTGGGGGGTGGAGGGGGCGTCCAGCCTGGGCTGACACCAAGCAGGCCCCCGATGCCCACATCCTGTTAGGGCCCCCGATGTCCCACATCCTGTTAGGGCCCCGCCAGGGGCTCACCCTCTCCCCCTCCAAGCCTTTTCCAGGTCCTCACTGTGGCTCTGACCGGATCTGTTCTCTCCTGGTCCCGCTGCTTCTCACGTCCCCTCCCTCCCATCACTAGGGGTGCCCGTCTCCTCCTCTCTTCCTTGAAACCCACTCTCTTGTTTTTAGAAGATTTCCTAGAACCTGTTTCTGAAAAAGCTTTGAGAATGAACAAGCCCCACTTAGTAACATGACCGCAGATGAACTGCCTGATTTGGTCTCCTGAGTCCTCAGAGAAAACTCTGGAGTGGGGGTGGAAGTGGGCGTGACTTTGATTTGCAAACCCTCTTTGAGGGAGTGAGGGGATCCAGCAGCTGGACTAGGGGGTTCCCACCCCCACTCACCCGGAAAAGCTGTTTAACTAGCTAGTTTCTAGCTAGTGTGTGAATTTTTTTTTTTTGGTGGGGGGAGGTAAGTGCCTTCCCTTGCTGAGCCTCAGTTTGTCCGTCCATACATACAGTGGGATCCTCAGCTGTGGTTTCCAGGCCAGAGCAGCAGTGAGATTTTGATGATTTGATGAATGTCATACAGTTGCTCCTGCTCCTGAGTTGACAAAGAAAAGGCATCAGGGTGGGGAACCGAGAAGGGTGGTATTTGATAAACGATCCCACGCTGGTCTGGTCGGGACAAACCCAGAGCTGCACACACACACCTCTGGGGGGCTGGGGGGGATGGGGAGTGAGGGATGAGCCCCTCCGCCCCCATGGCTGACATTCCACGATTCCCTAGAGGTCACTCCGAGGCTCCCGGTCCTCTGGGAAGCGGGCCTGCGGGCCCCACAGCAGAGCCAGGTGCCCCCGTCATGTGCTGTAGGCCCCACATCCTGCCTCAGCCACAGAGGACCCCAGGAGGCAGGACTCTGCTTCCTTGCCACCGCCCTCCGTGGCTGCACAAATGCACCGTGTGGTTTTGTAGTATTTTTGGTTTTGTCGTTTTTGCAAAAGCCAAAGGAAGTCTGTAGGCCGAGCCCTGTCTTCCCCTCCAGAGGGTGTGCTCGCTCAGGGGCAGGCAGGCCTCCAGCACACGGCCCCGGGTTGGGAGGGCACCTGCCCGGAGCTGGACACTGCCCTGGGTCGCCCGTGGACAGGGCTGCTTTGAGGTGGTCACTGTCACCCTCCCATTTTCTTTTTTTTTTTTAAACTTTATTTTTTTATAGAGATGCAGAGAGAGAGAGGGGCAGAAACACAGGCAGAGGGAGAAGGAGGCTCCACGCAGAGAGCCTGATGTGGGACTCGATCCAGGGTCTCCAGGATCACGCCCTTGGCTGCAGGCGGCGCTAAACCGCTGCGCCACCAGGGCTGCCCCCTCCCATTTTCCATATGAGGACATTGAGGCCCAGGAACGACCAAGGACCTCCCTCAGCCCCGACAGACACACAAGGCACAAACCCAGACGAACCTCTGCTTTCTGAGCTCTGAGCACTTTTCACCCTGCCTCCGGCCCGCACATGTTGTTGAGAACCACTGTTGTTCCCAGCACGGGGGACATGGCAGTAAGGGACCCGGGTGAAAAGTCCCTGCTCACCTGGTGCGGGGAGACAGACAAACAAAGGAGTTCTGTACATGGTGAAGTGTCATTTCGCGATTAAGTCTGTTGTGGGAAATGCAGCTGGGCAAAGGGGGCAGTGATGCTATTTTAGGGTGATCGGGGAAGGCCCCTCCAAAGAGGGCATTTGGGCAGAGCCCTGAATACAGCCAGGGAGCACGCCGTGCGGATTCTAGGGTAAGAACATTCTAGGCAGGGGGCACGGCGTGTGCAAAAGCCCTGGGGCCGGCATAGCTACCAGTCTCTGCTGCCTCCTCCATCTGTCACCCTCCCAGTGTCTGCAGGGGTGAGACAGGTGGTCTTGGCTGTGTGGCAAGGAAAATGGAACAGAACTGAATGGGGCAGAAGGCAGGTGTGTGTCGAATAGGAAGCTACTTGTCTTGTTCCTTAATCCTCTGCATTCGAAGTAGTTCCCTATTGCTATGTATTTTTTCTCAAACCAGGACTCTGGTCCATTACTTCAGGCTTGTCCTTCCAAGCCGGGCAGAGCCTGGATTCCAGAACTACAGAAATAGAGCAAGAACTGGGGCTGGCGCTGTACCACTGACCTTGCACTGACCTCGGGAGGGGGAAGTCCAGCAAGTAGCACCTGCTGGAGGTAGGGGTGGAGGTGGGGAGGTGAGGGTGGGGGAGGGGCAGAGGTAGTCACGTGTCCTGCCCTGAGGGGGCGGCGGGGGCGGGGGGGCCACTTGTGCCGTCTGTGTTGATACTGATGCCTGTCTGGCACCTGCTGGGGCCGTTCATGGGCCAGGTGTGCTGGAAGGGACGTGTCTGGAGAGTTCTGGACCCCAGGTTCTAGGCTTGCGCGCCCCCACAGACTCATGCACAACCTTGGGCAGGTCGCATCCCCTCCCTGAGCCTTGGTTTCCCTGCCTGGAAGAGGAAGCAGAGACGTATGGTCCTCCCCGCGTTCCTCTGTGATCCTGAAATGCCACCAGCCTCTGCCTCGGAGGCAGGCAGCAGCCAGGTGCTGGGACAGAGCCTTCAGGCAGCTCCCCTTTGATTTTGTAGGCCCGGGGGTCTCTCAGCAGAGGGATAGGGGGGGCGCGACCTCTGCGGTCCTGCCTCAGGCTCTCAGTTAAGAGCCTCCAGCAGTCCTCCTCTCTCAGCCTCTCCTCCCTGATCTGGGTTCTTGTGGCGGTGGAGCCAGCAATTCATTTCCAGGAGCGGAGGAATGTCCCCCTTTCCTTGGGGCCCAGAAGGGTTCCATGAACTGAATCTCATTCAGCTGGAAAAAGAATAATCAGAAAGCAGTTCTGCTTGGTCACTGGCCTGTGAACCCCTTGAATGTTTCCCAAAAGGAACACTCCGAAGAGCCCCCCTGGAGGAGGCAGCCCGGGCCCTCCTGCCACCCCCCGAGTGAGTAGCGTGGGGGTCGACCAGCAGGCCCACCGTGAGTCAGCATCATCGGCTCAGCCTCCGTCCGTCTCCCCACGAGGCGGGTCCCCATGCGGGCACAGTCCCAGAGACCTTGAACTAAACGAGACGCGGTCTGTGCTCCCAGTGGCAGGTCAGGTTCAGTCTGACCACTTGCTTCATTGGCTCGAACTCCAGAGAGTTCACGGCCCAGTGGACTCTCAAGGTTGCCAAAATGTAGACGTTCAGACATTTCGCCTCTCTCGTGTTTTCTCCTTTCTGTGATGTCTGCCCCAGGGTCATTGGCTTGGCCTTCTTTGATCCAATCGAATTTTCTTTTACTGCCTTCCTTCTAGTACATCCTTGTCTCACATGAATTTGGGTGGTGGGGGGTGGAGGAGTGGGGGAGCAGGAAGGGGAGGGAACCAGGGAAGTGTTCCTGGGCAGGTGGCACTGGAGACTTGGACTTCATCAGCTGGGGGACATGGGAGCCAGAACGTCACTCCATCCCCAAGGACATTTTGCTGATGATAAAATTCAGCCTTTGGTAGCAAACAGTAAACGAGCCCTCTTTTAGTCCCAGAGGAAGACGTGACCTCGTGCCTTGCGACCGGTGGCTGTAGATGCAGCTCTGAAGAATGATCCAGATTGGGATCCCTGGGTTGCTCAGTGGTTTGCGCCTGCCTTCGGCCTGGGGAGTGATCCTGGAGTCCCGGGATCGAGTCCCACATCAGGCTCCCTGCATGGAGCCTGCTTCTCCCTCTGCCTGTGTCTCTGCCTCTCTGTGTGTGTGTGTGTGTGTGTGTGTGTGTCTCATGAATAAATAAATAAAATCTTAAAAAAAAAAAGAATGATCCAGATAAAAGACAGTCAAGGTCTTAGATTTCTTAGTGCCAAATAAGACACGTAGGAATGCAAGAGACCCATGGAATGGTGTCTCTCGACAATAGGGAGGCACTAAAAATGTCTAGATTTGAATCCTAGGTCTATCACCTGTGAATCGTGAGATCAGGCAAATTGCAATTGCTCAACGGCATTTAGCCTCAGTTTTACTACCTGTAAGGTGGGTTAGTACCCACCTTTCAGGTGATTATTCGAGATTATGTAAGATCACTGTTCTAGAAACACGGTAGGGAACAAAATAGAGTCTGAGCTCAAGGGACCTAGGTGCATGGAGAATCTTTTCAGCTGTCTATAAGGATATAACCTTGGGAAAAGGCAGGTGAAATGCTTAGTGTGATAGACATCATGATTCAGGGATGCAGAGGGTGGAGGGATAGTCTCTCCCGGGAGCTGACGTGGGACCCAGCATCCTGACTTAAGTGATGGATAGCCTCCTATCTGGGAGGAGCACTGGGCAGGGCACACAGCCTGGGCACAGGTCCCGTGCTTGCCATCTTGCGGGAGGGCACGGGCTGGTAGGTCAAGTGAGCGAACAAAAGGCGTGGAGAGTGGAGTCGGAAAGTAGGCAAGGACCAGCTCTAGTAGGATCCTGCAGGCTGTGGCAAGAGCCTTGGATTTTATGCTCGGTGGAGACTTTTGGGCAGTGAGAGGCATGAGCAGAGAGGGGCGTGGAGGGTCTGGAGGGCATGTACGGTCCGGGCTTTGAGTTTATCCAGTCCCCCTCTTGCTAACTGAGAAGCTAGCCTGTTTTGAGGATCCCGGCTGACTCGGTGAGGCTCCTGGGTGTAGACAAGGGACTGTTGTGGGTGCGCTTGCGTGGATCACCTTTGAGCTTTACACTTGTAAAATGTAAATTTGGGGCAAGACGACAGTTGCAGATCCTGAGCTCTGGAAACAGCAAGGAGGGAAGGTTCCTGGGGCCGGGTCAGGTCATGGCTTATCTGAAGGCCTCATCTCTCTCTCGGCCTACCTGTCAGATGGGGAGAAAATGAGCAGCCGGGCGTACTCTGTGAGCCTCGTGAATGGAAGTTGAATCTGAAGACCGTGTGCTTCTTATCTGCATTAGCAAGAACATTTTATTCGAGGCAAATTACGCTCAGAGACTGAGATGGTCTTTGCCAATAATTTAGCACAGGTTCACGGCGGGAATGATAATTTATAATAGTAATATTTCGCAACCCAGTAGTCTATAGAATAATGTCTTTTAATAAGCCAGTAAAGGAATAACGTGCTCCGAGCCGATGATCGATTACGCTTCCAGGTAGAAGGGTGATGAAAGGAGGAAAGCCCAAATGTAGTCAAGGTCTGTGTACCTTTCTATGAGCTGCTTATCTGCAGATTTGGTCTTTTTTTTTTTTTTTTTTTAGTTGGTCCTTTCTAAGTAGAAGCTGCCGGCTTAGGTCCCTGGATGCTGGGGCACCTGCCTAGCCAGCGGGCGTTGCCAAGTGAGGCGGGCTGCTCCGAAGGTTAGTGCCCTGGGGACTGTCACGCGGCCTGCACCACTGCCCACAGGGTCGAGCCTCGCCAAGGCCGAAACCGGTGTCCTTCTCCACCGGAGACTGCTGAGGGGTTTAATGCCACTGCCACCTGGGAACGGCCTGGCCAAGGCCGGAGCGAGGGTCTCAAGATCTCTGGAGAGTGATTTAGGTCAGCAAAGGGGAGACCTGCCCGGACAAAACATCCAGTAACTCCTCACCATTCTTGGTATTTAAAGTTCAAATGTCCAGTGTCGTAGCTGCTGCTCCTTAGGCTCTTACCGCCAAGTCCCCAGCACTCGGGACCCCCACCAGCCGCTGGGGTCCGAGTGCTTCTGGATGACAGATGTCGATGGCGACATCCTGACCCATCCCGACACAGCCTCCTCGAGGGAAGCCAGCTCACCCCGAGGTCAAAACAACTCTGCCAAAATCCTAAAGAAGTGCAGTTGAAATCGTAACAAAGCAACGCACAGCCAAGAGGAGGCGAACTCATCCCGATGGGTCATCGTTCTAGGTTTTTGATTATTCCTTTTCCTTGCAGAACATAGCAATGTTTGATAAGTAGCTCTGGTGCACAATGCACACGCACAGCCACCGATGCAGAATTTACCCGCCAGCGTCTCCCCTGGTAAAGGACGCTGTTGGTCACTCACTAGGGCAGGGGAGGAGAAGGCACAAAGGGTCAGGACCCCAGAAGGCTCAAGAAAACAGTGAAAGGAAGCATGTGGGACATCCCCTCTCCAGATCTGGTCCCTCGTCCCACCCGGGGCCATACAGCTGGTGGGAGCAGTGGCTCCTCTCAGCATCCCTCACACACATGCTCGGGAGGTCCCGGCGTCAGCCCACAACTCTCAGAGACAGGGAAGCCCCGGTGAGGTCCCCCAGCTGGCAAAATGTAAGGGCAGGCACTCGGATCGCGGTCCCTGAGTATGCTGTGCTCCACCCAGCATCATCCCGAGGCCACCTGGTCTAGCCTTGGTCTCTCTGTGACCCCAGGGATAGCAGCCAGCCTCTCCAAAGCCCACCCCTCCCCGCCATGCCATGCTGTAGGAGGTAAGAGGCCACCTGTTTTAAAGCAAAGTGGGCAGAACAAGAAAGTGCCCTAAAGGCGCTGTGGGCCCCACGTGGGAGGCCCTTTGATGGGGAGCCGGGGACAAGGTCCAAGCCGTGCAGTCCCCTGCCCCCAGGGCTCAGCAGAGACGCACGTGGGGTGGGCGGAAGCCTCCCAGTGTTGACTGTCGACTGGGGGACCAGCTCTGCTGGAGCAGGGGCACCCCAGCCTCCAGAGCATTCACCTGTCCTGCAGGTCAGCAAGGCTCACTCCTTTGCTCTCTCCAGCTCTCCCTGCCCTCTCCATGGATAGAGGGTGAGTAGCCATTGTGTGCACCTTGCAGGGGTCAGGGGGAGTGGGGTTGAGTGGGGACAGTCCCCCTGCCGGTGTGGACGTACCCCCAGGGGAGACCATGGGCTCCACCACCTGAAGGGCAGATACTTGGCATGAAATGCTCTGGTTTTGTGGGTACGCTTGCGTGGATCACCTTTGAGCTTTACACTTGTAAAATGTAAGACCCTGGGCCAAGTGGCTTAACCTCCCCGGACCTCCATTTTCCCATCCGTAAAATGGGCAGATTAATGGATTCAACGAGTTAACAGGAATAGAGCTGACTGGGCGTGAAGCCAGTGACGGGAAATGCCTGCTAGAGAAGGGACATCCCGGGTGGCTCAGCGGTTTAGCGCAGCCTTCAGCCCAGGGCCTGATCCTGGGGACCCGGGGTTCGAGTCCCACATCAGGCTCCCTGCATGGAGCCTGCTTCTTCCTCTGCCTGTGTCTCTGCCTCTCTCTCTCTCTCTCTCTGTGTCTCTCATGAATAAATAAATAAAATCTTAAAAAAGAAATACAGAGGAGGGATCGGATGGGCTGATGACCCCTGCAGAGGCCAGAGCTCTTCCCTGCTGCTGCCCTCTCGGAACTCCTAAGGCACGTGCTGTGACTTTTCCGGTTTTGCGCAAGGGGCCGGGATGGCTCAGTGTGGTCAGGGGGCTTGTCCAGGGTCACAGAGCTGATGAGCCTTTGGAGCTGCCCTCCCCCCTCCACCCCGGTGGCTCTGCACTTTACCATATGGCCTCTAGGCCTGAGGTGACTGCATTCGTCTGCTGTTAACCAGGCGAGTGACCCTGAGCAGGTCCTCTAACCTGTCTGAGCCCATGTGGCCAGTAGGTGCTAGACGATGAGCCTGTCTTCATGATGGCTAACGACATGGGGCAGGAAGTGATGCCGAGGGGACAGAGCTGGCTGGCCGTTCCCAGGTCCCAGCATCTCCCTATTTGCTTTCAAATACCGACGGCGCAGGGGATAGGCGCCACTTAAGGTACAGCACACGCAGCACAGGCTTTGACCCGAGGTGGGATCCGGATCCCTCGCTGTGCGCCCTTGAGCGTGTGCCCTTGGCTGCCGCTATGCAAGATGAAGTGTCATCCCCTCGCAAAGCTGATGTGATGATTGAATGAGCCCCCGGGAGAAGCAGCATCCCGCCGGGTGCTGGCACACAGCTGTGGATGTTAGGGGACAGATGTCCCTGCCCTCTCCCCACACGCTTGGGCATGGATTTCTCCAGGACTCCCCAGCTCTGGATGCCAAGACTAGAATCTCATTCTGTCCCCTTGGCTGCTCCCAGCTCTGGGGACACCTCCCACACCCTCGCCCCACGTGTTGGGTCACCACTGGCCTCTGGCCCCTCCTCGCTGGGCCCCCCACTATCCCGAGTTGCCCTGGGCTTTTGTGTTTCCTGCCCTGAGCCACACAGGGCTGCCCCGTTTTCGACTGCTCTGAAGCAGCCTGGCCTGTGACATGAGTCTTGCCCATCTGCTTCAGGACACCTACATTCCCGGTCCTCCTAGAGAGCTGCTCGGAAGTCCCTTGTCAATGAGGCATGATGTCCCTCCTCTCCCCAGGGTGAGCTCAGGTGTGCTGGGAGGTAAACAGGTGGCTCTTTCTGATGATAGCTGCCCTCTGCTTCTCCCGAGAAGGGGCTCCCGGGGGGCGAGGCCAGGACAGCTGTACCCCAGTGACCCCACTGGACATCACGACACCCCTTCAACCCTTGGTTTCTGGGATCATTTGTGCCAGACTCGTGCTTGTCGCCTGGGGCTCCTGCCCATCTCCAAACTCTGGGGGTTGCCGGGCTCCTGCAGCTGGGTCAGCCTCTGCATTTATCCTGCAATCTGAATTCCCATGCTGGATGTCACCAGGGAGCCTTCAGGAGCCTTCTGGATGCCCCTATAAATGGTTAGGGTTAAAAAAAAAGTCTCTCCTTGGAAGTCGGGGGACTGGGAAGACCTTACCCCAACTTTCTAAACCTTCACTCCAGACCAGCCAGGACTCCAGCCTGTCACTTCCCTGGGAGCTCTTTAGAACCAGCCACAGACCCCTAAGGCAGGGCTGGGGTGGGGCCTCAGATCTCTGAACAGTCTTTCCTTTGCCAGGACGTCGGCACCACCCAAATTGGGGAAATGTCCCCCTTTATTTTCTGGTGGGGGCTGGTGGGGACAGGTGTCAGCCTGGACGTGCATATGTAGTCCTGACCACATTGCACGCCTTGAGTGTCGGGTGGTTGTCTTCAGACTCTGAATCTAGCACCGCTCAATCTACACACATAAGAAGATTTGCGGATTAAAATTCCTTTTGTGCAGCTCAAAATATGAAAATATATCCACTGCTTCTCATATGACCCTAATCCTGGTTAATCATGTTTGTCGGGGGCGCTTCTCCAAGCCGCCTGTTCTGAACCTCACTACTGGTGCTGCAGGGGATCTTTGCTTTCTCCTCCAGCAAGCAAGCAAGCAGGCAAGAGGTACCAGGGGTAAGGAGAGGAAGATTGTCGAGCGCAAGGAGGGGGCTCTCGATCTCTCAGTACAACCTGGGTGTGGGGACCTAGAGAAGGTATCCTAGGGCCTCATCTATAGAATGGGATGGGTAGTATTACCTTCCCCATAGGACCTGGAACCGTCTCTTGCACGCCCTGGCTAGTCCCTAAGAAGCCGTGTAGCCTCCTCTCAGAGCCCAGCTACCTCGCCCCCCTCAGAGCAGAATGAAGGGTACCTGCCCCGAAGATCCCCTGGGCACCTTGCGCAAGAACGTCCCAGATACTGACACTGCCGGATGGGCCGACTCCGCACGGATAAGATGGGGAGGCGGTTGAGGCTGCAAAGCCATCCCCAGATACGGAAGGGCCCCCACCTGTGGCCACAGAGCTGGTTAGAGATACTCTATGCGCCTTTGTCTGCTGGCAAAACCACAAGGATTGTCTCTGACAGCTTGATATCGAAGCCTAGCAGGAGTCAGAGGGCCGGTAACGGGAGAGGCAGGTGAAACCGCGGCAGAGAGGGGCTCCGGAGTGGGTGGGGGGCCAGCCCCAGTCACCCCCTGGAGCAGCCACGGGCTGCAGGGGCCTTGCCCGGTGGCTCGCCTGCATCAGCTGCACGGCCCTGTAGGAGGCAGCGCCAGGGAGGCGGCTGGAGGTTGTCACCCGGGGAGTCCGGGGCTCGGGCTCATTAGAGTGCCTCCTATTGGGACCTGGAAGGTGGTGAGCCCGGACCCCCAGGGGAGCCCAGGGGGGGAGCCTCTGGCTCTGTCCCTGCCATAGACCATCCCAGTGGAAGACCTCCTGAGGGGTGAGTTCCTGGGCAGCAGTTGGGAAGATTCCAGAAAGATCAGCTCCCCGAGGTGGGAGGGGAGCCAGGGCTCTGGGCATCCAGCTGGCCTGGACCAGCTCTTCATGGGAATCGCCGGAGCCTGCCAGGGCTGTTCCTAGAGGTACAGGGCACACCTCCAGGCCTGCTGCCTGCAACAGGAGGGGCCCACAGGCCACCTATGCCCCTCGGCAGGATGCAGGTGGTGTGCTCCAGGTGGGCCTGAGGGTGGGGTAGAGAAACTGTGGGGACCAGCCCATCCCTGGGGATGGAAATCGTGAGTGTCTCTAGCCCTAGGGCTAATTAGGTGAGAGGATGAGGTCAGAGATGTCACTAAGACCCTGGGACTGACCAGTGTATGCAGGGACAGGTGGGAGCCCCCAGCCTCTGTCCCCTTTCTCTCCAGTCTCCCACCTGCGTTCCCATGGGCCACACCCACCGCAAGCCCCCCGGGGTGGGAGCCCATTGATGCAGGCCCTAGGGTCAGCCCGGGACACGGAGCAAGGCGGGAAAGACAGAGGGAAAGCCCAGATGCCCAGCTCCCCGCCTGAACACCCCCGCCCCCCCCAGGAAGGCTCGGGTGCACACGTTCAGGGCTCCTCGACAGCAGGGCCAGGAGAGGTGGCGCCGTGGGAGGTGCCCTTCTGGGGGCCCTGACTATGCATCCCAGCAGCGTGGCCCAGGCAGGCCATGACCTCCCTTAGCCTGACTTGGAAACCTCACCATGTCATACCCTGCCAGGGGCTTGCTGTGGCCCCCAGGGTGTGGCCCAGCCCGCCCTCCAGCTCCATTTTGCATCTTTCTCTCTGGGGTTCTGCTGGGCTTGGCCTTCTCTCTTTCAGTTCCTTCGGACTCACCCACTCTTCCCCCACAGACCTTTTTTGCACCAGCAGCTGGCCCGGAGGCTCATCTTTTCTGCCCCGTGACCCATCTGTCGTGCAGACCTCAGGCCATTACCACTTCCTGGGGACACTTGCCAGCTGCAGCCCATGCCCACTTCCCTGTGGCACTGCAGGTGGCCGTTATCAGTCAGGGTTCTTGAGGGAAACAGACCCTACAGAATAGGCGTACACATATTCAGGAATTGGCTTAAGTGTTGTGGGACTGGCAACTTCAAAATCCATAGGGCTGGATGGCAGGCTGTAGACTCAGGCAGGATTAGATTTCTCTGTTACGGTGCTGAGATAAAATTCCCTCTCCTGGAAGCCTCTGTTTCCTTCGCTCCTAGGGCCTTCAACTGATTAGATGAGGCCCACCCACATTTTGGAGGATAATCTCCTTTACTTCATGGCAACCACATCTATAAAAATGCCTTCACGGCCACACCTAGACTAGCGTTTGACCAAGCATCCGGGTGCCATGGCCGAGCTGAGTCGACTCATGGATGTGATCCATCTCAGCCTTTCTTAATTCTTCGTGTGATTCCTGAATCATCTCAGCCTCTGCCCCCACTCTGTTAGGTTAAGTTTCCTGAGGGCAAGGGTGAAGGTCATCTACTTTCTCTAACTGTTGTTTTGTGCAGTGCTTGACAGAGCGGCTGCTGCACAGCAGGTGCCCCGTAATCGTTGTGTAAGAGAATCAAAGGGAGAGAGAATCCGTGGCGGGAGTGGCGGGGTGCAAATCAGAGTGAGGTGTCCATCTGGTGCACGGTAACTGCGCCTGACAAGTGTTCTGCTTCGCACAGGCCTCGCCTTCATTCTGAACCCTGCCCCTACCCCCCAATGCATACACATGCTTCCTAGTTTCTCAGATGTACGCTGAGGCCGGGGCGAGGTGAAATTTCCCCAATATTAATGTCGATAACAGCTCTCATTTCCTGAAGGTCAGGATCGTTCTGGACACTTTCTATATCCACAAACCCTCAGCACTGATTCTCATGCATATTATATATATTCAGTATTCTAGGTGACATTTTTATAACGTGGAGGCTACATGTTATAGTCTGTTTGGAAAGTGACCGTCCGTGCTAACCACGTATGCATTAATTTTTTCTCTCTCTCTCTCTCTCTCTTTTTTTAAGTTTTTATTTATTTATTAACAAGAGACACACACAGAGAGGCAGAGACACAGGCAGAGGGAGAAACGCTTCTTGCAGGGAGCCCGATGTAGGACTCAATCCCAGGACCCTGGGGTCACGCCCTGAACCAAAGGCAGACGCTCAGCTGCTGGGCCACCCAGGCGTCCCAAATTTTTTCCTCGTAACTGAGTCTAGGGTGAGCACAGGCTGGCATTGTCGTCTCATTGTAGAGGAGGCCCAGAGATGCGGACTGACCTAAAGTCCTGAGGTGGCTCCGTGTCACTGCCAATCGCGGCGTTGCCGCCCCCGCGTGGGGGCTGTGTCCTTCGTCCCCTGTCCCCTGGGAGGCTCAGGAAGGAGCGAGGCCCCAGGGTCAGCACACCTGCTGGCTGGGTTAATCAGAAACCCAATATTTACTCTGGGAGGAGAGAAGCTGCTGCTCCCCACTCTGCAGTGTCAGGGGAGCCTGTCACCCCTATTTACCCTACGGCCTGGGGACCTCCTCTCAGGCCTCACCTCACCATGGCTGGGTTTCTCTTGGGTGATGTTTTGGTCTGGGAACAGGGTCCAATTGCAGCATGGCTGGCCTGTCTCCCCACCCCCACTCCTGGGGAGCAGTGAGGCACTGAGGGCGTCCAGGTCTGGGCTGGGCCATGGGGATACGGCTGCCAGCTTTGTGGTTGACTCAGAGTGGGTGGAGCTGAGCTGGAGGGAGCCCACTGGGGACCGAGCCAGACAAGCAGGGAGGGCCTGAGCTGGGGCCCCTGCTGATCCCATCAGTACTGGCCAGTGGGGCTCCTCACCTCTCCTGCAGTTCAGATGCCAGGCTCAGGGCAGGGCGGGCCCCTGGACACCACTCTCTGGCCTCTGTCTCACCTGCAACCCCTCTTCATAACCTGCCAGCAGAGGGTCTCGGACAGGGAACTCGATGGGGCCTCTGTTCCTGCCTCTGAAAGATGGAGGTGATCCCCGGTACCTGTCGTGGGGCTCTGGCAACTGGATCGACTGCTTAGAATAGGGCCTGCCAGAGAGAACACCCTACTACTTACTGTTAATGGAGTAACTACAGCCCTACAGCCACCTCAGGGGCAAGGGTGGTTTCGACCCCATATTTATACAGACCAGGGACTCGAGGCTCAGGCGGCCCACGTACCATCCCCGGGATCACACTGCCAGGGGCTCCCGGCCCTCGGATTGTTCTGCAGGGCCTCACCCCTGGCTGCAGCAGCTGGACCAGCTCCCAGACCTCTCCACCTCGGCCTCTGCTGGCTCTTGCTCTGTGTAGGCTCAGACGCCTCCTGAGCTCCTTCCATGGGAAGCGAGCGTGCAAATAGCCACGCCAGGGGCAGCTGCGTGAACAGAGCCAGGCACGTCTTGGAATCTGAGGCCTGGGCCTCCTCTCAACGCTGGCGCCCCATCTCTTGTCAGTGAACAAGTCATTTCCCCTCTCTGAGCTCAACCTCTACATCTGCCAGAAGAAATGGGGCTGAGGGGCCCCTGGGTGGCTCAGGGATTGAGTGTCCACCTTTGGCTCAGGTTGTGATTCTGGGGTCCTGGGTCCCACATCAGGCTCCCAGCATGGAGCCTGCTTCTCCCTCTGCCTATGTCTCTGCTTCTCTCTCTGGGTCTCTCATGAATAAATAAATAAATTCTAAAAAAAAAAAAAAAAAAAGAAAGAAAGAAAGAAAAAGAAATAGGGCTGAAAGGTAAGGGTGAAGGTGTTGGGCTCCATGTGAGAAAACAGAACCCACTGCAGTAATAATGCTTAGGGAGCACTTGGGATGTGCCAAGTTCTGCTCCACACACTTGACTTCCATGGCCTCATGTTTTTCTTGCTCCAACCCAGGGAGGTAGGTCCCCTTCTTATCCACATGCTGTGGACAAAGAAACTGAGGCAGAAACTTTAAGCAGCAGGATTGGATTCAGGGCATCTGGTGCTTGCAAAGTTGTTGGAAAGGTGGCAGGAGGGGAGTCCTTATCCTACTGCTGGAGGCCGAGGTCCAGAGGCCAGGAAATTACAGGAAGCCAAGTGCAAAAGCCAGCCCAAAGGTGAGGGAGGCGGGTGGTTCTGGGTCTGATGCTCTGACCATGCCACCGCCTCCACCGCCGTGGGAAGGACAGCCCTGCCTCCCTTTTGGCTGTCCATCGATTATTGGCTCCAGAGCCCTAAGGGCAGGGGAAGCTGGGACATGTGGATTCCAGACTTTTAGACCCTAACGTAGAGGAGAAGTCACAGAAGAGGGAGGGAAGAGTCCTCGCTCCAGTAGACTATCCAGCCCAGGAGGCCTTGGAAGCAGCAAGAAACAGGAGGATGCCCTACTGCGCTCATGTGCAGGCAAGGTTGATACTCTGAGCACTAACCTTTGCACAGAGAATTTGGGCCACTTGACCTGCAGGCTCTCAGAGGTCATGGCCAGTAGTACCAGAAGCAGTCCAGTCCCTCAAGGGATGGAAGCAGGTAATGGAACAAGTTGGGATCATCATTTTCATAACACCCCTCGGTGGTTCTTTCATGTCTGATTTCATGTGTTCTTTTTTTTTTAAGATTTTATTTATGTATTTGAGAGAAAGCAGAGCTAGAGGGAGAGCACAGGTGGTAGGGGGTGGGGGGACAGAGGCAGAGGGAGAAGCAGACTCCCCGCTGAGCAGGGAGCCCGATGTGGGACTCCATCCAAGGACTGTGGGATGGTGACCCAAGTTGAAGGCAGACCCTCAACCGACGGAGCCACCTAGATGCCCCTCATTTGTTCTTTTAAATAATTACTAGGAAGGCAAGTCAGGGGTTCTGCTGGATTTTTTTTTTTAATGAGGGCCTGGACCTTGGAGAGGACAGAGAATTGACATTTATAATGGGCCAACTCTGTGCCAAAGATTGGCCGGTCGCTTCTGTGCAGATCTTTTTAACCCACCACAACCCTCCGTGTGGACCCTAGTAGTCCCACTTCTTGGATTCAGGAGCCAGTATCAGAGCAATGAAGCACCTTTCCCATGAGCACAGAGCCAGAAATGGGAGGAATTGGGACTTGAACCCGGGTCTTCTGACAACTGTTGACCGTGACCCACTAGCAGGTGCCTCATAGAAGCAGATTAGGTGGGTTCCAGGTGTCCGGTGAACAGGCCAGGGCTGGAGAGCAGTTCAGGGAAGAATGGATCTTCTTTGCTAGAAAGCCTGGAGCCCTTGACCAGTCCGTTCTGATTCCGTGCCACCCTGGGCCACCATGTGAAGCAGCCAGGACATCGTGGGACCCGGTTTTCAATGATCGGAAGGAAGGCTCATGGATGCTAAATCCCCGTAACTACTCATCATGTTCTCGGGGTACGTTGAGCTGGGAAGTCGTCCTCGCTGTGTGTCCTGAAGCTGGTGTGTGTGTTGAGGCAAAGTGAAAGCAGATGGAGCCGGGGGCGGGGAGCTGGTGGCAGACCAAGGGCTGCAGCTGCGGCCCTCTGCCTGTTGATTTGCTGCCTTCCCTCCCACCATCTGCTCGCTTGGCTTGGTGTGAAGAGATTTGATTTGCATGGCACCTCTGGGGCTTCTCTGGGCCCCGCCCTCTTCTCCAGATTTTTCCAAGCTCCTAACACACCCAGGACTCTGTGCCAGGCACCAGGCATCTAGAGAGGCAGAGGAAATGCACTGTGGCCTCCACTTCCAGCAGTGGCAGAGGCTTGTGGACCATTTCTCCTAGCAAGGACTATTAAAGCTGAATGAGCTAGAAATCCAGCTCTTTGGAGGCATTAAGAGAACAGCCAAGGCAGCTAGCACTTGAGAGGTGAAGATCCCTGGGAGGAGGGAGATGGATGGGCTGACCCCGGTACTCCTGCTGCCTTCCTGCTTGAAGGATGTGCTGACTCGTAGGAGGCTCCAGAAGCAAGCAGAGAACAGCAGCTTGGTGTGGGGCCATCTCACATGGCTGGGAATAAAGCAAATTAAATAAAAATTAAAAATAGAACTCAGGGGGCAGCTAGGTGGCTCAGGTGGTTAAGCATCTGCCTTCAGCTCATGTCATGATCTCAGGGTCCTGGGATTGAGCCCTGTGTCCAGCTCTCTGCTCAGCGAAGAGTCTGCTTCTCCCTTTCCTTCTCCTCCTCTCCATGCTTGTGCTCTCTCTCTCTCTCTCTCTCAAATAAATAGGTAAAATCTTTAAAAAAAAATAGAACTCAAGATCTCCAGGTCAGCCCAAATCTAAGCAACCAAGAACCTAGAGCAAAGGGAACCACAGAGAAAACAGGGATGATTCTGCACCCCTTCTTCCTTCTGAAGCATTCGCCAGTATTCCAGGTGCTTGGGAGCAGAGCCTGAGAAACCGAGCTGCGAATAGCAGCTGAGAGATGAAGAGGCCAGACCCAGCTTTTGATAACCTCACGGTGCAGGGGAGGCAGGAATCGGGAGCTGAGAGCATGCAAGGAGGAGGCGCCTTGGTGGGCATCCCAGCTACCCTTTGAGAAGGGCTGTAAGTGGGGGCAAGCCAGAAAGAACCAGTCACTGTGAACACTGAAGCGTGGCCCCAGTCAATCCCGGTCACCACCTGGATCAAAGTAACGTGCCTGTGCCCTACCTGCCCACCAGGAGGCACGCGTTCCCCTCTGAGTAAGGACGGCTCGCTCCAGAGCCTCTGTGCTTTTGGCACACACAGTATGCACCATTACCAGGCGTGCCAGGAGACAGAACCAAGTGATCCAAGAGAGATAAAGAGAGAAAATAGACAATAGAAATAGACCCACAGGTTATCCAAACGTCACAAGGTGCAGACATCGTCTTTAACTGTGATGAATACTTGCAGGAAGATGGACAAGATGGGGAATGTCAGCTGCAATGACCTAGCGCTTATAAAAATTTTGCTCATATGGAAATTCTAGAACTGAAAAATACAATAATTCAAATGAATGTAATACCTTAATTCACACAGCGAAGGAGGATGTGAACAGGGCAGTATCCACCTCAAGAAATTGTTAAGATGACAGATTTCAAGCCCAAAGGAATGACAGGAAAATGACAAGATAATGAAGATGAGAGCAGATATTAATGAAATAGCATGTTGGGTGTCGGCACCTAGAAAGATCCAGGAGAGACAGCCTGGGTGGCTCAGTCGGTTGGGTGTCTGTCTTTGACTCAGGTCATGGTCCCGGGATCACACATTGGGCTCCCTGCTCAGTGGGGAGTCTGCTTCTCCCTCTCCCTGTGCCCCTCCCTCTGTTGCTGTGCTCTCTCTCTCTTGCTCTCTGTCTCAAATAAATAAAATCCTTAAAAAAAAAAAAAAGATCTGGAAGAGGGAATCAGAAGCCTGGGTCAGAGTGCTGGCTCTGTCACCATCTTGCTGTGTGACCTTAGAGAAGTCACTTGCCTTCTCTGAGCCGCAGTTTCCTACGTCAGAGAAATAAGCATAATTATCCATTTTGCCCCGTCGGTGTGAGGATCACACGGAGGACGGTTGCAGCCCCTCTTCATTAGACGTGCTGATGTTACCAGCAACCCTCGTGCAGAGGCCGAGGAGGGCATCCCAGCCTGGGGAGAAGCGTGCACTTGGACAGGCATGAACTACACTTTCAGAAACCCGTACTGTTCACCCACCTGGTGTTCCAAGCATTTCAAACGCCTCATCTGTCAGTGGCTGGTCATTAGCAGCGTCTCCCCATTGCCAGGTGGGTTTATCTTTGTTAGGGACCCACTTTTAGAGAAATCTTGACGTTCTGGGTCCTTGAAAGGGCACGAACGTGCTTCGACACCGTGTGGGTCACCCCGCTAGTGTGTCACTGGCATTCTCTGGTGCCTCCTCCAGGAGAGGCGTACCTTGGAGATAGCGTGGGCCGGGTCCCAGACCGCCGCGGTGAAGGTGGCGGTGGTAACGCAGTGAGTCAAATGAATTTCCTGGTTTCCCAGTGCTGAGTTGCATGTATACCATAGGAGTCTATTCAATGTGCAATAGCATTTTATATCTTTAAGAATCATGATGGAGGGATGCCTGGGTGGCTCAGCGGTTGAGCATCTGCCTTCGGCTCAGGGCATGACCCCGGGGTCCCGGGATCGAGTCCCACATCGGGCTTCCTGCAAGGAGCCTGCTCCTCCCTCTGCCTGTGTCTCTGCCTCTCTCTCTGTGTCTCTCATGAATAAATGAATGAAATCTTAAAAAAAAAAAAAAAGAATCAAGATAGATACCTTAATTTGAAAATACCTCTTTGCGGAAGAGTGCTAACCATCATCTGAGCTTTCAGCCCATCATAATCACCGGTCACAGATCATCTTAGCAAACTACTTAGCAAATGTAGTAATGAAAAAGTCAAAAGTATCAGGAGAATTACCAAAGTGTCGCACGGAGATGCGAAGTGAGCAAGTGCTGTTGGCAGGCTGGCACCCATAGACTTGCACGATGCAGGCTGGCCGTGGAACCTTCCATCTGTAACAAGTGCAGTGTCCGCAGAGCACGAGAAACAGGGAATGGCTTGTCCCTAGTGTGTGGCTGCAGAGGACAGCCACTCTGCAGGTGGGACGGGGAGCTGCGTCCTCCCCACACCCTGTTTTTTTTTTTTTTTTTCCAGGAGGGGGTTGGCCGGCCTCCCTCACTGCACACTTGGCATCTTGGCTTTAGGTCCCATGTCCGGGAGCCGGGCTGGCACGCCCCCATGTGTCGCAGGCTGCTTCGCTTACTGGAGCACAGCAAAGTCACGCATTCCTTGTTTCTTCCCTGGGGCCAGGGAAGGGGGTGGAAGGGTGTTCTCGCTTTTCCACTGCAGCTTATGCCAGGGCTTCGGAAAGCACTAATTGATACCAGCACGGAAGCCTCTGCCGGGAGGTGGGATCCAAACACGTGCTCTGGCCTCCGAGACGTGCCTGCCGGGACGCGCTGCATGGACGGGAGGAGGGTGTCGGGGTTCCCCTGCTTCTGCAGCCCAGCCTTGCCCTCTCAGCCCACCCCAGCATCAGCGTAGACCACGAGGACCTCCCTCATGGAGCCAGGCCGTCGCCGGGCACCTGACCTCTCATTCAGGATTTTATTTGGTCCGCGTGGTTCAACAGCTCTATTTAAGCGACCTTGGCTCTGCCCTTGGCACCGGGTACAGAGTCAGTGAGCGTCCTGGGCCGTGCTCGTCACCAAGACAAATGCAGTGAGAATGTGTCGCTCCTCTGCTCAGACCCTGCAGCGGGTCCCCATGTCATTCAGAGCAAACTTAGTCTTGCCAATGGCTTCCACTCCACCCCACACATGCCTGCTTCTCTCCTTCACGTCGATCCAGGGGTACCAGCCTCCTTTCTCCCAAAGCCACCAGGGCGTTGCAGGTGCCTAGGAAGCTCCCACCTTAGACTCTTTCACAATGTGTCCCAACCCCCTGTCCCAGAGCCTGGCACATCACCGGGCCCTAGGAAATAACGTAGTGAGTGAATCAGATGATCCGACAGACTTTGCCTGGTTGATGGCCCAGAAAAGTGGACAAAACCTGTGTTATCACCCCCATTTTCCAGGTGAAGAAATGGTTCAAAGAGAGCAGGTGACTTGTTCACAGTCACACAGAGAATGGGTGGGACAGCCTGAGAATCAGAGTCTTCTGACTCTTGGGCTTTGCTTTTCTGCTCGGATTGCTCCTCTGACCTGTTGGTCCTTGCCTTTCCTCATTCCTTCATGCCACCCATGCGCCAGGGGACAGGGGCCCAAACATAACTGAGATGGAGTTCCTATCCTCACGGAGCTCCCAGCCCAGGGAGGAGATAGATAAGTGTAAACAGTGCAGGTGGAGCAGAACCACGATACTGTGGAAGCCAGGAAGGGACTCTGCTCCTGCCAGGAGTGGGCAGGCCTTCCTCCAGACGTGAGCACCCGCTGATCCCTGAAGAATGAGCAAGAGTCAAGCAGGGTGGGATGGGCTTTCTGCACAGTGGGGTCAGCCTGGGGTCAGTCACATTGCTTTAAGTTATGAGTAATCTGCTTTACACAATAAAAGAGATGTATTACTATCTCATGTTATTGAAAAGTTGAGGTGTCGCGTGGGCTGCAGGTATGGCTAGATCAGGGATTCAGCACCACTTGTCTCAGCTCTGTTCAGCTGTACCCTCTTCCACATGAGCTGCTGAAATGGCCTGACTTTTGTATACCAGACCAAACAGCCTGAGCGAATAAAGTCTCTGCCCTCCCTGCAAGTCAGGGGTTTCAGAAGTGTGATTGGATGAATTAGCGCACATACCCATCCCAGGTCCGAGAGGGCGGGGAATCTCTGCCAGCCACGTTAAATCAGAGCCCGCCCTTGAGGATCAGCAGGTTGATCTCACTCCGGAGCCAGAGCTGCTTCTTCCTGGAGGAGCAGGGGGTGGCTGGAAGGGACAACTCTGAACACGTTAGGTTATAAACACGAGTCAGGTTGTCTTGAACAGTGAAATGGAGCAGTAGGCGAATCAAGATGCCCTTGCCAACTGAGCTGAAGAGTTGAGGAAGCTGGGAGAGGCTGTAGCATGTTGCTACATATTGGATGTCTCCAGAGGGCACAATGGATTTAACCTGATTTTTAAGCATCCCCTCCCCACGCCCTGCCCCCCCCCCCACTTTCCTACCAAAAGGCAATCAATAACCCTTCAACTGTCACTTTCCTAGAAAAAAAAAATGGATCCTGCTCGTGGACATCTACATATCGAGGATGGGAACAAATTGACAGGGCGGTGATTAGGTCGGGGACGAGGGACACATTCTGAGCAAAGACCAGAGTCGTCATGCTCATGTGAAGAGATGTGACCACCACAAAGCCAGTGCAGTCTAGGGGGTGGGGGGCTTGTGTGGCGGGCATCTGAAGAGTCCCTGTTTGCTTTCTTTGATGAAAATATACCCTCCCACCCCCACTTCTGTATCTTCTTCCTACTGTAGACCCGTGACAGACAGGGTGTCGCTTCCAGAGCAGAGCCCCTCCAGGCACGGGGAATCAGAGGCCCGTGAATTGGGATTCAGGTCCTGCTTCCCCCTTTCCCCATGACCTTGGGCAAGTCATTTCACCTCCTTGAATGTCAGTTTATTCTGAGCACAAAATGGGGAACCCCAATCAGGCTGGCAGTATGCAAGGAGGACGGCTGCAGGAAGTTGCTGTACATGAATGGTTTTTACCATCGCATCTGGTTTTTAGTGGATCACCCAAGAATATTTATCCATGCATTGATAGAGGAAAAGCTTAGCAATTGCCCAATAGATCCCAGAAGCTCGGCATGTAGCATCTTATCTTATCTTTATAACCATTTGTAAGTGGAGGTGTTGTTTTCCCATTTTACAGAGGAAGATTGACCTGACTTCCCAAGACCATACATCTGGTAAACCGGAACCTGCACCTGCGCCATCTCAAGCCTACTCTGGAGGCCCGAGGCTAATTGGCAGAGTTTGAGGGCTGAGGTGGGCAGAAGCGTACAGTCCTTGATGGAATTCAAACCCCAAAAGGGAGTGACGGAGAAAGAAAGTAGCATGTCCTTGGCCTGTGCTGAGCCATCGCTGTGTGCATTGCACCCTACGTGCACGCTTGACTCATTCCACAGACTTCGTTTGAATGCTTAAATGTACCTGGTTCTGGTTGGGGGAAAGATGGTGGGGCGACTCCTGTGTCCCTTAGCAACCTTGCAGAATGGGCGTAGACATCCCAGTATAGACACGCACACACCAAGGCCCAAGAGGGTAAAGAGATGGTCCATTGCCACCCACCGCATTGGCCTGACCCCAGAACAAGCTGACAGAGCTCATCCTGGAGGAGGTGGTGAGAGGGAAATGGTGTTTTAGAGCAAACTAATAGAATTTCATCCTGTTTTCTTCCTCCTTTTCTGTACAGATGACAGACAACCCTCAGTGCCTTCATCGGGCGGGCTGCTTACCTGCACATCCCTGGTGACAGCATGGGAAAGACCGCTTCTAATTAAGCGTCATCACACATCACCCTTTTCCGGAGGAAGAGAGGCAAAGACAGCTCCCCTCTATCCTGCACTGTGAACCTTCCTCCGAGGTCCTCCCCTCACCCCCGAGAGTCCTTGCCCTGTCACCAAGATTAATTACCCCTCAACCCCTTTGGATGGCAAAGGCAGTCATTTTATTAAGTTTGATTAAAGCTTCAAGAGACATTGCCGGATGTTTCAGGACTGCTGACAAAGCAGCCTGCTTGTTTCCTGAAAAGACCAATTATATGCAAGAAGCGTCAGCCCCACTCCCCGAGGGGTCCACTTAGCCTCCGACCACCACAGGGTGATGTCCAGCGCACCGGTGTGGCCATCACCTGGCGGGAGTGAGGTCGGCCGTAGCAGGTCTGGAGGCCCCCCTGCGAGTCCCTGCCTCACCCTGTGACTGAGCCTCTCGTCTCTGGGAATTTTGTTCCAAATTCCCCGTCTACCAGGTGTGATTTCCTCCAGCCCCACCAGCCCTGGGAGGCGCCCATCCAGAGAGCAGAGATGGTGACCATGAGAAAGAGGACTCTCAAAGTGCTCACCCTCCTCGTCCTCTTCATCTTCCTCACCTCCTTCTTCCTGAATTACTCCCACACCATGGTGACCACCACCTGGTTTCCCAAGCAGATGGTTGTCGAGCTCTCAGAGAACTTTAAGAAGTTCATGAAATACACTCACAGGCCTTGCACCTGTGCCCGCTGCATCGGGCAGCAGAGGGTCTCGGCCTGGTTCGATGAGAGGTTCAACCGGTCCATGCAGCCGCTGCTGACCGCCCAGAACGCCCTCTTGGAGGAGGACACCTACAGCTGGTGGCTGGTGAGAGCCGGGGCTGGGTGTGGGGCTGGGGCCCAGCGGGGCGGGCGTGCCGAGTGCGGGGAGGGGTGCACCTGGGGCCCTGCCGGGCGCTTAGCCAGATTTGGGATATTGGAGTGCATTCATTCGTTCAACAATGATTTATCGAGGATCTGCTACATGTAAATCAGTGCAGAGCGCTCCGTATTCGTTTGTGGGGTCTGCTGGAGCCGACTGCCGCAAACTGGGTGCCTTGAAACAACAGACGCATCTGCCTGCCTCCATCTCCACCTGACCCTCTCTTCTGGGTCTCTCTGCATCTCTGGTCTCTCTCTGCCTTTCTGTGCAAGGCCACCGGTTACTCCGTTCAGGGCGCCCTAAATTCCAGGTGATCTCATCTCGAGATCCTTTTATTTTTTTTAAAGATTTTATTTATTTATCCATGAGAGACACAGAAGGAGAGAGAGGCAGAGACACAGGCAGAGGGAGAAGCAGGCTCCCTGCGGGGGATCCCAGGACCCCAAGATCACTCCTTGAGCCAAAGGCCGACAGATGCTCAACTACTGAGTCACCGAGGTGCCCCCATCTTCAGATCCTTAACTCAACAATCTCTGTAAAGTGCCTTTCCCACAAGGTCCCATTCACAGGTTCCGGGAGTTGGGGCTTGGACCTACCTTTGTGGAGGCTACTGGCTCCACTCGCTGCAGATGTTGAGATGCAAAAAAGAAACAAGGTCCTTACCCTCATGGAACTGGCTGAGAGAGAGAGTTAAGAAACCAAGAAGACAGGCTCAGGTGGAAATGCCTTGGGGAAGGTCAGATGAGGTTTGTGATAGAGAGAAGCTGGGGTTGGGGACCTCTGAACATGGGGCCATCAGGGAAGGTCTCTGAGGAGACAAGACTTGAACTAAAACCCAGAGGTAGAGGAGGCATCGGCCGTGGGAGGATCCGGAGAATGTGCTACAGGTCATGGTGGCATCCAGCCTAGGAGGCCCAGGGTGGCCCCTGCTGGGGTGTATTGGAGGAGCAGGGGACCTGGCAGTGGGCAGCACCCACGGTGGGGCATTGGGTCTGTTCTGTGTGCGACAGCAAGCCACTGTGAGTCTGAAGGGAGTCCTGTGATCTGATCTAGTGGTTTGAGAGGTTATTCTGGTTGCTGAACCCCAAAAGGGAGCGGAGGGGAGTAGGACATAATTTATGCCTCTCAGATTTATTGAGCACCTACTATATGCCAAACACCAATAGACTGAGACCGAAAAGGCAATCTTCCTTCCCTTTCTTAGGGGTTGCAGGGGGCGGTGAGAGGGGAGGAGACAGCCAGCCACACGCCAGGGTGATAGGTGCTGCTCGGGAAGCGGCACAGCAGGTGCAGAGGCCCAGGACCCAACCCTGGGGCTGGGGCCGGGGCTCTCGGAGAGGGCTTCCCGGGGGAGATAGTGGCGCAGCTCATCATAAGGGACTCAGAGAGGTGGTCCAGGTGGGGAGCAGACGGGGGGTCTCCAGGTGGAGGGGCCAGTTTGTGTATCGGCCTGGAGGCGTGAGAAAGGCCTGCGTGGTTGCTGGAGAGGTAGGGCGTCCCGGCTAACCTCCGAATGGGAGCGAGGAGCGGGGTGCGAGCCATGAGGCCGTTGTCGTGGCTCATGAAGTTCTTCATATATCATGTTAAGAAGTACAGAGAGTTGCCCGTAGGCTGAGAAAACCAGGGAGGCCTTCCTGCAAGAGGCCGGCTTTCCCAGTCCACGATTCTCTAAGCATCTCTTGCGCTCTGGGAGCTTACGGTCTCTTGGAACAGCTGAGAAGAGTCTACAGCGACTCAGGAGAAGTGAATCGGAATGCCCGGGCTGAGTCTTGGTTCACTAGGGCCGTGCTGAGCACCTCAGCGTGCGATTCCTGGGGTGACGGGCCACAACAGGCCAGGCCTTCACCCCCTGGAAGATTCCAGTGTCTGCTGAAGTGGCCCATGCTTGACCAGGATTAGGGCAGGGTTTCAACCTCGTGCTCTTGACCCTCGGAGTCATCTTCTGTGTCTGGGACCGTCCTGCACGTTGTAGGATGTGTATTAGCAGCATCCCTGGTCTCTACCCCTCAAATGCCGGCACCCTCTCCTCACCCCCCAGCTGTGAGAACCAGAATGTCTCCAGATAATGCCAGGTGACCCTGGCAGGGGGACGAGGGGTCGCGGAATTGCCTCCATAACCACTGGGATAGAGGAGCGAAAACTCGGTTAAGAAAAGTGATTTGCTCTTAGCAGCACACCCGATCTCGCCCTCAGTACCTAGAAGTGATGATGAGAAACTTCTAGAATGGGTAGCAGGACAGTACTCACCGGCTTCCTTCCCAAAGGTCTTCGGGGAGGGCAGTTCCTAAACCTCTCAGGCTGGCTTGGCCCAGGATGGATAAAAAGGTCTAAGAAAAAAAAAAAAATTCCGTTTCTTGCTATACCTGCGTCTTCATAGGACACGCTCTGTGCCTTCTAGGCTCAGGAATTAGGACTTGGCATCACCGTGCATCACGGTGCCTGGGTTTTGCTCCTGACTTTCTAGGTCTTGCTTTTGAGGAACCTCTTCATCTGGCTGAGTCTCAGATTGAGGCCATCACAGCTGCCCGCCAGCCACCCGCTTCTCTGCACCCCTGCAAGCGTTAGTTTTTGTTTGTTTGTTTGTTTGTTTGTTTGCAAGCGTTAGTTTTTAACACTTGTATTTATATTTGCCGGCTGAATGGGCAAGTCTGAATGAATTTCTTTCCCCCGCGCCCCGCCCCCCAAACAGCGCTTATCCAAGGCTGAACGTTCTTCTTTTCTTTTTTTTTTTTTTAAAGATTTTATTTATTTATTCATGGGAGACACACACACACACACACACACACACACACACACACAGAGGCAGAGACACAGGCTCCATGCAGGGAGCCCGACGTGGGACTCCATCCCTGGTCTCCAGGATCACGCCCTGGGCGGAAGGTGGTGCTAAACTGCTGAGCCACCCGGGCTGCCCCTGAACATTTTTCTAAGCGACTGTTGGGATGTTATCAAATTGCCCTCCCGTGTCCCCACCTGCAGCCCTTAGCTGCACCCCTTCTTCCCTGCAGCTCAGCCCTTCGTGGCCACTTGGAAGGGATGGGTGGTGGCGGGGAGAGAGCCCTCACCAGTAGAAATCAATAGAAAGGAGCAGGGCTGTACGGCGGCTTCTTAGGTTCCTGGACAACACAGAGGCCACAGGTCTTTTTTTTTTTTTTTTTTGGATTTTATTTATTTATTTGAGAAAGAGAGAGAGAGAAGGAGCAGGGGGAGGGGCAGAGGGAGAGGGAGAAGCAGACTCCTTGCTGAACGGGAGCCCGATGTGGGGCTCGATCCTGGGGAGTGTGGGATCATGGCCCGAGCTGAAGGCAGAGGCTTCACCGACTGAGCCACCCAGGCGCCCCCTGCCCACGTGTCTTGAGGAAAGAATCAGGACCCCGTATTGGACAAGTATTCCTGTTCTCTGGTTGGAGCACAGGGTATTTGAGGTCAACACCACCCTGTGCACTCCAGGATGCATCACAGCGCTGGGTGCAGGCCCCCTCGCAGCCGGGACCATCTCGTCGACAGATCTGGACCCAGGACCCCAGACCCCAAACGTGGAGCCCTTGCCTTTCAGATGCTCAGAGGCTGGGGGGTGGGGGTGGCTGCCGGGGGCTCAGCTGGAGGAGAACCAGCTGAAGGTGGCTGGTGCCTCGTGACAGGGGAGGGAGGCCCCGACTCCCTGGACTCACTCTGCCCCAGACGACTAGAGTTGGGTGCTCCTGCCATCTGTGCGAGGGGACACCCAGCCCAGGGAAGACAGGCCACTCAGCCACCTGTGAGGAGCCGGGCCTGGGACCCAGCACACTGGCCTCCCTTCCCCTGGACCCCAGAAGGGAGGCCTGGGAGGGGGTGCGGGTCAGAGCCGGAGCTGTGGGGAGCTGGAGTCTAAGGGACTGAGATGCCTTGGGAGTTGCGAAGCCCCCCGAGACGGGAGCCGCAGAGCAAGCTGGATTTGGAAGGAGGAGCAAGGTTCCCTGGGCGAAGGAGAGAGGAAGGGTAGGAGGCGGGAGAGGGTACCTCTTTCCAGGGGCGTCAGGAGGCCGGACGTCGTGCCTCCAGGCTGGGTGGTCTGTGCTGCAGTTCACACCCGCCGGCTCCCCCGTGCCGTCAGGCGAAGTGCAGGGGCGGTGAGCGTGAGCGAAGCATTCGGTGTCTGTGCCCCGAGTGAGGGTGCCCGCGATGTGCACCCCCCTGGCCCCAGCCCGGTGGAGCAGACCCCGCACCTGCTTCCCCGCCCTGCCCTAAGTCACAGGACAGCCTCAAGGAGCCCCCAGCCCCCAGTTGGCAGGCACTTATGGAGCGCCGACTGTATACAAAGGGGGATACTTGGACACTCCCCTGCAAGAGTGACAGGGGGAGGGAGGGGGACGGTGTTTTTGAACTTCTCAGCATCCTCTGGTGTGCGGGAGTTAGCAGCCTGGTGATGCTTTTACCGTCACTTGCAAAAGTCAGGGCAATGGGAGCGCCCCTTCCCCGGGCACAGGGCCAGGGGACGCAGCAGTGAGCAGGTGGGGGGTTGAGGATTCAGAGCTGCAGAACCTCAGCTGGGCTTTCCCACCCCAGTTCCTGTGTGGATGCAAACGCGCCCGGCGGCCCAGCCCTTCCCAGACTCGCTGGGCCCCGTGTCCACCCCTGCCGGCGAGGCACGACCGCAGACCGCAGAGCCGAAGCCGCGGGTAGCGCGATGCTCGGCGAGGCCAGGGCCAGGCGTTGAGAAGACGCTCGCGTCCCAGGGCGTGGAAGGGAGTCCGCTCTCCATTCTCTTGCTGTGTTTGCAGTCGCAAGGACGTTAATTCGACCCGACGTTTCGTTCCGCGCCCCTCCCGCACCTGCCGGTCTTCCTTCCAGCAAAGAGTGGGCAGCTTGCCCGGCGAGCAACAGCGCGAGCGGGAATCCAGCAACGTCGTCTTGTTCTCATTGTTTCGTGCGATTACTTTTTTTTTTTTTTTTTTTTGCTTCTGCCAAGTAATCCTCACTTTCCACTTGTGGTCAGGATGGGAGATTTCCTAGTAAAATGAACTGATTTTTTTTTTTTCTGAAATGAGCCATTAAAGATGAGTGAGTCAGTAATAGCCGGGCGAAGACACCGCTGTGCTTGTGCTCCCCAGTCACGTCCCCTGGGCGCCCCTCAAGACTTCAGACCCCGGGGCCTCGGCGATGTACTAGGTGCTCAGTAAATACTGCTGAGCACTGGCCAGAGGATGCCGTGTCCCTCCTTAATCCCAGGGACAGTGCCAGACTCCCATGAGGTAAAGACGCAGGGGTGAGGACCCCAGCCCTGAGCGTGTCCTCACGGTGCTGGGCGCACAGGGCCCCGTCCTGGGTTCCGGCAGGACCGTGGCCGCGGCCCCCTCCCTACCCACACCAGCAGCAGCATCGCCCCCGGGGAGCCCGTTGGAAGCGCAGGATCTTGGGCTCAGCCCAGCGCTCCGGGGTCAGGCTCTTTGAGTAGACGAGTTCCTGGGTGACTGCCCACCCAGGAGCTTGGAGCCGGCCCAGGAGATCTTATCGGAAGCAGGTGTTTAATCTGGGGATTGTTCTGTTTTATTGTGTTAAAATGTACATAACCTAATATTTACCATCTTGACCATTTGTTAAGTGTACAATTCGGTGGCAGGAAGGATATTCACAGGGTTGTGTAACCAACACCACCCTCTAGAGCCAGCATCGGGTGCCCCAAACCCTGCCCTGTTAAACCCTAACTCCCTCCCCTTAGCCCTCCCTCGGGCCCTGGCAGCCGCCTACCCTCTGTGGATTCGACTCCTCTAGGGGACCCCATATAGTGGAATCCTACAACATTTGTCCTCCTGTGTCTGGCTGCTGTCACTAAACATGTTTCCAAGGCCCATCCATGCTGTAGCATGGATCAGAATTCCCCCCCTCCTTTTTTTAAGGATTTTATTCATTTATTTATTAGAGAGAGAAATCAGGAGCTTGGGGGTGGGGATGGGGAGGCGCAGAGGAAGAGGGAGAAGCAGACTCCCTGCTGAGCAGGGAGCCCGACAGGGCCCCATCCCAGGACTCGGGGGGTCGTGTCCTGAGCCGAAGGCAGACGCTTTACCAATGGAGCCAATACAGGGGCCCCTGAAATTCCCTTTTTTAAGATGGAATGATGTTCCGCACTTGTCTTATCTGTTCACCTGCCAGTAGACAGGTACTGGGTCGCTTCCGCCTCTTGGCTGCGGCGGACCCTGCTGCTGTGAACACGGGCGTACGAGAACCCTGTTTTCCGTCCTTCCGAGGATGTACTTGTGTGTGTTTTCCACGGCGGCCACACCATCTGATGTGCCCACCAGCAATGCATGAGGTTCCAGGATCTCTACATCCTCCCCCAACACTCGTTATTTCTCTCTCTCTCTCTCTCTCTTTTTAATTTATGATAAGCCTCCTGGGGGTGGTGGTGAGAGGTCCAGCTCTTGTCGCCTGTGGCTCTCTCATGACATGTATGGAGGAGATGCTGGAGGTTTTAACTAGAGGAGCCACCTGGAACTCCTGGTGGGCCTCTCCCTCGGAGACCTGATTCCTTCCATCTCGGGGCCGGGGGTGCTGCCTGCCTCTGGATCTCCCCATAGACCCCATCACGAATCTCCTGGACGGTGGTCAAAGCAGGCCCTAGGCTATCCTTTCTTTTCTCAGCCACTCAGCCCTGGGCCAGGGGGCTGGGAGAGGCTAGTGAGACTCACCCCACAGCCAACCTCCCCACCCGTGACCCCCCACCCCGGCCCCTACAACCCCATGGACTGGGCTTTCTGAAAGGTCAAGGTTCCAAGGGTCTGAGATGGGGGCAGTATTGTGGGAGAGACTTTGAGGTGGGTTTCTAAAAGCCTGGGTTCAAATCCTGGTTTGGGATTTGGGACCTGTGGTTCAGCCAGCCCGGGCCCCAGAGCATCCTCCTCGTCCACAGTTCAGATGTGGTGTGGTATAGATGTTGCGGCACGGCGACGGGGTCAGAGGTGATAACTGCTTAGGAAATGTCTCCAGGTTTTACCGTGAGTGAGGAGGTGGGAAGTCTGGAGCTAGGTCTTCAAGGATGAAAACAGTTTGCCAGGCAGACATCGGAGGCCTTGTGCATCCAGCAAAGGGCTGGTTTTTTGGTCTTGCTGGAGCCCAGTGGTCCCCTGGGAGGAGTGGCAGGGGCAGGAGGATGGAGGGAGCAGAAGCAGGGAGGTGGGCTCAGAGGTCACCTGACCCTTCTCCTATCACCCGATGTCATTGCCTCCGGCTGATGGAGGAGCTAGCACATAGTAGGTGCTCAATAAGCCTTTGCAGAATGAGTGAGGGAGCTCTCTCCCGTCTCCTGGAGTGGGCCCTGGGCTTCTGGACCAGCGGGGAGGTGGCTGGCTGAGCCTCCTGGGGCCTCCGGCGCCTTGCAGAAGGGAAGGTACTGGAGAAGGGGGCCCAGGGAGGGGGCTCAGGGGCCCCGGCCAGAGGCAGCACAGCCCGGCTGACCTTTCTCCTTCCACCCTCCGCCCGCAGAGGCTCCAGCGGGAGAAGCAACCCAACAACTTGAACGATACCATCAGGGAGCTGTTCCAGGTGGTGCCCGGGAACGTGGACCCCCTGCTGGAGAAGAGGTCGGTGGGCTGCCGGCGCTGCGCAGTCGTGGGCAACTCTGGCAACCTCCGAGAGTCCTGGTACGGGCCTCAGATCGACAGCCACGACTTCGTGCTCAGGTGAGCGCCTGGAGCCCCTCGGAGCCGCGGGAGGCGCCTGGGCTCAGGGCCAGGAGGGCAAGACCCAGTCCTAGCAGGCCTAGACTCCCCTTCGGACCTTGGGGGCTCCCTGTGGGCCTCAGTTTCCCCATCTGTGCATTATAGGAAGGAGGTAGACCAGCAGTGCCTCTCTGGACCCCGATGGGAGACCATAAACGGGAGGAAGCCAGCAGGTCGGGAGCTTTGCACAGAGAGGCCTGGAGGGAGGGCAAGAGGCAGTTGCAGACCCTTGTCTGATCTTTAAAATTCAGCCCCATTTTGCAACCTAGGCTGTAATAAAACTATGTGCTTTTAATGTAAATGCATTTCCCTGTCACCAAGGAGAATAGTTTCCCTGGGAAGAGATGTATTCTGGGTTTCTTATAATCTCCACGCTGTTCACTCGGTAGTGAGGCCGCTGCTCCCCAGGCACCTTCTAGAATAGTCTCCTGTCTCTGCGATCTCTGCATTTATGTCCTTAGACTGCTCTCACCCGGCTTCTCGGAGCCTCCGTGTGCCCGGCGTGCGGCAGGAACATCCGTGGGGGAGGGAAAGCATCGGGTCCCAGGTCAGACAGACCTGAGTTCAAGGCTGCACACTTGCCAGCTCCGTGTCCTGGGACTAATTCTTGGCGTTCAGATTTCTCCCATCATAGAATAGGACCAGAGAATACCTCCCGGGCGCAGTCATCATTCGGATGTAATGAGGCGCGCCTCTTGGCCAGGACGGGGCCTTGCGCACAGTAGGTCAGCAGGAGTGGCCACGGTCAGGCTCGCTCCAGAGCGCGTAAGAGATGGAAAGCAGCAAGAGCATTTGAGCTGTGTCCTGATCGTCTCCATCGAAGCCGCCCCCTTGCGACGTGATGCGATGCGTGTCCCGCTGTCCCTTCCCTCCCAGGATGAACAAGGCCCCCACGGCGGGCTTCGAGATGGACGTCGGGAGCAAGACCACCCACCACCTGGTGTACCCCGAGAGCTTCAGGGAGCTGGCGGAGAATGTCAGCATGGTCCTGGTGCCCTTCAAGACCACCGACCTGGAGTGGGTGGTCAGTGCCACCACCACAGGCACCATCTCTCAGTGAGTCCCCGGGGTGGAGAGCCCCCACGCCCTCACTGGTCCTCCGTGCCCCCACCATGTGGTGCCCGCACCAGGATGCCTCCCCCGCTGGACTTCCTTCTGGAATGCACCAGCCCCGCAGTCTGCAGGCTGCCACCCAGCCTGCAGCGACTCCTGGTCCCTTCCTCTGCTGCTAACACCCTGCAAGCTTTGACCTTCCCCCCTCCTCACGACTCCAGAATAGGCTCTAGGGCTTACTGGAAACTCCTCGGGAGGAGGGACCTCCCCACCCAGAAAGGACTCTGCACATGACAGATCTGCTTTGTTTCTGCCATGCATCCCGAGGCTGACAGCCCCCCACCTTGGGAGCTCTAAAAATAGCCCCAGAGAGCACTGGGGGCAGGCAGGGAGGCCCAGCGCCCGCTGGCAGCTGCAGCCTGAGTCGTCGTGAGCTGTCCCGAGAGTGGGGGGCTCACCTGAGCGGTTCTTCTGTTCCAGGCACCCCACTGGGTACTGAGCACTTGCCGTCTCCTTGCATTCCTCCGCGGTTTGTGGTTTGTGCCTCTCGCCTCCCTCCTCCCGGGGAGGACCCCCCATGGAGGCCTGCCCAACCATGCTGCCCAAGCTTGAGAGCCAGGCTGGGCCTCGGTCTGAGCCCTAGGTCCCTTACTCTTCCTGAAAAGAAGCAGCTTCCCTGTCCAGATGGCCAGCAGCCTCCTGGTCCGGGGCCCGGCCAAGCCTGATGGCCTGGGGTGCAGGAGTCTGGGGCCACCCCCTCAGGAGGGCAGTGAGGGACGCAGGCTCAGGCAGGGGAGGAGCGGGCCAAGCCTGAGCTCAGCTGCCCTCTCCTCCCACCCCGTCCCATGAGGTCAGGAGCATGAATTGCCCCAGTAGATCCCACGTGAGGCGTTTACATCTGCACCTTGGGGCACACGTAACGTTGCAGATGGGAGGGGGCCTTTGTGAGGCTCATCCTTCATCCTTTGAGCTGTGCTCCATCAGGCTCCTTCAGGCTTGCTTGGAGCCAGTCCCCTGGTCTTCACCTTTCTGGGGGAAAATATGGCATTTAAAAAAAAAATTCTTGGGATGAGCACTGGGTGTTATACTATGTGTTGGCAAGTCGAACTTCAATAAAAAAGCATATATATTATATATACATATATGTACAATATACATATGTATATTGTATATACATTTTATGTATATATACATATTTTTTATATATATAGAAAATTCTTGAGTGAGCCACGAGCGCCCTCTGGTGTCCTTAATGGGCCACTGCTGCAGGAGGACAGGCCGGGGCGGGAAGTGGCGTCTCTGCCTCCCTCTCCAGGGTCAGCCCCAAGCGCTGCGGCCTGGCCCCCTCAGCCCCCTCCACCCCCTCCCACATTAACCACCTGCTCTTTCTCTGCCTGCAGCACCTATGTTCCTGTTCCTGCAAAGATCAAAGTGAAAAAGGATAAGGTAAGTTGAGGCTGAGGATCCTCGTCCTATGAGCTCAGGCTCAGTTTGGTGACAGAGAGCACCACCTCTCCCCTCTGCCAGCACCTGGCTGCAGAGAGCCCTTGGGCCCCTGGGCGGGCGGAGGCCTCCACGCAGCTTCCCGGCTCGACAGACAAACCCTGACAAAGCCTCTCCCAAGTGGGGGCCCCCGACCAGCGGTGTCACCGGGATATACTGTTGCAAATGCACATACTCAGACCTACCCCAAACCAACTGCATCAGAAACTCTACAGGGAGGGGACGGCCCAGTGACCTGGGCTTTAACTGGCCCTCCAGGGGTGCTGATGTGGCTGCATTTAGAATCAGAGCTGCACAGGGGTGAGCTTTTCAAAGCCAGACCTCACCTCCTGCCTCCCTGGCTCCTCCTCCCCAGAAGGGGGTAGGCCAAGACCTGGGCAAGGGGCCGGAGGATGAAAGTCACGACGTGTCCACCACACGTGTCCGTTGCACACACTGTGCTTTTTTAGATGTCGAGATGAGGGTCAGAGAGGTCAAGTAACGTGCTCAGGACCCCACAGGCAGTTCATGGTGTGGCTGGAACTGGAGCGCTCCCTGTGCCCCCAGCACCTGCTGTTCACACTGGAGTGCACCGCCTGGGGGAGAAGCCACATGGGAATCCCTGTAGGGCTGAGTGGGTGGAAGGGGGAGCCTCCCAGACGGCAGTCGCTTGAGGCTGGGTTGAGCAATGAACCGTTCACCAAACACCCGCGTGGTCCTCAGCTCCAGTCTCTTCCTGGGGGCTGGCGTCAGGCTTCCTAGACGTGCATGCTCACCCTCTCTTGCCTGAGAAGTCCCCTTCGCTGTCCTCATGGCAGCTGTGAAGGTGGAGGCAAGGGCAGGTCTGATAGCAGACACCTCCCGACATGGCCAGCCTGGCTGTGTGACGCCGGGCCCACGGCTTAGCCTCTCTGAGCTCCGTTTCCTCATCTGTCACACGAGCAGAGGGAAGGCGAGCACATGGGGCCATGTCAGGGCGTGGAGACTGTTCAGGCCCATCGCCGGCAGGACAGGTGTCTCGGTGCATGTGTTTCCTGCAGTGTGACCGGAGCGATCCCGTCCCCACCTCATGCTGTTTCCCGGAACCTCGCTGGCCTGATTTTGGATGTTCCTTGGAAGTCTCCTTCTCAGGGAGCCTCCTCCCCTCCAGTGCTTTCTTGTCTCCTCTGCTTAATTTCTCTCCACGTTTCTGTAGTTGGGTTTTAGCATCCTTTGGCCCCGGGGTCAGGCTACTGCCCGTCCTTCCCACTAGACGTAAGGCCCACGAGTGCAGGGCTCCCGGTTCCGTTCACGGCTCTGTCCCCCGAGGCCCCAGCAGCGGGGGGCACCTGACGGGTGCTTGGCGTCCTGTGCAGTGGCTCACGAAGGCCTCTGTCCTCCCCTCGCAGATCCTCATCTACCACCCGGCCTTCATCAAGTACGTCTTCGACAGCTGGCTGCAGGGCCACGGGCGGTACCCGTCCACCGGCATCCTCTCCGTCATCTTCTCGCTGCACATCTGCGACGAGGTACGCCCCACCCCCTGGGGAACGAGAGCTCCCCCTCCCACCTTTCCAGGAGCGTCACTGAGAGCACCTGCCTTCAGGCTCTCCTCCTTCCTCGCCACGGGCTCCAATGTAGTTCTTCTTCCAGAAGCTCTGATTCCTTCTCTCCCCGCTGGAGCTTGCAGCGCTGCTGTCACAGTGGGTTTCAGGGAGTAGCGCTGTTCTCGGAGGAGCACGTTCTCAGGAGCAAGGGTCCTGGCTCCCTCTGTGCGGGCTCCCGAGGCAGAGGCAGAGCCCGTGGGTGGAAGCTCAGACGTGGAGGGCAGAGTAACGGAGCCGATCGTAATAGGGAGACCTGTGGTTTGAATCTCGGCCTCTTATTAGAATTGTCCCTGGAGGACACCTGGGTGGCTCAGTGGTTGAGCGTCTGCCTTTGGCTCAGGGCGTGATCCTGGGGTCCTGGGATTGAGTCTTGCAGCAGGCTCCCTGCATGGAGCTTGCTTCTCCCTCTGCCTGTGTCTCTGCCTCTCTCTCTGTGTGTGTCATGAATAAGTAAATAAAATCAAAGAGAAAAGAAGAAAGAAAGAAAGAAAGAAAGAAAGAAAAAAAGAAAGAAAGAAAGAGAATGAATCGTCCCTGGAGCTAAATCCCAGCACCCAGACCGTGCCCAGGCCCATGTTCACCAGAATGTCCGAAAGTGGGGACCAGGCACCCAGGGGTTCCGCTCTTCCCCGAGGTGGAGAACCCGTGATTGCCAAGCGTGCTTTGTGTTTTCCTTCGTGGACTGTCCTGACCGTCCACCAGGCCCTGCCCGCATCTCCATCGACGCTGTGGGGTACTTGCTGCAGCCCTGGCCAGAGGAGCGGGAGGGACCACAGCACCCACCCCCCACTTCCTCCTGGACCCTGCGTCCGGCAGCGCGATCAGACGTGCCTTCTGGTCCCATGCAGCCATCCCCGCCCCTGCCCCACCTGGCTCCTGGGTGGAATCCCAGGCAGGGAGGGGGCAGGGGTGGTTTCGTCACCCCCACCCCCACCCCAGCCCCGCTGTGCCATCAAGACCCTGGGTGTCTCTCCCAGAAGCTGCATCTCCTCCTTCTCTCCAGCTGGCTCCCTCAGAAGTGCTACTCCCTCCTCTTCCCTCCTGCTGTGGCCCTGCTGACATTCCTGTCCCTGGCCCTGGGTGGGGCCCCATCTCCAGATCTGCCCAGACAGCGCTTCCTCTCCCTGGAAGGCCCTCGATTATTCCCTCCCGGACGTCTTCCACTCCTGTCCCGAGACCCAGTTCAGATGTCACCTGTGCCCGCAGATCCCTAGATTCCTTCTGGGCCCTGCCCTCCGTGCTATGGGAGGCCTGAGGTTAGCTCCTGTCCCTCACTGGTGCCCTTGGCCAGTCACAAGCTCCAGGTCTGAGACCCTGAGGCTCCCGCGTCCCTGATTTCCCCAGCGCCCACCCAGGGGGCCCTGACGAAGGCCTCCCTGAAGTCTGACGTATGTAGCGCAGTGCCCGGCATCAAGGAAATGCTCAGTAAATGCTTGTCACATGTGGGCAAGGGTCCTGGTCCCTGGAGGCCCCCGGACCACTTGGACATTAGCCTAAGGGAAGGAAAAGAACAGCACCTACCACCTGCCTCCATGTGCTCATTCCCTCTTGGCCCCAGTTTCCAGCTGGGGGACGTGAGGCTCAGAGCAGTGGGCTTGGCACTCGCAGGCTCCAGCAGCAGGTGGCCCTGCCCTCAACCCCGCTCTCCCCGCAGGCCCTGGGGAAGGGGCCCTCCTGCCCAGCACCCTGTGGGCCACCCCTGAGCCGGAGACTTGACTTTGACCTCTCGTGCTTTTGCTCCTCTCAGCCCCTGGGAGACCCAGCAAGGAGCTGGAAGGGTTCACTGGGAGAAGGCTTCATGCGGCTCTTCGGAGGTGGTGTTGACGGAGTTGGGGGTTCCCTGTGGGCGCCCGTCCTTCGAGCTTCTTCCTGTAGCCCTGCTGTCTGGTTCTGACCTTTGCTTTGCCCCCCCCCCCCACACACACAGGTGGACTTGTACGGCTTCGGGGCAGACAGTAAGGGGAACTGGCATCACTACTGGGAGAACAATCCATCGGCGGGGGCTTTCCGCAAGACCGGGGTGCACGACGGAGACTTTGAGTCCAACGTGACGGCCACCTTGGCGTCCATCAATAAGATCCGGATATTTAAGGGGAGATGACGCTGCCGAGGAGCACCGGAGCCCGCCTCTTTGGCCAGCCCCAGCCTCTGCTGGAGCCGATCTGTGCTGGGGGCTTTGAGGGCCAGCCTCGGGGGCGTGTTCAGGTGCCCCTCGTGCCCCCTCGCACCCCGACATTTGGCAGCATCGACTCAGCAAGGCCCCAGAGCCCCGCTGGGTCTGCAGAGCGAGTGTCAGAACTGGTCTTGGATGGGGACACCCCCCCTCCACCTCCCTGCACCGCCACTGCTGTCCTGGAGCAGGGGGCAGGTGGGGAGACGCGGGAGGAGGTCCGGTCTCCAAACGCTCAAGTCATTTCGGCTTTGGGGGGCAGATGGGGAGATATCGAAGACTCTGTGTTCTAAAGTGAAGGACACTGGCCCTGGGCAGAGGGGTCCCGGGCTGACTCTCTGACTCTGATGCTTGCTGGGTGAGGACGACCTCGGGACAGAGCCACATCGGGCCACGTGGACGCTGGGGGTGAGAAGGCACCTTCCTCTGCACGATGCCCGGCCCCTCCCTCACCGCCTCTGCGGTCTTCCCGAAGCTCCTCCGTGGCGGCCAGGAGAGGCGCCCTGCGCCGAGGGTCCTCACAGACGCTTGGCCAAGTGTTTCAGACTCCAGCAGGTGTCTTCTTCGCAAGCTGAGGCTCCCTTGAGTGATCGATCTTTGTGGCCATAAATGATGGCTGAGAGCAGATCTGACTACTTCCACGTGCCTTTGTGTCTGGGGGAGAGCTGTGCGCATTGGCTGAAATAAGGCAAAAGCCTTAACTCGGGAGTGGGGAGCTCCCCCCTCTCCCCGCCCCCAGCAATGCCACCCCCTTGCTCTGGAGCTGGGTAACATCTTTACTAGTTTCCTGAGGCGGTGCCGGAGCTGGAATGAAGCTAGGATGATGCTCAACGGCGTCCAGAGGTGCGTCAGCCGCGGCACGTCATTCTTAGGTTCACAGACTGATGGATTTGGGGCCCGTGACCTTCCAAGGCCACACACAGAACCTCCACCAGCCAGCACTTTGCCCCAGGAGCCCACCCTCCAGGCCAAGTCCCTCCGGGCCACCTGCACAGTGTCCTGGGGTTTGTGGGGCCATCCCAGGAACATGACCCTCGGAGCGGGAGAAGACATACCTCATCCTCTCACTTCTGGGCTGCTCTGATTCCTCCTCATGATTATTTATTGATTTTTTTTTAATTCAGCTGACATTGCGTGCACTTTGTGGCTCCGTGGCTGGTCCTGATGTTTTAATTAAGCTTGCTCTCGCTTCACCTGGCAGCCGGGGCATGGGGGGCTTAAGTCAAGGTTTGCAGGAGTCCTCAGACTTGGGAGGGGGATGCATATCTAGGGCTTGGGGGCTCGTCGGTGGGCAAATGCCAGGGTTTCAGGTTGGTAGGTTCTCCGAGTGCTCTGTACCTCCTTCCCCTCAGCTCTGCCTCCCTTCTCCATCATTGTGGGTTGGGATCATTCTCAGGCTAAGAATCTGCAAAACCCAGTGAGACGGCCTTGGGGCCAGGTGGGGAGTGGAGTCACACAGGCAGGGCAGCGATGGTTGGCTCCGGTTGCTGACACTGAATCAGAAAATCCACGTTTCCTATTGAGAGCATTTCCTAACAGGCCACTGCTACTTCGAGGAGGTGTGACAGTGTCCTGGCTGTCACGGGGGCCCGTCTCCTGTGCTCCTTGCAGCAGCACTCCGGCAAGTTCTGCTCTCCTGGCTTCAGTCTCTGCCTCTGCAAACGGAGAGGGAGGCATTTGGGGAGCTCAGGGGGCCACAGGTGGTTTCAGGGGTTTCACAAGTGTCCCCAGAGAGAGCACACCACGCCCGTGTTTTACCCCAAGCCTGTGTGTATGAGCATATATTCCTGGGGAGCGGTGCCGTAGCGTTCATTCAATTGTCAGAGGTTCAGAACCCAGACAATGGTTTACAAAAACACGAAACGACAGCAAGCAAACAAAAACCCGTTCGAGCTTTAAAATCCTCCAACACTTAGACTCTCTTGACCCCTAAAGGCTCATAAATCACTACGAGGTCAGCAAGCTGATCATAAATCCCAAAGACTATATAGCAGGCATCTGTGGGTTGGCTGATGAATCCGCTGAGAGAAGTGGGTGCGGAGCGGCCTCCGAGCTCCTCCCCGAGTCCTGGAAGAGCCGAGTCCAGTCAGAGCTGATGGGTCCAGAGCGCTCAGCCTGCGTCGGGGCTGTGCTGAGTCAGGACAGGTCCCCAGAGTAAGGAGGGGGGGGTCTCTCTCCCTCCCCACCCCACTGGGCCGTCCAGGCTGTTGAGAGGACTTCCCACCTGCCTTCCCATGTAACACTTGAGAAAAGCGAGGCCCTGGAGAAGGGAAGTGGCTTGCAAAGTGAACCCGTGGTGCTGGACAACGCAAGTCAGACCCTTTGAGCAAAGATAGAGCACGATTGCTACATGTTGAACACACCTCGAGGTGGGCTTTCCCAGCCGGCTTCCATCCAGCCTCCCCAAGGACTGTGACCAGGCACAGGTGGGCTCCTCAGGCTGCACGTGGTGGCCCCCACAAGCTCCGGTGTCTGCCTTTTCCCCCCATCCCTCCAGTGAGGGAGACACCCTTGCTCTTCCCTCAGCCCCAGCAAACTTGTCTTTGTGTTCGTTGGCTTAGCAAAGGGGTCTGACCCGAATGCACCGACGGGCTTCAGCCCCCTGGCATCCTGTACCTGGGGTAAGGGTGGCTGAGAATCCGACCAGAGTATTTCCCCCAGAGCTCGTGGCTGTGGGCAGGATAACGAGAACCACCCGCCCCCCCCACTCGGAGGAGGCTCCTGAATGCCCACCCCAGTGTTGGGCTCCCAGCCTAGGGCCCTGCTTGCTCCTCAAGCACAGAGCTCCCTTGGAGGCCAGTCCTGGACCCCTGGGCAGGGAGCAGAGGCATCCCTGCCTCTCTCAGTGCTGAGCCCGAAGCCAGGAAGACCAGGGCCGAGGAGGGAGAGAGAGATTTTAAGCACCCTCCCCGGCCCTGGGGAGCCAGGAGCTGGAGTCACCTGCCGCAAATGCAAGGCCTGGTTCCACGTGCCCCCCTCCGCCCCTGTCCTCACCCCCTTGTTAGGGTGGGTTTGTAGCGTCTGGCTCCCAGAGCCATCAGGCAAAAAAGAAAGTTCTTAAAGAGATGCTTTTAGGGGCCTGTGCTTAGTGGGAGAAGCCAGATTCAAGAAAATGGGACTTAAAACGGGGAAGCCAGACGAGAAGGTGGGGGGGGGGGTTGTCCGGGTGTGATTCTTACAAGTGCTGAGGCCAGAAGGACGGACCCTCTCCAGGTCCAGAGTAGAGTGGAGTCAACGGGGAATATTTAGGACTGTGATGTTTGCAGTAATGGTCCTCTTCAAGGCAGCCTGGACACAAAGCAAAATCGGAAACAGAAAAGAACTCACCGTCCCTTGCGTGGGTAGGACCAAAACAGCTTTCTCCAGGGAGGCGCAAGCCCTGAGTGGCCGCCGTCTGGCCAAAGCCGGCCTCGTGCCATCGGGAACCGGCCACCGCCCATGCCCCTCCGGAGAGCTCGGGGTCGTCATCGTGTCCACCACGGGCATCTGGTCGGAAGCAAACGTTCCCACAGGCCACTGGCTGGTCATCGTCCCCTGTGGTCTGGGCTGACCGGTTTGAGACCAAGTCCGCTGCCTTGCTCCGGCCTGTCCTGAAGACACCAGCGCCCTGGCCTGTGGGGTGCCCCGTGATGCCTCCATGCAGGGAAGAGCAGGGGACCAGGGAGGAAGAGCAGAGACAGGTGAAGCGACAGTCCCCGCGTCCCAGCCTCAGCATTCGCATCCTCTTGGCCCCTACTTTTCCTCTCCGCCCAGCAGACATCTGCCCTGCCCTTGCCCTTGACCCCATTGCTGCGCTTCCCTCAAGGACGGGCCTGGCCTTGGTGGCCACCTGCGGACAGCCCTGCGCCCGACGCCCGCTTCACCCCGGGGCCCGGGTCTGGAGGGGCCGCCCCCAGGACGAACGCGGCTGCCCCACGGGGCCGGCCCCTCACCGGCTTCGCGTCCAAGCCAAAGTTTCTCGAGCACTTTTTTGTTCTTTGCAATCATGTTGGGTTCATTGTTGGTGTTTTAAAATTTTGCTTCCCTCTCCCTCTGGCCTCGCTCCTGTGTGTGTTTTGTAGCCGAGCGCTAACCTGGATGCTTTTTTGAATGACCTTTGCAAGAGCCTGCCTTCCTCGGCCTCTGCTCTGTTTTATTTATTGTTGAATATTTCCAATGATCCAAATCAAAGTGAATTAAAACAAAGCTATTTTATCGTTCGGGGATGGTCGTCCTGTTTCTGCGTCATCCGGTCAGGGGTTGTTCTCCGTCCTGCAAGAGGCCCAGCGGCTCCTTGGTCTAGGGTCGTCCCCGACCAAGTGCCCAGGGGTTCAGAGCATGAGCCTCTCAAATGCCACTGTGCCTCTCGCTGCTGTGTGACAGTGATGAGTCACCTAGCCTCTCTGAATCTCAGCTGCCCCCTCTGTTGAATGGACATGACCATACTGGCCGTCAGAGGGGGTGTGACCTCTGTGCCAGCTGCTCCAAGCATCTGCTGAGTGACACAGCCTTGGCCAGGGCCCCATGCGGGCCTAATGAGGGTTCATTCTTTTCCCGATGAATGGGTACATCTGCGGATGCATCCAAGTTTGATCCAGAGTCGGCCCAAGTCTTGTTGTGAACAGATCCAGAAATCCAGGATTGGGGTTCTGTAATGCAAAACTGGCGTCAGCCGTAGTAGCTCCCAATCTGCGTGGCACGTCACAGTTGGCACAAGGCCTCCCTGGGCACGATCCTGAGTTCTCCAAGCAGCCCTGTGGGGCTGGTGAGCGGTTGCCAGGTTTCCACGTGGGCAAAGCCAGATGGGATTAGAGGTGGGCTTCAAAGCAAGCAGACCGAGGGCTCCCTGTCTGTCACTCTGTAGCCCCCCACAAGGACGTCTCCCAGGTTCATTTGGGAAGTTTTGCGGAGACCCTCTGAAGGCAGCGTCGGAGCAGAAGGGCACAGAGAGGAACGCAGGCGGCCTGACTCCAGGGCCTTCTTATTAGCTGTGTGAGTTCGAACAAGGTCCTTAACCTCTCTGTGCCTGAGCTCCTTGTGGGTAAAGCCGGGGTGCCGGGGTACCTACCTTAGAAACCTGCTTGAGGATTCAATGAGTTACACACCGAAGGCTAAGAAACACGTGCCCCTGAAGCCTCCGATAGATGCTTCCTGTTATGAAATCAAGGTCGTGCGTGGAGAAGGACATGCCAGCCAGACTGTGAGCCCCCCTCCCTGGGCACCCAGGCTGATTTGCCCCCTCCCCTTCCTTCTTGCACCTCTTCCCAGGCTCCTGCAGCCACTGCTGGGGGCTCTGATCACCCTTGATTCCTTTCCAAGTGGCTTCTCCAACTCTTAGCATTCCCCTTCCTTATTCCCCCATCACTCTGTTATCCTCACCCCATCAGGGCTGCTGTGCTCTCTGGGGCGGGGAGTATTGTTAACACGGCCCCCCCCCCCTTCCCCATTTAGAGACCCAGCTTCTAACAAGTTCCTTCCTGGGAGAGCTCAGGTTCCAGCTGCAATGTGGGAAAGCAGCCACCAGGTGGTGACACATGCAGGCAGGACCCATCCGTATTGCTCAGCCAGCGGGGAGCTCATTCCCCACCCGCTTTCCAGGCGGGAAGGAGGCCAGGGAAGGGAATGGAATTAGTCAAAACCCTCCACAGAGAGCCCTGAGGACCTAAGGACATTTCTTGAGGACCCCCCTGGCACCTGCCCAGACACAGAGGCAAGAGCTGGAGCCCCCTCCATGCTATGCATCCCCCCTAAAGAAAACCTTCTTTAACCTTCTTCTTCTGTCACTAAAGAAACCTTCCGTATGTTAGATCACATCCCCTCCCAAGAGAAGAGGTTGTATGAGGCCCGGGACCCCTGTACGCTGGTGGAAACCTAGACTGAGTCAAGGGTCCCTCTGTGCTGCTGGGGAAGGACCTGCCTCTCTGCCTCTACTTTTTTTTTTTTTTTTTTAATTTATTCATGAGAGACACAAAGAGAGAGGCAGAGTCACAGGCAGAGAGAGAAGCAGGCTCCCTGCAGGAAACCCAATGTGGGACTCGATCCCAGGACCCTGGGAATCACACCCTGAGCCGAAGGCAAATGCTCAACCACTGAGCCACCCAGGTGTCCCTCTGCTTCTACTTTGTTCACTGACTCAAAACCTACCAAGTAGAGGCACCTCCGGGGCGCAGGTCCTGACACCCCTACGTCACAATATCCATCTGTAGGATGATGCCAATGTGTTCAAGTGCTCTTGTGGCTCTGCTCCCTCTAAGGCCTGCCCTGGACATGCCCAAGCCCTGGAGCCCCATAGAACAAGGTAAAGCCCTCTTGGTCACCTTCAGCTGAAACACTGGGTTCTCACAGGATGGGTGAATCCCAGGAAACTGCTTCTCAGAAATGCTGGCCACCCACCACACCTAACGTGCTATGAACACACGGAATGATTCAGAGACTGTCTGTGTTCAACTCCGACCCACTGCTGTGGACTGAATTGTGTTCCCTGGAGTCATATATTGAAACCCTAACCCCCCAGTGTGATTCTACTTGGAAGGGGGCCTTTGGGAGGTGATCCGGTTTAGAGCAGGTCATGAGGATAGAGGCCCATGAAGAGATCAGTGGCCTTGTAAGAAGAGACAACAGAAACTGTCCTTCTCCATCACCACCACCACCAGCAGCATCATCACAACCACCACCTTCATCTCCACCACCACCACCTTCATCACCACCACCACCACCATCACCACCATCATCACAACCACCACCATCATCACAACCACCACCATCATCACAACCACCACCTTCATCACCACCACCATCACCACCATCACCACCATCATCACAACTATCACCTTCATCACAACCACCACCTTCATCATCACCACCACCTTCATCACAACCACCACCTTCATCACCACCACTACCACAACCACCATCACCACCATCACCATCACCACCACCATCACCATCACCACCACCACCATGTGAACACAGCAACAAAGGAGCTCAGGATGCCACACCCTGTTGGCTCTGGAAAGTACAGTGGTCCCCAACATCTCTAGTTTCTGGGCCTCTAAGGGGCTTATTCCAGACTGGTCTGCCTGTTGCAGACAGGAGGCCACATCCAGGGATAGAAAAGTCGATTCAACTGGGTGAGATAAGCAAGAGCCAACTGGATCTTTTGCTGCAATTCTAAGTCACATCCTCAGATTCAGCCTGACCCAAACTACAAGTGACAACAGGCTCTCAAATCAATCTCTCTGTTAGCTCAGAGCTTGTTACAGAAAGGCAGGATTGTGGCCCTAAGACTCCCACCACTTGGACACAGAGACATGGACCCTGCCAGGTTAGAGACCATGGGGGCTGCGGGTCTGGATGAGAAATTGCAGGAAGTGAGCAGGCACAGTCTTAGGAGGCAGGGACAGCACAAGGAGGGTTAGAAACAGTGAGCAGAGAGGCCACAGTTCCCCGGGGAGGTGTAGTGCCCCCGAGGCCAAGATGACTTTAGGGAGAAATGAGGCATGAGGTGGCCTTCAGGATGGAGCAGTACCAGGTGATGGAGAGGCTGAAGGTGGAGGGAGGAAGTGGGGGGAGAGTAGAGGTCCAGGCCCATGGGGGCAGGTTCTATATATGAGCTCTACAGGGACACTAAAGTCACTGGAGTAGAGGCACAAATTGGGTAGAAACACACAACGAATTTGCGAAGTCCACCAGGAATGAGGGAAAGTAGGCAGCAAGATGGCAGGTGCCAGGGCACAGACAAAAGGGCAATGGGGTAGCCCAATGGCAGGTGCAGCTAGAGAAAGGTCTGGCGACAATGAGGGGGTGGGGAATAAAGTCCAGAAACATCAGTGTGGACCCCTAAGGGCATGGTCCTCACCCTGGATGCTGCTGCTGGGAGCCAGAGAAAAGCAACCAGAGGCTGGGATGCTCACAGTGTCCTCAGGACCCTCAGGCATGCCTCCCGTGTCAGGGCAGTGAGCCTCCCTCTTGACAGGGCCGGGGAGCTCCCCGCCTGTGCCTGGTACGCTTCCTGGAGCACAGAAGACCAAAGCCAGGGGCTGTGAGTGCTATCACCTGAGAACATCTTTTCTCAGGCCTTCCAGAAGGGGTGCCTACTGGTTGTATGAACTATTGCTGCAGAAAGCAGAGTGCCCTGAGGGCGTCTGCAGAGCCACCCAGGTCCAGGTCCCCCTTCCTGTGGCTACTCATGACACCTGAGAACTCCTCCCTCTCCATGTTTTCTAACCTTTGGACTGGCTTTGCTGAACCTTTATCCAAAACAGAGCGCTCTGCCTGGTGGGTGTAGACCTGCAGATGGCTGGAAGCTTTCTCCCCACTGGAGGCGCCCCCATGAAGAAGGCTGAGTTGGATCACGGTCCCCCACATGCCCTGAGAGTCCTAGACCTGGATCCAGACATGGAGCTTCTCTGCAAAGTGGAAAACGATTCCTAACTGGTCCGCCTCATGGGATAGTGGGCAAAACCAATATACTTTAGGCTTACATACATTTCATTTGATAAATACTCGCCAAGGGCCCCCGGAGGCTGGGGCTTGGCCAGACAAGTTCTCTGCCATCAGAAGACCACAGACCGGGGATCCCTGGGTGGCGCAGCGGTTTGGCGCCTGCCTTTGGCCCAGGGCACGATCCTGGAGACCCGGGATCGAATCTCACATCGGGCTCCCGGTGCATGGAGCCCGCTTCTCCCTCTGCCTGTGTCTCTGCCTCTCTCTCTCTCTCTCTCTCTCTCTCTCTCTGTGACTATCATAAATAAAAAAAAAAAAAAAAAAAAAATTTAAAAATTAAAAAAAAAAAAGAAGACCACAGACCAAGGGGGCCGGGTAGAGACAGGCAGGTAGTCAGAGAGCGACAAGACCAGGAAAAGTGGGCGATGGTTCGCGATGACCACGCTTCCCTTGGCACGCTGTTCAACACGGGCTCAGTGCTTTGCCTCCATTCATCTCATTCAGTCCTGCAACAATCCCTCCAAGAAGCACAATACCCCACTGGAGGAGAATTTAACCAGGAAGCTTAGACTCTAGGGGGTGTGGTCACTTGCCAGCAAGGAAGGGGTGTACACAGGACCTCAAAAGCCAGGTATTGAGTTCCCGGGTCCTGGCTGAGAATGAGAAGCCTCAGCTTCCCACAAGAGCGTGGGGCCAAGGCACTATCAGCTTTGCTCCAGACTCAAGCACTTGGAAGATGAGCCCCCGCCCCCCAAGGGCTAGTAGGGCACGGCCTGTCCTGGGAAACCCTTTCTGACCTTGGCCTAGAGTGCTGACCGGGCCACCTCGCAACGCTGGCCACCAGAGGGCACAACGGACCTGCCTTCCTTTCCACCAGAATTTTTTCCATCAGGGTTTGGTTGGGCCCCAGAGAGCAGATGAAAACAGCAGGAGAAAACACACACCCGTGTGTACAAGGTCAGAACTTAAAACAAACCACTTGGCATTACGTTTCAGTTCCACCCCCACCCCCCAGATAAGGAGACTGGTATCTCTGCACTCAGCCAGGAGATGTGGGTCAAGAGGAAAAGCCTTGGCCCAGCTGGACAAGGCCAAAACCCCCAGCGAGCGTGGAGAAGCTGAGAAGCTCTCTTGAGCTCCCTGCACGCATGGCCGGCCTGTGCCCGCGGCCCTCCAGGTCTCGGACTCTTGCTGCCTTCCCGCCGCGGCCCTGCTCTGTGACTCATTAGCTTTGTAAGACTGGGGCGGGGGTGGGGAGGGGACCTGATATCTGGGAACCTTAGTTTCTTAACCTGTAAAATGGGCTTCGAGTGATAGAGTCTCCATAAGTCCTTTCTGTTTGCCCGACACGGATCGTGCGCTTCCTCGCTGAGTTCTCCCAACGGCCTCATGAGAACGACAACGGTACCATCCTGGTGCAGCTCAGAGCCCGGCCTCACCTCCTTCTGGAGCCCACGGGCGACAGGACCTGGAAACCCAGGATCAAGGGATGGCGGTCGAGTTTAGCAAACATTGAATCCGCCTCACAGAGCGGCCAGAGGAGATGGGCTATGTGCTTCCATCGTGGCCTGGCCTGATCAGGGGAGGGGTGGGCAGCATTCAGGTGATCCTGATCCTGATCCCGTCTGAGACCTCCAGCCGGCCGGGCCACGCTGGCCTGAGCGCAGAGGATGGGCAGGAGGGTTCCAGCTGAGAAGAGGGCCAGACGCTGCATTCGCCAGCTGCCTCCCTGTGCATGAGACTTCAGTCTGGGCCCTGCCTGGGATCCAGATGTCCCCAGACAGCCTGGGGGTAGGGACCATATTTATTCATCCATCTGCATTTGTTGAGTGTTGAGCACCGTGGCAGCCGTGGGAGGACATTCCTTTACTTTCCTGATGTAACCGTCTTGTTTTTCTGGTGCAGATGGTCAAGCCAGCCGTCAGAAGACAGTGTGACGTGTGGCTCCAGAAATGCAGAGTTCCACTCATTTTTTCTCTTTTCCCCTTTATTCCCTTTCACTATCAGAGAGGGAGACAGAACATGAGAGACTCCTAACTCTGGGAAACGAACAAGGGGTGGTGGAAGGGGAGGAGGGCGGGGGGATGGGGTGACTGGATGACGGGCACTGAGGGGGTCACTTGATGGGATGAGCACTGGGTGTTATTCTGTATGTTGGCAAATTGAACTCCAATAAAAAAAACAAAATAAATTAATTTTTTAAAAAAGAAGTTTTAAATTTTGAAACAAAAAAAAAAAAAAAGAAGAAGAAATGCAGAGTTGCATGGAGCACAGGGTCTGAGCTTGTCTAGAGAGATCAAGGGAGACTTCCCGGAGGAAAAGGCCACTGGGATGAGACATTGGGTGCGAGGATGGTGACCCATGCAAGGAAAGGGTGGGAGGGGGTGCTGGGCAGAGGGAAGAGCACGTGCAAAGTCCCTGAGGTGAGAGAGTGTGTAGCACAGTCACAAAGCTGGAAGGTGCCCAGTGACACTGAGACAGGGAGGCAGGAGCAAGAGCTGGGGAGTGGGGCTGCAGGATCGTGTTACCTTGGGAATTTGTGGGGAACTGGGCTTTATCCTCAGGAAAATGCAGAGCACCGAAGGCTACAGACCAGAGTGAGTGGGGAAATCTAAAGTGCCATCACCCAAAGAACACTTGGTGTGATGGTTGAACATATATTTACATAAAATGCATAAGGTGTTTCACATCCTTGCTCCCGTGGAGCAAAACCCAGCCAGGAACAGGTGTGCAAACTCGAGCTGACAAAGTAAAATACTTGGCAGGGACACAACACCCAGTGAGTCAGAGACAGACTGGGCAGGACTTGGGGCTGCAGAGCCCAGCGGCATCCACTCTGCACGCCCCAGCTCTGCACGCAGCCCCACTACTGTCAGGGCTGGGGGGGAAGGGGGCGTCTCCCCCACAGGGACGCGAGCTGCTCGTCACTGGGCCCACCCTGCCTTTCCACAAGTGAGCGCAGAGCCTGGCCCAGGGGGGCACGATGCATGTGTGTGTGAGGAATCGGAGAGGTTTGCATGGCAGGAATCTGTGATGGTAAGGCCCAGGTCCCCACTGCTGGGGCTTGCTCCTGGCCAAGACTCGGTCAGGGCTTTGCTGCACCCCCAGGCTCAGAGGTCCACTCGGAGGATGACCAGCTCCATTATTCCGCAAAGGAACAGTTTGCAATGCTCCTCTGCGAACCATCCAGGCGTCCCAAAGGAGTTGAAAACTTCTGAAAGTTATGATTGGCATCTCTTACTGAAGTCTAAAGTCATTTCTCTATCTCTGTGGAGAGAGGGGGTAAGGGAGAGAGAGAGGAAAAAAAAGAAGGAAAAGAGGAAGATGAAAGAGGAGGAGGAGGGGGAGGACGAGGAAGAGAAGGAGGAGGAAGAATGAACAGGAGGGAAAAAAGGAGAGGGAAAGAGCGAGGCCGATGAGGCAATGCTGAAGCTACCAACACAGAACATTTTTCTTTTAAATTATTTCTAACCAGTACTAAAAATCAATTCTTTAAAAAAAAAAAAGGGGGGGGGGATGCCTGGGTGGCGCAGCGGTTTGGCGCCTGCCTTTGGCCCAGGGCGCGATCCTGGAGACCAGGGATCGAATCCCACGTCGGGCTCCCGGTGCATGGAGCCTGCTTCTCCCTCTGCCTGTGTCTCTGCCTCTCTCAATCTCTGTGTGACTATCATAAATAAATAAGTTAATTAATTAATTTTAAAAAACCCTAAAGAATGGGAGAAATTATTTCCAAATCATGTCCCTGATGATTTCCAGAATATATAAAGAACTCCTGCACCTCAACAACAGAAAGGTAATCCACTTAAAAACAGTCTACTTAAAAACTTAAAATCAGTCAAAAGTGGGATGTCTGGGGGGCTCAGCGGTTGAGCGTCTGCCTTCGGCCCAGGGTGTGATCCTGGGGTCCCGGGATTGAGTCCCACGTCGGGCTCCCTGCATGGAATCTCCTTCTCTCTCTGCCTGTGTCTCTGCCCTTCTCTCTCTCTCTGAGTCTTTCATGAATAAATAAAATTAAAAAAAAAAAACAATCAAAGTCTTTGAACAGATATCCCTCCAAAGAAGTTATGGGAATGGACGACATGCTCATGAAAAGATGCTCAACGTCATTAGTCATTACTTTGATGAGAGTCACCATCACACCCACTTGGATGACCGTAATCAAAAAAAGAAAAAAGAAAAAAAAATGACAAATGTGGGCAGAGACGTCGAGGAACCGGAAAGCTTGTCTCCCTGCAGGTGGAAACGGAACATGGCATGGCTGAGGCCCAGCTTGGCGGGTCCTCCGAAAGCTCCATGCACTTACCATATGGCCCACGACCTCCCACTCATAGGTATACACCCCAAATAATTGAGAGCCGCTATTCAAACACATGTACGCGAATGTTCTTAGCCGCACTATACACGAGAGCCAAGAGGTCCAAACATCCCAGGTGTCTCCGGGCAGAACATGCATACCCTGCGATGTATCATGAAACGGAATATTCTTCAGCTGTAAGAAGGAATGATGTCCTGATAAGTGTTTTTTTTTTTAAGATTTTATTTATTTATTCATGAGAGACACACACAGAGAGAGGCAGAGACACGGGCTGAGGGAGAAGCAGGCTCCATGCAGGGAGCCCGACGTGGGACTCGATCCCGGGACCCCAGGATCAGGCCCTGGGCCGAAGGCCGGACTCTCAACCGCTGAGCCACCCAGGCATCCCCTGATAAGTGGGTGCACCTCGTATTTAAACATCATATGAAGTGAACAAAGCCACACACAAAGGGCCACATATTATAGGATCCTGTTTATGTGAAACAGCCAGAATTTGTGGATCCGTAGAGACGGAAAGCGGCGAAGTAGTTGCCAGGGCTGGTGGGTGTGGAGAGGGGCATGGGAGCTTCCGCTTTGTGGGCACAGGGTTAGATTCTGGGTCAATGCGAAGGTTCTGGAACTATATAGAAGTGGTGGTTGCAGGGACACCTGAGCGTCCGCCTGCGGCTCAGGCCATGACCCCGGGGTCCTGGGATCGAGTCCCGCATCAGGCCCGCCACGGGGAGCCTGCTTCTCCCTCTGCCTGTGTCTCTGCCTCTCATGAATAAATACATAAAATCTTAAAAAAAAAAAAAAGTGGCGGTTGCAGCGCAATAAAAGTACTAAATGCCCCTGGGTGGTACATTGTAAAATGTTGACTATGCGTTACATGGATGTCACCTAAATTTCAAAAAAATAATTAAAACACTAATATGTATTTTTTTCCTCCTGTATCTTCTCAGTTGACCAGAGGAGCCCTAGGAGGTGGTGAAACATGTGTTAACAATAATCCCTTTTATGCATGTGGAAGCTAGGGGTCAGGGTAAATAGAAGACTTGCTCCCGAGTCTCTGGGGTCTTAGCCGCAGTGGGAAGCTCTGACCCCGTTTCCCTGACTGGCCTGTTTTGGCGAGAATCTAGGGGTCAGTGTCTGCACCTCTGGGCCCACGGCCAGAGGTCAGGGAGGCACGAGCTCCCTCTGAGCCCCGTCCCCAGGCAGCCGTCCAGGCCTGTGTCCCCTGGGTGGGGATTCTTCTGGAAGCCCTGAACTCAGGGGTGCGGGCTACACGTTCCCCACAGCCAGGCCTTTGGGACAGAAGGACCATGAACAACGAGGACAAGGGGAGAGAAAAGCCGAGAAGAACCCTCCCATTGTCTGCTGGCCTGCGGGGTTTCACTGGAGTTTTCAAAAGACATTGGAACCCGTAGAACTGTTCCAGAAATAGGGCTGTGATTGCATGGCACGTCCTGGAAATCAGACTTCCCGTTACAGCAACGTGGCTTCCCCTTTGCCAGCTGACCTTTCCTATTAAAGGGGACCGATGCAGGGCTCATTGTGGCCAGGGAGGAGCAGGGTCCCGAGGCACCTAGGCACAGCTGCACTGGAGTGCCAGGGCAGCAGGGCTGCTCAGGTGACGCCCCTGGTCACGCTCCTCCTTGGGCCCGATCCCCCCACCCCCCTCCGGAAACTTCATCCCAGCTCCGGCCCCTGCCTCCACCTCCCCGGCTCTGCGTGCCTTGCTCTGGCTGCACCGATTGCCTCCTCTCTTGCTTTTGCGCTTGCGGGCCGGGCCGGGGACGGAGCAGCCCTCTGGACCCCAGCATCACCCCTTCCCCCCTGCACCCCCGTGCTGTGCCTCATCAGGCTCCCCGAGCCCCAGCACAGCCGCCAGGCTCAATCTAGCAGAATCATTCCTTCGCCTTTCTGCCTACGTCGGTCCGTGGGGAGCTGTTCATCGGACATGTGTGAGGCTTGTGCTCCCCGCACCTGGCGGCAAGCAGGTGTGCTCCGTTGCTTTAAAAAGTGGAAAAAGGCATCGCTTTAAAAAATGTTGGATGAGCACTGGGTGTTATTCTGTATGTTGGCAAATTGAACAGCAATAAAAAATAAATTTATTATTTAAAAAAAAGGAAAAAATATAAAAAATGTTGGATGCAGGCGGGTGGCTGGGTGGCTCAGTCGGCGAAGCATCTGCCTTTGGCTCAGGTCATGATCACCCAGTCCCTGCTCAGGGGGGAGCCTGCTCCTCCCTCTGCCCCTCACCTCTATTCGTGCTCTCCCTCTCTCTCTCTTAAATAAATAAATAAATAAATAAATAAATAAATAAATAAATAAATAAATAAAATCTTTTTAAAAAGATGCCGGATGGATGGGCAGCTTGGGTGAAGGGACGCGTTGAAGCAGAATATGAGGGACAAGGGCTCAGAGAGCCCTCCCCGCATCATTCACTACCTCCTGGAGAGCCCCAGGACCACCACCACCCCCCACCCCCCACCCCCGTCCCTTCTCTGACCTCAGTTTATTCATCTATAAAAGAAGAAGTCTGGGTGACGTGATCCCCACGGGCCTTGCCCGCTCTGCTCTTCTACGAGACCTGGAGGAGGGGCCTCCGGTGGGATGGAGGGAACAGACCCCGGAAGGCCGAGGACTCGGGTCAGCAGAGCCTCGGACAAGAGCCTCGCGTGGAGGGGGCGGGAGGATCAGCCTAGAACAGCGGGCACTTGGGGATGGGGTTCAGGCATGCCCAGAAATACTGTGCCCTGGGCCGGAGCTGCTTTGCCCCCTCCACATCAGTGCCCCCGTCATATTTGCTGGTTACGACTCTTGCACGGAGCTGAGAGCCCAGGCCACCAGCTCCGCTCTAGGAAGGTGAGGGGACTTATCCAAGGCCCCACAACAAAGCAGCATTGCTGTCTTTCATGAGGCCTTGTTTGTTTTTAAGATTGATCTCATTCATTCATTCATTCATTCATGAGAGACACACAGAGAGGCAGAGACACAGGCAGAGGGAGAAGCAGGCTCCCCGCGGGGAGCCCGATGCAGGAACCAATCCCAGGCCCCGGGATCACGCCCTGGGCTGAAGGCAGACACTTAACCGCTGAGCCACCCAGGCGTCCCTCTCCAGCCTTTGTGTCTCGATTACCCCTTCTGCTCCATCTCCCTCCGCCCTGCTTGTGGTCCCCACATCTCATCATCGCCCCCACTTGGAGGTCTGCTCTCCCCCATGCCTTTTGTCCTGGCTCGTCCCACCTCAGGTGTCCTTCCTGTGATCTCTAGAGGACCAACTCCTCTTCAGTCCTGGTCCCTTCTGTCCTCTGTCCTCGCGAGACCCCAACTTTCTAAAATAGTGCACTTCCCGGTCCCTCTCACCTCCCTATCTCTCGGCACACAGAGCCTTTTAATTTTGTGTCCTCGGTGCTTAGAACACTGTCCTGCTCTTAGCTGATTCTGGAACGTACATCATAGCGGCCTACATCAATCGGGTGCAGGCTATGGGCCAGGCTGGGTACCGGGGCTTCACGTGGATGCATTCACTGGTCCGTCTCGTCAATGGGCAGGGCTGCTGCTGGCCTTACGCATAGAAGCAGTCCAGAGCAATGAAGCGTCTGCATGGCGGGGTATGTAGACATCAGCATCACCGTCATCGTCACCACCATCATCATTGAGATCATCATCCCCAGCAGCAGCAGCAGCCCCACCCTATAGCTGAAGAACAACAGGCCCGGAGCTTCCGCAGCTTGCCCAAAGTTACGGAGCGAGGCCATGGCAGAGCCAGGAGTTGGATGGGTCACCTGGTTTCAGGGTGCAGGCTCTGAACTATTCCATTCTGCTGCTTTCTACTGTCGTGGCTGCCAACATGTACGTTTTGGGTGTTGCAAGAAAAGAGCAAACACAGCTGATGCCCTTGGGAAGAGCAAGAGAGAGAAGGCTTTTCAGGTTCAGGCCTTAGCCAGAGCACGCGGCCTCGGATCAGGGTGGCCCTTCTAGGTCAACAGTCTGGATGCATCGGTGCTGCCCGCTGCTCTGTGACCTCCGCCTTTCTCCCTGTCTGCCCAGGGGGCCGAAGCACCTCTGGCTGATGTAGGAAAGACCTGACGCTGACACACACTTCCTGCGTGGCATTTGGTCAAATTTCTTAATCTCTCAATGTCCTCATTGGTAAAATGTAGAAAAGAATCGCGCCTTCCTCATAGTTTGGTCAAGGGCTGGATGACAACATGCCTATGAATTGCTTAATATGGTGCCACAAACATTGGGAGGGTTCAAGACACAGTTGGAGAGGTCTGATATATTTTTGATAAGCATGATGCTATTTATAGTGTGGACCCGGGACCCTTGTCTGCTCTGCCCCAGAGGGCTGACCCTTGCAAACTACATGTCCCAGGCTCCTTGGCCCCTGCTTTTGGCTGGGTATCCCCTCCCTGGTCCCAGCCCCAGCCCCTCGGTCCCTAACAGGGTGCCAGCACCGGGGTGGGGGGGGCGGCGGGGGACACCCTCAGCCCCGGGACCCTGGTATCAGCCCCTCCGCCCTCGTCCCCCACGCCGGGAAGAGATGCTTTCTATGCTGCTAAGCTCCAGGATGCCGCAAAGAGTCCCGTGAGGAGAGTTTACCAAGATTAGTCAATAAAAATACTGGACGGCCAGTTAAGTTTTCATTTCAGATAAATGACGTATCGTTTTTTTAAGAGTAAGTTTTCCCAAATATGCATGGAATATACTTGCGCGTGCACACACACACACACACACTATATTCATTATTTATCTGAAATGCAAATTTAACTAGCTTCCCTGTATTTTATCTGGCAACCCTACATGCAAGTCTTCTCAACTCTTCAGACACCATTGTACCTGTTTCTCTGTATTAATTGTCTCTATTTAAGCCTCCTGATAAGGGCTCTTTTGTTGCTGGATCCTGCTTCCTACAAACGCTGGGGCCCGAGTGAGCCAAACGCCTATTTCTGGAATCCAAAAGTTACTCCCTTAACCCAGCCTTTTATTCACCTTCCAGCTCCCCGGGAGTTCAGAAAAGAATACAGAATTTAAAACTAACATTAATTGAGCATATGCATGTGCCAAGCACTCAAACACTTGGCAGAGATAAAACACTTTGCTATCTTAATTGCTGGCATCAGAACACCTCTAAGAGAGTTTTGTTTAGGAAAAAATACCTTAACAAGCCACTTGGGGTGGAATCTGAGACCCTGAAGGCAGAGGAAAACAACAAAAGAAACGGTTGACTTGCCAGGCTTAAGAAAATGAGGGGAAACTTCCCTCTGAGACAGCAGGGAAGAGCTGTTCCCGTTTCTAATGTCCCTGGAGAGCAAAGCCCCCCCAAACCTGGTGGCGAAAACCCCCAATTTTATTTTGCTCGGAAATCCTATGAGTCAGGAATTGGGATGGAGCCCAGCAAGGGTGGCTTGTGTCTCCTCCACGCTGCCTGGGCCTCAGCTGGGAAGACTCCGCGGAATGTCTCACCATCGGGTTGCTGGAAACATCCAAAGGCCTCTGCACTGGCCAGTTTGGTGGCTGAGGCAGCCTCCACTGGGGCTGGTGACCGGAGCACCCAGCACAGCTTCGGCATGTGGTCCGGGCTTCATCACAGCCTGGTGGCCTCAAGAGATCTGGACTTCTTGCATGTCAGCTTAGGCTTCCAGAAGCCGAGGGTCCCGGCGGGAGAGGCAGATGCCACCTGGCCTTATGTGACCTGGGATCAGAACTATTACTCCCTCCTCACCCTACCTGGGGGGATGCACTTGCGGGCCTACCCAGAGTCAGAAGGCAGGGACAGAGTGTTCCCCTGGATGGGGGGGGTGGTGAGGTCATGGAGTAGAAGAGCCTAGAAGAGCAGCACAATGGTGAGGAGGGAGAGAGAAGAGGAGGAAGAGGAAAGAAGCCAAGAAACTAACAGGTGGTTGGAACAACATGTGGCTGAAATGACAGGGGAGGTGTCTGGATGGAGATGTGGGGGGCCCTAGAAATTGAAGCCGGGGTGTTGACTTCCTATGAAAGCTGTGGGCATTGCCGTGAATGCCATCCTCTGCCTCCCAAAGACCATGGTCAAGTGCCCATGACCCACAGAGACCCCGGGCCGGCGTGTGCGTGCGCACACATGTGCGTGTGGGCTCCCACACATGGGTGCCCAGATGAGGGTGAGGTTCCACCTGTGACCTGTCATGATGTGAGTAAAGATGGCATGAAGACACCTAGACTTACTGACCCCGGCAGAAAGGGTGACAAAATGCCTGAACTCTGAGTCCTGGAGTCCAAAGTGCCTGGGGATTTGCAAAAACTTGGGGTGGACTTTGGGTTTTTCTAGAGTGTAGAAAGGGAGGTCAGGCCAATCTTATTATTTCTCTCGTCTATTCATTTGTTCCACAAGCTCTGGTCGTCCATCCACATTGTGCCAGAGTCGGTGCCAGGAGCCGAGGTGTCCATAGGGACCCAGATAGTCTCCCGGAGCAGACATTGTGGCGAGATGGACAGTAAACTGATAAATACAAATAAAAGTGTCAGCATGGACTGGACACTCTCAAATCTCAGCACCTCACACGATAAAAGTGCATTTCTTACTCGCAGAGAAACCCAACGTGGGTATTTATCAGGTCTTCCCTGATTTGGGGGTTGGGGGTGCAAGCTCTATCCTGTGACATGCCTCCCCATCGGCTGGGACCTACAGGCCTTGCGGACAGGGCCCGGCGGAGCAGAGAGGACCCTGCAGGAGGTTCTCACAAGCCAGCACTGCAAACAGAGCGCAGCAGTCCCGCCCGTGCCATCATTGAGGGCGCTGTCCCATGGCCACACCTCAGGGCAGGGAAGCGGGCAGGTGTGGTCGGCTGGGTGCCCAGCAGGAGACAGAAGGTGACAAGTGAAGGAGAAGAAACAGTGTGGGTGACGGTGACGGGGAGTAAGTGGGGAACCAATCACACCGTGTGAGTCAGGCTTGTCTATAGAGACGGGACCTGGGCTGTGATCTAAAGGGCAGGAGGGACCCCAGGTTCACACTGCTGGGGTTGCATGTTCCGGCACAGAAAGGAAAACAAGGGAGGCCCTGGTTGGTGGGTTCAAGCAACTGGAGCGGCCAGTGTGGACAATCTGGGGTGAGGGTGGAGGGGTGGTGGGGGCCGAACCCTGTGCAGACCCTGCAGGCCTCCGGGGGACACTTGACGGCACCTGGAAGTGCTGCTGGAAGCCCCTGGAGGGTTTAAAGCCTACGGGCGCCAGAATCGGGGCTGCATTTTCCGGAGATCTTATCCTTGTTCCAAAGGGCAAGGAGGCCTTTATGGGCCTCTGCGTTATCTGAGTTACAGTTTACCATTTCCACCCATCCTCATGATAGCTTTGGGGAGGGGACGGCATTGACCCTTCTGTGCGAGGAGGAAGGGACGGTGAAAGGCAGTGGCAGGTTTCCCAAGGTCACTCGTGACCTTAGCATAGTCGAGGCTGAGAGAGGAGTCTCGGTTGACAGGTTCCAAGGGGATGAGGATGCACCCCAGCTCTTCCCGCCAGGACACAGACAGGTGCATCTTGTCACCCTGAGGATGGCTCCAAGGAAGTAAAAGCTCAGGACGCCCGCCCCGTTGGTCAGTGGGGAGGAAGCCTGGTGGCCTCAGGACATAGTGTCTGTCAGTGATCGTTGCAAAGAGACCTTGTCAGCTGAGGATGGCCTCCTCCCCAGGGATGTCCGGGTCCTCACCCCCAGGAACCAGAGAATATGTTAGCTTACTTTGAAAGGGGATTTTGCAGATATGATTAAGTTAAGGATGTTGTGATGCGAAGCTCATCCCGCATTACCTGGGGGGGGGGGGGTGCAGTGTCTTCACAGGGGCGCTTATAAGAGGGAGGCAGGGGGAGGCAAAGTCCCAGACACAGGTGTGACGACACAGTGACACGGGGTCCTGAGCCAAGGGGCGGTGGGCAGCCTGTGGGAGCTGGGGATTCTCTCCTGGGGCCCCCAGAGCGAAGGTAGACATCCTCCACCAAGACAGTGCTGTGGGGGCTTTGAAAGACTCCAGAACCTGTTTACAGTTGTCACTTGCTTCTCTGGATGTTTTCTGCCTGCATTTCCTGCTTCTCCGCAAATGAGATGCGTGGAAACTCTGAAGCTGAGATGACTGGTGGGCTCATCTCGAGGATGCCAGAGGGTGTTTGCCAGCGCCCCTGACTCTGATCCAGCCTGAACTCCAGGGGAGAGGTGGTGGCCGAGGCCCTGGGTCCCCAGGGATGGGAGACAGCCAAGCCCCCAGATGCTCAGGGGAGGGTGGGAGAAAGCCAGTTTCCCCACAGTGGCTCTCCAGGCGGGGGGCGGGGTGGGGGGGGTGGGGTTGTGTGTGTCAGAGGATGCAGGACTCAAGGGGCGCCTTCCCCGACAAACGCGCACAACAGGGACTTTCGGAGGCTCCAGAAGTTGGCACCGAAGTCGAGGGTGCCACTGTTGGTTTTCAAGATTCCTGACAGCCAGGCCTGAAAACAAGCCCAGCCTTTGAGGCTTGGCCACTCTGGCGGAGGTGGCGGTTTTGGCCTCGCACCCCCCCCGCCCCCACCCCCAATCCCCACCCCAGGGCGGCCGAGCAGCTGGTAGGCCTGAAAAGCAGGATGGTTAATCAGTAAGGCTCTTGTTTGTCTGGCTTGGCCTTTAGATGACTTAGCACCCCTTGGCCTATTTATGAGGCTTTGCGATACCAGCATTTAATAAAAGGTAATGAGTAACTGGGGTCCTGAGGCCTCCGCACCTGCCTTTTCCAAACACAGCTGATTGGCCCCAGTCTCCCAGGGACTTCAGGCTGGGGGCAAATCCCACGTGCTTGAGAACACGCGGCCTCTTGCGCCCTGGGCCCACTGACCTTGGGTTCGGGGCGCAGCTCTCCTTCCCTGCTGTGGGTCGCCCAGCCACCGGGAGCCTCCGTGTCTGCGTCTGCAGGGGACATGCCTTTGTCAGTTCAACAGATGCTTGTGAACCATTAACTCTACGGCCTGTGATGAGTGAGGGGTGTATGATACAATGGAAGGAGGAGCCGTTGAGAGTATTTTGGGTGCCTAAGTAGTCCCCGATAAATGGGGGGGTGCCCTTCCCCTTAGTCTCGGGACAACACAAGTGGTGTGAGTTTGTCCTGAGGGTCCCCAGAGACCTGGCGGGTCTATGAGAGGTGTGTGGGTGGATATGGCACAGGGCCTGTCACCCTCCCGGGGTCAGGAGCACCAGGCAGCATGTGAAGTAGCTGGGGCATCCCAGCTGTGCGTCCCCCAGCTAGTGGCTCAGTGTCCCGGAGCATCAGTTTCCTTGGGTCTAAAATGAGGGTAATTAGCCATGCCTCCCCAAGTCAGGAAAGCTGTGTCCGAGTGGCTGGCACACAGAAAGTGCTTAGGAGGGGTTGGCGCCCCGCTTTGCCTATCCAGCTCCACTGCCTCACCCCACGCTCCCAGAGCATCCCAATGATGGAAAGCCTCATTCTGAAAGGGAGGGAGCTCCCCACGGCTAGATGTTTTCCAGCAGAGATGGGACTTCTACACACAGGGTAGTAAGAAAAGATTGGCATGGGGGCATCTGGATGGCTCAGTCCATTAAGTATCTGACTTTGGCCCAGGTGATCTCGGGGTCCTGGGATGGAGCCCACATCAGGCTCTGCCCTCAGCAGGGAAGTCTGCTCCAGATTCTCTCTCCCTCTCCCTCTGCACTCCCCACTTGTGCGCGCTCGCTCTCCTCTCTGTCTCTCAAATAAATAAATCTTTTTTTTTTTTTTTTTAAGAGGTGGGTGTATATGGGCATGCTCGTTGGCTTGAGATCCTGTTGAGCCACTTGGAGCAGGCAATGTGCCCCAGGAAGGCTGATCCCTGGGAAGAAGAAGAGCAATAGGGGAGGAAAGTAAGAGAGGTGATAGGGTCAGGAGGACACCCCTAGTCCTCAAACCGCGTCTCCAAGGACATAGGGATCCAGGCTGTGTGTTCTTGCCAGAGGCTCTTTTGTGGCCACATGCAAGGCACAGCTTGTTCTTGAGGCCCAGAGAGTTTGAAGACATCAAAGACATTTAGGAGAGTGTCTACTGATATAATCACAACATGTTAGGGCTGGAAGGAGGCACAGACACTACTGGGTCAAATCCTCCCCCTACGGATTAGGAAACCGAATCCCCAAAGGTTGTGGGGACTTCCTCAAGGTGATGGCCAGGAATCCAGCCAGGTCTTCACAACCAGGGCTGGGCCTAGACCAGACCTGTGGCCTCACACAAGCCAGCTATAATCCTATTGCCTTCCTCCCACTGTCCACAGGCTCCCGGGGCCACTTCTCATGGAGAGAAGACTCAAAGCTCCATGTTGGAACATTCCAGAACATGGATGCAAAAATGTGCAGAGGCCTCAGCTTAGCCACCAGGGTCATGGGTAAGAGAAAGATCCAGGTTCCTCCAGGAAGCTGTGGCATAGCCCCTGTGGGGGTGGGGGTTCTCCATTCTCTGGCAGAAATAGAGAGCAGGAAGTCAGAGGTGACTGTGACAGGAAGTGGCGCCATTTGGGTTGTGGTGTTCATGATATTTGGCTGCAAAGAACAAAGAAAGGGAACATTAGGTACTATGTGTTGGGTACGTTCTATGCAACGGACACTGTACTATGTCCTTGAAATATATTGTTTCTTTTAATTTCAAAATCTCTTCCTCAGAGAAGACACCTATAGAAAGACTCATTCCCTATGACTCCCCATCTGTGCATTTAGCTGACTTTCATACATCTTGTTTTTTATCAAAGACATTTATTGGGACGCCCAGGTGGCTCAGCAGTTGGGTGGCTGCCTTAGGCTCAGGTCGTGATCCTGGGATCCAGGATCGAGTCCTGCATCGGGCTCCTGCAAGGAGCCTGCTTCTCCCTCTGCCTATATCTCTGTCTCTCTGTGTGTGTGTCTCTCATGAATAAATACATGAGTCTTAAAAAAAAAAACACACATGTATTCATTCATCTAACAGGTATTATTAGGTACCTACCATCCCCCAGGACTGAGTAATATGTGGCGAGGAAAAATTTTCTCCAAAGTTAAACAGTGGTTCCTGCCACCACAAAGCCACTAGTCTAGAGGTAAGACAGATAGATATTCAATAATTACACAAATCGTTCTTGGTTTCTTCCCATTAAACCATGAGACCATGAAGACCAGGACCAAGCTTGTCCTCTGGGGACGAATGGTGGGAAGAAGCTCATAAGATCCTGAAAGAGGCCTGTTAAATATGCAGGGGTCTTTCTTGCCAACCAGCTCAATTGTTGGTAGCTTGAGATCGATGACGGTGAGGGTATTCACACCACGGAAACTGGCAAGAGCCACAAATCAGGGCTTTTTTTCCTTCTTTTCCCAAGTGTGATTATGGCCACAGCCTCTCCTGTGTATTGGGGGGGCCCCACACAGTAAGAACTCAGGAAATACTTACTCAAATTGATGAGCACTCATACATTCCCTTCCTTGAAAAACACTGGATTAACTCATTTTTCAGGCAAAGAAACAGAGCTTTAAGGGGTTAGTGATTTGCTCAAAGGTGGTACAGCTTGCAAGTGGTGAAGCTGGATTTAGACTCAGGTCTCTGGCTCCTACCCTCTGTTCTCAACCTCTCCGTCAGCAGGGCCAGGCCTTCCAGGAACAGGGAGCCGTCTACACTGCAGGAAAGGGGGCAGGAGGAGGGCTTGGTGCTGGGGGCACCCAGGGCAGCCGAGGTAGGAGAGGGAGGGGTCTGTGACAGAGTTTCTTGAGATTAGATCTGGGTTTTGGAAAGTCAGGACCAGACCCCTGAAAAGCAGAGGCAGAAAATGCTTTTGCCTGTTGTTGATGGATTTTGTTTCCAAAAATATAAACGCCCACCAGAGAGGCCTGGAGTCCTTCCTGGGAAGGCACGTTTGAGGCCCGTTCCAAGGTGAGGTCTGCTGGCCCGCCCCAGGTCTGTTGCTTAATGGGCTGCTATTGGCACAGCTCGTGGACAGACCTGTTTTTTTTTTTTTTTTTTTTTTAATCACAAAAAAGGTGTTCATGAAAGGTTCTGTGTCCCAGAGCCCTTGCGGCTGCAGCCTCCCACAAAAACCAGAGAGCTCCTCCAAGGGACTCACCCCAGGGCTTCACGTCCTCCTGACCTGACCAGTGCTCACCACACAGTAGGCATTTGGTGGATGTCATGAATGAACGAGACAGGGCATCTCTGATATGGCTTAAGAAAATGATGCCTGTGTACTCTGATTTAAAAGTAGCATAGACTTTGGGGCGCTGGGTGGCTCAGTGTTGAGCATCTGCCTTTGGCTCAGGTCGTGATCCTGGGGTCCTGGGATCCAGTCCCACATAGGGCTCCCTGCAGGGAGTCTGCTTCTCCCTCTGCTTATGTCTCTGCCTCTCTCGCTGTGTCTCTCATGAATAAATAAAATCTTAAAAAAATGATAAAAGTAGCATAGACTTTGGGGCACTGGGTGGCTCAGTCGGTTAAGCATCCAACTCTTGTTCTCAGCTCAGGTGTTGATCTCAGGGTCATGAGTTCAAGCCCCATGTTGGGCTCTGCACTGGGCATGAAGCCTACTAAATTAAAAATTTAACAATTGATATAATGTTATTTTGAAAAACACAGATAATTATAAGAAAGAAAATAAAAACCATAACCCAAGCACAAAGATAGCCACACTTATCATTCTGGTGCAGTCTTTTAAAAATATGTGTGTGTCTGTATGCACACAGATGTGTGTGTGTGTGCGCACATGTGTATCTTTATTAAATTAAACAGTATATACACATTTGTATTTTATTCTCAGGTAATCCTCTATCAGAAAAATTCCTCTTACTTATTAAAATCCTATATAAAACGGGGCGCCTGGGTGGCTCACTTTGTTAAGTCTCACTCTTGATTTCAGCTCAGGTCATGATCTCAGGGTCGTGAGATTGAGCCTTGGGCTCTGCACTGGGGTTGGAGCTTGCTTGAGGTTCTCTCTCTCCCTCTCCTTCTGTCTGCCCTGTCCCCGGCTCCTGAGGTCTCATTCTTTAAGAAAAATAAAAATAATAATAAAATAAAATTGGAAAAGGCCTATAAAAATCTTCATTCCCCGGGACACCTGAGATTACCAAGATTTATGTAACCGATCCCTTTATTTTCGACATTTCTGTTGTTCCTTTTTCAATTCTTCTAAGTTTCACCGCGATGGTGATTCTTCTACATAAATCCTCAGGCAGGTGCCTATTTCGGTTTGGCTTCCCTTTTTACCGTGATTCCTGAGATGTGCAATTAGTGGGTCAGAGAGTAAGAAGTTTAAAAAATATATATATGTATCACATAACAAATACTTTTAAGAAACCATATATCATACACCCATACTAAACTGGTATCTAGAAAATCTGTTCCAGGACGTTCAAGTGCAGCGAGTACTAGGATTTGCAACTTTGCAAATTTGGTGAGCGACCCAGGTGTGTTTCTGATAGCTGAGGGGACGGGGGGAGACCACATTTTTCCACATATTTGTGAGTCCTTCACACTTCCTCTTGCTCCGCTCGTGCTCCCCAGAGCTGAGGACGCAGGGCTCAGGATCAGGCTCTGGAGGGGGTGTTGGCAGCAGCTCAGCAGAACCACCACTCTGTCTGGCACAGTGGCCAGTGTGGATTCCAGGAGAAGATTGGCACAGTGTGAAGATTTCTGGGAAAAGCCACAGCCCACCTGGTCAGTGCCCGAGGCCAACTTGGCACCCGCAGGACTCCCCTCCTCCGTGGGAGGCCAGGACTGGAGTGGGGGTGGGGGGCCACAGTAGGGGCGGGGGCTGGGTGCAGCCCGACTGGCTCCCCGACCTGTCTCCAGGCTCGTCTGCCTCCCAGCAAGGACAGGCGACCACAGCTCCAGGTTCCTGGCTTCCTCCTCAGGAAGGAGGGAAAGAGAAGAGAAGTGAAGGAGGAGGGGAGGCTCCCGCCCCTGGGGTTGGGATTAGGAAGGAGCTAGGATCATTTTAGACACGGAACCAGTCAACCTGAGCATCTCTGGATCACAGAGGTGAAGGTCCCTTGCTCCCTTTTGTCCAGGGGAGCAGCTACGGGCTGCCTGGGTTGCCATCCCCACCTGCCAATCGCTGCCCACGGGACAGTCACTTCACACTTCTCTCAGCCTTGAGGCCCTACAGGAGACAGGTGTGGCAGGCTGTGCACCGTGGAAACAGAGAGGGGACCCTCAAAAGTGCCAGCCACTGCTTTTACATTGGTGTCCTATGGCCACTGTAACAAATGACTGGGAAGTTTGTAGGATCTTACAGTTCTAGGGGTCCAAGGTCCTAAATGGGACTGGGTTCCTTCTGGAGGCTGCCTGCTTTCCTTTGGCGGGTGGTCCTTCCTCCATCCTCAGAGCCAGAAACCTCAGCCCTCTGACCTCTGCTCCCATTGTCACAGAGTCCGGCCTGCTCCCACTCCCAGCTGCGAAGGACCCTTGTGGTTACCTGGTCCTACCCAGATAATCCAGGATAATCTCTTTATCTTAAAATCCTTAACTTAATTGCATCTGCAAAGTCTCTTCTGCCTGGGGAAAGTCACATAGTCACAGGCTGTGGGGATTTGGACACGGACATCTTTCGGGGGCATTATTGTGTCCATCGCAGGATCATATCTTCACACGTTTATCGAGAACCTACCTATTCTCTGTCTGGTGCAGTTTCTTACTCTGCTCTGAATACGATTGAGGACCGTTTTCTCCAGGAACTCATAGGCTGGTGCAGGGAACAAGTAGGTAAGCACATAACCAAATTAAAGAGTTTGAGGTGTAAAGATGTAACGGTATCCAGGGAACAGAGGGCCAAGTGAGGAGAGAAAGATCTTGGGGAGCAGGATAAGCATAGAGTTGAGAAGAGGCAACGTCAAGGGCTCTGCTGTAATTCCATCTTAGAGCATATAGATACTTACCTCTAATTGGTGTCACGTCAGGGGCCCAAGTGGCTCTGAGACATGAGCGTAGAGAGGAAAGAAGAATCGAGATCATAGAGCACATGCACGTCCTGGTGAAGAGTTTGGACTTTATTGAATGGGCCGTGGAGAGAAGATGAAAGATCTAGAGTGTGTGATGTGGTTAGGCTTCTAGATGCAGTGTGGGCCATAGAGGGTGACACGGCACAAGGGGGGCCAGCTTGCCCTCCATCATCCTTCCTCCCATCCATCCAACCACTTATCCATCCCTCTATCCCTTAAACTTATTTAGTATCTATTTTTTTCGGCCTGGCACTGTGTTCAGATTGCAAAGACATAAAAAACAGAGTCTGGACCTTGAACAGCTCAGCTTCTAGAAGAATCAGGAGTTGAATAAAAGCCAAATACGATATATGTGACAAGTATCAAGGTAACAAAAGTTCTCAGGGGGGGAGAAGGAGATGTGGCTGAAAGGGGGCACCTTAGAAAGATACCTAATCTCGCCAGAGTGTGAGATCAGGAAAGACTTCCTGGAAGAAGCAACACCTAAGCTGAGTATTTTATTTTATTTTATTTTATTTTATTTTATTTTATTTATCTTATCTTATCTTATCTTATCTTATCTTATTTTTAAAATTTAAATTCAATTTGCCAACATATGGTATAACACCCAGTGCTCATCCCATCCAGTGCCCTCCTCATTAAACTGAGTATTTAAAGTTGAGTGGCCATGAACAAAGCAAAATAAAAAGGTGGGACAAGCCTTTCAGGCAGAGGACACTTAAAAGCACAAACAGACCTGGCGGGTTCTGAAGCTCCCCGAGGGATCCAGAACAAGACCCCACACTCAGCGAGTAGCAGGAATCGCTGTCTCTCAATGCCCAGCAGAACGTCATGCACGAGGGCACCTGCTGCGTGCGTTATCTCCAGAAACCAGAATGGGGTCTGACACATAGCAAGTGCTCAACTAATATTTGTCGAATAAAGGGATGATGAATGAGTCACGACGAACAGGAAGTCTGTGCCCTCGCGTGTGTTTCCCACACTCCTCGGTGGCTACCAGCTGGTGGTCACACTTACTCGTTTTCCATAGTACGTTTGCTACAACTCATATTCGATTTCAGAACCGTAACTCTTGGGTTTGCTTTGTGCTACTTTGACACCGAAATGGACTCGACGTCCATCACCCCCAGTGTGTCCCGACCAGCTTGTCCATTTCTCCATGTCTCTCTTGGATGACAGGAGCGCCTCCTTATCAGCTGGGTTTTCTCCCCTTCTCATTTTCTTTCCTCACGGAGAGCTCGCGGACACCCTGGTTCCTAACCTCTTGCTTGGCTGCAAATGTCTGTCTGCTGCCTTCCTCTCCGAAAGTCGACTTGGCTGCATTTTACATGTTTGGGCCTCCCTCCCTTCCTTCCAGATTTCATTGCCATTGTTCCTAGCAATTAAAAGTGCTAGAGAAAAAAAATAAAATTAAAAAAATTAAAATGCTGGAGAAAAATCCAGAGTCAGCCTAGCTTTGTCCCTCTTCAACTTAATTGCTTTTTCTACCTGAATGTCTCCAAGGTCCTTTCCTTATCAGCAAAGTTCAGAAACTCAATCTTGGCATGGATTATTTTGCAGGTTTTGTGTGTGTTGGCGGGGCTGGGCGAGGGCGGGGTGGGGTGGGGCGGGGTGGGGGGGGACTTTGCCCGTTAAATCTGCATACTTATTTTAGGAAACTTTTTCTAATGTGCGCATGAATAATTTTTCTCCCATTTTTATGCTCTTTTTCTCAGAAACCCTAATCACGATACGCTGGCTGTCCTCCGTCTTCCTCATTTCTCTCTCCCCTGCGTGACCTTATATTTCATGGCTGGAGCCAGGCAAGAGGGAAGAAGACAGGATCGGAAAGAAAAGAAAGCCAGCACACATGACTTTGTGGCCACTGGTGTTTGGCTTTTCCTTTGAGTGAGATGGAAAGCCATTAGAAGGTCAAGAAATAACTGATATGATTACTGTTGTCTTTGTTGTTATTGTCAGCAAACTGGCTGCGGTGCCGTGGAGCACTCCAAGCCCATTGTTGGCTGTCCATTGAGTTAAACGTGACCCTATTTGGGGACCACTGGGAATCCATCCAATGGCATGATTTCTGTGAATGTATGGGGAGTCGTAATCCTCTGCTCACAAAAGCCAGGCTGTGCTGCCTTCTGGGACCACACTCCTGGTCCCAGGTCCTGAGTAAGCAGCAAGACTCAATCCAACATATTGGGACATCTGGGTGGCTCAGTGGTTGAGCATCTGCCTGCACCCCAGGGAGTGATCCTGGGGGCCCAGGATCGAGTCCCACATTGGGCTCCCTGCATGGAGCCTGCTTCTCCCTCTGCCTGTGTCTCTGCCTCTCTCTCTCTCTCTCTCTCTGTCTCTCATGAATAAATAAATAAAAATTAAAAAAAAAAAGACTCAATCCAACATGCACTAGTGCACCATACTAGGCACATGCTGGGCCATGACCTAGGGCTTGGTTCGTCCACCCGTTACCTCCTTGAATGCTTCCAGCAAACTCCTTGCAAGCATCCCTCCTCAGGACCTGGAGGGAGTGTATGGGGGCAGGTGATGGGTGGAGGGCAGCATCTTACACAAGGCGAGAATGTCTGGAATCAGGGAACAGGCCCAAGCAGGGGGGCCGGGCCTGACAGGCCACCAATTCTGGAAAACCAGAGAAGCCAGTGCAGGTAGGTCTCGACACAAAGATGAGGGCCGGGGTGTGTGTGGAAGAGGGAAATGGGCACTAGTGTGACGAGCCAGAGACGCCAGGGCAGGCCAGGCCAGAGATGTGGGACAAGAGGAGTGGGCCAAGGTGGTTGCCTGTGATATGCCCACCCCACCCAGGTTTTAGGCCGTGGGAGGCTTGTATGAGTGGGTATGGAATGGAGTAGATGCACTGTCATGGTGGCATCTGTGACCCTTGCATCCTGAAGTTCACATCTGGTGAGACATAGGAGGAAGAGAGGATGTTCAAAATGCCAGAGCAGAGCCAGTTGAGTTTCCCAGAATCAGACCGTAGCGTTGGGATTTACATGCAGGTACTTTATTTGGGAAGTGCTCTCAGGAAGCACCAGGGAGTGGGAAGTTGAGGCAGGGAAGGGATGGATGTTGGGTACATGTGTGAGCCGTCTGCCACAATGGGCACCCAGGGCTCGCTCCAACCGAGGTTCTCCAAGAGACTGCAGGGAGTGGCCAGCACCATCTCTCCGAGAGATGAGAGAGCAGGACATCACCCACCAGGTCCCATAATGCCATGGGTTACAGGTGGCACCTAGGACTCCCTGCTTTGGGGATACGGCAGGTCCTGGGGAAAGAAGCCATCAGCAGCTGAGAGGAAGTGAGTGGATATCTCATGGCATCCACTTGAGGCAGAGGCGCAGTGGGGTCCCCCAGGGTGTTGTTGCCGGTGGGAGGAACCACGTAGGCTCTATGGGACTCCTATGGTCCCGCGCCCACCCCAGGCCATTGCTTCTTCTTCTTCTGATCATCGCGGGGGGCTGTGGGAGACTAATTCTGGTCTAAGGAGCTCAGAGTCCCACCTCCTCCACTGTTGAGGGTTTTCTGGGAAGAATATTCCTTTCCAGCTTGATCGAGGGTGGGGGGACCATAAACCCGGCCACCACGTCAACCACAGCCCATCCAGGCCATTCAACCTGGGTGAAGCTGTGTCTCCTGCCATTGCAATGGATACGTGTACCTCTCTTCCTTTTTCTGTGACTCTAGAAGCAACACGTTCACATGAAATAACACCTGGAGAAGACAAAATTGTGGAAAGAAGGAAACGGACAACACCTGAAATCCCATCACCCAGGGATAAATACTGTTCACGTTTTTGTAATCGATCTTTCAGATCGTTGTTACGACATGTGATTTTTAGATCATTCAAGTCATTGTTTTATGTATATGGTTATCTCTGGAAACCTAACGTATCCTCAGCTTTTTTTTTCCCCCCCACTTTGATAAACATTTGCAAACATGAGTTTTACAACCGCCTCTCAGGCCGACATGTGGTTTATCGTTATCTTGTCTGCTCAGCACGTAATAACTGATCATCAGGGCTGTAGCAAATATTTGCATTCTAGCGAACACTCTGGTGGCTCTCCTCGCGCCTGGAGCTGTTGTTGCACCTCAGATTATTTCCTTAGGACTCCACCCCTCCTACGGACTCTCAAGAAATGAGTATCGTGATGGGGCGTATGATAAAACTAAAACAAAGCAGAGTGGGAGAGAAGCCAGAAGGGGCTGGCAAAGTCCACCAGAAAAATTTCCCCAGAACAAGGGATGTCACATTGATTCGTTTTAGGTCTTTTTTTTTTCTTTTTTTTTAATTCACGTTATTAGGGACAAAGCATGCTGAGGGAAAGGAGCAAATGTGCTATCCATAATTCTTTCACGTGTTCTCGTCTGAGTAATGGGAAGAGAGGTTAGAAATGACTTCTAGATGCTTATAATAAGCCAACCTTTTGGTGATAGAACCCCAGTCTTTAAGTGGACACGTTGCTGAGCAGTTAAGGAACTATATTCCCAGTTTCCTTTGCACCTCGATGACTATGAGACCAGGTTTTAGGCCGTGGGAGGCTTGGACGAGTGGGTATGGGATGGAGTAGATGCACTGTCGTGGTGGCATCCGTGACCCTTGCATCCTGAGGTTCACATCTGGGTGTGATCCCTTCCCCTGAAGGAGGGCAGAAACTTCGACTGGCTTCTAGACGTGTAGAATGCAGCACAGGCCACAGGATGTCCTTGATACCGTGTGGGATCATGTGTACATATTTGCATACGTAAGACGGTAATGCCTGTCTTACAAGGAGTCCCTTCCTTGCTCGTTTGGTGGAATAAATAGGCCAGTGAAGGAAGCCCACATGACAAGAAGCTGCAGGTGGCTTCTAGGAGCTGAGAGAAGCTTCCAGCCAACAGCCAGAAAGACACCGAGGACCCTTGATCCTACAGCCAAAGGATTGGAATTCTCTCCACAAAGTCCCCTTAGCTTGGAAGTGGGTTGTTCCCTAGCTGAGCCTGCAAAGAGAAGGTAGCCCTAGCTAATACCTGGGTTGAGGGGTCATGAGACCCTGACGCAGAGAACCCAGCTAAGCTATGCCTAGCGTCCTGACCCACAGAAACTGTGATGTGACAGGTGCACAGCATTTCAAGCTGCTAACTTGGTGACAATTTGTCATACAGTAATGAAGAATGTGCATGAGATTTCCAGAAAATTGCCTTCTTGTGACCTGCCTCCTCCCATTGGGGACCTGGAATTTGGGTGATGCTGCAGCTGGAGCTGCAGCAGCTCTCTAAGGCTGTGAAGGCTTGAGATTGAAGCTGTGTGTGAGCATGGAGCAGAGAAATCGGAACCTTGGGTTTCTGGGGAGACTGCTCCACTGTCCTGCTGGCCCGGGCTGCCTACCCCTGGGCTTCTTTTACATGAAAGAGAGAGAGATAACTTCCCTCCTCTTTAGGCCGCTGTTGCTTGGGGTTTTCTGGCACATACAGCAAGACCTAATGCTAATGGATGCAGGAGACAGAGGGTAATAACCCAAGCTTGGAATTGGCCATCTGGGGCTTGAATCCTGGTCTGCTATTTCCATGTGGGTGAGTCTGAAATTTTTCTTTACTCCCCCATCTGCAAAATGGAGATACACTTAGTCCCTACCTCATGGTTTATTAAAAAAAAACAACAACAACAACAACAAAAAAAAACATGAGTAAAGAGCTTAACACAGCACCTGGCTTGATGCTAGTGTTCAATAAATGTTCTCTATTACCATTCTCAGCCATATAATTCACTCAACAAGATGTATATAATGCTTGCTAAAGGTATCGTGCAGGTGGCAGAAAAGAGCAAAATCCCTGCTCTCCAAGAGCCTGCAGGCATCAGCGAAGTACTGAGATCCAAGTGAGTGTGAGCAGTCGAGTGCTGTGCTGGGGAGGGGCAGGCTCCCGGGGACCAAGGAGGAGGCACCAACCCTCCTCGAGGAGAGGACTCATCAAAGCAGGCCCATGACAGATTTAACTCCTCTATGAAAAGGCGGAGATTTGCTGAATACATAAATAAGCAAACGCACACACACAGGTGCCAATGACACGCCGCCCACAAGAGACTCACTTTGGCAGTGGGGACACACACGGGCTGATAACGAAAGGAAGGAAAAAGACATCCTGTGCAAATGGGAACCGAAGGAGGGCTGAGTCGGCCACGCTAATATCAGTTAAGAGAGACTTTAAGTCAAAACCGATGACAAATGAGGGCACCTGGGTGGCTCAGGTCATGACCCTGGGGTCCTGGGATCAAGGCCCACATCGGGCTCCCTGCATGGAGCCTGCTTCTCCCTCTGCCTGTGTCTCTGCCTCTCTCTGTGTGTCTCTCATGAACAAATAAATAAAATCTTTAAAAAAAAAAAAAAAAACTGATGACAAATGGTTTAATTCACCAGGAAGATAGAGCAGCTGTAAATGTTGATGCACCCAACATCAGAGTCCCTAAATATTGGAAGCAAACACTGACAGAATTGAAGAAAAAACAGCCACATGAAAGGAGTAGGAGATTCCAAAGAAAGCTCAGTGGGAGGATGACCATTGGAGCTGAGATTTGAAATACCAGAAAAGATTCCCTAAGCTAAAGAAATGATATGGTACTTTTTTTTTTTTAAAGCAATCCATTGATTTTTTTTTTTTGGTATATTTCTTAAAATGTTATTTTATTATTAGTTTTTTTTAAAGATTTTATTTATTTGTGAGAGAGACAGAGAGAGGCAGAGACACAGGCAGAGGGAAAAGCAGGCTCCATGCAGGGAGCCTGACGTGGGACTCGATCTGGGGTCTCCAGGATCACGCCTTGGACTGAAGGCAGGTGCTCTACCGCTGAGCCACCCAAGTGTCCCTACTTTTTTTTTTTTTAATTAAAAACAAAAATACCTTCAGAAGTAGAGTTCAAGGATTCATCAGTTGTATAGAACACCCAGTGCTCATCCCATCACGTGCCCTCCTTCATGCCCATCCCCCAAGTACCCCATCTCCCCACCCGCCTACCCTAGAGTCCAGCATCTCTTACAGTTTGCCTCCCTCTCAATTTTCATCTTATTTTTCCTTTCCATCCCTATGTTCATCTGTTTTGTTTCTTAAATTCCAGTATGAGTGAGATCCTATGGTATTTGTCTTCCTCTGACCGACTTATTTCACTCAGCCTAATACCCTCGAGTGCTATCCACGTTGTTGCAAATGGCAAGATGTCATCCTTTCTGAGGGCTGAGTAATAGTCCATTGTATACATATTCTACATCTTCTTTGTCCACTCATCTGTCGATAGACATCTAGGCGTTTTCCATAGTTTGGCTAGTGTGGACATTGCTTCTATAAACATTAGGGGTGCAGACGCCCCTGCAAATCACTATGTTTGTATCCTTTGTGTAAATACCTTGTAGTGCAATTGCTGGGCCACAGGGTAGCTCTATTTTTAACTTTTTTAAAATTTTATTTGTTTATTCATGAGAGACACACACAGAGAAAGAGAGAGGGAGAGGCAGAGACACAGGCAGAGGGAGAAGCAGGCTCCATGCAGAGAGCTCGAAGTGGGACTCGATCCCGGGTCTCCAGGATCAGGCCCTGGGCTGAAAGTGGCACTAAACTGCTGAGCCAACCGAGCTGCCCTATTTTTAACTTTTTGAGGAATTTCCACACTGTTCTCTAGAGCGGCTGTACCCATTTGCATTCCCACCCATAGTGTAAGAGGGTTCCCCTTTCTCCACATCCTCACCAACATCTGTCGTTTCCGGAGTTGTTAATTTTAGCCATTCTGATCTTGTTGTGGTTTTCATTTGTGTTTTCCTGATACCCAGTGATGTCGAGCATTTTCTCATGTGTGTTTTTGTTTTTAAGATTTATTTATTTATTCATGAGAGACACAGACTGAGAGAGAGAGGCAGAGATATAGGCAGAGGGAGAAGCAGGCTCCTCGCAGGGAGCCTGATGCGGGACTCGATCGATCCCAGATTCCGGGATCACGACCTGAGCCAAAGGCAGGCGCCCAACCGCTGAGCCACCCAGGGGTCCCTTTCTCATGTGTTTTTAAATGAGCTCTATGCCCAGCAAGGGGCTCAAACTCCTAACCCTGAGATCAAGCGTCATATGCTCTATGGACTGAGCCAGCTAGGCTCCCCTGAGATGGTACTTACATCATGTCACATGTGTAGCAAGCACTGTTCTAAGCTCTACCTACAAAAATTCATCAAATCATCCCACTGCACTTCAGAAGGAAGCAGATGATTTTCCCATGGCTTTTAGAGAAACCCTGCCAAGGTCAAGCAACAGATACTCACAGCGCTGAGTCTGTGCCAGGCCCGGTGTTGGGTGCTACAGGTACAGTCGCCACCAAGGGGTCTTTCTGTGGGGAGCCACTCCTGGAGGAGACAAGCTGGTCCAGCCCACGAGGGCCGTATTACCCCATCCCACAGCTGAGACCAGCCTGAGCAGGAGAGGATTCCGGAAGGTCAAGCCATAGATTGCACTGGATCTCGAACTCAGACACAATGTTCCTTCTTCTGGGCCTTCGTCATCAATTTTTGGTAAATGTGAAGTGCTGGAGATGCAAAGGATTGCCCCTGTCTGTCTCAGGAGAGGAAACCAGGGAAGGAAAAGCTGTATTCTGTTGATGCCATTTGGGTACCGACTGCGTGCCAGGCCTGTGACTCCAGCCAGGAGCTGAGGACTAGAGATGAAGGTGGACCTGCTCCTGATCTCCAGGACCTGATGGTCTAACGGGGGAGATATGGAATTAAACAGGTAACCAAGGATGCTTTGAGAGGCTCAGTCCTTGGGCCTTTGAAATTCCACCACGGCTTGGCAGCAATAATGGCATCATAGCCGGAAGAGGTGGCCTCTGCGTGGCCTCAGTGTGCCACACACACCTGCGATCACTGCTTTGCTCCCTTCAAACGCCCAAGTCCTAAATCGGGGTGGCCCCTGAGATCCACGTGCTCTCAGAACCCATGCGGTTGGACGTCGACCCTCCCAGGCTGCAGGGAGACTCCAGATCCACAATTCTCCCGTGTGTCTCCTTAACAGTTTCTGCAAGGCGGCTCGAGCCACCTGAACGCTGGCTTTTGCTACAGCCAGCAGAGTAGTCTTCCTTGGAGCGTTTGTGACAAGTCCCAACAAACCGTCATCTCCACATGTTTTATCAGCTATTATTATGAGTCAGAACTGCCAACCAATGTGAGAAGTAAATGGCCAAGGAACATCCACGGTGCAGTAAACAGCCCCACACGTGGCAGAGAGCACGTCCCACTGGGGAGCCCAGGGAGCCGGGCTCGTAGCCGAGAGCGTGGGCTGCGCGGACCGTCAGGAAGCTCACAGGATACACCAGAGGGCTGGAGGAGCAGAACAGGGACAAGGGCAGAAGCCAGGGACCCCTGGGGACCCAGCGTGGACATCGCCTTGGGGCTTGTACCACGGTCCTGCTGCTGCTCTAACAACTGCCTCTAACCCAGTATCCTAAGGCGCTTCACATTTATTGTCCCAGAGTCCTACAGGTCAGAAGTCTAAAATCAAGGTGTCAGCAGCGCTGTGTTTCTTCTGGAGTTTCCAGGGGGAAAAAATCTGCTCTCTGCCGCTTCCAGCTTCCAGGGGCCGCCCACATTCCTTGGCTCCCGGCCCCACGGCTCACTCACTGCCTTATCTCCCTCTGCTTCCACGGTCACATCACCTCCTCCCACCCGCCCGGGCCCCCTGCCTCCTCGTCTCAAGGACTCCTGTGATCCTATCGGGCAGTTTCAAGATCCTTAACTTAATCACACCTGCCAAGTCCCTTTTGCCATTTAAAATCACACACGGATGGCTAATCCGGGATTGGGAATATGGACATCTTTGCCGGAAGGGCTGAGCAGCGCGACACCAGCCATCCCTGTCACGCTACGGTCACGGGCCTCGTGTCAAGGGCTGCTCTCCAGATTTGACCGCGTGTCCTTGAACATACCGCAGAGGCTTTGTTATGATACCCATGTCCAACGCAGGAAGCGAGGAAACTGAGGCTCAGAGAGATGAAAGCATCTGGCCCAGGAGCACCCATGCAGTAGGCGATCAAGTGCAGAAACCCGGCTTTTAAAAGACGTCAAAATCCACACCATCATTGAACCCAGTGTTAAGCCACTTTGTGTGTGTGTGTGTGTGTGTGTGTGTGTGTGTGTGTGTGTGTTTTCCTTCTCTATTTTGTTTTTCATGAAATTCAAGGTTGGGTGGGTAAAGAAAGGAATCTGATAAACTCGCTCAGGCCTGGAACGTTTCCCAGAGCCCCAGGGGCAAAGAACCAAATTGTACAAGACACACCCTCTCGGCCGGAGAGTTCTTTTTAAACAGCCACTCGGGCCGGCTCAGTTCCTGTTTGTACCTCTGGGAAAGGACTGCCCTGAGGTCGGAGCAGAAGGAGGAACTAGCTCTCATGGAGGGCAGGGATAGGACCTCACTCCGTGCATCCTGAGCCCCGCAGGCTGAGCATGCCCAAGACGCAGAGCAATAGAGAGGGCAGGCAGCCGGCCTGAGGCCACACAGCAGGGACGGGGTACTCTGGGACAAAGACAATTTGTCCCGACCCCAGAGCACCTACCACCAGCCCGGCTGAAGCCACTCTTGGAATCGAAGTGGCTTTGGAATCAAGGATGAGGAGCTAAGGACCACTCCCCTGGGGCGCTGGAGCAAGACACCCTCATTCCAACCCAGACCCAAAGACTGACCAAGTTTCTCCCTGTTCTCTGGCTTTCGGTGACCTCGAGGCCCCAACGGGAACTGCATGCACAGAGTCAGCAACTGTGAGGGGCCCAGCAAACTCTGTCCCGGGAGACCGCAGCTCGTGAGCAAAACAAGAGTCTACATAACACGCTGTTTTGTTGTTTTGTTTCCAAACCAGAAAGATTCAGTGAGTGGGCAGTGCCAGCTTGCTCATCTGTTAAAGGAGAACTTTGGGGCTGGGGAGGATTCCAGGTAGAGGTGACCGCTTGCTCCAGCAGCCCCGGGCACCTAGGGGCCACTCCGGGGGCTGGGACTTCAGGCAAGCAGAGTCCCTTCTCTGTATCCAGCTGCCTCGTCTGTTGGAGAGAAGGGACAGGACGGGGTACAGGGGTTTCTGACAGGTGACACCAGCTCAGAAGTCCCGGCCCCTGGAGAGGTCAAGCGTGACGGTCCCCTCCACCCTTGGTGCCTTAACATGAAAAAAGTTGCTGGCATCTCTGCTGAGAGCGGGCTCGGATCCAGGGAGGTGGGCAGGGTCGGCCCAGGGGCAGATCACAGGGCAGGAAGCCTGTCTTGGAACAGGGGCTCCTCCTCTCCCGCGGGGTCCAGACACTTCCCTGCCTGCCTGCAAACTCCCACGGCGCCCATGCCCCACCCCAACCCCTGGCCACACTGACCTCCTTTCAGTTTCTCCAACCAGGCAAATCCTTCCTCACTTTGGGGTCCCCCTGCCCCCCTCTCTGTGGAGATGCAAAGATCTAGAACCCAAGGCCCTGGACAGGCTCTCAGCTCGGTCAGTGACTCCCCACAGGGCTGGAGGTGACTGCTCTTGGGCCTCTGTTTCCTCCTCCATCCCCAGGGGGCAGCCACAACTCAGACCCCTCCATCCTCCAGCGGGAGGACCCCATCACCCAAGGGGAGGAGGCACAAGAGATGCCTGTCACCCCGGCTGAGTTTGCTGAGGGCCGTCTCTCCCTTCTGCTTGGCGTCCCCTGGGGCCCTGTGAACGGGAGACCAGACTGTTCGGCTCTTGTCAGAAGGAAGGCTGGGCAGTCGGAGAAGTGAGCCGAGGTCACCCTGCCCATGTTCAGAGACTCCCTCGAGGAGTCGGGGAAACCTGGGGACCCTGGGTGTTGCCCACCCCCAGAGGTACATCCATTAGGAACCTGTGAATGAAACCTTGTCTGGAAGCGGGTCTTCATAGGTATAATTAAGAATTTCTAGATAAGAGGGACGCCTGGGTGACTCCCTGGTTGAGCGTCTGGCTTTGGCTCAGGTCGTGATCCTGGGGTCCTGGGATCAAGTCCCACATCGGGCTCCCTGTGAGGAGCCTGCTTCTCCCTCTGCCTGTGTCTCTGCCTCTCTGTGTGTGTGTCTCTCATGAATAAATAAATAAAATCTTAAAAAAAAATTTCTAGATGAGAGGTGGGGCCCTAAATCTCATATGGGATGTTCTTAGAAGAGGGAGGTTTGAAACAGAGAGGGAAGAGGCGTGTGAAGACAGGGGTGCCCAATGGAGTGATGTGTCTGCAAGCCAAGGGGTGCGGGGGTGGCCGGCAGCCCCAGGAGACTCTCTGGAGCCTCCGGAGGGACTCGACCCTGCCTGTTCTTTGTGTTACTCTTCCGGCCTCCAGAACTGTGAGCCGCCAGGTTGTGTGAGTTGTCCTGGCAGCCCCAGAACCTGATGCAGAACCCTCATCAGAAAGTTCTTTTTTTTTTTTAATTTTTTAAAATTTTTTATATGAATTTATTTTTTATTGGTGTTCAATTTGCCAACATACAGAATAACACCCAGTGCTCATCCCGTCAAGTGCCCCCCTCAGTGCCCGTCACCCAGTCACCCCCACCCCCCGCCCTCCTCCCCTTCCACCACCCCTAGTTCGTTTCCCCGAGTTAGGAGTCTCATGTTCTGTCTCCCTTTCTGATATTTCCCACTCAATCTTTCTCCTTTCCCCTTTATTCCCTTTCACTATTTTTTATATTCCCCAAATGAATGAGACCATATAATGTTTGTCCTTCTCCGATTGACTTATTTCACTCTGGAAAACTGTGTGGAGGTTCATCAGCAAAGTTCTTAAGAGCAAATACCTTGGAGGACAAAGGAAACCAGATGTAAGAAACCTCCCTCTCCCTCCCGGTGGCCCATGTTTGCAGGCGCCCCATGATCCCCACTTAACCTGTGCAGCCCCAGGACAGAGAGAAGGGGTGTGTGCGTGAGAGAGAGAGACAGACTGTGATATGGGGTGTGGGGGCATCTGTATTTGTGTGGCGTGTGTATATATAGTGGTGTGTGTGTGTGTGACATGATGTGTTACATGTGTAGCATCTGTACGTGTGTGACGTGCATGCAGTGCATGTATATATGGTGTATGTGATATGTGTATGGTGTATATGTGTGTGATGTGTGTGTGACAGTGAGAGTGTGGCATGTATCTCTGTAGTCTGATATTTATGTGTGACATGCATGTCGTGTATCTGTGGTGTGTGAGTGTGATGTGATGTGACTATAGTACGTGTGTATGGTATCTGTATGTGTGTGTGACACGTATACATGATGTGTGTGGTGCATGCAGTATCTATATATGTGGTGTGTATGTGTGTGGCATGTGTGTGATTTGGTGTGAATGTGGTATGTGTCTGAATAGTATGATATGTATGTAACACATGTGGTATGTATGTGTGTGTGTGGTGTATGTGGTATATATAGTGTGTGTGACATATGTGCGTACACAGTGTGTTTTTTTTAAGATTTTATTAATTTATTCATAAGAGACACAGAGAGAGAGAGAGAGAGGCAGAGACACAGGCAGAGGGAGAAGAAGGCTCTATGCAGGGAGCCAGATGTGGGACTCGATCCTGGTCTCCAGGATCAAGCCCTGGGCTGAAGGCAGGTGCTAAACTGCTGAGCCACGCAGGCTGCCCTACACAGTGTGTTTGTGTGACATGGTGTGAGTGCACTATGTGTCTTATAGCATGATATATGTATGACACGTGTGTGGTGGGTATATATATGGTGCATGTGGTGGTATATATGGTGTGTGTGTGTGACGTGTGTGTGTACACAGTATGTGTATGTGAGTCTGGTATGTGTTTATGCAGTGTGATGTGTGTGACATGTGTATGTGGTGTGCATACTATGTGTATGTGTGGTGTGTGTGCGTGATGCGTGTGCATATGTGGTATGTGTGGGGGGTGTCTTCTATGTGTATGTGTGATGCATATATGTGTGTGTGACATGCATGTGTACATATGTGGTGTGTGTGTCTGGTGTCTGTGCTATGTATATGTGTGGTGCGTGTGTGTGCTATGTGTATGTGTGCTGTGCATGTGTGTATGATATGTGCGTGCACACATGTGGTATGTATCTGCATGTGTCGGGTGTGTGCTATATGTGGTGCACATGTGTGACATATGTGTGTTCACATGTGGTGTGGATGTGCATGTTATGTGTGTGGTGTGCATGTGTGTATGATGTGTGTGTGCGCACATGTGGTGTGTGTCTGCATGTGCTGTGTGTGCTATGTGTGTGGTGCACATTTGTGTGTGACGTGTGTTCACATGTGGTGTGTGGGGATGTGTGTGCTATGTGTATGTGTGGGTGTGGTGCGTGTGTGTGCACGTGCGTGTGCACATGTGGTACATGGTGTCTGTGTAGACCTGAGAAGAAAGGCTTCTGCAGGGCACCCGCCTGGGCTCGTCTGTCTCCCCCCTCTTCTTGCTGCCCCATCCCACACCGCCCGGGCCCAGGGCGCTGTCACCAGTCAGTGGCCGTCACAGGGGCAGAAACAGAGCCTGGATGGGAGAAGGAACACCAGGAGTCCCCGGCCTCGTCGCAGCCCGTGAGCCTTGCGGGCCCTCGTCTTCACGGCCACTACCCCATGTCACTCGCAACCCTTCGGGGCCGCCGTCACCTTGCTTCCCAGAGGCCTGGCCCGGGCTCTCTTCCGAGGACATCCGTGTGCCTCGGGCCAGCCGGGCAGCAGGGCATGGAGCCGCTCCTCCTTGTCACCTGCCACTGCAGCCCTGAGGCTGGGCCAGGGCCTCGCCTTGTAGGCGGAGAGGTTATGTCGTTACCCTGAGGTCACTGTGAGGAAGTCCCACTTCCCTTTCGCAGGGCCGTGGAGAGGCCTGGCCTGAGCTCCGGGGTCTCCGAGCTTACGCCCTGAAGATAAGGGCTGTACCCGGCCCTGACCTCCCTCAGCTTGGGGGAACTAGGAAGCCGGGCAAAGGCTGCGGCCCTGCGCCCCCTCACAGCCCCCGGGGGCTCCCAGCTGCCCCAGGTCGAGGTCCTGCGCCTCCCCAGCAGCTCTGGGCCCTGTGGGCCTGGCCTCCCGGGCCTCATTCTCGGCCCCCTGCGCTCCCCTGACCGCTGCCCCCCTGCCCCCCAGGCCTCAGCCGGGTGCTTCCCTCCTCCGCCCTCTCACCTGTGACCCTCCCCTGAAGCGCCCTGCCTTCGCGCCTGTGCTGCCTCTCGTTCATGCTCCGTGTCTGGCCTGAAATGTTTCCTTCCCAGAGAAGCTTCCCTTTAGCCACGTTGTCTACATGGGATCCCCTCTTCCTAACCCCATCGTCTCCCATTCTCACTTCGGTCCTACTATTTTCCTTCATATGTGTCCTGAGCACGTGCACACATGTGTGTGCATGTTTGTGAGTTCACTTGCTTCCTGTGTTTTGCCCCCACAAGACTGTAAACTCACCGACAGCACCGATTGTTCTTTCCAATCCGCCGATCTATACCGTGGGTCGTTTCTGTATGTAGCAGGGGCGTGTGTCAGTCAGGATAAATTAGGTTATGCTGCAGTGACAAAGATCCCTGGAGCGCAAGGACTTAAAGCAACACTCAGAGGCTCGGGCCGGAAGGAGCACTGCTTGTGACTCTCTGCTTTCTGTAGCAGAAAGAAGGGAACATGGAGAAATCACACACAGAGCCCAGAGTTGGAAGTTTTCAGCCAGAAGTGATGTGCCTCTCACTCCATTTCATTGACCAAAGCAGCTCACACAGCCCTGAAGAACCAGAAGGAAATAGAAGCAGAGCTTTTCAGAACAGCCTCAAGGGCGACAGCAGAAAGGGCCAACGTTGTCCAGGCCTTCTGCCTCCGTGCCCCTGTAGGCCTGGGTTTGGTAGCTCCGCCATCTAGAGTTGGAGTCCACGTCTCCCCCCCCAGACTCTGGGCAGCCTATGACTCTCTGCGGCAAACAGAATGTGGCAGAGGTGATGCTGTGGAGCTTGCAGCCGAGGAGGGGCTCACGCGACCCCTTCCACTCATTCTCTTCGAACCTACACCAGCCTACTGGAAAAAGACACATGGCCCTGTCACACCAGCAGGCCAACACGTGGATGTAGGAGGGAGGCCTTGAAATACCAGCCAGCCTCCAGAGAATCTTCCAGAGAGCCCAGCCAGGTTCAGCTAATGCCTGACCAGAGGATCGCTGCTACCCGCTCACCCATCAGCGTATGAACAATCATCATTGCTTGCCTTTTCAAGTCACCGATTTCAGGGCAGTTTGTTACGCAGCTGCAGCGAACCATTACAAACCCTAATGACAATATGGTGCTTGGTAAATAATTTGTTGAATGAATGAGAGACAGCAAAGCAGCTTCTTTTCCTCCCTTGCTTCCTCTGCCAAGCCTGGGCTGGGCTTCTAGGAAGTAGGAATCCGCCTTAAAATGTAAAGCCTTTGGTGAGTTGGCGGAGAGATTTCCTGGAAGGTCAAGAGTACATTCTAACTGGCCCTCAATTGAGTGGGTCCTTGGCTGAGTTCTTTTTCCCTTTGTCTCAGTTTTCCTAGAAAATGAGGGGCTAGACTTGTCCTCCAATGGCTTTTGCCAACCCTGCCAGCTGGATCTCCTAGGAGACAGAGGCCACTGAGGGAAAACAAGATTCGGCTGCTTCCCAGTGGTGCCTTGGGACGGCTGCATTGACCTGCAGACCATGATGCCATCCCAGGGCGATGGGTCTGTGCTGGCCTTGAGTGTGGAAGGATGGGGGAGAGACAGGGGGAGATTTCTAAGTCTCCTTGAGGGGCAGAGCTGAAATCAGAGCCCACGACCACCGAAGCAAACCCCTCCACTGAGCCAGAGCCAGGGCTGAGCCCTCGGGGTACAGAGATGGTCATCCCAGCCCCCAGGTGTCCATGAGCCCTTGGTACACTGCAGGGGGCAGGGAGGACTACACCTGGAATTAGGATTATATTTCAGTTCTTCTACTGAGCCCATCCACTGGGCTTTTCATTCCATTTATTGTATTTTGCGTTCTAAAAGTTTCAGTGGGTTCTTCTTTTATCTCTTCCTTTTTTTTTTTTTTTTTTTTTTTTGCTGAGATTTTCTGTTTCTTTGATGAGGCTTTCTAGTTTGCTTTTCATTTGTTCCAAGCATGTTCTTAGTTGCTCGCTGAAGTATATGTAAGGTTTCAGCTCTAATATTTTTCAGATAGGGGGACCTGGGTGACTCAGCAGTTGAGTGTCTGCCTTTGGCTCAGGTCATGATCCCAAGTCCTGGGATGGAGTCCCGCATCGGACTCCCACAGGGAGCCTGTTTCTCCCTCTGCCTATGTCTCTGCCTCTCTCTCTATGTCTCTCATGAATAAATAAATAAAATAAAATAAAAATATTTTTCAGATAATTCTAGAACCTCTGTCTTCATGGCATCAGAATTGGCCAATTACCTTCTTTCAATCAATTTGAGATCTTGTTTCTTCCTGGTTCTCGGCACGAAGGACTTTTGGTTAAAACCTGGACATTTTTGTATTATGTTATGGAGCCTCTGGATCTCATGGACACCATGGATTTTCCTGATGCCACTGCAGGGAGGAATGCTGTACCTTGTACTGCCAGATGGAGGGGTGGGGTTTAGAAGTTGAGGTTCCTTCTTTGGCCTCCAAGGACACTGAGGGGTTCATGGCTTTATTCATCCCTGTGTCCCGAAGGATTGGGATAGGGCCTGGGCCACCATGGGTACCCAGTACATGTGACAAGTGGAACTACCTCTCACTGGAAATACCAACTGAACGTCTAGGAGGATGATACTCAGGCAACATGGAGAAGCTTTAGGTGAGGTCAGTGTACGCTCTGTCCACCTGGCCCTGAACAGGTAGGTCACTCCCCCTCTCCTAGCCTCAGTTTTTCCCTCTAAAAATTGGCACTAAAGAGACTTCAAGTTTCAGAAAATCAATATGTATAAGAGCACAGCAGTTCTTGGGGTGCTGTCGATCATCAGTGTGTCTCTTCCCATCCAGGCTAATCCAAAGCCCTATGGGGTCTAGAGGAAAAAGAACTCCCTCTGGGCCCAATGGACAATCACCCACCAGAGAGATGGGGCTCTGAGAGCCTGGGAGGAGCGTCAGGGTTAGACCACAGGGAGCTGTGGGTGGAGGCCATGGTGCAGAGGGGCAGGACATCTAGAACAAGGCAGAAGTGGAGCAAGATGCTCTCTGGAGACAGGCTCTGTGTCGAGGATCCCTGGGCTCTTAGGGCCTCACTGGATTCCGACCTCACTCTGAGAAGAGCCCAGGACCCTTCAGCCCAGGAGGCAGACTCTGCACAATGGAAAGGCATCAGGCTTCCCTCCTCCATGGAGAAAGAAGGGACAGGGAGGTTTGGCAGCCTCAGATTCCCCGTGCCCCCAGGGGTGTTTGGACCCAGAGCCTGGTGTCACCGCAGTAGGGAGCCTCAGGCCGGTTTCCAGCAGGTTCCTGCCTGCCTCCTTGGAATTCTTGGGCAGATTTTCAAGAGCCTAAGGCAGCTTCTAAATGAGATCTGGGCCTAGATCAAGATAAATGACAGTTGTCAGTTGCTTCTATGGAAGCCAAGGAATGAGGAAGATCATACACAGGGTGGCAAGGGCTTATTCAAAAACATTTAAAGTGGGGCACCTGGGTGGCTCAGTGGTTGAGTGTCTGTTCAGGGCATGAGCCCAGGGTCCTGGGATCGAGTTCCGCATTGGGATTCCCACAGAGAGCTTGCTTCTCCCTCTGCCTGTGTCTCTGCCTCTCTCATGAATAAATAAATAAAATTCTAAAAAAAAAAAATTAAAGAAAGCTTGATTTCCAGTAGCTTCCCAGACTTACTGACAATCTTGCAGCATCGAGGGATGCAGCTTCTGCTGCTCATCTCATGCTTCTCCCTGCTTCCTGGGCCCCGCCTCAAGGGCCTTCTCTTACTTCCTCCAAGCAGATCAGCTCCTAATGACCTGAAGACCTTCGGTTATCATCCTCTCCCTGCCTGAAATGCTGTCCCCGATCTTCCAGGGATGAGTCCTTGTCCCCCCTAGATTTCAGCTGTGCAGCCAGCTCATTCAGCTGCATCTAAATCTTCACCACTGTCCTCTGAAGCATCCTGCTTGTCCTTTGGGTCACTGATTTTAATTTTGTGACTGCTTTTCTCTTCTTATTCTTACTAGCTGTGCTGTGGCTCCAAATTCCTTGAAAGCAGAGATGTTGCATGTTTTTGATCATTGGTGTGTCCTCATCATCCAGCACGGTGGATGCCCATAGATATTTCTTTTTTTTTTTTTAAGATTTATTTATTTATTTAGGGTGCTTGGTAGCTCAGTAGTTGAGCATCTGCCTTTGGCTTAGGTCATCATCCTGGGGTCCTGGGACTGATTCCCACATCAGGCTCCTGTGGGGAGCAGGGGAGTCTGCTTCTCCCCCTGCCTGTCTCTGCCTCTCTCTGTGTGTCTCTCATGAATAAATAAATAAGTAAATAAATAAATAAATCCTTTTTAAAAAAGATTTTATTCATTTATTTAAGTGGGAAAAATGTCTATTCAGATCCTCTACTCATTTTTTAAGGGGATTGTTTGGATTTTTTTTGCTATTGAGTTGTAAATAAATTATTTCTTAAAATTTTTAAAGGCCTATTGAGTTTCTGCTGTGTGCCCAGGAAGGATGATTACTTCAGTGACCAGGGCTTCTCTCCAGATAGAACATTTCTATGGATGGCTACATATTTTCAGTATTGGACCTGACATCTATCTTGTTTATATAATTAAGTAAGCCGAAGTCCTTGATCTCTAGTCAAGTGGAAATAAATCAATACGCAAATAACTACTTATCAGTAGAGTAGTGATAAGCTATATTAGGGAGGCTCAAAGGGCTACCAAGACCTGGGAAGGGAAGGCGAATTTGGAGTGTGGATTTTTGGAACATTCCTGGGGAGAAGGTTAATCCCAGCTGGACTTTGGCAGGGCATGGAGCTCAATGAGGGTGTAGGAGAGCAGCTCCAAGAAGTTGGCCTGTAGAGTTCAAAATGGTTCAAGTTTAGGTGCAGACCAATCTATGATGTGGCATGTGAATCAAGAACTGCTTTTCCTACTAGATTTCTACATTTTTTCAGCTGTGTGCCAAAGAAATCCACAGCCTACAGCAGGGGAATGGGTGTGCTCCAAACTGCCATTAGGAGGGCCCTTTGAAGGATGCAGCAGGAGCAGGAGGTGCCAGAGCCAGCGAGGCAGCCAGAGAAGCAGAAAGAGGACCAAATCAGGAGACAAGGCACAAAAGGATGGGACAGAATGTGATATCTCGCTGGATGAGGGATAAAGAGGCAGGGAGATGAGGTTCAACAGCTGGTTACGGAAAATAACACGAGACAAAGCCAGTCCTGAGGGCAATTTTGTGCAGAGGTGAGGCTAAGGAGGCCCATTTGGGACATGCTGGGTTTTACAGAAGCACCTGCAGAACATTCCAGTAAGAGGGATCCAAGACACAGCCAGCACCTGGACCCAAAGCTCAAAAAAGCATAGGCAGCTAGTTCCAAAGGAGGTTTTATAGTTGCTAGTGGTCTCTGGCTTCTTGGCCATGACAAGACTTGGAAGACCAGCTCTGTATCTTGCCAACAGCTGAAACATGGATGGCCTCCAGCTCAAACCAAGCGGGGTCTCCATTTCCAGCCCCTGTCTCTAGGGGATCCTTTTGGCTCCTGGTCTCTTTCATACCCATGACCTGCTACAACGTTGAGGTCTTGCCAGCCCCCAGTTTCTGATTCCCTATCTGAAGAGTTTCTCCATTCTTTCAACCCCTTAGTTGTGTCCTTTGCCCTTGACTCCTCATATGTTGGGCCACCTGGGCTTCATCTCCTTTGAGCGCTTGCTGAGCTCCAGGACAGACTTTCTGTGAGTGGGTCGTATCACCCACATTTTACAGATGAAGAAAACTGAAGATTCCAGAACTGAACTGCTTTATTGAGACCTGCAATCTCTGTCCTCAATGAACTCATCTAGTAAAAAAAAAAAAAATTCATAAACACCTACAACGCTATCACATTCTAAATGGATGTGAACTCTGTGATTTTGAAGACATGCAATGTAAAAACACAAAACTTTTCCAGTCAATGTGAAAATGTGAAATAATTCAGATTCCCTACCCCCATTCAACCACATATCAATCATATAATTTCCCAGCTGGCAGGTGGGCTGAGCTACAAATTATGTTTATTTTTTTATTTTTTTTAAGATTTTATTTATTTATTCATAGAGACACAGAGAAAGAGAGAGAGAGAGAGAGGCAGAGAGAGAAGCAGGCTCCATGCAGAGAGCCTGACGTGGGACTCAATCCAGGGTCTCCAGGATCACACCCCGGGCTGCAGGCTGCACTAAACCGCCGTGCCACCGGGGCTGCCCCAAATTGTGTTTATGCTTTTGTTGGGTACTTGTGCTACATTAGCTAGAGTAGAGAAATGCTCATCACCACTCTTGGTGGCATTGGTCTTGCATTAATTTCACATGTTTACAGTCACGAGTGATTTTCAGGAGCACATTCTTTCGATGATCTTGACGATGGGTGCTGCAGAAGCATCTTTGTCACATAGGTCACTGACAGTCCCAAGGGAGAGCAAAGTCATGTCTGCCTGGGAGAAGAGGGGAAGTCAGGGAATGGACAATATTAGTTAACATTTGCTGAGTGCTTAGATAAAGTCCGGTGCTTTCCATGCATTGTCTCTTAAATCCCCTTGAACCCCGATGAGTTGAATGTTACTCTTATTTTTATAAATGGAAAAATTGTGCTTTGGCTAGCAAGAATGACTAACTTGCTGTTGTGATTTAAAAATATGTCCATAAATTCTTTAACCCTTCTTATTTCAAAGGTAAGGCCTCATTCTCCAATGTTTGAGTGTAGGCTGCACTTACTGAATCTAATGAATAGAATCTGAAAGAAGGGGATGGTGTTAGACTTCCAAGAGTAGATCCTAAAAGGCACCATGACCTCTTCTTTAATGACTCTATTGGGTCGCTCATTCTGGGAAAGGCCAGCTGCCACGTCATGAGGACAGTCAAGGAGCCCTAGGGAGAGAGGCACATGACAAGGAGAGGAGGGTTCCCACCTGCAGCCATGGGAGCGAGCTACTTTGGAAGCCTTGGTCAAACCTCCTGGTGATTACAGCTCTAGCCAACATCTTGACTGCACCTCATAAGGGACCTTGAACCAGAATCACTCAGGTGAGATTCCCTCCCCACCACTCGACACTGCCCTATCAAATTCCTGATTCACACAAATCATGAAATAATAAACGCTTGTTGTTTTCAGTGGATAAGTTTTTGGATAATTTGTTACATGGCAACAGATAACTGATACTCTTTCCTTAGGCCACACTTCTGGGAAGTGATGGAGCTGGGGCTTAACTTGACAGGGTTTCAAGTCCATGTTATTAACCTCAGTGACAGATACAAGCTGTCCTCCCATATCCATTCTTCTCCTTTTTTTTTTTTTTTTTTTTTTTGTTATGATTGACTTTTTACTGGGCACGAGTACACCCAGCTAAAATGTGCCTTCCCTGGAGTGCTTTGCAGTCGGGCCATATGACTAAACTCTGGTTCATAAGATATGAGAAGAAGTGTGTGTAACTTCTCTCCCCTGCTAATGAGATGAAATGTGAGCATGATGGGTGGAAGCAAAGTAACCTTCCTGAAGCATGAGATAGAAGTTTCTTATGGAGAATGGCAGGGTGATGGCATAGAAGAAGCCCAAGTTCTGATTACTGTGGAGTTGCCATACAAGCCCTGGATCACGTAACCCAGGTGATCCTTATATGGGAATGGTCTTAAATTTAAAATTTTAAGTCACTATTATTTTAGAGCTGTTATAGCAGCCAGATTGATATGCTGTGTAATCACTATGTCCTTCTGTCTTGCAGCTTCTTAGACTTGGTTATATCATGAAGGGAGAACCCAAAATCACACGTGCCCCTGGCATTGCATGTACATTAAATCAGTCTTGTCTCACACAAAATTTATTTGGAAGTGTCACTGAATTTACAAGTCTGAATGAAGAGAAAATGAGATAAATAATGCAAGCAAGCACCTGGCATAAAGTAGTCAATAAAGATTAGTTACTGTCAGGCTATAAAAACATTTCCCAATCAACAATTGGTACCATGCAGGAATTCACAAAATGTCTTGATCGTAACAGGGCATCTTAGTCAAAGGGTTGGGGCTGCTGTCCTAGTTGGGGGGATCTGTTGTGGGAGGCACCAGCTGATTACCTAAGGAGGTCCTTGGTCATCCACACTCACCCCAGTGAGCGGAGATCTTGCCACCCTGAGCTCTCCTGCCCTCACCAAAGCCAGGGTCAGGCTATTGGTCACTGACCACGGACATGTGATAGGCCAGGCTCATGGCCTTAGGATTCTGGTTCAGCCTCATGTGAGCCAGAGTCCAGCTGCAGTCCAGCTCCCACCTGGTGTCATCTACGTGGCCATCAGCAATCCCCTTCCCCAACTGAAGCAATGATGAAAACCTCAAGTCCCCAGTGCTCTCTTGGACCAGGTATTCTCACTGCCTGCAGAATTGCTCCCCAAGAATCCCTTGCAGCCTTCCCACCAAAAAATGTTATGAAAGAGTTCACATCCAAGTTAGATAGCACAAGAATTCTTCCTGGAGGTACGGAGAGAGTTGGAAGCCCCAGAGAGGTTCTAAACACCCAGACAGGTTAACTGACTCGGCCCAGGCCACACAGGGGGTTAGAGGCAGAACTAGGACAAGTTTAGACTCCTTTCTTCTTCATTGATTGCATTCTTCCTATCAACTCCTGGCTTGTAGCAAGTGCAGTCCACCAAATGTTGAGGAGGAGACCCCAACCTGTGACCACACCCATTGGCTTGGTATCTTCATAGGGCATCCAGGTGTCATTGGATTTAAACAAAGGCTCAGGCAGGTGTGGGGCTCCTGAGACTGTGCATAGTCTTTTGCCTTTTCTGATCCACTTTCTTAGCATCTTGCCTTCTGAAGAATATTGCACATTCTCAGTTACCCAGTGAGAATGGTGGGGGGAGGAGGAGGGGAATGCTCAGTGTGCCTGCCCATGCTGTGTCAAGGAAAAATACAGAGAGAGTGAGATCTGCAAGTACTGATCACTGCCGGTGGGTCAAGCACTTTATTCAGGTTATTTTATTGATTTTATTGTCTTTTCTTCCTTGGAGACTTATGTAGTTTGTATTCTATCCTCCTTCTACACGAGGAAATGATACTAGAAGAAGTGATATGACCAAGTCTCCCAGCCGTGTGTGCAGATAGGACTCTAACACAAAGCCTGTTGGCTTTCGACCCTCTGCTCTTTCAACTCCAAAGGGCAACCTGACCCTTTTATTGTCTAAACTTTTAATTCCTACAGATTTCAACCATGGATTTTAACTTTTGTTTTGCTACAGAGGTACCCAGTACTTATGAGCGAGATTTACTTACTATGATCCCATGTAGTGATGACCATGTCACGCAGGGCTCATCGGACCATGAGGAGAGATGACACTTCTGGAGATTGTGTTCTTTAGGCCTGTTTCTCTGCATATTGTCTCGATGCGAGAGAAAGAAAGAGAGAAAGAGGAGGTGGGGAAGATTCTCATGGGAATGTGTGTGCTTGTGAGTAAGGAACCTTTCCAGAAAAAACAAATCAACATTTATGGAGGAAGTGATTTCTTCCGTTGCTTGAAGACAGGCTGCCCACATACTTAGCCAACTTTATTTCCAGTTACTTTTCCCAAACGAGTCCTCAACCCCATCCACATGTGTTCCTCTTCTAACTCTGAACATTCCTAACTATTCCCCCTTGGTTATCATTAGGGGTTTTCCTGTCCCCCAAAGCTGAGTTTGTCAGGGAAGGAGCCAGACTGCTGTGAGATGCACCCCCCTCCAACCCTGAGGAATGACCACCTTCAGGTCAAGAGCAATGACTTTTCTTCTTTATATCTCAAAGCCATACTCCTTGCCTGCCAGAGAGTATATTCTCCATATCTGAGTGTCAAGAGCCCCAAATAGATAGCACCGATTGCCTTTCTTGTGCCTGGCTTGGTGAGTCCCACCAATCCTTTGAGGAACTAGACCAGGTCCCCAGAGCCCCAGGAGTCAAAACGGAGACCAACAAGAAGTATCATAGTCATGATTACCAGAGGTCATGGTTAGAAGTGTCATTTAAAAAAAATTTTTTTTCATGGAATCAGATTGCAACACAATGTAAAAAAGAACATTCTAGTTGCTGATGTTCTCCAAAGATGAAAAGAAAGGTAGCAAGCTCCCTGCCACCAAAGACGTTCAAGCAGAGATTGGCGGAGAACTATTTCTGTAAAGATTACTTGGATATTCCTTCAACAAATATTTGATGCCACCAAACACTGGATAAATAACAGTGCAAGGTTTGGATTAGCATTTGGAGGATTCTAGAAGCATTGTAATCTGTTATCTCTGGCATGTCAGCTTTCAGAGTCTCTCTTGCATCATCTATAAAAGGAAAAAGTGTGGGAGGCTTAGAAAGGTCAGGACCTAGTCATCCTACCGTGGCAGTCTTGCTAAAAAACACCAGTGTAATGTAAGGGTATTTGTACCAGATGCCCGCTGAAGGCTTTGTATTACCTAAAAAACAACAACCGAAATAAAAAAAAAAAACCAAACAAACAAACAAACAAACAAAACAACAACCAGGAACCTCCTCAGTACATATGTGGGAGAACTGGTGAATAAATTACAATATGTCCATACTACAGTTTAAAAGCCTTGTATGAGAAAGATTATGTTAGGGGGCACTGGGTGGCTCAGTGGTTGACCATCTGCCTTTGGCTCAGGTTGTGATCCCGGAGACCTGGAATCGAGTCCCTCATCCGGCTCCTCACAGGGAGCCTGCTTTTCCCTCCGCCTGTGTCTCTGCCTCTCTCTGTGTCTCTCATGAATAAATAAATAAAATCTTAAAAAAAAAAAAAAGATAAAAGAATATGTTAGAGATCTGTGTGCCCTGGCCTGGGAATTTGACCTTGATACATATTGATAAGCAATCACTAGGTGTGGCATAGAGCATGATACTGGTTAGACGCATGCACACACAGATCTGTCTTTCCTATGAACGTAGGGAAATTCGTGGGCAGATGTGATTCTTAATACCAGTCATGTCAGGAGATGAGATTAGAAGGGGAGGAGACATTACCAGTTGGAACGAGACCCAGGACCACATGATGGAAAACTCAAACCACCACCACCACCACCACCACCACAAACAAGGGTGTAAATAAATAGGAGGGTTAGTTTTCTCTCACAAAAGAAAGTAAAAAACAGATGGTCCAGAACTAACGTGGTGATAACTAGACGGTCATCAATGCAGGCTCTGTTGGTCCACCTGCTTCACCATCCTTGACTGGTGGCCTCTCCTCAAGGTCACTCATGGTCAAAGATGGCGGCTGGTGCTCCAGTAGTCACATCCAGGTAGGAACATGGAAGAACATGGAAGAAGTCAATGCCTCCTTCAGGGCACTATCTCAGAAGTCCCGCCAACCATACCTAAAATTGCAAAGGAGGCTGGGAAATGTAGTCTTCCAGCTGGCCACAATTATTGCATGATATTATATTGCATCATGTTATATTTTATTATGTTGGGCAGCCCCGATAACATAAGAAAATACTAAAAAGGGTATGGAGAATGGATATATTAGGTTGCCAAGTAGCAGTCACTGCTGTGAGATAATTAACTTAAAAAAAAATAGAATGTGTTGCTTTGCAATTAAAAAAAAATCCAATTGGGAAGATTTTTATTTTGTTTTGTTTTATTTTTCTGGTATGTATGTATGTATTTAAAGATTTTATTTCTTTATTCATGAAAGACACAGAGAGAGGCAGAGATAGAGGCAGAGGGAGAAGCAGACTCCATGCAGTAGCCTGATGTGGGACTTGATCCCGGAACTCCGGGGTCAGGTCCTGAGCCGAAGGCAGATGTCCCACCACTGAGCTACCCAGGCATCCCAGGAAAGGTTTTTAAAAGCGAAGGGCCTTGGTGTCTATCGAAAGATGAATGGAAAAAAAAAATAAAAAGAAAGATGAATGGATAAAGAAGATGTGGTCTATGTATACAATGGAATATTCCTCAGCCATTAGAAACGACAAATACCCACTATTTGCTTCGATATGGAGGGACCTGGAGGGTATTATGCTGAGTGAAATAAGTCAATCGGAAAAGGACAAACATTATATGGTCTCATTCATTTGGGGAATATAAAAATTAGTGAAAGGGAATAGAGGGAAAGGAGAGAAAGTGAGTGAAAATATCAGTGAAGGTGACAAAACATGAGAGACACCTAACTCTGGGAAATGAACAAGGGGTGGTGGAAGGGGAGGTGAGTGGGGGGTTGGGGTGACTGGGTGATGGACACTGAGGGGGGCACTTGGCGGGATGAGCACTGGGTGTTATGCTATATGTTGGTAAATTGAACTCCAATAAAAAATTTAAAAAATAAATAAAAACAAAAAAATAAAAATAAATAAATAAAAATAAAAGAGAAGGAAGGGACTAACTTTTCTTAGCATAATGAGCCAACCAGGCATTTCACATGTCAGCTCGTTTCACCGTCTTGGTGACCCCGAGGTGGACTGTGACTACCCCGTCCCTTTTGCAAAGGGAGGAGTCCAGGATGCAGGGGGATGACACAAATGTCCAAAAGTCTCATTGTCACCAAGGAGCAGAGTCAGGATTAGCATCCAGGTGTGTGTGATCATAAATCCTGTGCCACGATCTCTAGGGCCCTTCTTTTTAGGAAGGAAGATTGGAGAAAAAAAAAAAAAGAGGCAAAAAAACAGCTCATGTATGATTCTAGAATGCTAGATTTGTAGGGGACAGGATTCCCTAGCCAGATCATTAACATAAGGACAGGACAGTGAACACTGACACCTCTTCAACTGTCCGATCTCTGATGGACGTTATCCTGCGGGCGGGCTTCCGACACCAGCCTGTTTTTCCCTCTAGGATGCATTCTTCATTTCCTGGCAACATGAATCCTCCTTCCCTCCTCTTTTCTTCTTGTTGCTCTTGCTACTTTTCAGGGAGGTGAAAAATAACAACATATTTTCATCCCCCCACCCCCATCCCACCCTCGTTTCCTAACAAATCTACTTTCGTGAGAGTGAGAAGGGCGAGATCAGAGTCTTGCACCAACACTGGGCTCCTCCCAGATTTTCATCGACGTGAATTTATGGGGAATCGTGGAGGGGAACATACGGGATAACACCGTCCCGGCCAAGACGCTGTCTTGTGCCTGCTGTGTGCGAAAACATGAGCACCATGGGTATTTTCCTGGAAGCACTTTCCATTCGAGACAGGACAGAAACAAACATAAAAAGATCATTGCATTCCTCCCTCCTGCACCAACCTGGAGGCTCAACCCTTGGTCTCTCTATCCTCCCAGAGATAAACGGTTTGCCCCTGAAATGTCAGTGTTCCCCAGGAAACAGGAACACCCTCAGCGGAGAGCTTTTTCCATATTGGGTTTCGGTGTGTCCCCTAAAAATTCCAATAAGGGGACCAGTCCTGCCTTCTGGAAGCCCCGAGAACGAGTGAGAGCTTCCTTCCCTGCAGCCTGTTGACCTGTTGACCGGCAGCCTGTGGCACAGGGCTGGCATTTCCGCTAAGTGACTTCTACACTGGCTTGGGAGCGCGGCAGGGAGCCAGCCTGACCTGAAGCCACCTGCTGCGGGAGCTCGGGCCACTTACTGCCCCCGCTCCGTGTCACCATGTGGGACATGGCGATGGTGCGTTTCATCTTTCCTTCCCCCGTAACCTGCAAGTCCTTCACGGGAGGGACAAAAGGCACATTCCTCATCCCTCCAGGCAGCAGCCACTTCCAGAAAAGGGGGCTGCTTCTGGGGCCAGAGCTCAGAGGGGCAGGGCCACCCCTTGCGCTGCTCCCCAACGGGCTCCCAGACCCGTAACCCTGATTGGAGACCCCGATGAGGAATCAGAGTGAGCCGATGGTTAACTGGAGAACAACTCCTTGGGAACCAGTGGGCGCTGCTGGGGTTCAACCTTCACCTCCCAGCTGCATCGATGCTGTGACCTCAAGGCTCAGACAAAGCACCAGTGGGGAGGCAAACAACCATTTTCTCAGCGGGGAAGATGTTTTAGGACCGGATTCCCCTGCCTCCAGGGCTAACTGAGGCCATTGGAACTGGATGCCAATTGGATGCGTTCATTGAGCATCTTGGGATGTTGGGTCATGCATGGCTTTCTCTCAAGCAAATTGGACTCGGTGAGCTCCTGCTGTATACCAGCCTTACATTAGCTTGTTTGCAGATTCTCTCAACAGCCTAGGGGAGCGTTCCCGTCAGTTCGATGGGCAGTTACTCGGCATGCGGGGTCCTGGTACAGCCTGGTTGGGTGAGCTGGCAGGTTCTGGGGTTGGTCTGCCTGGCTGTGAGATGCGGCTTCACCAACTTGCTACCTCGGTGACCTAGAGCAAGCTGACTGCCTTCTGTAAACCTCAGACTTCTCGTGGGAAAAGTGGAGATAACTATGCCAGTGAGTATATATATTTTTAAAGATTTTATTTATTTATTCATGAGAGACACCACACAGAGAGAGAGAGAGAGAGAGAGGCAGAGACACAGGCAGAGGGAGAAGCAGGCTCCATGCAGGGAGCCTGATGTGGGCCTCGATCCAGGACTCCAGGATCATGCCCTGGGCCGAAGGCAGGTGCCAAACCGCTGAGCCACCCAGGGATCCCAATGCCAGTGAGTATAAAACAGGAAACCCACATGGAGTGCTTGGCATGCTCTGTGTTCTCTACAGCATCAATAAATGCCAGCCCCAAGGTGCTGGGACCTAGATGGCCCAGGACCTTGGAGGTGGGCAGGGGATGGGGCATAGTCCCAGCTCTGAGACATTTGTGGTCTGGGGGGGAAAATGGTGAAATGAGCCTGGAATCCCAGGGCCCTCCTGTCCCAAAGGAGGACACTGAGGCTCACTGAGGCTCAGTGACTCACCAAGAACCCTTGCAATACAAGTGGAGGTCCAAGGACTGCCCCTGGGGTGCTCTATGCTGACCTAGCTAGTCCCTGTCATTTGATTCTCCACCCTCTCTGGTGGCTATGACCCCAGAAGGAGGTTCTGGCATTTACAGCAGCCGCTGGGGTGACCCTGCTTGATTGATGATGATAGGCTTCTCTGCCACCATCTCTCTGAGTCTGCTTGAGTGCCCAGGATGTGGGTACAGGCAAGGACTGGAGTGACTTTGGCTTTGGTGGGTCTGCCTTAATCTGGAGGCCTTTGCTTGGCACCACCCAGTAGGAGAGGAGAAGCTGGTTGGCATCAGTGAGGCTGGCCCTCTACAGAAACAGGAAGGAGGGCACCTGGCTGGCTCAGTGGTTGAGCCTTCGACTCAGGGTGTGACCCCGGGTCCTGGGATTGAGTCCGTCATCAGGGTCCCCACAAGGAGCCTGCTTCTCCCTCTGCCTGTGTCTCTGTCTCTCTTTGTGCGTCTCTCATGAATAAATAAATAAAATCTGAAAGAAAAAGGAAGAAAGAAGAAGAAAGAAAGAAAGAAAGAAAGAAAGAAAGAAAGAAAGAAAGAAAGAAAGAAAGAAAGAAAGAAAGAAAGAAAGAAAGAAAGAAAGAAAGAAAGAAAGAAGGAAAGAGAAGTGTAGGGGACGTTTCTAGATCTGCTGCTGCCCAGGCCATAGCGACACACTCACCTTCAAAATGATCTGTGGCAAAAAAACAAAACAAACAAACAAAAAAAACAAAATGATCTGTGACATCTGAGTTACTCTCAGGGACTCGGTGCATGGCTTTTGGCAGGGAAATCCAGAAAGGGGGGGGACAGGTGTTGACACTGGGGTTATGGGAAACTTCTTCCAAGCCCACAAGCCGAGCACGTCCATCAGTTCTTCCTTTGGAACGCCCTCACACGCAGCCTCCCTCTGCCTTCTGGGGCTCTGCAGATCTGGGCGATAGGGCCTGGCCTCCACCTCCACCGCCACCACCTTGCACCATCTCCATCCCGGCGGGGCCCTAGTGGGGTGCATTTGCAAGAGGGAGCTAATTCCTGCACTGGCTTCGATTTCTAGTAGTTGGTACCCCTGGGCCTGTGAGCTAGTGGCTCGGTGCCCTGTGGCCCCATCTATAAAATGGACAAAACAAAAGCGACCCCCTTGAGGCATTCTTCTGAGGAGTGGGAACTGTGGGCAGCTGGAAACTATGGCCCAAACACAGCCTGAGTGCTTCCTCAGGAGGAAATCATTTCATGTGGACCACACACCCTTGGGGGGGGGGGGGGAGTGGCGTTGCCACCTGGGCTTCACAGAGGAAGGAAGCAAGGCCCGGGAGCTTGGGAAAGTTTAAGTGTCCATGGGAGCAAATAAAAGAAGGGGGGAGCTGGGAGCCGAGCGGGCTGGTGCAGGAGCTAAGTCCGGGGCCTAACCCGAGGCTGGGGGTAGAAGGGCACGCGGGTCCCCGTTCGAAGTCAGCCACCATGCGCCTCCATCTCCTCCTTCTGGCCAGTCAAGCTGACCCTTGAAGGCTTTAAGCAGTGCGGTGACATAACGTGTCGTGGGTCTAAGTGTGCAGGCAAGGCCGGCCTGAGAGTTCGTGCCAATCCCCCAGGAGGGCACCCGGGCCTTGGTGACCAAAGTCCCGTTCTGGCTCTTTGGATGAGTCTTGTCTTCCCAAATCAATCTGCGAAGGGAGAGAGACCTCCTCCCTGCCTTCTGGACCCCCAAGCCCAGGAGGAGATGAGCAATGCTCTAGAAATCTCCAAGCCAGGGCTCCCAGAGGTGCCTGCCCGAGGCTGAGCCGGGTGGGAGGAGAAGGAGAACAGAAACAGCCTGGGGGGACAAACACACGAACCTATAAACAAGGCCTGTGTTTGTTACCGTAAGAGAAAGGGCCCATTCAGCTCTGGGCCCCGGGTGTCGGTGCTTCCTCCAGGCCTGGAGCCGGGGGCAGCTCCGCGTTTATCCAGGGACACGGCTTCTCCAAAGGCACCTGTGACCCCTGGCTGCAGGGTGGGGACTCTGGGTGGGGGGAGGTAGGGGAGCGGGGGCTGAGGCCTGACATCCCTGAGTCAGTGAGGACGAAGGCAGCTCTTCTTTTCTCCAAACGCTCCTCAGAGAGGCAGAGACACCTCGGCCCCGCGGCCCAGCCTGGGTGGGGCTTACTTTTCACTTCCCCTTCCTTGATATCTTCCTTTCACTTCCTTCACCTCTGAAGCCCGGGGGCAAACCATGGAGCTGAGGCCAGAATGGGGAGAATTACTCCAACCTTCATGGGGTGGGAGGAGTGGGAGGCAAGTCGAAATGCTGAGTGTCTACTCTGTGCTGGATAATCTGCCTGAGCTTTTTAATCTACTGCTCTCGTTACTGCACTGAAGGGGTTGGATTCGAAAGTTCATTCTCTTTCTGGCACAAAATCCACCCTGCAGGGGGCTGTGATGGTGAGAACGAGGGTAGGGCAAGAGGAGAGACCACAATGAATGAGGGAGCATCCAGGACACAGTAGGTGTCACATCCCCGCTTAGAAGTCTATGGTATGCGAACTGGAAGGAGAGAAAGTGTGACCATGTAACCTGTTCATTGGTTTCATTCAACAAGCACTTAACAAATACTTATTGAGCACCTACTGTGTGTAGGGACTGGAGCGCATCGGTGACAGAGGCAGAAAAATGCCCCCACCTTCCTGCGGCTCACATTCGAATGTAACATCAGCGGGAGGGATGCTTTCCACGCATTTATCCACCACGAACGTGTTGAGCACCCACTGGGTGCCAGGCTCTGGTCTCTCCTGTGTTCTTCAGACTCGATTCTGTTAGGCTCAGAGGCATTGCCCTGGGCCGCCCTGCACCTTTGTGGGGCCTGGAGAAAAGAGGCCATTTCCTCTGCTGTCCTGTCAGAAAAATTGTCCTAAAATCAATATACAAATAGATAGTAACCACAATGTGATGGGGCCGCCTGGAGCTGGGCTCCCCCAGGGCGGGGGCTGGGCCCGGTGGGGCCACGTGGAAGACGCTGAGGAGCCTCTCCAGCCCGGAGGAAGGCCCCCCAGCGCAGGCCCCACACACCAGCAGCTCCAGCATGACAGCGACAGGGATCGTTTATTAACGAAAATCAGAGCTTGCTATTTCCTAAAGACACCCTTGTGGTCCTCAAAACTGGGCCAGAGGCCCCTGATTTTATCCAGCTCTCCCGGCACCCCATGAGGAAGAGTCAGGGACTGAACTGTGTCTCCCCCAAATGCCTATGTTGACATTCTAACCCCCCAGGGCCTCAGAATGTGACCATATTTGGAGACAGGGGCTTCGAAATGGTGATTGAGTCAAAATGAGGTCATGGGAGGGGGCGGCCCTGATCTGATAAGGCTGGTGTCCTTCTGAGGAGAGGGGATTAGGACCCAGATAGGTATGGACAGAAGACAACACAGGGAGAAGACCGCTGTTCACGGGAGAGGCCTCAGAGCCCTGCTGACCCCTTGATCTTGGAGACTTAGAGACTCCAAGATGGTAAGGAAAGAAACTTCCGTTGTTTTAGCTGCCCTAAGAGACGTGCACAGGTAAATGCTATGGTACCCGTTTCACCTGCAGGCACCCACTGGATCTCAAAGAGGTTACGCAACTGTTCAAAGTCACACAAGCTAAGAAGCGGGGAGGTGACGTTGGAGCTCCAATCCTCCAGACTCCAAGTGCGTGTCCCCTAGCCACACCACAGTAGACAGATTTTTTGTCTTTGATACTCTTTAGAGCCTTTGGAGATTTGTGGGTTTTTGTTTTTGTTTTGTTTTGTTTTGTTTTGTTTTGAGACAGAGAGAGAGAGCATGCACGCACAGAGAGGGAGGGAAGGTGGGGCAGAGGGAGGGAAAGAGAGAATCTTAAGCAGGTTCCACACCCAGCACGGAGCCTGACACGGGTCTTGATCTCTCGACCCTGAGATCATGAGCTGAGCAGAAACCAAGAGTCAGACACTTGAAGTGACTGAGCCCCGCCCCGAACCTGAACCTGCCTCCACACCTACCGAACCTTCCCCTGAGCAGACTCTAAAGGACCAGGGCAGCCCGCTCTCTGCTCGCCCAGGCCCTGCCCTCCCAGCTGGACCAAGCTAAAGAAATTGTCTATTCATTCTGTTCTGTTTTCTAAATCTCTTGGTGTTTGGTCTCCGTGACCTTTAGAAAAAGAAAGAAAAATACAAAATATTCCAAAGACGGTGAGTCATCCCAAAAGTCAACTCTAGACCAGGGGGCAGCAAGCTTTGTCAGGAGTCAGATAATAAAATATCTCGGGCTTCGCCTGTCGCGCTGTCTCCAGGGCAACCACTCAACTTTGCCTCTGTGGCTTCCAGCTGCCAGAGACAGCATGTAAATGAATTGAGCATGGCTGTGCTCCAATAAAACTTTATTTATGGATACTAAAATTTGAATTTTACAGTATTTCCCTCCGTCACTAAAATATTGTTCTTTTTTTTATTTTTTTTTCTTTCTACCCCTCGAAAATATATAGACTATTCTTAACTGGCGGCCCCAATGAAAACAGGCATTGGGTCAGGATCCGCCTGTGGGTTGTAGTTTGCTAGCTGCTGCTGGAGATAATTGTAGTGAACGTTTCTGGGAAGTGATCTTAGAGCTCTCTGTAGGTATTGGAGTATGACAAGAACGATTTTGCATGTCCTGAACCGCTCGGCCTGCGTGTGGAATGGCCTGGTTTTTCACAGGCTGTCCACCGGGCAGCGTCAACCCCCAGCACCAGGTTGTCGGGGTCACCTCTGTCTCAGGATACAAAGATCAGGGGACCTGGGATCCAGGCCCAGACCTGCCACCCACTGGCTGTGCGAGCATGTGTGCCTCAGTTTACACAGAACAGTTGTTAAGGATCAGATAATATTAAAGGTGCAAAGTGCTTTGGAAAAGTTTTGAAATTATCCCGACCAGGGCACTCCCCAGCACAGTGAGGAGTAATGCAACTATCATGCAAGCCACGCATTAATTTAATACGTCACATGTCTTAGTAACCACGTATAAGAAATGAAGCAAATGGCATTAACCCAAATTCTATATTTTTCTTTAATCCCATATCTCTCCAACATTATTTCAAGATATAATTCACATACAAATTTAGGTACTTTTCACACTTTGTTCATACTAAGTCTTTGAGAACTGGTGCGTGTGTCCCACTGCCGGTACAGTTTGGATGCTGAATCTCCAGCGGACGGTCTCCATCTGTAATCAGAACTCAGAAAATTTGCAATGGAAAAGTGGATTCACAGCCCTCGCTGTTCCAAACACACTTTAAAGTTTTCCAATATCTGAATTGAGAATTGACCTTTTATTTATTTTTTTAAAGACTTATTTATTTGTTTTTTTAAAGATTTATTTATTTTATTTATTTATTTGTGATAGACATAGAAGAGAGAGAGAGAGGCAGAGACACAGGAAGAGGGAGAAGCAGGCTCCATGCCTAGAGCCCGATGCGGGACTCCAGGATCGCGCCCTGGGCCAAAGGCAGGCGCCAAACCGCTGCGCCACCCAGGGATCCCCAAAGACTTAGTTATTTGAAAGACAGAGAGAGGAGTGGGGAGGAGCAGAGGGAGAAAGAGAGAATCCCAAACAGACTCCCCACGGAGGAAGGAGCCCAGGACCCTGAGATCATGACCCGAGTAGAAATCAAGAGTCAGGCACTTCACCGGTTTGAGCCCCCCTGGCGCCCCGGTGAATTGATTTTTAAATTTAAATTCCAGCTAGTTAAAATGAAACCCAAGCTCTGGTGTCAGTTCCTCAGTGGCAGGGGTCACACATCAAGTGCTCAAAAGCCACACGTGGCCAGTGGCTGTAATAGCTGACAGTGAGGAGCCAGCACCCCATTCATTCTGTGATGCATTCATTCACACATTCCTGGGCCAGGGGGCGGGGGGTGGGGGGGGGTGGGGGGGCCTGCCCCTGTGAGCCACAGTGCTTGCCCTCAGGGGAGGCAGAGAAGGAGTCATGGTCCATCTCAGAACACCAGGGCATCTCTTCTCTCCCCACCACTCATGTCCCTCATCTGAGTCTTGGTCTTCCCCCGTGTAAAATGGACAAAAAGGGGTGGTGCCGGTCCAGGGTCCCCAAAGGCTCCACCTAGCCGCACCTGGAGCCACGTTGGGGGGGATAAGGGCACCATGGTATTACGGTCAGGCTGAGCTGGGGTTGCATCTCAGCTCCTTTTTTTTTAAAAAAAAAATTTATTGGAGTTCAATTCGCCAACATATAGAATAACACCCAGTGCTCATCCCATCAAGTGCCCCCCTCAGTGCCCGTCACCCAGTCACCCCCCCCGCCCCGCCCACTTCCCCTTTCATTGCACAAGTTATGGCCCCTGTTGGAACCTGCCGCCCGCCTTCCCCACTCTGGCCTGGGAGGTTTGCAGAGCCCATTCTAGGAAGTAGCCTGTATGGAGCTTTCAGCACTGCAAACCATGGGCGCTGCTTTAATGCCCAGGGAGTGAGGGGGCGTTGGTCAGATGGAGGACACGACAGAGGAGCTGGTTTGCCCTCGGAAGGTGGAGGGAACTGCAGGGGAATCTGCAGGAGCAGGTTGCTTAGGGGAAGGAAGGAACAAAGGCCTTGCAGGTGAGGAGCTGCACGTTCGCCCAGGAGGGAGGGGCCAGCCCCGCCCCCAGGCCTCCGGCCCCGCCCCGCCCCGCTCGGGCCCCGCCCCGGCCCCGCCCCGGCCCCGCCCCCAGGCCTCCGGCCACGCCCCCCGCCTCGGCTCGGCCCCGGCCCCACAGGAGGCGGAGCAGCTGAGTCACATCTTGGCCTTGAGGGCTGCGGGAGGGGCGTGAAGGGCAGCACGTCCGTCCTACTGAGGCCGACAGAAGGGGGAGAGGGAGGGTGACTCCGTGCCCGCTCCCTCCTCTGCTCGGGCAGCGCCAGGGAGAATCAGACCCAGGTTCGCAGGCAGGAGCTCCGGGCCCTCGGGTGTTCGGGCCCCAGACCCCGCCCGCAGCCCCTCTGGAGCCCAGGGTTCCCTGGCGGGGGAGGGGGGGGGGTGGAGTGGGGAGGGGATAGACCTATAACAGACCTATAATTTTACCCCAAGGCCCGGGGGCGTGGGGTGCAGGGGCTGCCTCTAGCTGTCATGACCCTGGCGGGGCTCTGGGCTCCCCCAGCTGCAGTTTCCGTGTCTGCACCACGGGCAGGAATAGCACCTTCTGTCCCGTACACAATGCTGCTGTAGACACAGGGGTGCATGGATCCCTTTGAATTAGGGTTTTCAGATGCTTTGGGTAAATATGCAGTGGTGCGATTGCTGGATCCTGGGGTCCAGCAATTTTTCATCCTGGTCCTGGTTTCCACGGTGGCTGCGCCCACTGGCATTCCCACCAGCACACACCAAGAAACAGACTGTAAACAAGCTGATGATAAGCTGGTTAGCAGAGGGGAGGTGGGTGGGGTTTGGGGGAGAGGGATTAAGGAGGGCCCCTGTCCTGAGGAGCACCCAGTGTTACATGGAAGTGTTGAATCACTGTGACATACACCTGAATCCAGAAGAACCGTGCATGTTGACCAACTGGGGTTAAAATAAAAACTTAAAAAAAAAAAAGATAAACAACCCAAATAGTCTTTCTCTGCCCTGTTCCTTCCAGACTGCTTAGGGCAAGCACTGTGCAGACGGCCAGGGGTTCCCTACAGGCAGGTGGAGAGGCTCCGAGGAAGCAGGGTGGCCATGGGGGAGCTTCAGCCCGGAAGGAACCCGATCCCTGCAGGGCAGCTAAGCCTGGCTTTGCTGTTTGGAGGGTGGAGGGCTCGGGGATCTGATTTACCCACCCCGCCTCCCTTAGTTTGCTTCTCTGCCAAAGGGGCAAATGCTCCCTTCCTCCTGGGGCTAAGTGGATCCTTAGGATGAAATGAGGTGAGGCACAAGGTGAGGCAGGCAGCCTCCTGGGCCACCCGGTGACCTCATTCATTCATTCATACTTGGCAGATGCCTTGGCCATCCTGCTCATTCACTTGGTTTTTCTGTGTCTAGAGGCTCAGCCCCCATGAGGGTCGGGGCCTTCACTGGCTTGTTCTCCGCTGTGTCTTCAGTTTCTGGGCTTCGCAAGCCCTCAGGAAATGTTTGTTGAATGAATAAAAGGGAGTGAGTGGCAAAGGGCATGCCCAGAATAGATGTCTGTTGCCCCCCCGCGGCGGGGGGATCTTGTGATTCCAGAGCAATCACAAGGGACCCAGGGAGAGCCCAGGTGGGCACCAGGTCCCACGGAGGTGACACTAGGCTAAGGGTGCTCCCCACCAAGTTCCAGCAGCTGAAAACACCACGAAAGGAAAGGAGACTCACCCCCTGTCCCTGGGAGTCCCGGAGCAATAAAGGACATCAGAAGGAGGAGGTTAGGTAACACTAGGTGAGGGCCCCCTGCCTGCTGAGCCAGCGGGACACCCAACAAGCTCAAAGGAGGTCAGGGTGGGGGTGCACGAGGGGCGCAGAGTGTGGGCAGACCGGCTTGGGTTCTGCTAAACTGCTCAACACGAGCTCTGCACCTGACCACGTGGGCCTTGGTTTCCTCCTCTGTGAAATGGGTGCTTGGAGATGAACGCCTATGGAGAAGAGGGGATGTTATCATCGCACAGAGAGGACAGCTAATTGGGCTCAGATGGTGCATTTTGCTGCCGTGCACGGACGGACGGACGTTTGCTCCTGTTGCCGTTGGAAGCACGACTGAGAGGTGCCCCGAGAACACACATCCTCAGGCCGTGTGCAGCGACGCCTCATGCATGTGTACCCCAAGAAGTGTGTATCCCAGGAAGCCACCCTCTGCCTTGGTCCCCAGAAACACCCCGGCTCTTCCCCCTGAACCACATGTAACCCAGATCCCTGCCTCTCCCTCTCCGTTCACCTTCATTGCGCTTCACGTAATAGGAATCCCACAGCGACTCTATGTCGTGTCTTCTACCTTCTCACGCCCCTTTCTCTTCGAGTAAAGGTGCTCCACCTGTTCTTAGGGACCCAGCGTCTCCCAGACTCCTCTGTCCATACCTCCCCCCTGCCCCCCCCAGCACGGGCCCTACATCCAGGATGGGGCACGGGAGCCGAGCTGGTGTGGGAGCTTCCTAACTAACTACCATATGAATGACTAGTCGTCAAACACACACACATTTGTTTATCTGACCATTTTGGAGGTCTGAAATCTGCAACGAGTTTCACTGGGCCAAGTTCGGGATGTTGGCCCGGCCACGCTCCCTCTGGAGGCTCTAGGGGAGAACCCGTGTCTTTGCCTTTTGCAGCTTCTAGAAGCCACTGGGCCTTCTGAGTCCATAGTCTCTTTGCCTCTCATTGCCTTCCTGTCTGAGAGAGGGCTTGCTTGGACGGTACGGAATAATGTCCTCACGTCAGGATCCTGATTCTAAATACGTCTGCAAAATCCACTGCCATGGAAGGTTATGGATTCCAGGTCTTGGGGGATTAGGATTTGGATGTCTTTGAGGGGTGGCCATCATTCAGCCAAGGACATCCAGCCACAGGGAACATTCCATCCTCCCCTCCCTCCTCCCTCCACCCCCTCCTCTCTATCTTCCTCTTCTCTCTCCTCTTCTGCCCTCCCTCCTCCTCCTCCTCCCCTTTCCTCTCCCCTCTGCCTTCCCAGAGCCTCTGCTGTGTCCCGCCTGGGACCCCCACCTGCTAGGGCTGCTGGGGGAAGCACAGGCTAACTACGGTGAAATGACTTTAAGACCATTTTAAAGTGCCGCCTGCCAGGAGAGAGACGGGAACCCAAATGACTCTAATCCAGGGCAGAGGGTGATAAGGTTCTTGGAGATAACAGGCCTACCGCCGGAGTCCAGGCCTTGGCCCCTGGGCTGCTGCGGTTTATGGGACAGAGACAGAAACAGGTAATCATGGTAGTGGAGATAAGGGTTGTAAGGGAGGCCTGTGCAAAGCACTGTGGGGGCTAAGGAGAAACCAAAATCTTTGCCCCAGAGCCCAAGGGGAAGCTTCCAGAGGCGGGGCCTTGTAAACTGGAGCCTGCCGAAAAGTTTGGAGCTTGAAGAGTAGAGATAATGAGACGGGTGTCCCAAGCTCGGGAGCAGCGTTGCAAAGGTGCAGAGGCACGGAGTGGGCTGATTTGGTCTAGAAATGGCCAGAACAGCTGGTCCGTGGCATCAGGAAGTTTGCTCTCACATTCTTCGCTGCCCCGTACTTTCTGGGTGAACCAGATGTGCACGACTTTACCTCTCTGAATGTTTGGGAAGTGGGGAGACTCCTATCCATGCTCAAGGCTACTGGTCTAGTCGGGGCTTGGAGAGATGGGCCTGCCCCGGGACACCTGCAGGCTCGCGGTCTGCCGCCGCTCTGGAAGGCTCTACACCTCCCCGAGGATTCGCTGTTCCCCCCGCAAAGGAAAATGTCTCCAATGCCAGGGTCTCCAAGGCTATGACACACCAGCAGAGAGACTCTAGGGTCCTCGGGACTTCCAGAGTCCTCAGTCCTCTTCATGTCTGTAGGAATGATCACAACAACTAGCATTTATTGAGCACTTACTGTATACTGGGTGCCTTCTGACCCTCATAATAACTCTGCAACTAGAGGTTTATGATCTGCACTTTATAAAAGAGGAAACTGAGGCTCAGGGACAAGTTATATGTCCGGGTGCCACAGTTGGGACCTAGGCTCAGCCCTATCTGTGCCTGGGCACAGGGATGCTCAGTAAATGAGGATGGATCGGCCGTGAATAAGTGAATAGTGACAAACATAAGATTTGAGTGTGAGACCCTATCAGTGGGGGGAACAGGACACCCGGTGGTCCTGATTGCTCCCTCACAATCTTTCCACTGGGCATTCTTGATCCCTTCCAGAAACAGGGGGCTCAGTCAGGAAGCCTGAATTTTCAGCAGGGTGGTGGGATTCGAGGGACCTGGAGGAAGAAAGGATCTCTCTGGGCCTCCATCTGAAATATGGTGTAGAGCACTCCTGCTTATCAGACCGTGCCCCTCAGGATCGAGTAAGCATGAGCAAACATTTTATTATAGGTGGGGTACCCATGGCCAAGATAAGCAGTTCAAGAGCCCGGCTGGGCCCTGGAAAGTGGGTCATGGGAGGAAGGAGAACGTTCCTGTTGTTTTGGTTCGGGTGGAGCAGGGAGGCCAGGTGTGAAGTGTGCAGAGGTGGGCACAGGGCACTGCACGAGGTGCCAGCAGCGTGGGCGTGCCGGGGGACTGGAGGGGAGCCGTGTCTCCATCGGGAGCTCACCCTGGGGCACACACTCAAGGGGGGAGGTTAAGTAATGCAAATGCTTGTTTCCTCTCCTTTTCTTGTGTGGAACAGGTGGTTAAGTTACTTGGTGTGTGTACGACCTGTCTGCACCCTGCGTACAAGGCTAAACACATGAATGAGCCTGTTCCAGGGGTGGGCATTGTACCCACGCAGCCTCCTCGGTCGGGAGCATCCCCCTGTTCCACTGGCCTCGGTTCTGGGGTGGTCTGTATCTCTCAGGGCAGCTGGGAGGCCCAGCTGGTTCTGGAATCAGGAAGCTGGAGACCCCTGACCATGTGCCACACCAGGAGCTCATTAAAGATGCAACTGTCCACCCACCCCTAGCAGTTCTGGTTGGCTGGGTAGGTCGGAGTGGGGCCAGGTCCACCGGGGGACTGAATTTTGCACAAGCATCCAGCTGCCCCCTTTAGGACCAGTGACTTTGGGAAGCCCCATCTTCTCTCCCAACCTGCTCCCAGCAGAGCTTCGTGAGGATTCTTGGATTCATTTCCTAGGGCCCCCAGAAAAAGCTGCTGCAGGCTGGCTGGCTTAAAAGGACACAAATTTATTCTCATAATCCTGGAGGCTGGAAGTCCGAAAGCAGTTTCACTGGGCCAAAGTAAGGGTGTAAGCAGCGTGTGCTCCATGAAGGGGCTCCCCAGGAAAACCTCCCCTTGCCTCACACAGCAACTGGTGTTCTTTGGTTTGTGGCTGCGTCGTCACTCTGATTTCTGCCTCTTTTGTTGCATCACTTTCTTCTTTAGGGCCTAATTTTCCTCCGCCTCCACCTTACAAGGACATTTATGATTGCATCCGCCGGAGAGTGCAGGCGACTCTTCCCATCACAAAATGCTCCATTTAATCACACCTGCAAAATCCCTTCTGCCGTAGGAATAACCGTTCACAAGTTCCAGTGGTTAAGATTTGATATCTTCGGGGAGCATTACTTAAACTACCACAGTCATCACCCCCTTCCCTCAGGCCAAAGGACTTCCCTGAGGCCACACAGCTACACAGAGACCCAGCTTGGATCCACCATCCTCTATCTTTCAGTCAACCCAGGCACAACTAGATGTATTTACAGTGATGGGATAATTCACGGGGAAGGCAGATCAATGGTAAAGATCATGCTGCATCTGAAAAAAAATCAGATATTTTCATTTTGGAAAAGAATTTGGGCATTGAAAGTAATTGCATCCTATGTGCCAACTAAATGGGTCATCATTACGCAAGAGACTCATGTTTCTCAGTCTCGGGGAAAAGTGAAGAACCGCACCTAGTTCAGGGTGCATGGACACGACTCCTGGGAGAGACGGTTATCTATAGAGCTTACAGTGTGCCCCATTCTTGCAGGGGCATGTGAAGTTATAGCTAATTCCAAGAATCATGCCTTTCTTTATAAGGAGGTCCTGAGCTCTCAGACAGTGATGCAAAGAAGGAGCCAGGAAAGTCAGAAAAGGAACAAAACAAAACAAAACAAAACAAAATGAACTCTTCCCCCCCCAAAAAAGAAAGAAGAGAGAAAGAAGCAAAGAAAGAAACAAAAAAGGAAAGAAAGAGAAAAAGGTAGACATGAAGCCCTTAGATGAGCAAGCACCAGCTGCCCCTCCCCATCACTTCTACCTTCCCTGAAGTGAAAAGGTAAAACTCCCTTTCATCCATGTATATGGATAACGAGGGATTTTGTTTCCTGTTTAAGAATTCTCCATAGGGGGCACCTGGGTGGCTCAGTGGGTGAAGCTTTGGACTCTCGGCTTCGGCTCAGGTTATAATCTCATGGGTCATGGGATCAAGCCCCACCTCAGACCTTGTGCCCAGTGGGAGTCTGCTTGAGATTCTCTCTCCTTCTGCTCCCTCCACCCCCCCCCCATCAATCAATCAATCTTTAAAACAAATCCATGGTTTTCATCTTAACTTGATTTTTGTCGGGATAAGACTGTTGAGAGACAGCTGTGTGGGTGGAAGGAGGAAGGCAAGATGGTGGAGCGTGGCATTTGAGGAAGGATCACTGCACGCAAAGTATTCTAGAAGAACAAGATCAGAGATAGTGGATCGCGATCATTGGATCCCATGCCAACTTCACTGCAGCCAAGCGAGCCCACGTGACTAAAGTGATGCTGCGTGGTTTATAAGCAGAAGCGAGGTGGACAGTTTCCAGAATGAGGCTTGAAGGGAAAGCACATCCTCTGCCCTCCCTCTCTTTCTTGCTCCTCATCACGGAGGTGGTGGTGAGTGGTAGGCCCGTGTTACATGGCACTGGGGAGCCCTGTTCTCATGGCATCCTCTCCAAGTGACCCCAGGGGTCTGTGCAGTTAGGGGCCCGATGATGAATCATTGTCTCCAACTCTGTGGATCGAAGCAACACCTCCGGGACATCAGAGGGAGGGGGGGAAGAGCCGGTGCTCACTCCTCAACATGCATTTCAGCCACGGGCTGTTCAAACCCAGACTGTTGCATGAGAAGGAAATAAAGTTCTGTCTTGTTCTGGTCACAGCTATTTCTGGTCTCTGTTGCAGCAGCTGACCCTATATTCCAACAAAAAGACTGGGTAATGCTCCATTACGAGGGAAGTCAGCTCCACAGTAATCTATCTGTCAAATAGCACGGAGTGTTCTGGTTAAGACATGACCTTTCTTTAAACAGGCAGGATTTGGGGGTGCCTGGGTGGCTCAGCAGTTGGGCATCTGCCTTCGACTCAGTGCATGATCCTGGGTCCTGGGATCAAGGCCTTCATCAGGCTCCCCAAGGGGATCCTACTTCTCCCTCTGCCTGTGTCTCTGCCTCTCTCTATGTGTCTTTCATGAATAAATAAATAAAATCTTTAAAAAAAAAAACAGGTATGATTTTGGCAGCAAATCCCACCTACAGAGTCCTGTCTATTGTGCCCTAATAACCAGAGAGCAGTTGGCAACACAAAGTCACGTATGACTGACTGTAAGCCACAAAAAGGCAAATATCATGGCACAAATCTGATGATTTTCTTTATCATTCTATACCTAGGATCCATTGCTCCCATAGCGCATGGTGGGGCTCAGTGAGGGCATGTTCAGGGAAGCAGTGAACTTGCTGGCTGGGGAGCAGAGCCACTTGTGAGCCATACTCCAGAAACTCTGGGGCGAGGTGCAGTGATCTGTGCATGTGTGTTTTATAAATAGGTTTTATTCTTAGAGCAAATTTAGGCTCACAGCAAAATTAAGCAGAAACAACAGAGACTTCCCATATATCCCCGCCCTACACCTGTATGCCCCCCGCAACTATCACCATCCCCCACAAGGGGGATCCATTTGTTACAACTGAAGAACCTACACTGATCATCACCATCCCCTAGAGTCTATGGTTGACACCCAGGCTCACTCTTTGTGCTACATGTTCTATGGGTTTGGACACATTATAGTGATATATGTCACCATTATAGTATCATACGGAAGAGCTTCATTGTCCTAAAAATGTTCTGTGCTCTATTTGCACTTGCCTACCCCTTTTCTCCCTAGGGGAGCATTGCAGCTGCTACTGTCTCTCTAGTTTTACCTTTCCCAGAATGTCATAAGGTTGGAATCAGATAGTATGTGGCCTTTTCAGATTGGCTTCTTTCACTTAGTAACATGCCTTTAAGGTTCTCTCCCCTGTCTTTTCACAGCATGATAGCTCATTTCTTTTTAGCACTGAATAGTATTCCATTGTCTGGATGGACCTCGGTATATTTATGCACTCCCCTGTGGAAGGACATGCTGGGTGCATGATCTGTGTTTTAATACACCCTCCAGGTGATTCTGATGATAACCAGCATTGGAAAACGACTTCTGAGAACCACGGTTTCGCAAATTTGACATTGCAGCCATTCCTCTGCAAATTTGACATTGCAGCCATTCCTCTGCCTAGATGGCTTTCTTCCTAGCTCTGCCTACAGCATGTCTCGCTCATAATGGAGGGCACCTAAAATTCCACCTCCTCCAGAACGCATCTCCAGACCCCCACAGTCTGAAATAATAAATCCCTGGGAATGTCTATACTGGCTGGAGCTGCCCGCCTCCCCTGGAATGTGACCTCCTGCAGATGGGATCTGCTTCTCTGTAGCTCCCAGCCCCTCATTCCAGGCTGGGGGTACAGCAGCATGCAATAAACGCTGTAAGCTTGAGTAATGCAACAGGGTGGCAATCTAGTAAGCGCCTAAATGCAGACTTGCAAATAAGCAAGAAACGCAGCAGAGTGATTTTTATCACACTCCTAGGAGCGACATCTTATGAACACATGTCTCTCCAGACCAAAATGCATTTCCAAAAAAAGAACTGATAAAATGATTTTTTTCCTCCTAACAGTGAGGAAAAGAAAAAAAAAAATACATCGAGCATTGTCCATCTGCCAGCACCATTTTTGCTTTTGCTATCTTATTATTCCCCACCACCCGGGTGGGTGTGGGGAATTGTCTCAGGTGGAGAAGTGATGCTCAGAGATGTCTAGTAACTTGCTCTAGGTCACACAGCCAGTGCTTCAGTAAGGGCCCAGGGGACTGTGATTGGACCACTTTTCCACGGTGCCAGTTCATTTAGACAGAAGGACTCTGTGGGGTTAGGAACAAAAGTCTGGCAGGAGCAAGCCCCTCCCAGCCTTCCTCACACCATTCCAAAATTGCTACCTCTGCCAGGGGCAGCACGTCTCTGGCGGGTTGAGCCACCAGGAGGTACCACATGTGACCCCAGCCTATAGAGACAAGTGAGCAGAAGCTTTCATCATCTGGCAGGCCGTGAACTGGGCCAAGCCTTGGCTGGTGAGACTCCAACTCAGTATGTAAGTGGAAGTCATAAAATAAGTGGAGTACAAGTGAGAGGGCTGTCCCCGCCTGGCAGAAATTGGCTCTGGGTACATCATAAACAGCCAGTGGCGGGCAGCCGTGAAGAAAGGACATGGAGGCAGGACGTGCTGGCCCCAGTCTGCATCTCTGGGTCGGTCCTCATGGGAACACCAATGTGCACCTGCTGGGCAGCGTGGATGAATGGTAGGTGGTCAAGTATCGTGTAGACAAGTGCCCAGCAGCTCGCCCAGGTTGGAAATCTAAGGGGCCGCTCCTCCATGAGGCTCTTGTATTATTCTAAACTTTGGTCTCCTCATCCACGGTGACAACAAGGGGATCTGCAGCGGGGTGGCTGTGAAGATTTGGGGACATGACATGAAACCTCTGGCCCAGTGCCTGTGCACAACAACCTCAGTGAATGTCCATGACATGCTGCCTCTCTGGGGTCTGATCTGGCCCAGGGTTTTCACACATGCTGCTTCCACATTGTCACAGCAAAACGGCAGGGAAAAATGTAAATCCCAGGTCTCCAGAGAGAACAGCGTCCCAGGTAGAGCTGGAGGGTAACTGTGGATCCCCCAAATTCTGGCCACCGCTCTTTCCCTTCCAGGCTAGGTCTCTGGGGCTTGGCGAAGAGTTGTGTCATTTGCTGCACACAGGCTGGAAATCCTCAGTTGTGCTGAGTTGAGGCAGCAAGTATCCACATGTAGCAGCTGGGTCTGTATTTGGAATCCATGTGCCATGTTTTCTAGGATCCACAGGATGCCTCAGGAGAGGCTCCCTGCAGGGCTGTGAGGGAACAAGGAGGCGGGGGGCATGGCTGCCAAAGCATGCACTTGCAAGCTTGGGTTCAGATTTCAGCTCTGCCCCTTATGACAGATATCTCCACTGCTTCCTTCCTTATGCAAGAAGGAGAAGCACCCATCTACTCTAAGGATCCACGCAGCCTGCCAGGTACAGAGCAGGGCAGGGGCTTACAAACGGTGGTCCCCTGCCCCCTTCTTCCAACAAGCCAGAGAGGTTTGGTGCCTCACCCAAGGGCACTGGGGTACTGAGGGGCAGAGCTGGGAAGGGACCCTCAGAACTGGTTGGCGGTAAGCTCACTGCTCCAATGTCCCCACCCCCATCTGCCTTGTGTTGCGCCAACATCTGCCCTTACGAAGTTTCCAGTCTCCCTTGGAGAACAGAAGCAGACCACAGGTGACTTAAATCTAAGTGGCATCAGAGGACCTGCAAAAAAATGGTGCAAGAGAAGAGCTGGAGGAGATCCCAGGAGCCAACAATCCCAGTTTGGAGGAAACACCCAAACTTCCAGGACAAGGTGACGCCAGGTTGAGTCTTGAAGGGTGACTGGGGTTGGAGACTCCTGCCGCCCTGGAGTCTGCAGGGGGCGTGGGATGACCCTGCGGTGGGCTTCGGGCACCTGGCAAGGCAGGACCCGGCCACCGCCGGAGGCTTGACAAGGCTGCACAGGGAGCCCAAGGTGTGTGCTCCTTTCTGCATTCTTCCACACACAGCCCCCTCCTCCCTGGCCTCTGGCCCCCCACCTTCCATGCTCTATGGAGTCCTGGAGCCCCCGAATTGGTAGAGGAACCAGGGTTTGTGGTAGCCCTTTCGGCTCAGTACAATGCTAGGTCCTAAACGTAGGGACAGAACTCTGAAACGCGAAGATCAGATGGAAACAGGAATGGCTTCAAGTCGCAAGAGCGTAGGGGAGAATTAGGATTCTGGCCCCCTTTGCTCCAGGTCCCCAATCCAGCATCTTTCCCAGTAAATGCATAGTCCTGAAGGTCAGAGAAGCCTTTGTAGTGGAGAAAGGCAGAGCCTGGGGAAGGGACGGTGTGGCCGCCTGAGCGGCCTAAATCCTCACTGCTGCTGCCTGCAAGGGAGGCACTGTTAGGAGGATCGGCCTCTATCTCGCGCTGGGAAGCTGGCACACGGAGTCTAAGTGGCTTGTCCAAAGGCACATGTTGAATAGGATTTAAAGCTGGATTTGAATCTGTGCCGCCTGGATCCTGCCTCCTGCCCTAACTCGAATAATGCGGGAGGTTGCTCAGGCCGTGCCCTGCGCAGGTGGAGGCTGAAACCAGGCCGGACTTCTGGGCAGGGCATGCTGGCACGGGGCTGCTGGGAGGAAGGGGCACCTTCGTGTGACTTCTACACGGGGACCTCGGAGCCAAGCTTGTCCTCCTGGGAACGACAGCTGCTGACCACTTTGCAGCTTTGGTTATTTGCACCATTGATTTTTTTTTTTTTTAATCATGACCTTCTCAAAGCCAATTGAGAGCGCAGAGAAAAATGCAAAGCGCATGGAGGCCGCGACATGTAGCTCTGCCACCAGATGCAGTGGGAAAAGGCATTTGTTTTAAACAGAGCCGGCTCCAATGGCTCTTCCCCCTCCATGGGTGGACGGGAGCCGTCTATGCGGCCGGCCTGGGCTGCGCGTCCACACTGTTGGCCTGGTGGTGCCTCTTCTAGGAATGGAGCCGCCGGAGCGCGCATCCGCCTCTGCGCAGATCTCCGGGGCAGCATTGCCTGTGAGTGCGGAACCCTGGCAACAGCCCAGAACCGAGGAGGTTGGTTGGATCGATTATGGCGTGTTCAAATTTGGAGTGGAAGTGAGGGCAGCAGCCCGGCTTGTGGTAACGATGAACGTTCTGGAGATCGACTCCGAGGGCGGGACATTTCGTACCCTGGGAGACTGTTGGGGCGAACCATGCTTTCCTGGGGTGGATGCATTTAATCATTACGTGGAAGGTGATAGAGAGTGGGGTTGAGTCCCTCATCCCTGATGCCTGGCCTGAGCGCGGGTGACAAGGCACAGGTCCCTCGGCGTCCTGCGACTCAGGGTTAAGGGCTCAGACCCTGAGCCAGGTGTCCTGGCCCTGCCGCTTCCTCCCCATGGGATTCGCACCACGCGGCTCGCTGTTGCCGGGTGTCAGTTTCCCCAGCCGGCTGACAGCGCTTTTCTCCTCCAGGTGCTTGAGGATTAAACAGGTAAAACCACCTGAGGCTTTCCTTACAGGCCTGGAGGGCAGAGAGCCCCGGGGCCTCAGTTCTGTGGAAGCCTTGGAAGAGAACGCTCGAGAAAAGTGCTCAGCCCGCACTGTCGGTGGTTATCTCCACTGTTGTTGAACGCACACATTCCAGAGCACTTAACATTTTTGGAAAAGATGCCGTCAGGAAGGGAAATCATTGATTTCAAAAGAAGACACTTGCCACTGGCCCTCTAGAAGTCAATAATGACTCCTCCTACATTCCCCGGACTAAAGGGTGGGTGGACTCGGGACTCAGACACAGGGCTCCCCACCCACGCTGCTGACTGTCCCCCCCGCCCCCCGCCAGTCTGGTGCTCATCACTGTCCCTGTTCTTCACCCCTGGGCTTGTCCCTTCATAAATCAGCCTCCGCCACTGCCTTGGGAGCTCTCCAAGGAAAGGGATTGCGTCTAATTCATGTCTCCGTGGCTCCCCGGTGGCTCTGTGTCTTCGGCGGCCAGGGTGCACGCAGGGTGGATGCCTAATGAGGGTTTGCTGAGTACTCGATCTTGAATGCATTACTCAAGGGTTTGACCCAAGGGCCGACTGGAGGAAGTTTCTTCTACAGCCTGACAATAAACACTTCCTTCTGACCCCTTAGGAATGCTCTTGGCACTTGTTTCCAAGTCAGGCCCTGAACACGAACACTGTGTGTTAATAGCAGAGCAAAACAATGTGCTCCGGACTCCACCTCGGGGCGGCGGGGTGGGGGGCCAGCTGTAGCCCGGGCTGTCCCCCGGGAAGGGACCTCCAGGCCTCCCAGGGCCATAGCTCCTGCTGTCCGGCTCCCCCAGGGGCAAACCACAGAAGCCAGGGGCCCACTCTGCATAGTAACAGGAAGAGATTTTATTGCCGTGCATGTGTGCGTGCGCGCCTGTGTGTGCATGTGAGCACACCCACACGCCCCAAACGAAACAAAAGCAAAACCGAAGAGTGACGAAACAGGGAAAAGAAAGAAGGTGGGGGAGGACAAAGGAAGAAAGAAACAAACAGATGTGTTTGTGGGCCACATAAGGCCCACGAGTCCGTGATTCCCGAAGCCCTTCCCCATTTTACAGATGAGTACATGAGAGCCTACGGCTCCCCCAAAGTCACTAGGAGTTAGTGTGTGGTCCAGGATGAAGGGTCCTGATTTCCCGGCCCGGACTCTTCCCTCCCTTCTGCCCTGGAAGGTCTGCACGCCCCAGGGGCAGGACCACCTCCAACCTTCCCTCCTACCTCTCCCCAGGAACTTTGAGACAAGGGGTGCCCAGCCTTTGTGCATCGAGTGGCTGATGCTCCCTCCCCAGGAGGGGGCCAGAGACAAGGGACTCAGGCTGTCTCATAAATACTGAGATCAGGGCAGATGGAAGATCTTCTGAAATTGGGTGTTCGGGGGCAGAGGGACTGATGTCAGCTTAGGAACTGTAGACGAATCTGAACCGGAATGCCAGCTCTTTCCCTTCCCAGCTGGGTGAGCGTGCATAAGTGCCGGAACTCTCTAGCTGTCAGTGTACTCAGGTTGCAAATGGGATAGCACACAAGGCCGTGTGTAAATAAGGCCCCAGGGCCCATGCAGGTGCTCCCAGGTTAGGTTCAAGAATTACGCATGGACCAGGCGTGGCTGCGGGAGATGAATAGGTGCTTCCATGCTTGTCAGCACAGTGGGGGGGATCCCACCCTTTACTCTGGGACCGTGTCGTCAGGGTCACGGCTGGAACTGGGGACAGATACTGTCAGAGATGCCAGCTCAGGGCTTAAAAAACTCAGCTCCCAGTTCCCCGGAGATGTGCAGGGGAAGGGAGAGGGGAGGTAGGGGAGGGGAGGCTTCAGGCTGGGGATGGGGGCAGCACTGGCTCTGGGCACAAAGCCTCAGTCCCGCCTCGACCTCGATTAGCTGTGCAACTTTGGGAAAGTCACTTAGCCTCTCTGAAACCCAGCGTTCACTACCCTAACAGGGAAATGGCATCTCGCAGGCAGGCGGGTGAAGAGGAACTGTGCTGGTGCGCAGCAGGCCCTTAGCCCGGGTGACTCCCGAGGCGGCCCCGCTACACTCTGGCTGCCTGGCCTCTCCTCCCCGGGGCCTCATTTTCTCTGCCTGGGTTCAAGTTTGCGTCCCAGCAAGAGTCACCAAAGGGCAGTCTTCAACACCTTCCCTTTATGACTTTTGCCATAATGCAAACACATTTTGCAAAATGCATGTGTTACTTCATCATATGTTCAGAATGTCACGGATCCCCTTATATAAACTGAAATATTAAAAAAAAATCTTTTTTCCGAAATACAAAGAATTAAAGGCAAACACAGTGTCGCTGCTGTAAGTGGAGGAGCCTCTTTGCTGCTGGCCATACACTGAAGTCACGGGTAAAAACAAGCACGAGAGACCCCAAGCAAATGAGATTTTGAATCCTGCCTGGGAAGGATCTGGGCACAGCTCTTCTTGCAAGAGAAGAGTGAGCCCACGGCAAACTAAGACTCGCTCCTTGGGGGGACCAGCAGGATTTAAGGGGTTAACTTGGGAGTACTCGCCCTCCTCCGTGGATCGGTTTTATTCAATGCCTGAGTACAGAACTCAGAAAGTGATGCTGCCCCGCCCCCTGACCTCATCTCTGTGAGGTTCGCACCCCAGGATAGGCGGCCCCAGGTGATCCTTGTTGGACCTTCCTGTGGGGGCAAGCAGTGAATCTAGAAGGGCCGCCAGGGTGGGGGAAGCAGAGCAGAACTGGAAGGAAGGTGTGCGAGGCGTGCAGGAGCCTGGGTGGGCAGGGGTGGGGGCCGGATGGGAGCACAGTCCCTTCCCTAGCACGGCCTGATGGCCACTTTCCTCTGGGCCCGGGGCCTGTGGCTGCGAGCACGCAGGAAACCAGCTCTCCCTGGGAACCAGGTCCGCCTCCCCTTGGACATCGAGCCCGTAGAATTGAGATAATAAACGTTTGCTGCTGAGCCACCCGGTCCGTGCTGTCTTGACACGGCAGCCTGAGCTACTGAGGCAGGGAGGGCGAGGCCCGTGCTCGGGTGTCAACCAGATTGAATTTTCCTGCCTCTTCCGCTAGTGTGACTTGGGGCCACGGTCCCCTTCTCTGGCACTCAGTCTCTCCCACCTGTAAAGGAAGGACAGTTAACTCTGCAGGTAAGGGGTTTTCTGATCTCCTGAAGCTAGGGGAGTCTGCGCCCTAGCTGACCAACGCTGAGGATCCAGGACTGGATGGAGCTTGGTGCTGCCAGGCTTGAAACTGCCCAGGAGCACCCCCAGACCACGGCGACCCTGGGCAGGAACCTCCCTTCGCAGGAGGGCCTGGGGTCAGCGCTAAGCGCTGGGCTGAGCTGCGCAGGCCGTGGGAGCACAGGACATACTTGCCTCCTACCCGGTCAACACTGGCCTGCTCCGGCCCCTCTCCAGGGCGGTGCGCCGAGGGCTTGGGCCGTGCTTTGGCTCTCTGGGTTTTTCTTTAACTGGAAGACAGATCCCTAGATATTTGCTCCTTCCCTCCTATACGCCCCACCGCACTGCCCAGCTGACCTTGGCTCCACTGAGGACCAACGTCAGCCAGAGCCTCTCAGGCCACCTGGCAGGGGAAGGAGCTGGAGGTCCTCATGCTGACAGCGTGGGTCTGAATTCAAGTGCATCTGGGCAACTCCCTGACATCCCCGGGCATAGTCTGCACCCCTGTAAAATGAGCTAATGAACGGTCTGTGGCCTGAGGCCCCCGTGTCTCCATCCTGCCCCCTCCCAGCCCGCCTGTGAGCTCATTGCAGTTCTCCTAAGCCCCACTTCCCTTTCTTGACCCTTGCGTTTCTGCCTTGGCCACATCCGCTCATCTTCGCAGAGGCCTCTGGTTGGGGAGGCTCGGGAGGCAGCAGCGTCCCAACCTTGAAGCCCCATCTGTACAGTGGAGGACGACCACCCGGCCTTGGCGGAGGAAGCAAGAAGATGCATGTTCTCCATTGTCACCTGTAAGAACCGTGATGGAGACCAACATCACCCTCCAGGGCAGGGACCAGGTCCCACTTATCTCCCAGTCCCCGGGGTCAGCAGCGCTCGATCAGAGTCAGCTTCTTGAATGAATGCATCAGTGGGTGAGTGAATACATGAAATGACAGTGACCTTTCCAGCCCCATGGGGGAAAAGCTCTCGGTCTTCACCGATCAATAGTGATCTGTGCCCCACTTTCTGAGTCATGCCCTAAACAACGATCGCCAGGCTCAAATGCATGACACAGTGATCAGTGGACCAGACAGCTGGGGAGGCCAGGGGACGGGGGCCGGAGAGGTCACAGGGCCTGGGCCTGGTGCGGCACTGCTCCCATGGGGGGTGAAAAAGCACCACATGTCTTGCCCTTTCATTCAGCTCTCCCTGGTGTGGGCTTGCTGGGCTCTCGGAAGGACAGGCACTAGCTTTCAGAGGGGTTCTTTAAGTTGCACGGCAGGGCTGCCCTGGCTGAGTTTGCCAGATGCACAAGACCTAGAGTCTGGGCCCATGAAGCCTGCCCCTGCCATGCACAGACTCTGATGACGCTGCCACCACCTCACTTTGAAACTCAGCTCCACACCGGTCTGAACCCTCTAGAAGCGCTGAGACAGCCTGGCATTTTCCTAAGGAGCTTAAGAAAATACCAAGAGAGGACCCAAGGAGATTATATCTCATTTTCCTTGGCACCGTGCCTACATTTTATTTTATTTTGTTTTGTTTTTGAGAACACTACGATGACAATTCCTCTACCTACTTCCTAAGATTCAATATTGTTCACGTTTTACTTTTATTTTTGCTTTTATTTGCTGGAGCATTTGAAAGTAAGATACAGACTGTACGACCACTTACCCCTAAATACTCCAACAAAGATCTTCTAAAGATAAGGGCATTGTCTCACATAACCACACTCTAGATCTTATATGAGAAAATTATTTTTTTAATTAATTTATTTATTTATTCATGATAGAGAGCGAGAGAGACAGAGAGGCGCAGAGACACAGGAGAAGGGAGAAGCAGGCTCCATGCCGGAAGCCCGACGTGGGACTCGATCCCAGGTCTCCAGGATCACTCCCTGGGCCAAAGGCAGGTGCTAAACTGCTGAGCCACCCAGGGATCCCCTATATGAGAAAATTAATGATAAATTCCTAATATAATTTAATACTCACTCCATATTCCAATGGCCAGAATTGTCCTCCAAATAATTGTCATAGCATTTTTCCCCCCGAGTCAGAATCCAATCAAGATCTCCAATGGAGCTTCGCGCAGTGCATTGTACATGATACATTTTAATTCTCTTTTAACCAAGAAGGGTGTCTCTTGCCTGCACCTTTTTTTGTTTGCATCTGTTTCCTGACATTGGCTGCTGGTCTAGAGCAGACCAGATGTCATGAAGAATGGCCCACGCCCTGGAAGTATCCACCGTCCCCTCATCCGCCTGCAATGGGTTCCCAGCTGGGCCTGAACTCAGCCATTTTCAGAGCTTCCTATGCCTGGCGGTGTTAGTGAAGGGACTAAGACCTGAGTGTGACCCTCTCAGAGATAAGGAAGTGGTGCCTGCAGTGGGCACCCAGGAGGGTCTGAGCAGGTGGCGTGCTCTGCAGACAAAGCAGTATCATCACATCAGAGAGAACCCAGAGGACGCAGGTGGGCGAGGGCAGCTGGATTACTCCTGACTTGATGCACCTGTGTCACCTGCCGCCCGCCTCCAGCCAAGTGTGCTGTCTTCCTCCCCACCCCGTGTCCCCACTGTCTTCCCTCCCTCCTCAAGTCCAGGAAAAGCCCTGGGCGCCCACAGACTTTTCCTCCACCCCCAGTCTGGTTCAATGTACGTTCCGGATTGATGAAATCTTTCAGTATCACACATAAAAACACACACGGACGTACAAACACGAATCAACAGCAGAAATGCAGCTGAATATTACTATACTCAATTGGCATGAGCAGGAGCTTTTGGCATGACCTCAAAAGCTGAAACTGTGCTGAGAAGAAGGAATAGATCTGACTAAATCAATCAGCTCTAATGAAAAGCCAAACAAACTCTAGGGGAACAAATGAACCGTGAAAATTAACTTCTGACACTTAATATCTTCCATACATAGGCTTTGCTCTGCTGAATTCGTACAAAGCGTGCTGGCTGGTGCTCTGTTGGGATATGACTAACTACCCCAAACTAGTGACTGTCATCTTAGGCATTTGCTCGTGGATCTGCGACTGGATGGGGCTGGGCACGGCCAAGGTCTCTGCTCGGCAAGCCTGGTCACCTGCAGTCACCTGGCTGGCTGTCTCAAGGGGACAGGGGAGTATAGGGATGAATAACCAGGGGCCATCGTTCATCGGAAACACCGAAATAACAGTCTGTCACAGTAAGAAATTAAACAAAATCCCAGCAGATCAATAGACTACGGATAAAAATAAATAATTCCTATTAATGGAATTAATAAAATATGAATGGCCAACAGACATAGGAAAATATACTCAACCCAACTACTGTTGAAGAGATACACATTTCGATTTCACCTAATTTTTCCCTACTCAAGGAAGGAAGAGGTTATTGGAAGGATTCATAGACCTACTGTTGGAGTGAAAATTTCTGTCAATCTTCTGGAGAGAAATTTTGATACAATGTATCAAAACATCTAAAAAAAATAAAACGTGCATTGCTTTCGATTCAGAAATTCAACATTTAGGCCTTTCCGGAACTTTTTGGTAAGGAAATGCTCCTAAAAAAAGCGTATACAACGTTACTTAGAATAAGAAAAGACTAAAAGTGGATGAAATGAAGTGTCACATTGATTTAGTGCAATAGAATACGGGAAATGATAACCGAATGAATTTGGTTTTTAAGCCACTGACCTTGCATCAGACAAGATTTGCCGACCCTTCCTGCCTCGTGTCATCCAGGTTTGACCATCCAGACATTCGTTTCCTCATTCATTCCACAACTGTAGTGACGCCACGTGGGGAGCAGTAATTCTTTTTATTTTTTACTTTTTGGGGGGAGCAGTAATTCTGCATGCCCCAGTCCCTGCCCTGGGAGTGTTCTCACAGCCTTTGGAGAAAAATAAATAGAAATATTAATTACTAAGCATCACACGATAGGAAGATCGCGGATGAACACATGTTGACAACCCCACCTCTCTCATCTGGAAGTCAACTAATAATTAGGTCCAAAAACGAATAAAATCGTACCTAAGGCTGGTGAGGATGAAGGCAAACAGGGCCCTAGGGGTGAGCATATTAACTGGCATATCCTCCTCATCTTCCAGCAGGAGCTCTGTGAAACAAATTATTAGGTTTCCATTATATGGAACTCTATATAACTGGATAGAGAATGAGGTGGAACTACCTCCATGATATTGTTGAAAGAAGTAAAAAGACTTCTTCTTATTCTATTTATTTTTAAGCACTTGTTTATCTTCTCACTGAACAATTTGTACAGCACGCCCCCGATTGTGTAAAGCATATAAAAGGGGAAACTTTTAAAAATATAAACAACCATTGTATGAGTTGGAACATCTGGGGAGTGGTCTTCAGAGGTGTAAGAAAGACTCACTCTTCATTTTAGGCCCTTGAGCACTGTTATGGACTGAATGTTTGTGTTGAATTCATATGTTGAAATTCTAACCCCCTCCGCCCTCCCTCCCCAGTGTGATGCTATTAGGAGGTGGAGCTCTGGGGGGTGATTAAGTCATGAAGGTGGAGCCCTCGTGAGTGGAATTGGTATCCTTATATCAAAGACCCCACAGAGCTCCCTCACCCCTGCCCCTGGGTGAGGCCACAGTGAGACGCCTGCCACCTACAAACCGGGAACCTGACGCCCAATCGGCCGGGCCGCGGCCTTGATCTTGAACTCACAGCTTCCAGAACCGTAAGACATAAATGTTTGTTGTTTAAACCACTCCGTCTCCGCTGTTTTGATTACAGCAGCCCAAAGGAACTCAAACAGGAGGGATAGTTTTTTGGACCTCATCTGTGTGTTTTATGACAATCCTTTAATAAACCCTTTAAAATGTATCAAAGACAGTGTTTCTCATTAGAGCATCTTACGGGGGCTTTGAAATGCACTCACGGACTGATCCATTCATCGTCTGTTGACTCATTTGGCAATTTGGTGGGAGTCGCGTCCCAGGTAGGAAGACACCAGGGCCTGGACTCAGAGTCTAGGGCATGACCCACAGGACCGGGCACCAGGCGGGTTTCACGTTGCGGGATGGGGGGGCTCAGGAGATAGTGACAACTCTTGACACTCTCGGGCAGCTGAGTCCATGTTGTAGGGCTGTGGGGGGCCTAGGCAGCGGACAGGTGAGGGGCTTCCAGAAGAAGGGGCCATCCGAGATGGGCGTGCGAGCTCGTGCCAGGTGAGGAAGGCTGGGCAGGGATCTTGGCATCCAACAACACAAACAACGTCTCCAAATCAACTGACCTATTTGGCAGGGATGGAAAATCCACAAGCCAAAGGGAAGAGAGAAAAGAGGAGAAGCATCCAGATTGAGCAAAACATGTGAGGCATTTTATAGCTCATCACAGAAGGAACCACACCTCATTTTCTACCCAGTCCCTGAAGAGAACAGGAAGCTTCTCTCGCCATTCCCAGTCACCATGACGACCAAAGACCCTTCTGCTCGGAGTGATGGGTTTTGTGTCTTTGCTCCCAGGGCAGCTGGAGATGCTCACAAGCCTCTGACATCCAGGCGGGCTCCCGTGAGGATGACCCACCCCCTTTCGTAGATGCTCAAGCACATGTTAGTGACAGAGTGGCAGGTGCCTGAGAAGCCCTGGCTGGATCCTCTCAAACTTCTATCGTTCAGGGTCCCAGATAACAGGCCTGGTGTGATCGTGCTTTGATTCCTGGACATGTGACCCTGTGCAAGTCACTCTCTCTCTAAAGAACCAGCATCCCAGGATCAACCAACTCTTAGGGTTGGTCCAAAGATTCATGTGACACTGCCCCTCATCAGGTGCCACCCATGTAAGACTCATCGTCATCACATGCCTGAGGCCTGTCCTCTATGCACGGGGGAGAAGCTCTCCACCCAGGCACCCGTGGACAACAACCATCTCCAGCCACACGACGCCCTTTCTCTCCTGCTCCTTTTGCATCCCTTGGCTTGGTCCCCTCCAACTGATTCCTACGACCAGGGTCAATGCTCATCGTCTCTCCCTTTATGCAAGATCACCAATTCTCTCTCGGCTCTGGTGCGGCTATCCCACAAGGGGGGACATCAAGCCCTTTTGGAAACACAAATCTGACTCTGTCTTTCTCCAGCCTATAATCTTTCAGTGGTTCCCAGTTACCCAAAGGGCAATCCAGACTCCTTATGGGGGTATACGAGGACCTTCCTGGCTGGCCCCCATCTACCCAACAGACTCAATTCTAGATCTTCCAACCCCCATACTTGGTGCCCAGTAAATGTGATCACTGATCAGTCCTCAAGCACGCCACGTTTTCTCCTGCCTCTGGGCCTTTGCACAGGCTGTTCCCACTTCTGGGAAATACCACACCCTCCAATCCTTTCCTTCACTGAGAAGAGCTATCTTAAGTGTCTTGGCACCTCCGCCCTTGATACCTGCCCGCCCCGTGGGGTGAGGCGGCCCTGCTCTGCGCTCCCAGAGCTCTCCGGGATGCCTTAGTCACTGCACTTGGCATATGCATCTGGGCTTAGCTTTCCTCTGTCCCTCCTTCCTCACTGACCTGGAGCATCCTAAGGCTCCTGGCTCGGGAAAGGTGCTAACTGAATGACCGAATGGATGGCTCCACGCCAACCTGGTGTGTGAGCGCAAGCCCTGTGCTTACAGCTCCAGACACAGTGGCCCCCGCCTGGGAGCTCGCACAGCACGTGGAAATGACTCCCGTCACCTTCCTCTCTGGGAATAATTTTTCTTGCCAAGGCTATTTCTAGACATGTGGAACACAGAGGGTTTAGCCTCTTTCCATGATTAGAATAGAGATTATTTCTGAATAAATGTATTTCCCCTTTCTGTGGACACGTTTAATTTAACTTCACAGGGCTCCTGTGGGCCAATGGGCCTCAGAAGGCATCTGGTGAGTTCTGCTTCTGTAGCTGTTTTGCAGGGGGGAACTGAGAGAGAGAGCTCAGATGTGGGGCCCTGGGCCAGCTGGTGCACAGAGCCCATCCCGAGGTCTTCCCAGCATGCCTTGCTCTCCGGGCATGGCTTGACTCTTCTCTCCAGGGTCTGAGGCCTCCCTGTCCAGAGCATCCTGCCCTGTGTTCACATGGACACACGTTCTGTTTACAGAGATGGGATTATTATTCTTGCTTTTACAGATGAGGAAATGGGCCCAAAGAAGGGCGGTGTTCCAAGGTGAGCAGCAGAAGAGGACTCAAACCGAGGCCGTCCACCTCCAGCTGGGCATCTTTCCCACGCACAACCCACATCCCAAAAAGCAATGAAACCTGTTTCTAGAGACTAGAGGGCAAAGACACACGGCAACTGCCTATATCTTAGAGGCCAGAAGAAAGTACAGAGCAGAAAGCCAGGGAGGAATTATTGGAGGAACATGGAGTCACTTCCCTAAAAAGGTGTCTGCATGCCTAAAATTCCACCGTGACCCTCTAGAAAGCGCTTCCTCTTCCTGAGGAATTATTTCCTAGACTGGGTGATGGGCACTGAGGAGGGCACTTGATGGGATGAGCACTGGGTGTTATACTATGTGTTGGCAAATTGAATTTAAATAAAAATAGTGTAAAAAAAGAATTATTTCCTAGGAAAAAAAGACAAATGACTCCATGCCCCCCTCTAGAAGTAAATACCCCATACTATCTGGAAGTTGAAATCAGAGATAGCGCGGTTTGCTTACACATACGATTTTTTAAAAATGCATGTAACGCTCTAACTTTAACACAAAAGAGGAATAAAAGGAAAACGAGCTGCAGTGCACCGAGATGGATTTCAGGATGCGAGTGCCGGGGCCTGAGTCCACTGAAAACCATCACAAAGCAGTCAGGTTGCCTACACCTATAAATAACAAATCACTGTAAATACAATTACAAATGCAGACTGACATGGGTGTGTTTTGCTGGTGACTCAAAGCACTTCTGTGAGTGATGTGATTTTCCAAAACAGTGAACAATTCTTGGAAAAACCCCAGAGCCAGCGTCCCTTGATTTAAAAGGGAGTTGCCTTCTAGAAAAGTCGGGGAGTACCAGAGCCCTGCAAAACCCCCTTGTGTGTCCATGTAAAACGGAAGTAGGTTCTGGGCTCACACTATTATAAAAAACTGTTTTACCTGCGTGGATGTCCAGGGGGAGATTTTCCATTTGGGTGGGATGTGGGGGGTTCTTTGTCGTACAGTAAACGAGGGAAGCATGCAGGGTCGGGTTAAGGCCCAGCAGCCAGAGCATGGCACCCGCAGGTGGAGACAGGTAAACAGTGATGGTAAAAATGATCACGACCACTTGCATACTTTTTACTCGTGTCAGGGATTATTCTAAATACTTCTGATATATGAACTCATTGAATCCTCACAAAAGCCCTACGAGCCAGGTCTTTCCATCACGCCCATTTTACAGATAAGGAAACCGAGGCATGGAGTGCTTCCAGGACTGCCTTGAGGCCACGCAGGTAAACGGTGTTAAGTTTATTGCAATAAATGCCCACGAGTCACCCGCCCCCACACACCCCATTCCACAGGGAGTGTGGAAATCCGTCATGCTCAGGGTGGACGGGAAAGAGAACTCATGTTAACTGAGCCCCTATTATGCACCAGGTCCTATTCTGGACAGCACACCGGGAAGTCCTCCCCTTTGCTCTCTTCCCTCCACGGGCACTGCCCCCCCTCCCCCAGGCCAGGACGGGCACTGTCTTTTATTGGGGCCCCTGGGGTGGGCTCCTCCCTGATCTGGACATTTCCAACCTTGCCCCCACACCTCCACACAGCAGTCAGAAGGATCTCGATGCTGCCCTGCGGTAGATCTCAGGGTGACTCCTCACCCTGGATGGAGGCGGAGCTCCTGGTCAGGCCACCAACCTCCCTCAGGACCCCCCCCAGCCCCCTCCCTTCCCTCCCACACCCCTGCCTCCTGGCCTCACTGCCTCCATCTCATCCCCTCCTACCCACAGTGGGGGGGCTTCTGGCCTTTGCTGGTTCCTTCCTGCCCTGCAAGCAGATCTCAGAGCTTGAGCAGAGGCCTCTTCTCAACCTCTCCCTGATGGTGCAGGGGCCTCCCACAGACCCTCCTCTCACTCTGGCTCCCTTGGAGCTTTTGTGTGGCTCCTCCCTGTCACTTAGTTGTGCCACTGCCTCCTCCAGCTGTCCACGTGCCACCAGGGCAAACACCGGTTCTCCAAGTCACCCTGGATCCTCCATGCCTGGTACATAGTCGGCTTCTGTGTAACGGGCTCAATGGGTAAAGGAGTAAAGGGGAAATAAATGAATTCCCACATTTTTCTTTCTTTCTTTTTTAAAGATTTTATTTATTTATTCATGAAAGACACAGAGAGAGGCAGAGACACAGGCAGAGGGAGAAGCAGGCTGCCTCCGGGGAGCCCCATGTGGGACTCGATCCCAGGACCCTGGGATCACGCCCTGAGTGGAAGGCAGATGCTCAACCGCTCAGCCACCAGGAGTCCCGAATTCCCACATTCTTCTGGGCACACAGCTTGTGGGGGGAGCATTACTGTGCAGTTCTGGAAGGGGTGACTGAGCCCCTGGGAGAGCCACTGGCTCCGGACCCTGACCCAGCCCGGTCTCTGGGTGGGCCTCCTGCCCAGGAGGCGGGGGTGGCTTCCACGGGAGCAAGGGCACCCACACACAGTGTGAGGCCAGCAGCCAGCCGGGGAGGCCTCTGGGGGTGCCCGCCGGAGTCCTTCTCAGCGCAGATTCCTCAGGTTTGACTCACCTCCTTTCTGGGAAAGTTTCTGAGCTGCCTTGGGAAAGCTGCACGAAGGCTACCCTGTCCGTGGGCTGTGGGGCCACCTGCTTGGTCTGTGCATCTGGGCATCAACCCTGGAAGAAGAAAGGCCAGGAGCTCAGCTCTCAGGATGAGAGAAGAGGGTGCTGACTGAGTAGAACCCCACTGGTAAATCCCAGTGGCGCCTCCTGAGCCCAGGACCTGACACCGTGGGGCCCCTGTTTCTTTAGCTAAGACTTGGGGGTTTGCCAAATTGCAGCCAGAAGGAAACACCCACAAGCCTGGAGTGGAGGGTGAAGTCACCAACTAGGGAGGGCGTCGGGAGACAGGACAGGTGAGCTGGCCGAGGCATGGGTTCTGACAGGCCCGTCTCTCAACTCCTCCTACCCGCAGCCAGACTTGCTTCCATCCTCAGTTTACCTCCCTGGAAAATGGAAGGGGCCAGGGTGTGTCCATCACCGGACACGTCACTGGATTGCTATGCAATCGCAGGAGAGAACCATGTGAGGCGAGCACCCGCCCTTGTTCCGCAAGCCTTTCCTACACGAGTGAGACCCTGGCATCGCTCCCTGACGTGGAAACATGTGTAAGTGCAGATCGTGTTGTTCTTTACTCCCCGGAGGAACCAGCCTGAGCCTGGTTCTATCTCACCTGAGGAAGGCAGCCTGCTGGTGCGGGGCTTCAGGAGGTATCCCCAGCCAGCCGGGACAACCCCGCAAGGGGAGGGAAGGTGGAGGAGGAAGCAGAGCGTGTGTCTTTTGCCTAGACTTTCTCTGCAGAGGGTTTTGATCCTCTGAACCTCGCTGGGGCCTCACAAGCAACTGACAGGCAGGGTGATATTCAGTCCGTTGTATGCGTAAACACGCAGAGACACGGAGAGGTTAGGGAGCTGGCTCCAGGACACACAGCTACCAGGACTTGGACCCGGATCTTTCAATTCCAAGGCCAGGTTATGCCCTCCTGATTCAAGTGTGTTCCAAGAGCATTTCACATCCTAACTGGTAGCCGGGGAGGAACTACAGGTGGGGCCAAGAACCTGGGGCTTGGTGACACGGGGCTTCCCTGACCCTGTGGCCTAATGCTTTTGGAGACTTCAGTTCAGCCACTTCACCAGCCCGAGCCTCAGCTCCCACCTGTAGAGCCGTCGGGGGGTGGGGGTGGGGGTGGGGAGCTGTAGTAATGAGATGACACAAACGGCTAAACAAAGCTCAGCACTGTGCCTGGCACATACTTGGCGCTCTATGAAAAGCAACCTTCTTCAAAGAGTGCTTTAAAAAAAAAAGAGTATTCTATTCCTCAAATGATGGATGGCTCACACCTCTCCACTTTCTCCCCCTGAAACCACACAGGAGAGGTGATAATATCAGTGATTCACTGCTGGGAGGAAATCTCACTTTTGCAGTTTTTTTTTTTTTTTCCCCACACTTCTTATCAAAAAGGCTGCAACTCTACTCCTCTCTCCCCTCTCAGGACTCAGGCTTGTGATGGAATGAGAACGTCATTATTCCAAGGTCAACTTGCTTCGACACACTCGGCTCCTACAGGCGGTGTGATGAAGCGGCCCCGGGGAGGCTGGCTGCCTGCATTCACACCCAGGGCCTAGTGGGGAGCGTTGCCATCTAGAAATGGTTCTTCAGCCTCAAGTTTCCTGGCTCAGCCAGCTGTAGATGGGATCACGAGCCGACCTACCTCGGAGGGCTGCGGGGAGGATTAAGACAGTCAGTGTTTCATAAAATGATTTTGCTATTCCCCCAAAGCAGGAAGGATTTCGTACTTCCACTAGTGACGGCATTTGAGTAAGTGGGCACTAATGCTAATATCCGTGCAGAAGGAGTTCGTTCTGTGGTCCCTTTCAGTGAGGTTGGGGACCAAATACCTATTTTTGGCCAACAGGCTACGAGCAGAAGTGACTGGCTGTTAGTTGCGAGTCCCTTCCTTCCCTCATCCAAGGCCACCTTGCAGCCCATGTGCTCCTGAAGGCCCAGGTCCTACGCAGAGGAGGGCTGCCCAACCCAGAACTGACTTGGATTTGAGCAGAAAATCAATTATGTGAAATTCCTGAGACATCGGGGATTCTTGTCATTGTGGCATGAGCTGGCCAAACCTGACTAATACAGTGAAATGCATCAATCCTTACTCTGGCAGAAGAAATTCCTAGGGAGCCACCCCCCCGCCCCGACTTTGGTGAGTGAGGTCATCTCGGTTTGGGTTGTATTGCTCAGGCTGCACCACATTGCGTGGCAGTAAAGCCCCAAAGTTCAGCGACTTTAAGCCGCAGAGGTTTCTTGCTTGCTTGCCCTGGGTGCCTGGTAGCCTGGGTGAGACTGTCCTGCCCTTACTCACTGATGGGGCCTCCCCATCAGGAAGAGGTGTGACCACTCCCTGTCACAGGGGGAGAGAGAAGCTGGAGGAACTGTGCCTTCCCTCTTAAAGCCCCCGCTTGGAGGCACCAGTCCCCACTTCCTGCTCCCACCTCGTTGGCCAAGCCTGGTTCCATGGCCACACTGGCTTCAGGTGGTCTTGGAGGCCTCCTTCTCCAATAAGCCTGGCAGGAGAGGGGGGAATGCTGGGGGGATGGCATCAACGAGAATCTCCAAGTTAGGGAAGAGCCAGCCTTTATTTTTACCTGCTCCCCCACTCTGTGCCACTTTGACTTCAGCCTTTCTTTAGAGATGCTTCCTCAGTTTCTCTAAGTCTTTAGAGTTTTCTGTGGCTGTTTGAGACTCCATAAGCATTTTTCCATCTATCAGGGTGAAGGCTGTCCCTCACATTTGTGTCCATCACTAGGCTGACAATGTCTCAAGGTCACAGACAGCATTCTGTCCCTCTGATTTCCCCACTTTATAGGTCAGAGGAAGTTCTCAGTCAATTATTTTTGAGTGAGCGAATTCTCAGTGGGGTGTTTGGACAGAAGAGAATGCTCGGGGATAGCCACAAACACTGCATCCACCTGGTCAGGCAGCGACAGAGCTCTGGGGCCCCAGGGTGGAGGGCGAGACTCGCATCCCCGGGGAGTGGTGACACGCTCTGCTTCAATTTAACTAACTGAGCAAGTGGGGAACAAAAAGCCTGGTGGAAATCACTTTCTGATGATGCAATCTGATTTTAAGCCTTGTCTGGTGTCCTCATCCTGCCTCTGGCTTGCCACGTGCCCTGGGCAAGTTCTGTCCCCTGTGTGGGTGCAGGAGTGTTTCTAGAGCAGCAGGGGAAGGACTCAGGACATCAACATGCTCGTTCAGTTTCTGGGTTGCAGGTGCCCCCATGGTCCATCCTTCTACCCACAGAAGTCTTCAGAGACATGCAAAACCAAAGCATGTTCACTCTTACAGCTGCTTCAAATGCCATGTCCGCTCCCCCAGGGCTCTGTGCTTGAGGAACAGGGCGATGCATCAGATCTGATTTAAGCCTGTGCACTCTCAGTGGGCCTTTGTGGTTTCTGCAAAAGTCAGGAGATCTGGGGGCACTGCTAAGGCTTCCATGAGCACTCAGGGCAGTGCTGGGTCTCCCAGGCCCAGAGCAATCTCCTCCTGTTTTGCCCCACCTCCCTGTTTTGTCCCACCTTCCTGTTTTGTCCCACCTCCCTGGGCTGCCTCCCTCCCCTCCACCCCACCTGTCTTGGAAGACACTGCTCTAAGGAGCAGAGGGCTGTGATTCTAGCTTTGTGCTCCCTGTTTTGTTTCCTTTCACTATGGAGCAATTCTTCTTGCATGCATTCATTCATATGCAAAATAGCTACTGTGCACCCACTATGTTCCAGCCCCTATTTTATGCACAAAGGACACGACAGCGACAAAGACAGCTGGGGGCCCTGTCCCCCTGGCCTCTCCGTCTCTGTAAACAAGCAATAGCCAAACCAAAAGGCAGAAGCATCATCTTCCATCAGTGTCAACTGTCATGAAGTAAACATGAAGCAGATTCATGTAATGGAGGGAGAATGTGGGGTAGGCATCTTTGGATAGAGGCCCTCTATCCCAGGATCATGACCTGAGCCCAAGGCAGGCACTCAACTGACTGAGCCACCAGGCGCCCTGACATCACTTTATTCTATTGATAATTTGAACCCGATAATTCTTTGTTGTGCACGTTGTCCCTATTCACGGTAGGACGTTTAACAACATCCCTGGCTTCTACCCATAACGGTGGGACCCTCTCTCTAGTTGTGACAACTGAGAATGTTTTCAGACATTGCCAAATCTCCCTTGGAGGCAAAATCACCCCAGTTCAGAACCAGTGGCCCAGAACCCCCATGAATATATCTTGGGGAGCACAATTCTCATCTGCGGAAGGTGAGGAGATGTGCCTGTCTTCAGGTGCCACCTATGACATGCTGATCACTGCAGATTAGCTCAGACCTTTCTTTCTGCTCCAGAAATCTGTAATCAATCACCCACAGGACATCTCCAGGGCCATGTCCCCCCCTAACACACCTCAACTTGGTTGAAAGCAGGCTCAGCATCTCCTTGTCAACCCTCCCTCATATTTCTGATGTCTGTGAATAGCTTCTCATTCTCACTCAAGCCAGAAACCCAGGAATCATCCTAACTTCTCCATCTCCCTTATCTACCTCAAGCAGCCAACCAAATCATGCCAATTCTGTCTTGGAGCTGTCCACCCTTCTCCATTCCTGGGACCACTGGTTCAGTTCTGTTTACCATGTCCTGCACAGGGCACTTTAAATCTTTTACTATCCCGAATAAGTAAAGAGCTCTTGGAAACAAACAAGAAAAAGACTAGGAACCCAAGAATGGGCAAAAGATATTGATAGAAAGTTTATAGTAAAAAACATGAATGGCTTATAGAAATATAGAAAAAAGATGTATCGTTTGACACAGCAAAAACAATAATCAAATAAAACAATACTGAGGTTCCACAATTCACCAATCAGACTGATTTAAAAAATTAAATATTAACCATGCATTCTGTTGGTGGAGTTGGGTGGAAACTGATTTATTGCTGGTAAGAGTGTAAATTGGTGCAAGTTTATGGAGGGTGATTTGGCAATACTAGTAAAGTCATAAAAGCATATACCCTTTGAGCCAGCAGTCCCACTTCTGGAAATTTATGCAACTGATAATCTTGCTCAGTGACAAAGTGATATATGTTATTGCAGCATCGTTTTTAGTAAAAAGTTGGAAATATAACTAATATCTATCAGGTGAAGGCTCATCAATTAATCTAGTAATCCACTCAATGGAATACATGCAGTTCAAAAAACCGACAAGGACATTCTTCTTCTTCTTCCTCCTCTTCTTGTTGTTCTTGTTCTTGTTCTTGTTCTTGTTCTTGTTCTTGTTCTTCTTCTTCTTTGAAGAATTTATTTCTTTGGGAGAGAGAGAGAGCACAAGAGGGGGTAGGGGTAGAGGCAGAGAGAGAGGAGAAGCAGCAACACACACACACACACCGAACAGGGAGCCCGATGTGAGGGCTCGATCCCAGGACCCTGGGATTATGATCTGAGCCAAAGGCAGACCCTTAACCGACCGAGCCACCCAAGGGCTCCACAAGGACCTTGTGTTATAAGGAAAGAGCTTCAGAGGATATTGTTACTTGAAATAAACAAGACGCAAGGTGACCTATACAATGTGCTAACTCTCACATAGTAGAAGTAGGGTGATAATCATATATGCTCATAGATCTGTGTGGCTTTTTTTTTTTTTCCAGGAAACTTCAAATAGATATACACAAAAGTAATAAAAGTGGTTATTACGGTGGGGGGTAGGGAACATGACGGATAGGGGACAGGAGTGGGAATAAGAAATTTTCATGTGTGCTTTTTTATATGGTTTATTTGTTAAGCCATGAGACTATATTTCCTATTTAAATTTACTTAGCTTTGAAACATTTACAACATTAGCACAAAAGCAATACAAAGAAGATGGGGACACAAGCAGGAAGGGCGACAAGGCCCCTGCACACCCACGGTGAGTCTGCGGAAGTCCCTTCGGGTTCCTGGGCCCACAGGGGAGGCGCCGGTGCAGAGGATGCAGGTTTCTAAGCTCCCAGGTCGGCTAGAACAAGCAACCCCAGACCACGCAGACATTCCTGAGTCAGCATCCAGCCTTGCCTCTGCTTGCAGAGAAATGACTGTCTAAAGGTGAATCCGTGAAGAACGTGTTCCTCCTCTACGCTGACCTGTGTGGGACAAAACACAAGCATTTCCCAACTGCTGGAGGAACCACACAGTGGTCCATGGTGAAAGCCAAGACTGGGCCCCAGAGTCCAGGCCAGATGGGGGTAGAGGAGGTTACCTGCATAACTCAGCAAGGGCAGAAGAGAAAGAAAGCTTCCAGGGTCATTGGCCTCGTGGGAACACAGTGGAGCTGAGTGAGAGATTCCAGCTCTGCCTCTTGACAGTCACTTAACAGTCCAGGGAGACCGCTTTTACTCTCAGAAATCAGTTTCCCGATCTGTAAAATGGGTATACTCAGGCCTCACTTGCAAAATCGCTGGGACATCAGAAATCACGTGGGTAAAGAGCTTAGTGTTCTGTGTTCAGTTCTGGGTAAACCAACGCAGGATCCCTATTATGTGTCTTTTGCTTTCAGCTCTGCCTAGAGAGGACCTACACCAAGGGGAGGTCTCTGAGCTACTACCTAGCTCTTAACCAGCTTTACTGGGTGTAACTAGTAGATGGAAGGAACGAGCTCAGAGGTGATGATACCCTAACCTTGTGTGTATACTTATCCATCTGCTCTGTGCCCGGGACAGGCATCACTGGTTGAGGTTTTCTCATCTGCCACCATGCAGGAGAGATGCAAGCCATTCATTTCCCTCTACGGGGGTCCCTGAAGCCCCATTGCAACCTTGCTGCCAATATTTAAGTATAAAATAATTTTAACCTTTAATTATAAAAACCACTGAAATGTATTGCTGCTTCCAAGGTACTTAGCATTCTGTTGACATTGGCACATTTCTCTTTCGGGTGATGTGGGCCAAGGCAGGGGGCAGAGCTTTCCAGCAAGGTCTGGCTGCACCTGGAGGGGCTGCCACCTGACATGAGCTCCACCTCTCTCTGGCTCACCTGTAGTCAGGAGATCACGTAGGACAAATGCAGGTCCTTCTCCATGTGTGCTCTTGAAATAACTTTTGTATAACAAGCTTACCTGGCACAAGTCCTCTAGGTGCTCACTGTCATGGCCCTGGGGGCGGGGGGAAAGAAAGAACAGAAGATATTTATCAAGTACCTACTGTTTGCCAGGAAATCTAATTTTATCTCTTCATCTTAGCAAACTCGGAGGTTGACATTTCTACCCTCGTTGTACAGGTGACAAATTTAAGGCTTGGAGAACTTAAATAGCTTTTTCCCCAAGATCCCAGAACTGGTGAGCTGATTGAAGGAATTTCCTACCCGTTTCAATAACTGATAAGTGACAGGACAAATCCCTCCCAACTAAACCTGCCTGGGTCGGATTTCTGCTCCAAAGTATCAATAACCCAGGTTCCATTTCATTTCTGAGGTTGCCTCATGGTCCATCAGAGCTGCTGGAGCTCCAGCCGTTGCATTCATTCTTGCCATCATTAAGAAGGAAGGAAATCTATTCGTGCATGTTTCCTCTCTGTAAGTATATTTCCTAGATTTCAACTATTTCTCCTTAAAACTTAGCATCGTCTAAAACCTTTGTCACACACAGGGGAAACTGGAAAATATATGTTTATTTGGGCCGACCTTATGTTAAACTCTGGTGTTCTGTGATGGAGGATGAAGAGGAAAATGAAGAGAACCTATTCTTTCTTGGTGATTCAAGGCTAAAATAGGGGTGGTGGAAGGGGAGGTGGGCGGGGGGTGGGGGTGACTGGGTGGCAGGCACTGAGGTAGGCACTTAATGGAATGAGCACTGGGTGTTATTCTGTATGTTGACAAATTGAACATCAATAAAAAATAAATTTATTATTAAATAAATAAATAAAAATAAAATAAGGGCTTGGGCTGGGAATTCATCGATTCGTTGCTCATTCCTTCATTGATTCTTCAAACAAATATGTATGAAAGGCTTCCTTGGTGCTCATCTTGTTCTCCATCTGGGGGATCGAGGTGACCAAGACATATGCCTTCGATGAACCACATGCCTTCTCCGAGCTTCAGTGTGTGCATCTACAGTATTATTGGAGCCCATAATTGATATTCTCTGACAAGTGGCTCTGAGATGTAGGGGAAAGAAAGGGCCACGAAGAACCCGGCTTCCATTATCTCCTTCCCAGGAGAACCATCACTCATTTGTAGGGTTCTTGTCCGAGTGGGATGGGTCCTGTGGGCCAGTACCCAGCAAGGTGCCTCGAGGTGTGGAGAATCTTTCCTCCTGTTCACATGCCTGCTGCTTTGCTCCAGGGGACAGAAGATTCCCTGGCCATGTAAAGGAGGTCCTTTTGGAGCTTGAGAGCTCCTGGGAAATGAGCTATGAGGTGGGGGGTGGACTTGGAAGGCACCAATCCTCACTCCCCCTCGCCCCCTCCTGGTGTCCCTGTCCTGGGAATCCTCTAGCCTTGGCTTAGGGGACTCTCTCTGGCTCTATCATCCACTATGGCCATTCTCTGTGAGATCCACCAGCCTGGGTTCAAATCCTGACTCTGCCACTGGGTCCCCATTCATATGTTGAAGTCCTAACCCCCAGCATCTCCACATGTGACTACTTGGAGACAGGGGGTTTAAAAGAGCTCATTAAGTTAAAATGAGGCCATTAGGGCGGGCCCTAATCCACTATGGCTGTGTCCTTGTAAAATGAGATTAGGACACAGCCACACAGCGGGGAGAGCATGTGATGACACAGGGAGAAGGATGGCATCTACGAGCCAAGGAGAGAGCCCTCGGGAGAAACCAACCCCACTGACACCTCGATCTAGGACTTCCAGCTGCCAGAACTGTAAAGAAATAAATTTCTGTTGTTGAAACCCCCAGTCTACGGCATTTTGCCACGGCAGCCCTAGCAAACCATATAGGCTGCGTGACATTTTTTCACTTAAGCTCTCTGTGCTCGTTTTCCCATCTATAAAATTGGAATAGTAATAGTATTTCCCTCCTGAGAATGTTCTGAGGTTTCAAATATAGAAAGTACTTAGAGGGGCACCTGGGTGGCTCAGCGGTTGAGCATCTGGCTTTGGCTCAGGTCATGATCCCGGGGTCCTGGGATAGAGTCCCGCATCAGGTTCTCCACCTGGGAACCTGCTTCTCCCTCGGCCTCTGCCTCTCTCTCTCTGTGTGTGTCTCTCATCAGCAAATAAATAAAATCTTAAAAAAAAAAACGAAAAGGAAAAGAAAGTACTTAGAAGAGGACCTGCACACGGAATTAGCACTCAGTACGTGTAAGCTATGATTGCTCTGACTACCACCCATGCACCTGCCCCACCAGAGCTCAAAGGCAGCGGTTCTTCATCCATTCCCGGACCCCCCAACACTCGGTGAAACAGTAGAACCCTTGGCTCACAGTGGGAAATACTGTTGAGCAAACGGGTGAAGGAATGAATAATGAAGGAGTGAATGAATGCTCTTTCAAACGTTTCTTGGAAGAAGATTAAAATGCCATCCACTGATGGTGTCAGTTGACACCTCTCTACCATCCGGTGAGGAATGCTTCATGACAAAGCCAGTGCCCAAGTGTGACAAGAGGGGATTTCTTTGTTGGCCCGGAGGAGGAGGGGCAGTGGCGCACACGGTCACCACCGCCCAGTGGGTGAGCCTTGCCAGACACACCTTGGGCCCCAGCCAGAGGCTTACCTGCATCTCGGGAGGCTGACGCAGTGTGCGTGGGGGACGCAGCTGACGAGGAGGACGTGACTGAGCACGCAGGCAGGTATGGGCACAGTGCAGAATATCAGAGATGCAGTGAGGTGCGGATCCAGCCGGCCGCCCCTGAGATCCGTGCCCATGCTGTGCGGACAGACGGAAGGGCTTGTCCACCTGCAAGGCCCCAGGTACCTGGGCTTTTCTCTTCCTTTTTCATCCACTAAGTTTCAGCCTCCCCTCCCCAGGTTGTGGCCACTGACCTCTCTGCTCTCCCTGGCTGTAACACCGAAGCCAGTTCTGTGAACCTAAGGAAGCAATGGGGAGATCTTGCTGGCTCTTAAACACATCTGATTTCGAGAGATACTTGGCTCTTAAACACATACAATTCTGTCCAGATTTGGGGGTTGTCATCAGCAAAGACTTCCTGGAAATAATGCGGTTGAAACCCAGTGATGCTGGAGACCAAAATCAGCCTGCCATCTGGCAGCGTATGCACGCATCCATCTGGTCAACATTTATGAAGCGCCTACTGCGCGCCGGCCAGCTTCTGATTGCCAGGGACATACTGGTGACCAGGAGAGTTTTCTCAAAGAATGAGCTAGCGTGCAAAAGGGAAGAGACAAATGAGGTTGCTTCTTTCTTTTTTTTTTTTTTAATTTACTTTTTTTTTTTTAATTAAGTAATCTCTAGGCCCAATGTGAGGCTTGAACTCACAATTGCAAGATCCAGTCACAGACTCTACTTACACTGAGCCAGGGGGGAAAAGGAAAAGAAAATGAGGCTTCCATGTGAAGTAGACATCTTACGGCCTTGGTCAGGGGAGCCCCAGGGGAACAGAGGAACAGGGGAGCCCCAGGGGAACAGAGGAACAGTGGAGGCCTCACCTCACAAGAGCATCCTGGAAATCCTGAGAAGGAGGGGGACCCATAATTAGGCCTTGAAGGACAAGGCGGCCACAAAATCCCTACGCGTGCTGGGTGGGAACCCCCAGAATGCACACTTCCTCTGCACATGTATTTGTTTTCTCCCACGTATTTTTTTTCTTTCTTTTTAAGATTTTATTCATTTACTCATGAGAGACGTACAGAAAGAGAGAGAGGCAGAGACACAGGCAGAGGGAGAAGCAGGCTCCATGCAGGGAGCCCAATGTGGCACTCCATCTCGAGACCCCGGGATCATGACCCGAGTCAAAGGCAGACGCTCAACGCTGAGCCACCCAGGTGTCCCACTCTTCCATATAATTTTCTAAGCCTTTTCTTCCATGTTCCATCTTAGAAATCATTAGAGTCATCCCTAAAAACAAGTGTAGGTCTTCACCTGTTGTCAGATGGCATGGAGAAAATTTGTTCCCCGATGCTTCTGGGAGAACTGCCCTGTGCTCATGAGCATGGCCTTCCAGAACTTTCTGCCATGATGGAGCTATGTGCTGGCTAGGACAGTGGCCATTGGACACATGGGTCTATCTATCAAGTGCTTGTAAATGGGGCAGATTTAAAATTTTATTTCATTGGAATTAATTTACAAATATCCACCTGTGGCTCCTGGCTGTGGTTTCAGGGCAGGTCCGGGCATTCTGGAAGTTGCCCCACCAGGCCTGCATCCACTCTATTTCCTGACACATTTAACCTCAAGACACGATCTCTCCAGGAGAGCTTCGCAGGCTGGCGCTCCATCACACACAGGGAGGTGGGCGATCTCCGCTGCAGGCGTGGTGCGTCGAGGCCACATACTCAGGGGCTCAAGAAATACCCAGTGCTTTATTTTCTTGGAATCAAATTAAACCTGACTTCGAGACAGCCATGTGGGAAATTCTAGCTTAGTCCAGAGTGGGGGACTCAGCGCCCCTGCAGCAAGTGTCATGCCAAGTTTCTGAGGTTGTGTCATGGGGCAGCAGGAAATGGGATAACCCAGGCTTTCTCCAGGGCCACAGTGCTGTCCAGGCAGCCGGACCCTCTGGGAGGGGGCCAGGGTGAAGATACTGCCCCTCTTCCTCCTCCTCAAGGCTTGGGCTCAGGAGTCCTTGCTGCTAACAGAACCCTAGCCTTGTCCCCACCCCAGGCAGACAGGTCTTCCTTTTTCACCTTCAAGCTTTTCTCCTTCCCTTCTGGGATTCTTGGCACAAAACCTTGCTTGCTTCAGCCTTTGCTGGAAAAAAAAAAAAAAAAAAAAAAAAAAAAAAACGCCAGCAAGGTCCATGTCGTGCATCAGGTCCAGTAATCTTACAGCTGGATCTAGAGGGCTCGACGTGGCCAGGTTTCTTCCCTAGAGCCCTGCCGAAAAAGATAAGAGTCCCGCTATTTATTTGTTTGTTTATGAGATTTTATTTATTTATTCATGAGAGACACAGAGAGAGAGGCAGAGACACAGGCAGAGGGAGAAGCAGGCTCCCTGCAGGGAGCCCGATGTGGGACTCCATCCCAGGATCCTGGGATCACAACCTGAGCTGAAAACAGACACTCAACCAATGAACCACCCAGGCATCCCAAGAATCACACTTTTCTTTCTTTCTTTTCTTTCTTTCTTTCTTTCTTTCTTTCTTTCTTTCTTTCTTTCTTTCTTTCTTTCTTTCTTTCTTTCTTTCTTTTCTTCTTTCCTTCTTTTTTCAGAGCCTCACTATTTAGTGCTATAGTGCATCGTACTTCCTCATAGGACTGTCACGCCTCATGTGAAGAAAGGGATGAGGACGTCTACGTCCAAGACAATAGCATGTGCAAAGGCACAGAGGCAGTCACGCCCTGCGGCAGCCAGGTTGCATGGTGGCTGCCTCAGAGTCACAGGTCCTACTGCTGGGTCACTGGGTGTCCGCTACGTGATTAGCCACCAGGCCTTGCAACCCCATAGATGCTGTTACGCCCATTCCAAAGATGAGCTTCTAAGAGGTTAGACGGTCTAGCCAAGGTCTTCCAGGATACAAACCCATGTCTCGGGGACTAGAAGTTTTAGTTCCTACAGCCTGGAACAGATGCTATAAGTCAGGAGCAAGGAGGGAGGTGAGAGAGCAATTTGCCTTGAGAATGGGGTGCCCCGGAGGTGAGAAGCCAAGCCCTCAGCCAGGGGATGAGTCAGGGGACACAGCTCAGAGCCTGAATCATCCAGGTGGCTCCGGAAACCCAGAGACCAAGCCGGCCTCTCACCCCATGCCACTGGCCTATCCCTGAGCGCGTGCACACCTTCCTCAGCTTCTATTAATAATCAGCCACAGGATGCCTCCCACGGTCCCTCACATCATGATTAAGCCCACTATCACCACTTCAGAGAGCGCAGCCCCACTGACCCCGGCGGTGGGGGAGAGGTGGCCAGGGAGACGGTGACATCATCCCCAAGGCCTTTTCCCCTTTCATCAGAGGTGTGACCTGGGACTGTGCTGAGGATTCAGAGTCACAGGCCTAGGATGGAGGGCCAGGTGCTTTCTCTCTGGTTTCCAGGGTCTTCCAGCTACAATGTCGGCTCCAGGCATCTCCCCACCGACATCACATAGAAGAGTGTTTGCAGAACCCCTTGCATTTAGAAGGCACTTGGTGGTTTAGGAGAAAGAATGTGGGTTTGGAAGCCATCCAGACATGGTGGTTAGGGACAGAGTTGGGAGCTAGGCTGGCTGGATTTGATTCCTAGCCCTACCACTTACTCGCGGGGCATCTTGAGCAAATTACTTTATATTTTTTCTGCCTCGGTTTTTCCATTGATAAAGTAAGGATGATAAAAATAGCAGCCTACATCTTGGAGACGCGGTGAAGATTATTGTTATTGCGTGCGAATGGTTTACAGCACTTCCCAGTACCTTTGTGCTAAAGAGGTATTCACTGTTCTTATTAGAACCATGACATTAAGCGTGGTCCATCCGATGTAATGGAATAAATATTATGAATTTTTAAGAACAATCTCATTGCCCCATGGATGGGGTGGCAGTAGCAGCCTGAGCTTCCACTGGGCAGCCGTGTTGCCCGTCTTGGCCTGGGTAGTTGCTATGTACTCTGGGGCGTTCATTTCATAATTATCCCATTATACTGTACACTTAAGGCTTGATGCACGTTCTGTTCCATATATGCTGTGTCCTATGATAAGAAAATAAAAAGAAACCTCTAAGCAGATTTTTTTTTTCAACTGCACAGATGTCCATCACATCTGGTTATGTGAGAAAAACATATTATGACAAAGTCAATAGTCATTTTTACAGGCTGTTGTCGAAGGGACCTACTTATAATTAAGTGTTATCGTAAATTTTTAATGTACATTTTCACACACATGCAAACCATACACGCCCATAGAAAAATTACTGGAGTAGCAAGCACCGAAATAGTAATAGAGATTATTACTGAGGGGTGGTCTATTTTCTGTCTTTGTGTGTGTGTGTGTGTGTGTGTGTGTGAGATTTTGGTTGTTTATTTTTTTAATTTTTTATTTATTTTTTTAAAATTTTGGTTGTTGTATGCATTTCGTGCCTATCTGAATTTTCTTACAATTCTGCGTGGAATACTTATTTTTAAATTTCCGTTGTTGTTATGGTAGCAACCATTTCTGTAGCATTTCTTAGTTTATGATATGCTCAGGATTAAGGCCTGGTCTACTCACACTGTAGGCTCCTGCATTTGAGGTAAAATCACTATTTCCCTGGACCAGTGCACATTTCAACTTGCTATATACTCTAGGGACTGTCTGTTTCAGGAAGACTGGGTGATTCAAGATGTACCCTGGCCCCCAAGGTGGCTCTGGGGGCTCTGTCCCCTGCTTCACCTCGCTGGCTGGTGGGACTGTGGCAACCACATTTTCCCTTCTCCTAACACTCCTTGGCTGTGTTTTCTCCTCCTCAGGGACGGCTGGCTCATGGCACCAGCTGTGTCCAGCAATCATGCACTCAGTCAGTCACTGGGACTACCTTGCCAGGTCTGGGCCAAGATGGATTGCTTTGTGTCATTAGTCAATTCTGGGCCTCAGCTTCCTCATCTGTGAAATGGGCACCCACATGGCCCACAGGACGAGGGGGTGGGGGACTTCCTTTTGAAACTTCCCCATGCTCTGCCCTTATAGGAAGAAGACTATTAAGTACGAACCTGTCCACCTGCTCAGGTGAACTCATCAACCCTCACCAGATTGAATAAGGGCATATTGGTTTCCCCTCCACAGGCCTCCCTTCTCTGCTTAGGACCAGGACAGCTAGGCCTTGGTCTTCTGGTACCTTTAAAAATAGCACTAACTCCTCTCGCTACGGTCCACCCTCCCCTGTATACACAGAGCTCTATCATCTGATCCCTTGCAGCCTGCAGGGTGAATGCTTGCACTGTGTTCCCCAAAGTGGGGGTCGATCACTGAGACTCCTTCTCTTAAATTTGATCCTAGTGGTGGTCAAAGGCACACATTGCTAGAATGCCTGCGTGGGATGAAAATTTCAGATTCTGTCCAGAAAGAGGGAGCAGCAGGCCGTGCAGAATCAGTGTTAACACTGAGTCGTGGCTTAGGAGGCTCCTAGCAAGGGGTGAACGGGAGAGTCATTTTGGTTTAGCTTCAGAAAGCACTGCTTGCCTTCCTAATTGTAATAACACTGGGCAGGATAATTTATTGACCAGGATGGAATTCACCACCGGGTCCAGCAGAAGGAGGCTGACACAGCTTCAATTTAACACAAGGAATGCAAAGTCATGTGATGTTCCTTCTGCAATCTGGTTGGCAAGAGATTTTCATGGTTGCAACAAAATCCTTTTGCATTTCTGGATCCCAGGTGGTGGTGGGTGGGGAGCATCAGTCAGGAGCCAGTGGGGAGACTCAGGTTCAGGTTTGACTTCTCAAAGACTGAGCGTTCGCTGGGAACATCAGTAAGCACCTCTGCGGGCAAGGGAAATGCAGCCTCGGAGGAAAAAGAAGCAGATCAAAGTTTGGAAAGCACAAAGGAGCCAATGGAATCGAGATAAGCGATGGTAGTTATAAGCTGATTGTCTGTATAGACGTTCAAAGCCCCTTCCTCCTGCCCTCCTTCCTTACATTCAATCAGCAGACATCACTCAGGCCCTGCCGGCCCTGTGCAAGTTGGTGTGTTCCCAAGAGAGAGGAGCTGCGAGCTCTGCCTACAGAGGCCCAGGCAAAGGCATACAGGGTGCGGCGGGGGGGGGGGGGGGGGGGGGGGGGGGGGGGGGGCAGGGGCACGGGCCAGGCCAGGCCAGGCAGGCAGGTTTGACTGGAAGGTACAGTTCGTGGTGGTGGTAGTGATGGTGAAGGTAGCTGGTCAGGCCAGGAAGGTGGGCGGAGGGCCAAGGGTCAGCAATTTTAGGAGGAGTGCCGGCCCAGGCATCCACTGGGGCTCCTTGCAGCAACCACGGCCTCTCAGAGAAAATCAGGGAAAATTTCCCAGGGCTCTGCCCTCCTTGGAGATGAGGAATTCTTTAGCTCACTGACCTGGATTTCCTGATAACCTTCTGACTGATCTAGAAAGGACCTGCCTTGAGAACAAAGCCAAGTTGGAGTCAACTCATCTGAGAGATACCGAGAGCTGGAGAGGCAGGGGCCTGGTGACGTCAGGCCCTGGTTCCGGCTGTGCCTGAAGCCAGCTTTGACTAGACTTCACTGCTACAGGAGCCCATAGGTATGCCCTTCCTTTGATTGCTTTGGCCGTTTGAAAGCAGATTGATGCCGCATATACACTAGTTCTGACTAACGAAAAGAAAGGAAAACATGCAATGCTCCAGGAACAGTCCTGGTCCCCACCATGCCTCATGCCTCATCTCATAGCTGCCTGCTCCAAACATCCCTTTTCTAGGACGGTTTTTCCAGACCTTCCAGAGTAGGTGAGACTTTTGGTTCATGGAGTCTTCCAAGACCCTCTGTTCTTACCTGAGGACACCCGCAAGGACACAGGCATGCCATCGTTCTATTCATCCCTTTGTTCCTAAACCTCACATGGTGCTTGAATGGCTTGCAAACGCTTGACAGCTATGTATTGAATTTGAAAAGTGAATCTGGTTGGAGAAGAACAAGAGAGGTTTCCTGGAAAAGCTGACTTTTGGTGTGGCCTTGAAGGGCAGTGATCCAGTCAGGATGGGCTGTGGGGGCTGTGGTGACAAACCTGCTCAAGGTCCTAGGGGCAGGTTATTTCTTTCCCATGTCACATATCTACTTTGACTCAGCTGGGGGGCTCTGCATCGTATCTCCTGCTGCTGGGCCCCAAGGGGTGGAATCCACACTATCTGGGTTATTGCTTGTAGCAGTGGCAAGAGAGCAAGGTTCCCATCCAAGTGACACAGGTCACTTCCACTCCCCCATCATTGACAGTGCGAGGCACCCCATATGCCTACCTTCAGGGAAAGATGGGCAGGAAGTAAGAGAGGTGAAATGAGGAGTGAGTAATCCATGTTTTCGCCCAGTGAATGAAATCTCCATAAGGAAAGGAGACATGTGTGTGTATGTGGGGGTGGGGTGTGCGGGGCAGGGAGGGCTCTTTCTGGAAGGAGAAGCAGTGTGGGCACAAGTTCAGAGGTGGGGATGTGAGGGGAAGGATGAATGAGTAACCCAGAGCCTGGGCAAGGCAGGGGGACGTCTGGGCATGTGTGAGGGCATCTGCGTGGCCACCCGGGGAGGGGGTGGCCCGCTTGGTAGGCAGCCAGAGGAGTAGAAGCCTTAATTAAGCAGGACCCGTGATTAGGTTGCTCAAGATGACAGCCAAGCAGGGGCCGAAGGGAACCAGGGAGGGGCAGATGTCAAAGGCAGGGCAGCTGCTGGAAAGCGAGGAAGGAGTCCCTGTGAGACCATCTGAAAGCAGCATCTTTGAGCTCGACCCCAGTGAGCCAAGAAGCAGGTCTTTGCAAATCCACTACAAATTGTGGTGAAACACGCATTAGCCACATACTGGGGTGAATCCCGTGCCCCTGAAATTCATTTCTACCGGGAACTTCAGAATGTGACCTAATTCAGCAATAAGGTCTTTGCAGATGTAATTATTTCAGGGTACAATGAGGTCATACTGGATTAGGGTGGGCCTTTAATTCAATCTCACTGGTGCCCTTCTTGGGAAAGAAGAGCCAGAGGCAGAAGCATCCAGGGAGAAAGCCATGACACGACAGAGGCAGGGATGGAGGGGGGGATGCAGCCACCAGCCAAGAGACATCGAGCACCCCCAGCACAGACTGGAAGCTGGGAACACCTTCATAGGGAGCAGAGCTCTGCGGACACCTTGCTTTTCGACTCCGGGGCCTCCAGAACTAGGGGCTAATGCCTTTCTATTGTTTGAAGCCACCCAGTTTGTAGTGATTCATTAGAGCAGCTCTGATAAACTATTACATACCAGGAGAAAAGAGAAACTTTCTTTCTTTCTTTCTTTCTTTCTTTCTTTCTTTCTTTCTTTCTTTCTTTCTTTCTTTCTTTCTTTCTTTCTTTCTTTCTTTCTTTCTTTCTTTCTTTCTTTCTTTCTTTCTTTCTTTCTTTCTTTCTTCTTTCTTTCTTAGAAACTTATTTTCTATGGGCCCAAAGTTATATACATTTTCACTTATGTTTGAAGGAAAGGATCATTATTATGTGCCCTGAGCACAGGCTAACATCCAGCCTCCTTAGAATTGCTCCTTTGCACCTCCTGCCCATACACCACCCCCCATTGCTCACAGCTGGATATCACAGGGCAGGCATGCTCTCATGGGAGAATTTACAGAGGTGCATGCACGGAGGTCCTCCCACGTGGACTCCTAAAGCAAGCAGAAAGATCCCTCCCCGTCCTGACAAAGTCCAAGCGAGGCTGCCCAAAGTATGGAGAATTTGGAGATCTGTCTTCGAGTCCACTCACTTACTCCACCAATATTTCACTGGGTTTCTGTATGAATCAGGTACATTGCAATACGCCAGGGAAGATGGGCTGGGATGCTGACCCTGATGATGATGATGGTGGTGGCCGCTAACACTTTATCAAGAGCTTCTTACGTGCCACGCAGTGTTCTAGGCACTTTACATGTGTTTGCTCATATATTTCTCACAGCGACCCTTGGAAAGGTAACTCTACTTGTGTGTGTGTGTGTGTGTGTGTGTGTGTGTGTTTATGATGATGATGCTGAGGCAGGAAATCCAAGCATTTGGCCTTGGATGTAGAGACAGTGAGGTGGGGAGGGGAGGGAAGGCAATTGTTTTTACTAACAAGCTTGGCAAAATTTTTCGGCCAGGATCTTGATAAATTAAACACTGAAAAGCCAAAGGAAGTGGACATACGGAGGTGGAGAGGTGTGTATAGACACCTATTTAGAGTAGTTTGGTGGAGAGAAGTGGGGAGACGAATAGGTAAACAGTAACCAGAGGGCAGTTGGGATGATAGGAGGGGTCGTGGATTGCAGTGAACGTGTACTTGTTCATTAGAATGATCCAGAAGGGAGGGAAATGTGGATTCTGGAGGATGGAGAGGGGGGTCCAGGATGGAGCTGGGAGATGCTGGCTTTTCAGGGACATTTTCTTATCTTATCAGGAAGAAAATATGGGACATATTTAGCCTCAGGTTTCTAAATTGTGGTGGGAAGTTCTGACATCCTCTCTCGCTTATTTGCTCCAAGTGCATGTGGAGGAGACATGTGCCGATGGCCGGGGTGACCCAAGCTCTTCAGTGTTGGAAGCAGGTGTTCTCCTGAACTCCAGCTCTCTCCTGGGCCTCTCTCATCCCTGAATCCCCATGAATTCAAAGCAAGAAGGTTGGGAATAGATAAGCCCTATGGTCCTCCTGGTCAGGATGGTCTATGATCAAATTTAAGGTGTTACTACATAGAACTTTCCAGAGGACATGAGTCCAGAAACTCCAATCTCATCCCGTGGTGGATTTGCAGCACATACGCATTTACTAAGCAAATCGAATTCTATTGCTGACCAGCGAGAAAGAGAAATAATTTAAACAGCTCAATTCAATTGCATCCACATTTGGCTCCAAGCGCTTCTGCTGCCTCAGCTGGGCTGGGCTGGGGGTGTGGGGGTGTGGTGGGCGGCTCTTAGCAGCTAGGGTCGCTCCCGAGGCTAAGCATCTCCTACTCCTGCGTGCAACTGGAGTTGTACCACCATCAGTTGGTCCTCTAGTGGGGCCACCTTGAGGACATGAAAATGGTCTCATCAGGTGCTCAGTGGAAGAAACAACACGGTGAGACACGAGGGGAAACTGGCTGTGCTGCACCTAGGGGAGACGGGGTGTGGGATCCATGGCACCTTCTGTAGATCGTCTCCAAGTGGATTTGGACTCTGCAACCAGCACCTTTCAATCTGGTTTTGGAACTCTGTTGCTCTCCGAAATTCTACTCCTCTGCAATTCCAATTCTTCTCTTTCTCCTCTCTATGAATCTGGCACCTTCCCTCCCCTGGGCCTGAATTCATTCTCTGCTGCCTTCTGGAAAGTTGAGGTTCCCACAGAGCAAGGTTGGGGCCAGTGGGCTGCAGGCCTGGGCTGCTCTGAGTGTTTTGCCCCCAAAGACTTCCTCAAAGCGGGTGGAAATGGCCTCTCTTGGCAAAATGCCCTTCTTCGACCCACATACTAGCGTTTTAATTTGTCGTTGAGGGAAAGGGTAGGCAGCTTCCTCCATAGCTTTGAATTCGACTCTGTATCTTTGGCAGGTAGCAAACCATAGGTGCTCAATAAATGCTTGTTGAAAGCCAAGGCAGAGGAGGAAAGGGAAAACAGATTTATGGGAGTGGGTAAAAGACTACTGGATCCGGGAGGGTGTTCAAAGAGAGGGTGGCTCTAGGGGAGGCAAAGTTTTCGTTCATGACCTTAATCCTAGTGTCTAGGAGAGTGCCTGGACCTAGTGGGTGCTTGATCTAGGTGTGGAACGAACGACCCCAGTATGGACTTCTCGTGTGGTTGGGGAAACAGAGACTCGGTCTCCTCTTATGCTGAGCTCCTGAGGGGGAGGACTTTGCCTCCTCAGTCCTTTTCCCAGTGGCTGAGCACAGAGGCTGGCTCATCGCAGTGGCTCAATAAATATTTGTGGAATGACAGGATAAGTAAATGTCAGGGCCTATGGAGGCAAAAGGGATGCAGGGAGCCAGGTCCCTTGCCTTGAGCGGAGCATGGGCCGCTGGAGGGAACAGGTTTATCATCAGCCAGAAGAGGGAGGCAGGGAAGGGCACGGGATCCTGCCAGTACAAATCCTGGCAGGGGCCTGGGGACAGTGACAGGGTCTTCCTTTACTTATAAAGTGATGCTCCTCTAGTGCAGTGGTTCTCACCTGGCCGCACGTCACAGTCACAGCCACCTGTGGAGCTTTTAAAACACCCCAATCCCTTGTCTGCATTCCCCAAGGTTCTGATAAAACTGGCCTAGGATGGAGCCCTGATATGCACCTTTTCTCTTCCTTTTTTTTTTTTTTCTTTTTCTTCTTCTTTTTTTTTTTAAGTTCCTCTGGGGATTCTAATATGCAGTGTGGGTTGAGACCACGGAGGCAATCTTTAAAACAAAAACAAGGCAGAAGCAGAGCAGGATAGCTGAGGGTGGGAAGGGTGCTCGGGACAAGTTCTGAGAAGCAGGAGAGGAAGAGGGGTGAGGATCCTCCCAGCCGGGGCTCCCTCCGGAGGAGGGGAGCCAGGCCGCTGGGAGGGAAAGGAGGCCCCCCCCACCCCGGACTGGTGGTGGGCTTAGGACCGGGTGCCCAGAAGATCCATGGGGTGAACAAGATGGAGAGATTCCCCGGGAAGGAGGGTTTCAGCGGAGAGATGATGCAACAGGGAAGGGGCACGGAGTGAGCATCTCCGGGGGGACGGGGGCTGCTGGGTGGGCGGTGGGCGGTGTGGGGGGGAACCCAAGGACGCAGGCAGTTACAGGGGGCTGGGGGTGGGGAGCTCAGGTCTCCAGACCTGGAGGAAGTGCGGAGTCGCGCACAAGGGATGTCAGGGCGTGGCGCGGCGGCCCTCGAGAAACTCCTCGGCCCGGAGATGTCATCGGGCCCCACGGAGACACGTGCACGGGCGCGAGCACACGGACGCACCCCGGGGGCGGGGTGGGGGGCACCCGCGCCCACCGCGGCCCCGGCCTTCCGGGCGAGGGCGAGGGCGAGGGCGAGGGCAGAGGGCGGAGGGAGCCCCGGCCCGCAGGCCCCTCCCCGCCGCGCCCCTGCAGAGGCTTGCGCAACAGGCGGCGGCCCCGGCGGGCGCCCTCCGCGCTCTGCCCCTGCCGGGCGGGCGAGGGCGGGGAGGGGGAGCGGGAGGGGTGTGTCCCCGCGGTGTGCGGGCGCCGGGGGCGGGGCGGGGCGGGGCGGGGCGGGGCGGGCGCGGGGGCGGGGCCGCGGCGCCTATAAAGCCGCCGGCCGCCGGGGCATAAACAAACCTCGCCTGGCCCCGCGCCGCCGCCTCGGAGCGCGCCCAGCCTCGCCCCAGCCCGGCCCCGGCCCCGGCCCCGCTCGCCCGCCCGTCCTCCCGGCGCCTTCGGTAAGCGCGGCCCCGCCGGCCCCCGGGCTGGGAGGAGTCGCTTTCCACCGCCCGTGGGTGCCGCTGCAGCCTCTGGACCGCCCTCTGTGGCCCTCGGAGCTGCAAGTGCGGGGCGACCCTGCGGCGGGGCGCGACGAGGGGCTTTGGGGCGCGGCCGGAGTGGAGCGGGCGGGGGCGGGTGGGCTCAAGCGAGGAAGCGCAGGTCCCCGCTCACCTTTCCGCAGCCGGGAAAGTGGGATCCGGGGAGAGGGGTGCAGAGCCGGCGGGGGAACACCTCCATCGCGCTTCCCAGCGCCACCCCTGGAGTCACAGCTGGCGCCTGGGGCCCGAGAGCGCCTGGAAGCGGGAGCCCCGCGGAGGGCCCGGGAGAGCGCGCGCGCGTGTGCGCGTGTGTGTGCGCGTGTGTGTGCGCGTGTGTGTGCGTGTGTGCACGCGCGTGTCGGGGTCGGGTGTATCCCCGGCGGCGCGGGGTGTGTGGGGAAGGCGGGCGTGAGCGCGCGTGTGTAGAAAGGAGCTGGGCAGGAGAGCGCGGCGAGCTGAGGCTGGAGAAAGGCGCGTGGGTGTGTCCGCTTCCCACCCCCAGCGATATGCATCTCAGGGGCGGGGGCCGCTTCAGCCTGGAAGCCGGGGTGGGGTGTGTGTGTGTGTGTGTGTAAGGGGGAGGGTCCCAGCGCGCGTGCCACCCGCGCGCGCCCCTGCGCAGGGTGCGCCCCCCGAGTGGCCCGGTCCCCAGGGGTCGCGCGGGCAAGTGCCGGCCCAGCGCTGGCCCCCGCCGCGAGTGGCGTCATTCTGGCCTCCGCCCACCTCCCCCGCTCGCCGGTCTCCCTGCCTGCGGGGCCCGCCTCTCCTGCCCTCCCCGGGGAACAGCAGCTGGAATTGCTGCGCCCAGCCCGGGCCCTCCGCCGTCTCCGATTCAGCCCCCGGCGGCGGGGTGGGGAGTGGAGGGCCGCGGTGGGGAGGGGGGTGACGCGCGGGCACCGACGCTGTCACTTTACGGGCTGAAGCTGGGATTTAGTGGATCTGCGCCTTAACCGCCCCCTCCCCCCCAGCCACTCTCCCGTCTGTCGCCTCTGCTGTCAGATGTCCCTGTGGGTCAGGGGCAGCACCGGGGCTGTGGCTGGGGAGGGGGAGGTGCCTGGCAGCCAGTGTGTGTGTGTGGGGGGGGAATCTGGTTAGGGGACGTTCAGGCTCAGGTCTTCTTCACCCACCGTTGGGCCGGGACTTCAGTTTCTTTGCTTCCTTTAAGTTACTGGGAAAAGGTTGAAGCCGGGAAGCCAGTGCAGCCCCTGGCGGCACAGGGGAGCCCTAGTCTCTTCCTAATGTCCACTGGCCGCGCTTCCCGTTCTCAGCCACCTCAAATGAACCAAATATTGAAATATAAACGGTGCTCCTGCTGTGAAAATGCGATTTGAAAGCAACCCCGCCAGCCCCGCCTGCTGTACCGAAATTCTGAGTCTTTACTGACTTTGGCAAATGTGAATTGAAATAAGCAAGGTGCAGAGAGTGCAAACCCCAGCCTCTGCCTTTGGGGGTTCACCAGCTCAGGGAAGAAATGCAGGCGAAGGTGGCGAGTGCTGGTGTGGGGCTCGGGGTGAGGGCCGAGGGGTGAGGGGTAGGGGATGTAGTGATGATGGGGAACAGTGGCCTGGTGTAAGCCGTGAAACCCAGGGTGTCCCCTGACCTGTGACCTCTTAGTTTTGTGGGATCTTGTCCCCCACAAGAGGGTGAGAAAGAAGGCTTTGCTTGCCTCACCCCGTTACCTGGTACCTGGCCCAGGGCCTGACACTTGAGAGGAGTTAAACACATGCATTGAATGAATGGAAATGGAAAGGCTCCTTCCCTCTGCCCCCCATTACCCTATAATCTCTTGAGTGGAGTTGACTGGTGGTCAACTGGGTGGTGTGTTTGATTTGGCTTTCCAGGGAGACCTTCCAGCACCTTTTGTGGGGTCTTCTCACCCCATAGGGGGATCCCCTGGATCAGCAAGCAAATCCAGGATTATTAGCAATTGGTCTGATCACTTGGAATAGAATTAAAAACTCACAGAAGTTCTGAATGCACCTTCTTACCCATTTTACGGATGGAAACTGAGGCCCAGAGACAGGGTGTGACTTGCCAAGGCTGAGCCAGAGCTGGAACTTGGCCCTCCAGACCCCTCTGGTTGGCATTGAAGGTGGTTAAGGGGCTTCTTGGTCTTGACTCTTGCCCCCTGACCGTGGCTTTGAGAAGGGCAAACACACATTGGCTCTTCGCTGAGTTTCTCGGTGAGGCCACTTTCCAGGCAGGACATGGTGACTATTTAGGGTCAATGAGGTGTTCTTGAGAACTTAGCAGGGTCAGTCCAGTAAGCCAGGGCTGTAGGCCTGCTGAGGGGTGGTTGGCTGGACTCTGGCTGCCCTCACCAGGTTGGAGCTTAGATCCCAACAGAGCGGGGGCTCCCCACCGGGCTCGCTGAACCTGTCCTGGCCTGAGCTTGCCCTGGCATCGATGGGGAAGAAAGATCTCATTGTGTGTTTTCTTGGTGGCCTGAAGCTGCAGTTCTTCCTTGAGACCCAACTCCAGAAAATCTCATCCAAGGCGTGACTCAAAGTCCCTGTGCCTCAGAAAGGAAGCCAGGGTGATGAGTCAGCATGTAAGACTCTGGCGGGCAGGAGGCCTGACTCAGGCTGGGAGGGGGCAGGGAGGGGCAGGACACCCTCCCTCCTAGTCAGCTGCTGCATCCCCCGCCCCCTGTCATCCTGGCCAGAGCTCTGCCAGAGTTGTGTTGGCTCCATTGGATAGATGGGAAAAACGAGGCTGAGAGAGTTGAAGAGACTTGCTCGTGGCTGTGTGGCTAAAGATGGGAGAGCCAGGCTCTGAAACCCGAGAGTCAGACACCCAAGCCTTTGTTCCTTTTCCTGATAGCAGTTTGGGGTGACTGGACGAAGCTAGAATGAAAAGCCCAGAGAGGCGATCGGGGGTGCCGTGCCTCAGTTTCCTCTCCAGTAAAGTGAGAATAACAGACACTGGTTCACAGGGACATGCAAATATTAACTGAGTTAATTCCTGCAAAGAGCGGAGAACAGTGCCTGGCACGTGGGAACACCGCCTAGGTGTTTGCTGTCAATGATTCCCACGAATTGCATTTCTCAAGGCATTCCCTTGGCAGTCGGTGTCACGGACTTCTGTCCTAAGTGTGCGCATGCCGGTGAAAGCTCCTGCCAGGGCTGGGCTCCAGTTTTGCTTCTTGAAGTTCTTCCAAAAAGCTAAGCCTGTGCAGACCGCCTAAAAACGTAATGAGAACCTTGTCTGAAATGCAGGTTTCCAGCCCCAGGAGGTCTGGGATGGGGGAACCTGGGAATCTGTACCATTTCTGAGCTTTCTGGGGTGGATCAGGGCATATAGAGTTGAGGTCATCCTCTCCAGATTGATGGGGGAGAGGGAAAGGACAGGAGAGGCCAGAGTAGCCCATACTCCTATGTTACCAGAACCTGGTGCTCTGTAAGCGGCTCTTCCGTGGCTAAGATGCCTTGTGGTTTCAGAGCATCACTTCCTGCAGTGGAGATAGGAGACCTTCTTGCCATTTCCCAGCTCAGAAAACTGAGGCATGGGCAGGTGACTTGCTTGTCTAGAATCAAGTGAATGGGGTCCTGTTCCAGGTGAGCCACCCTGGACCTTTCCCTCTAGTGTCAACCTTTGAGGCCTCCCAGACCCTTTTGGACCTGTCTTTGAAGCAAGAACTAGGTTTCCTGGATTTGTTTCATGCCGCCCTTCTACCTCCCTGGCCCCAGTCTGGTCCCAGGCCTGCCATTCTATTTTCTCTTTCCGTCTGGAGACAAGAGATGGATGGAAGGCAGAGTCTGCTGTGGAGCCGGAGGTGAGTTTCCTAACACCCTCTTGGCCTCCTGCCCGGCCAGCCCAGGCTTGTTGGAGTTGGTGTCCTGAGGGATGAGATGTGCTCCCCTCATGGAGATTTGGGGCAGGCTCTGTATCTAGGCTTCCCCAGTCCAATGGTGTTCCTCCAGCTGAGGTGGTGGGAGGTGAAGCTCGTTCGCATCTGGGGTTCATCTTTTATTTTACAGTTTTTCTCCTCTTAAATCTGTGGCGACCTCAGTCCAAGGGTGAATTTTATACCTCCGTGCAGCTCTGCCTGAAGGGGCGGATGGGGACCAGGGCTTCATCCTGTTCTCTGTCTCAAGCCCAGCTTCACTCCCTTTGCTTTGAGAAGATTCTGGGCCACTCTCTGGGCACCACCCAGATGTGGGTATGAGCTTCAGACGTATGCGGTTCTGAGGACCCCCAGCTGGGAACCCTGGTCTCCTCTCCGCTCTCCTATCCAAGCACTGAACTGGCCTCCTTTCTGCACAAAGCCCTCCCTGGCTCTCCTTTCCAGGCTGGCCTGCCAGGGTGAGTGCCCTCCTTAGATCATTCTGGGTTGAATCTCTATTTACCCTTTTCCTGTAGATCAGAGGGCCTGGCACTTAGTAGGTGCTCAATTAATGTTGCTCAGAAGACACCCTCCATTTATTAAGTTACTTCCTTAATAGGAAAACGATCGGAAGGCCATCCAGAGGGTGGAAGAAGCGAGGTGAGGATCCTGTCAGTGTGGCAGTCATCCCATCTCTGGGACAAAGGGTTTTGTAGGAAGAATCTATTTCCATGTTCTGTGCTAACACTGGCTCCATTTGTATGCTTTCAACAAATTATCTCACAGACCATCCAGTGCAGCTCATGCTTGCCCTGCAGATTTGCAGAAACATCCTTGAATCCCACCAGTGCCCTCCTTTGGACTCCCCATTATTCTGCTTGTCCCCTCAGATGGTCTTCTGTCTGCCAAACAAATTGATCGGGCTGCCAGAACTGCACTGAGAACCTTCAGGAAGCTCCCTGAGTGGCGTTGCAGAGAGAGGGTGGGCGGCAATGGATTGCCAGCCCTTCCCTCTTCCTGCTCCGTGTCCTGGACCCCCTGGCGAGTTCGGTGCTCTGCTTGGCCACAGAGATGTCCCATTTCAGCTCCAGCCCTGTACCCAGGGAATGAGTGCAGCTGGGGTTCGCTTTCTTTTGGGAGGTTCCTTTTCCATTCTTTTGGCTTCAAGCAATTCCTTGAATGCTGCTGAGTAGCAGGCTCCAGGCAAAGCAGGAAGGGAGCCCTCTGGGAATTTTCTAGTCTGGCTGTCCCCTCTGAATGGCATTTGTACCATTTTATTGACCATTTATCTCTCCAAGAGAGCTCTGTTCTCCACTTCCATTCCCCTGAACCGGAGAACTTTCTTGCCAGTCCAGTAGGTTCATCCATATTGTTTATTTTACTCGGTTGATTACAGAAGGAAAATAGGGAGACAAGACCACCAGCTTCTTCACCCTCCCCAGTGCCTTGAGTTTCAAAAGGTCCAGAAGACATCAAGGGACCCCATGAACTGTCTTGTAGCTTGACATCACAATGTCCTTGGCAAAAAAAAAAAGCAGAAGCAAGTATCTGAAGTAAGGCAGGGGGGTATCCAAGGCATACATACCCCATGGCCGCTGTCCTTGAGGTTAATGCAGACATGGGGCTGTTCTGGAACCTTCGGGGATTGCTGTATCCCGGGACGATGCTATGCCAATCAGCAGCACACATTGATTTCAACTCCCCTCTTCCGCCACCCCCCCCCCCCCTTTTAAATTCTGTTCTATAAAGAGCCCAGTGTGCTGGAAAGAACACCACTTTCATGTGGCTTTGAAACCAGGCGTGCTATGGAGGGGACAAAATCTGGGCCAGTTGCTGACAATCGCAATCGATGAAGCTTGTCCACAATGCCTCCTGGTCAGCCTCTTCCTCTGCCGTCTGCCCGCCCCCTCTCTCCACACTCGTAGTACCCACATCGAAGGAGTGGGACTTGGCCTCGAAGGTGTCATGTGGGTCTTTGCTTTTAAACCTCAGGTTACCCGTCTGCTTGCTGGGGTGCTAATACCCACCTCCTGCTGGGGATCCCGGCAAGGGACAAATAGCACGATGCGGTCAACACTTTTTTCGAAGCCTAGAAACTGCTGTATTAGGAAGGTGTGTGGGAGCGCCTGGATGTCTCAGTTAAGTGTCTGACTCTCGATCCCAGCTCAGGTCTTGATCTCACCGATCCCAGCTCAGGTCTTGATCTCACCGTGGTGAGTTTGAGCCCCGCAATGGGTGTGGAGCCTACTTTAAAAAAAGAAAAAGGAAAATAAAAAAAAAGGAAGGGGCTTTGCAGGGAGAGCTAAAAACAGAAGCCTTTGTGGGCACTATGAGGGAGAGTAGGAAAGTTAGGACATGGACTCTGTGCAGAGCTTGGGGACCCTGTGGGACTGTGTGAGGGAGACGAGGAGCACGTGCCTCCCTCCACTGACCCACACAGGACAAGCCTCCTGGTCACAGGCAGCTCGTCCCTAGAACGTCCCACGTGGACAGAGGGTGTGCGTACATGTAGACTGAGCTGATTTCATGGTCAGCTAAGGTTGCTTGAACCCGTGCTACCTCGATGCTTGATGACTTGGGGCACATTTCTTCCCTGTGCCTCAGTTTCCCTGTCTATCAAATGGTGAACATGATGGTGCCTGCCTCTGGGTCCTGTGAAACTCAGAGGATGTATGTAATTTGGAGTCCAATAAATGCTAAAAAAAGTCATTCCTCTGCTACTTGTCGTGGTGGGTCTGTGTGGGGTCTCATTGCGGCCTGCCCGTGGCCACTTGGGCTGGGCTGGGTGCATCCCGGAGCCCCCAGAACACATCATGGATGTTTCAAGGCTGTACACCCCCACTGCCCCACTTCCTGGCAGTTTGGAGGGCTCAGGAGAACTTGCTCACTAGTGTGTGCAGACCCTGGGTGGAGAACCAGAGCCGGAGGGAGGCTCTCAGTCTTCCAGACAGGGAGAGATCTGAGACTTCTCAGTTCCCAGGGTGGATCCGCGCAGGCCGGAGATGGGTAGGAGGACCCTTTCATCTTTGGGTCCAGCACGTTCCCCCCGGGCTCCCATCTGCCCCACGTTGCTCGTGGATCATGTGATGTCCACGCAGTGCATGCCGCATCTTTTGCAGATGGGGAAACCAAGACCTCCAGGGTGGAGATGGATGACTTGGTCAAAGCCACGTGACAGCAGAGTGGCAGGCCTTCCCCGCCCTGACTCCTCAGCCAGCGTTACTGTTGCTCCATCAAGGCTTTTGAGAGTCCCAGACTCCGAGTGTCCCTTCCCTGTCCCCGTGACTGGTTAACAATTTTCTAGAGGCTTCACATGCCCAACATACCTCTACCCACTGCCCTCCCAGATCCCTGGGGTCATGTTCTTCCCTTCTCTGGGCAAATACCAGTGTTGGTTTCCCTTGGAACCCAGGAGGTCCAGCTAATTGCTGACTGTCTCCTGGGTCTGTCTGTTGAACTGGAAAGGTATTTGCCCAACTCTCCTTGGGCCCTCGTTACTCATTGACCGACGCTGCTAACAGCAGGAAGACCCGACCCCCATGGTGGCACATTGGGTCCGATCTCTGGAAACCCTGGTGGCACTTGCTGAACTTCTATGAGCATCCCCCCTCCTTGCTGGGCCGACTCTGACACTCATGGTGTATATGAAACACCGGCTGTGTCCTCACATATGTCCCTGGGTCTCTCTGAGGCCACCAGGGAAGGACAATGCACTGATTACTTAGATAGCTACCCCTGTGAATCCACGGTTTCAGTTCCCCTTGGTCAACCAAGGTCCAGAAGCAGATGATCCTCCCTCTGACACGTCGTCAGAAGGTCATCAGTAGCCTGCCACCATGACACATGCCTGGGCACGTCACCTCGCATCCTCCCAGGAAGGGTGAGCACAGCACAGTGAGATACTTTGAGAGAAGGAGAGACCACACTCACGTAGCTTCGGTTACAGCAAGTTGTGATAACTGCTCTATTTTATTACGAGTTATTGTCGTTCATCTCTTGCTGTGCCTTTAGCACAGGTGTGTGTGTGTGTGTGTAGGAGCAAAGGCTGTGTATGGTGTTTGGAACTATCTCAGTTCCAGGCATCTACTGAGGGTCTTGGAACGTATCCCTGGTGGCTAAGGTGCGCGGGGACCATGCTTTGTGCCAGATTCTGTGTTCCAGGCTTTAATTTAAGCCATGCTGCTGCTTACTGGGAGCAGGAGTTGTACCCATTTTACAGATGAGCAAACCAAATGTAAGGTGATGAGGCTAGATAACTTGGTAGGGGGTGCAGAGCTCATAAATGATGATGCCCCCACCTGACCCTCAAGCCTTCCCCCAGCTCCAGGTGACCTTCTACTTTTCTGCCATGAGTTTCCTCTGAATTCCTTCTGCAGAGAGCAGGTAGGAAAGGAGGAGGTGGTGGTGTGAAGCGGTCTGGCAGCTGGCATTGGGACCCAGAGCCCAGTTTTGGCCCTGGTTGGAGTTTTAGCCGGAGACCTGTCCTGCCCCAGTTCCCTGTCTGGAGGAACTTTGGTCTGTGCTTCTTAGAGACGTGGTTGGCAGATACTGCACATCCATCACCATGTGACGTGGCGCCAGAGGGCTGGAGGTCGGACACCTGGGCTCCCACCCACTATGCCCGGTGTGTCCTTGCCCTGTCACTCTGTCCCACTGAAAGGTCACCTTGGCCCTTTGCGACCTGATGTTCTGTGTTGGGACTTTCCAGGAGGTGGCCGAGAGGGGCAGGGACTGGCATCCAGCACTCCGCCTCAAGCCCAGGGAGAGAACCTGCTGAGCCAAGTTGGGACCTGGGGTAGAGGACCCCCCTGATCCTGGGCCCTGAGTGGCGAGCAGCGCCTGGTGGGTGGGCAGGGGTGAGGGCACCAGCCAGAGCTCCCCAAACCCGGCTTCCCCGCCCCCCGTCGCTCCCTCCTGGTGAAGGAAATCACGGTCGCCTACGGAGCAGTGTGCCCAGTGCTGCTGGAACTGCTTCCTTGAATGAGCTGTGTGTGTGGTCTTGCTGCTGTGGATCTGAAACCCATAGAAAAAACTTTTTTAGGAAAAGTGTGATAAAGAAGTAACTGTGAGCATCGGAGCCCTCTCCATCCCGGCCACTCCATCTGCCCTGGCTCTGGGTCATTTCAGGATGGTCCCTCAACCCCTGGAGCTTCACTTCCTCCTTGATAGAGTGATGGTGGTGGCAGTGGTGGTGGCGGTGCTGGTACCTGGTACGTGGGGCTGTGTGACTCCCGGAGAGTGCGGCCTGGTGGGGGAGACGGGGCGGCCGTGACTGGGCCTAGTGGGTGAGCAGGTCTGCAAGCTCAGTGGGGCAGGGCTGGGTCTGTTCATGACCAGGTCCCCACCTTGCTACCTAGTGAGGCCTGGTCAGCAGAGCTGTTCCAGGTACTGTCACACTTGGCTTGGTGCAGGGCAGGAGAACCTAGTACAGGAAGCAACCTCTGAATGAATCACTGTTTCAGTCTGTGCTTCTAGGAACTCAGAAGGTGTTTGAGGGTGGGCATGGAGGCAGGGGCGGTGGGGGCCCGTGGTGGGGTGGGGAGGACGAGGGGCTGCTGGGGGATGTTCGGCCCTTTCCCTGGCTTCGTCCAAAGCAAGTGAGCTTTTTGGATTTTTTTGTTTGTTTGTTTTTGTTTTTGTTTTTTTGTAAATTTGTTCTTCTATATTGAGCTTCCTTCTAAGATTTCTTTTAGACAAATAGGTTCTAAGAGAGAAGTTTGCAACGTGTTTTGATTCAGGCCAAGGGAGAGCAAACAGGGTGAGGGCTGGCCCTGGACTGGCCCAAGTCAGCAGAATTGGGCTGGAAGCAGTCAACTGTCTTCCAGGCCCTGGCAGGCTGACCACCAGCGGTCTGGGGGTGGGGGGTAGGGTTCAAAGTGCAAGGAGCATCTCAGCAGCCTTGGTTAGCGAAGGGCAGTGACCCGGCTGGAGGTCCTGGCGGAGCCCTCCCTTGCCAGGCAGTTTGCATCCATTAACCACAGGTTGCCCTGGACCCCCAGCACCCCCACTCTCCCAGGGGACAAATAGTACAGAAGCTTCCTCTGCTCTATCCAATCTCTGCAGACCTCAGAGTCCCAGGATGCTTATGGAAGCTTCTTGGTCTACACCAGTGTGTCTCAGCCTCGGCGCTATTGATGATTGTGCTCTGGGTACCATCCCGTGCGGTGTAGGAAGATTTGCAGCCTACCTGCCCCCCCACCCATGAGATACCGGTAGCATCCCCCAGTCATGACCATCACAGACGTCTCTGGACATAGCTGTACGTCCCCTGGGGACAGAATCACCTGTTTGTCCAGAGAAACACTGCCATAGTTCTCAGGGGCCTCACCTGAGTCTCCCCATGGCCCTCCAGGGCTTCCAAAAAAAAAAAAATCAGTGATTCTCAAATATTTGATATTTAAGAGAGAGACTGGCCAGTGTTTGGCCTGCTGCCCCATGTGGGCTGGGAAGCTGGGTTGCAAGGAGGAAGAGGAGGTGTGTGTGTGGGGGGGGCGGTAGGAGGCTTCAGAAAAGAGATCAAACTCTTCTGTTCTGAAGGAGAATGGGGGAGCCGGGGGAGGCTGCGATGCTCACGTGATCCCAGCGTCGGGGAGCCAGGAGGGACCCCACCGGGCTGAACCATGGCGTGCCCTTGCGTCGGTGTAAACGTAACCCCATTTAAGGTCCTTCCACTCTTGTGGTTTAGTGGTGATTTAAGAGTGAATTCAAACACAAGCATTGCTGTTCAGCTGCTTAAAACCCGTCGATGTATTCCGCAAGCGAGCCGTGGCCCAACTTGCAGAGCAAGACAGATGGGCTCCCTGTCCCGGGGAGCCTGCAGGTGGGGCTGCCCTCCCTGTGAGGACCCCCACCCACCTTCCATCCCCAGCGTGAAGGGTGGCGTTGCCGGAGCCCTGGGCTTCTGGAAGGCTCCTTAGGCTGTGTAGGCGAGGTGTCCCACGGCCAGGGTCTCGGGACCATGAACACGCTGAGTTAGCAAGGCCGACAGACCTCTGCTTTTCATGCCTCCTGCCTCCGAGCTGGCAGCTGCCCAGGAATGCTCACAAACATAAAACCGACTTTGTTTTCAGAATGTTCTCGAGCATAGACTCCAAAGGCTGCATAAAGGCATTCTTGTGGGGCTAGTTATCTACCGGGGAAAATCGTGCTGGGGCCCCAGACCAGAGCATCCCAGGGGATCTGCCCACGGAATGCCATGTGTTGGCACCGGCGGGGGTGGGGGTTTCAGGGTGGCCCCAGGTCTGTTGTCCGCTCACCTCTGAGAGGTGACTCACCACGAGGATTCTCGTGGGTTCTCGGGGCTGCGTCTCCAGAGGGCCCCAGGCTGGAATTGCGGAGAGTTCCGCAACGTGGGGCCACCATCCCACCCCAGAAGATGGGGTTTAGTGAGGGGTTTAGTTTAGTCAGGCTCTTTTTCACCAAATTTCCTGATTCTGAAGGCCTGTGTCTTTGACCTGGTGCCTCTCCCCACCCCGCTGCCCCCTGCTCCCCGTCACTCACTCACTCCTGCTCCCGCTGCCTCTCCAGCACTTAACTAACCCACCTTTTGGGGGGTCTTTGCCCCCCACTCTGGCGTCGGTGGTCACGTCATTCTTCTAGTTTGATTATCAGGCTCTGAGAATAAATGATGGCAACTCCCGCTTCCAGATTAAGTTCCCAGGAGCAGGCTCAGTACATGTCACCCCCAAACTTCCCCGCTCCAGAGCTCTGCTCCTGCCAGGCTCTGCGGCCCATCCCTGCTCACAGTCCTGCTTCCCCACCACTGCTGTCACCCCTGCCCCCTGCCCTCCTCCCACTGCCCCTGCTCCCCATCATTGCTCTTACTCCCTCCCCCTGGCCCCACTCCTGCTCCCCATCCTGCTTCCCCACCTCCCCTGCTCCCCATCACTGCTCTTACCTCCCTCCCCCTGGCCCCACACCTGCTCCCACTCCTGCTTCCCCATCACTGCTCTCACCCTCCATCCCCCTCACTCCTGCCCCCCTCCCACCACTCCTGCTTCCCCATCCCCACTCTCACCTTCCATCCCCTCACCTTTCACCTCCCTTGCTCTTCCCACACCCTCTCGCCCACCCCCTGCTGCCTTGAAAATCCTTTTACTTTCAGAATCCCTCTGAGTGTTTAGTCCTATCAGACCTCTTGAGCTTGAGGTATCCCCTGTCCTGGCCCGGTCCTTACCAGCACCAGCATGGAGCAGGGAGCCCTGCACACAGGCGGACGTGGGATGTCTGTATGACCACCCCTCTGTTAGGGCTACTTTGAGGACCAAGAGGAATGAAGCTCGTGCCAAGCCTGTGCTTGAGGAGCCTCCTGTGACTTTCCATCCCCTCTGGTTGTCAACCTGGGGCTGCCTGACTTAGGATCAGTGGTGTGGATCTCCTAAAATGCAGCAAGATGTAGTCTTGTTTATTTTTGCTTTTGTTGCCCTTGCCTGAGAAGACACCCCAAAATATTGCTTAGATCATCATCACAGGGCTTACTGCCTACGTTTTCTATAGCAGCACAGGGACTGTGGTCAATAGTATTGTAATCGCTTGGTATGGTGGCCAAACCTGCTGTGGTGATCATTTCATTTTTTTTTTTTAAGATTTTATTTATTCATGAAAGACACACAGAGAGAGAGGCAGAGACATAGGCCGAGGGAGAAGCAGGCTCCCTGCAGGGAACCTGATGTGGGACTTGATCCCAGGACCTCGGGATCACAACCTGAGCCAAAGGCAGATGCTCACCCACTTAGCCACCCACATCATTTCATAATGTGTAAAACCATCCACCCGCCCTCCTACTGTATACCTGAAACAAATGGAATATTGTATGCCAATTATAACTTAATTTAAAAAAAATGCCACGAGGAACGTCCTGGATGTGGCGGTTGGGCCTGGGGACTGTGTGAGGACCTGCTTTGAATGTTCCTCAGAAAGGTAGTTGTGTCCATGAGCCTTGGTTTCCTCTTCCAGAAAATCTACCTCTTGCCCTCCCAGCCTCCGATCCAAGAATGGCCAGTGGGATGGGGGGGCCTTGTACTGTAATATGCTGCCCACAGAGGGGGGCTCATCCCCGGGCCTCAGATTTGCTTCCTTGGGGCAACATCTCTCAGTGAGAAGTGCTGACCTGTGGCCTTTGTCCCTTCGCAGGCAGGTGACAGCAGGGACATGTCTCGGGAGCTGCAGGACGTGGACCTCGCCGAGGTGAAGCCTTTGGTAGAGAAAGGGGAGGTGAGTGGACAACACTCCTGGCTCCCTCTGCTCACGTGCATGCTCGTAGGCAGACACATGCGTACACACTTGCATGTGTCCACTGCTTCCTAATTTCCAAGAATGCAGAAGGACAAGAGGTTCCTTGTCCTTGTGGTCAGACCTTCCATGCCGAGGAGGCCTCCTTGTGGGAAACAGAGGTGCCTGTCCTCCAGCTGGGGCTGGCTTGGAAAAAGCCTTCACGTTTGCGCCCTCGGCATTGTGTTTTAAACCACATTCACCTCCTGGTTCTTACTGGGCTGTGTAACTGCCTGTGACGATACATCTTGTTGAAAACGGAAGGCTCAGCCTCAAAAGTGAAGTTATTCGAAGGCCAACCGGATGCTTTCAAAAATAAGGATTAACAGGCCTGAAGCGCGTCGTCTGCGCCTGCTTGCCGCTGGGCTGTATCTCAGGGTTAGGACTTGCCGAACGACGGAATAAGACTGTGATTGGTTAGGTGCTGGGTTCTGTGATTGTTCCCATTTTACAGAAGGGAACGTGAAGCCATCAGAAGTTAATCTGTCCTCCGTCACATAGTTGCAAAACATGAGGCATGGGGCCAAACACAAGCCAGCCAGCTGCCTTCGGTCAATGGACTGTTCTTCTGGTTCTTTTGTGGCCTTGCCTGTCGCTGCTGCATCGTAGGCCCACTATTTCATGGGCTTCTCATTATGAATGTGTGAGGCCATCATCTCTGTCCCCATCGTGCAGATATAGACACTGGTCTGTGATGGGAAGGGGATCACCCAAGTTCATTCAGATCAGTGGCCCAATGAGGAGTAGAAGCCAGGCCCGGGGCAGGTGGAGCTTTAGAATCCCTGTTACCGTTCTGCTCCGGGGCTCTGCCCATGTTCTCTGTAAAGAGCCAACTATGAAAAGCGCAGGCTTTGCCCGCCGTTCAGTCTGTTGCAACCACTCAGCTTTACGGTTACGACACGCGAGCGGCCAGCGACAGTCTGTGAGCAAACGGGCTTGTCATGTTCCAATAAAACTTTATTTACAAAGATTGGGGAGGGCTGTCCTTCGCCAATCCACACTGTTGGCTGCACAGGCTCCGAATCCAGTTCCTCTTCCAGTTGGGCTCTGTGACAGTGTCTTCAAAACAAAGAAGGAAACAAACCCCGGGGGATACAAATACCTATCAACACGTTCTTATTTCTTGCTTTTAAAGGCCGTGAGAAGTAGCATAGCACGCTTTGCTTTACTCATTTCAGCGAACTCTCTTGGAGACCTCTATCCAGCAGCAGTCCGCAGCATGCTCTTCCCTTCCAGCTTCACAGCATCCCACCAGGTTTCCTTTCTAAAATTTTATTTTTAAGATTTTATTTATTTATTCATGAGACACACACACACAGAGACAGAGAAAGAGAGAGAGGCAGAGACACAGGCAGAGGGAGAAGCAGGCTTCCTGCAAGGAGCTCGATGTGGGACTCGATCCCAGGACCCTGGGATCACACCCTGAGCCAAAGGCAGACAGATGCTCAGCCACTGAGCCACTCAGGCATCCCTCCCACCGGGTTTAATCGAGCAGCGCCTTGTCTGTGGACTTGTGGGTCATGCCAGTGCTTCACAATTGCCAACAGCGCTTCAGCGTATTTGCACTATTAGGACCTTGGATGTACGTCATTCATACATTTGCAGGTGCAACTCCAGAGTAAATTCTCAGGAGCGGCATCTCTGGGTCCAAGGGTAAATGTGTTTTTAAACACAGTATTTATACTTTTCAGGCAGCCTGCTGGTATCTTTGGAAAATTTTGTTTTTGAAACCCAACACCTAAGAGATTATCAGTTGCAGGTTGCATGTCTATCTCAAAGTGAATATTTGCCTTTCCTTCCAAGGTTTTCGATGGTAATAAACCTTCCAATTCCTTACACTGACTCCACAGAGCATTTTTAATCGGACTTCCTTGGACGGTTCCTCCTGACGTCTGTTCTCAATCCCCCCATCCGGCTGCCACGGCACTTTGAAGATTGGGCTTGTGCAGAATGGATTTTCCGCTCCTTCCTACCAACACACTCATGCACAGTGGGCATTGGCCACCTTTGCTTCTCCCAGAATTTACCACACTCCCTGATGTCCTTAACCCAGTCCAGGATGTGTGAAGCCATTTCAACCTCCAGCAGCAGGGCCTCTGTGGCAATCTGGTCTTCCAGCTCTGGCTGTCCCAAGGGGCTTCTCTGCACACTTCCTTCCCCTCATTTGCATTTTGCTCTGTGGAGCTGTCTTCTGTCCTGGTGCTTGGTGATGGGGTCTGGCTGGGGCTTAGTTTTCAGAGGACTTTGACTCCTATCTCTAGACCAGAAAGGAAACATGCCAGCAACATCTCTTGGGAATGTTGCAGCTCCTCCCCAGAGCCACATTTCCAATGCTCCCCCTGTCCTGTCCCCAGTCTGTTTTTGTAGGAAATTGGAGAGGCCCCCCCAGAGGAGGGAGGGTAGATATAAACTAGACTCAGGTCTTGGGGAGAGACCCATGTGTTCCAGTATTTTTTTTTTTTTTTCTCCAAGAAACTGACAAAACTGACCATCTCTCTCTCTCTCCACAGACCATCACCGGCCTCCTGCAAGAGTTTGATGTTCAGGCAAGTAGAGGGGATGACTTCCCTTCCCCCTTCCCTGCTCTGTCTTTTCTCTTTCCTCTTCTTTCCACTGGTTGAAGATCATTGTTCAGACATGGGGGGGACAAGGGGAGGGAAGGAAGTTGCGCCAGCTGGTTCTCCACGTTCTGCTCCTTCTCCCCGGAAAGAAGCTGGTTTGAGTGGGGGCCAAAGAAGCAAGAGCCCATCGCTCCCTGCAAAGGCGGGAAGGAGATGCTGAGGTGTGGGGCGTGTGCGGGATGGAAATGGGGAGACGTTGGGTGGGCTTGGGACCCTGTGATGGGTGGCCGCTGAGCAAAGGCTTGATGTTCTTGGCTCTGCTTGGGAACATGGGCCCAGCCTTCTCTGTGGTTTCCTGGCTTCATCTCCGCTCAGGATTGGTGCGGGCGAGGGGGTGGTGTGTGTCTGGAGCTTTGTCCAAGAACAAGTTTTCAGAAGAGCGGGCTGGCTGGCCCTGGTGGAGGGCAGGGTCAGAACCTCAGGAACCGTAAGGCCTGGACTCATTATCTCAAAGCTGGCATGGCTCCCACGCTGTGGGGGACCCTGATGTGATGTGTCTTGGGCAGTGTTGGGTCAGTAACACACCCTAACTCTCTTGCGAGGCTTTTTTATTTCCCCCCATTTTTTTTTTTTTTTTTTGGTGGTGAAATACACATTACATAAAATTTACCACCCTAACCATTTTTACTGCATGCTTCATTGGCATGAAGTACATTTCTGTTGTTGTGCAACCATCTCCACAACGCTTTCGTCTTGCAAAACTGAAACCCTGCCCTCAGTAAATGCAAATTCCCCCACTGTCGCCTCCCCAGGGCCCCTGTGGCCACCACTGTCCTGCCTTCTGTCCCTGAATCTGATGAGGACTCGATGGACCTCACATAAGTGGCATCGGGCAGTGTTTGTCTTTGTCATTAGCTTCTTTCACTGAACGCAATATCCTCAAGGCTCCCCCGTGCTGCAGCAGGTGTTGGAATTCCCTTTTTCTTCTCTAAGGCTGAAGACTCTTCCGCTGTAGGCACAGACCACGTTTTGTTTATTCGTTTGTGTCTCTGTGGGCGCCTGGGGCTGCTTCCACGTTTTGGCTCTCGTGCAGAGTGCTGCTGTGAACATGGGTGTGCGGGGATCTGTTCGGGAACCCCTGCTTTCCATCCTTTTGCGTACGCGGCCAGAAACAGAATTGTTGGATCACAGGATTATTGTAGATTTTTTTCTTAAAGATCTTTTATTTGTTCATGAGAGACACACAGAGAGAGGCAGAGACACAGGCAGAGGGAGAAGCAGGCTCCCTGCGGGGAGCCCGGTGTGGGATTCGATCCCACGACCTTGGGATCACTCCCTGAGCTGAAGCAGATGCTCAACTGCTGAGCCACCCAGAGGCCCCCACTGTAGATCTTTTAAACCTTGGTTATTAATTCGGAGAGACCTTGAGAGCATAGTTTATCTGTTTCCCGTGAAGATAACTCCCCCCGTTTGCATCGCTCTTGGCAGCTGGCAAAGCACTGTTAGGTGCTCCGACCTCCAGGTGCAGGTAGCTGGGAGAGCAGAGAACAGCACCTCGGGCCCCACCTGCCTGCCCAGACCCCCCCACCTAGCCTTGAAGTTTGCCCAGGCCGGACTGGGCGGGGGCGCTGCATCCCCAGGATGTCAGCCTAGCAGGGACCACGAAGGGAAGCTGGACCAGGGCCTGGGAGGGATAGGGTGAGGCCTACCACGGTGTGCCCCCGCGGCCGGGCTGGGCCCTTGGGACTAATCCCAGAGCTGTCCCGTGAGGTGGGAGCCTTTTTCTGACCATGCATCCCTTTATTTGGAGCCTTTTTCTGATTATGCATCCCTTTATTCCTTTAACAAATGCCTGCTTTGTGCCTGGCATTGTCTTAGGTGCTGGGCACACAGTGGGGAGCGTGACAGGCAGTGATCCTTGTTTTCAGGGACTTAGATTTCAAACCGATCGCTCAGCACTATCGAGCACTGAATAGGTGCCAGGCATCGCTCTGAGTGCGGCGCGTGTTTTGCTCAGGGCGTGCTCGCAGCCATCCCTTCCTCTGTGTTGCAGCCGGAGAGCCCGCAGCACAGAGAAGCTGAGGAACTTGCCTGAAGTCTCAGGGCTGGAAAGGTGTCGGCAGGGGGTTTGAACTCACCCAGTGTGTTTCCACAGCCCCTGTTTGGAACCACTGCTTCTGACGCCCTAGCAATGGGGGGAATGGAATCAAGCCAGCACGCCAGTGCCAGCTACTGGAGGGGCTCTGAGGACAGCAGCTCCCACTGTGGGACACTGTCTAAGGCTGAGGGGTCCGGGATGGCTGTCGGAGGAGGTGACATGACGCTGAGCTGGGACCCGAAGGACAGATGGAGCCGGTCATGTGACCAGGGGAAGCTTAGGGACCTATCATCCCATGCAGAGGCAACATCACAGGCACTGGCCCCTCTGACTTGGATTCTGAGCCTTCCGAAGGAAGCTGAGATCTTCTCAAAGCTAATAGGCTCGATCTTAACCATCGAATCCCAACATTTGAGCCGACGCTGAGTGCTGAGTGATGGTCTGGCAAGGTTGTTTGCAAGAATCTATCTGTTTGTGTGAAACTATAATGATCTGGACTTGGCTCCTAGGCCTGATTGACTCATGATGTTTATGAAGGTTTCCCTCCGATTTCTAGCAGTCTCCACCAAAATCGTGGCTGTGGGTTGCTGTCGGATGTTCCTTCAGAAGATGCGCTGCAGGGTGATGCTCTCTGTGTCCTGAAGAGTTACTGACCACAGGGCCAGAGGCGGAGAATGACAGAGCCTTGGTCAAGGGTGGCTGCAGGGCGTCCCTGTACCAGCACTCCCTGACCTCAGGATTCACACGGGACTCTGGCAAAGTGTCTCCTGCCTGCTGCCGGCACCTTGTCCTCTGTGGGTCCAGGCCAGGGACCATGCGCACTTGCTGATTCCTCCGGGGACTTTTTACCATCATCCCTACTTGGCAGATTGGGACACTGAGGCTTTCCCGTGGCTTTTCTAAGGGGCCGCATCCAACCTGGTCTGACCCCAACCAGGGGTCTCACCCACAGTGCATTACCTCAGTGACAACCTAGAAGAGCCAATCCAGACACGATGCCAGCATATCTTTGCAATTCCCATCGGAAAACAATTTCCCTGGGCAAATAATCCGAACAGTACCATGGTGGGCCAACGTTTAGCCCGTTGAGGGTAAGCGGAGGCGGGGCTCGGGAGCCCGTGTGCCTCAGTGGCAAACTGCTTTCGTCTCTCCATTTAGTTGGTTCCTTGCTGCTCATTGAAATGGGGCCCCAGCTGGGTCGTTCCTTGGGGGTCAAATCTAAGGACTCCCAGCAGCCTTGCTGTGTATGTCCAAAAGCAGCCAGTGTTATTTCTTGAAAAATATTTGGTGCTTCAGCGTTTTGAGTAACTCAAGCAGACGCTTTGTTCTTTTCCCAAAGAAGTCAAGATTTTTTTTTCCCCCTTTCTGAATCAAAACACTCACCGTAGCCCAGGGCTCAGCGGTAAGAAGCTGCTGGAGGGTCTGGTGCCCAAGCCGCCGGGCTGCTTGCCTTAGGAGACAGCTCAGCTGCCAGAGCGGATGGCATCGTGGCTTTATCTCTTCCTGGCTCACATTGCCTTAGTCTGGGCAGTTTGTTTTGGCCTGGGTGATGTTTTTGGGCCAGTGACTTGGTACCCAGGCATGGGAGGTTCTGTGACTTGCTCTCGGGACATTTCTTTACATGCCTTTCCTGGAGACCCTCTGGGACCCTCCGAGCACAGGGCTGGGTGGGCTTGCTTGGCTGAGGTGCCGTGGCTGCAGGAAGGATGTGGTTTGATAGCTTTGCAGAGAAGGTTCTGGCATCAGGAACTAGGCAGTTGTGTTTGCACAACTGGGATTGGTGGGAGGAGTATTTTGGGTTCCAGCTTAATTTCTTTGGCTAGAATCCTAGAATCCAAGAATATCCCGCACTGGCAGGTGCTTTGTGATCTAACCCTTCCTCTTCTGCTCCAGGTGGGGAGGCTTCCTGGAAGGCCACAAGAGGGGAGGAGGGTTAGGGAGAAGGTAGCAAATGCATATTTGCACACCCACTTAATCATTGCAGGGCTTCCGTGCCTGGGTGGGAATGTGACTCCCTTTTGCAGAGGAGAAACCAGTCTGGAGATTTAAAAAAAAATTTTATTTATTTATTCATGTGAGAAAGAGAGAGAGAGAGAGAGAGAGAGAGAGGCAGAGACATAGGCAGAGGGAGAAGCAGGCTCCATGCAGGGAGCCCGATGTGGGACTCAATCCTAGGACTCCAGGTGCTCAACCGCTGAGCCACCCAGATGTCCCAGTCTGGAGATGTTAAGAAACTCCCCAAAGGCTACTATAAAGATACCCCTGAATTTTGGCCCATGTGACTCTGAGATATGTGATAATCACAAGGGTCATAATCGCCAACGTCCTGAATACTAACTACCCCGAAAACTGCGCTGGCCTCTTCTGCATGATGCCCTCAATCCTCACATCAGCCCTTTAGGAGAGGGGCTAGTGCCACACTTGTTTCATAGTTGAGGAGACAAGGCCCAGAGAAGGTTTAAGGGATTTGCCCTGCACGGCTCAGTGATGAGCTACGTGACCAAGCCTGACCCAGTCCCCACATTCTGGAGCTTTAGGTCCATGTCACCGGTGGGAAGAGTTGGGTCTGCAGAGTCGCGCACTGCCCCTCACTCCACCTGCCCTGAGGTGAGACACCTGCTCTGGCCCCAGATGGCCTCTCCTGTTTGATTGGCTATTTCTCATCTCTTCCACCTGGATCTTTAGTGATTCAGATGATTTGATTTGATTCGGTTTCCATGGGAATCTGCATCTGTGTGCTTACCAGGGCTCGCTGGGCTGTGAGCTAATGTCACCCTCTCACTCCCCCCGCCGGGGTCTCTGGGTGCGGGTGCGGGTCTGGGGCGGCGGGGACTGGGGCACAGGAGGCAGTGGGCAGCGTCTCCTGGGGTCCGGCTCCCACTCTGGAGCCCAGTCTGATCCTGAGGGAGGGCGAGGGTGTGGGCAGAGGTGATGATATTTCCCCTTTCCTTGGAAGCAGATCAACTTCTAGGGAAAATGGAAACAGTGACCTTTTGCTAATTTCTTTCTTTCCACACATTGCTGCTTGTTTTCATGCTCCCCGACTGAAGGTGGGCGGAACTCAGAGGCTTAGAAGTCCTCGACCCACCATTTCCCATCCTCGAGCTTCCCCGGCCCCACCTCCCAGCAAGGCCACTGGGGCTTAGAGCCAACCCTGAGTGACAGATGGCAGGAGCGCTCATCTGGGTCACGGAGAAATGACGCTTGCCTCCTGTGTCTCCTCTGGGTTTCCTGGGAGTGCCCTCCTGGGCGTGGGGGGCCTCAGCTCCCCTTCGGTCTGCGCAGCCCAGGCTGTCAGGCTCACCGAGTGTAGACCCCCATCTCCTGGTGTCACAGGGTGGGTGCAGGGGACTGAATCAGGTTCCAATCAGCTCAGTCTTTGCTAGCTGTGTGTCCTTGGCCTGTGGCCCGACCTCCCAGGGGCTGAGTCTTCTGATCTGTAATCTGGGGGAGTATCGCCATCCCCGAGGGTGTTGTGAACGTGATAAACACAGCATAGGCCTCAGCACACAAGCCTCCCACTTCTGCTCCATGGATGGATGGCCGGTTGGATGGATGGCCGGCCCTCCTCCTCCTCTTTTCTCTGATTCCGACAAAGACTTTCCTCCTAATTCTTTCTTCCTCGGAGAATTGCGGTCTTTGGTGTGGGTTCCGGCTTCACTCTGTATTCCCAGGCTGACGCCCGTCTGCCCACAGCAGCTGGTTTCCTAACTCTGGAGCTTTTCTCTTCCATGATGTGATGACAGCGTTAAAGAAACCAGCGGAATGGGAGCAGCCGCAGGTTCAGCTGGGCCTCCTTGAGGTCTTATCTTTGAGGGGGGCCTGGTGTGCCTCCTGCAGCCCTGGGGTTTGGCCAGCAGTCAGGACACGGCGGGGGGGGTGGGGCAAGGGCTTGTCCTGGATCTTGACTCGGCCTGGCCACCTGTGGGGGTGTGTGCTGGTGTGCACGGATGCTGGCGTTTCCCATCTGTGAAATGGCTGTCGTATAGTGTTTGTTCAGTAAACAGATGACTGTCCTTATTATTTTTTTTTAAAGATTTTATTTATTTATTCATGAGAGGCACAGAGAGAGAGGTAGAGACATAGGCAGAGGGAGAAGCAGGCTCCATGCAGGAAGCCTGATGTAGGACTCGATCCTGGGACTCTGGGATCACTCCCAGAGCCCAAGGCAGATGCTTAACCACTGAGCCACCCAGATGTCCCAAGATGACTGTCCCTAAATGCAAATCAACTGTTTCTTGCACACACGCACCCTTCCCTGGCCTCCCTCATTCCTTATCTGCCTCTTACTTAATGGAAAGGAGATGGGTGGCCTCGCCGCCCCCCCCCCCCGCCCCCCACCGCTGGGGGCACTAGAGATGAATCAGGAGGATGCGGGGATGGGGGTGTTATTTACAAAAAGAGGGCGGTGGCCCAAGCCCTTGCCATTTCCTCCCAAGCCCTTGTCACGATTTGCCTTTCTTAACACAACAAGGCTGGACTTAATGCTGCGTCTGGCCGCCCCTAAATTGGGTTTCTTTGCCTCTTGTTCCACAGAGCGCCCTCCGTCCTTGGCCATGCCTTGACCAAGGCTTGCTAGACTGAGGGGAGGGGCAGCCCAGTGCACCAGCTGACTTGGTGTCTGGTTAACTGTGTCATCCTTTAGAGTCCAGATCATTCAGTGTCTCCCTGGGGCCCACTGGAAAGGAGGGGATCACGGAGGAGTGGGGCAGCTGATCTCAGAGCTCCCCTGGATCATTCAGCCAGTTGACTTAAGCCATTGGGACCCCCTGGCGGCTTCATAGGGATTCTCTTTGGGATAGGCATCCTTAACAGCCAGCATGGAGCCAAATGCTACAGTTTGCAAAACACTTCCCGGTGCATACCGCGGATTTAGGCTTGGGAGCAGCTCCATGCGCAGATGGACTTATTACTGCCCTCGGTTTACAGCTGAAGGGATTCCCAGTCTAGTCTGATAACTTGGCCAACGGCACATGATAAATGCAACATTAGGGTTAATATCTCTCATCAGATAGCTGCTCTAAATGAGGAAATGTCTGTTGTTCTACTGACCTGGAAGACCTATGAATGTCACCCAGTCCCAGACTCCTTCCAGCGTCCTGAGCATATCGTTTTTTTGTCCTTATGCTCATGAGATGGCTCCTGCACCTCCAAACACCTCATTCATATTCCAGGGAGGAAGCAGGTGGAAGGGTGAAAGGAAAACAAATCAAAAGGCAAATTTTGAGCCTTACAACAACAACACCTCTCCTCAAAACTCCAGCAAGTTCTGCTGACATCTCATGAACCAGAAAAGACTCTCTGGACCACCTTTGGCTACAAGGGAGATGGGGGAGGGGAGGATTTTATCAGGCGCAGTGCTGGGAATTCTTCCTAAGGGAGGCCGTAACAAATGTTTGAGGGGCCAACCAACATAGGCAGCCAGAGTTTATAAAGCTCTGAAGCCAGGATTGGCAGCCAAAATGAAATCTTTAAGGAATGCTGAGTGGTAGCTGCTGCTTTCACCACCTGCCGTCTCGCAAGCCAGCGCGTAGACAGTAGGAATAGGATGGGGGCCGTTTCCGCCCCTTACCAGCTTACAGGTGGTGTGGACTATGTGAATCTCGGTGTCCTTTTGGGGCCAGACCATGTCTGGGGCAGAGCCGGCCTTTCCCTCTGGGAATTGGCTGGCAGGTGGGAGGTGGCGATCAAGCATCTTTGCCCTGCAGTGGGTGCTACAGATAAAAGAACTGGCGTGAGGCCAGAGGGCCAGCCTGGGACGGTGATGTCTATGCGGAGGCCCTTCCAGGTGGGGTCCTGGTCCAGCCATCAGTGTGGAGACAGGTGCATGCCCGGGGAAGGATGGGAGGAGCCAGTGTTATTCCTCTATTCCACACTCCAGGGTAGCCTAGCAGGTGTCCGTGGATGGCGGGTCCCTGCAGATGCTGGGGAGATGGAAAGCCATCTGCGGTCACACATCAGTGGGCGGGCTGATGTAGAGTCACAGTGCACATTCTGTGTTAAAGGTTTCTATTCTTCTGGTACACAGAGAGACTAAAAGAGATGTCACTGAGCACACTCGGGCCTTGGGACTTGGGCTGTCTTGGGTTCCGTTCCAGCTGGGTGACCTCGGGTAGATTGCTTGCCCTCTCTTAGCCTGTCTCCACTTCTGTAAAAGAGCACGGTTGTTACCCGGTGGGGTTGTGTGCATCCCACGAGAGGACACTTGTAAATGCTCCGGGCAGGGCCTAAGTGTGGTCGGAGGGCTGACTTGATGCTTATTGCACAGTATTGCCATCTCCTCTATACCCTGAGAGAGTGGCTGTCTACCTTTTCCAGAGGAGGGGAGAGGAGAACTCCTACAGCCTGGGTTTTTCTCAGTTGCATGCCTCTGCCTGGGTCAGACCCCCATGTGCAGGGACTTCTGAGGTCCGGCTCTGAACTGGGGAAGAGCTGAGGTTGGAGAGCTGGCTGATGGAGGAATCGTGCGTGGCTTTCTGGACACCGTCGTAGCCAGAGAGAGGACCCTTAGCAAGCCCCAGGACAGGGGACTAACCCCGTCAGGCAAGGGGACATGAAGTGCGCTGGGCACTGGCTTTCTTTGGGAGCATGTGGGGGATGGGAGGTAGGTCCGTCCCTACAGGATACTGCATAGTGATTCATCCCCATGGAGACAGGAGGACAGAATGTTCTTGTGGGTCCAAAGAGGACAAAGGCATGTGATTGTGAGTGATTTCCTCCATCCAGTCTCAGGTATGGTCTTGGTTTTGGCTGGTGGAGAGAGAGCACCAGGGCTGGGGGGGTTGGGGGTGTATGTGTGTGCGTGCAGATATGTGTGGGTATATGGGCACATCTGTGTGCACATGTGTGTGCATGCATATGCACGTATGCACCTGTACTTGTGTGTGTGTATGGGTGTGTGCATGCATCTGTGAGGTAAAGGAAGGGGGCTCGTACAAGAAAGGTCACACTTACCTTTTCTCCTCCTCCTACCTGTGTGGGCTGGTGGGCACAGAAGTCAGCGCACACCTTCTGGGGGCCCCTGCACCAGCGTGAGGACCCAGAAGCTCCGGTTCTGATCCTGCTTCTACTGCTACAAGCTGTGTGACCTTGGGGAGGTCTCCGCATTTTCTTCATCTGTGAGATGAGGGTAGAGAGGCTTGCCTGGGGCCGCGGGGGTCGGGCGCCCTGCCTGACGCTTGGCGGGCACTTAGCACGCCTTAATCCCTCACCTGAGCACCCCCAGCCCCGGGAGACAAGTGCCTGATCACCTTGGCTGCATCGCTTCCACTTTCTCAGACTGGAGGCCTTATCCTTCCTAGTAAGGCGAGCCACGGCTAATGCCGCTCCTGGCTGCGCTGAAGTTCGGGCCAGGGGTGAGGCAGTGGGCCTCGGGCACCACGCCTGCCTGGTTCCTCCAGAGGCTAAAGCTCAGTGGGGCTCATGCCATCCAGGGAGGTTTGACCCCACTCCTGGGAAATTTCACGCCCATCCTGGAATTTTCCGAGAGGGGCTGGCCAAGAATCTTATAACCAATTAAGGGAAGGAGTAGAGCCTGAACCCAGAATAGTTGGTGGACTCCCTAGAGAAGTTGTGTGACTCTGATAATTTATTCTGAGGTCTTCATCCAACAGCTCAGGAGGACCTACTGTGAGCACTGAGGCCTGGGGGTAGGAAAGTAAGTGACGCAGGAGCAGGCCCTTCCTTCGTGGATGTGTGTAGCCCTGGTTCCGTGGTTATATAATGTGAAGGCCTCCACAAAGATGAGTCAGCGTCTGTCACACATGCCCCGCCCCTGGGGGCTGCCAGGGACACCCTAGGTGCCAGCCAGGGCTGGGCATCCCGTAGAATCTGCCACCGAAGTGGTGCCCGGGCACTGTGTCGAAACGCTCTGCTTCCCTGTACCCGGGATCCCCTTTCCTCCCGGTGCTGTGTTTTGGACCACAAGGTGGCCTCCTCTCCTGTCTTCCAGATAGTGACCCAGGGCTCGAGGGCTTGGGGAAGGGCAGAGCTGGGATTTGGAGCCTGGTGACCCCAGGCTGGGGGGGCTGCTGCCTGGCCTGGCCTATTTTTAGAGGGCGCCTTGTGGGTCAGCAGGCGAGACAATGGAGACTGTGGCCCTCTCAATGAGCTATTGTTCCCAGTTGGCTCCAAGGCCTAGGCTGGGCCCAGCAGATGACCGTGGCCCCCACTGGGGGGCCAGGCCGTTGCTTCATCGTCTGTGGATTTTTCCAGTGTTTGTACAGGCAGCCGCGGAGTGCTGGGTGCGGAGGGGAAAAGAGATGGTGGGCTCCGTGTTGGGGGGGATGCCCTTTGTTGAGGTGATGAGGCATGTGGCTTCGAAGGACCCTTGTGATGGGGACCCTGGGGCTGATGGGGAGTGGGGGTCCCTTCCATGCTGTGGCCTGTTTGGGCGCATCCACATCACCTGGCAAGCACGCACACGCCCTTGTTTGGTTCCATGGTTCTCCCCATTCCGCAGCTGTGATGGCAGCCTGGGACTCCCCCTCCGGTAGCCAGCATCCCACCTGCTTGCTTCAGGGGTCTTCAGAGTGAGGGCTGGAAGCCCCTGCGTCGCTCTGCTTGGGATGGGGAGGGGAGTAACTTCTTGCTATAAACATGCAAACACTGTGCTCCCTTGTTCTGGAGGCAGAGGCTGAAAATTGGGGTATATTTCTTTATTCGTGAACCAAGTTTCTCAGATTGATGACCATTGACTTCAGAGGATGGGGTGCCTACCCTGGTCCCCCTTTCCCCCTGCCCCTGCTGCCCAGTGGGTGAAATCCTCTTTTCTTCTTTCTTTTCTTTTCCTTTCCTTTCCTTTCCTTTCCTTTCCTTTCCTTTCCTTTCCTTTCCTTTCCTTTCCTTTCCTTTCCTTTTTTTTCTTTTTTTAAAGATTTTATTTATTTTTTCATGAGTCACACAGAGAGAGGCAGAGACATAGGCAGAGGGAGAAGCAGGCTCCCTACGGGGAGCCGGATGCAGGACTCGATCCCAAGACCCCAGGATCATGCTCAGAGCCGAAGGCAGATGCTCAACCACTGAGGCTCCCAGGCATCCCTTAAATCCTCCTTCTTGCTGTTCCCAGAATCCCTACAGCATGTCTACAGCAAGCTCTTGGGGCCCACCCCACCACCCCACTGCTAGCTTATGAGTTCTTACTTCCTCTTTTCTGTATATGCATATTGTAGGTGCTTAATAAATGTTTTTGGCTAAAGTTGAACTGACTTCAGTGGAGAAGGAGCTGTGGTGGGATTTGGTCCCCTGCCTGGTAGACAGTGTGCATGTGACTGCATCACACTGCCTCAGGAGTGACCCTTCACAGGTCTGGGATGGAGGGGCTACAGGCACGGTCCCTCCTGCTGTGTCCTAGGGGCCTCCTGGCATCCCTGGAGCCCACGGGTCCTAGGTCTGTTGCCACTGTGCAAGTTGGGGGAAGGGACAGTTTGCCCAGGTCCACAAGGCTCCTAACTAGGGGTTCTGGCCTGTTTCTTCTTCTTGCCCCTGAGGAGTAGACATCGACCTTCTTCCTCCTGCCATCAGTGAGTGACCAATAGGGTTCACATTTAGGCTGGCATTTGGGAGCAGGTGTAGATTGGCATCTGGAGTGTTCCGTCCTTGGGAAATAAATGTCAAGTGCCAACCTAAGGTGGCCTCCTGCGGCCTGAACGTGGTTTGACTCTTGGAGCTTCTCGGAGTGTGAGGGAGTGAGAAGCATGTGGGGAACCCAAAGTTGGCTCTCTCGGTGGGTCCTGAGTGTGACTCTGGGCAGCTGGATTGGTTTCCCTGAGCCAGAGTGTCACTGGCCACCAGCTCAGGGGTGCGCTGACGAGGATGTGGAGGTGTGTTGTCCAAGAGGTGAAGGCTTTGATCACCTCAGTTTCCCGGATGGGGAAAACCAGGTCCTGTGCAGAGAGGGGCTGGGGCCGGTGCCTTCCCCAAGGTTAATGCAGTGGGTGGCACAGTCTGAGCCCAGGACTCTGTCCTCTGCCTCCCAACTGGCTTCCCCTTCCCTCCCTGGTCTTTGGAGTGGTTTCTCTGGCCGGAGAGATCTGCTGCCCAAAGGCCAGGGCTCTCCTGACCAAGTGAGGAACAGACTTGGAGCCTCCTTAAAACACAGCTGGAAACGCACTGTGCACCTGCAGTCAGTAGTCGTGGCTGCTCCCATCACAGGCCCCTCTGTCTCCTGTCTGTCCTCAGGAGCAGGACATCGAGACCGTGCATGGCTCCATCCACGTCACGCTGTGTGGGACCCCCAAGGGCAACCGGCCCGTCATCCTCACCTACCACGACATTGGCATGAACCGTAAGTTTCCGCAGGGGGTGGGGGTGGGAGAGGACGGCGAGGAAGGGCTGGTGGGGGCGAGTCCAGCTGTTTCTCTTCCGCTGGCACTTCCTGGAGCTGTTGTGGGAAGAGCACTTGCCCCAGACTGGAATGCACTAGGCAGGGCACAGAGCTGTGTTTGTGCTGGCTGTGCTGGCTGTGCTGGGAGCGCCACTGTCTGTGTGTGACAGTGACATCTTTTGATTCGTCTGTACAGTTGTTTTTATTATTTTCACTGAGTTGTACAGCCATCAGCACCATCCATGTGAGAACAGCTTCCTCACTCTGTACCCCCATCTCCCTTACCCCCAGCTCAGCCCCCGGCAGCCTCTAGTCCACTTTCCCATCTCTAAGGACATGCGTATCCCCGATGTTTTTTTATAAATGGAATCCTACCATCTGTGGTCTTTTGTGACTGGCTCCTTTCATCACGGCTTCAGAGTTCACGAGTAGGCTCTACTGCGTCCTCCTCCCTTCTTGGTGGCTGACTGGTATTCCATTGAGCGCATCGGCCCCGGTCTGCTCATCCGTTCTTCAGTTGATGAACGTGTGGATGGTTCTTGCTGTGTGGCCCTTGCGAACAGCACTGCCATGAAGGTTTACCCTGTGGTCTCGAGATTCCCGGGAGCGTCACCCTACGTGGGTTCCCCATTTTGCACAGATGGTGAAGGAGTAAGATCTGCTGATGGTAAAATCACAGACGACAGAAGGGGGTCTTCCCGTGGCGACTGTGACTGCCCTTGTGTCCAGTCACCTCTGCAAGCTGGACAATGGCTTGATTTGTGATTGGCAGCCTGCTGCCTTGCGTGTTTTTCCTCCAGCTCATGAGTGCCTTGAGGCAGGGATGTCAGTCACTGGAAACCATTTTCTCCTTTATCTTCCCTTCTCTTTTGTTCCTCTTCCTCGCCTGTGTGCTCCCCTTGTGTCCAGCAGGTACCAGCTCCCCATGCTAGCTACTTGAAAGTCTGTTACCTTATTTTTTTTTTTTAAAGATTTTATTTATCCAAGAGAGACACAGAATGAGAGAGAGAGGCAGAGACACAGGCAGAGGGAGAAGCAGGCTCCATGCAGGGAGCCCGATGCGGGACTCGATCCCGGGACTCCAGGATCACGCCCTGGGCCAAACCCATTACCAGTTATTTTGGTGCTGCAGGTAGAATAGCATGTGGTGAAAAATACCGAGTATTGGCTTATCGGGTGACACTTGATGGAAAGGTGCAGTATCTTGTGGAATGGGAAAGAGCAACTGCATCCTGACTGTAGGACTGAACATTATGTTCACTGCACTCTCATTTTCTGTAGGTACAGTTCAAAGTCCTAAAGGATAAAGGAGTCTGACTTTTACTATCTTTCTTAAAAAAAAAAAAAAAAAAAGTCAAAAAATTTCACAAAAGGAGATGATACTAGCCTTAACATGTACCTGTCAATGTTATGGATATTGTCATAAAAAGATATCTTTTAAAAATCAGAACAGAGACTTAATTTTTTAATTCTTAAGATTTGTAGAATGTTTCTAGGATAGGATATTAAAAATGATTCAAATCCATGCATGGTGTTAGATAATTTTTCTAATTATTCCATTGAGTCAGTTTTTGTGATTAGTGGTTATCAGATCAAACAGATCATGTAGATAGATAGCACAAGTATTTGGAGAAACGTCTGTTTTGTTACCAAAATGTTGGAAAAAATTCATTTTAATACCTTCAGATTTCACTTTAATACCTTCAGATTTCATAAAGTGCAGTGTATATAATGCCTCCTAAAAGACTGTAAAATATGAAATTTTCTTTCAAGCAAAGTGTAAAAAATATATTGAGCCTGTAAAAAACAAACAAACAAACAAAAAAAACAAAAACAACGGTGCCAAACTGCTGAGCCACCCCAGGAACCCCCGTTACCTTATTTTACCAGACTCTGGTGAGGAAGGGAAATGCGTGTGGTGGTGTTACACACCCCCGTTGCAGAGGCTCACTCTTCTAGAAAGCCAGGTCCAGAAACAAAAGATCCCAAGACCTCCGTGGCCGCACACAGTCTACATTTCTCTCACCCTCATGTAACACGTCTGGGCGTCCTGTAGGAAATATTGCACACGGTGATTCCAAGACCCAGGCTCCTGCCAGCTGTGGCTCCTCCATCCCCGGGGCCCTCAGCGCCTTCGACATCCGGCTTTTGACAGCAGAGAGAGAAACCTAGAAGAGTGGGTGGCAGGTGTTAACAACAACCTGTGAGCCTCAGGTGCTGTTGGCCAGAACCCGGTCACATAGCTGCCTTGCACTGCAAGGGAGTCTGGGAAATGTAGTCCCGCTGTGCAGCCAGGAAGGAAAGGGGGGATGCTTTGGTGACCAACTGCCATCTCTGCCCCAGACCCTGAGCATCTGGGATACTCATCCAAGGCCACATAAGAAGTGAGAGGGTCCATGCATTATCTCCTGTGCTCCTCCTTGGTTGAGAATCGTGTGCCCTGACCATTACTTCCAATGTGGGGGTTCAGGGGACCCAGACAGAGAGAGGGCATGAGTGTGGCAAGCTCACTCATGCCGGGGCCATTGCATCCACGATGGATGGAGAAGATGCAGGAGCCGGGATGGGCGTCTCCTCCCAGTGCCGGCTCCAGGTGTGAGCTTCAGCCGCCAGCACGCACAGCAGAGTTGACTGGCCATTTCCACCTCCGTGCCCACTGCCTTTTATCACCAGAGGGGAGTGGGATGGGGCAAGAAGGTGGGCGCACTTTCTCGAATGTTCCTGGGAGTGACATCAACAAAAAGGCATCACGTGCCGCCGAGCACCCAGATGTATTCTTGCCCTACTTGTGCCTCTTCTCTCTCTCCCCTGCCTGTTCTCCAGACAAAACCTGCTACAACCCCCTCTTCAACTCTGAGGACATGCAGGAGATCACACAGCACTTCGCCGTCTGCCATGTGGATGCCCCTGGCCAGCAGGACGGCGCTGCCTCCTTCCCTGTGGGGTAAGACCCGGAGCCTTGTCCCCAGGAGGGGGACAAGAAAGCCACGCGGGTGGACTGGGGGTGGGGGGTGCGAAGGCAGGCATCACACTGAGTTTTTGTTTGTTTTATTGTAGTAAGATATACATAACCTAAGGTTTACCATCTTAACCATTAGTGGAGTAGAGTAGCATTAAGTGCATTCACGCTGGTGTGCAGCCGTCCCCACCGTCCATCTCCAGGACTTACTCACCATCTTAAACCAGAACCCCGTCCCTGCTAAACACCACGTCCTGATTCCCTGCCACCCAGGGAGCTAGTTCTTTCATAGGTGTGGGTGCTCCTATGCACACCTCTGCATGGGACTGAGTGGGAGAGGACTTTGACAAGAAAAATCGTTAGGAGAGAGTTCTAGAAAGGTTGGAGGAAAAAGAGAGGGAACAACAGGAAATAATATTGATGGAGTACTTCCTGTGGTCCAGGCTTAGTTTTTTTTTTTTTTTTTAAGGTTTATTTATTTATTTGAGAGAGAGAGAGAGGCAGAGAGAGAGTGAGAGAGAATCTGGAGTGTAGGAGAAGCAGAGGGAGAGGGAGAGACAGTCCAAGCAGACTCCCTGCCCAGCACAGAGCCCAAACTGGGGCTCAATCCCATGACCCTGAGATCATGACCTGAGCTGAGATCAAGACTCAAATGGTCAACTGACTCAGCCACCCAGGCGCCCATCACCACTCCCCTCCCCCCAATACCCCCACCTCAGCTTAGTTTTTATGAACACAAGTCACTTGCACTTATCCGATGGCTAGTATACATGCCTGGCATTAGAGCTCCATTTCCTGGATGAAGAAACTGAGGGGCAGAAGGGTTGAGTAGCTTACCCTTCGAGGTTGCGCAGCTGGTTTAACTGGGGGAGTCAGAGAGTGTGCTGGCTCTAAGGATCATGTCCTCTTTAGAGTGTCAGGGTCCCTCGTCTGGGTGTTTAGCTGCATGTTCCTCCTTGGGGTGCAGTCAGGGCAGCCCTCCGGTCTCCCCTGTGAGGCTCAGGACAGGCTACCCTCAGTGTGCCTGGTGGGGAGGGGAGGCCGACTTCTTAGAGGTACCCCCTGCCCCCCATCCCGAGGTTGTCATTAAACCATGGGGTGGTGGCATCAGGCTCTTGGGTTTCAAGTCTCCCAGATGGGGCCTTCTTGACATTCACAGACAGATTTCCTTTTTTTTTTTTTTTTTTTAATTTCTTAGTTTTTGTTGGTGTTGAGAATTATCCTTAAAAATTAACCTTTATCAGAGAAGGGAAAGGATACCCAGCCCCAGCCCCATGGAGCAACAACCAAACCTAAAAAGCTTCCTAACACAGCGAGACACAGTTAACTGTCCACTAGCAGATTAAACCAGATTAAACAAATTCATCTTTGTTTGGGACAACTGTTTGAAAGACTTGAGGTGACCGAGGGGCTCTTAGGTCCCCAGGGGGAGATTTAAGAAAACGTCCTGAGGTTTGGGCCCCGGCTTCTGGAATCTTCACTAAGTTGACCTGGAGGTCACGATGCAGGGTACGTGCTCCCACAGTTAGCAGGTGATTTCAGTGCGTGGCTGGTGGGATCTATGGCATGGATGGCTCCCGCCTTATTTCTGCCTCCTGTAGTTGGGGGGCTCCCAGTCCCTCTAGGGTACACCCCCTCTGTCCCGGGGCTGAGGTGGGAAGGCAGGGATGGGCACTCCAGCTCTGGGGTCAGCTTTCTACAGATGGCGGGGGGGTCTGGTGATAGAATCTTGTTACCTCCTGGCTATGCACCCAACCCCAGGAACAGCGAGAAAAGACGCCGATGGGTGTTAAGTGGCTTCCCCGGAATCACCTTTTGGAGGCTGCTGGCTGTAAACTGAGTCACGGCCACTGTGGAAGGACACTGGCTCCATTTTTGCGTAGACATACCACCCAGGGTCTTTCTGGCTCTTTCTGGAGCATTTGTACACGCTGGTTCCCCCCACTTAGAATATGTATCCTATAGTCTACGCTCCTCGAACCCCAATGCCCTCCTTCAGTGTCACTGCTCCAGGAAGCCCTCCCTAACCACCTGATCAGAACAGGGCTCCCTGTTTCGGCCGCCCTTCTGCACACGCCCACCTCCCTCACTGTCACCTTTGTCCTCACCCTCCCTGTTCCACCCGGCCCGTGTGCTGGACCGGGTCTGCTGTGCTCCCGAGGTCTCCCCGTGGCCTCTCCAGGAGCCTGGCATGAGTGAGCACCAGTCACTCCTTTGCGAAAGAAACTCCTTCATGTGTATTCTGAGTCCTCCTCCCTGAGGCCAGGCTGTGGGTGCCTCCTAGCCAAGGCTGTCCCTGTTTCCCGCAGCACCCTAGCCCATCCGCTGGTCCTGTGAGGCCTCTTGCCGGCTCCCCCAGGGACCTGTCTAGAGTATCCTCTGGGATGCCCAGAGGAGCTTGCTCCTAACACGGCGTGCTGTGTGGACTTGCTTTTGATAAAAAGGCCAGGCTCTCTGATGGCACCTAAGGTCTTGGTGAAAGGGATGATTCTTGGAGTCCTTCCAGAGAAGATGGGAAAGAAAATGTGCAGAACTCTGGCTGGGGTTGTTAGCTCCTGGTGGGACAGAGGTCCCTGACCTTTCTGGAGATTCCAGGGAGGTGAGCACACAGTCTCTTGCGAGGAGGCAGAGGGAGCAGCAGGTGCAAAGGCCAGGAAGAGAGCATGCCTAGAAATGCTCCAAGAGACACCAGGAGCAGGGTTGCTGTTAGTTGAGAGGAAGGAACGACCCCGGACAGTGTCTGGGGTTGGCAACGGGTACGCTTGGCCCAGCGGGTACCCCATGTGGGCCCTGCTAAGGACTTGGTGACAGGAGACTGTTGTTCCCTACCCTCTGGGAAGGGGAAGCGTCTGCCTGAATGCACAGGCCCAGGGCAGCCTGCAGACTCCATCATCACCCATCCTGGATCCTCAGCGCTCCCACCGTCCTCGATACCCGCTGTGGTGATCCAGCTTTGACAGAGGGGAGCCTCCCAGCCCTGCAGTAACAGGAACCAGGGTCCCAGCAGATGTGTGACACTGAGGCATCCCCGTGCCTTAAAATACCCCTGGGTTCTCTGTCTCCCCAAACCCGCTGGGTGCCGCTCTCCGGGGTGGCCCGCCTCTTTGTACCCTCTCCAAGCTCCTTCCAGAGCTTGGGGACAGGGGTGAGAGAGGAGGGACTTCCCTGCGGCCCGGAATGTTTTATGGGAGAGCGGCCTGCGGGCCCCCTTCTGGGACGTGACTGAGGAATCCCAGAGCCCAGGTGAGATGCCACACTAAGGGCCTGCCTGGCCACGAAGCCAAGTGGCTCTTCCCCACATCAGTGCTGTTTAATCTCACTGGAACCTCGCAGACTTGTTGTAGGGATTAGATGAGCTTCTGATGCTCCTCAGAGGCTTGGTGGGGGACCTGGAGCATGGGAAGCAATCCGTCCAGGGTCAGTTTACAAACAGGGGGAGCATTGGGGTGGGGCACGGCCTTGCACCGTGGAGCAGGCTCGTGCTCGCTGCTGGGAAGGAGGGCTGCAGGGGCCTGGGCGGGGATGGGGGTGGCGATCGGGCATACAGGCCAGGTCGTGCGTGGGTCCAGCCCGTCAAGTGTGTTCCTGTTTGATGATTCATTTCCTCTGGGGTCTCGCTCTCACTAACGGCCTCTGCGTGGCTTCTCCCAAAGGTACATGTACCCCTCCATGGACCAGCTGGCCGAGATGCTTCCTGGAGTCCTCCACCAGTTTGGGTAAGAGTGAGGGATCTGCTCCCCCAGCAGCCTGCAGAGAAGAGTGGCTCCTGGCTTCCACCTTCCCCTGGCCTTGATCTAGCCTGCCCCCTGCAATGTAGGAGAGAAATTAGCTGTCACGCGTCGTGACCTGTTTTCCCACAGCCTCTAGTCGGGTCCCGCTGGGCTCTTCCCCAGATGCAGACACATCACCCATCCTTTCCCGGCCTCCCCTTCTTTCATTGCTTTCTCGTATCGACGGAACATTCTGGAAGAGGGTGGCCCGAGCCCTCGATTTCTCCCTCTGTGCCCTATTTCCCCAGTGCTCAGGTCTCTCTTACTCAAGCCTTCGGGGTGAAGATAATACGCCAGAGTTCTTGCCCAATTTATTTTCATTACAAGTTTCAGAGTCTAAAATAAAAGCTTGAGAGTGGGAAGAAGCGGTGCCGTAATGGGCCTGCCCGTAATGGTTAGACGGTCTCTCAGAGCCTGGGCTGCAGTCGGGAGAGAAGTAAGGAAAAGAGACGAGTCTCTCCAAGGTCACGGCCTCCTGTCAGGCTGCAAAGCATGATGCATTTCGGGTCCTCGAGGCACGTCACGGCCGCGTGTCCCCACTGTGTCTAGCTTGCCAGCCACGCTCAGCGATGAGCAGGACCGATGCTGGGGGAGGCGACGTTCCTTAGGGACCAGGACGGGGGGGAGGTTTTAAGAGGGTCATTAGGGCCCCCATCGCTCATTCCTTCTGTCACATGAATTTTCATTTCTGCTTCCAGGCTGAAAAGCATCATTGGCATGGGAACTGGAGCAGGCGCCTACATCCTCACTCGGTTTGCTGTGAGTTCCTTGGCATTTTTTGTTTGTTTGTTTGTTTTTAAAACCATGTTTTAAGTAGAATTAAGATTAAAGAAGACAATTGGAAGACCATCAAAAACCCTGAAACAAAGAGAGAAAAAAAAAAAACAAAACAAAGAGAGAAATGATCCATCACTTCATTTCCGAAGGGAGAACCGCAGTTCACATGGGGGTGTGTGGTCCGGGGTCGTGCGTGTGTGTGTGTGTGTGCACGTGTGTGTGTTCTCACGTACGTATGAACCACCTTTCTTTTCCTTCAGGGGACACTCTTAATCATTGGTTTTGCTCACTTTGCACTTGATTGTGGGCGGGTCCTCACATCCTTGCACGTGTTGCGGGCCGTCTTTACAATAACCCCACGCCTTTTGGATCCTGACTGATGCTAAACTAGAATCTGAGACACATATGTCACCATGACATGGGCCCAAGTGCTACTGGATCGTTCGTGTCCTCACCAAGCAATTGTCTTAAAAACACAGCGGTGCTCATTTTATTCACACAGTTGTGTATTCTGCCTGCCTGTTATTTGCTGGACTTTGTCAGAAGTTAGAAATGCTGGCATGAATAAAAAACGGCCTGACTGAGGCTCTGAGCAGATAAAGGAAGGTACATACTAGATCTGAGATGGACACACGGATGACTCTTCCGGGAGGAGTTGCTAAAGAGCATCCACGTGCCCTGCCTGACTCGGAGCGGGCCATCTGACGTGCCCGCTTGGCAGGTGGGGAAGAGGAGGTGCAGGGAGGAGAAGTGACTTGCCTAAGGCAGGTCTACCAAGCACGCATGTTCTACGTCTCCTGCTTCCTATCCCCACTCTGTCAGGGGCTCAGTCCTGTGTCAGCTGAGCTGGAACCTCAGTTCTGCATGGGGGGTGGGGGTTGAAGGCTCTTGAGGGCAGCGGCCTGCTCTGGTGGCCCATGCGGGCCCTTCTCTGGCACTTTGCTCAACCTCCAGTTTGGCCTTTGAAGTCTATAGTATCTGAGATTGCGGGATTGCCTCTCACCTTATGTCTCGAATTGCAGCTGAACAACCCCGAGATGGTGGAGGGCCTCGTCCTTATCAACGTGAACCCTTGTGCAGAAGGCTGGATGGATTGGGCTGCATCCAAGGTGAGGCTGGGGGTCAGGGACAGGGTCATGGCCAGGATCAGAGTCAGGATCAAGAGTCCGGGCCAGATCAGGGTCCAGGGTCAGAGTCCATGTCAGGGTCCAATGTCAAGATCAGGTCCAGGGTCAGGGCCAGGATCAGAGCCAGGGTCAGAGTCAGGACTTGGACCAGGGCTGGATCAGGGTCCAGGGTCAGGGTCCAGGTCAAGGTCCAAGGGCAAGATGAGGGCCAGGGCCAGGGTCAGGGCCAGGCTCCAGAATCAGGTTCAGGGCTAAGACCACGGCTGGATCAGGGCCAGGATCAGAGTCAGGGCCAGATCAGGGTCCAGGGTCAGGGCCAGAATTAGGGTCAGGATCCAGGGTCAGAGTCAGGGCGAGGGTCAGGGTCCATGGTCAGGGCCAAAATCAGGGCCAGAATCAGAATCAGGGTCAGGGCCAGGATCAGGTTCAGGGCCAGGGTCAGATTCAGGGCCAGGATCAGGGTCAGGCACGTGGAACAGGTGTGCTTGCTGAGACCCCTCCTAACCTCCTACGCCCCACCCCTACAAAGAAAGCAGGTTTCCTTTGCTTTGCTTAGAATAGTAAACATGACCTCAGCTATTTGCCGTTCAGAAGATTTCAGTAGGACACTGTGGTCTAAACCAGACATCCCATGGGGATGTGCGTCCTCGAGCCAGCTTTGATAAGCGTAGCTTGGGTTAAGACGTGTTTGCTGAGGATCTAACATGTACTGGGCTTTGCCTGAGACACTGGAAATAAAAAGAAGGACAAGACAAAGGCATCTCATGTCAGGAACCCACATATTATTGGTGAAAAAGCAGGGTGTGTTTAGGACCAGCACTGCCACTCAGTTTGATGACAGTAATGATTAGCTAATGTGTCCTGAGGATTTATCAGGCGCTATTTGTACCCTCTGACCACACTTAATCCTCACACTGACTCCAGGGGGTGGGGACTGTTAGAGCCATGTTCCAGAAAAGGAATCCGAGACTGCGAGTGGCGAGGGAAGCTGTCCAGGGTCCCACAAAGCTAGGCAGTGGGGCTGAACACAGATCCCGTGGACTCTGGTCCTTGAGCCTCCCCTCCTGCCTCCCTCCCTAGTCTCATCCAGCAGGTGTTGAACGGCCCCTCGGCCCAAGCAGTGTGGGTCTAGCAATACAGAGGGCGCAGGGCACAGGCCTGCCTAGAGGAGGGGGCGACCTGTGCTGTCTCGGGAATCTCCGCCCTGGCTGGTGTCCTAGGGTTCCTAGTTGACCTTTTAAAAATGATTATTGTGTTTTTTCATAAAGGCGCTCATATTTGCCAAGGAGCCGGGAGGCCGTTCCAATTGAAACAGGACCAAACCTTTCAAGCCGGGGTGATCCCGGTCTTTCGTTTTGGAAGTATGTTTTTGCCAAGTGTCGGGTGGTGGTCGCAGACGGAGGTTTGAAGGGCTCGTGCCCCTCCCTGCTGCCTCCCACCCCTGTCTCGGCTTCTCTGATGCTGCATTTTCTTGAATGTTCTACTAGAACCCAGGAGTTCATCTCTCCCATCTGCGTGATATTCAGGAGCAGAGAACACTCCCTGTTTTTTATTTTATTTTCCAGGAAAGGAAGTGAGATCCCAGTCAGCCAGTTTGGCTCCTCGGTTAACTATTCTGAGCCAGACGTGGACAGTGACCATTGGCTAAAAAGGAGCCTGAGGAATGTCCGTGTGGCTTTAGTATCTGCACCATATCCTTCCTTTCCAACCCCAAGAGAAAAAAAAAAAAAAAAAAAAACCTATATCAAGAGTAATCTACTGTGTGTCAGGCACTGGTGTCAGATCCTGTGACATGTGTGGTTGCCTCCTTTATCCGCACCTTGGCCTCGTGACTTGGAAGCTCCTGGCACTGCTGCTTATAGATGAAAGGCCTGAGCTTCAGAGGCTCTGCACCCCCCAGGACCACACAGCAGGGGTCCAGAGCTTCTCTGTCCTGCCCGTCCTTGCCTGACACTGAAGTTGGTCAGCACACATGTATGGAGCTCCCGATGGATGCCTGGCATTTATAGAGCTCCTGCTGTGTACCTAGCATTTGTGGAGCTCCTGCTGTATACTTAGCATTTATGGAGCTCCTACGTTATATCCAGCATTATGTCGGGGAGAGGTATTAGAGGAGAAAGTTGGCAGTGTCTTTAGTGACGTCAGTCTATGCAAAGAGAGGATACTGGCTTGAGGGAGGAGATCTAGAGGATGCTATAGGAAGGCTAGTTCAAGGCAAGCAGATCCTTGTTATCCAGGAGATTGCTCCTTCCTGCTTTGGGAAAAGAAAGTTTATTTTATAGATAAAGCATCCATTCGTATTTAATATTAGGAAAAAATATTGCCATTTCCTTTCTCAAATTCTTTTATTAGAAAAAGATTTTATTTATTTACTTATTTGACAGAGAGAGGAGAGATAGAGATAGAGATAGAGATAGAGATAGAGATAGAGAGAGATAGAGAACAAGCAGGTGAGGTATAGACCGGCCAAGCTCAGCGTGTTTAGAAGACACGGATGGGGGCCCTCCTTGTGAGGACCTAGTGTGCTAGGGCACAGGAAAGGCTGGGAGCAGGTCGGGTCTCTGTTCAGCATGTGTTAGCTGTGCATCTTCTGTGCGTGGGGTCTGAGAATAAGTAGTTGACGGAGGCTCAGGCCCCGCCTTCTGTGGGGGTAAGCGGGAGCCCCAGGTCCCACAGGCAACTGGAGCAGGCAAGCAAGTTCCCACGAGGAGGCTGCCTGCAGACCTGAGTGCTGGGGAGCCAGTTTGTGTCCCGCGGGCCGGGAGGCTTGGCTGACCTCGCGTCTCTACCACAAACACCTGTTCTAATCACACCTCTTCTCGCCGTCCCCAGATCTCCGGGTGGACCCAAGCCCTTCCAGACATGGTGGTGTCCCATCTCTTTGGGAAGGTGAGTAGTGCAGCCTGGCACCTCTGTCATTCATGCTGAGCGACTGCGTAGGGCACGGACACGAGTGGGATCCGAGGCAGCGGGGCCGGGCCGCCTGCGGGTGCCCACCCTGTCCCCAGCGCGACGTGACTGCTTTACCATCAGGTCGCAGCTCGCTCTCCTTTTACTGTCAGCCTTCTTAAACCAGCCTTGTTGCGGTATGAGACCCTGCACGTCCTGGAAATACAACATTTAACAAACGTTGACACATGCATCCGCCCATAAAACCACACTGAAATTGAGATAATGACCACATCCGTTGCCCCCAGGAGCCCACTGTGCCCCGTGCTAACCCTTCCCCTCCCTGCTCCTTGGACAACCTCATATCTGCTCTCCGTCACTAGAGGTTAGTTTGTCTTTCCTAGATTTTTATATTAATGGCATCATGTGGTATGGACCCTGCTTAAAAAAAAAAAAAAAAATTTGTAATCTGGCTTCTTTCACTCATCACAGTTGAGATCCACCTCTGTTGTTGGGTTTTTCAGTAGTTCACTCCTTTTTAGCGCTGGCTGGTGTTGTGCGGTGCAGATGATGTGCTACGTACAGTTTGTTTTTCCATTTGCTCGTTGATGGGCATTTGGGTTATTTCCAGTTGTGGCTGTTACTGATCAGACCTACAGGAAACACATCCACAGAGTTTGCTATGTGCTCTGCTCAGTCCTAAGGGTTTTATAAATATGAAAATATGAATCTCTCCAAGAGTGGTTTGAGCCATGTAAAAAGTGTTTATTCCCAGTTTATGGATGAGACCAGAGAGGTCGATTGATTGCTGTGAGGTTGCACAGTCAGGGTGAGGTGAGGCTGGGATTGGAACCGATGTGTCTGGCTCCAGAGCGTGTTTCCGTATCCAGAGCAGGATGCTGGCCATCTGTGCTTCTGCTGTGGTCTGTGCTCTCCGATGGGTTATTCTGAAGTCCTCCCAGCCGTCACCTGGCCGGCCAGCAGGGCTCCCGATTGGCCGACAGCCCCAGGGGAGCCTGTGCAGGGGCTCCTGGCACAGGCCCAGACACCGGCCCAGCTCGAGGTGTTTGCTCTGTGTTCTGTGTGGCCTGCTCACCGCTGTCGCCAAGTGAGAGCGTGACCCTCTGAGATGTGACCAGATGTTGTGCATTGGGCTTGGCCAGGTGTGCCCACTGTGTTTGGTCCTCGTGTTATTTTCCTGGGGCTGCTCTAACAAGCACCCCACACCGGGCGGCTTAAAACAACAGGAACTCATCTGTCAGGGTGTGGAGGCCAGCACACCCTGGAAGTGTCGGCCGGGGCCACACTCCCTCCAGTGGCCTGGCACAGGTGGAGAATCCCTCCTTGCCTTTCCAGCTTCTGGGAGCTTCAGAATCCCTTGGCTTGTGTCTGAGCACTCCAGGCTCTGACTCTGTCTTGATGACCCCTCCGTGTGGGCTTCAAACCTCCTTCTGGGGGCGCCCGGGTGGCTCAGTCCGTTGAGCATCTGACTCTTGATTTCGGCTCAGGTCCTGATCTCAGGGTTGTGAGATGGAGCCTTGCATGGGCTTCTGAGCTCAGCGTGGAGCCTGCCTCTCCCTCTCCCTCTGCTCCTCCCCTCCCCCACATTCTCTCTAAATAAACAAAATCTTAAAAAGAAAAAAATCTCCCTCAGCCTTTCACCTGCCATTAGATTTAGGACCTACTGGGATAATCTAGAATGATCTCATCTCAGGATGACATCTACAAAGACCTCTTTTCTGAATAAGTTAGCATTCGCGGTGTCCGGGGGTTTGATAGGGGACGTAGCCTTTGCGGCCACCCTGCAGCCCACGGGAGCCTGCGTCCCCCCGACCTGTGCACTGTCCGGTTTGTGATATGTTTTCTCCATCCTGAGTGTATAATCCGAACCTCAAGAGGAATATGGAAAAAATTAAAGCCAGTTTCTGTATTTCCTTGCAGGAGGGGGTGTCAAGTATAGGGTGAGAGTCTGGCCTGCTTGTACCCCACATTACTTGAGGTATCTCTTGGAGTCCCTAAATCGCTATAGTTTGTGTGTGTTTTCGTTTCCGTTTTTGTTTTGATCTGAAACCCCAGCACCATGAATTCCTCACATGGTTTTTTTCTCCCCCTGATTTTCTATTTAACAGCATGTTGGCTTCTTTGTTGCTTCGGTGATCAGGGGCTATTTAGACAATCGCTCAGGCCGGACGCAGGGCCCCCTTTGCTCCCTCTCTGTCCTGCTCTGGTCGCCACTGATCACATCAGGCCATTTTGTGGAACCTACACATCCGCTCTCTTACAAATGAGAAACAGAGCAAGCTCGTCACTTGTTTGTTTGTCCCAAATCACATTCAGAAAGGAACCAGGGAGAAGGAGGCTGGAGGCTCCTGCAGGGCTCTGGCTGCCTCCCCCCCCCACCCCCCACCCCGAACCTCCCCTGGGAATTGAGATGGCCCTTCGTTCCAGAAACTTCCCGGGAGTTGCATGACTTCGTTTTGTGTTTCCAGCATGAAAAACTTCTCGGCTTCCCCCTTAAAAATATTAATTGTTAGCAGTTGCTTATCAGTTTTTACTGTGTATGTACAAAGGGTTTTTGTGTGCACAGCCCCTGTTAAATCCCACAACCTGACAAAAGAGGTAAGAGCCACCTCCTGCTTTATTTTTGAGAGGACTAAGGCTCAGGGACATTAAGATGCTTGCCCCCAGGAAAAAAAGGGCAGTGCCCAAGCCAAGCTCTAGATTCAGGAGGACTGACTTCAGATAACGACTCCCCCAGTCGGGAGCCCGGAAGGGTCTGCTTTGCCCTTTGCAGGTTTGCATCCTTTCCTGCTATCAGCCGATGTGCCAAATCAGGCTGCATTTTCGGGGGTTTCCTCAGCTCCCCTCCCCACCCCGGCAGTCAAGTGGGTTAGGCATGGTTATCTCTGTGCCTGTATAACCTGAAGAGTGGAGACACTCGGGAGTGGCCTGGGGCGGCGGGCGCAGTGAAGGGTCTCTCTCCCCCCACCCCCAATGCAGGAGGAAATGCAGAACAACGTGGAGGTGGTCCACACTTACCGCCAGCACATCGTGAATGACATGAACCCCGGCAACCTGCACCTGTTCATCAACGCCTACAACAGGTACTGGGCCGCAGCTCGGCCATGCCGAGTTCCTTGTGTTGGTCTGGAGCGTGGGCTAAGGCGGAGGGGGCTCCTCAACTTAGGAGAAGATGCAGCCCCTGACTTGCAGCAGATAGATTACTGGGACAGGGACAAGGTGCCTTGGTGTTTCAGGCACTTTGCAAGGAGCTCAGCTACCGCGCCAGACCATGGGGAAGGGGGCAAGCACGAGGGGGACACGGTGAAGCCCTCACGGGGTTTGGAGTCAGCGCTTTGCTCAGGCTGAGCCCCAGGAGAGGCCAGGTGGGGGGAGAGCGAAGAGAGCATCCACGGAGCCCTGTAGGCGGATGGGAGGAGTCCAGGGGGGCTGCTGGGAGGGGAGTCCTGCTGAGGATAAGGAGCCCATCCTGCCAGTCTTTGGCGGGGGCAGGGGTGGGGTGGCCCTCTTGCTGATAGCTAGCTGCTAGCCTGGACCTCAGCTAAGGGAGGGGACAGGGCGGGGACATGGTGTCAGCCGGGGGGCTGTAAACCCCAGTGGATGCAGTCTGCCCAGCCACGCTCCCATGAGAGGGACGGGAAAGAGCCTCATGGGGTGTCTGGCCTCACCCTTGATAGCTTCACGAAGGGCATTCCCATCTGTAACAAGATCCAGTGTCCATGTCCTCTTAACCGTCCACCCAGCCTCCCGCCGGGAGGGAGAGGTCACATCCCCAGTGGGTAACAGAAGGCCTGGGGCCCAGCAGGGCGTTTCGTCAGCAAACACTCCCCGAGAGCTGGAGCAGTCAGGCTGTCGGCTAAGGCGGTGGGTGGACACACGCACAGAGGCCAGGACAGTCCCCAGGCCCCCCCCCCCCGCCACCTTGGCTTCACGATGCCCCTAGGAATCCAGTGATTCCTCTTAAAAATCCTGGACGCTGTTGCCATCATCGTTTCCCGCTGAGGAAGCACAGGCACAGAGAGGTTCAGTGTTCTGCCCAAAGTCACACAGCTGGGAAGTTGGAGGGGCGCGTGATCTGAATCCAGTCCATCTGGCTCCAGGCCATATGTCTGGCGGTGGGAGCTGCCGGGGGACGAGGGGCTGGATTGACGTCTGCAGGGGCGAGCCGTGGGGCTGGCCGGGCCCACGTGGGGCATGACGCAGCACCGTGGGAAACCGTGGGAGGCTTTGGAACGAGGATGGAGAGGGGTCGGGCCTGAGATCTCAAGGAGATTGTGTAGAGGACTCAGAGTTGGGGGCTGGTGAGACACAGGCCAACAGTGGAGGCTGGTGCTCCATGGGGGGTGGGGGGATAGGAACCCTCTGTGGTGGGGGACGTGGCTTGTACTCCTATTAAAAATAAATGTTAGGGACAAGGAGGCGGGCCGTACAGGGGAAATGCACGAGTCCCGCTACCCCTGAAACCATTTATATGGACCCCCAGAGGCTGTGATGTCCTGAGAGCCAGGCAGGTTGGAACATGAGTGGTTTTGCCAGCACAGCCAAGGGCAGGACCTCCCGGGGTGTAACCATGCCTTCCTTGTCTGCAGCCGACGGGACCTGGAGATCGAGCGGCCGATGCCCGGAGCCCACACAGTCACCCTGCAGTGAGTGGCTTTTCTCCCCGTCTCGACTGCGTAGCCTTGCTCAGCCACTGGCAGGGCCTTCTTTCCATGCTCGGCGGGAGGGCCCCTCTGTGCCAGGGCGTCTGCGAGCCCCGGGTGCATTCTTCCCAGGAGTCAGGCACTACCCGGTCTCAGTCACCTCCTTATGCAGGTGGTGGGGTTCCTGGGGTGTCCCCAAGACCTGGGTGGGAGCCATGGATCTCAGAATGCTGTGTGCGCTAGAATTGATTAAGCACCTACTCTGTGTTGCATATGGGGTTAGGCTTTGCTTTCACAGAGCCTGGAGATGACTAAGACACAAGTCCCACCCTCAAGTGCCCTAGGGGGGCAAAGACCGTCATGGGGACCACTAGCTGCATTCCACCAGTAACGCCTGTCTTCTGTAGTCCCTCAAGTGAACCCATATTATTTGACACCTGAACTTGGCACATGCCATTTCCTTTGCTGGGCTTGTCCTCTTGGTCTCTGAGCCTGATTGCTGGCAAAGTCCTACTTATCCTGCCTTAAAGGAGAGGATGCTTGAAACTAAAAACATCAGGGCACAGAAATTCTCCGGCTGAAATTAATACTAAGGTGTAAATGACTTCCACCCCCCACCTTCCCCCGAGGTGTATCCTAAGAACAAAGCAGAGGATGGAAGGAGAAGGAAAAGAAAAACAGCAAAGGGTACTGGGGAAATCAAAATAAAATATTTTTATTTTTTCAAATTTTTTTAGAACTCTGGCCCCAGCCTAGCAGGCCTGGGAGCATGTGAATCTTTAGATGAACTTTGTGTTAACTCTCCCTTCTCTCCCTGCCTCCAGGTGTCCTGCTTTGTTGGTGGTTGGGGACAGTTCTCCTGCTGTGGATGCTGTGGTAGGTAGAAATCGTCCACTCGTTTCTGTGCTTAAGTCAACAGCCCACATCTGGTTGGCCTTGGGGCGGGGGTTAGGGGGACCCCAGACACGAGCCTCTTTCCCTGCCTTTCCTCGCCGGCCCCGCAGACCACTTCCCATTGGTTGGTTTAGATGGGTTTGTCGCCTGGCTTGCTGGTCCAAGGGACTGTCCTCTCCTTTGGGAATTGGGTAGAGTTTTCAGACCCAGTTGGTCCCCGAATGTCTGGCGGGGCAAAGAGGCATCTGGGGAGTGAGGCTCAGACAAGGCTCTGTGGGGCATTTCACCCCTTAATTCCCACCTGTGATGTTGGGGAGGAAAAGCCCAGACTCTACCCTTCCACCATCCCTGGAGCTGGAGACAGGGAGACGTAGGGGTGATTGAGCAGAGTCCTAGAGAGGTGACATGCCTTGTGCGGTGAGCTACAGAGTGGGATTTGCAAATGTTCATAGAATAAAGACCTGAAATGTCTTAAGGGGCCGAGAGTTTCCTGTGATCTAACCCACTGGACATAATCTTAGGATGCATCAGTAGAGATATCTTATTCACATCAAGGGAGGTGATAGTTCTCCTATAGGCGCTTTGAACATCACGGGTCACGTGTGGGTTATTTTGCCCAATTTGAAGAGAGAAACCTGGCTTAGCAAACATCATTTTGTATGAAGAATAGTTGTCTGGACTAGAGATGCTGAGCTTGCACAATCGCTGGCAGCAGCTGGTTACAGAAGGCCATTCATTTAGCAGCTTTCTGGGGCATCCGCTAGATTGGAGCTCAGCTCCCTAACAACCCTTTGAGAAAGATATTATTTCCATCTTATTGATAAAAAACCGAGAGGCTCAAAGACATGAAGTACCTTGTCTGAGGTCGCCCGGCTAGCGATGGCAGGGCTGGAATTTATGGCCACGTTGCTTAACCTTGAGCTCCTGTTCTTTCCTCAGGCCAGCAGGGGCACTGGCGCTGCTGCCGATGGTGGCCGCGTCACCAGGAAGGGGGAAAAGATGAGGACTTTGGCCCCAGAGAGAAAATTAATAGATTTCTTCCCCTTTCCTTGTCCAGGTGGAGTGCAACTCAAAATTGGACCCAACCAAGACCACTCTCCTCAAGGTACAGGCAAAATGATCCCCGTTTGCATTTGTTCTTTCTGAGAGACCCCTGGTTTGCTGCAGAAAGGAATAGTCTAGTGCCTGCTTAGAGACCAGAGAAAGAATTCTTTTCTTTTTTAAATTATTTTTATTTTTAAAGATGTTTATTTATCTATTCACGAGAGACACAGCGAGAGAGGCAGAGACACAGGCAGAAGGAGAAGTAGGCTCCCTTCGGGGAGCCCGAGGCAGGACTCGATCCCAGGACCCCGGGATCATGACCCGAGCCAAAGGCAGATGCTCAACCGCTGAGACACCAGGGGCCCAAGAAAGAATTCTTTAATGTTTGCATTAAAGACACAAACGTCTGTGTGTTGGGCCACCGCGGGTCACCCTCAGCCACAAAGATGGAGGGAACCTTCTCTGGGACCCCGAGACCTTGGGGGGCTACTGGCTGTGGTGATCTGATGAGGAATGGACCGGGGATGGTGCAAGCAGGGCTCTCCCGGGGGTGGGTGGAGAGTGGAGGCGGGGGCTGGGCGTTCCCCCGAGGGGGGCTGTGCCATGGGAAGGCAGGACCATGTCTAGAAGGCTCGTCTGGACACTTGAGGTGCTCTCTGTCCCGAGGCCGGGGTGAGGGTCCGCGCCCTCGCTGACCATGCAATCCAGCCACCCTGGTGTTTGGGGCCGCATTGCCCCAAAGATACAATGGACGTGAAGAATCTTTCTGGCTATTCTCCCAGAAATAGAGAGGGCAGGGGACCCAGGAAGGGCCCGTGTGAAATTAGGGGGCACGAGGAGCTGAGGGGCTGTGGGTCGCTGTGAAAGAGGAACACATTTGAAAGGCATCGGGGAGGATGCCTGGGTGACTCGGGCTGAGCGTCTGCCTTTGGCTCAGGGCCTGATCCCGGGGTCCTGGGATCGAGTCCCGCTTCGGGCTCCCTGCAGGGAGCCTGCTTCTCCCTCTGCCTCCGTCTCTGCCTCTCTCTGTGTCTCTCATGAATAAATGAAAGGTCCCAGGAGGCATCTGACACCCAGGAGGGGTGGTTGGTCCCCCAGAACTGGCTCTTTGACCTACATTTTCTTTCAAGATTTCCTTACAAGGAAATTGCGAGACTGGAAGATGCGGGGCTTTGAGCCTGAGGGGGCTGCTGATTGGCCAACCCGGGGGCTCCTTTGTCTCAATCGTCCTAACACATCTGTGTCTGGGCTCCGGCGGCTCCTGGGGCTGCCGTCCCAGGGGGAAGGTGGACAGGCCACAGTTACTGCTGCTAGAGAGGGGAGGAAGGAGCATTCGGGAAAGGGGGTCAGTCCCCTTTTCTCCATAAAAGCACCCCAAGCTGGGTGGCCTAAAGGCACAGGAGTCTGTTCTCTTCACCATCTGGAGGCTGTCAGTCCAAAGTCAAGGTGTGGGCAGGGCCACGCTCCCTCTGAAGGCTCCAGGGAGCCTCCTTCCTTGCTCTTCCCGCTTCTGGCAGTGGCCAATCCCCAGTTCCCTGGCTTGTGGCCGCATCCCTCCTGTCTCCGCCTCCACGCCACCCAACCTTCTCCCTGGTGTCCCTGAGCCAAAATTACCCTCTAGTTTTAAGTCATTAGACTTAGGATCCAAGTCACCGGATTTAGGGTCCCCACTAATCCAGTACAGGTCTCATCTGAACCCATTACATCTGCAGAGGGTAGGTGATGACCTAAGAGCAAGTGGCTTTGATGGTGGATGGGGATCTGACCTGTTTCGGCCTGATTCGGGTTGGTCCCTGGAGTGGAATTCTGGCTTCGTGTCACCACGATCCCAGACCCAGGACAGCCCCGTGAGCGTGGCTCTGAGGTGAGACTCTGGGCTGTGGGATGGCCCGGCCTCAGCCGCTGTCACTCCCGCCTGCCAGTCCCATGTCTCTCCAAGCCATCCTCCCCCCGTCCCAACCTGTCGCCCAGGTCTCCCGAGCCCTGGGTCTGGGTCCTAGTCCCACGTGCCTACAGCCGCCCTGACGAAGAAGCGGTGGCCTTAGCGTGGGTGATTCAGTAGGAACTTTGGAAGCTACAGCATTTATACCAGGGTGGCCAGCGAAGAGACCATGAGGCCTGAAGTCTCGGGTGGGGCAGTTTCTGACTGAGGGGGTGTTTAAAGAAAATGTGTGTGTACAGGGCCTCATGCAGTGAAGGCTTTCTGGTCAGATGGACCCTGGCCGGAGGCCTGCAGGTCCTTCAAAGTCTCAGGTCCCTCTTCTGCAGCGGGGGACAGTCACACCCCCTGGTTCCTGAGGAACTGAGGGAAATTTCTTTTAGGGTCTAGCAGAGCACTGAGCATCTGGTTTGTCAAGAAGGCACACATCGGTGCCAAGATGGGTGGTGACAAGAGCAGCCTTGCTAGGTGGAGATGGGTGATTCCCCACCCATAGGTGCCCACTTCCCCCCAAAGGGGACAGAACAGGGGCAGGGCAGCGGCAGGGCAGCGCCAGGTGGAGGGACGCCTCTGCTGCTGTGTTTGGCATTAACCAGCTTCCCTCTCCCCCAGATGGCAGATTGTGGTGGCCTCCCGCAGATCTCCCAGGTGAGTCCCACCTGTCACCACTCCCCAGCTGGAGGGCAGGTGCCTCTGTGTCCTGTTACCACCTATTCCCCCCCTGTCTGCTCCTCCCCTACCTCACTGTGACATCTGATGACACTGCAGACACCTTACCGTTTATGAAAGGTGCTTGCGGGTCAGGACTTGATCACCTAGGAACCCCAGGGGGGTAGATGACACGGGGGTCTTCTGTGTGGGGTCGCAGAGTATTTCACTGGAGGGATCTGAAGAAGAGACCCTCCCGAGAAGCAGATTTCTGCATCAGGCGGATCCTGGACCTTGACTCATTGCTCTGGATCTTTGCTCACTGCAGCCTCCCCCATCCAGAGCTCCATACAGAGGTGGAGGCACAAGTGGCCTTTGGTGGTACTAGGCTCTCTGCGGGGTCTCCCTCTGCTCCCACTGGAAAGGGACAAAATCCTTTCAAGTGTTTTATCTGCTGTTGTGTTAACGCCCGTTTGACAGCTGGGAGAAGCCAGAGAAGGATGGGATGTCCCAGCCTCTGGGGGGAACAGATGGGCTCCCCGTAGAGCCCTGCTTAGACATAAGCGTGAGCTAATACCTGCACGTTACTGGTGGAGTCTTTATCCATCCATCTCACTCCTGAGACTCCTCCTGAGACAGTAGGACTCCAGGGCCCCCCTCACGGCCTCCCTCCGTCCTCTCCCTCCCCACCCTTTCCCTTTTTCCTTTTCTGTATTTGGAATGAGAACAGATGCAGCCCTGACCATAATTAAAATGCGTTGTTGATGCATGGCGGCAGCTGGACTAGCCCAGGCTTCCAGGAGCCCAGTCCAAGGAATCAGTCTCCCCCTTTTGGCCCTTACGGATAGGGTGTATGTTTACAGAGTGCGTTCCCACCCCTCATTCCATTGGCAAGGGCAACAGTCCTTAGAGATGAGAAGAGCAAGTGTTTATTGCAGTGTCATGGAAGGGGAAGAGAGGCTGAAAGATTGTTTCTGCTGTCCTGCTGGCAAGGGTGCCCCTGGCTCCCTGCACCTCTAACCGGCAACTCTTTCTTATGATTGTCACACGAACCCCAGAGGGCAACTTGACGACAGCCTCTATGTCATGTGGCTCTTTGTAGAATAGTGGCAGGAGTTGGTGGGGAAGGGTAGGAACACTGCGTCTGCGGATGACTTCTCACTGGGACAGAAAGTATGAGGAGAATAGAGCCAGGGCATTGCTTTTGAGAGTGGCAGTTAATTAGACTGTGGATATGGCCTTTACCTGAGAGCATTCACCTGCCAGGGCAGATTGGTTTAAATTTGGGAGGAGTAAAGGAGTAATTGATAGAACTGGGTGTGTTCCCAGCATTCCCAACTCATTTCATTTAAAGTAGCCCCATTGGTTTGGTTAATTGGCTTATCCAACTATACATATATCCATCTATCCATCCATCCATCCATCCAACCATCCATCCATGCATACATGCATCTATGCATCCATGCATCCATCCACCCACCCACCATCCATCCATCCATCCATCCATCCATCCATCCATCCTTCTTCTAATTTTTCTTTCCTTCCACCCATCCTTTATTTTCATCCACCCGTCCATCCTCCTTACTTCTATCCATCCATCTTATTTCCTTTTTATCTATCCACCATCCTTTCTTCTTTCCATTCATCCAGTCAGCCAGCCTGCTCTTGAGGCTGAGAGTGAATTGTCTTAAAAGCATAGAATTTAGAAAGCCCTGGATTAATCTGTAGGACCCCTCATGAATTAGCTGTATGACCTTGGATGGATTATTTACCTCTCTGTTCAGCAATGAAATGTATGCAGATATAGCACCAACCTCATAAGGTTGTTGTCAAGAGAAAATAAGACAAGGCTGCAAAGTCCTTAGCACAATGGGTGGTGCTGTTACATTCTAGATGCGGAGTTGGACACATCACTCTACCAGTATAGTCTTCTTTACAGAAACCCTCAGAAGTTAGTGTGGCTCTCTGTCCATGTTTCACAAGGGGAAGTTATGTAACTTGAACAAACTCACCCAGCTAGGAAGTGAATTTGAATTTTTTCTCTCGAGCCAAAGTTAATTTTGCTCCCGATTGTGACCTCATAGCCTTTCCTTTACTTTTGTGCATTGTCCTGTCAACATGTGGTGCCCTTCTCCCTTGAGCCAAGCTCTTTAGTGAAGGTGACCAAGGGCACAGCTCCACGTGGCCATTCAGGAACTGGACCTCCGACGACTGACCGTACTGTCCTCTTTCTCTCTTGCAGCCAGCCAAGCTTGCCGAGGCCTTCAAGTACTTCGTGCAGGGCATGGGATACAGTAAGTGTGGCCTTTCCAAGCAGGTAGTGGGGCGAGGGGCAGGCGTGGGGTTTGAAAATGCAATGACCTGAACCGGGCTTGAGTGAGCTATCCACCTTGGCCAGCCTCAGCTTTTTGCAAAGTGGGAAGGTCAGGGGAAGAAATACGTAGGTGTGTGGTGGTGGATGGGTGGCAGTGCAAAGGTTCTAGTATCTCCTTTGTACCATGGTAGCTCCCTGCACTGATGAACAGGAGTTGTTTCATACCAGGTAATTTTCTTCAGACTTAGATGAGGACTAATTCTTTAAGCCCCAAAAAGACGATGGCGGAACTATGAAAATCTTTTACATTTTGATTATGTGCTTTCTTTCTTTCACTATCTAATTCAATTTAATTAACACAGAGTGTATTATAAGTTTCAGAGGTAAAATTTAGTGATGCATCAGTTGCATATATAGGATTACGTGCTTTCTTAAGAGACTTCCAGTTTCCGTGATGCTGGTGGTAGTGGCGGTGATGGTAATGATGGAAGATTATTAGTAAATCCTTCATTTTTTTTTCTCGTTTAACCATCACAAAAATCCTATTCGATACTCTTATTTTTTTTTGAGAGATAGCGAGATAGCGTGAGAGTGCTCGTGGATGTGAATGGGGGCAAACGTAAGCCTGGAGCACAGTGGAGATCTCTGCAAAGTTCTTTGAAAACTGAAAAGCTCTGTGTAAGCGGGTGATAAAAAGTCACTTATGTTCAAGATCGTGCGTCTTTGCCAAATCACTGGATTTGGGAATTGAAGGATAAATAGAAGCATAATTCAAGAACTTACTGCATTTTGTGTGATGGTTATAGTTTATTCGTTAGACACCTACGGCCCCTTTTCAGAAATGCAGTCCCATGAGCAGGACAGAGAATGCCAAGTGTAAGCACTCTGTTGGGTGGCAGCCACAGATGGTACCGGTTGATGTGTGAGCCATGACGTGGTTCTTCTGGCTCTTTCTGCCTACTGCTTAGAATTATAATTTATGTGCCCATCTTAACTAGGAAGTCTGAATGTCTAATCTCTTCTGTTTTTGTTGTGTGTGTGTGTGTGTGTTTTTTTTTTCCTGAGACTGAAACAATTTTCCCACCCATTTAAAATAGTAATGGTATATTTGGTAAACTGACCGCAGTGTTAAGATTGGCCTCAGCCATGGTCAGTTTCTAGAGAGGCCAGGAGAGCCAGGGAGCCTGATTTATGTGCTTCGGGCAGAGTTGGTGGCCCTGGGTGCCCAATTCCAGCAGAAAACATCTGTCTGTGGGTCTGCTGCCTTTTGAGCTGCCTTCCCGATGGGAAAGTGTTCAGCCAGAGACAGTGGCCGGAGAACACCGATGGGATGGACAGACTTCATTAACCTTGCGGGGCACACGTCATGACTCGCTTGTCTTGGACCTGCCCTGGGTTTGGATTTCTGCCTTGAAAGTGTATTCTGGGGAGAAAGGAAGTGAAAGGCAGGCCTTGTTCCCTCCGACACACACACACACACACACACACACACACACACACACACACACGCTTCTATTTCCAGAAAGCTGAAGCATCCGGCAGGTTATAGGGGAAGACAGCAGGAAGAGCTTTAGTCCCAGAGGCATGAACCACAGAGAAAGCAAATAGTCCTCTATCGAGCGCCTGTTCAAGCTGGGGCGGGTAGGACCAGCTCTTTGCCTCCGTGACACCATTCTGTGGTCACCAGAGCCCTGAGAGGTCGGTTAAACTCCAGATCTGAGGTTGAGCAACAGGGCTCAGAAGAAATAGGTGAGCGACAGATGTGGGAGTGAGGCCGATTCTCTGAAAGAGCTCATTTAGACACTAGCTCTCCGAGAAGGGAATTCAGTACAGCCAGGGTTTGTTTTGTTGTGTTTGTGGATATGTGTCACAGCCAGCCTGCCCCCCATGCCCACGGAGCGGAGTGTGACCTCTGCACATTTGCGTTTCTATGGGCTGGCTCAGATTGTGATGCGGATTGTTCAGGGGGGCCTTGGCAGTGATGCCTGTTTGGGTGGTGGGCTAGTTTCCTGGAGCAGCCGTCACCAATCTCCACAAACTGGTTGGCTTAAGAAGGAAACCAGACACCATGGTTCGTTTCTTTGACTGCACTGCGGTTCTAGAAGCTAGAAGTCCAAAGTCAAGATGTATACAAGGTCATGCTCCCCTCAGAGGCTCTCGGAAGATCTTTCCTTACCTCATCTCGGCTACTGGTGGGAGCTGGCAATCTGTGGTGTCCCTTGGCTTGCAGCCACATCACGCCCATCTCTGCTCTGTGTTCACGTGGCCTTCTTCCCTGTGTGTGTGTGTGTCTGTCTCCTCTTATGAGCCACCAGCCATTGCATTAGAGCCCACCCTAATCCAGGATGACCTCATCTTAACAAAATATATTGGCAAGCACCCTATGTCCATTCTTAGATTCTTGTGGATATGACTTGGGGCTGGTGGCTCTGAATTTGAGGGTGGGGAGGACAGGATTCAGCCCAGGGCAGCGCGGGGCGGCAGGGATTGCTTTGTCTTTATTTCACTTTCTCAGCCATCTGCTATGTGCAAGGGCGTTTTAAGTCCTGAAGGATGGGCAGTGCCATTCATAGTTCCTGGGAACTCCCAGGCTTCTCTGGAGGACATGACAAGTGACCGGGGCCACAGACTTGCTTTGTGGCCTCAGTTTCCCCCACTTGTGGCATGGAGGGATTAGCCCAGCTGATGCCCTCGAGAGCCTGTAGACAGCAGGGGGTTATGCTACTCGGGTGCACACATGGGTGCCAATACTAGGGGATCGGGATTCCCACCTTCTTGACCAGGATGGGGGCTCCGAGAGGGATGCTTCCAGAGTCACACAACAGTTAAGGAAGTTGCAGATGTGGGCTTCAGACCAACCTCTGGTTTCAAGCCACTGTGTGATTGTAAGGCCTTACCCCTTATCGGGGCCTTGTTCTCATCCTCTGGGAGCAGATACAGAGAGGACAGGGAGCCCGGTGGCGGGATGGCCGCAGGGATGGACGGGTCAGGCAGGAGGCACCGTTGCTGGCATGCAGGTGCATCTGGTGCTCTCTGTCTCTAACCGGCGCCTCTTCTCTCCCTCTCTCTCTCTCTCTCCCCCCAGTGCCCTCAGCCAGCATGACCCGCCTGATGCGCTCCCGCACGGCCTCTGGCTCCAGCGTCACATCCCTGGAGGGTGCCCGCAGCCGCTCCCACACCAGCGAGGGCACCCGCAGCCGCTCCCACACCAGTGAGGGTGCTCGCCTGGACATCACCCCCAACTCTGGAGCCACCGGCAACAATGCCGGGCCCAAGTCCATGGAGGTGTCCTGCTAGACGGCCTGCACCTTGGCCGCCCCTGGACTCTGGGCTCACGCAGCTGCCCTTCCTCCGGCCCTTCCCGCCCCCGCCTGCCACACCACACATAACTCGTATTAACCCAAAGCTTATGGTGTAAGAGAGCTCTGGGGGGGAACACTTAGACTGGGTTTGTCAGGGGCACCTTTCCCAGCAGGGCAGGGTGGGCGGACCAAAGGAAAAGAAGCATCTCGGTGTCCTGTGCTCGTTGACACGTGGCCCACTGGGCCACCCTCTTACCCTCCCTCAGAGACACCAAACTGCCAAAAACAAGACCCGCCGCCCTAAACACTTCCTAAGCCCAGGCCTAGGCTGACCCCGGCATCCTGGTCCTAGAGGGCGTTGTGTCGGGAGCCCAGCCTCTCTACTTCCTGTTTTCCTCTCCAACTAAAGAAGTGACCCAGTTTCTGGAAACAGAATCTGTTCTGATTTGGGGAGGGGGAGACCTGCGGGTTTAGGGGCAGCTCTTTTAGCTCTGCAGCATGGAGAGCGGGGTGCAGGTGGAATTTATGTAGAGGCTAGACTGCCTGGGAAACCAAATCTGCGTAGTTGAGTTGACCCGAAGACGTAGATTTTTCAAGTTCGCGTATATAGCCACTTTTTAATGCCGAAACAACACGAGCCTATTTTTTTCTGGCGTCCTTTCAATGGACAGTGAAAGCGGGCAGCAGATTCTCCAGGCTTTCCAGAGATGCAGCCTCAGCCAACGTTGGTTATCATGGCCTTCGAGCCTTGGGCTCTGCAGGCTGTCTCCTCCTCCACGGCCCCGACTTTCTACCCCAAAGACGTGAGCCATGATTCTGTTCATGGGGAAGACCACTGAGGTCCCTGCTTGCTGGCTTTGCAACGGAGGGAAACATTCCAAGCAGCTGTACCTGGCTGTGATGAGTCTCCTTGCAGTGGGGGTGGGGGGTGGGGGTGGGGGACCGGGGGTGGGTGGGGGTGGCGGGGTATCTGGGCTATTCGATGTAAGGGATTTCTGTGGTTGTGATGGGATCCAGTGCAGTCGTGATTTCAGTCCATCCTGAAATCACACACAATCTTGTGTGATTGAGTTAAATCCAGCTTCCGATCTTTGACAAGCGGGGTCGAATCTGAACTTGACGGCCAAACATTTCTGACCCGGTAACGTTGCTGGATCTCTGGGTAGAACTGTTCGCTCTTGCAGGGGGGCATGGGGGACTCCCACGGGGAGCGTTGGCTGAGAAGATGAAAGGATTCTGGAATATCCCACGGGATTTCCTTCCCTCTCCTGCCTGCCTTCCCCTCTTCCCTGCCCCTCTAACCTTTTGCTGAGTGGGGCGGCACCACTGACATTTCTGGGCAACGTCGGCGTCGCTGTCAAGTTCCTGTACTACTGGCTTTTGATTTTCATTTTGGCTAACCATGGATCTTCTTATAGGAAGTTTGATCTGAGGGGATGAATCATTATGAATCAGCCGCTGGGGCCTGGTGCTTTCCAGGACCCTCGAGTTGGGAGGAGGACGTAGTCAAGGCTTCCAGGTAGCTGAAGGGGCAGTGACTCAGTTGACTGCTCCTACCACCCGGACGCCTCCCCTGACCCGGTCAGGGGTCAGGGCAGGAGTGGCTGAATCGAGACAGGAAAACTGTTGTGTACAAGTCTTTCCAGAGAAGTTTCTTAATCAGATATTTGTATTTATTTCCAGACCAATAAATTTGTAACTTTGCAGTGGCTTGTGTCTTTTTCCTCCGAGGGACCGTGCATGCAGCCCCCACAGTCGAGGGAGGGGTCCTTCCTTACCTGGGGCCTCCTGACACCTGCCTTAGAGCACCCCTGGCCCCTGGGAATATGATATGAGCCACCGATGTGAGTCTTCTAACAGCAGTATTTAATTAATTAATTAATTTTAAAAAGATTTTATGTATTTATTTATTCATGAGAGACACAGAGAGAGAGAGAGGCAGAGACACAGGCAGAGGGAGAAGCAGGCTCCATGTAGGGAGCCCGACACGGACTTGATCCCAGGATTCCAGGATCACACCCTGGGCTGAAGGCAGCACTAAACCACTGAGCCACCTGGGCTGCCCTAACAGCAGTATTTTAAAAGGTAGAAATGACATTCATTTTAATAATCTATCTCCCTTCACCCAACATATCCAAAATATCACCGCTTCAACATAGAATCAATGTCACAGCTATTAAGATAATTCACCTTTTTTCTTTATGCAAAGAACACCAGTATTTCACACCAAGGCATGTGAAAATAGGCCTGGGCAGCACTAGGCCAGGCAGCAGAGTGATAAAGGGTTAAAGCGCGTTTCAACCTGTATTTAAAAGGAAATATCTTTTTTTTTTTTTTTTTTTTACATTTTATTTTTATTACAGGAAAGCATGTGATAAAACCACTCCCTTTCTCACACCCAGTGGCAACCACTACGGTGCGGGTTTCTACTGTACTGAAAATAAGATGTAAACATGGCATGTTTTAGTAAGACCTCCTAGGATTTCCATTTGGGCCTCCTAGGATTAGTTCAAAATGTAGAGAACAACTGCCAAGAGTTTCTCCTATTAGGACTATCTCACGTCGCTATGGTGTGCTTGGTCACAAGAAGAGGTGAATATCGGTCCCTGACTACTAACTAAGCTCCCTACTTTATGAGAATGTCACTAGTTTGTCCCAGGGTCCCATCCAAGATGCCACATTACGCGTGGTCCTCATGTCTCAACTTCCTCTGGCCTATAACGATGTCAACTTTTCTTGCTTTTGATGACAAGTTTTGGGAAGCCACTAGTCTGGCCTTTTGTAGGATGTCCCCCAATTGAGGTTTCAACCATCCTTACCTCATGGCTCAACTGGCATGATGGGTTTTTGGAAGAAAGATCACAGAGGGGAAGTGCCGTGCCCTCAGCAAGATGGGTCATCGGGAGTGCGGTTGACCTTGATCACCTGGCTGGGGCAGGGATTGCCGGGGTTCTCCACCGCCCTGTTACTTTTTCCGCTTTCCCCCACTTGTTCTTTGGAAGGAAGTCACTAAATGCAGCTCCCCACTCAAGCCTGCCCTCCGTTTTAAATAACTCCCATGCTGTTATCAATATTGGATTTTCTTCGCTTACACGGAAGAGTTTCTTAGAGCGTGGAATTCGCTCTAACACTTGGGAGTCTGCATTATGGTGCGGCGAGTGGATCTGCTGTAGTTTCAGACATAGATTTGGAAAGGCAAGGGAGGGTGAGCACAGCACAGAAGGCTAAAAAGACCTTCCTAGCCACGGGGCCAGTGTGGACTCTGGTATGGAGGAGGGATGATGTGCGCCTTTGTGAGGAGCCTGTAGTATAGACGGGGCGGGTGACCCTGAGTGCAGTGAGTGGCAGGCAGTGAGGCAGGAAGTTTTATATGTGTAAAATAAAATACCTATGATTACAAAAAACCCTACTTAGAGTGACACGTAATTATCCAAATGTTGCAACTGTGTGACGTAATAGCTTGTGCCTCTTTTTTAAGTTGGATAACATGGAGGCAGATCTCACCGTAACTTCAAGGTAGTGATAAGCATCCGAATATCTGGAGATGTCCACCGTGATTTCAACTGGTGATAGTGGGGTGTGTCGCCTACACTTAAACGGAAGGGTATGCTAAACAGCAATTAGACATCAGTAAACACAAAATTTCATTTTACCCTCATCCCAGTACGCAGGCCCTGAATTCTAAACATGGACCACTGGTTGGAGGACCCCAGGTTAGGGAGGCCTGCTTTAGATGCAGGAGGAGGAGCTTTTCCCACACTCACTAGTAAGCACCTTTTCTGTGTCAGGAGCTGTGTGGGGTGCAGAACAAAGGGCATGTGATGAAGAGGCAGGAAGCAAGCAACCGTTGCAATGGGTGCATACAGCAGCTTTGGGAGTGAAGGTGTGGCAGATGCCCACTGGACCTGCCACGCTTAGCTCCTTGGGGCTCGGGCTTCCACCAGACTTTACAGGTGTTTGCATGCACCAGGTGCTATTGAGGGTTAGAGTACCCAGAGGCGTTCTGTTCTCCTAACTGCTTGTTTTGGTTTCTGTCCCCTGACCCTTGGGTTTCAGTAGTAGTCTGGAGAGCAAGCATGGCCTGAGATGAACCATGTGCAGGGCCTGTCGTGACAGCTGGGGCCCTCACATGCCACCTTCTTCAGTGTCCCTTCCCAGACACAACCTCACTGTTTGTCATCGGATTGGTCCCTTGATGTAGCCTCCCTAATCCATCTGGATACATACTTGTCTTAGGCTACTTAGGCTACATGGAAATCCTTCGTGGAACCCAAGGGCAGAAGGGAAAACCTGGCCTTGTGAGGTTGGAGACCAGATGAGGGAGGAGACCTGGGGAGTACATCAACTTTGTCCTTTCCAAGGCTGGGTTTCTCTGTATCTCAAAGCATGAAGCGGTGGTCTGAACCCAAAGGCTATGACCTTCAGGGTCTTGGACATGGAACCAATCAGGTCTTTGTGTCTCCTAAGGGAAAAAATATCACTGACTCAGCTTCACTGAGGTGTTCACTTGCTGTCTAATCAACTGCAACTGGGTTCACCCCTCCCCCCCATATAAGTGCATCAGGGGCTCCAAGCAATTGATGTAGTGGTAACAGGTGATTGTGTCCTCTGCATTGTTAAATTCGTTTGACAGCTGAACTCACTGTTGCAGGATAGACTCTTCCTCACCCCTGCTCTGAGAAGTGTTTTCTTAATGCCCCACCCTCTGCAGGAAACACCTGCCATGTGACAAGGGTGTCCTGCAGAGCCAGGCCCAGTAGTACCTGCAGTATTTGCAATGTGGATTACCTTAGGCATTTTTTTCTCTGACACCAGCATTTCTTTTGTATCCCCAGGGCCACCACAGATGCCCAGCACATAACAGGAGGTTTTTGTTAAATAGATAAACACTTCCTGGGACGCCTGGGTGGCTCAGTGGTTGAGCATCTACCTTTGGCTCAGGTCATGATCCCTGGGTCCTGGGATCGAGTTCCGCATCAGGCTCCCTGCAGGGAACCTGCTTCTCCCTCTGCCTGTGTCTCTGCCTCTCTCTTTGTGTTTCTCATGAATAAATAAATTTAAAAATCTTAAAAAAATAAACACTTCCTCTAATAAGAGTAATATTTAGCAATCTTCCTGTTTCTTGACCCCTTTATATTCTTTATCTGTGAGGATGAGTTATCCTTGCTTCACAGATAAGAAAGTCAAGGCTCAGAGATATTCAATGGCTTGTCCAGTCATTTCTAAAATAGGCCACGTCCCTTGCTGCCTTTTAAAACAGTTCACTGAGCATATGACTGACCAATGCAACCACTTATTGATGTCTTGGGATTGAAGCTACAAATGCCCTTAAGGCTTTTATTGCTTGTGGGAATGTTTGTCTCTGTTAAATAGTCCCGCCCAGGCGCATGCGACCTATGTTTTACTGTATCTTCTATCTGGGATTTAATTCTTCTGTATCCTCCACTGGCCGACTAATGTTTCCTCATTGCTATCAATAAGCCCGCTTTTAGCTGCTTCTTCTCCCTTTAGATGGGACGGACCAAGAAATCCACTTTGTTAGTATTGTGTGAAAACCAAGAGTAGTCCAGTTTAGCACAGAAATCTGGAAACATTCTTTGCAGAATATAATACATCAAAACATACATGGGCTTGGAACCAGCTTTTTCATCTTCTAGGAAGTCATTTTCGGTCAGTTCTATATTGGGAAAGAGCCCAGATTCAGCTGGATCTTAGGCTTCTGAATATGTAAGGTGCTTTGGCATTTTCATTTCATCAGGGAGGGGATTGGGAACGTTGGCATGTCTGCCATATGCTTTTTTACCTGCATAGTAAAGTGCTCTGGCCATTTCCCCCAAATCCTATTTTCCCCAAATTTCACCCACCTGTTATCATCAGAAATCTCTCCTGAAATCTACACATTTATCTTACTCTGGGGCATTTATAGGACTCCACGATCTAACTTCCAGTTTTGAAAAAGCTATGCTTCAGGATAGAAGTGTTCTTGGAAAGAATTCATGTGGCAATTATACTTTTATTGGAATTGACTCGCCCCCGACTTTATTATAATAGCATAATGTGTTTGGGGGGTAGTGGATGAGGGGGACTTGACCAGAAGGCATCAAACATGTTTTTCACTCCATGCATTTAGTCATATGCACATCTGTTTACTTAGTCGAGTATGTGCTATGTGCTGCACTGGGTTTGAGAGACAGAAAAGTATGGCACCTTTCCTGCCTTAGAGAAGCAGGGTGGTTAATCAAATTATAGCATGTAGCAAAGACATCCAATAAAAAAGTTAAGGGATTAAGTAGCATATGATTAAAGTAAAAAAGCATTCAACTGAACATTGATGACACTTTTTCTTTATATTTGCTGCTGTGAAATAATAATCTAAATAAGTAAAATATACTGACACATATGCAGACTCCAATTTTTACTATACTGCTGCTGATTATCCTCCTTTCATATGGACACTGAAAATCAGCCAGTAATAACTGGTTTTGTTAAGCACTGGCGGTGTGCCAAGCTCTGTTGTAGAATTTTGCACGCCATCTGCATTTTACTCATCCCATCATCACCACCACCAAATAGATATTATCATTTTCTGCAATTCACGACTGAGGAAATTGAGGCTCTGATGAGTTCAGGGAGGAATTCCAGTAAGGAATAGAGTATAAAAAGATCCACTTGACTCCCAAATTCAGAGCCATTTCCATTTTATCCCACAACCTTCCTTACACTCCTCTCTATTCCCACTGGTTCCTAAGGGAGCTGGTAATACTCACCCTATCCATCGCCGGATGCTTATCCAGCCCCTGACACGTGCCACGCACTCTGCTGGGCCCAGGGCATGCAGTCATATTCCCTGACCTCAAGGTACCCACAATCTAGCTGGAGACGGAGGAAGGTGTTGAATCAGTGAGTGAATGAACCAATAAACGCATGAATGCTAAAGTCTCCATTTTATATTTATGGGCGGTGTCTCCCAGCCTGGACCCACTTGTAGTGCCGATCTTCTGTGAATCCCAGAATTCATACTTCTGAGCTCATCTCCACATTTCTAGCTATTTTTGTTACCATACGTAAAATATCTAGGGCCTACTTTCCACCATCTGCACATTGATTGTACATACTCAACGCCCCATCATTGCGCATCATGACTGAATGTGTGAGAAAATCCACCAAATCCAGGGAGTGATTTTGCTGATGATTTATTGCTTGAAGGAGAAAAGCATAAACGGGGAATTTGAGCAATGATAATCCTTCACATTGAACAAACATGGTCCACACTACACAAATCATGAGAAAAATGAGGGATGTTGTAAAACACGACAGATTGCCCAAGTGCTCTTTTTCCTCTATTGGGAAATTCCAAGACATTCCTTCTTTTGTATTTTTTTAGTCACTTGAAAAAATGGCGGTAGGAATACTTAAATAGGAAGTCACAGTCTGAAAGTAGATATAGACACACACACACACACACACACACACATACACGTATATGTGCAGAGACACACAGTTGACCATTCCGACCATTCATGAGTCCTAGCTGTGCAGGCTTATTGCAGTTACTTTGGATCAAGATAAGTCTTTTAAAAATCAGTGATCTAATTCGATATAATAGTCAGAGGCTACATTGCTTCCCCATTATCTCTAACACAGTACAATGTTGATGAAATTATACCAATCATGTCATTCAAATGTGCCTTCTTTGCTCACTCTCTGAATCACTTTGAAATTAACGTTGCAGTTAGTTTATTGTTATTGTTATTGTTTTGTTGTCAGTAAAGCATCTCTTGTACCTTTTGATTGAGGGGGGCATGTTGACTGGGCTTAGTGTCAGGAAAGATGGCTCAGGCGTAAGACTGACCCTGGTTTGCAATCCTGGTCTGCAGTTCACTAGCTGGTAAGACACTGAGCAAATAACCTCACCGAGCCCCAGGATCTTATCTCTAAAACGGGGAAATGATTATAATGCCATATCTCACAGGCTTGCTATGAGGAATAAATAAGGCACAGCAGTGAAGCACCTAGCTCTGGCCTGGCACTCAGTGATGCTGCCAAAATGCTGAGGGTAAAGGTGCAACAAGAAGCAGCGGTTTGGTGAATGTGGGTTTCCTCTCTCTCCCCATCTAAGCCCGCCAGAGAAATTTCACTCTCAGCACTAATGTGAATTTCTTCACCAAAGGTTAACAAATCTTTGGCATATCTTTCCCTCGTCTGGGAACATGGAGTTACAGAGGCCTGGAGACCATCGATCTCATCTACTTGGTGCCTCTGCCAAGGAGACACTCTGTTGGGGGTCATTCAGGCTCTGCCTGGAGGCCTCCCCAAGAACAAGGCCCAGTGAAGTAAGCTGGGATTTGGGCTCCGACTTGTTTGGGCTGATTTCTGAGCCTCTTCGAATCTCAAAGCTTTCCACATACAAAATGGGGATGAGAGGCTTATTCACAGTTGTCATGATAATTAATAAGATGGTCTAAAAGTTAGCAAACAGGATGACACCAATCAATAAAGGGACATTTTTGGGGCGCCTGGGTGGCTCAGCAGGTTAAGTGTCTGCCTTTGGCTCAAGGCGTGGTCCTGGGGTCCTGGGATGGAGTCCATATTGGGCTCCCTGTGAGGACCCTGCTTCTCCCTCTGCCTGTGTCTCTGCCTCCCTCCCTATGTCTCTCATGAGTAAATAAATAAAATCTTTTTAAAAAGTAATAAAGGGACATTTTTGCCTTGTGACTATTATTCTTAACTTTTACAGAAGTAGAGTCACACCACTGCAGAGTGATTGTGGCTGCTAGAAAGATCTTCCTTATATTGGTCCCAAACCTCCTGCCCCTTGACTTCAAAACATGGAGCTAAGACTTCCCCCGCAAAGGACAGATCCGTTTCTCAAAATGAATACCAACTGGGACCACCCCGGCCCAGTCACTCCCAGGGTAATCCCAGATTCCTCCCACCCGGCTTCCTAGGATCTTGGAAGCTATGCTTCCAAATTGGGATGCAAACTCAGTAAGAACCCAGGAGCTCCTGGGTTTCTGCTGAATATCAAATGCAGTTAGCTGTCATCTGGTCCTCGTCATTTATAGACTTCAGGTAATTTCACTTCTAGGAAATCTAACATAGATCCACACACGGGCTTATAGGAGAGCCTATTCTTGGGCTGAATGCTCTTTACACAGGAATTTTTTTTCAATGAAAATATACATTTCTTTAAATATTAAATGTCTCATTCCCTATGGCACTTAAAATCAGACTTGGCTGATGGGAATTAGATTGGCACCTATCTTTGGAAGAAGAGCGCCTCTGAGTAAAAGTAGGAAACCATACACAGCTTCTTTTATTCATCAAACGCATGTTGAGCACCACTGTATGCCTTGTTCTGGGCCAGACACATGGGAGGATATAGTCAGGAGGGAACATTTCCAGTCCTCTTGTCCTATTCTAGAATCCCTTTGCACACCACACAGAATTCCCCCAGGAAGAGCCCACGCATCTCTCATCTGCAGCGTTGGGTAGACAAAAATCATCTTTTAAATGCACGATGAGAGCTGCTTCTGATGTGAGGGAGGGGAGGATCCACAGGAGATTCGTGGGTTTTTGTCTAACCCATATATTTCTGGATGCTGGCGCACCTAAATTATCTGAAAGTCAGATCCTCTTCTCTTGGGAAAAGAGCCAGAGACACAGTAAAAAGAGTGACAAACAAGAGTGGAAAGTCAGTTGTGCGACATTATTTTCCTGCTTGACACGTTTGGAAGCTCTAAGAGTAGGGACCATACGGTGGGTTAGAAAGTCAGCCCGACTTGGGTTAGAATCCCCACTTGCCCGGTCACCAGCCGAGTGGCTTTGGTCAAGGCTCCATACCGCTCTGAGCTTCCATCGCACATTTGTAAGAACAGAAGTAATAACAGGTGCTTTTCAACATGATTGCAACGTTTCTCCACGAGCTAATGCGTGTGAAGCACTGAGAATGATGTCTGGTACACAAAAGGTACTAAATAAAAGAATTACAACAGTAAATATTTATATGCTACTAATAAGATAAATAATAACCTCATTTCCACTCATCACAACTTTCTGTTCCTTTTAGGCTCCAACCCCTTTTGTCTTTTAATCCCTGTTAAATATGTTTCTGTTTCTAAACAACTGGTGAGCCTCTGTCTTCACACTAGAACTGGGTCGACTGGGTCGACAGACCCGAAGTCTGTAGAAAGGGTCCGAGGTGTCCTGGGCCTGGGATGTGACCCGACCCTGCTGTCCCAGGGTGATGCCGAGTGGATCCACTTCTTGGTTTGACACACATACAGCCTGCAACCTGGTTCGTTATTTCTAGTGGGTCTGGCCTGGACAACAGCTGGGTCTCCAAAAGCTCTGTAAGAGCAGAGGAATGTCCCTGGATGCCATGCTCCAGGGTCAGATGGACCATCCTAGGGTCTTCACCAACTCCCATGAACCCCCAAACAGGGGAAGGATCTGGATGAGCGGCAGAGCTGGCCAGTGGCCGGGTGTCCTGTTGGCCAGCAGCAGACCCATGCTAGGGTCCCTCACTTCTTCTGAAATTTGGCTGACCCTGCTCTGACCCTGGAGTATTGACGGGAAGCTTTTCCCATGAATAAGAATGAAAGTTATCAAATTGCATTTGTGAGCGGAACGAACTCAATTTGTACCCTTTATAGTGCAGGGATGAACCACGAAGCCTGGGCTAATGAACACAATTTTCTGCCAAAAATCAAAACCAGGCAACCATTCACATCACTTGGCAAATATTTGGTGACCTTAGGGTGCACAGATCCTTGGAATCAGAGATGCTTGGGTGTGCTGTGGTCAGAACTGTCGATTAGCGTGCCCCTTGGCACGGCCCAGACTGTTCCAGTATCCTAGATCCCATATGTCCTTCCGAATGGAGCCGAAGAGTCTTGTGGTTTGGCATCTAGAACGCGAATGAGTGATACTAAAGGCCTAGCTGATTCTGCTCCTCGGGACTCAGGCGACATCCAGCAGGATTTCCAGTGACTTGGACAGGCGTGGGTTTTGTCCAGAGCAGCTGGAGACAAGCACTTTCTCTGGAACATATGCAGAATGCTGCTAAGGTGGGGCCTTATAGTCTGGGCCCCAGCAGCACCGTAATGGGTCATTCGGGGGGTTGGAGACAGGACAGGGGGCCAAGGATCTGGATCAGAATGGTTGAAGTCAGTGGAAAGTGGACAGAGAAGGCTCAGCGGTGGGCCTCGGAGGACTGGCTGCTTTGCAAACGCTGGGCCAGGCCCCACGCCCTGTGTTTTGTGCCTGCCTAATCGGCAATTTCTGAGAAGTCCGGGTAGGATTCTAAGTCAGCAAAGATATCGTTGGGATTCCTACAACTCAGGTTGCAAAAGCAAGCATTAATCCACAGGATCTGGCGCGAGAAGCCGGGCCCATCGGGACACTGGAAGGAGACATCGATGGTCTTGGACTTGTAGGGGATGCAGCACCTGTCGTCCGTGCAGACCCCGCAGTACTTCGGCCGGTAGGAGCGCGTGCTGCTGCAGCCGGCGAGGGTGAAGTTCATGGGTGCCTCTGGCTGGTACACGGCCAAACACTTCTTCCCTTCCTGTGGCAGAGGAGGTTTCAGTTGGGATGCTCAGAGGGTGAACAGCCACCTCCCCTCCATCCAAGCCCTCAATTATCCCTTTACACTCACCATGCGAGACACCCCAACTTTCCTTCAGGGCCGCGGCATCTTCAAGCTCAGAGGGAGCTCCCCAAACGTGGTGCCCCCCAGCCACACTACGAAGGAGTAACTGCAGACCTCACAGGGCACTGCCCTGCCTAGGTGGTTCCTCGCACCCCGCAATGTCCTCTTGCCTACATTTTCTGCCTTGACAATGCCCAGGCCTCTGTCCCAGTCTTACCAACACAGATGCCTGGGTGGCTTCTCCAGTCCACCAAACGTCCCAACTAGTGAGTGGCACAGCCATGACGGGGCTCCATGATTGGGAGATGTGCCTTCCCTAACCTGCTCCTCCTTCTCCACCTCCCCTCACCCCAAAACCTCTCACACTCACCCTCCTCATGCAACTTATTCAATCAGAGTGCATTCTGTAGAGCTAGCTCTGTCTCTCCAGGAGGATACAGGCCCGTCAAGAGCAAGGCCCTTTCTGCAACTCTACAATCTTTCTGTGCCTGGTACCCAGTAGGCACTCACTAAACCCATTGCTCAAATGGCTCTACTATGTACCGGTGCCACCAGCACTGGGGGGTAGAGCAGATCCAGGCTACATGGGGCCTGAGGCTCAAACAGTTTGAGGAGCCAGCTCAGGTTCATGAAAACAAACCCAACATTGGAGTGGGAAGCATAGGCCAACAGCCAGGACTTGAGTTGGCTTTGAGGTAGACCCACATCTACATCGGGTGTCCCAGTCATTCACCCGGCTTAGGACCCTTTTGCTCCTATTTTTCCCACTGCTGGGGACTTTTCCATCCATGCTCTTACATCTGCACCAAGCACCAAGAGGGCAAGCACAGCAGAGGTCACTGATCAGAGAGGGAGCCGAAGAGAGAAGGGAAGAAGGAGAAGGAGGAGGTGGAAGGATCCAGTTGGCTGGGACAGAGATACTCGGAGAAGGGGCAGGGGACAGCAAGCGAGGAAGACTCATGGGAAGCTGAGCTGTCTTGTCTACCAGGCACCCCTCTCCTCAGCAACCCCAAGAAACCATCAGTGCTCCAAAAATGGAGTCAGCACTGAGTTTGTCTTTTCTTTTCTGTGCAAAGCATATGACCGGTCCCGAGACAGAAGCAAGGGGGCCTTGAGACAGGCAACTCGGACCCATCTCTGACTACGATATGCTGGATCCTCTGTTTTATGATCTTGGACTCTCCGAAGCTGGAGGAGATGTCTGAGACCCAGCCCACGTTTTACCGATGGGGGGCCTGGGGCTCAGAGATGTGGAGATTGGCCACCGTCCAGTGCAGTCAGCGGCAGTCGGGCATTGGACCCCAGCTGTCCTGAGCCCTATTTAAAGCTCCCCGACTGGCCAGCGCATCTGTGACCTCTGTACCTGTGGGTGTGGATGGGGACAGGAGCAGACGGGGGTGACAGTCAGCGGGGGGGTCCCTCAGCATCACCACAGGAGAGCGCTTCGTCCCATTTTACAAATGGCCCCAACAGGGACATTCAGGGACCAGGTTTCAAGCTGGGCCCATCCGTCGGTAAGTCCAACATGCCTACCCCACCCCGGAAGGCAGACTGACCTTGATGTGTAGACGGATGTCCACGTCACAGGGCCGCAGGTTGCAGAGGCGGCTCTCTTGCTCAGGCCAGCACCGGCTGTTGGCGTTGGAGATGCGCGTAGAGACCCCCAGGCCGCAAGTGGTGGAGCAGGGGCTCCAGGGGCTCGTGTAGGCGATGCAGTTCCTGTGCCAGGGCTCTACCTCACCTGTGGCCGCTGTGGATAGGGACCAGACTCCCCGTGAGTTTCCAGCCACTGTCAGCCACTCTCTTCCCCACCTTCAGCACACACAGGGTCAGGGATCCTGAAGCCCCAATAGGAGGCAGGTGGGCTGTCCCCATCCCCAAAAGGGCAGGTTAGCTTCTAAGCAGCATGGGTTCCCCAGGGAGAGGAGGCCTCTACTTCTCCAGAGGAAAGACCATCTTTACAGACAGGTGGACCAGAGTGCAAATCCTGCTCGACCACCTATAAGCTGTATGGTTCCAGATAACTCCCTCTTGGGCCTCAGTGTCCTCGCTGGAACGAAACATCTGTCTTCCACGGCTGGTGTAACAATGAAAGGACCTGTTTATTGAGTATATAACAGGCATCTGCAAAGGTGCTGGGATTTGAAGAGGGGAAGGTACTGTCCCTGCCCCGTAGAGCTCAAGTTTATTTGGAGAAAATCCGAGGGAGTGTCTATACTCTAGTACCTGATACCTAACCTGGGTGATGCTGAGGGCTTGATGGTTAAGGACACACACAGGCTTTAGGGTCATGTTGCCTGGGTTCAACTCTGAGCACCACCATTTAGTAGCTGGGCAACTTCCAATAGCCCCCAGCTCCATGCCTCAGTCTTCCCACCTGCAAGGGGGGGTTGGCAAGAGCATCTCCCTCTGAGGGCTGTGGACGGAAGAGATGGGTTCACGCACATGAAAGCTGCAAGCCATCCCTGGTGCTTAGTAAGTCCTCGGGCCTTGCATGGTTTCTTGACCATCAACTAAGCACCAAGTCTTGGATGATTCTATTACTATACATGTCCCAGCTTCTAGAATGTGGCGAGTGCTCAAGTATTCTCTGAGTAATGGAAACATGGACGGAGCTACAGATAGAGGCAGGTAAAAAGCCAGTAAGACAAGGGACAGATCCCACAGAAAGATGGCACAAGACACCTAAGGGAAGGATCCAAACAGGACGCCAGGCCTACCCTGACACACATGCACACATGCACGCAGGCAGGCAGGCCGGCAGGCGCACCCGGGAGACAGAGAAAGGAAGAGGGAGAGGAGGAAAAACAGATGGTAGAGCAGGGGAGAAGGAAGGGGGGGACAGGGAAGTAATGGGGGAGGGGCAGAGAGGAGGAAAGAGTAAAGTAGGAAAGAAGAGACACCTAATAGAATCCAAAGGAGGACGGAAGGGGATGGGTCAGCACTGGATCACCTGCGCCCCCAAGTTAGCAGGTGTGCAGGGAACAGGGGTAGGTGAAGGCCGAAATGAGTGGGTGGGAGAGGGCAGCTCTGAGAGACAGGAGAAAACAGGGCAGAGGAGAGTGGGGCTGGGATGAGCTGGGGGGAGGGGTGTGAGCCTGGAGGAGGGAGGGATTTGCCTAGGAGGATAAAAGGGCTTTGGTTTCTGGGTCGCCCACTCGCAGGTGGGGGCTCTGCTTGTACTGGGTCAGAATGGGGTCACTGGGCCAAGTACAATCTGAGGACAGTCACTGCCCCATCCCCCGTGACCCTCGAGTGGCTTTGCCAGTTGGGGGATGTGGTGGACCTGCTGCCTTGGGGACAGAGTTTTCCTTGCCACCCCCTCCGTGGACACGGGATTGCTTCTTCATGGGGCCGGCTCAGCCCCTGGGGGCCACCCAAGTGCCTCTGGAGAGGCTGTGCACCCCTGAACTGTGGGGAGGGGCAGGACCACCCTCCTCCCTGGCCTGGGCAGACCCACTGCGTACACAGAGCCTGGGGGCAGGTCTCCTTGCACGCCCTCCTTTCCTGAAACACTATTTCACTTGGCTTCTGCACAACCTCTTTCTCCTGCTGCCATCCTGCCTCTTGGATTCATCTTTCTCAGCTTTTTTCTCTCCCTCACTTTAAATGGTGGTGTCTCCAGGGCCATACTTGTGGCTCTCCTCCTGGTGATTTTGTTCCCCCAGGGTACAAATGGCAACATCTGGAGGTATTTTGGGTTGTTACTACTTGGAGGGCAGATGCCACTGGCATCTAAGTAGGTAAAGGCCAGGGGTGCTGCTAAACACCCCACGATGCACAGGGCAGCCCTCCCCACAGAGTCTTCTCTGGTTTGAGATGTTGCCTATACCAAGGCCGAGAAACACTGCTCTACAGGGTCTCCCTGAGCAATCTCACACACTTATAATTAAAAAAAAAATTACCAGTACCCTTAGAACTCCCAAACTCCATCGCTATCTCTTTACTCTTTCATGTCCACTTTCCTTCTAGAACTATCCTCATTGCTCCTGGTTTTCCTCTTCCATTCCCCACCTTCTGTCTCTGTTACCCCTCAAATGTTAGCCCTCCTAGAACTCTGTTGCACTCTACCTATCATCCCTGGGCCATCCTACTCACCATCAGCAGCCCCAGGTGCATGACTTCCAGACTTCTCTCTGACCCACCTCCCCCTTCAATGCTTCCCCATTGGATGCTCCTCTGAGTGATGCCGGGGCAGGGCCCCTGACCTCAAACTCAACCTGTTTCAAACAATGCAGATGTCCTTCACCCCCATCTTGTGCTCCTCTTGTTTTCTCTCCCAGGTCATGATGAGCCCTGGGAATCACTGTCTACCCTTTTCTCTCCTTTACTCTATGCAGTGGATTAATGCTATGACCTCAGTTTTACTCCTCATCCAGTGCCTCTAGCATCTGCCCCTTCCTTGCCACCTCCACTGCCACTTCCCTAGATCAGATCCTCATGGCCCAACCACCCACCATGGTCCATCCATCCATCCGCTTATCCATCCATTTGTCCACCCATTCATCTGCCCATCCATCCATCCATCCATCCATCCATCCATCCATCCATCCACCAACAATTCATTTGCCCGTCCATCATCATCCATCCATCCATTCACCTGCCCATCCCTATCCACTCATCCATCTATCTGCCCATCCATTCACCTGCCCATCCATCATCCATCCATCCATCCATCCATCCATCCATCCATCCATCTGCCTATCCATCAATATGATGAGCACTGATTTGGTATCTCCTAAGTGGCTGGTGTTGGGCTACTCCAGTAAGTGGTGGTAAAACAAATGGGCCTGTCCCTGTCCTCCCTTTCCAGGGCTTCGTCTGGCCTGGTTTACCTGGATATAGCCTCACCTGTCCACCTATCCTCCACAGTAAGGAGGAAAGCACCTATTCCCTCTCCCACCTTGCACCTTGCTTCCCCTCCTCTGTGACCTGCACATTCACCCTTCTGGCATCTCCCCACTCCTCCCCAATGCCTAATCCCTTAATAGGATAACAATGAATCCCATGTATCTGGCTTTGTTCTTTATAAAGCTCTTCCTCATTTTATGTTGGGAAGACCTCATAGAACAGTTGGAGTAGTTGGAGAAATAGGGTCCCTTAGGGCAAGTAGCTTTGCCAAGGTCACCAGCTAGTCGGTGGTGGTCTGGGGGCTGGGACTCATCATATGAGGCAATCACAGGGGGTCAAGGCCCTGCCCTCCCCCCTCTCCACCCCATCCCCCACACCCACCGAGAGCACCAGTGTGGCGCTGTGCTGTCTTGCGTGGCCTCCTGGCATCGTGGTCGCACACCCACTGCTGGCAGCAGCGGCCAGGGATGCTCACTCTCCGGGGGCGATGGCACCAGAGGCGCGGAGGGCGTGCACGCAGGCACAGGGGTGTGCAGCCCACCGCACCGTCCACACACGTGCAGTTGTACTTGCAGTTGGGCTGGAAGGACTGGCCATTGGTGTAGCGCACCCCGTCCAGGACGCAGCCCACGCCGACCACCTCTGCAAACACACGCGCCGCTCGGGTCAGGCCCAGGGACACGGTGCCCGCACAGGGACACCTCCCACCTCTGGACCTGGCCCAGACCCTGGGAGCACCCACCGTGGGGGACAGGGGTGCAGGCAGGACCAAGCAGGGCCCAGCCAGCCTCTGGGAGTGTGGGGAGACTTGAGTGTGGGCAGTGTGGGAGTGTAGGGTAGAGCTCAGCCACCACCCATCAAGTGACCCCCAGGCCCAGACTGGCAGGGGTGAGAAGATAAAGCGTGTTCAAGCCACTAGTCTTGTCCTACCCCCAGCACATGGCACAGAGCTCAGTACTGACAGATACCCCCAGGGCCATGGTTCTGAGAGGCCCAGCATAAAAGCAATCAGAATACTTAGGAACAAAGATTCCATTCATTCGGTACATATATTTATGGAAGATTCTAGGCACTGGAGATTCAGTGGTGGACAAGATAGACAAAACTATGCCCTCATGGAGCTTCCATTGTGGGGGCGTGGGGCAGAGGAAAGATGAACAGATCATAGAGTGGTGAAGGATACCAGTGCCAAGGAGAACCACAAAGAGGAGGGGCTGCCGGGAGTGGGGACCAGTTGGTGATTAAGGCGGGCACCTCACCCAGCTGATGCCACTTCAGCCAAGGCGGAAGGAGGTGAGGAGGTTAGCTAGCACTGGTGTTGGGTGGTGGGGAGGGGGATCTTCCAGGCAGAGAGGGGCTGTGGGTATAAAGGCCCAGGTGGGAGCAGGCCTGGGAGGTTGGGGGGCGATGGGAGATGAGGTGAGAGAGGGCTTCCTTGGTGGCTCAGAGAAAGGCGCAAAGCTGTTGGCACCCAGACCCACAGTGTGGGCTCAACAAGTAACTGTTGATTCAACTATAGGAATCATGCTTCCCTAGAGCATATGACATGGTGCACAGAACAGGGGGTTAGACAGTGTCAGGAGGCCACCCCCTAATGCAGGCGAGAGGTGGCCATGCTTGGAGCCTGGAGGGCCCAGGAACCCTGAGGAGGGCTCAGCTTCTGGGTATGTTTGGAAAGAACGGCTGCCTGATGGGACGTGGGAAACAGAGAAGAGGAGTCAGGAGCGACTCTGCGTTCTATGACCTGAGCCCTGGAAGGGAAGAGATGGCTGCTCTGTCCTCAAGGGAACTGGTTTTGGGGTGAGTGGCCTCAAGAGGTCTTCATCAGACATGAGATCAGGGAGTCACAGGAGGGATCTGAGGCTGCTGGGCCTGACCAGAGCTGACTCCTGGGTGCCATGTCCTGCCTTGAGGACTGTCTGGAAGCATAGGCAGAGAGCTCCCAGGCAGCAAGGGTGCCCACCCGAGGAGGGCTAGTTCGGAATCCACAGTCTGCTGATAGCTCCAGCGTCTCTCCTGGATTTGCCAGCATTGATAATAATAATCCCAGTATCTAACAGTAGTGAGGGGTCTCTAAGCGCTGTCACTGTTTTTGGTCACCTGACCTGCTGCGTGCCAGACTTCCATGCATTGCTGATTTCATCCTATAGGGAAACACCATCCCATTTTCACATATAGCAAAACTGAGTCTCAGCGGAGTTAAGTCACGTGCCGAAGGCGACATAGCTGGACGCAGAGTCTCAGCCTCTGGGAATGTTGGCATGACCGCTGTTTTTCCTGGGAGGTGATCGTGCAGGGAGGAGGCGCAGAAAGGAAAGGCGCTACCGCTCACTGGCCATCTGATCTTGTGCCAGGCACCATCTGATATGTTATCTCATTCAGTTCTCCCAGTGACTTCACGAGGAGAGTTTTATTTTCCCCATTTGGCAGCAAGGGAGGTCGAGTGATTCATTAGCTCAAGGTCACCCAGCTGGTGAATGATAGAGCTGCACCTCACTCCCGGGGGATCTCACTCCACAGCCCATTTCCTTCCACCAGACACCAGTAAAGGAGGGGAAATTGGAGAAAAACAAACCAAACCAAACCAAAACAAAGCAGAGGAAGCACTGGGTGAATCACTCATCCTTTTGTCGTGAGTCACCCCCTGACCGCGCCCTTGCTCTGGGAAGGTGTGAGCACGCGTGCGTGCATGTGTGTGCATGTGCATGCTGATGGAGGAGGAGATGAGAGTGTGCTGAAGCCTGGTGCCTCTCTGCCCCTGTGTGGGGGAACTCTGGATGGACAAGGTGGTACTGGGTGCCTGGGAGTTCTTGGGCACAGTGGCACTACGTGGGGAGCTTTCAAAAATCCTGGTGCCTGCACTGTGCCCCAGGATATGGGACTGGACCCAGGACTTGGTATTTTTGTTACTATTATTTTTTTTGGCCTTTGATATTTTTTAAAGTTCCCCAGGTGAATCTAGTTTGCAGCAGTGACAACCGCTGCTTCTGAAACCTACTCCCAGTCTCCTGGGAGTTTGGGGCAGGTTGGGGGAATGGTGGTGGTGCTAGTGGCTCTGAGCAGCCTGGCCACCACAGGCTAGAGTGAGAGTCGGGCATATGATATGCACGATGGCTGGGCCCGCAGCAGAGTCTAACATCCCTTCCTTATTCACTTTCCAACGAATGGAAGGACTGGCTCCTGGTGAAGTTCACCATCTCCAATCTGATCTCAAACTTCCTCTACCTGAAGGATCCGTAGGAACTCAACTCCTCAGCTCCACCATCCAGATCCTCACTTGCCTCACTCACCTCCCAATGGGCTATCAGCTGTGTAGAAGCTATGAGAGTGGATCATAGCCTTCTTATAGCCCAACTGTTGCATTGTCACACACCTATTTATAACTGTGTGAATGAGTCAGTGGATGGAAGGATGGATGGATGGATGGATGGATGGATGGATGGATGGGAGGTAAGCTCTCATCTGTATTAGGCTCCCACATCAGGTTCTTGGCATCCCAAACACCCAAAGAAGTAGATATTATTTGCCACATTTTCCTTGATGACAAAACTGACACTTAAAAGGTTAAGTAGCTTGCCCAAGGCCACCCTATTAGTTAGTTATGGTACTGGGATTCGAACTTAGATTGTCTAGTGCCAAAGACCATACATGACCTGTCTACTCCCTCCCTTTCACAATGGGGAGTCTGAGTCTGGCAGGAGATTGGCCTCCTCCTCTGAGGATGACCGTGGACAAAGCTGAGATAATTTCTACAAGGGAAAGTTAAAACAAAGCAAGTAAAACAATGACCCAGAACAGCCGGTCACATTAGAGTCGTTAATGCGGTCCCTTGTTTATTCTCTACAACTGCTTGGGGTTGGTTTGATCATGCTCCTTAAGTGATGTGCCCAAGGTCACGTAGCCAGCAAATGGCAGAGCCAGCATTCAAAACCCAGGTTTGTCTGCCTGTAAATTGCACGATCCTTCCAGCAAACCACACTGCTCCCAGGCCTGGCCCAGCTGTATTAAATGCAGAGTAATGTTTGTACAACCAAAATAGCCAAAGAGTGTAATTCAGAGGTCACTCTCTGCCCATAGAAGTATTTAGCTTGGCCCACAGAATGTTTTGAAATACATTCTTGGAACATGTTGCCAACATTTTACAAATCATACTCAAATCTGGACTTTTAGATTCTCTTGAAAACTGAGCAGAATGGACAAGACCAAGCTCACTTTTCTGCTTGGCCATGGTGGCTGGCGCCCAGGACCTCTGGTAGCCAAAGCTTGCATTCACTAATTTGCCATAGTTCCACCTTTCCCTGAGTTACGTGTGCCAGGGTTGTGGCTGCTCATTTTTATGACCTGTCTTGTCTTGGCCTCATTACATACCCATCTTCAAGGACAGGTTTAACCTTTCTTGGGGGAATATCCAGTAGTTGAGTTGACCATTTGCCACAAGACTGTCTAAAGAGGGTCTCTTCTTTCCCTTTCCCCTGCTGGACCCAAGGTGCCTTCCTCTCTATGGCCATCAGACCCTAGCCTCTCCTCTTTCTTGCCTTAGGGTCTCATGAACCAGATACCCTGGCAGCATTTCTAGGAAGATGTTTGGTAGGACACCAGTGAGTTGTGTGTTTGTGTGTATGTGTGTACGCACATATGCATGCGATGTGTGTATCTGTGAGTGTGCACATGTGTGGTGGGGTGGTTGAGTGGTAAAAATCTGCCTGAACAAAACAATTCCCTGTGCAAATAAGTCTCAGAAATAAGAGCTTCTTGTGATATCTCCCATTTTGGAATTTTACGGTGGACGTGAAAATATAAAATCTCGCAGAAGTTCTATATACTTGCTTAACTTCGTTTATTCCAGGGTCTGCAAATCTATGTGACCAGGGAACCATCGGCAAGTGTAATACCTATTAACGTCTGTGGACCAGATTTCTTTCCAGATAAAAGGAAAGGGGGCAGCCTGAGTGGCTCAGCGGTTTAGTGCCACCTTCAGCCTAGGGCCTGATCCCAGAGACCTGGGATTCGAGTCCCACGTCAGGCTCCCTGCATGGAGCCTGCTTCTCCCTCTGCCTGTGTCTCTGCCTCTCTCTCCTTCTGTGTCTCTCATCAATAAATAAATAAAATCTTAAAAAAAAAAAAAAAAGGAAAGGGAATACACAAAGGCTCATGGTGAGGGGAAGCTAAGAGGCTGTGGTGAGTGAAAGCAGGACCCGAGATACAAAGAGATATGGGGTGTAGATGGATTGGGAAGGTGGTTTCCCAGGCCTTTGGTGGGAGAAGGGCAGGCAGGAGAGGTAGTGTCAGGGCCTGCCCAATCTCTGGGTTCATGAGAGAATATCTATAAAGACATGGTGCCAGGCACATAGTAAGATGTCAGTATAGCTTTAGAGATTAACTAGTATGATCACAGTGAACTGAGTTACCTTTTTAATGGCCTTGAAGAACAGCTGTAAAAGGGGAAAGAAATGATGAGACAGTCTTATATAACAAAGGGATTCTAGCGTAGGAAGTCTCAGCCGGATTTCGTCACCTGGGTATGGAGAGAGATTATATGACTGCATATATATGTATGCAGTCAGTCTCAAACCTGGGTGTGTGCATGAGAATCACCTGGGAAGCTTGTTAAAGGTGTAGATACCCACCTTCACTTCTAGAGAATTTTCCTCAGTGAGTCTGGGGTGGGGCTCAAGGATAACACTTTTCACCAACACATCAGAGGACTCTATGCCGGTGGTGAGGCAAGTTCTCTTTGAGCACATTCTTTTGTGGGGCTAATAGTGAGTCTGAATAAAAGGGAAAAAATAGATGGATGGCAGAATCAAGGGTGGTTACATGGAAAGCTAAAGACAGACTTGGTAGGAAAGCTGAAGCATGAATCAATGATTAAAGAGCAGAAAAGTGCTTATGATTAACTGTGAGACACAGGTAGGATTGTCTGACTTGGAATTATGGTCATAACCCTCATCAACCACCCACCTCAGGAGACATAATAGGTCAGCTGAGGATAAGAGACGATGCTTTGTGTGAACATGTCATTGGGTGCATATGGAGTCATAGTTATGGAGAAGTCTTGTCTCAGCCCTAGGGGATGAAAGGCGTTGCTGGGTTTATGAGGCTTTGTGTACTTCTTCAGGAGTTGGGTTACTGTGTCATGATGTCTAGTTACCTCTCTTTATCATGCTGGGTCATGTATTTTGGGTAAATGCTTGGACGAGTCAAGCAAAGTGACTACCATTCCAGATAGAAACACGAGATCAGAAAACTCCTGAAAGGAAGTCTCTGGGAACAAAAAAAGGACATGATAAGGCTCTTGAAGAGCAAAGAAACAATAACAATAGTTGTCCCCCCCAAGCATGAGGATATTATAAAGACTAAGAGTAAAGAAAAAGCAAAGGACAATTGGAACCCTTGGAAAAATAAAAAGCTTCATAAGAAAGAAAATTCAAATATACTATCTGATGCTTCAGTAACATCATTTGCATAGTCATAATATTTTAAGTACTGATTATTGTATAACAAAAAATTATGAAAATAATATTGCAAGTTAGGTGATGTGTCCAGTGGTATTGAGGAGTTAGGTCATCAGCCATCAGCTGTCATATAGGAATATTGATAGATAAAATTGATATTTTAAGCCAATCAAGTTATATTAGAAGACATATATTATACAGTGATAACTACGAGAAGAAAGGGCTAAAAAAAGTGTCTGTGGTAACTAAAGGAACATAGGTGTGTAGGAAGGGATGATTGTAGCCTTCTGATTTTATTCTTTTAAGGTTACTGGATTAAAAAAAACTATTTTATTTAAATTTAGAATATTACTAAAATATCTGGAGTTCAATGAGTTTTGGTGCCCTTGAAAGGCATAGGCATCCACACTTAGAATGAATCCGTGCTTAGGTCTTTCCCCAGTCCCTTTTCCCCAGTCAACCATGGATATGCCTCCAGGACGGAGAAGAGAGCAGGAAGCCAGGCTCTGGAGGCAAGAAGAATGTAGGTATCCCTCCCTCTTCGGGAAGGTCTCAGCTTCTGACCTGTAATCATGGACTGGAGTAGGGGAGAGGCAGGAGACCGGCCAGGGGAAGGGCTATGGGTGAGGGCTGGAGCTGGAGGTGCGGGGGCTGGCCAGAAGGTAGGGAGGGTCTCACTTACGTGCACACACTCCTATTGCGTACCTCGGGCGGTCCCCACTGTAGTCGCAGTAGAGGCCCCGGTGGGGGTCACAGATGGCTGCCTCTGTGCAGTTGTCCCCCAGCTGCTGAGCACACATTTTACAGCATTCACAGCCGTCTGTGATGAGGCTGACCCCCAGCGGGCAGCGGGGTGGGGACGGCGGGCACTCACACGGCCACTTGCAGAATTGGGGGCGTGAAGACGTATCCTCCAGTGGCACGGGGGTGAAGGCCATGGCCGTGGGGGCTGGAGGAGAAGGCCTGTGGGGGAACAGCAGAGATAAAGTGCTGCCAGGCAGGGGTTTCAAAGCCCAAAGAGGGCTGGCAATCACCTTCTCATCTTCCTGGTGTTAGAGGTAGACATGAACTTGTTTTCCTACCATGTTTTTGATAGCTGGACATCTCCTTTCTCTTCAGTAAAAAGGACCAAGGAGCCAGGAGGTCAGATAAGATAAGCCAATTTCCCCAGTCCCCCTGCTGGAGGTGGCGGGGCCCAGATTCTCTGTCAGAACCCTGGCCACACTAGGCCTCATGTGTGTTTCCTTCTGTCCTGGAACATCCCACAACCTGGGAGGGCACCGAGGTGGTCCCATTTCACAGATGCGGGAGCTGAGGTTTTGTGCAGCAAATATCTCCTGATGAGTCATGTTTCGAGGTGTGGTTTGTATCCCATCCCCTTTCCTCTGCGGCCCAAAGAGCCACCCTCTTCACTCCAGGTCCTCGGGAGCCAGGTGATTCATATTTGGCAGGAGTTTTAGCCAGCTGACCTATTATCATCATCATCATCATCATCATTATTTTTGCCATTGTTCTTATTATATCTCCTCTGAGCCCCAGGAAAGGCTGCGGTGGGGCGGTGGCAGGTATACAACCTCAGAGCCCCCTGCCACCGGCTCTCCCTGACCCTGTAAAGGGGAGTTGGGCCTAAAGAGCCATCCCTGCACTGAGGAACAGGTAGACAGAATGGGAGGCTGATCTGGGGTGTCAGTGAGTTTAGGAGTTTCAAGCCACCTGTATCTCTGGGAGCCAGTCACCTTCCCACCCTGTCTGGCTGCCTCCCTGAACCCCTATCCTGGACCCTCGCTCTTTGCTCCGGAGAAATGGAATTGCCTGAGGACAGGGAGTGTGCAGCCCGCTTCCAGCCACTGACTCATCCACAGTGTGATCCCTGCTGGGGAGCATCCTGTCCAGGGCTTCTCGACCGAGACTCCAGAATTCCAAGGTCAGCAGAGGTGGGGCCAGGGCTTCTCGAGGGCCCAAGGAGGAGCCACCTCCTCCATCTCGAACCTTGAGAAGCCCTGCTCGGCGGAGCTCAGAGATCTGCATTTGATCCTTGGAATGACACATGCTGACATATGCTGATTCTTCTTCCCTTTTGTCTGAGGAGGAAACTGAGACCCAAGGAGGCAGAGGGACACGTCCAGGATGACACAATATGTGTCAGGACCTCAACACGGACGACTCTCCTAACTCTCATTTCTACACCCGTTACCTTCGCCCTCTGTGAGCTGCACAACAAACGATGGCTGGGCTAGCTCAGAGTCTCTCTCAGGTTCTAGGCATTTGACAAGGAGTTTAAAAATTCTCTGATTTTGGAGAACCCACAGCTTATGGGAGAGACAGACATTTTAAATCACAATGCAAAAATTACACAGGGGGCTGGGCATCCCGGGGGAGCCCCTGGAGCTCCCTGAAAGTCAGCACAGGAATCCCTGTGTCTCAAGGGGAGTGGAGTCCACCCCTGCACACTTGGCAGTGAGGACCAGCGGCCAGGAGGCATGATCCAGGTTGAGGGGTTGGAGTCCTTGGGCTCTCGGTTATAAGTCTAGCACATGATATGCACCGTAAATACTGATTTAACAAATGAAAGGCCCTTGAAAATCAAACAGGCAAACCTTGATTTGAAGCTTTTGTCATCTCTGGGCTTGGTTTCAGGGATCCATCATTGTCCACATCTTTCTTACCGCAGGATTTCTGGCGTGAGATTCTCTGTGGCCAAAATGTCCTTCCCGCTTCCCTTCATCTGGGCAGGGCCACTCAGGCTGCACCTTAGAGACCTCCCCAACCCTCCCACCCCCGGAGCACATACTCCTGGCTGCTGCCCTGAGAGCACCTGGCATGTGCTGGTCACATTCTGCACACTTGGCAATCAGACCTTCGGGAGACTAATGCAAGCCCATGGGGATGAGGACGGGGCTGGGGCGGGGGCCCACAGTGTCTGGCCCACAGCATGGGGGCCTCTCCCCTCCTTCCCGCCTTACCGTCTCCTCACTGGGGGCTTCTCTGCGAGGCTGGAGTCAGAGATCCAGGCTGGCCAAGGGAATCATGCATGTGGTCCCCTCCATTGGCCATGGGTGACGTGGTTTGCAAAGCCCAGCTGGTAGGGACCCAAGAGCTCTGGAGGTTGGCAGTGCTGGCCCATGTTCACCTGGGGCATGAGCTTCCTGCCCTGCTCACTTTTCCTCAGATATACAATGCAACACAACAAAACCCTAGGCCCTTAATAAAACCAGCCCGATGCACACACTCATGCACACCTCTTTCTGACTCTGTGGAGAGAACTTTCCTCGTCATTCTGTGACACTAGAAGGCTCAGAGTTTCCTGAGCACCCATGGATTGTCTCTGACCAGTCCCCGGGCCCTCAGTGCATATATATATATATATATATATATATATATATATATATATTCTTGGCAGAGGAAATAAAAAAAGCCCTGTCCTCCAGGAAGCCTCCCATGCCTGCCCCAGGCTGTGTTAGAGGGGCTCCTGTCTGTGGGCCTGACACACCGCCCCCAGCCCCCACCAGGACTCTAAGTGTTTCTTGGTGGAATGGCTACAGGGGGATTACTGACTCCAAGGGGCTATGTATGGTGTCACTTGGTACTCGGGACCTCCCATCCTGGAACCTCTCCTCTCAGCTCAGATTAAATTTGAGTGTAAAAAAAAAAAAAAAAAGGAACATGGGACCTGAGACAGTCAGCGGTGTGTTCCTTCTGTGTGGCCTTAGACAAGCCTCCTAACCTTGCTGGGCCTCGATATCCCCATCTGTGATAGGGCTGCAATAATGTTCCCCTCTAGAAGCTGTGGGGAGGGTGATGGGCTCCATGTGTGGACACACTAGCAGGCCGGGCACATGGCAGGTTCTCCAAAGCATGACTTGTCCTTTGCATTTCTTTGTGTGTGTGTGTGGGGGGGGGGTCCTCCTCCACCCCCACAGGGCTCAGCACAGGGTTCTTGGGGTTGGGCCCTTTGAGCTGAGCTGGGATGGACTGTAACCAGCCAATCCTGGCAGGGACCCCGTGGTCACCATCTATCCTGGGGTCTCCAAGTTAAAGCTCCCCAGAAGGAAGCCTCCTTTCCAGCACCTTCTGGGAGCTCCTTAGGGGGAGCTGGGGCAGCCAGGAACCGGCTCTGGGCGGTCAGCGGAGCCCGGCCCTTGCTGTTGCCGCCACCTGCTGGTGGGAAGCCTCCTAGACCTCCGCCCAGAGAAGAAGGCAGTGGGGGCTGGTGCAGGGGGCGCCAGGGATTCCTGGGCTTGACGGGAGACCCTTGAATCCTCGCTGCCTTGGCCTGCGTTGTCGCCACGAGGGATAGGACTGCAGCTTATTTCTGATGGCGAATTCTCTGTGTGTGTGCGCATGCGGGGAAGCAGAGGGGTGCCCTCAGGGGTGGACAAGTGTAGTTGGAGAGATGCGCCTCAACTCTTTCATGCATTCTATGGACAGATGCTTAGTGAACCCCTACCCCGTGCCAGGCTTTGTGAAAGGTTTGGAGGAAGCAAAGGTGCAGGAGATGCAACCAACAGGCCTCGTGAGCATCGTAGTCGTGACTCAGTGTGACCAGGGCTATAAGGATGGTGCCGCACATTCATGCAGCCCCTTCCATTTGTTCACCGGGTCCCTCAACACACCTCTAATCAGCTCTCCCTTTGTGCCAGGTGCTTTACTAGGTGCTGGGCAGGCAGTGGGGGGGGGTGGGCGTACAGTGGGGAAATGAAGCCAACCTGTAGGAGCACAAAGGAGGGGTGGCCATGTCTGCTGGGACTGGAGAAGGCTTCTCAGGAGGGTGCTGTGGGAGGAATAGAATAGTGAAGGGCGAGCAGGATTAGGGCAGCGAGGAAGGGCACAAGCGGAGGGACCAGCAGGTGCAAAGTCCATGAGCAGGGCACATGTGCTTGTGTCTGGGGGCAGGGGAGGATCGTGGTGGGCTGGTGCAGGGTGCAGGCCAGAGGTGGGAGGAGCTGGAGGCTGGAATAGGCCTGCACTGAGGCCGTTGGCAGATAGGTCAGAGAGGGCCCGGAATGCCCTGAGCCCTGGGTCTCAGGCTTTGGGCTGGGGTCTGCGGTGATCATTCGTTGAAGGATTTTAGCAGAACGATCTCGGGGCAGATTTGTGGTTTAGAAACATCACACCGTGTCAAGTGTAGTCGTCGCCACCTACTGTCCAAGTGACCCTGGAAGTTCACTTTCTGAGCCTTGGTTTTCTCTGTCGTGAAGTGGTGTTCCTGCTGCTACATACCCCACCCGCCAAGGTTCTGGAGCAAGCGCTGAATGAGATCATGGCTACAACTTCTAGCTTGTTCAAGCCAGTTCATTCCGTTGCAGACTGTAGCTCGGGCGTAACCACCAGGCACCAGTCTTGAGCTGGATCTCGGTTACCGTGGCCCATCCTGCGTCCTGCCCACTGCCCGTTGGTTCGTATCATGAGCTCCACTTTATAGATGGGTGAAGGGGCTTGTTCATGGTCAACATGTTGTATGTGATAGAATTTGGACACAATCCCAAATCTGTGGGGTTCATGCTTTTCCCACTACTGTACAGGAAGGAGAATTTTCTAATGGAGGGGACTCAGTTGTTTGATAGTGAGTGCACCATCAGTGGAGGTAATCAAGGAGTAGCTGGACAATCATCTGGGCTGGGAGCTGTAGAAGGGGTGCCTGGCCTCAAATCCTATCGCATAGCAGGTGTCAAGAAGCATCCGTTAATAGAATGAATGAGGGGCACCTATTCATTCAGTGGTTGAGTATCTGCCTTTGGCTCAGGGCGTGATCCCAGGGTCCTGGGATCGAGTCTGACATCAGGGTCCCCGCAGGGAGCCTGCTTCTCCCTCTGCCTGTGTCTCTGCCTCTCTCTGTGTCTCTCATGAATAAATAAATAAAATCTTAAAAAAAAATAGAATGAATGAAAGAGTCCAGGGATATTTCCCCCATGACACTGATCCCCCTTGAGGGCAGGAGCCACGTGCCGTGCATTTCCCTGTGCACGTGCACACAGACACACACACGCGCGTGCACACATGCCCTTACATCATGGCTGGTATCTACTCAAGGAGCTAATTTCCGAAGCTCCTACGACTGATATTGGAGTGTTCATTGTATATGGAGAGCTTTTTTTTTTTTTAATATGGAGAGCTTTTATGCCCCGTCCCATACAGATCCCGAGCAAATCACAAGGCAGGCCTACTAATTTACCCCAGGGAGGAGGAAACAGAGGTTCAGAGCGGTTGAGTGACGGTGGTACATGGCCACACCTGCTAGTCCGGGGTGGGGGTGTGTGTGGGTGCACAGCCAGGATGGAACCAAGCTCGGCCTCGCGCACAAGCCTCAGCACCTAACTCTTCTGCCATCTCTGGTCACCCTCCCAGGTGCTCCCATCACACCCAACCGTCTGTGGTCACCCTCCCAGGATGCTCCTATCACACCCGACCAAAGCTAATGTCCAGAGGCCGGGGGGCTCCGAGAGAGGCTGTAGGATCCCTGAGTGACGTGTGTGCCCCCTCAAGATCGCATTTCATGACCGGTGGGGACCTGTAGGCACTCAGGTCCCTGCCGAGGCTTAGGCCCAGCAGCCCGGAGCCCCGTTTCGGGGTCCGTCCTCCTCCATAAACTCCGGCCTGAGCTACGGTCCTGGTGTTGAGTGGACGGGAGAGAACAGGAGCCCATGAGTGGGGCGCCTTGTCCTGCGTGGTCCTTGAGTATTCCAGGTGGGGGGCATCTCAGCCCTCCTCTCGGAACAACCTGCGGGGCCAAGAAGAACGGGAAGCCCGCGGATTTCCCTTCTGCGGAGTATGTGTCGGTGGGCCCCGTGCTGGACGTGCTTGGAGCAACGGGCCCAGAGGACTCGCCGTCCTCCCAGAGCTCACTCTCGCTGTGCCGCCTTCCTGGGCTCCTCATTCCCAGAACTTGGATTTCCCTTCCAGGAGCTTCTACAGCCGATATGGGGCCAGGCAGGCGGATGTGTTCACTAATGCCACGAAATGTGCCAGATATGGTGCATTCAGGTGATGAATCCTCATACCAAGCCTTGGAATAACCACCCCAGGGATCCCTGGGTGGCACAGCAGTTTAGCGCCTGCCTTTGGCCCAGGGCGCGATCCTGGAGACCCGGGATCGAATCCCACGTCGGGCTCCCTGGTGCATGGAGCCTGCTTCTCCCTCTGCCTGTGTCTCTGCCTCTCTCTCTCTCTGTGACTATCATAAATAAATAAAAATTAAATAAAAATTAAGAAAAAAAACCACCCCAGCCCCACTTAAGCAGTGGGGAAACTGAGGCTCGGGCAGTCTAGGAAGTGGCCCAGAGGCCTGGGCTGTGATGGGTAGAAGGATCTGACTCCACGCTCTGTGCTGGAAGCCTCTGGTTTCCCTTCGAATCACCAGCAAAGCCACAGTCGCCCTCTTACTCCGCACCAAAGCCATCCCCCAAGGTGCATGGTGCTGATGACGTTTGCACCATGTGGCCACTCCCCGGGCAGGGGACGCTTGATGACATCAGCTTCTGGTAAAACGGCTCGTCTAGGAAACCAAGACGGCAGCTGGGATGTGGGGGTGGTGATGCTGACTTCCTAGGGGGCCCAGTCGGTCTCGGAACCTCCTTTCCAGTGTAACCCCTGCACCTGTGCCCCCAAGGGGCCGAGCCAGCCCACTGTGGGTGTCTCTCGTAGGTTCCTCACCGGGGCACTGGCTCCCTGAGAAGCCAGATAAGGCTGCAACTGTTTGTCTCACGCGCATTTTTTTCTCTTGTAGATACTCTTACACACACACACACACACACCACACACACACACACGCCTGCAGGAGATGGGCCACCTTGAACGTCCAGGTTAGCATGGCATGTCCACCTGCCCTTTGCCACGACGATGCGTGGGCCACTGACATAAAGATATTGGTTCTCCTTTTCCATCCAGAACATGAGTGGGGCAAGTGCCTCAGCCAGAGAGCAGAGGTAAGAGGCTCCCCAGACCTTCTGTTCACTGGCTTCCTCAGGAACTCACCCGCATCCCAGGGCACGGCACCCTTGCCCTTCCCATGACCAGGGACCGGCCGTCCTCACCATAGCACCATCCTCATCGTTAGGGGTTCGGGGCACAGCAGCAGTGTGTACTCGTGCTGAGCTCGAGTGGATGGTCAGGCCTACTTTGGGAGTGCATCCCTGGCCACTCCCAAACACCATGTGTGGCCCGAGGAAATGTCTGGAGCCTCTGAGTCCCAGCTGCGCACTATGGGCCTTTGTCCTGGGCTCTGCTGCCTGACCGGGCTGCAGCCCCCGGCCCCCACCAACACCACCCCATGCCCCAGCCTATGCTGCTGGGCTGAGTGCAGGAACCAGGGAGCTTGGGCCCCTCGCCCATGTTGGGCCCTTGTCTCTGTGGACAACGAGCGAGCACAGGACTTCTGTGATGCTTCGTTTTTAAGCTAAAACCTTGTCATTCTGTTCTTATGCCCATTCCCAGCCATAGGTGCTTGGGCAAACCCCACAGAGCACAGAGGGTAGTTCAGGCAACTGGCGAAACGGGAAGGTCTGGAGGCAGCCCTGTGTCTGCCCAGAGAGCCCTCTAGGATCGCCGGAACGGGACTTTCCTCCTGGGGCCGAGGCTCTTCCTGGAATCCCTGGATGCTTGGCTGACCCTTGGGACACCCTGAGGCTCGTACCAGGCTCCCACTTTCTCTTCTGGTTTTGGAGCCTCTCCCTGCATTCCCAGCACAGACCGGAGCTGGGCCCAAGCCCTGTCCCCCGCCCTAGGCAGCTCTGCTGGGGTCCTTCCATCCGCCTTGAGCTATCCGAGCCAGGGTGGCTATGCCCATTCTACAGATGGGAAACTGATCTTTGCCAATGCACTATCATATGGGGCCCATGTTGGGTTTTCTAACAGCGGAAGCTAAGAGGGGAAAACAAAACAACCATTGTTTTGCTTCCCTAGGTGGGTGCCCAGTGCTCCCTCGGCCACAGCCTGGTCTTGGCTGGTCCCAGCTGCTCAAGCCCTGACACCAGCCTCACCAGCTGCACCCCCGCCCAATGACCTCTGCTGACAACCAGGGCAGCCTCTACAAATAGAACCACTTCCTATGGGGGTTCCCACGTCAGAACCACCTCAAGGCCTTAGTAAACACTAATGTGTGGCCGCTGACCCCAGATAGCCTGACTTCAATGCTTCGGGCAGGGCGTGCAGAGGTCGGGAACAGCTGGCCTACCTGTTCCCAACCCCCCACTTTGAATCCTCGCCTTCGGTTCTTCTAGGAGGGGCTGAGAATCTGTATCGGGGCCTGCACCTCTGGTGAGTCTCTGGAATGGGAAGCCTGTCTTCGAGCGCAAGGCAGGGGAAGGAAAGCTGTGGGGGCTCCAGGCTGACCTCCTCTTCAAACATGTGACTTCCGTGGGTCACCTGCTGACGCCCTGCCCCACCTCCCACAGCACCATCCACGCGGACCCGCAGGACACGCGGCATTCCCTGACTTCACACGGATGCTCTGCTGGGGATCCAGGCTTTCGTGCAGCTCATTGAACATGATGGCTTTGCCCTTAGTGTTTTATGAAAGTCACTGGAAGACTTGGAGAAGTAAAAAGGGAGCAGCTCCTCATGACAGGTCCCTAAGGGTCTGCTGTGGTCTGCAAGTGTGTGGCTCCCTCTGCCCCCCAGATTCATGTGTTGAGATGCTAACCTCTAAAGTCATAGGCGGCAGGACTCTGGGAGGAAGGGAGGCCATGAGGTGTAGCCCTGGTGAATAGGGGGGATAGAGCCCTTATGAAAGATACCCAGAGAGTCCCCGCGCCCCTTCCTCCATGTGAGGACACAGGGACAGGACACCAGCCACGAGCCAGGAAGAGGCTCCTCATCAGAACATGACCGCGCGGGCACCATGATCTCCGTCTCCAGAATCTGGGAGAAATACATTCCAGTTGTTCATAAGCACCCCCGGGTCTGTGGTATTTTGTTACAGCTGCCTGAACGGATTAAGACAGCGCCAGACACTTGGACAGGGACGGTGATCGTGGGGTAAAAGAAATGAATCGACCCCTTCAACTGTACCTCCTATGAAGCAAATGAAAATTAGGGGATGGGGGTGGGTGGGTGGGAAACTAAAGCCCCTGTAGGAAATGTTGCAAATGTAGTTTGGGAGATGCTGTTTAAAGATGAGCGGTAACTGGATTTTAGGGTGTCTCGCAGCCCCTCGGAAAACGGACCCGGGGACAGGGGAGTTTAACAATTTGACTTGCATTATTGGTTTTCCCAAGAACACATGGCAGCAGGCAAGGGAACAGAAAGGGGGAAGCTGGCCGTGGCGGGGAGGGGGCACCCAGGGAACTGAGATGTTGTGCTTGATGATGAAGATGGAGCCCACCCGCTTCCCAGCATGTGGGTGCTTCATCGGGGACAGGGGCGCTCGCGTGAGAGGCGCAGCATCAAGACTACGATGCGGGGTGATGAGGATTGTAATGGGGTTGAGCCCAAGCTGCCCAGGACCCCGGGAGAGGAGATGGGAACCTCTTGGGGAGGGGGTTGTTTTAGGAAAAGGCTGTTCCCCCCCCTCCTTGAGGCCCGGTATTGAGCCTGATTCCCCCCGGGGAGGCAAGTGCTCAGTGCCTGGAAGGGATGGTCCTGGAGCCTGGCTCCTCCGCGTTCAGGAGGCCACACCTAGATGCCCCACAAGGGGGCATCCTTGAGACAGAAATGGTTGGCGGGGACCCCGAACTGTTCTGGGGCCTGCAGGAAAGAGCTGCCTTGCCTCTTCACCCCATTACTGAAATGAGGGCCCTGGGGGGGAGTGGAAGCATGAGCTCTGGCCCCAGAGCTGTGGGGCCCCTGTGGCCCAGCTGACTTCCCCACCACTCTGACCTCCCTCCCTGTCCTAGGGGAGTCACAGTGTAAGTGGGGAGGGGGGACCCCTATTTCCTGAGCTCCTCGTAGGACAGCACCCCTAGGGACCTGTACCTGTGATCCCGGTGGGGGCTGCCCTTCAGGCAGGAAGGTCTGAGCTCCCTTACCCCTAAAGTCAGCAGGCCTGAGTGTGGGGAGGACCCAGCACCGCCCAGACCCTTCCCTGTCTGGCTCTGGCTGTCCCTAGGCTGGACTTCCCAGGGACCAGAGGCCCCGCAGCTGACGCAGCGTTGGCCACGGTGCAGGTCATGGGGTGTGCAAGAGTTTTTGGGATTTTCTGCTAATTGGCTTTATAAGCATGCAGTCTTGTGAGCTTCTGGCAGGGGAGGAGGACTCCACTGTAGAGGACAAGGCTCGAAGGGTCAGGAAGCCAGACTTCTTTCCAAATAAGGAGCCCTTGTGTGTCCGTTCATTTGCTTGTTCGTTCATTCGTTCATTCATTCATTCATTCATTCATTCATTCATTCATTCATTCAACTATAGGAAGCATCTCTTCAATTCCAAGTGCGAAGCCTCCGGGAGCACCCAGCCTTCTGAGGGGAAGAGACTAATAGAAGGAGTAACTGCATCCCTGAGCAAGGGTTGCAATCTGCTGCCCAGCAACCACAACTGGCCCACTGCGTCTTGTAAAAAATGGATTTCCCATTTTCAAAAAGTTGGAAAAAAAAAAAACAACAAAAACAAGGCAGGAGACCCCATAGCCCACAAAGCCTCGCCTATCTGCCATCCGATCTTCTATGGTTTGCTATGGGAGGGTTTGCCGGTCCTGGGACAGAGCGCCAGCCCGGCGTACAACTGCCGACCCCTTCGGCGCCCGCACCAAGCGGCAGGGCTCTGTGCCCACGCTGCACGTGTCAGTAGCTTCAAGACCTGTTCGCTCTTCCCTCGAGACAGGTGTCGTATTCACCGAAGTCCCACTTCTCGCGCCTTTCACCAGCGTCAGCGATCACCCAGCTTCCTTGAGCTTGCTTTATCCATTACTCCCACCTACTCGCATTTTTTCCTTCCCCTGAGGATTTCAGAGCACACCCCAGACACCGCGCGTGATTGCACCCGAAATTCTGGAGCACGTGCAAAAGCAGGAGAAATTCTTAGAACAGGCCACCCCCGTACAACGATTCCCCCCAGTGAGATTAGTTACGACATTGTAATTTCCTCCAGTTAGTGCTTGGTCTTTGGTCCTTATTCGAATTTCACGGATTGTCTCCAAGATTTTTTTTTTTTTTAATCAGATGGTTTTCTCTGAATCAAGATCGAGGCAAGGTCTACAAGTGGTTCTGTATTTTGCCATTCGGGCCTCTCTTACTTGTTTTCACTCTACCTAAGTCGTTTCATCCTTGTGACAACCCTAAGAGGCAGGTGGCTTTTACAATCAGCTTCCCCCTATGTGCAGATGGGTAAACTGAGTCGCAGATAATTTGCCCAAGGCTACCAGCATATGGAGGAGGTGGGATTTGAACCCAGTGGCCACTCTGCACAGCATTTCAGCAGAGTCTAAAATAAAGGGCTGTGAGAGCAAGACAAGAAAGCAAGGGCCGGGGCAGAGGAGTGGGGAGAACTTCTTGGAGGAGGCATCATTTGCCTTGTGTCCTGAGGGGTGATGACTGAGGATTGACCAGAAGGCCAGGAAGAGGGGCAGAGGAACTGCATGAGCAAAGGCAGGCAGGTAGCAGTGATGTGGCATGGCACAGGAGTGACCAGTGCTCAGTGTTGGGGCCTAGGGTTCGGGGTATGGAGACGGTAGGCTGGGGCCATGGTCAGGAGACCTAAAGGGCCATACCTGGGACATGTGCGTCCCCCGAATCAGCCAATCCATTGTGCCGGGTAATGATCAAAACCACCCTGTGAGGTCAGCCCTCGTGGTCTTGATTTGACAGATGGGGAAACTGAGGGCCACCCCAAGGTTAAGAGGCTTAGCAAGAAAATCATGCACTCTGCTCTTCTGCCTCTGGTCTCCTAATCCTCTGAGGACCTCTAAGGGGCCCTTCTCTTGCCCAATTTCCAGTCATCATGTAATTCATCAAAAGGAACTGGGGGCTTTCCATGCACCAGGACTGGAGGTGGCGGTGGCTATGGGGTGACGAGGCTGGAGCTGGCTCTGGAACAACAGCCAATATAGACAAGGGTGGAAAAAATCAACATCTGCTGAGGTTAGGCCTGTTCTTCCACCAGGGACGAGGGAGCAGCTGCCTGTTGGGGCTGAGAGAACCGTCTTCAGCTCCTAGACCCGCACCTGGAGGTGGGAAGCCCCTGGGTCCCAGGCCCCTGGGGCTGTGACTGTGGCCTTGATGAGCCACTTGCTCGCCCATTGGGCAGGTTGGGATGAGGCAATCCTCTGGCGCCTCCCGGCACTGCTGGCAGGCTGAGCAGCCTCCGATCGTGCAGGACCTCCCTCCACCATCCCTAGCCTGACCTCAGCCCCCTTCCCTTCTCCTGGATCAAGTCTGACTCAGTCTGTGAGGGTGGACGTGGGCCAGGGCCTGGCACACAAGGACACCCCCAGGGGACAGGTCCCACCAGCCATGTATGGAGAACAAGGTGGTGATTTTGATGCTCCGATGGCAAGAAGATCATCGGTAAAATCCTGCCTCAGTTTCCTCCTCTGCAGAATGAGGACGATAAGAACCCCTGCTGCAGAGAGCCCTCCTGTTAGACTAAGTGAGGTACGTGTGTCCCCAGATCACAGTGGGGATCCCACAGGGGGTGATGCTTCCAGTTGTTTAAAAGCAGGAGTTTGCAAGGGTCAGGATGAGGCTCCCTGGAGCTCAGGGCCGGGAGCAGCTGTCAAGGAAGTCGACAGGTGTGTGCATGTGCGCATGAGTGTGTGTGTGTGTGCACACTCGTGTATGTTTGTGTCTCTGTGTGTGTATTCCAATGTGTGTGTATTCCTGTGTGTGTGTATGCCAGTGTGTGTGCACATGTATGCCTGTGCCTCACTATGAGTATGCCTATGTGTGTATATATGTGTGTGCACATGTATGCCTGTATCTCTCTGTGTGTATGCCTGTGTGCATGCATGTGTGTCTGTGTCTCTACGTGTGTAAGCCTGGGCATGTGCACGTGTATGCCTGTGTCTGTGTGTGTATGCCTGTGTGTGCACATATGTATGCCTGTGTGCGTGCATGTGTGTGCACACGTGTATGCCTATGTCTCTCTGTGTGTATATGCCTCGGTGTGTGTGTGTAAGAGGAAGGTTTAAAGGGCAGTGTCCACCGGACAGATAGACAGCAGTAGCCCCCAATCCATGAGGCCCCCGCCCTCCAGCTTTGTTGTTCCAGAACTCTCCGCCGGGCCTCGAAGACAATCCCCTGCTAACACCAGAGCACCTTGATATTTATTTGCTCTCCTGCTTGCGGCTGCCCAGTCTCCTGCACACGCGCTCCGCACCTCCTCTGCCCTCTCTCTCTGGGTCACAGGGGCTCTGTGAGCCGGACTTTCAAAGTCTACTTGACAGACGAAAGGCTGAGGCCCAGTGGGAAGCGGCCGAGCGGGCTCTGTCCCCGGGCCATGCACTGCCACCTGCCCTGCCTCTCCACGCCGTCCAGCACGGGCAGGATGGGTTTCCTGCCTGCATTTCGGATGGAGAAACCGGGGCCCCAAGACTGAATCAGGGCCTGACTAGCACGGGGCCTTCGGACCCCTGGTCTGGGCTGTGGAGGGCAGCCTGTGAGTTCCTGCTCACCGTTCAGCCCTCCTAGCCATCAGGCCCTGGTCTCTACCGTCAGATCCCCCGTCCCCTTCCCTGGCACAACGTCTCCACTAGAAAGGTCAGTGTTGTGCCTTCCCTCCCTCCCCATCCCCTCTACACCCAACCTGCCCAGCCCTTCTGGTTTTCTTCATTCACTTCACTCATTCATTCGTTCAGCCAACACCTATAATGTGCACCCACAGTGACTGCTGAGCTACATATGGCAGGTGTCAGGTCCAGAGGGGAGAAAGCACAAGCAAGGCCAAGGGTAGGGCACAGCAGGTGCCAGGGCCTGGGGCTGTGTCCTTGTGGGAGGTAGGAGCGTGAGGCAGGGTGGCTCATCCATGCGGCGAGGCCAGCGGAGAGCTGCGCAGTGACCTGTGTCCTTCTACCTGGGCAAGAACCAGCACCTGTGGGCACCCGCTGGCAGCTCCTCCTGGTGGAAGCCAAGGGAAGCTTCCTGGAGGATTCCAGTTACAGCAGCATGGATTCCATGAGCAGAGAAGTGGGGGAGAAGGCTTCAGGCAGAGGGAACAGCAGGAGCATCTGCATCACCGGGAGGACACTTGCATATTTGGGACAACAGCCTTGTATTGGGAAGAAGGTGACCGAAGGCATTTCCAAAGGATGAGGCTGGAAGGCAGGCTTGGCCAGACTCAGAGCGAGGAGCCTGGTGGGACTTGTGGCACGCCCAGCTGCCCCGGGCTCTGTGTTGCCCCAGCTCCTTCTCTGGCACGGTGACATTTAGTCAATCCCTGTGTCACAGGAAACTGAGACTCTAAAGGGCTAAGTGAGGTGCTCAAGATGATCCCCTTCCTAAATTCAAACTCCTTGGTTTCCTCCCAATCATCCTGCCAGCAGAATTCACACTCTTCTCTCCAAGCTCCACACGTGGGCTTGAGCCTCCAGGTTGGAGGGCATCTGGAGGGGATCCAGGGGGAGGTGCTGGATGGAGGGCCCTGCTGAAGGTCCCAGTGCTCCCACCGGCAGCTGGGAGGAGTGGGGAGCCAGAGATAAGGGTGGATGATGGCCCCAGGTTTCTGATAGGGGCAGATGGAGCCATTCTCCCCAAGATGGGGAGACAAGTGGGGAACTTAAGTGCTCCAAAGGCACTGTTACCTTCAAGGGTGTCTCCCAAACTTGCAAGACCTCAAGGTTCCTCTGTGCTGGGAAGTGTTAAAACTCTGGAGTCCTGGACCCCTGTCCAGCCCGACGCAGTAGGCCTGTGGGTGCCTGGGATTGCTCTTTGGAGGTAGTACTTGAGAACCCTCAGGACCAGGCCTGACTGGGGAAGCCCTCAGATGGTGGGACGCGGTGGAGATTAAGCTGGTGGAGTGCTTTTTGGCTTTATGAGACCTGCGATACACTCTGAGGGCTGAAAGACGAGACAGGAAGTCATCTTTGAACACCTCGAGGGGAGGATGCATGTCTGGAGGGTCATCCCAGAGCATGGGACACCCATTTCAGTGCCAGGGCCAGTGATGTGTGCCCATCCTAGAGCAACAGCACGGGAATCACAGCCCATGAGCCCTGCTGCTGGTGCCATGTTGGGTCGCCCAGTGAGTGGGTGAATGGACCCTAGGACTCTGGATGCTTCAGTTGGAAGCAAGTTTAGGATTCAAGTCCAACCTCCTCATTTTTAAAACCAGAAAACAAACACTGAGAAGGCAAGCATCCAGGCCAGTCCACCATCTGCCCCAAGGACAGGGTGGCACGTCCTTGCTCTCTCAGAATATTCCTCCAATCTTCACCCCCTGACCCATCCTGCCCCAGGCAGGCTCATAGCGCACACCCCTTCTATCACTTCCAAGACTCAATGCAAGATTCTGGGAAGGACAGGGCTGGACCCCTCCCTTCCTCTTCTTGGGGCCCCAGGCTCTCATTTCCTCTCCTTCCTCCCGCCCACCCCTACCGGGGTTAGCAGATCCACAGTCGGTGTCTCAAGCCTGGACTAGCCTCCAGACTGGGGGCCTTGGGGTGGGTGGGCACAGATGATATCACATCCCCTGGAATGTCCATTATTCATACTTTGAGAGGCATGGTTCCTTCTCATCTGGTTCTGTCTCCCTTTCCCCCTCCGCCTCCCCCTTTCCCAGAGAGGAGGAACAGGATGACAGTTGGTGGATTAGCAGAATGTCAAGGCTGGGCGAGATACAGAAGTGATTTTTGAAATCCAGTGTGTGTTAAGAATCACCAGGGTGCCAGCTGACATGCATGTACCTGGGGGCTCTCCCCAGGAATTCAGGCTCAGAGTCTTGGAATTCATATTTTTTCTCCTGAAGCTCTCTGAGCTTCCTTTTGGATTCCTCAACATGCTCCTCTCTGATAGCGTAAAAATCTACCTCCAACACATGAGCCATTCTTGACAGCGGAACAGAGGTGACCATGTATCATCATTTCTCTAGAAATAAGAAGGGCCTGGGTGTGCAGCAAGGCTGTCAGCATCCATGGAACGAGCAAGTGAGTGGGCTATGAAACCGTGGATGGCATCAAGGGACTCAGGGTTGTAAGACCCAACTCTCAACTACAAGCACCCTCATTTATCATTAACACCACCACCATCAGCACCATTAGCACCACCACTGTCATCTTTACCACCATCACCACCACCACCACCACTGCTATCATCATAACCACCACCACCACCACCATCATTATCACCACCTCCATCATCATCCCCTTTATCACAGCACCACTATCATCATCACCACCACCACCATTATCACCACCACCACCATCAGTACCATCATCACTACCACTGTCATCTTTACCACCATCACCACCACCACCACCACCAACACCATCATCACCACTACCACCACCATCACCACTACTACCATCATCATCACCACCACCACCATCAGCACCATCTTCACCACCACTGTTATCTTTACCACCATCATTACCAACATCACCACCACCACCACCACTACCACTAATATAATAACCACCACTGCCACCACCATCATTATCACCACCTCCATCATCATCCCCTTTATCACAGCACCACTGTCATCATCACTACCACCACCATCAGCAACATCATCACCACCACTGTCATATTTACCACCATCACCACCACCACCACCATCATCATCACCACCATCATCAGCACCAGCACCACCACCACCACCACCACCACCACCACCACCATCATTATCATCAGCTTCATCATCACCTTCACAGCACTACCATCATCTTCACCACAGCCACCATCAGTATTTTTCTCTCCTATGTGATAATCCAACCATGTCCATTGACTCCTTCAAAATGTGCTAAGAAGCTGGCAGGATGTAGAAACCTTGGGAGCTTCAGGAGACCAACTCAGCCCTGAGCCCAGCACAGTCCACCAGTAAGTCTACCACTCCTCTCGCCCACCTGGTGCTGGGTCTGGGGTCTTTATGAACCCCTGCTCATTTGTTCAGACCTGGCACTTGCCTGCAGCCAGTGCTTCCACTCAAGCTGGGGCCCCCAACCCTGCTATTGGAGTGAAGTGAATCACGTCCCCACTTCCCCTTGGCTACGCTGGGGCTTCCCGTGCTTTATCTCTGTTTCATTCCTTAATCTTCTCAATAATCCAAGGAAACAAGTACTAATATTACATCTTTTCACAGATGACAAAACTGGCTCAGTGGACGAGCTGGGATTAGAACCCTTAATATCTGGCCCCCCTCCACCTATTAAAACCCATCTATGGACACTTGGCGTCTTCCCAGGCCAACACGGTCTAGTAATACACTACGTGAACCAGATATAGAATCTTATATTTCCTAGTAGCCAGAAAACTAGTAAGAAACCAGTGAAAGTCAGTTTCGTGTTCTATTCGTTTAACCCAACATATTAAAAATATTCTTATTTCAACATGGAGTCAATAGAAAAATCACAGTGAGCCTGTGGTGCTCCTGTACTCGTACTGAATCTTTGAAATCTGGTGTGTGTTCTACATCTCCCTTGGGATGGAGCCTCATTTCAGGTACCCAGTGGTCTCCTGTGGCAAGTGGCCATGAGGGACAGTGCCAGTATGAGGATGCTGGTGGCTTCATAGGTGTGGCCTCCAAGTGAGCTGCTGTACATAGAGTGCTTGGGATACAGTGAACACTTCATTTGTGTTTACCTTCATTCTCATCAGCGTTACTGAGTCACCGGGAGCTCCAGGGGTGTTGAGTGAATGTACCATGTGCCAAAGCCTCGCTCTTAGACATTCACAGTATTGTATGATTTGAGCTTGAAACTTCCTTCCTTGCTCTGCTTCCCCGACTGTGGTTGGCAGGCCTCCCAGCCCCTCCTGGGACTCCAGCCTGGCCCATTGCTGTCTTGCTTCCCTCTCTCCCATGTGGAGCTCACAGTATGTGTAACGGCCCCTCCCTGCTGCCCCGAGAGATGGCCAAGTCTCCTGGGAGGAATCCCAGGCGCAAATCCTTGTACAAAGCCAAAGGCAGCCTCCTGGCATTTGGCTGCTTTGCTGGCCTGGGGCAGTGGCCTCTTCTATAAGCTGGGGGGGGAGGTGAGTCTGCCGTCGGGCCGGAGGTGCGGCCTCACCCACAGTCAGGGTCTGGTTCTCCAAGGAGCCCATCCCAGAGGGCGAAGCTTTGCCAAGCGCCGTGCCAGGTGGAAAGCTCCTGGTGGTGCCACACTCCCGCCAGCATCCCCCGGACAGGCGGCAAGTGGGGCAGGCCGCGGCCCCGAGCCGACCAGCAGAGCGTCTAAGTTGCAGGAAGAGGCTCCAAGCAGGGGCCTGGGGTGGGGTTTGAAATGCTGGCTCAGATCCAAAGCCGTGGACAGGGGTTGTAGAGGAGGCACAGCGTTTATGTTATGTTCTCACATTTTTAAAAGGGCTGCGCCGCATACCGGGCCACACCACCCCGTGGTCGGTCCCGGGAGTGGAGAATGAGCTTGCATCTCATATACCCTACACGTGCATCCGTGTACCATCACACACACCGTGGCGATTTACACACTCAGACGAGCCACGATCTCCGACACACGTGCACACACAAGCCCGTGCATATCCCCGCGTTTATATGGCAGACAGGACGTGGGTCTCACCTACACACTGACGACCACAGACCTAACGTGTGCCCGGGGACTTACTGGCACGTAGTTTGCTTCTCCCAGTCCCAGGCTTCTGAGAGCCTTCAGCAGGGAGCTAGTAGGGCCGAGGTGGTGAGCCTCGATGAACGAGAGAAGACGGCGAGACCCAGAGCCGGTAAGGGACCTGCTGAAGCTGGCCCAGCCCTGGCAGAGCTTGCACCCAGCCTCTCTGTCCTGGAGACCTCCACCCCCGCCTCCCGTCTTCCCCATGGGCGGGGGTGGCTGTTGTGTCTCTCTGGCCTCTACGTGCTGTAGGAGCAGAAACCATGGGCCTCTCATTTCTATATGGCTACGTGGGCCAGCTAGGCCGCAGGCTGTGTGGCACAGAGCAGCACCTAGGTTCAAAATTGCCAGCTGTGTGACCTCGGGCAAATGACTGAACCTCTCTGACCTTCAAGTTTCTGCATCGGCAAAGAGGGGTCATCACGTCTGCTTCGTAGTATTGCTGTAAGGGCTTTAGGGGGTGCTCGGTATATGCTAGTGAGTATCTGCTGGGTGACCTGAGGAAGGTCTCATATACACAGGCCCTTGGCTCGGGCCATTGGTTGCACCCACTAAACGTAGCCCCTTTCTCCTAGCGCAGGGTGGGTATTGTCCATGTAGAAGGAACAGAAGAATAAAGAGATGGAAAAACCAGTCAAATCTGTAAAATCCCCTCACTCCTTGATCACAGATCACATTCCCAAGGAGGCTCCGTGGAGTTTCTGAGCTCGCTGCCCTGTCCTGCTCAATTTCTCTCTTCCTGGTTGGCATCTTGCTCCTTCAATTCCAGAACTTTCAGATGGCATTTCACTATCTGATAGGGCAAGTCTTCCCTCAGAACTCTGCTTCCTCAACATGTTTCCCTCGGCACGTCTCACAAACGGCTCCTTCCATATGAACATCTATAATCATTTTTCCATGAAAATCCCCCGGGGCCCCCGGAGGAGCTTGCATTCCTGTTCTATGTTAGTTAGCAGAGGAAGGCCATGTATGGCGTTTGGCTAGAGAGCAAAGCCCTGGTCGCCATCTGTCTCACAGGCCTCACGGGGGGCATTAGGATGCTCCAAGAGCTCTCATGCTGGGCTTTGTCTGGGAGCCTCTGGATCTGGACACCAATGTGGGCTGGGTCATGTTGGGGGCCCAGAGAAGGTCCCCAAGTGGGGGGCTGCACAGAGGAGAGGTGCCCCACTGCCTCCCAGGAGCCTCCCCTCCATCCTGCTCTTCGTGTCTCTCTGGATTCTGGGCTCCCATGCTGCAGGTTCCCTGGGGATCTGGACCCCTCTCCTCCCCAGCACCCCCCATCCTGGGAGGTAACGGGCTCCAACGTACTTGGACCTGCCTACAGCTTCTTTCCTCCTCTTCGCTCAGACTCCTGCGACCCTGCCCCTCTCACCTCTTCTCCATCCACGCCTTGTCCTCCCAACCCTAGTAACCCCCAATAAAGGCTGCTTTGGCTCTCTGTGGTTTGCTCCAGTCTGTAGGAAACGCTCAGTTGACCCTAAGCTAGGAAAGCTCTGGAAGAAAGAGCAGGATTTGGCGGGCAGGAGAAGATCTCAATTTGAGCCCTGGCCACTTACGAATCGTGAGACCCTGGGCAAGTCCCTTGCTTGCCCTAAGCATCTGTTTCTTTCTTCCATAAAATGAAGTTAGCATCGCTTTTTGCAGCACGGCTTGGCACCAACCATGGGTGGGCCCCATGCAAGCTTTAAAGGATTTCACAAAAAAAATAAATTAATTAAAATAAAGGATTGCACAACCAACCACGCAGATGCACCCCTGCCCTCCTCAAACATACTACGGCGGCGCCTGGAGAAGCATCCATTCCCCCAGCTCCAGAGGCAACTGGGCTGGGTCGGCTCTCAGCCTCAGATCTGGTTAAATCAGAGCCCGGGACTCTGAGCCCATGGCGAGTAGCTCTACCTTAAGCCTCAGCTTCCTCATCCACAAATGGGGCACGTTGATCACCAAAGAAGCTTCAGGGCTCGTGGGTAATGAAACCCTTCTTGCCACCTTCCCTCTGTCTCTTGGCGTCACCACAGGCAGCAGGCGCTGGCTGGGGCTGTGGGATCTTGGATTCAGGAGCTCTTCCCCGTTGCCCACCTCCTGCCCGTCCTGGGCCTGCGTCTACACCCGCAGACAGCAGGCTGGCTGTGTGCTGCCACGTGTCTTGCTCCCCTGGCTTCTCAGAGAGACCCTCTCCCTTGGCTTTGAAGGAGAGCCCTGGGGCAGGGAGAGGAGAGAGAGCACGCACAGGATCCCCCGAAACAGCCGGCTTCATGTCCGGGGCCCCAATGTGCATGTGCCCTTGCGCTGTAGGTGGCTGTGCCAGCCCGAGGCACCCGAGGTTGGGGTTCAAAAGCGTCCGCAAGCAGTGTTTGCCCAAAAGCAGCACTTTTGTGGAAAGCTGGCCTTCTCGGGTGTCTTCTGACTCCCCTACTTGTAGTATGTCCAGCATCTGGAGCCTTATTTTCCAAACCCAAAACTTGACAAGCCTCCTGCGGACTTCTTCGCTGTTCAGGGAGGAGTGACTGGCCCAAGGTCACACAGCCAGCCCAGGCACAGCTGGGTCTGGGGGCCAGGATCCCGACTCCCCAATCCACCAAGTGCCCCCTTTCTGCTGAGTTTCAGGTGTGAAAGGCGGGCGTGGAGCACCTGTTTGCTTTGTGCAACCCTGCCCACCCCCGCCCACCCTCCGCCACCGCGGGGGCTGCCCCCTTCCCGCTGCACAGCCCCGTCCTCCCCCTGGGCTTGGCCCTGGCCCCTCCGTGGGGGCCAGTCACTTCCAGCTCGCCCCCACGCTCCCAGCCCCCCTGGATCTGCCCACCCACGTAGCAGAACCAGTGGGAGAAGGGATCTGGGTCCCTTCTCTGAGCCCCTCCAGGCGGGACTCACCGTGGCGGCTGCTGCTGTCACTGCTGCCAGCGTCCAAGGCAGGAACCACCTCATGCCTGGAAGTCAGCGGCAACGGCATCGACGGAGCAGCCCAGAGGATCCGGCCGCCTCTCGGGGGAGCTGGGCCGAGAGACTGGCCTGGCCCATCAGGAGCACCAGATATGCCTCTTCCCACAGCCTTGGGGGGGGTTTTATTAAAGCAAGATCTGACGTCAGAGTTAAGGATAAACCCTGCATTTTCCTCTGAAAAAACTTTTCCTGCCTCTCTCTCTCTCTCTCTCTCTCTCTTTTTTTTCTCCTTTCTTCCCTCTGTCCCCACCTCCTGCCCAAGCTTGGCCAGCCTCTCTGGCTCTGACAGCTCTTAAAGGGAAAGTCACAGGGCTGTGATTTCACACTGGGGCAGTACATTCTCACGGAAGGGACTGGGGTCATCCCGCCCAGGTATTTCCCAAAGGTGGGGAGAGGTAAACCAGGGGAGGGTGCCAGGTGGAGGGGGGATAGGGTTACCCGGGCGGCCGGGGGAGGGGGACTTTGAACATGCTTCCAGAGGAGGCGAATAAGCTCCCTCCCATTTCTTCAGGCTGCTCCTACTTCTGGTTTTCATTTGCCATCATTCACTCTTCTCTCCCTGGCTGCGCTCAAAGGAGGATGGCTCTGAGCTGCAGCCATCTAGAAATGATAGGAATTTGCGAATGAACTCAGCTCCGGGGCCCAGGTTCTCATCAGCCCTCCCGACAAGTTAAAGCCACGGGGGCCAGTTTGCAGGCGCTGACTTTCTCTATCATCAGCCCGAGAGGGCCTTCGGGTGCTGGCACTGTGTCCCCCCCGTCCAGGCACTTGTTATCACGGTGGGTTTGGGTGCCTCGCCTTGTCCGTGCCGGACGCTGCCACACGGGTGAGGGGTCCCCACTGGGGGCCCCGCCTACCCTCAATCCAGCCTCCTCATCCCTGTGTGGATCTCAGCAACCGCCTCTTGACTGGCCCTGAGCCTCCCCTCCGGACGCCCGTCCTGTGTCCTCTACTGCTTCCCAGAGTCATCAGAGCGAACCTCGGAAAACAGAACCAAGATCTCTCCTGGCCACAGCTTCCCAGGAGCCTGCCCACGGGCTGAGGCCTCCCTGCACGCTTCTCTTACCACTCGGCCTTGCTGCTTCTCTCACATCCCAGTGAGGTCCCATCTCTGGGCCTCAGGGAGGCTCCCTACCCTGCAGTTCCCATAGCAGTCACTCCCCCTCTTCCCTTTACCTCCAGCCTATTCAAGGGGACATGGAGCGTGCACAGCTGCTCAGTGGGGGTGTAGGTTTACGTCATGGAGAGTGACTTTGTGACCATTGACATGACCCCACAAGAGGTGATCCTGAAGGTCTTTCCATTTATTGACCTGGGGCAGAGTCTCCTGCCTGACTCAGTCCTGCGACACATAAAGAGAGATCTTCTGGGGGCTCCTAGAAAAGATTGCATCCCTTGAGAGGAGAAAAAAATTTCTCGACTCATTATCTCTCTCTTTTTTAAAAAGATTTTGGAGATTTTATTTATTTATTTGTGAGAGACACAGAGACAGGCAGAGACATAGGCAGACGCAGAAGAAGGCTCCCCGTGGGGAGCCCGATGCGACACTCGATCCCAGGACCGGGATCATGACCTGAGCCGAAGGCAGATGCTCAACCACAGAGCCACCCAGGTGCTCTACTCATTCTCTTTTTACCTTGTGTGCGACGCTGATGGCTGGAGCCTCAGCAGTCATATTGGTTACATGAGGCACAAGCTGGAAGATGAAAAGTCAACATGCTGAGGATGGTAGAGCAGAAAGAGGAAAAAAGCCTGGTTCTTTAGGATATGATGGTGGTACTGAACCAAACCTGGAACAGCCTTCCTGTCACATTAGCTAACTCAGTGACTTACTGCTTAAGCTGTGGTTAGCTATTTTATTCCTTGGCATCAAACGCATCCTAACTGCTCTATGGGGCTTTACGAAAATCACACATGTCAAGTGGCCAAGGAGGGGTGGGTATGGTACATGGAGGCTGCTCAGTAAGTGTGAATCCTTGCTTGCTTCTCATGGACTTACTTGCTGCTCTTAAAAAGAAGCCCATGAAGCAAGCACTGCCAACAGGTGTCATTAAAGGAGTCACACAAGGTATTAGGTGCCACTCCAGGTCCAATGACCCTTGGATGAACACCAAGTACAGATCGGTCCTGTGCTAAGAGAGATCTGATGACTATAAAGGAGACAGAGTGGAAGCTCAGAGATGCTTGCTGATTTGGGGACATACATGAAGTTAATGGCAGGCCCAAGGCTCCAACCAAAGACCTTGACGAGGTAGAGTCAGGATCGGACACTTCCAAGCAAGTGAGCTTGACCTCCCAAAGCCTCTCGATATTCTCTGATAGGAGCCAAGCAGAACCCAGAGAGTCCTGGGCCATTTTGGAAAATCTGATGGTGGGACGCCTGGGTGCTTCAGTGGTTGAGCATCTGCCTTTGGCTCAGAGCATGATTCCGGATTCCCAGGATCGAGTCCTGCATTAGGCTCCTTGCATGGAGCCTGCTTCTCCTCCCTCTGCCTGTGTCTCTGCTTCTCTATCTGTGTCTCTCATGAATAAATAAATAAAATCTTAAGAAAAAAAAAGGAAAACTTGATAGCGACAAGCAATGGGAACAAGGTACCCACAGCATGCTACAGTGCTGAGCACTTGCACCTGCTGGTGAAGTCTCAGAGGGCTCAGCTGGTCCCACTGGAAGCCACCATTCTTCAGCACCAATGACACCCCGAGAGAGGTGACGTGGTGACTCAGGAGACGGACACCCCGGGTGCCACCGCAGTTCTGCTGCCTAGTGGAGGGCCTCGGACATTCAACAATCTCTCTGTACTTCAGTTTCCTTTGCATAAAGAAGCAGGGTTGCGTTAGTGCCAACCCCATGGGGTCGTCAGGAGGCCTGAACGGGACAAGTAGGTGTGTCCCAGCATTTGTGAAGGGAGGAGTCCGAATGGACCAGTATGACCGTGTCGTCCTCCTCTGTCCATCCTGTCTCAGGGGTTTGTTGTCTTGAAAGAGCTCATGGTGCAGCCTGGGGTGTGGCTGGGGTCAGCCTTGGTGGGTGGGGGTCCGGGACCAGGTGCTTCCCCCACACAAGCTGGACAAACTCTAAGTGACTGGCCGGTGGTGACGGGAACTCTAGCTCCCATTTATGGAGCATCCACCACATTCCAGTGACACCCGCTGTCGCACGGAATCCTCCTCTCAGTTCTGCACACAGCCTCCATCTCTCTGTCCCCATCCCCATCCTGCAGATGAGGAAGCCGAGGCCCCGGAGGATCGAGAACAGCTGGCCCATGGCAGAACAAGGATGGAACTCACACCCGAGTGGCTTCAAAACACGGCTTTCTTCAAGCAGACCAAGTGTTGAACAAATAAATGACTCAATGCAGGAACGAATGAACACAGGAGACGGACAGATGGCTGGGCAGACGGATGGATGCGTGTGGAGGTGAATCTACTATCTGGAATATTCCAGTTCCCAGGCCCTCCCAGGCCGGGCTCCACATCTTTGCTTTCTGCGTCCACGTGGCCCTTTCCCCTGACCGCTGTGCCCACCTAGGCCCTGGTGGGTCTCCTAGATTGTGAGGTCCAAGGTGAGACCAGCCCACAGCATCCTCTCTGCGCTGAACACATGGCAGCCGCACAGAACCTCATCCCATTGCCCCCAGGAGAGGGGCCCTCATGTGACCCCCAACTCCCGCCCAGGGGGCCCAGACATCATCCATAAGGAATGTTCTCACTTGGTCTCTGCTGAGGGCACAGGCAGGGTCCGGACGAGGTCATCTCTTCGACCTGCACCCACACTTGCTGCACAGCAGGTGCCCAAGGTGCATGGTGTGTGGCTGAAGGGGAGGCTGCGCAGGGCAGCATCTGGCTGGAGCCTCATTTCCAGAAGCCTCGGCTTCCGCCTCTCCCAGGTCCCTGCCTCCAGCTGTTTGCGTGTTCTCTCCCAGCCTGAGCACAGCTTCTAGGAGCTTCCTCCAGCAGACCTCCCAGAGGCTGTAAATAAATTCCAAAGAGGGGCTGGAGGAGGGGGTTCAAGAACAAAGGCCACTTGAGAGCATTCCTCTGCCAAACAGTAAGGCCGCCTTGACCAGAACCAGATGCATAGAAGATTCCAGAGACTCTGGGGACCAGGCACCCAGGAAGCCCAGATCTGCTCACGGCATATTTGTCATTTGTCCCGCGAATGAGCCGCGAGCCATGTTGTGCAGGCTGCACGATGCCAGTTCCTGGGGCCACTGAGACCCACACAGCTTACCCCTGCCTGGGAGACAGAGCTGGTCTCCTGGTCCAGCCTGGCCACTTCAGAAGGCGCGGGAGGCGGATGTGGGTCCGCTCTGCTCTCCTCCTGGGGCCCAAGCAAGGATGGAAGGACCCTTGAAGGGGTGACCCCAGACTCCAGGTCTGCCCGGACTCCAAGGGGTCATGATCTCTCATGCTCAGCCGGGACATCTGGGTTCCAGGCAGCCCCCGGATGGCCGCCCTGCTTCCTGCTCGGTTCTAGAGCAAGAGAGCACTGCTAGTGTCATCCTTGGCCACACATGGGGACCCTTGGGACCCCTCACTTCTCACCTGGGAAGGTGGAGAGGAAAAGCCAGGGCATTGGGGTCAGGACGGTCTACGTCAAACTCTTGCCTTTGTTACGTACCAGGTGGCAGATCTTGGGGAAGCCACTTCTGGTCTCTGAGCCTGTTTTTCTGCCTGTAAAATGGGGGTAACGATCATATCCACCTCCTAGGCTGTGATGGAGACTAAACTAGTGCTCAGCTTGTGTTAGATGCTGAATATGTAATTACAATTAATATGCTATTTGCTCTTCATCACAGAGACTCTGTGTCCCCTCTGGGTCACCCTGAGCAACCCCTGAGTCTCCTCAGCCTGGCTGGGGGGTGGTACCCAATGTCCCCACTTCGTCTCTGTCCCTGCCTCCTCCAGGGAAACCCCACAGTCCTCCCAGTCCTCAGGGCCTGGGTGTCTGCTGGTCTCTTTGATGAAACTGAGTGGGGGTGGGTGCAAACTAGCAAAAAGAAATGGAAAAGTAGGACAGAGACCACAGTGCTACCGAGGCTGACTGGCTCCGGACTGTCCCTGGTGGCATTTGGAGGTTTCTCTTAAAGGGGTGGCAGGGACTCCTCGCCTGAGACCCTTGAATGCAAATATAAAGGTGCCTGAACTTGTCCACCCCGAGACTCCTTCCAGCCTGGACCCACAGGGTCTCTGGGGGCCCCTGACCTGGAGCATCTGCGGCGTCTCCCAACTTCCAAACCAGGGCACAGGTCCTGCAGGGCTCGGCCTGCCCGATGGGCATTCCCGGAGACAGGCAGACAGTTAGGCTTATTCTTCTTTTAAAAACTTTTTATTAAAGTGGATCTTGTGTGAAAATCCACACACCTTTAAGGGTACAGCTTGGCACATTTTATAAAAATTTTGAGAACACCCAGGTGCCCCTCACCCAGACCACTGTAGGAAGGTTCCCTCATGCTTCATCTCCCTAGTTGAAACCTATCTGTAAACATCATAATTATGACTCTGTCACTGTGGATTCATCTTGTCTGTTCTGGAGCTCCACATAAACGGATGTGCACCTGTTCATGGTCTTATGCATTTGGTTTCTTTGGGTCAACATCGTGTCTCCGAGATTCACCCACGTGGTGGCTGCTGTCATTGTTGTTTAGGGGTGCAGGGCTGTGGAGGTGCCCCTGTGTCCCTGCTGTGCACTCCGGGTATGTGGCACGGCCGCAGAGCCTAGCTTTGGGACCTGGCCCTTGCCTCTGCCCTGCGGGACCCAGCTGGGAAACGCTGTCTCTGGGTCCAGCTTTCACCCCCCCCTTGCCCTGGACCCAGGACCTGGGACTCCCCACTGGCTGGGAGGCAGCTGCTGTGGGTGGAAGTAGGGACACTCTCCCGACGCCACACCACACCTTTCCCTCTCTGCCCCTTCAGAGCCAACTCTGTGCCTTGCATGCAACACTGACTCCCATAGATGTTGGTTATAAAAATAAACCTCCTTCACCCTCTGCTAAAGGACGATGCTGTCTACCTCATGGGATTTAGTGAGTATCAAAGAAAATGTGCATCTCTCTGTGTCTCAGATCCCTGTTAAGAGTTGGCGACATGGGTTATTTCTCTGTGCCCAAGCCCTTCCCGTTTTTTTTTTTTTTTTCTTTTTTAAGACTAGTGTTTTGTTTTTTAAGATTTTATTTATTTATTCATGAGAGACACAAAGAGAGGCAGAGACACAGGCAGAGGGAGAAGCAGGCTCCATGCAGGGACCCCGATGCAGGACTCGATCCCAAGACCCCGGGATCATGCCCTGAGCCGAAGGCAGATGCTTAACCACTGAGCCACCCAGGCATCCCAAGACTGTAGTTTTAGGTTTTATTTTTTAAGTTTAAGATTTTATTTGTTTATTTGAGAGAGAGAGAAAGAGGGTGCACAAGTGGCGGGGAGGGGGGCGGCGCAGAGGGAGAGAGAGAAACAGACTCCCCACTGAGTAGGAACCCTATGTGGGGCTCCATCCCAGGACCTTGAGATCATAATCTGAGCCAAAGACAGATGCTTAACCGACTGAGCCCCCCAGCCACCTCTAGTTTTAGGTTTAAAATAAAGTTGAGAGAAAGGCACTGCAATTTCCCATATGCCCACTGATCGTACACAGACACAGCCTCCCCACTATCACTGTCACCCACCAAAATGGCACATTTTCTAGCCAGGGGTGATCCTACACTGACTCATGATCATCACCCAGAGTCCACAGGCACATTAGGGCTCATCCTTGGGGTTGTACACTAGATAGGTGTGGACAGTTGTACAATGAAGCGCATCCATTAAAATATCATAGGGTATTTCCACTGCCCTAAAACCCTCTGTGCTCCGTCCATTCATCTCCCCTCACTCCAGCCCTCAGCAAGCACTGACCTTTTTACTGTGTCCATGGTTTTGCCTTTTTCAGAGCAATAGAATTGGAATTGTGCAGTATCTAGCCTTTTCAGATTGGTTCCTTCCACCTGGCGTTAAATTTTCTGAAGCTTCCTCCATGTCTCTATGCCTTCACAGCTCGTATCTTGTTAGCACTGAATAAAATTCCATTTTCTGTATATACCACAGGTTAGTTATCCATTCACCTCCTGAAGGATGTCTTGGTTGCTTCCAAGTTTGGCAGCTACGAATAAAGCTGCGATGAACGTCTGCGTGCGGGTTTCTGTGTGGACATAAGTTCCCTGCTCCTTTGGGTAAATACCAAGGGGCACGATTGTTGGATCTATGGTAAGAGTACATTTATTCTTGTAAGACACCCCCAAATTGTCTGCCACAGTGGCTGCTCTGTTATGCAGCCTCACCATCAGTGAACGAGAGCTCCTATTGCTTCACATCCTCACCAGCGTTGGGTGTCGTCAGTGTTCCAGATCTGGGCCATTCTAGTAGGTGCACAGCAGTTCTTCACTATTGTTTGAATCTTTCCCTGGTTTCATTCATTCTCTCAGAGGCACTGGATGAAGCTGGTATTGACATCTCCCCCATTTCACTGAAGCAGAAACTCAGGTTCGCAGAGGTGAGTAATGGGGTCAAAGTCATGAGAAGGATGGAGCTGGGGCTCAGACCCCAGAATCCCTGGGGGGCCCCTACCCACGTTTATGCCTCTCTGAGCAAGGGGCACGTAAAGCTCCAGGGTTCTTGCTTGTTTTCGAGGAGGAAAGAAGAGTGTGTTCCGGAGTCCTGGGTAAGCTTGGTGGAAAAGGTGGGTGCACGTTGAGTGGTGGAGGCCGTGCGGGTGTGGCTGGCAGTCAGCAGGATGGGTGCAGGGTTCCAGCCCTGAGAGCCATGAGCAACCTGATTATGGAAAGGAGCTTGATATCACCCTGGTCCTTGGCACCGAGGCTTTTCAAAACACTCATGGAGGGACCCTCAGAGAAGCAGGTTCAAAGCCAGCCTGCAGGAGACACCCCAGCATCTGTGCCATGCCGGCGGGCTACATTAGGCCAGCAATGGGCTGGTCTGTCTCCATTCTTGAGCTGCTGGGCATCTGGCCAGCCTCAGATGCAGCCCAGTGTGGCCTGGACATTCTCAAAAGTGATTGTGCATGGAATTCACTTTTAAAATGTACCGATTCCCAGGACTGCAACTCAGAGGTTCTGAGTCAGTGTGTCTGGAAAAGGTTGCAAATTTGCTTTTAAACAAACACTTCCCAGTAAGTCTGAGGGAGGGCTTCCCTGGAGCCTGCTTTGAGTTGCAGGGCAGAGTAAGCAAGCATGTGCTGTGGTGCAAGCAGGCCTGAATTGGACTCAGCTCCTGCCAGCATTTCATCTTGGAAGAGCTGTTTACATTCTCCGAGCCTCTTATTTCTCATCCATAAAATGGGCTGATGACATGTTGTTGGGTGTTATGAGCTTGGAATGGAATATTTGTGGTACTGTGATAGGCTCCCCTAAAAATGACCATAGCCTGGGTAGCTGAAATCAGCAGATGCTTATCCTGTCCTAGTTCTAGAGGTCAGAAACCAGAAATCAAGGAGTTGGTCAGGCTGTAGTCCCCCCCAGAGTTTCTAGGGGAGAATCCTTCCTTGCCTCTTCTGGCTTCTGACGGCCTCAGGCATCCCTTGGCTTGTGACTATATAACCTCAATGTGTGCCTCGACATTCGCAGGGCTTCTCCTCTGTCTGTGTCTCTAAAGGGATATTTATTTTTGGATTCAGGGCCTGAATCCAAAAATAAAGACTAGACTGAAAGAAAGAGTCCAGGCTGATCTCATCTCAAGATCTTTAACTTAATTTACATTTGTAAAGACCCCTTTCCCAAATAGGGTCACATCCTCAGGCTCTGGAGGTTAGGACATGGATATAGTTTCTTGGCAGTCACTATTCAACCCTGCACAGTGTGTCACTTAATGAAAACTAGGTGTGATGTTTAGGACCTAACAGAGGCTCCAAAATCATGGATCTCCTCCTCTCACTCTGTCTTGTCTTTCTCTTGGTAAATCTCGTCATCTCCACCTTCCAGACATTGTGCAACTTGATTTCTCGCCACCACCACAGCCACCATGCTGGTCTTGTAACCGGAGCTCACCAGGGACAGCATCACCTTTGGAGAGTGGCCATCCTGAGAAGCACTGGGTGGCCACTCTGATGGCTGAGGCTGGACATACAGGGGCATGGCAATGGCCTTGGTGGAACTCAGGGCCTCTCAGGTATGGTGGTGGTGGTAGGGGTGCCCTGGCTGGTCCAGAGGCAACTAGGGCTTCCAGAGTTAACCCAGCTGCTCAACATTTCCTGGAGAGTGGTGGGCAGACCAGTTCCCTGTCCATCCCCTTCCAGGAGGCCTCCTTCTGCAGCTTTCAGGCTCCATGGCTCTGTATTCAGCAGCCCATCTCTGCTATGCAGGCTGCTTTTGTTCAAAGGGAAGGGAGATTACCAAGGGCCTCAGCAGAAAGTGGGGTTTTCTAGATGGGAAAGACCAAAGTCCTTGATCTTGTGCTCAGGACTGCCCCTGACTACCTTCCAGCCTCATCTTGCACCATACACCCCTCCCCTTCCCTCAGCTCAGGCCAGGCTGGAAATAATGGGTTCCATTGATTGTACACGGGACTTTTTAAAATGGATTTTTGGGCATTAAGGCTTACACACGCAAGTACTGAACTGGGCCATGCAGCTTTAGGAGGAAAGAGTGGGGAGGAGTCGGAGAATCATCCCTGCTAAGTCCACAAGGTTTTGATTTTGACCCTGCTGCCTGTTATGACAGCCATGCCCACCTGGTCTCTGGCAGTTGCCACTCTAGATCTTCCTCATCCTCATCGAATTCAGGGAACCCATTTGCTGGGAGCAGCTTCCGCTCAGCTGTGGCCTGCAGAAGATATCCACACGAGGGTCTTTCTCATCACCGCTGCATTTCCAAAAACTTGGAGAAGTGAGCATCCCAGGGACCCTTCTGGGGGTATAACTCAGGGTAAGTGAGCAGATGTATTTAAAAAAACCCATCTCAGTAATCCAGTCCTCCTACGTCCATTGTGGAACACCAGGAAAGTTCTGGTATGTCAATTTCATTCCATATTGGCCACCTTTGGGTAGGGATTTCAGTGACTCTACCAAACTGACTGTTAGAACAACTCTCAGTTGTTTGAGATGACATATCCAACCCCGGAGCTCTGGATCATGAGCTCCTGTTAATAAATAAGACTTGATCTAATATCACATTTCTTTCACTCTAATCCAATATCTTTATGAATCGTATAAACACATACATGATTCAAGTACCTGTTGATATAAATTAGCAAAACTTTGCAGGTGACAGATTGTGTCCCCTTGTGCTGTTAGAAGTTGCACGTGGCTGTAGATCTGGAAGCCATGAGAGGCAGTAGAAACAGGTCTTGGGGAGGACCAGCTCTTCCCCACATGCAGCTACCTCAGAACATTTCTTAGTGGGTTCTACAGACAGGGGAAGATTACCCTCTTGGATGGGGAGGGAGGGTTATTCCAACTGGAAAAGGAAGGTTACAGAATTAGGGAGTCTATGGTCCTCAGATTCATTGAAAATACCCATCTCTCCTCATCTCAATATTGAGGGTACCACTCTCTCTATTCCTCTTCCCTTGAAAGGCTGTGAATTCATTTGCATTATAACTCAGTCACCCCAGGATTTGGTTTTGGGTTTTTCTTTCAGAAATGTCAACCCTTTGACTACAAAAGATAAGGATTTCTTTTTTTTAAAGATTATCTTATTTTATTTGAGAGAGAGAGAAAGAGCGAGAGAATACAAGCAGGAGGGGCAGAGGGGGAGAGAATCCCAAGCAGACTCTGTACTGAGCGCAGAGCCCAGCATGGGGCTCGATCTCATGACCCTGAGATCATGACCTGAGCCGAAACGAAGAGTTAGTCATTTAACCTACTGTGCCACCCAAGCATCCCAAGACAAGGATTTCTTCAGAACCATGACAGAAACACACAGGCATGCGCGCGCGCACACACACACACACACACACACACACACACACCCCTATTGGTTTATACATCCCGGCTGTAGGGAGAAAAACATTCCAGATGCCTGACTTTCTGCTCACTTTCTTCTCACTTCTCCCAAGCTCCAGCTGGGGAATGGGGGTGCCTGCCCTGGTGGTCTTGTCTGTCAGCTGCTGGATGCTTGAGACCAAGGATTGGGAGTCATTGCCTCCTTAAAGCACATCCACTCACTCCCCCTGCTTCCTGAAAATGATCTGCAGAAGATGAAGCCTGCATGGCCACACACCCCTCCCAGTGTAAGCTGGGGTAGCTGTTCTGCAGAGCAATCTATACTGCTTACCAAAATAAAATGAAACAAGAGTATACCCTATGGCCCTGCAACCCCACTGCTGTGTATAGGCCTTGAGACATCTCCCTGAGGACCATACATGGGAAATGAAAAGATACTCATCCAGGCTTTGCTTATGGTGATGAAGAGCTAGAGGCAAACTTGTGTCCACCTTGGGGAAATGGAGAGGTGAACTGTTGATGATGCGTACTGTCGAGTTCCATGTGGCCATTAGAAGCAATAGACGGATGTGCACAGAGCAACAGGCGGTGAACTTGCAGCCCAGAGCTGAAGGAGGGACGTGAGATGGGCACGAGGTGTCCAGGCAGCACCACTGGCGTGAATCAAAGTCAGATGCACACTGCCTTCCTACAAGTGTATGTATGTATTCAAGGGTTCCGGCTGGAGTTGCTGCCAATGGCCATGAATGGGTAGCCCTGGAAGGAAGGGGAACAGAGTGGACCAGGAGGAGAGTTTTGAGAGTGCTCATGATGTTGGACCATGGACTGCGAGGTGCAGTTCATTTTCCCCATCTGTACCCAGGCAACCAAATGTATTGAAGGGAAAAACAAGAAGGAGAGGAACAGAAAAATAAGGGAAAGTAGAGCAAGAGGAAGGAGGGGCAGGATAGGAGACAGCAGGGGGTTGAAGGAGAAGGAGAAGAGGGGAGAGGAAGGAAAACGTGTGGGGATCCCTGGGTAGTGCAGCGGTGTAGCGCCTGCCTTTGGCCCAGGGCGCGATCCTGGAGACCCGGGATGGAATCCCACGTCGGGCTCCCGATGCATGGAGCCTGCTTCTCCCTCTGCCTGTGTCTCTGCCTCTCTCTCTCTCTCTCTCTCTGTGACTATCATAAATCAATAAAAATTAAAAAAAAAAGAAAAGAAAAGAAAACGTGTGTTGGCGCAAAAAGCGGTGCAGGCTTGCTCACATGGCTTTCTATGTAACAGCCCCGAACTGGAAATAACCAAAGTGTCCTTCAACGGGTGAATGTCTAAACCCACCAGGATGATCGTACTGTGGAATACTATTATGCAATAAAAAAGAACAAAGGAAATTGGTCCCAGAAAGGACAGGGAGGGAAAGTGAATCTCCTATGGTGCAGGTGCTTCTAAGTTCAAGGCTCATTCTACTCCCACAGTAGCCTTGTGACGCCGGGCAGTATAATGCCCACTCACAGCCCAGGGAAGTGAGGCTCGGGGAGATCACACAGTATATTAGGCTGCCCTTAAAAAATACCATAGCCGGACAGCCCTGGTGGCACAGCGGCTTAGTGCCACCTGCAGCCCAGGGTGTGATCCTGGAGACCCGGGATCGAGTCCCACATCAGGCTCCCTGCATGCAACCTGCTTCTTCTCCCTCTGCCTGTGTCTCTGCCTCTCTCTCTCTCTCTGTGTCTCTCATGAATAAACAAATCAAATCTTTAAAAAAAGGTACCATAGCCTGGGTGGCTTAAAGAATAAAAACTCATGTTTCTGGAGCCAGAAGCCTGAGATCAGGGTGTGAGCAGGGCTGGCTTCTTTGAGGCCTCTCTCCTGGGCTTGTAGACGGCTGGCTTCCGGGTGTCTTCTCATGATCTTCCCTCTGTGCGTGTCTGTGCCCTAATCCCCTCTTCTTACAAGGACACTATTTATACTGGATCAGGGTCCACTCTAGGGACCTCATTTTCCCATAATCACTTCTTTAAAGACCCCCATCTCCAAATGCAGCCACATTCTGAAGTTCTGGGGGGAAGGATTTCAACATCTGAATTTTGAAAGGAGACACAATTCAGTCCCAGACATACTGCTGGTATTCAACAGAGCTGGACTTGAACCCAGACCTTTCTCCCCCAGAGGGCCCTGGTCTAGAGCACACAGAGTGAAGCACTCTGCCTGGACTCACACCCTCATAAACTTGTCTGCTTTGACCATGTCTGAGTGGTGGCTGGGCTGGGCTGGGCCCCGGCTCCTGTGTGTGCCCTGGCCCAAATTCTTGAATCCATCATCAGTGAAAATTCTCCAGGGATAGGCAAGTGGACGTGGTGAGAGGCAGGGCCCAGGCCACCACTCTGTGACTCAGCTGAGCAGACTGTGGGCCGAGGTATTGGAAGCCAGCTGCTACCACGTTTACTCTCCCTCCACAGAGCATGGAGATGAACAGCTGGGCTGTGGTGGGGCTGAAGGAATCACTCTTTCCCCGGGCGAGACACTCAGCTTGCTGCAGTAGAGGGCCAGCCAGCTGGAATGTGACCCTATTCCCTGGAGTTTTGAATGCTTGGGAGGTTCTAGGAGTCAGACAACATCCCCTGCTTAGTGCCTTTTTCTGCCAAGACCGTCTGGAACATTTGGAGATGGTGGTGGCTTCTTGCCTCTGCAAAGCGATGCTACTGCCTGAGTGTTGTTGAGTGCTGGATGGTCTCAAAGTTCTTCCGGGTTCTGTGCCCAGCTTCCAAGTCACAGATGGAGACTCAGATATTGCTGTAGTGAAGCAATGTGGCCACTTGTGCTCTGCACCAGTCCAGCTGTCACCCTGTACTGCCGAGTCTCTCACTGGCTTCTGGGTAAAGTGAGCCAAGTGTCTGCAGACCCAACCGTGAGCCAGGCCTATGCTCACAGAGGGACCCCAAGGTGAACAAGGGGACAAGCCAAGGTCCTGGCCACTGCAGGGCCATGACTCCACATGGCAGGCCCACATGCAGTTTCCCCATAAAGCAGATTAGGGTAGTCTGTGCTATGGACAAGGAGAGCAAACGTGGCAAATCCATGGACAGGTCATAAAGGGCACATTGAGGCTGAATAGGATTCTGTCACCATACAGGGGATAGAGGGGGACTCAAATTTCAGGTGGAGGAAGGGATGCACACCTTCGCAATGCAATCTAACATTTACTGAGATCTTTGTGCCATTTAAGGCACTTTACACGTATTTACTCATTAATCTTCACTATAAAACAAAACACAGCTGTCCTTTCACCCAGCTCTATTTTATATGTGAGTAAACAGAGGCGTGGGTAAATTAAATCACATGCTCCAAATTTCACGGCTAGTAAGTAGCAGAGATGGGATTGGAACCCACAGAGGGTGACTCTTGTTTAACACTGTTGTAGTCTTGCTGTCTATAGCACCGATTGTGATTTCCCAGTGCCAGACACTGGAAGGAGCTAGGGTTATGGTGGTCACCACATCTGTGACCCCGAAGACAATATACAAGAAAATAGTTAAGTTCAATACTATGCGATAGAATCACAATGGGGGTAAATGCAAGGAACTATGGGAATGCTGAGGAGACGGATCATTCAGCCTGTGGTGGGGTGGGATGTAGGGCCAGAGGTGGGTGGGAGCTTGCGGGTGGGTGAAGCTGAGATGGGAAAGGCATATTTCCATGAGGTAGAAATAGGGAACGTGGCTTTCTGGGTAGAACGAAGAGCAAGTAGCCCAGTTGTGGTAAAGGCCACTGCATGTTTGTGGGGCTGTGAGTTCAGCCTAGTAGGTCAGGAAACTCTGAGGATGAATGGTTGGGAGAACCTGCAGAAGGGCCAGATCCCCCAAATCCTTGTGGCCCTGCATGTCCTTTGAAGGGCTGTGGGAGCCACTTAAAAAGTGTTACAGGGCAGATGTGGTCAGAAGTTCTAGACTGTTCTCTATGACTGCTATAGGGCAGGTGCATGGTGGAAAGAGTGTTGGGGGTGGGGAGTCCAGTTAGGAGTCTGTTGGGCTTTGTGGCAGAGGCAGCTGGGCTCAGGCCACACAAGACCAGTAGCAACAGCAGAGCTTGATGCTGAATGAAGAGCAGTCAAAACAGAAGTGACTTCACCTTCCAGGTAAAGGGAGCTCCCATGACTGCTGAGCAGGGCTGATGTGATGAGGGATGGGTGAATGGACAAAGGAAGGAAGGAATGGATGGGTTGGTAGTGGCATGGAGAAAGGTGTGAGACCTTTGCCACATCCATATCCCTGGGGCACTAGGGACTGACTTTAGAATCTGAGTTCCCAGCACACCGAGGCTCCACTTTTAGGAGAAAAGCAGGTGTGAATGGAGGTGACAGGAGGGGTGAGCCGTCCATTCAACCATCCAGCAGCATCCTAGGCTCAGCCTGCCATAGTTCGTATACATGCAGAATGCACAGTGTTGAAGCAATGATAGAGAGCAGAGAGTCTACACTGCAATCAAAGGCAGAGTTGCAGACCAAATGATACCTATTTAGCCACCATTTCTGCTGCTCTGAATGCTTTTAGGGCTTCCCACCTCAAATGATCTCCTCCTTGCAGGTTTCCCTAAACCCTCAACTAGAGCTCTCTCTCTCTCTCTCTTCTGTAACATTTTGTTTTTCCCTCTACAGTTCAAATGACAGTTTTAGGTTTTACACATAAAATATATGTGTCCTATGGGTAGTGTAATTATTTGGATATATTTTGAACTCCTTCAGCAGATTCTGAGATGTTTATAAAGGGCAGAAGTAGGTCTTCATTTAGCTATGTATGCCCTCGTGTTTGACCTGTGTTCATTTAAGGGTTTACAGGAAGGAAGGGAGGGATGGAAAGAGAAAGAGAGGGAGCAAAGAGAAAAGAAGAAAAGGAAAAGAAAGCATAAAAATGTAAACAATAGACAAAGATGACTGAATTGGGAAAATGTGGGTGGATGGATGGACAGACGGAAGGGTGGATGGATAGGTATATGAGTGGATGGATAGAGAGATGGATGGAAGAACAGAAGGGTGAATGGAAGTATGGGGCGAGAATGGATGGATGCATGAAAGGATGAATAGACAGATGGATAGATGAGTGGATAGATGAATGGATGGATGGATGGATGGATGGGTGGATAGATGGATGGATGGAAGAATGGGAAAGAAGGATGGATAGATGGATGGAAGGACGGATAGATGTATGGATGGGAGAATGGATGAGTGTATGGGAAGGATGGATAGATGGATGATGGATAGACCTGAATGGATGGATTAAATGGATGACTAATGAACAAGGAAACAGGAAATGTGGGAGAACTGAAGATCAATTTGAGGTTTTGCAAACCATAGGCTGTCACTGCCATCCCTATAGACTATGGCATGGTGGTCTCAGAGAATGGAGGTCTCCGGGATGGTTGTTGGAGAAACAGGACCTAAAGACCTGATTCCCAGCTCTGAATTTAGGGCCGTTTCTGCTTATGAATCTGTGTGTGTATAAGCGGTAAGGGAGACCTCAAATATTCCTGCTTAGACGGTCTTGAGGCAAGTTGGTCAATCACTCAGCACTCAGTTTCCCCTTCTCTTACACGGGTATACGGTGTTTATCTCTTGGGTGTGTGGCTTCCATGCAGCAGTGAGTTTGCGTACTTTGCCCCCTGCTGCCCTGTGACCGAGGCAGAGTCAGCGTGCCTTCCCTTTGGGTCCAGCTGTGGGGTGTTGGCTCCTACAGCACTCAGGGACTACCTCAGAGTAAGTCCCCAGGCTGGTCCCTCTCCTCTCTGGGCCTCAGTTCCCGACTTTATAGAATGAATGACATCTGAGAGAAACCTCCACCTCTGACTCTCCCTGAGTTGCCCAGAGACCCTCAGTCCCTTCCTCAGGTCGAGGGGAATCGAGGACAGCCCCCTGGCCTGGTCGGCTGGCAGTCCCTGGCTGGGTTGGCACCCAATTCATTTGCGGAATACAGGGGCATCTCTGGCTCTGCGTGGGCAGCCTTGCCCAGAGGGCGCCTGGTCCCATTGTCCTCAGCCTATGGGCCTCTCTGGGGCACAATGCTGCCTCTCTTCTCTCTTCAAGATCTGGGTTAGATAAACCATCTGCTTTCTTCTTTTTTTCCTTCTTTTCTATGAGTCTCAGCAAATTCTGCCTCCGAGAAAGCTGCCAAATCAGTGGGAACCTGGTGTTTGTCAAAAGTGAGCTCAACGTGATCTTCTACAGAAAAAACAGCCCGGACTGGTTTCCAAAACAACTCACCCCAACCCCAGATACAGCAGGTTTCTGGGGTGCGGGAAAGGCACTGGGGCTCAGGGCGCCTTGAAGAAGAACAAATGTGAAACCAAGACTTTGCTGCTCACTTGCAAGGCATCTTTGAACAAATCACTTAACCTTTCGATTTATTCTTCTGCAGATGAAAACTACTAATAATTGACCAGAAGGGCTTTTATGAGAATTAGAATAGAATCTTTATAAAGAATCTGGCCAAATGTCTGGTATGTGGAGAAATGCTGGCTATTTTTAATACCAGTCTGTAGGTGTGTGTATCCTTGTGTGTGTGCGTGTGTGTGTGCGTATGTATACATGTAATTTATATATTTTTACAATAATATTTGTTTATCACACACACTTTTTTTAAGATTATTTATTTATTTGTTCATGAGAGACACACATAGAAAGAGGTAGAGACACAGGCAGAGGGAGAAGCAGTTTCCACGCAGGGAGCCTGATCCATATCAGGGACTCCAGGATCACGCCCTGGGCCGAAGGCAAGTGCTCAACCACTGAACCACCAGGGATCCTCCTAGAATTTTTCTTTTAATAAAGATTTTATTTATTTATTCATGAGAGACACACGCACAGAGAGAGAGGCAGAGACACAGGCAGAGGGAGAAGCAGGCTCCATGCAGGGAGCCCGACGTGGAACTTGATCCCAGGTCCCCAGGATCAGGCCCTGGGCTGAAGTCCTCACTAAACCATTGAGCCACCTGGGCTGGCCTCACATAGACTTTTTAAAGAAGAAAGTCGAAAGGCACATACAGATTCACTCCCAGAGATAAGCACTGCTACCATTTTGAGTGACTTTCAGTTTTTTTTTTTCTATACAGACACATATATTACATGTATGCTTAGAAACTGAAGTCATGCTACTTTTATTTATTTAGGGTTCTTTTTAAAAATATATATTATAAACGAAATTTTTTTGTGCCTTCAGAATCCTGAGGGCCTGGTCTGAAATGACTACATGACACCTCTTATACAGAGCCACTGTGATTTATGCGAGCAATCCCCTTTCATTGGACACAGCTTGTTTCTAGCTTTGTACCACTCTAGCCACACAGGCTTAGGATTTGAACCGGAGTCTACCTGAGACCAAAGCCCAGGATGATTGTGTCACCCATCAGGCCTCTAAGGGGTTGAGGCTGCAATGCCTGCCAATCTCTGAAATTTCAAACTCCATACTGCCCACCTTGTGCTCCCCCTGGCTTCCCCCTGGACCTCCCTCCAGAAATCCAGTAGCCTGGCTGCCCCTGACATCTCACTAAGGAGATACAAATGTGCCCCTATTAGAACCTATACCCAATCACTTATTTTGTGGCCTGCCTGGTGGGGAGGGGGGTGGATAGGAGATTTAAGGGAAAGGGAGGTGAGGATATATACTGAATGAACATGGACAGGAAGGGTGAAATTTGCTGAGAATGGTTTTGGATTTTTTGTTTTTTGGGTTTTCATTTTTTTATTTACTTTTTGTCCTTTAGGGCTTGGCCCAAAGCTTCAAAGCACAAGTTCAGAAGTTTTGTAAATCTGTTTTTGTTTTCCCAAGTGCAAGAGACATAACACCATGTGTTTCTGGTCCTATTTACTCCACCTTAAGACAACATTGCGAGGGGTTGGGAGGAGTGCAAGGTCTAGATGGCAGTGTGTGCTGGATGCAGCCCCTCCTTCCTCCTGTGCATGCACGCATTCCTAAAACACTTCTCAGGAGTAGAGGAGGCCCTAGAAGTCAGAGCATCCAACCTCCCACTTTATAGCAAACACCTCTTAGATCTCCCTGCAGCCATCCTCCCCCACCTCCTCCTCTCCCATCTGCCAAAGCCACTGGCCTAAAATAGAAACCTGACCATTGCATTCCCTTTCCTTAATAAAGTTCTGCTTTTGCTCTTAAGGTAAGACCAAGGTCCAGAAGCCTGGGGATGTGTCCCTCTCCTGACCCTCCACTCCCATGCCTTCCCACACTCTGCACCCGACCCAAGCAAGTGCCTAGAGTCTTCCAGATTCTCTCTCTTTTGTTCTGGACCTTGCTCATTCCATTCCCTTGGCCAGGAAGACCCATCTTTGATCTTACCTTCTTTCATAAAGCCCTTTATCTGGCCACCCCTGAAGGGGAGATCTCAATAGGGTAGGCTCTATCTAGGTCAGGCAGTCTGGGTTTTAATCCTGGCTCTGCCCCGTGTGGTATTTGGCAAGTGACTGAATCTCTCTGAGCCCCACTTTTTACAAGTTAAAATGGAGCTAATAATTCTATCTCCTCAGAAGGTCGGGGAGTTGTTACATACGCAGTGCTCAGCACAGGACCTGCCATGGAGTATGGGTTCAATAAATGTTAGTGTATCCTTGAGCTTAGGCATCACCACTTTTGGAAGATTACAGATGGCTAGAAATTCTTTGATAAACTTTTAGGGGAAAGTAGGGTCAATCCCTACTCCCCTTGAATCTGGTCTGATTCTATCACTATTTTGACCGATAAAGTACACTCAGTTTGCAGCCTAAACATTTTTTTAAAGATTTTTATTTATTTATTCATGAGAGACACAGAGAGAGAGACAGAGACACAGGTAGAGGGAGAAGCAAGCTCCATGCAGGGAACCCAATGTGGGACTCGATCCCAGGACCTTGGGATCATGACCTGAGCCAAAGGCAGACGCTCAACCACTGAGCCACCCAGGAACCTTGACTTTACAAGGTTTTAAAGGGAGAGAAACCTCCCCTGTGGTCTCTTGCAGTCTACCAGAGAGACCCTGAGACTACATGGAGAAGCAGAGGTGCTCACCCAAGCCCAGCCTTCCAGCCATCCCTGCCAAGCAGCCATCTTGGAGGTGGGTGCTCCAGCTCCAGCTGATGCCATGTGGCTCAGAGATGACCCAACTAACTGAGTCCTTCTTGTGGTCCTAAATCATAAAATTGTGAGCAAAATAAAATGGTTGTTTAATGGAGCCCAGGGTACTTTGTTATGTAGTAATAGATAACTGAAATGTTTCTCCAGTAAGTTTCCTGGATTTTCCACATTTGGGATTTGCAGGTCTTCTGTGTGCTGGGTCTGCTCACCTACATGAAGCTCAGTCTATGTGCTTTAACAATGTTAACAATTACTGCCATTTAGCTGAGTGGGTCGGTCTACCTGATTCTGGGGGTGGAATGATCCATGGCATCCACGTGGAGAGCCGTGGGCTCAGAGAAGCAGAAAAGGGTACTTGCTCCGCAGGAGGAGGGCTGGGGCTGCACCACTCCTGCTCGCCAGGTGGGATGTGTGAGGGGCCAGGAGCGCAGGGGAACACGTGCCAGCAGCATCGCTCTGCGCAGCGGGGAAGAGTCAGGAGCTCAGAAAGACTAATCTTCTACCAGAGGTCATCACCCCACTGTCACCACCTCCTGCTGCCTCTGCAGCTGGTCCTGGGTACACTCAGTCTCAGACTCAGCCCTCAGCTTCACATATGCGCATGCGCACACACATACACATGCCTATACACACCCACCCACACATATGTGCACACTCACTCATATACATGCCTACACACACACCCATACACATGTCTATACACACACAAGTGCATACATATGTGCACGCACATGCACATATGCCCATACACATGCCCAATACACACCCACACATATGTGCACACACACCCATACATACGCCTATGTGCACACATATGCATAGGTGCGCACACAACACATGCACATGCACACGCCCATGCATAGGTGCACACACACACATCCATACATATCTGCACACACACCTGCATAGGTGCACACACACATGCACATGCCCATGCATAGGTACACACACACAGTCCCACACATGGGGCATCTGTATGTAGTAGACCTACCAGAAAGCTTTGAGGACATTCAGGGAAGTTTATTCATGGTAATACTAACAAAATAAACTAGAACTACAGCCATGTCTCTTCTTCCTGGGTCCCTAGCTTCTCTGTCGTATGGCCTCTCTCTTCTCTTTCTTCCTCACCCTTCCACCCTGAATTCATCTTTATTTCCAATACTTCTTGATTCCTGTCTCTACTCATTTATGCCCACAAGGCCTCCCAACCAATCTCAAGCTGTTGATCGAAGTCATTCTGAACAAATGTCTGTGCTACAATGTCACCTTCAAAGAGAGACTTTTGGGACCATCTAGTTGAAAATGGCCAAGGCCCTTTCTCTACCAGTTTGCCCATCTTGATTTTATTCAAAGCATCCACCCCTACCTAATACTCTACATATTTTCTGTGTGTTATTGTCTCTGTCCCATCATTGTGTAAATTCAAGGAGGCCAGAGACTTTGTTATCTTCACTGTTAAATCCAATCAGTCCAAAAGGGTGTAGGTACAGCGCAGGGGACCCGTAAATATTTTTGCAAGTATGAGTATGAAAAAATGAATCAATTAAGGTGTCAACTATTCGTATCTTTGGATTTTTAATTTTTATTATTTTTTTATTTTTTAAGTAGGCTCCATACCCAGCATGGACCCTAATGTGGGGCTTGAACTGACAACTCTCAGAATCAAGACCTGAACTGAGATCAAGAGTCAGGTGCTTAATTGAGCCAGCCAGGGACCCCAGGGATGCCCCTCCCCCCACCAACTATTAGTATCTTAAAACAAAAAGACTTTGTGCTGAATAATTAATAATCTGGAACCTATCATTTTAGAAATTGGGTGTCCACAGATTGAGTCTGAAAGACAGGTGAGAATTAGCAAGATCAGGCCTGGGCAAGGAACTCGGGTGAGAAGCAGGGCAGCCCGTGGCATTCCCTCTTCCCTCAGGCCTTTCTGACTGCTCCCCCAATTCTGTGATGAGATTCCCTTTTCTCCTCTCTTGCTGCCTTCTCTGTTTTCAGGCTAACCATGGCCAGTCCTGAGGTTTGGCTGATAATGCTTTAGAGCTAATATTTTCCAGGATTTGGCATCTTTATAACAAACCCATGGTCTAAGGTCATTCCATAGCCCTGGAAGAGGGAAGTTCTCTCTCACGGCTAGACAATGTGCTGGAGCAATCTGAGCCAATCCCGTGGTTCCCCCACTGCTCACCCACCATGAGTTCACCCGTGAGGTATGCCAGTGCCATAAATGTTGGTTGAGACAAGACTGCCTTAAGCTTGGGGTAGATTTGTGGTTGGTTAGAGGCACCCAAAGCCAGGATTCGACCTCAGACTTAAATCCCCCAACAGCCTCATGTAGTAGAGTTGTTGGTTTTGTTTGCCTGCCATGAGTAACTCTGAAAGAACAACTAGTCATTCTGCAAATGGTGTGAGAACCAGTGTCAGCCCCATGAGTCTGCACAGGTCATGGGCAGTATGTAGACCATCTATTTATTTCAAAGATGGGGAAACTAAGGCCAAGTGAAGCTAAGGTCAAACTAACTCGGAAAGCTGGCTTAGGTCTCAGTCCCACAGGCCAAATATAAGATCCAGGCAAGATGAAGAGGAGGCCCAAGTGCTACTGTTAGCACTAGTAGGGTACAGTCATGTTCTGCTCTGCCACTTTCTATGTGTGACCTCCAATGAGTCAGTTAGTAGCCGTGAGCTTCAGCTTTCTGTAAAAATGGAACAAAAACACTTCCTGCATAGTTAGCAACTGTTGGAAAGAATTGAAAGAACAGGCAACATTCAAAAAACTGTTGACCTTCTCAACACCAGTGACCTTTCCATCCTTTCCTCCTGGGAGGAAGGGCTGCTGTTATCCTATATTGATAGCTCAGAAAGGTTAAGCAACCTGAGCAAACCATGCAGCTAGCATGGACTGGACTCAGAAGTTTGGATTCTTGCAAAAATACCATGTTTCTCTGTACATGTGAGTGATTGTTAAATCATAGCTCTCATCTTACTGTTAGTAGCCAGTCAACAAAGATTTATCAAGTGCGTCCTATGTACCTCTTCACACTGGGGATACAGAAGTGTCAGAGGTGGACAGAGTCTAACCATCAGCAAGGAAAGGTGAGTAATACATATATACCTAAATAAATAAGAAAATGTCAGATACTGGTAAGCGTTGTGATGGAGAAGAAATAAGGGAATATGGAAGAGAGCGACTTAGAAGCATCAAATTCCTTAGAAGCACCAAGTTCAGGGGAGACAAGAAAGCAACTGTTCACTTTAATTGTGACCCGAATGATGAGAAAGAGGCAGAGATGTGACAATTTGGGGGAAGAGTGCTCTGGACAAAGAGAACAGAGAATACAAAGTCCTCAAAATGAGCATGGGTTGTTTGAGGACAAAAGGGAGGTGGGTGTGGAGAACCACAGTGAAGGGAGGGAACATGGAGGGAGAAAAGAATGGAAAGGAAGGGAGGATCTGACCACAGAGGGCCCTGCTGGCCCTAGGGCTTGGGTGAAATCAGGGAAATCAGTTAATGGTTTTGTGCAGGGCTAAATGGCACTAATGGTGAGACATGGTGAACTTGGGTGTATTTTGGAGGCAGAGTTGTTTGCATGTGGGTTAAGAGAGAATGAGAAAGTCATTGGGTCTTGGATTTGGGCCTTATCAGCTGTTGGAGGAAAAGGATACTTGAGGTCAAGGGTATACTAAGTTTGAGATAGTTTTGGATACTAAAAAAAGGTGTTGAGTAAGAAAGGATGCCTGGTTTACAAATAACATAGGATGTCCTCAGCTTTTGGAGGGCATTTCAAGCCACAAGGAGATGGTGTTGGTAGAGGTGAGGTCCGAACCTGCGGAACAACTGTTACAATGGTGGCTCTTGGTCAACCACAATCCCTGGTCCTCGTGCCTCTGTACCCCTTTGTCACATTGATGCTGGGCTTAGTCATGGGACTAGCTTTGGTCAGTGGGATATTATCAAGCAGGGTACAAGTGAAAGCTTTTTAAGTGTTTGCCCTTTGGTGTTTACTCTCTTGGAATATTCACTCTTAGAACCTAGCTGCTATGCTGTGAGGAAACCCAAGGAGCCACGTGGAGAGGTCCCCAACCAGCAATCAGCATGGACTGCCAATCATTTAAGTGAAGCCATTCTGGATCTTTCAAGTGTCCCAGTATCCCCAGGAGACACCAGGAGACACCGCAGGAAGCAGAAAAATATCCTGATCAACCAGAGAATTTTAAGATATAATAAACAGTTCTTTTGGGCCACCAAGGTTTAGCGGTGGCTCTTATATAGTAGTAGATAATCAAAATATTCACCCGACATTTATAGGTGTAAGTGGAAGGAGAAGAAGCAGCAAGGTGACTGAGAAGGAGACACCAGTGAGGTAGGAGGGGAGCCAGGGGAGAAGTTATGCAGAAGATTTGTGAAGAAACAGAAGTGTTGAGAGGCTGATTGAGATGACAGTGATGGGCATCAGTAGTGACCTTGTTCAGAGCCTACTCGTGAGACAATGGGGATAGGCACCCTACTGGAGGAGAGAATGGTGGGACCATGTCTATGCAGAGTTTTGCAATCCTGTCTTGGAATTTTGCTTGTCATGGAGAGGAGAAAAATATGGCATTAGCTAAAGATTGACCCAAAGTTAAGGAAGTGGGTTTAAAGTTCAAATGCTGATGGGGACTTTGTTGCTATTGCTACTGTTATAGTTTCCCCTTCTCTCTTCTCACTCTCAATCTTTTTTCTTGCTCTACATTTTTTTTTTAAATCATAGAACCTCTCACAGAGTAAAATCATCTATAACTAGCTTATTCATTCATTCATCTGATTATTATTATTGTCTCCTTCCCATTAGACTGGGATCTGGCTTTTTTGTTCCCTGATGTATTCTAAGCACTCAGAACTGTGCCTGGCATAGAGTGGTTGCTTAGTACATAATGAATGAATGATGAATAAATGAATGAATGAATGAATGAATGAATGAATAAGTGAATATGACTCTGTGATTATGAGAACAGAAAGACTGAAGAGAAGAAGATTCAAGAGTTGGTTAGGAACAAAATAAAAAGAATTGACATAACTTTCCTCTTGCACCACTGACCTAAAGATTCTAGAGCCTGAGTCTTGGATCTCCATTTTTCATATTAACCCCAAGAGGGCAGAAGGACAGGATGGGGCTTTGCAGGAGTTTTCTTCTGGCTATTCCAGTCACTTCAGATTCTCTGGAATTATCTGACTTTCCTACTGGACCCCAGGGATCCTTCTATCTTAGCTTATTCTGCTTGGCCTTGTGTGCATTCAGTAGAGAATGTTCTGTGGGCTTAGCAGGCAGGATCCCCAGAGCCCAGTACCCCATTTGGAGAGGTGCACATCTAGTAGAAACTGAGTGCTACTTTTTTGAGACCATTTTGAGGCACAGGTGGTCTCTTTGGGGGAAGTGCGTGGTAGGTTATGGAGGTCACCTTCCCAGCATTCGTGGTCTTAGGAAATAAAAGATTGCATTAATTAATGAATTAATTAAGTAACAGTTCCTCAATGGCAGGCCTGATTTTTAATTCTGGAGACGTGGCGATGAACAGTACATGGTTTATTAAGGAGCCTACAGTCCCATGAGGAGGAGACAAGTAAACCAACAAGAATGACCTGAACCTCCTAATATCTACCAGCTGGTGTACAGCTTTCTCCAGGAGGCTCATCTTTTATGGACTCAGCTCTCAGTCCATCCCAGTAAAACTGTGTCCTCTACTGGCCTCTTTAGCAGAGGTGTGGTAATGTCTGCTGTTGCTTCATCTCTGGTACCTCCACATCCCTTCTTTACAACTCCATCAATTGTCTCTCCAATGATGTCAGTTTCAAGTCTCCCGTGAATGTGTTTTTATGTCCTACAGGGAGCTAGACTGATGCACATGCATGGATCTCAATCATTCTCTTGGGCAATATGCAATTTCCTCCTCTGTAGCAGGGGCTGGAAACACAAAGTCCAATAAGGTTCAGCTTCCATCTTCACAGAGAATGCAGATTGGTCAGGGAAGTACCTAATGAACTTGAAGAACACAGCACAGTGTCAAGTGTCAAAACAACCTAATAATAGGACCTCAGAGGAAGAGGTTTCTCAGCGAGATGAGGAGAAGCAGGTGTAGGAGGAAGTCAGGAAAGGATGAGAAGGATGTAGGTGGGGGAAAAGGAATAAAGCAAGAGGAACAGAATGTGAGCATTAGGAGAACTTCATGTACTTCGCTAAGGCTGAGGCAATAGGTGTGAGAGGAAATTGGGGGAGGTAGATGGGGAGGTTGACAGTGGTCATGCCATTGATGCCATTGAATAGCTAAGGACCTTGGGATTCATCCTGAGGGAATAGGAGGACCCTGGCAGGGTTTTATGCTGGAGAACAAGAATGAGATTTGCAAATTAGATCGAGCAGCATGTGGGAGAGAGATTGTTGTGGTTAGGGGAGAATTAAGGTGGTGAGCCTCCTGGCAAGGAGAGACATGCAAGGACTGCTGGAGTGGATGTGGAGAGGATTGAAGAGCTATGAGCAACACGTCAGGGAGGCAGAGACCACAAAATCCAGAGACTCCTTGACTGTGTGATGAGGAAAGAGACAGAATCTGGGTTTTTTTTTTTTTTTTTTTTTTTTTTTTACTTTCTGGTTCAAACAGTTGGATGAATAATGATATCATTGACAGAAATTAGCAAAATTGAATGAGAGTCCGCTTCAGAGAAAAAAGCATCAGGGATTTTGTTTTGGGTGTAGTAAGTGAGAAGCCTGTGATACAACCTGCATGGAAATACCAAGCAGGCAGTTGGTGATGCAGGGGGAGGTGTCTGTTCTGGACACAAACTCGAGTGTGAAAGCAAGGCAGAAAGGGTTCTGGTTTTCTGCAGCCACATCCTACCTGATAAAGAGGCTCACACCCCTTCCTCCCTCTGCAGCAACCTCTACCTGCCCTGATACTGGAGCCACCCCAAATTCTAGGTCTACCTTGCTAGACCCATTCATTCTGGTGCTGAGGCCTCCCCCAGACTGAACCTACAGACCTGGCTTTCTCATATCCGTCCTAGACATGTGTGACTAATCTTAACTGAAGCTGTAGCATATGAGAAAGAAGGCAAAACCTTGTTGTAAAATCCTTATAACTTTTCCAGAACTCTGAGACCAAAGTCTCATTATCTTGCAGCGGAGAGGGAGTGGAAGGAGTGGGGGGAGAGAGAGGAAGTGGGATCACAGGGCCTGGCACCGGGAGAGCTAAAGGACACATGCTTTCCAAGCCGGCTTTGCACTGCGTGGGCCAGCCGAGGACGGGGGCCAGCAACATCAATCCTGCAGCCAAAAATGACTAGTGGAACCAAGCACCACGGAGGAAATCCTTCCAAGTATCATTTATTCTAAAAATCCTGAAGGATATGGGTATTTTGTTTGGAAATAACTGAGGTGGTTTTTGAACTGTTTAAGGGCCTCTTCTCTGTTACACTGTTGATGTCATCCATTCCAGTGCCTTGAAGTGCCAACCATATGCCAACAACCCCCGGATGTATACCTCCAGCCATGTCTTCTCCTCAGGACCCTAGACTCAAATGTCTAATGGAGCTGTCATAGATATCCCAAGGATGGCACGTCCCAAACCAAATTTTTGTGGGGACCTCCTAAATGTTCCTCCCACACTCTTCCCACGTTGGGCAAAGTCACCACCATCCACCCATTTGCTAATGTCAGAAAAATGGGGATGTTTCCTTAACTCACCTCTTAATAAATCCTCTTGATTTTACCACTTAAGTGGATCTTGAGTTTAGGGACTCCCTTCCCCCATTGTCACCGCTCTGGTTCAAGCTTTCTGCTCATGCCCCTCGATGGCAGGAGCAGCCTGCTAACTGATCGTCAGAAGGAGAGACAGTATAGAATCAGCACTTGAGAATTTGCCGAGACTTGGTTAGAAGGGTAGGAACCTCTTTTGAACCTTTTTGAAGTTTATTTGGACCCAGGATATACTTGATATATGGAATTATATCCCTGTTAATTTCAAATGACTCTCTAAATATATACAGTTTAAGTGACAGGCTTTGCAGTTCCAGAATATTGGGGATATGGCATATTCTAGTCATTTGAAAATGCTGGTTAATTAGGAGGTGCAATATTTATCAACTCTTAGATAATGATGTCTCTCACCCTTTCTCTTTAAGAAACTAGAAAATTAATTATATAATTTTAAGCAAAAAAAAAAAAAAAAAAAAAAAGTAGGGCAGCCCAGCCATTTTGTGCCTGCCTTTGGCCCAGGGCATGATTCTGGAAACCCGGGATAGAGTCCCATGTCGGGCTTCCTGCATGGAGCCTGTTTCCCCCTCTGCTTGTGTCTCTGCCTCTCTCTCTCTCTCTCTCTCTCTTTTTGTGTGTGTGTGATGAATAAATAAATAAAATCCTTTTTAAAAAGTAGGATATGGTTTATTTATGTCACATGGTCTCAACGACAGGGAAAAAGCCTAGAAACACATCTTAGTCAACAGATACCAGGTAGTTGATGGGATCTTAGCTCAGTTTTTTCATTCTACTTTGTATTTCAAAATTTTCTATAATAAAATTCTATTTCTTTTACAATAATGAAATAAAATAATTTAGAAATTATTTTCTAAAATAATAAAACAGACTGAGCATTGAAACACCCTGGAGCATACTGTGCCCTAAGGATTTCAGGATGATGCTTCTGAACATGGACTCGCACTGGCCATTTCTTGGCTGTGGTCATGGAAGATGGAGGAGTGAGCTGAACCAGACACAGCTTTTGGAATCAGTTCTAGAAGATACCCTATCTATTTGCCATTGTCATCATGGTGAATCTTCATGTTTCACTTATTTTCTTTCACTAGTGTTGCTCTGTCCACTTTGTAACACATTGATTTATTTTTTTAAAAAAATCTTCAGGAGCATGAATTCACAGGGAAATAAAAATCCAAACCACATAAGAAGCTCACACACTGGAAATCACTCTTCGACTTTTTTGTTCACAGTTCCTATAATAAATAATTCCATAACATTAAGTAACACGTCCATACTCCATACTTATAAATGTTAAAACGTCTATATCATCTCCTCCCACCTCATCTTTCCCTTCTCTCATTCTACTCTTATCACACTGCCTTCTTGATGATTCTAGAACATTCTGGGCTTTCCAGACTCAGGGCTCATGCACGTGGTGGCTCCTCTGCCTGGACTCTTCTCCTCTCAGGTATCCACAGGGAGAGTGACCTGACCTCACTCAGCCCCTCCCCACTGTCATCTCCCAAGGAGACTTCCCCACCACATGTTCCACGACAGCTACTCACCCAGCACAATCTGCCCCATCCTTCACCCCCATCACCATGAAGCTTCCTCTCCCATCCGAGTGTGTCATTTGTCTGTCTCCTTCGCGACCATGAAAACACCACAGATTAGTGCTTTTTTAAATTTGTTTTGTTTTAATTCTGTACCTTCCCTCCCAGGACAATGCCTGGCACATGGCAGGTGCTAAATAAGTATCGACTGAGTGAATTGATGAGATCACTAACTCCATAACACCACTCCCCTTCCTCTGCCTCACTTACTTTTTTATTGGTTATATTTTGCTTCTTAATTATTCCTGATGTTACATTTACATGAGAGCTATTCATTTTCTTCTGTTTTGGATGAGAAAACCACCCACCCTTGAACTCCCTACACTTTCCTTCATTCCTCATGCCTCTCCTGCCTCTGGCATCTCATGACTTCTCTTGACCATTCCACTACACAGGAAAAGGGTATCCCCCTACTGTGATGCTGATGACACCCCTGCTGTCATTTCCACCATGATCTGCTCTGCCGCCACTCTGGGGCTCATCACTCCAGGCCAGGTGCATGCCATGCACATTTTCTTTGCATCTGCTCCTCCTTTTGGGGGGGACAGTCTCTTCTGTAAGCCACCGAGAGCTCAAGTCCCACTCATTAGTATTCTCACTCTAGTTATTACTTTCATTTACTCAACAATGTACAGGGGCCTTCCGTGAAGTCAGTACGTTATGCATCTAACAGAACCTTTATTTTTCCTGACTCTCTTGATGCATTTAGACATGCGGACATACACAGGGTCATATTGCATTGTGCTTTGGTCCCACAGCCCTGCTCCTTCTTCTTTTCCCTTCTACCTTCCTCACCTTCCGCCTTACCCCATGACCCACCGCCCCCCCAATCCTGAGCAATTGCTGTTATCAGCCTGGCGTGCACACTGTCCTGCTGTCCACTCTGCTTATACAATCATCTGCATTTGGAGGCATCCACGTATGGGCTTTTTCATTTTAATCATGTTTGCTTTACCAAAACGACATAGTATAATATAAACACACCTCCTTGCCTCTTACTTTTATCACTTAATAATATGTCATAGATTCAACTGATATAATTCAAATATATTCTTTAAATAATCCCACAATGTTCCATGGCCTATCAAGCATTATTTATTTAAACATTCATTTAACTGTGTGTGCGTGTGTGTGATGCTTTCATCTCTATGGAGTTGGATCCTAAAAGTGGGATCGCAAGATTAAAGAACATATGGTTCAAAGCTTGAGTAGAAGTTGCCTTGTTGCTTTGTAAAATTGCTACGACAATTTGCATTTCCATCAGTAATGTGTGCAAGCTCTGTTTCCAGGGCATTCCCCCCAGCAAGAGGTGTTACTATTTTTAGACATGCCAATCAGATGGCTGTAGAGTCATATCTCATCATTATGTTAGCTTTTATCTCCCCGATGTCTAGTAAATTTAAGGATCCTTTAACTTGTTTATTGTTCATTTAGATTGATTTATTTTATAGTTTTACCCATTTTTAAATTGGGTAGTTTGTGTTTTTTTCTTACCAGTTTATAGTAGAGATCTCTGTATATTATAGATATTCATCCTCAACCTGTCATCTCTATTCTTGCTGCAGTCAAGTTTTGTGAATTAGATCAAATTAATGCTCTAATGGGTATTGGTTAGCCCAAAGAAAAATGCTCTAAGTCTCAAATCTCTAATTCCTTTTCACCTTTCTACCTGCACTGGCTTTATCTTCTCTCATTCTCCAGGAAGTAGCTGGATAGGGAGAAAGGAAGACATAGACATTTTGAAGCATATTCTATCTGCCTTATGTAGCCTACATAATTTGTATGTTACCTTATTTAATTAAATGAGATTTTAAAAAATGTAATCTCCATTTTACTGATAAAGAAACAGAGGGTCAAAGAGGTTAATTCACTTCTCAATGTCATAGAAATGGCAGAGTCGAGATTTGAACCTCTGTCTGTCTGGTTCTAAAACCTGTTCTTTCAAGTGTTCTCCAATGACTCCTGGGCTCCTTTGAGGCTCATAGCCATCGTGTGAGATGGTGAGGCAAGCTCTGGCATCCTCTTTCTCAGATTCAGGGAAGGTGGGTTTCTGTTATCAAATCTAGAACTGCTTCAACTATGGTACCTGCCCACCTCTTTTCTCTGGAGCTGGGAGCACTGGGGCAGGATGGAGGGGCAACCATTGGGTGATCTAGGGTCTTTCAGTGAGTTCTCCATTTTCCAGAGGAGCAGAGGTGCCTCCTGTTTCGCCAAGGTTATAAGAACCCCACCCTCTCTTCAGTAGATCTGAAGGCTCGGTGGCTCGGGTGGGCGGGAGGGAGAGAAGAGACGTGCATAAAGGGAGACACCTTGAAATCCCCAGGACAAAAATAACTTCATTTTCCCCCACCTCCACTCCCATCCTCCATCCAAGGGGAGGAACGGCAAAGTTTCAGAAACTCTGAGATGACTAGAAGCAAAAGAAGAGTATTCTGGTTGCCCAGTATTTACATAAGAAGCTGCTTACATTTTCCTTTCCTGTTTTTAACTTATGAGTTGGACCACAGACATGGACATCCACCCACATGCACACAGGGATGTGTGCCCAGATACACGTGTCTCACACATGCATCCTCAGCATGCATGGGAACCCAGCCCCCCACAGCAAGGATGGCAGCGCCGCTGGGACACATCTATTTTCCTTCCCAGGCCTGTGTCTCTGTTCTTTATACAAAGAAGTCTGCATTTGGGTTTATCCAGAAGCCCCCTGAGATAAGAATTCAAGTGCAAGGGATTTATTTGGAGGGGGAGGGGGTGACTTGGAAACTACCACTATGACAATGGTCAAGTGAGACAGACACTATGAGGAATATTATCAATCCACAGTGATGACTGGGGCTGACAGGGACCCAACTCTACTGTAGAATCTGAGAATTATCCCAGAATTAGCTCACCCAAGAGGGGAAAAAGCTCTTGGGTTTTTTCCCAAAATGGGGTGTGTATCCCAGTCAGCTCCCTTTCTGTTGTGGTTGACAGCGAATGTAACAAGAGAAATGCCAACTTCCCTGTTGGCATGTCCGACGTGCAGGTGAGGACATAGCCAGGCCGAGAAGCTTGCCCATACAGCACCCATTAAGAGGCTTCAATCCCAGCTTTGTTCTTCCTTACTCAATACCTGGGACAATTCCTGTCTTCTCTCTGGACCCCAGTTTCCCTCATCTGTAACATGGGGAGAATATGGATTCTGCAAGATTGGAGTAGAGATTCCAGAATTGACAATCTGCTGAGTGGGCCCCCAAAAGAGATTGGTTTTCTGTCTCGCCACCTGCACTCTTAGTCCCTTTCCAACCTCTACTTGTCAAAGCGGCCCGAGGCTCAGTTCCTGGGCTTGCTCATCTCTAGGTCTCACACAGCCTCTGGGTAATCTTGTCTAACCGGAAAGCCTTAAATATCATCTAGAGCAACACTCAGGGCGCCCCTACTCTTGTGTCCTCTCTGCCTCCTTCAAAACAGATCTGGAATCTGGCACCTCTCACCTTGCCTCCTGTCATCCTGGCCCAACTTTCTGCTATCTTTTGATTGGATCATTGGAATAGCTTCCTACAGCTGCTTTTTGATTTTCATCCCTCTTCCCTATAAAGTTTTTCTCCACATAAAACCAGAGAAATTCTTTTATAATGTGAGCTGGATTATGTCACTCTGCTCAGAATCTTCTAATGCCTTCCCAACCTGTAAAAAGGAAAAATCCAGTCTTTACATTGGCCTCTAAGAGTGACTGGGACCCTGGCCTCAGATCAAAAATCTCATCTCCTCCCTGTCTCTCCCCTGAGGAGTTTACCTCAGCTGCTCCTCCCCATCCTATCCTTCACTGTCCAAGTACCCTCATTTCAGAGACTTTACACATGCTGCCCCCTTTGCCTGGAAGTTCTCTGGCCCGCTCCTTCACCTCCTTCAACACTTTGCTCAAATATTATCTCACAATGAGGTCTACCTTAAGCATCTCATTTCAAATTGCGATGTCATCCCATCTTACCTCCTCTCCCTTCTGCTGTGCTATTCTTCATAGCACTTACAACCATTTACTACACTGCAAAATGTTTGTATTCATTTTATTTGTCCATTTTCAACCCGCTGACCCCCAATAGAATGTGATCCCACGCACATGTGACTTCACTTTTTGCCCATTTTGATCGTTGAGATCGATCTGATCAATTGAAAGAGTTCATGGTATGATAGCAGATGTAGGAAAACAAACACACAGCAAAAACAGAATGCAAAGTAGATGTAAAGAATTTGCATAATTATGTAACTTTACATATACCCACTCAGGAGACAGAAGACCAGAAGAAAATACCTCAAAATATTTATGATGGTTATTTCTGGGATTCCTGAAGAGATTATGGATGACATTCAATTTTTTTTAAATTTATACAATTTTTTACAGTTAAAATGGTTTCCATAATGAATCCATGTGACTTGGGAACTAAAAAAGCAATGAACATTTTAAAAGAAAAAAAAATGGAAAAAAAAATTGGGCCCTCAGTGAAATGTGGCTGTTTTCTCAAGCTGACTCTTTTCAACCCTGATTCATTATCTCAGGCCAGAATGTTTCTTTTTTTTTTCTTTGTTTTTTTTTTTTCTTTTTTTTTTTTTTTTACAACTTATTTATTTTAGCGAGTGAGAATGTGAGCAGGGATGGAGAGGGGAGAGAAGGGGCAGATGGAGAGAGAGAGAGAGAGAGAGAAGTAGACTCCTCACTGAGTGCAGAGCCTGACACAGTTCTTGATCCCAGGACCCAGAGATGATGACCTGAGCTGAAATCAAGAGTCAGGTGCTTAACTGACTGAGCCACCCAGGTCCCCTTAGGAGACACAGAGAGAGGCAGAGACACAGGCAGAGGGAGAAGCATGCTCCCCAGGGAGCCCGATGTGGGACTCGATCCCAAGACCCTGGGATCTGGACCTGAGCCGAAGGCAGATGCTCAACCACTGAGCCACCCAGGGGCCCCAAGGAAGAATGGGCCTGGTCACATTTTAATTTTTGTGTCAGAAAGTTCACCCTTGGGCGGCCCGGGTGGCTCAGCGGTTTAGCGCCTGCCTTTGGCCCAGGGCATGATCCTGGGGTCCCAGGATCGAGTCCCACGTCGGGCTCCCTGCATGGAGCCTGCTTCTCCCTCTGCCTGTGTCTCTGTCTTTCTCTCTCTCTGCCTCTCTCATGAGTAAATAAATAAAATCTTTTTAAAAAAAGTTCACCCTCTTATTTGCAAATATATATCTGTCTTGTCTTCTCCAAAGCCCATAGTCCAACTATGTATCAGGGTAGCAGCTTCTATATTTTGTGGCAAAGTCTTCTCCAGTAACTTCCTATAAATTGGCTGTAATACCGTTAGGGATTAAAATGTAGAGCAGCCAAAAATAACATGTAGGGTGTACTCCAAATCAAATGACTGATCACTTTCTTTTCTTACGACAGCCAAAGGATGGTGGGTACGGCCAGCAAGCTCTGTCTCATACCTTGAGCAAAACTTGCCCTGCCACTGTTTTCCTGAGACTCCAACACCCGAAGACCAAGCCCTGGAGGAGAACCTTTACGTCCGGCGGGTGTCCTTAGGGGACATATGGGGACATGAACCAGATGTACAACCCCCACCAATACCCTGAGCCTCAGATGTCACCTGGGAGGAGTGGCAGAAATGTCTCCTGACCATTCACTTCGGAGACATGGCACATGGACTTGTAGTGATTCAATTTGTTAAGAGATGGCCAACCTGTGTTTTCTGTTCCCTGACAAAACCTGGGGGGGCTCAACACAGACTTTAAAGTAAAGAAGATGTGGTCTATGTACACAATGGACTATTACTCAGCCATTAGAAACGACGATCCACTTGCTTCTATGTGGATGGAACTGGAGGGTATGATGCTGAGTGAAGTAAGTCAATCGGAGAAGGACAATCATCATATGGTTTCACTCATATGTGCAATATAAGAAATAGTGAAAGGGATCATAGGCAAAAGGAGAGAAAATGAGTGGGAAAAAATCAGAGAGGGTGACAAACCAGGAGAGACACCTAACTTTGGGAAACGAACAAGGGGTAGTGGAAGGGGAGGTGGGCGGGGGGGATGGGGTGACTGGGTGACGGGCACTGAGGGGGGCACTGGAGGGAATGAGCACTGGGTGTTATGCTATATGTGGGCAAATCGAACTCCAATAAAAAAAATACAAAAAAAATAAAAATAAAAATGAAGCGACATTTTGTTCATCCGCTCTGGTGGCAGTACAATTTGTAATCCACTGAATTAATCACTGGAGGTCTCTTCAGGTGGTAATGAGCTTCCCGTCTGCGGGCTTCTTGAGCGAGAGTGACACAACCAGAAAGCAGTCACATCTGTGTTCTCTGGGCGCAGCTTTGCTTTCATGAGGCAGCGCCTTCCGGGGCCACGTGGAGGTCCCTGCACCATGGCCCTGGTCACTCCACAGGGCATCTTTTGAACCAGGCAGCAAACGGGCTTTATGCAGAAATCGAGGACAGATAAGGAAAGGAGAGATTAGATAGTGGAAGAGCAGAGGGCCTAGGAGAGGGGATCTGGGGAGATAAGAGGGCTGTGTGGTTTCTCCTGGGCTCTGCTCATGATCTGCTGATTCCTGGGATCTCGGGCGGGGAAGGGGGGGGTCCGGCCTACAGGCAGAAACAGGCAAGGCGGCTCACCTGGAAGAAACGGCTAGTCTGGCGGCGAGGTGCTCTTTGGGTGTCTTAAGGGCAGCGGAGGCAGGCAGGTGTGGGTGGGTGGTGGGTGGGAGGGGTTCCCCCCAGGGGAGAATATTTAACAACAGGCAGGGCAGGAGCACCGACCAGTCAGCAGATGTTGCCCCCTGGCATGCGTGTTGCCTATAAATGCCAGCACTGTGCTGTCCACACATTCCAGCCACCTGCAGGCTGTGCCAGGAGGGCTGGGTGTGAATGTACCAGGCCGGCCTGTCCTGCTGGTGAACGGTGAACCTACTCCACAAATATTCCCAGGCTCGGCCCCCTGCCCACCCACCTGGAGTCTCACGCAGAGTGAGGGAAGGTTCTGGAAGGGGGGGAGTGTCTGTGGTATGAGAAAGAATGTTTGCATGGGTTCCGTTGGACACAGTGTCAGTGCTCCCTTCTCAGCAGAGACGATGTCGAGTCATGCGGCTGTGGCTCTGGCATGGCAGGTCCCCCCAGGGAGTGCCAGTGGCAGAGGAAGGAAGGGATGGCACAGTAGACCTGGTCACTTGGACCTGGGACTTGGAAGAGCCTCCAGGAGCTCCCGGGAAGAGCAGGGCAGCTGTAGTTGGGGAGACGTTGAACTCAATTCTGCAGAAACAGCAGAGAGGGTGGGCTCTGGGAGAGAGGACGGGCAGGGGGGGGAAGGCGTTGAGATGACGCGGATGATAAGGCCTTTCATGCAGACCCTCTGAGCTCTTGGGAAGGAGCATGGGTCCTCAGGGGCCCCACCTGAAGGCAGGGGTGAGTGGGTCGGACTGAGCGTGAGGGCCTGGTCGTCATGAGCAGCAAGCCCGCAGGCTTTCAGAATGAGTCAGGGATTGGCTGCCGACAGCGATATTTTCCACCCCAGACCATATGGGCTGGTTCTGAGCCTCAGAGGAAACCACTTGGCAAGAAGCAGCCTGAGAAATCTCAAATCATATACAAATTTCTCCCCGTCCCACACCCCACTCGACCTCCGGCTCTAGCATATGCAAGCACCACACCTCACCTCCAGGACCAACACATGCGTGCTCATGTGTGCATGCCTACCCCATCTCCAGCCCCGGCACATGTGTGCACATGCGTGTGCATGCACCCCACCTCCAGCCCCAGCCTCAGTACATGTATGCTCACATGTGCACACACACGCACACACTCACACACACCCCTTCCAGCCCCAACATACTATATATTTTCCCCACACATGAACAGAGTGTTTTCTCACTCATCCACACTATGCTAGTGTGGAAGGAAGAAGTCACCCAAACCAGAGCCAGTGGGGGACCCCACTGGACAAGGCAGTTTGCATTCACAGTATGGCTGGGAGGGGCAGCATGCGAACCCGCTGAAGTGCTTGCTAAGGAACTCCTGTAACTGCAAAGCCTCTAAAATGTCTTAAGGTGGCCAAAGACAGGAAAGACAGAAAGGATGGTGTCACCAGAGATGGTGGGTGGCTCCTGCCTTAGAAAGATGCCATAGGGGGCCTTTTGTGACTAAGAGAACAAACTTCTCCCCTTCTTCCTGCCCTGGGCCTCAGGACACGAACACAGGCTGGCTATAGATGGAGATGACTTAGCTGGCAACATAAGAGGAATTTCAGAGGTTTTCTGATGGGCAGAGAGAAAGTCCAGACTCTAGAAGAACAAAGGAGACAGAAAGCCTTCTCACTAGGCCTGCTACTCACCCCCGAGCAGGCGCCAGCACGGCAAGGGCATAAGCCAGGATTCCACAGATAAACCAGCAGAGAGGGAGGTTCTGAGGGAGAAGGGAAGCCAGAGGCCCCATTGCCGGGGGGCAGGCAGGCTCTGCAGGGAAGGGCCCAGGAGGCAGGTGGAAGGGAGAGGGAACCCACCAGTGACAAGAGAGGAGAGCCTTGCAGACCAAGGAGGACACCCTATGAGCCAAGGCTGGGAGACGTGACCCCACCTGACCCGAGGGCTTGGTTGACCTCCTGGAGCAGGAGCTCCACAGCCTGTTCTTTCCTGACCTTCTCCCAAGTTCCTGATAGGATGGACAAATCCATGGATTGTTCAGTGGCCTGTGGTCCCCACTGTCTTCTCCAATGTTCCTGGCAGGGTTGAGTTGGGGGTTGCTTAGTCTAGAAGAAAGTCTGCATCTTTAAAGCTTGGACTGGGAATCAAGGAGGAAAACTATGACTCCCACAAACACGTGCCCAGCCAGGGAGTTAGGGATCTGCAGTGATCAGGAGAGAACTGGCTTGAGCCAGCAGGGACAAGCCATCTGGGGACGTGGTGTCCGAGACGATGGCATTCAGCTTGGTTCCTGGCGGGCACAGTGGAGGGGCTGAAGCCTACCTCTTGTCTGTCCCCAAACCATGAACTGACAGGTGCCTCCCCAGACAGAGATGCTCTATATGGACCCACAAAGGTCCCAAGAACCCAAGCCTGGAGTGAGGAGCTCTGTGTTTCAATCCCACCATGGCTGCTAGTAGGTTCTGCTCCAACTACGTCCAGAGAACGGTTCTCTTTCATGAAGCAAGGCATGATGCGGTTGTTCAGAGGAGGAGCACCGTGATGAAAAGTGCCCTGGAGCTGGTGGTCAGGTAAATGGGTCACCAGAGGCCTCCAGGAACTGGCTCGGTGACCGTTCATCTATTCTGAGCCTGAGTTTCTCCTGTGAAATGCAGGTGACAATCTGCCCTCCGGCCTCCTCACCAGATTTGTTGTGAGGATCAGTCAAGTTACACACATGCATGGATGCTGAACACTCATGACATGATAGTATTAAGTGAAAAAGTTGAGCGTGGAAGTCTGGAACCCACCTGGCCACCAACAGAACATATATGCCAAGCTATTTGGTAGAGCCATGTGACATGGTCCCCAGGTCCCCGCCAGCCCTGCCAGGAGGCCCTGGTAGCATGTGACACAGCCACTGTTGACTTGCTGGGGGTCCCTTCCTCTCTCCAAGCCTCCACTTCCACCCAGAAAATGGCAGATGGAGACGGGATGAGTCTAAATGTCCCTTCAAGCTCTGATGCTCCGGAGGTCTGTGGTTCCTGATGGCATCTCTGTGGCAGGACCGTTTGCGACTCTCGGAGTATCTCAGTCCTCAGCAAGGAGGCCAAAGTGGTGCTGAGGAATGTCCAGCAGAGTAGAATATGGTAAAGTTGCATCCTGGCTGCATTAGCATCTAAGTCTTTAACTCTATGCCCTGGACCATAATGGTACGGTACAAATTAAAAAAAAAATTTTTTTTTTTTTTTAAATCGAGTGTCTCTAAATGGAAGCCATCTACTTCTCTTTTGGGATCAACCCAAGAAACAGAGACCTGATCCCACATCAGAGAAAATGCTGACCTTTAGACTTACTAGGGCACACTCTATACCACAACCCTCCCTTGTGGGCATCATTGGAGATTTTGACTGTACATGATTTTTACTCAAGAGCCTAACGTCCCTCCAACAATACAAGATAGTGGGGTAATACTAAAGCCAGTACCAGCACTAGATTTAGTACTAGTGTAATGTGCCAGGATTAGAAATTCCTTAGAATAGGGGGCACCTGGGTGGCTCAGTCACTTAAGCATCTGTCTTCGGCTCAGGTCATGATCTCAGGGTCCAGGGATCAAGCCCTGTGTCGGGCTCCCCACCCTCAGTGGGGAATCCGCTTGTTCCTCTGTCCCTGGCCCTACTCATGTTCTCTCTCTCTTTGTGTCTCTCTCAAATAAATATATTTAAAAAAATTATTTAGAATAACAAATGAGACACTAAATGTCCACTTTTGATTAAAGTGTTTTTTAGAAAGTGCATGCAAAATAGTATGTAATATATGGGATTTTATCATTTAGATGTGCATTATGGGGGCACCTGGGTGGTTCAGTCATTGAGCGTCCGCCTTCGGCTCAGGTTGTGATCCTGGGGTCCCGGGATCGAGTCCCGCATCAGGCTCCCTGCAGGGAACCTGCTTCTCCCTCTGTTTGTGTCTTTGCCTCTCTCTCTGTGTCTCTCATGAATAAATAAATAAAATCTTTAATAAAATAAAATAAATAAATAAATGTGCATTATGTTATAGGAATATGTTTCTAAAAGCACAAAGTGGAAGGATATACTCCAAATGTCACAAAGGACTCTCTGGGTATTGGGGTTTGGGGTAATTTCATTTCTCTCCCTTTAGCCAGTCTGCTTTTAGTAATGATTTTCATGCTTCTGTAATCAGTCGTAAGGTCTCTAATTGATCCAAGAAGCAGCTGGGAAAGAATCCCCAGAGGGTTTCCAGCAGTGGCTGGCAGTGGAGGCCCATGTGACCCTGCTCACTCGCTGCTAACACATGTTGGAGCTATTTGGGACCTGTGATGTCACCCGGCAGGCCAGACCATGGCTGTGGTTATGATGTCATCTGCTGTCTGGCTGGGCGGCTCTGTGGCTGGTGAAGTCACTGGGGATACAGAGTCCCTGGAGGCCGCCTTGTCCCCTACACAGGGAGCCCATCTCCTCTGGACTCAGCCCACAGGAATGTGGCCAGATAGCCCAACAAGTGCTAGCCCTGCAAAAGCGGCAGCTGGCTGGGCCTGGGGGCACGAGAAGATATTTGCAGCCTTAAGCTCATGTCCTCCAGTCCTGCCCAGCCTGCTCCCCCGCTGCCACCCCACTGCTGAGAGCACCCGTACCATAACTGTACCTACTGGACTCTGCAGGAGCTTTTCAGGTTCAAGTCTGACTATCTTCGGCCACCCCTGACACGCTGACCACTAACTTTGCCTCATGGTGGGCCCTCGGCCTGATGGCAGCTCCTCACTGCCCCTGCATGGTTAACATCCACTCACCCTTCAAAGAGCTGGCCTGCCAGTCCCTCCCTGGCACTGCATACAGGCAGTGTGGTGGGACACCTGTGGCTGGACTCCCAAGTCACACTTCCAGATCCAGATCCCTCTTCCCGGGTGTGGCCCCGGACGGGGTGTCTCAGGCCTCTGGATTTGGGTGGAAGGGATTATTCATCCCTCATTTCATGTGAGAAGGGAATGAGGAATTCTCTGAGCAGCACAGGAAGATGCCTGATGGGGTTGGCCTCCATCAGGGTTATTATACGTGACGAAGAACCGTCCCTGCCCTTGTGTCTCACAGAAGTCTCCTTCCAGACATTTCTGAACACCTGGAAATGCACATAATCCTGCTAAGTTCACTTCCCCATCAGTAAGAGTGGGGTAGCCATAATTCTTCCATCGGCACAGATATCTAATTTGAAAACTGGAAATAAACTCAGAAGGAAACATTCTGGTCTCCCTTGGAGCCCAGACACTCTGGAGATCTTTAAAGAGGAAGTCACTGGCCCAGCTGACTGTGTTTACTACGTCTCTGTCTTAACCATCATGCACCCAAATCTTTGACCCAGTCTCAGTCCCTGTGAGCAAGAAGAGGGGCAAGGAAGGAAAATGACAGCTTTTATGTTTATGGCATATTTTGCCCCGTACATGGGCATGACCTACTTGAGATATTGTGGTTCAAGATGGAAGAAGCAACAAGCTCTCTCTCCAGTAAAGTTTTCTCCACCTGCTCCCTATAGCCCCACCACTCCTCCCATGACCATCAAATCGATGTAAGGTGTTACACAGTTGTGAGGAGATGTCTGCAGTGGGAAGGGATGTAGGGCACGAGTGAAAAGACAGGGCTTATGGAATCTGGGGGGAAAATCTTGACTTCGTTTGGAATATTATTAGATTCCCATTGCATGGGATAGTCCCAAAGGAATTCCCCCAAGATGTTCCCAGCTAAAATTTATTGGTTTTAAATTACCCTGCCTGGCACCCTAGGGGCCAAGTCCTCATGGGTCATGGGCCTAGGAAGCCATACAGTGAAAGATCTTGAAGGTTGACATGACATTTAGGGAAGAGAAGAATGTGAGAACCACAAGCATGGTGCCTGGCTCTCAGTAAACACCCACAAATGGTGGTAATGGTGACACTTCCGGTGTGCTTGGCAAATGTATATATGAGCCAAAGGGCTTGATGGTTCAGACTTCATAATCTGGAGGCTCTGTGTATTGTTTGCTTATTGCTAGTGTGACAAATTGGCTGAAAGCAACACAAATGTATTCGATCACAGATTCTGTGGGTCAGGACTGAGGTCCCATTTCCTTGCTGGCTGTCAGCTCGGGGTCACCTTTAGCTCCTAGAAGCTGCTGTCTGGTCCTTGTAAGTCGATCCCCCACATCGTGGAGTCAGCAACAGCATGATGAATCCTTCTTCTGTTTGGAATCTTCATACCCTCCCTTTCAGCCACATCTCTTCTGCCTCGGGCCAGAGAAGGTGCTCTTCTTTTAAGGGACTATGTGATGGGATTGGGCCCCCAAGAAGACACTCTAGAAATCTTCTCATATTAAAGACCCTGACTGTAATCTTACCTGCAAAGTCCCTTCTATCATGTGACGGCTTGTCCACAGGTTCTAGGCAGGTACCAGGGCAGAGACATCTTTACGAGGCCATTACACTGTCTACCACACTCCACGGCAAATTCTGTCCCATGATGCAAATGCCATCAATGATTCTGAGAGACTCCAAGCTGGAGAAATCTGAACTCTCCTTCATTCTTTAAAAAAAGCCTTCCTTGAGGGCTTGTTGTGTGCCAAAAACTTCCTAAGAACCTGGGATAAATACTGGAAATGATATGCTAAGAGAAAAGAGAAGGAGCAGGAAGAAAAAGAGAAACTGCTTTTGTTGCACATCTCCTATGTGTCAGGTGCACTTCCTGCATCTTCTCTAACGTTCAAGGGCAGCCCACCGAACAGATGCAAAAACTGGGGGTCAGGGGTCTGATCACGTGCCCAAGATCATCCAATTCATTCACTGCACAGTCAAGACACACACCCTCTCTCCCCTCTGCCCCTCCTGGTTTGAGACACCCAAGACACCTCCAGTCCACAGGGGAACAGAACATCCTTGGGGACCAAGCCACCAGGGGTCACTGCCCTCTTCCACCAGGAGGTGAGGGACCCCTGGGTGGGGGTTCCTGAGGCACCTGGAGGGGTCACTGGCTGACCTGCAGTCCCTGACCTGGATGCCGAGGCTTCTTCTGCAGAAGCCAGGGGAACTGTGATGACTGGGGTGGCGGGGGGTGGTGGGCAGGGGAAGCTCTGGGCTCTGAAGTCTCCTCCAGTCGAATTTACATGCTCTTGGCTGTCCAGGTGCACTCCTTCCTCTTTTTAATGACATGGTGTATTTACAGCTCATCCCACAGGGTAATGAGCTTCAGTCTGCAGACTTGTAGAGAACTGGGAAGAAATTAGGTGCTTCATACATGCTGCTGAGCAAAGCAGGAAGGGCCCTGACAGAGAACCAGAAACCTCTAAGTAAAAAGCGCTGCCTCCCAAGAGAAACTCACCTCCCGTCCTGGAATTGCTCTTAATTATGACAATTCACCTCTTGGACAGTTACAGTGTGCCAGATGCTGTCCTGGGCCATCGGTGGGTGTTTATTTATTTACTCCTCACAGCATCCTGGAGAGGTGGGGATATAGCTCTTGCTTCCTAACTTGGGAGGTGCTCAGAGACATGAAGGTGCTCAGAGATGTGAAGTAACATGGGCCAGGACACCGCGCTGGCCAGCCTAGGTTCAAAGGCAGGTGTGGCCTCTGCCAACTTGCAGCCAAGTCCCTCCCTCCGGCCATGCTCAGAGGCCAGCAGTGCCTCCAAGCCCTTCCATGATTTTATTGTGGCCCACAGCAACTCTGCAGTTGCGTGTTTTCTTCTCCTGTTTTCCAGGTAATCAAACCAAGCTTCAGAAAGGCCAAGAGTTGAGAGGGACACCAGAAGGAGGAAGAAACGGTGGCTTTGGAACCTGAGGCCGAGCTCCAGCATTTCCGTGCTGTGTCATCTTACTCTGTTTCATCTTGCCCTGGGACCACACAGGTCCGGACACCTGCACTGTTGTGTGAGGTCACACGGACTTGCCACCTAATGGAACGGATCTGGTACTCCCAGGTCTCTGCTCTGTCTGTGGTGCATGGGGGTGGCAAGGTCCTCTTATTTGTCCTTGTTTGTTATTTCTTCTACCCCGAACTCTGTGCCCCCAGGTCTCCCATGACCATCTCCAGCTGATCAGTCAGACACACACAGATGTCATCTCCTCCTGAAAGGGATCAGAGTGCCCCTTCTTTCCCTCACCTGCAGCCTGGCATACAACTGGATTCAAGGATGTTCATGACAGCTGGGTGAGGGCTGGGGAGGAAGGTGGCAAATGTCATTCAGAGGGAGGGAAGACCTCATGAGCCCCAGTTTAAATAAGAAGGAAAAAAGGGTATTAGGGGACCCCAGGGTCATGGTGGAAAGGACCAGCAAAGGCCTTAGGTAGACACTAGGCCCCATTTCCCCTTACAAAGGAGACTCTGGCCCAGGCCAGCCAGCACTTTGGGAGAGATGCCTGAGGGTCATGGCCCCAAGTCTGCTGGTCAGCTCCCTTGTCTCTTTCCTCATTGTGACCATCGCTCACTTTCCAACATGGAATGGCCCAGAACGTTTGTCTCCCATGGGCACAGTCAGGATGGGGTACCCCGGGCACAGCAGTGGACTTGGTAGTCTTGCTCTGGGAGCAGAAAGCAGAGCACCTGGTTGGCTGCAGGCAGGTCCACAGAAAGAGAGGAGAGTGGGCAGGGCCCCAGGAACCCCAGAAGGATGGGGACTGATGGACAGGAACTCAGAAGGGACCTAGCCCCCCTGCCCCCCAGCAAGTGGGGGTGGCCTGGGCATGACCACGGCAGCTCCTGAACATGTGGAGGCTTGTCAGGCTTTGTCATACCCTGGGAGCTCCTGTAAGATGCTGGGAACAAGTGTTGCTTTCTCTTGTGCAGCAGGGTGGGGGTGGGGGGGCCTAGAACGACATCTCCACATGCCTAAGCTTGTTTGCTTTCTTTCTTTCTTTCTTTCTTTCTTTCTTTCTTTCTTTCTTTCTTTCTTTCTTTCTTTCTTTCTTTCTTTCTTCTTTCTTTCTTTCTTTCTTCTTTCTTTCTTTCTTTCTTTCTTTCTTTCTTTCTTTCTTTCTTTCTTTCTTTCTTTCTTTCGATTTATTTCTTTATTCATGAGAGACAAACACAGAGAGATGCAGAGACATAGGCAGAGGGAAAGGCAGGCTTCTCCCAGGGAGCCCGATGCGGGACTCAATCCTGGATCTTGGGATCACGCCCTGAGCCTAAGGCAGACGCTCAACCACTGAGCAACCCAAGTGTCCCCAGATGTCTAAGCTTTCTATGTCATGTTTAGTTTTATTGTCCTTTGTACACAGCTCCAGTCACCTTGTGGAGAACACTCTCTGGTTTGACTTAGGTGCTCCTCGTATGGCTCCCGAAACATCTGCTTTGCCCTCACCACTGCACTTAGTCCACTGCACTGTGACCAGCTTCTTACTTGTTGGAGCAGGATCACTCATCTTTGTACTTTCACCACCAAGTCGAGGGCCTGGCCGGAAGTGGGGAATGAGCTGGATGAAATCTATATTGGCAAAGAAAACATCTAATTATTGTTCATCAAATTCTAATTATGCAGGGCCTTCATTTCTCTTGCTCCATAGGTATTTCACAGCAAAGTGAGGAGAGTGATGAGTTGTCCAGATTTTCCAGCCAGAGCTAATGCCCAAATTGGTCAAAGGGTTTGTTCTGGGTCATTCAGTTGGTGAGTGGCTGAGTCAGAACTCAAACTTCTGTCTGATTCCAAAAACCAAATACTTGAAAACCTCTATCTCGGAAACCTTAAGGCCGTGATTCCCAAACCTGGCTGAGATTGACCAGGGGTGGTGTAAAAACACACATGTTCTCCAAGAGAGGGTGGCAGCATAGAGTTCAAGGGGAAAAGAGGGTGAGAAGGAAGGGAGGGAGAAAGAAAGCAATTATAAATGCTAGATGAAATGAGAAGCTTCACCATAATATTATGGTCTAAACAGAAATTTCTCTAGACTGCAGCATGATCTTAAGCAACTGGTAAAGTATCATACAAGAGAATCTATTTGCTCTTAAGGGTAGACACATGGCTGTGCAAGTGACCTGAGGTTACATCATGAACCAAGAGAAGAGAGAGCGTGATCCTAGCACACTGCTTGGCCAGTGACATATAAATAAAGTCTTAATATGGTAAATGAAGTTAATAGGTCTTCAGTTGTCAGAATTACCCTATAAAACAAAGCATGGAAGGCTCAGGTGAGGTTGCAGGACAAAGTAAACCCAAGGACAAGGACAGTAAAAACAAAAAGGAAAAGAAGAGGAGGTTTAGGGATGCCAACAGACTCATCAGCCAGAAATTGTTGGGACATTGATGGAATAAGAAAAATACGTTAAGAATTACAAAAGCAGGGGCATCTGGGTGGCTCAGTTCATCAAGACTCTGACTTTTAATTTCAGCTCAGGTTGTGATTTTAGAGTCGTGAGATCAAGGCCTGTTTGGGCTTCATGCTGGGCATAGAGCCTACTTTAGATCCTCTCTCTCCCCCTCCCTCGTCCCCTTGCCCACCTCATTCACTGTTTCTCAAAACAAAAAGAAGAGGAAGAAGACGAAGACAAAGATGAAGAAGAAGGAGGAGGAGGAGGAGGAGGTGGAGGAGGAGGAGGAGGAGGAGGAAGAAGGGAGGTGGGAGGATGGGGGGGAGGAGAAGAATTACAAAAGTAACCAAAAAAAGGAAATAAGAATTATGCTGTCATCTTGCTTTTGGAGATATGTGTGAAGAGTCTGAGTGGGATTAAGTGGGCAAAACCCTCATCTATGTCAGCAGGGAATCAACAGGTCTGGTGTGAAGCTGATAAATCCCAGAAATAGGTAAACTCACACTGTCTAAAGTCATGGGGATGACCGGCAGAGGGGATGATGGCAGGTGGAGGTTACGAGAGGTAATTCCTTAGATCCAGGTGTTGTTTATTTGAAAATATAGTTTAACAAACCCTGCCCTAGACCTATTCATTCTGAAAAGATTGGCATCTCTGATTCCAAAACTGGGAATCTCGCATTTTTTACATGGTCACTCCTGCTTGGAACCACTGCCTGAGGGTCTTGGATGGTCTGGGAGGAGTTGTCCTTGTCTTCTGAGCTCCAGCAGGGACCATGGGTGACCCTGAGCTCTGGCCACTCAGCGGTGTCTGTGTAGGACCCTGGGAGGCGGAGGCCCTTGCAGGCTGATGTTATAATTTTCCTTTGAGAAATTCATTGGCCTCCTTTGTCCTTCAGGGTGGCTTCTAGTTCAAGAGGAAGCTGATTCAGATTAATGACTGGGCTTAAGGCAAATTTTTTCACTTCCTTTCTTAATTCCTCTTTTAGCTAATCCTTAAGGTCACTCTGGTTCCCACTGTGAGGTGCTGCCCTGTTCACCTCCTGAATTCTCAGTGACCCTGACTTTGGTGCTGGGTGTCCTGTGCCCTTTCTGATCTTTGCCGAAGGAAAAAGAGTTTGTGATGTCTCCTGGCTGCCCTGGTGCCCATCAGGCTGGCCTGTCCCATCTGGGCATGGACAAGGACTTCCAGGGGAATCTCTGTGGTGCAGGAGAGAGTGGTGGTGTGGGAACCTGGGGCCACCCTTCTTTTTTTTTTTTTAAGATTTTATTTATTTATTCATGAGAAACAGAGAGAGAGGCAGAGACATAGGCAGAGGGAGAAGCAGGCTCTCCACAGGGAGCCTGATGCGGGACTTGATCCCTGGACCTCAGGATTACATCCTAAGCTGAAGGAAGATGCTCAATGCTGAGCCACCCAAGAGTCCCTAGGGGCCATCTGAAACCAGTCCTGGCAGGGGCTGGCAGGGGCTGGCTGTGGGAGCCTGGTGTGCACTTCTCCCTGGCTCACTTCTTCATAAGGATATGCACTCAGGCCCCCTTCAGCTCAAACAGTCTAACTATGGTGTGTTTGCTCTTTGGTCACTCTTTTCTGTGAGCTGTTCCAGGCAGGGGCACAGACAGCCTGGCCTTTGGGTCCCCCAGGTTGCCCATCTATAGCTTTCTTGTGCCTTGAAAGGACTGTTAACTATATGGCTTATGAACACCGCCTCACTGTTTTCTGTTCACATACATTAGCACCCTTCATCAGCAGTGCAGATTTGCAAAGTAGACATTATTATTATTATAACAGGATGTTAAAATGGGATGTTTTCTAGCTCAATCTTCAAAGGCTGAGAACAAATAGCAGGTGCCATCTGGTACTAGACCTAGGTGTAGTGCAGGGCTGACAAAGGGGGTGACCCAACCTGATTCCACCAACATTAGACCATCATCCACTCCAGCCATGTTAAAGAATGTGGGTGATCCATTTTAAGGGCTCCTGGTGTTGGATTGGGGATTTTGATATTGGTCTGGAGCAGACTTTTTATTATTAGGAAAATGATGAGCTATGCCTGAGGTTTGATCCAGGGGTAGGACACACTATACCTATGAATAGGGATAACAATATATTAGTTTTCTATGGAGATTGTAACAAATTATCACTAATTTATGGGCTTAAAAATATACATATATTATCTCTCAGTTCTATAGGTCAGAAATCCAACAGAAAGCTCAGAGGGCTAAAATCAAGGTGTAGGAAGACTGCAATCCTTCTTAGAGGTTCGAGGGGAGAGTGCATTTCTTTGCTTTTTCCACCTTCTAGAGGCCACTCAATCCCCTCCTCCATATCCAGCACCAGCAGCGTTGGGCTGAGTCCTTCTCACACTGCATCTCTCCAGTCCCTGCACCTGCCTCCCTCCTCTACTTCCGAGGATCCACCTGGTGATTGTTACTACACTGTGGTTCATCGGACCCGTGTGAGTAATCACAGATACTTTCCCTATCCTAAGGTCAGCTCATTAGCAAGTTTAACTTCATCTTTGACCTACTGCCCCCTTTCAGTGTAGCCTCAGTTATTCACAGGTCCTAGGAATTGGGATATCATCTTTGGGGAGGGCCATTACTCTTCCTATAACAAACGGATACTAGGCTGAAATTAAAAAGCTCCAGCATACCCCTTGCACAGCATGCTTCACCCAGTAAACTTAATGGAATCCATTCTACAAGGAAGGAAAAAAAGATCAGAGAAGAGCAGGATCCATTCTTAACTGTGCATTGGAATTCCCTGATGTCTGGTCCCCACCCACCCCCTCCAGGAGTCCGATCTAATTGATCTGGGATGTGGCATTGGTACCGCAATTTCGTGAAAGGATCCTGATGATTCTAGCCAATGGCCAGGCTGGGAATCACTGAGCTAAAGGAATTAGTCCAAGTCATTCCACTACCATGAACACCTGGCAGAGCATGGTACCATGTCCAGATCTATCTATTTCAAAGCCCCTGCTAAGGTGTGGTGGATGGAAACTCTTATGCTTCTACCCCATTCATCTCTGCTAACTGCACTCAAGCTTTGTTGGGACAGCACTATGTCTAGGGAATATACTCTAGGGGATAAGTCATGTTTGTCTAATCGGATCATGGTGAGCCCATTCCCTATTGTCAGTGACTGGTCTAAAAGTAGGGACACAACACCGTTATGGCCAATGAGATGTAAAGGGAATTTTGCCCAGAATTTCTGGGAAAGAAATTTTTCCAAGAAAAGGAGACACTTGAAGGGAAGGCCCTTTGTACCATGTCTGGCTTGCTTCCAGCACGGATGCCATCAGGAGCAAAGTGATGTCTGGAACTGTGGCGGCCCTATTGTGTCAGCGAAGTGAGGCATCATCCATGTGCTGAAGACAGCAAAGAGGAGGGCCAGAAAGAGGCTGGGACCCTGAGCAATCCTAGGACCACCTCCCTCTTCCATTTAGGCACTTGACTAGAGTGGTACTTGTACTGAATAATCTTGGTTGATCCTCTAAGCAGGTGAGAGGTTACCTGAGGTCTTCAACGCTTACAGTAGGTTCTGCACAACACAATGTGGCTGTAGACCCATCCGAAGTCCAGGAAGTGCAAGGAAATAGAGAAAATCAGAAGACCTGAGTTTAACTCCAATTCTCCCCCTCCTTCCAGTATGAATAACAGCACATCACAAGCCTTTCTGAGACTCACCTTCCACATCTGCAAATGGGGGTGATGGTCCCAACATATGAACCATCCCTGAGTTTGGTCTGTGCTCAAATCAGGTGATGTGTGTAAACATATCTTCTGACATGCCTTATAAATGACAGAGACTGTTAATTGGCTCCATCTGCTTTTACTTTGGGTTCAGTGTGTGTGTGTGTGTGTGTGTGTGTGTGTGTGTGTGTGTGATTGAGAGAGTTTTAAACAGATTTGCCTTCATAAGTATGTCCCTTAAGGGAGTAAATGATCAAATCTGTTGCTCATCTGGGAACCCAAAGAAACCATAATTGGGATAATAATTCTATCTCCTTGCCCCAACTCCCTCTCACATTCAATCAAGTCCTATTAATTCTGCTTCAAAAGAATCCTTCAAAAGAGGTTGGCCTTCACCAACCTCTCCCCTCATCTCCTGGATTCAGACCTCATTGTCTTTCTTTGAATATCGCACCAGTCTCTTTGGTCTCCCACCTCTATTCTGGAACCTTCACAAAAGAATCCTTTCTAACATGCAAGTGGTACTGTATCACTCTGGGGCCTTCCCTCAATGCATCCCCATTTCTTGTGTTACTGTTCACGTCTGTTCACCTGCCTTTCTCTCCAGCTAGAGGGCAGGATCTCTGCCTCCCTGGCAATCAGCATAGGGCCTGGTGTACACAGAATGTTCCATAGATGTTGATTGGAAGGAAACAGCAACCTGGGATTCAAGCCTCAGGAAGGTTATTAAGACATAGTTTGGTGTTGGGGTGCCTGGGTGGCTCAGTTGGTTGTGTCTGCCTTCAGCTCAGGTCATGATCCAGAGTCCTGGGACGGAGCCCCAGGGCTTAGCACGGAGTCTGCTTGTTCCTCTCCCTCTGCCTCTGTGTTCTCTCTCTCTCTCTCAAATAAATAAATAAAATCATTTTTTAAAAAGAGATGTAGTTCGTTGTTTCCCAAAGACTGTCTTGAATTTACAAATCTGAGTCACCAATGGTTTACTGCATGCACTTTATTGAAAATTAGTGGCTATTTTAGAGAATAAGATGCCCCTGGTGGCAGGCTGAGGTGGGGCTGGCTGGCTGGGCAGGAGGGTCTTAGGAGATGGTCACTTGCTGTAGCTCTTGGAGCCTGGCTCTCCTATCAGCCCGGAGTCAGCTGGCTCGTCGTCCTCTTCACTCTCTGCTGACAGCTCTTGTTTGGCTTCATCTGAAAGAGGAGGGGCGAGGCTCATCCATGTGGGTCAGGACTCCTTCCTCATCTCTTCCCCTCTGGCCCTAAGAGACCCCAGCCTATGAAGGACCTTCCCTGTGAATGCTCAACAGAGGGGCATTTCCAGAGGTCAGGCAGCAGGTTCATCACCAGGCTCTCAGGGCATCATAAGGGTACAATAGGACTTGGGCTCAACAGAGAGCCACTTGGCCTTGGAGGCTAAATGCAGTGTTGAGGGTCTCAAACAAGTTGGGCAAGGTCACATTCCTGCTGAATGTTGTACTCTTGTCATTCTGAAAACCTTCAGCCCTGCCATTCACCTCCCCGGAAGCCTTCTCAGACCCTCCTTCCTCTGGGCTCCCACTGGCTTGGGCACAGACTTTCACTGGGCAGGGACAGCTGAGGGTCATTTGCTGGGTTACATAACCCACTTTCCCCCTCTACCAGAAGCTTCGGATGGGTCTACAGCCACATTGTGTTGTGCAGAACCTACTGTAAGCGTTGAAGACCTCAGTAGGTTGCATTATTGCATTATTCTGTATTCCCAGTGCCCTCAGTATGACTCAATGCCTCTCCTTAACACTTACTCTGTAGGAAGTGTTCGTAAAAGGTGATACTAGCCCAATTCTCTCCTGGCTAGACATCCCACTCCTGGGGCCCTGGGGTCCTCCTTTCCCCATGCCTCTCTCTCTCTCTCATTTTCCCCTCCGGGCCCCCCATCAGAGCAGGAGGTCCCCAGACTGGGAGCTCTTCATGAAGAAAGGCCGTGCTGACGACTTTCCATGACTCAGTGGCTCCAGGATGTTCAGCCCAGGCCTAACTGCCCATCTGTCCACCTACTGCCTAGACCCCCCCCCGCCCCCCCCGCCCCCCCGCCGCTCTGCTTCCCCACCTGCCACCGCCTTCAGAGACTGGATGTACTTGGCCCAGAAGGAGCAGTCAGCGCTTTTCAGGCCCTGGCGATTGGGGAGCAGGACACTGAACTCCTTGTAGCTCTCCCCACCAGTGCGCGGGACGAAGTCAGGCCAGGGGGCTGCGAGCTCAGAGGCTTTCCTTGAGAACTCATGCGGGTAGTTGGGATTTCTGGGAAAACAAGAAGGAAACATCCATGAAAGAAACATGTCTTTCCTTTTATCACTTGGGATCACTTTCCACTTGGGCTTGGTGTCTAAGGTCCCAGTCACACATCTTTAGGCAGCCAAGCAGGGTTTGGACCTGCCTGATCTCATTTCCTGGGCTGTGTTCTAACCTGTCCCATTACACACCATTACAGGTGGAAAGGCCCGTTTCTGGAAGAGGAAAGACAGGAGGTCATGACTCAGAAGCATTCCTCAGGAGCACACGTTGCCCTTCTGACTCTTTGAATGCTTATGAGGCCACCGTGTCCCCTTCTATCCTGGTAGCCTTTTATCAGCCAGTACCTGGAGTGCCTTCATTTGTCCAAGGCCTGGGCAGGAAGGTGAGGCCCCGAGCCAGGCACACTGGCCTGACCCCATAAGCCATCTTCCCTATGAAGTGGATGCCATAACCTGTCACGCCCAGGTGCCCCTCCACATCTGCCACCAGGCCCATCTCCCAACGCTCACCCCCACCCTGACCTCCTGACATTCACCAAGCAAGGTACATTTCTCATCCCTTCCACCCAAGGGTGCCTTTGCTTATACCCTCTCCTCCTAGGCACCTTCTGCTTGGCACCTTGGATCTGAATATCCTGTTGTCCTTCAGAGCCCCTGCTTCGATGTCACTTCCCCAGTGAAACATTTTCTAAATATGAATGAAAAGAAATGTCTTTCCATGCAATTCCTACAACAAACTATATAAAGTTTTACTTTGCCCTGCTTTTATTTTTTTATTTTTTATTTTTTAAAGATTTTATTTATTTATTCATGAGAGACACGGAGAGAAGCAGAGACACAGGCAGAGGGAGAAGCAGGCTCCCTGCAGGGAGCCTGATAAGGGACTTGATCCCAGGACCCTGGGATCATGATCTGGGCCAAAGGCAGATGCTCAACTGCTAAGCCACCCAGGTGTCCCTTTGTGCTGCTTTTAATTATGGTTGGATTTTATAATTCTGACTGTCAGTAAGTTACAGATGAAACATGATGACTTTTTCTTGAATGTTTTAACTGAATTCTACCATCTAAGACCATGGTCTCAACTTGGGGTGATTGTGCTTCCTGGGGGGCATCTGGCACCATCTGAGATATTTTGTTCTTACACCTGGAGTGAGGTGCTACTGGCATCTAGTGGGTGGAGACCAGAGAAGCTGCTGAACAGCCAGGGATACACAGGACGCCCTCACCACAAAGACTTTCCTGCCCTCATGTCTGTGGCACTGAGGTTCAGGAAACCTGATCCAGAGCCAGCGAATGGGGCTGAATGAAGGGGTGTGTGGCCGGAGCCTGCGTTTGCCGAGCTGAATCTACACAGAGGTCACTTGGGCCAGAAGAGGGGGCTCAGGAGAGGGAGACCGGTAGCAGGTGACCACAGCTTCTGAGAGGGGGATAGGGTGAGTCCATCAACACAACATGTGGCCTCTGCGTTCAGAGGGAGGGAGGCAGGCGTGAGGGTGGCAGCGGGCACACATGTCCACTCACCCAGATCGGACAAAGTTGGAAAAGAACTGCATGATTTTCAACGACAGGCTCTTCTCCTCCAGAGTAAACTGCCCCTCGTAGACAGGATAGAAGGGAAGCCCGAAGGCATACTGAACATCTGCCAGCAATTCCAGGCTGAGGAAACACGTGGGAACAAGAAGAAGCAAATGTTAAAGGAATAATAAACTTCTAGAAAAGCCAAACGAGCCCCAAACCCAATATTTCTTCCCCAAATGAGGACTTTTCTTTCTTTACGTTTAGGATGCTGGTTTAGGGCTTTGTTTGCTTAGTTGAGATTGGGTTTGGCCTTTAATCCAACGGCCCCCTTGGAGCAGATCCGGGACACATCTGTTGGTTGAGGTGTCCCCAGTGTGAAGCACTTACCTCCCTGGAAACAATGCCCACAAGCAACTTTCCAGGAGAATGCCCTTTTGATTGCAACCATGATTCTTGCATTGTCGATGGAACATTGTCGAAATAGCCTGTGTTATGAGCCTTGCTCTGTGTTAGCCCTTGTTCCTACGACTTACACTCTCGCACCTGCTCAAGGGTAGCATTCATCCACATAGTCTGGTGCCCGGCTCATCATTGCTGGTCCATAAACACATGCTATGATTGAACTGAATAGCTGGTAAGCAGCAGGCAGGGGGGTTGGAAATGAGGACTTAGAGGCCAGACAAGTGGTTTGAGTGAACTGGGCTGAAGCTGGTACCAGGGGGACCAGCCCAGGAGTCCCGGGGGCCATGGGGAGGAATGCTGGGAGTGTCACAGTGAAAAAGCTGGAAAGGACTTCACAACTGTGTAGTAAGGAATTTGACTTTTCCCAAACAGAAGCCTGGCCTTTGCACCCTGCGGCTAATACCTTTGTTTAGGGCAGAGGCTCAGCTCATTGGATTTTCCATAAATGTGGTCACACTCTGGAGCCTTAGAGTGGAGGCTGATCAGGCCAAAAGGCCATGTGACTTAGGGTCACATGGTATCAGTGGGTCTGGAGACTGAGATTAGCCGTGGGCGATCAACCAACTAATCAGTCATGCCTATGTAGCAGGGCGCGAATAAAACCTCTGACCACCAGGTGTGGGTGAGCCTCCCTGGCTGGTGCTACTCCGCGTCCGCTGTCACACTCCAGTGCCGACATAGTAACCCCTCCTGAGTCCACAGGGAATGGACTGGGGGGCTCTGCGTTGAGAGCCCTCTTGGGGTCTCTGCTGTGCCACTCTTCCTTTGTCTGGTCTTAATCCACATCCTTTTCTTGTATAACTTTAACCGTGAGTATAGCAGTTTTCACTGAGGTCTGTGAGTCTTTCTAGACGGTGGTCAAGCCTGAGGATGGTTTGGGGAAATCCCTGAATTTGCACTTGCTGTCAGAAGTGAGCGGGGTCTAGTGTAGAGACTGTACTCTCCAACCTTGTGGTTGGCCCCAACTTATGGCAAGAGCCAACTCTAATTGGACAGACGAGGGCAACAAAGTCCAGAGAGGTTTCCTGACTTACCCAGAGGCATGCAGGGGGGTGGGATCAGGAGCACGGCTAAGGGTGTGACTTAATGGGAGGTGCCCAGCCCAGAGGCACCATCCGGGTCTTAGTGGAGAGGTCCATTTACAAGCTGGTGACCTCTGGCAAGTTATGTGGCCTCCCTGATTCCCTGCTTTGCCACCTGTGCAGCAGGTACGTAATTAAATACTGGCTTCTGGTCGTCATGAAGACAAGAATAAGACGGTGAATGTATGTAGCAAGTGCTCATAAGGTAAGGGGAGTGCCCTTTCTCGTCCATCCTTCTACTTCCCATGTAATCAACTGTCACCAGGCTAACAACAGTGTCTTGGGTCAGGGGTGCTCCAGGGGTTGTCATCTGTGCTGGGATAGCGGGCAGAGACACCAAGGCGCTGGGAAAGGGCACAGGCTAGCTGGACTTCTGAGGGTCACAGGGGCCAAAATCCCTCCTGAGACCATAAGCATGATCACCAGGCACACATATGACTGTCAACAGGGCATAGAGGGAGAGGCCTGGGCCTAAGTCATGAGGCTGAGTCAGCTCAGTCACTCACTGCTGGCGGAACCCTAGATGAGTCACTTGACTGAGGTCTTAGTTCGTTCATCATGAAACACCGGGCTGAAGCAGCCACGGCATGTGCAAGCTGGTTACAAGTGCTTTTCCTAAGTGCCAGGTGGTATTAGGATCATGGTTATTGTGCGTCGACATGGCTCCATGCTGGGAGGTATCGTAGAAGGAATGGGAGATGGTGGGAGATAAACAGGACTAAAGGCACCGGGTTAGGAGGGAAATTTCAATCACAGATGGTGGCATCTCTTTGCAACCAGTGTCAGGCACCCTGCATCCATTTAGGGAAGGTTTATACTTTATTTCTGAAAGCAGAGCAAGAAGTGGCAGTGGCATTGAAATTTGTACCTCCTGGCACCCGAAGAACTAAGTCCTATGTCCGGTTTGCCAGAAGTATCTGTGGTCAGGCCCAGAGAAGAGCCTAAAGGATCCAGAGCTGAGTCGCCCAGACCCCACATCCTGTTCTCTGCTTAGCTGTGGGCAGAGGCGAGGATCACTTAAAAGGACTAGTGACCCGGCTTCTCAGTGATGTTGTAAGACTCAGAGGGAAAAGGAACACAGAACACAAAACGACAGGAAGATGGAAGTCACAGGGGCAATAAAAATCAGCCCTTACGGACCCGCTCTTGTGGCTGACAAGCCCCCTTCACCACGGTTATCTCTGGGGCCTGAGAGTGGATATTCTTGGAGGGATCTGTAGAGAATTTACGCTGGAGGAGGGGGGCTCAGAGAGGCCATTTTCTCGCCAAGGCCCCACACCAGGAAGCGGTGACGCCAGACCCACACCAGGTGTGTGATCCCAAGGCCGGCGGAGCCCCCGGCCTCACCCCACCCCTCGGGGGCTGCAGGGGATCCAGGGCAGCCTGGTCTCCTTCCTCTGCCCACCCCCCAACCCCAGGCCTTGCTCCTTGCTCAGCCGTGTGGAGTTCGAATGCAGCCCTCAGCTCAGAGTTTTCAGGGAAAGTGACCACATGAGTTTTCCACTGCTGCCCTCAGAAATGACCACAAAATGGCTCATATCAACCCAAATGTACTATCTCACAGTTTCCAGAGTTCAAAGGTCTCCCTGGACTAAAATCCAGGCGTGAGCAGATGCTGTGCCTTCTGGAGGGAGAATGCGCCTCCGCTCATGGGTTATGATAGAACTCGGTTCCTTGACGTGGAGGATCCAGGTTCCCGTTTCCTCCCCGGAAACGTGTGAGCTGAAGGCCGCTGCCCACTCCCGGAGGCTACTGTTGGTGGCTCCCCTCCTCTGCCCTCAAAGCCAGCATGCTGGGGCTCTGACACGCTTCTCTCCCTCCCTCTGACACTTTGAAGGAGTCATGTCCTTAGGTTGGGCCCCCCTGGATAATCCTGAATAATCCCCCATCTCGCATCTGAACCACATGTGCCAAGTCCCTTTGCCACATAAGGTAACCTGTCCCTTCACTGCAGGCTTGGGGAGTTAGGACACGGACTTTTTGAGGGGCCACCGTTCTGTCTACCACAGTGGTCTTGTCTGCCATTTCTCCCAAAGAAAGAAATGGTGTGGTGAACAGAGTCCAAACCCTAGCTCGATCACAGTATCTGTTAAGTCTTGGACAAGATGCATAGTCTTCTTGGGCCTTGGTGTTCTCATGTGTACAAGAGTGACACACTCATGGTTCCAAACAGCGAGCGAGGTGTAGCCATAAAACATGTCAAATCTCTCACTCAGTTTCCAGTTCATACAAGCATTCCTTTTTCCTCATCACCCATGAGAAACACCCGAAAACTTATGAACGGGGAGGCTGTAATCCGAGAGTTCCATTGTAGGGTTCCAGAGGGCCAAGAGTTATATGGGAACTTGTATGTGAAATGGTGTGACACTGTGTATCGACACTTTCTTGGGAGAGCCTTCAGAGCTTTTCTCACATTCTCAAGAAGATCTGTGCCAACCGTGTGCCCATTAATATCATCATTCTGGGGAGCCTGGTAGGCCCAGTTGGTGAAGTGTCTGATGCTTGACTTCGGTTCAGGTCATGATCTCAGGGTCAGGAGCTCGAGCCCCACGATGGGCTCCACAGTGGGCGGGGAGTCTGCTTGAGATTCTCTTTTTCTCTCCCTCTCCCTCTGTTCCTATTTGTCTTCAATAAATAAATAAATAAATAAATAAATAAATAAATAAATAAAACAATTGCCTTTTGCCAATTTCCGTAGTGTAAGTTCTCCTGCCACAGAGAATTTCAAACTACCAAGGTGACATCACGGAGCATGGGGTTTGGGGAAAGATAGCTCTTGTGAATGGTTGTGGGTCACCGCCAGCTGTCACAGAGACCCCAGCAGGTCACAGAGCACTGCTTTTGGGAGAAGGCCTGTCCTTCCAGCCCATCCCATCTGTTTAATCTGAGAGCCTGTTGTGTACGAGGACCTCTGCTTTGTTTTTTTCCCTAGCAGGGCTGATCTTTATCAGGATGCTGGAGTTATTTTGAGCAGTTTAAGGCAGACATTTGGAGGAAGGGCAGACAGTGTGAGCCGGTGGAAGACAGCATGTGGGATCAGAGGACCCTGGGCCCCAGCTGAGAGAGTTCCAGGGCATTTGGATTCGGTGTCAGCAGAGCGAGACGACAAAGAACACTCCAGGGATGGACAAGGTAAAGGGAGAAATTTGGTAGCTGACTGGCCAAGGTGCTGGCAGGTTGGGGCTGATAGTTCACACGTGTCGATTTGGCTTCTTTGTTCTGTGCTGGGGGTGATCACGTACATCCAGACCTGCGGTGGTCATGTGGGCATGTGGTCAAGCTGGTGTTACTTAGCTTTTAGTTGTCACTTGCTGTCTTTGGTAAGAACACTCCAGTCAACCTTTCCCTCATCTGACAGCTACTCACTTGTCCCAGGCTGTGGCCGGGTCTGGATCTCCTCATCGTCACAGGTGGACATGGGGATGATGAGAGCTCCCTGCCTGAGCCAGCTCCAACCCCATTCTTGGTTTTCCTGTCTGTAAACAGGGTCTGATCACCTCTGTTCAGCCTTCCACATAGCATCCCTGGATGGTCCTCAACTGTTATGAATGGAAATCCCTCTAAAAATGACAAATTGTCATCCCAGGAAGAGCTATTGTTGCTGATGCTGGTGATGCTATGTTGAGCCGGGAAGAGTTGACCAGCCACGTGTCTCGGGGACGACTTTGTGTGTGTGTGCGTGTGTGTGTGTTTGAAAACAGCTCAGTGAGGATAGGGCCAACACACTGGACAGTCAGAGCAAGACCCCACCAAGCCATGTGTGCCCAAGGCCTGCTACGTGTGGTGCTCTGAACAGGTGCTGGGGAGAAGAGAGGTGTAAGCCAGCCATCTGGCACGACTCTCAGTCTAACAGGCAATGCAGAGAAGCTGATATTTTTTCATTTTTTAAAGATGTAGGATAGATAGATATCAAAGGGTGAGATTATTTACAACACCTACAAGAAGAGAGAGAGAAGCGATGCCACCTGTTTCAGGGAAAGGCATGGAGAGAAGTTCAGGGAAAGCCAGAGAGAGGTAATCCTCAGGGTTGACCTGCACCTTGAAAAACAAGTAGAGTAGAAGTTTAGGGAGTGGGTGAGGCGGGGAAGGGCTTTTCGAGGGGAGTCATGGGGTAGCTTCTATGAGCAAAGACAGGGAAGTGTGGCAGGGCAGGGACCCGCTGCAGTAGGTAACAGATTCCCAAAGCTCTGGGTCTTGTCTATTGTCCTGAGAAGTGCATCACACTGAAAAGTAAAATTGGGATTTTTCCTGGTCCAGGAAATCCCCAAGTTTGGGGTCGACTACACTGCAGGTCCCTCAGGTCCTTCAGCTCGGGTTCTGTGGAAGGTGTGAGTACCGAGGCCGGAGGAATCGAAGGCCACATCTTCAAGGAGATGGGGGGGGGGGCATCGGCGGCTTCTAAGCAAGTGAGCTGCAAGCTGTGCTTCTTCCAGAATCATCCCTGGAGTGGCGTGGGGAGAAAGGCTTGAATTGAGATATCATGGGCTTACTGCATTTGTCCAGGGCAGGTGGCAGGTTAGTTCTGTTTACATCATGCTCCCCAGCCTTCCTGTTTGGCCATCCTCATCATCTGAGATCCCTCTGGTGTGCGCTGCAGGGAGGCCAGGCTGCATTCTGGTCAGCCACTAGCCACATTTCAGAGACAAGCTCCTGACTTGAGCTCTGCTTCTGGCGGAGTCCATGACCATTTGGGGCTGATTAGGGAGCATGAGGAGCTAGGCGCTGTCCCCAGAGGGAATGACCCTGGCTGGGCTCCCTTCAAGGTGAGGAGAGCCAGGGGGTAGGTTGTTCCTGTAGGACCACTGACCACAGGTGGAAGAGGCTTGTGCTGTAGAGAGGCTCCCTGCTCCAGCCCATCTGATCCACTGATATGAGAGCCTGTTTTTCCAGACATCTATCCCCGTTGTCCTATCTGCAGGAGGAAGTTTGTTGACCTCATCCCCATAAAATATACTCCCTTTCTTATCTCTAGCCGGTATCTCTAAATAACTTCCTCCAACGGAAACTCCGAAACTCAGGAGGGAGCAAGAAGGAATGGAAATCCATTTGCTTCCCAGGCTTTTTATTTTTATTTTTATTTTTTATTTTTTATTTTAAGGAGTTGAGACAGTGTTAACTAACTTAAAATTAGAAGCCTGGGACTGTGCTTCTCTTGGGGCCAATCTAATATGCAAAAGTTTAGTTCTGCCTATAAATTATCAGGAGGCAATTGCATACTTTACAAATGGCTTTTGTTTTGCAAAAAGGTTCAGCATGCATTCTTTAAAAAAAAAAAAAAAAAAAGGAGCTCTCTGATTTACTTTAAGTAATACAACCCTACCCTCAGCCCCAAATGAAATACTTGAATATTTTCAGCCTCCAAAGCCCAGCAAAGCTGAGTGATAACGCCGGTTTGTGGTAGAGGCAAAGCTTTCAGTGGACCTGGTATGTGAACCTGGACGTTTTGTTTGTTTTAAATTATTTTAAAAATAAACTCTACAGCCAATGTGGGGCTCAAACTCCTGACCCCAAGATCAAAAGTCCCATGCTTTACTGACTGAGCCAGTCAAGCGCCCCAGAACCTGGACATTTTATTTCCTACATAAAGCATAAAGACCACTGCTCAGAAAAGGCTGAATTTTCCAGGCCCGGCGCATTCCTTCTCACCAGGAAGTTCTGTGTTTACCAAGAGCCAACTGTGTTTGTCTCAAACCTGTTTATGCCAGTTGTATTTGTCTTTGTAATTATAGAACTTAATTAATTAAATATCACGTGGGTACCCCATTTTCAAGAAACCAAAGCTGGAAATCATAGGCCATGCATTACGTTCATGGTTTTGCAAGAATTTCAAAGGCAGCACTTTCTGACTCGTGCTTCCCACCCTGCCCTGACAGATTACTAGATGAATCCACTATTTTGTGCACCGAGAGACAGTAGTACATTTAAGGTATATCCCTACCTTCTCCGTTTCTCATCAGTTTTTGTCTTAACTGACTTTTCTGATTAACCAACTGATCATCACACTGAACAACAGGATTCCTATTCTATGTTCTATTAAAAAACACACCTGGTTTTCATTGAGCTGTGTTTTCAGTGAGAAAGAAAAGACCAATGTGCACTTCATAGGGCAGTTTTTTTAACTTACTCTGCTTACTGTGTGTGCATTGTCTGTTTTCTGCACCTCATCCCGAGGTGTTCAACAGTCCCACCCCCTAATTATAATGTTCACCCCAAGGGGAGAGCCTCTCTCCATCCATCTCTAGGATCTGGGGCATAGAAGGTCACAGGCAAACATTTGTTGAATCCATGTTGAAAAGGACACATGGCACCAGCACTTCGATATCACCAGGTTGGAGGGGTCAGTTCTAGAAAATGATTTACCTCCATCTTTACTGGTAAATCATCCTGTTAATCACACCAGATGTAGCCAGGCCAATGGACTCAATTCAAGAATCCAGCCACTTAAAATTTTCTTTGGTTTGCTAATTCCAGCAAACTCAACAAGACAGTCAACTAAAAAGATAATATTTTGAATCTGGAATGTTAAAGGCCTCTGGAATGCACACACATGTCTAGCATGCAAATGTAGTGGCGTACAAAATGTCCTGAGTCTAGAATTTATGACTTTGTTTTCTAGGGTTGGGACAATTTATAAAGGAAGAACATGACTGCCTCTTAAGTCATTTTGATTTTTTTTTTTCTTCTTAGGGTCTTATTTTTCCAGAGGCAAAAGTAACCTTAATATTGAACATTTAGAATAGGCCAGGTTTTTTACATACATTGACTTGAATCTTCATACTAGGAGGTAGATGTATCTATACCCATTTTGTAGGTGGGGAAACTGAGAAAATCTTGCTCAAATGCAGGTAGTTAATGAACGAAAGAGATGGAATCAAAACCCCAGTTGATCTAACATCAAAGGATGAGTTCTTCCATTATGCTGAACTGCTTCTCCCCAAGTTAAAGAATTGTCCAGCATCCTACATGGATGTGTAATCCTAAGAGCCCTACCCCATTCCCATTCAAAGAGAAGTCAAGACCCATCTCTCTGAACTGCCTTCTGCACTGTTAAAATGTGGGAATGATATCTCAGGACCCTGGGACTAAGGACTTTGAAACAAGGCCTTGACTGCAGCACACAATTCAAGCACGACAGCCCACACACAGCCCCACAGTGAATTTCCATGGAAACTCTGAACTGGCATCAGGGATCTTATGATGAAGGGCCCCCATATGGCCTCTGAAGTGGCCACAGCTCCTCTCTCAGTGGCTGGTACCCAGAAACCACCTCCTCTGTGGTTGTTTTCTCTGGGACCTGTTCATCTGCAATGTGGATTCTTTCAGCATAACCCATTAAACAGTGTTGGAAGTCACCTAACACGAGCACCAAGTTTATGCCGGGCAGTTAGCTGGGCAGTTTGCACACACTGCCTTACTTAATCCTGACACACTCCTACAGTTGTGTTATTACTAGCTCCATCACATAAATGAGGAAGTGGAAGCTTCAAGAGGTTGTCACCAGCCCAGAGGTATGCAGTAAGTGGTGCACCTAGGTAGAGCCATCTAAGGACGGGCAACGTCGGAGAGTCATTCAGTGTCCCCTTGCACACTTGCTGGGACCCAGCTCCCAGAATAGGCTTGTAGGGAGGGTCCCCCAGACCCGGGCTGGCCACAGGGTCTGGAGGTCCTTTGGCCAAGGGCTGCAGAGAATGGAGTGAGGGCTCCTCCCGAGAAGACACTTGGACCACTGTGTCCTTCGGAAGGGGCTGGTTCAAGAGAAGGAAGTCAACTGAGAATCTACAAGTTGGCAAAGCAGGAGACTGGCAGGGAGAGAAGCATCCTAGCTGAGTTCAGGAAGTGGCGCCTGGAGACAGAGCCAGCCTGGAGATCCCCCTTGGCCTCTGACTTGGGAGGGGACAGTTCACAGCCTTGCGGGTGTGAACAGGGGAAAGAGGCCTGTCAGCCTTCCAGGTCAGCTGGGTAACAGCAGCACCAGTCATGCTCCATTCCCCTGGTGCACCACGGTCTGCCTGGACGGGCTCCCACAGGGCCAGGGGCAGCGTGTGCAGGTGGATGAGTCCGGCACTGATGAGGGACAAGTCTGGGAAAGGGGCTGCCTCTTTCCTCAGGTGCTGTTAGTAATAACCTCCACTTTGGTGGAATCCACCAGTGGTTTTCCACAGGGAAATTTTGCCTCCCTGGGAGACATTGGCCATGTCTGGGGACATTTTTGGCTGTTCCAACTATGGAGGTGCTTCTGGTATTGAGTGATGGAGGTTGGAGATGTTGCCAAACATCACACACAATGCACAGGATAGCCTGTCCTAACAAATAATTAGCCGCCTAAAATGCCAATAGTGCCAGGTCGAGAATCCCCAGATTATAGTCAGCGTTGAAAATCCCTCTTCCTGATACAGAGGGAGCTACAGGTAGTAACCACGGAGGAAACTGGCCCCAAATTTCCCCAGGGAACAGAGCTCAGCAAAAGAAAGCAGGTAAGTTTTATCCTCATGTCAATAGCCTTGGAAACCAAAGCTGCCCAGTATTCCTTGCACACATACACACAACCATACACAGACACACACAGGAACACACACACAGGCACACACACACACACACACACACACACATACATACCCTAAATGCAGGCACTGTTCCTCTGAACCCTTCTAGCCATGTTATGGGACAAGAGCTATTACTTTCCCCTTGTATAAGAGAGTATGCATTGAGGCCCAGAGAGGTTAAGCAGCTTACCCAAGGTCACACAGCTAGTAAGTGGACTTAGCCATGGTAGACACTCAAAGGGTATAACTGAAGAAAAAACAAACAAACTGGAGAGAGGGCAAGTGACAAGGTTTGGGTCTAGACGGCCACTGACTGGCCCTTTATCTCAAACTTTTTTTTGTCTCTTTATCTATAAAACGAAGGAGTCAGGTGAAACCATCTTCCATATTCTGTGATTCTTTGAATCTAACCCTTAAAATGGAACCTTCTTGCACACTACAGGTTTTAGTGTCTTTGTATCTCTCCCATCCACTCCACCTACCCTTTCCTCGCAGAGGCTGGCCCTCAATCTCAAGGATGAAAATCTCATCTAGAGTCCAGGTGCAGTGACAGGACCATGCTATCTATGCTGGGATCAATTAACAAGAGTCTTAAGAAAGTGGTAATTTATTGCGTTTTTGTGCACTTGCTATGCCAGGAAAGCTAATATATGCTCACAGAAATGGAGCTACAAGACAGATGGCTGAAAATGTACGGCAGGCACATATATTTTAAGTCCGTAGGTTTGAGCCAGAAATAAATGAGAGGTGTGACAGCTCCAGGGAAGAGTGAGAGAGACGTCTTTTCAGGCAAAAAGGATACACTTGCCAACGATTAAATGGGCTAGTTTCCATGATTCATTCATTGGTTTCAGCGTCTACTATGTGGATGGCATCTTCCCATGACCGTGGTGGGGGAGATGCCATAGACACAGAGGGCCGTCAAGAAGGCGCTCTGAAGGGCCCGGATAATAGGATGACCTCAGTGCTTGCAGTTTGCCAGACCTCATTCTGTGTGCAAATTCATTATCACAGTGACCCTCCAAAGCAGGTGCCATTATCATGCTGGGCGAAGAAACGGGGTCACCAAGGAGGCTAAGTGACTTGCGTTGGGTTTCTAACTGAGTCAGTTGGCCCAGAGAGTCTGCTGTCTCCAGGATACCTCCTGCCTCCAAACACATAGCAACAGCTCTGCCTGAGAAATGTCTGAGTGCCTCTGAGCATCACTGTCCTCCCAAATGGTAGATTGTGACAGCTGCAAGTCACTTACCGGTGACTGAACTTACTGCGGCTTCATTAACTCGATGCTTTACTTGGAGCTCAGGCTCTAAGGTATAGAGGATGTTGCTCTCCACCTGCCACGGCCCTGGAGCCAGGGTGCCACTGAGCCCAGTGACGAATTAGTGTTCCTGATCTCGCCTACCTCCCTTGTTCCCATTTTGTAGATGGCAAAACTGATCCCCAAGGAGCCTCCAAAGCAGAGTGGAAAGGATTCATTCCCCACCTGCCATATGAAGTGGTTGGATTGGCTTCAGCATGACTTTCTGAGCACCTGCTACTCTGTGCTAGGAGGGTCCTTGGGTCCTCAGGCACAGCGACTGTGAGGACCCAAGAGGCACTTTGGGAGGGTCTGGCTCATGAGTGTGGCTTCTTTTCATGAGGCGGTGGGGGCGGTGGGGACCCTGGATCAGCACAATGGAGCCGTGTCTGTGGAGCCCCAGAGGGGTGCAGCAGAGAAACCCAAACAAGCCATGAGAGACTGGACACATGATTTGGAGAATGTTCCAGGAGCCCGTTTCCGAGGACGACTCTATTCCCAGGTCTGACAACAGACCACTCTGGGCCCTTGCCGTGCACAGGAGCCTCACCAGCAGGACTCTTACTTTAGAGAGAGGGGCGATGCTATGGGTTGAATGGTATCCCTTAAAAAAGATATGCTGGAGCTCTAACCTTGGGACCTCAGAACATGGCCTTCTTTAAAAATAAGTTAAAATGAGGGCTTAGGGTGGGCCTCAATCCAATATGACTGGTGTTGGGATGAAAGGGGGAGATGTGGACACAGAGGGAAGAGGGCCATCCACAAGCCAAGGAGTGCCACAGGCTACCAGAAGCTAGGAGAACGGCCTGGAACAGATCCTTCCCTAGAGCCTGCACAGGGAGCATGATCCTGCTGACACCTTGATTTCAGACTTCTGGCCTCCAGAACTTTGAGACAATTCATTCCTGTTGCTCTAAACCACCAGGCATGGGGTAGGTCGCTACGCAGCCCAGGAGACTAATACGGGTGGGGTGAAAGCATTATTGATCCTGGCTGGAATCACACGGATCCTTCTGTCTTGTTTTGCTTTGATCATTCTTGTCCTCAGGGAGCAGATCAATGCCTTTCCGGGTTTGCCACTGTATACTGTGGAGGCCACCAGCATGTGAACAGTTTTTAAGGCTTTTGAGGGACTTACTGCAAGAGCATCAGACCTGTTGTAATCTGTGCCTTAAAAGGGAGGAAGGGGGAGAACCAGAATCCTGTGCTGGGTGCGAATCCTGGGAGCCCTGGCATTCGGGAGACAAGGCTGAGGCTTATTCTACAAACAACTCCCCATGCCGAGCCTCTGGGCCGTGGGTGGCCACTGGGTAACTAGGGCTCCTTTCATCTCCACCCAAACCATCACTCTCTTCATTGTCCCTTCTCTCCAAATACCTTCTTACCAGAACCTTCACTTATTTTCCTTCTGACAACGTGGGGACAGTTGCTTGAATCTGGGAAGTGAATGGGGTTGGAATTATAAATAGTTCTAAGCAGAGAGACAGAAAGATTGTATGGTTTAGTGGAAAGAGTTTGGGGGCTCAGAGAAGGTGTGAGTGGGTCATTGCTCTACAACTACCTGTTGCTCGTCCTTGGGGAAATCACATGGAACCCCTCGAGCCCCAGACTCTTCAACTGTCCCATAGCAATGACCATTTCAAGCCTGCCAACCTTACTAGGGTTCTAGATTTTTTGTTCTTGCAAGTGTTATATGAACTGATTAATCCATCAGGGGGAACCAGGTAAATAATGGGTGCTGAGGGGCACTAGAATGCCTTAAGGACTGTCTTAGTTTGCTATAGCTGCTATAACAAACTACCACAAACTCGGGGGCTTCAAACAACAGATATTTACTATCTCACACTTCTGGGGGCCAGAAGCCCCAGATCGGTTTCCTGAAGCCTAAACCAAGGTGTCGACAGGGCCGTGCTCCCTCTGGAGACTCTATGGGAGAGGCCATTTCTTGCTCCTGCAGCTCTTGTAGATTCTTCTGCAGAATCTGATGGAGTTTGGTGGATTCTTGGCTGGTGTTTCTTGGCTTACGGGTGCATCACTCCAATGTCTCCCTCCATGGTCTTGTGGCCTTCCCCCACTTTTAAGTATCTTCCCCAGCCTCTCTCTTGTAGAAACACTTGTGATTGCATTTAGGACCCACCAGGAGAATCTTCCCAGGTCAAGTCTTTAATGTAATCACATCCGCAAAGCCCCCTTATTGGTAACATTTATAGATCCCCAGGGTTGGGATGTGGCATCTTAGGCATATTCAGCCCATTATAGGGATGTTGCTCAATTATAATGAGAGGTTATATATGTTTGCAAGAGTTCCCTTGATGCCATTGCAGAGTAACACAGGCTAAAGCCCTGTAACAGCCAGATAATTTATGTGCCAGATATTATTAATGCCAACCCTGCCAAGGGAAACTATTATCCTTGTTTAGGAGATGAGGAGACTGAGGATCAGAAAGGCAAAGGAGCCTGCCCAACTCTGCACAGCCTGCAGGTGGTGGGGCTCTAAAGTTGGCATTCTCACACCCATCTCCCTGTTGCCCGAAAAACAGACCACACATGTAGGGGATTGATAGTCTTGCTCAACATAACAGGCCTGGCTTCCAGTCTCAGAAAGAAGGGAAACAGCTCTGGCATCTTTTGGAGACCTGACCCCTGACCTTCTGTAATCTAAGCATGCTTAACCATCAGGACACCACATAATCTTCCACCCTTGGCCGGGCATTAGGTCTTGCCAAAGAAGCTCCAATCCGAAGTAACTCATCTGATGGGATTTATGGGAGTCACACCAGATTATGTGGGAAGTCGCTGGCCCGGCTGGGAAGGGGCCTGGCTCAGGACTGGAAGGTCATGGCAAAGTAGAGCACATGATCCCACAGTCCTCTCTAACGCCCTGACATCCATCTGCCCCACTACCCTCCTGGCCCTGCTCTCCCCCTGGCAGACATAGACATGTCCCCCATCACCCAGCCTCTCTGTTTCCATTGTTCTTTATTTTTTACTCTTGTCCTTGGCTTCTGGAACAAGCAGAGCTACCTTCTGAGCCCACTGGTTGCCCCTTTGCCTATCATGGGCTCTCTTTCACTTGCTTATTATTTCTATTTCCATTGTGATTATGTTTTTTGCACCTGAGACTTTTATCGTAAAGTACATAGAGCGTATTTTGGAAGTAGGGATGGTGTATAGATTAGAGGTCAACAAAACTTTCCTTTTGTTGCAAAAAAAAAAAAAAACTTTTATACTTTGAAAAAGCCATTTTCCTAAGTGAAGCGAAGTGCTCAGGTTTTGGAGGGGTAAATATGTAGGATTAATAAAGAAGCCTCCTCCCCGAGCCAGGTTAATCCATTAACAGCTAATGTTAGAATTCCAAAGCGCCCCCTCTATCTGCTATTTTGCCCGCCCTCCCAACAATACTGTGAGAGGGGGTGGATATCACTATTCACCCATTTCTCAGACACTACATGCCAAGTCCAATGTCACTGAGCCAGCACTTGGACCTTAGTCCTGCCCTCTGTCCTCTGCCTCCCTGAGGGTCACAGAATTCACATGGAGCCCTGCCTGACGCTCTTCGCCTGCCAACACCCGCTGTGGCCACACAGCCACCTTACCTGCGGTGGTCATAGCTTTCGGGAGCATGGTACATGAAGACATTTCCTCGGGCTCTCCTTGCCCAGTGGCTGGCCATGTCGATTACGGGACAGGTGATAAAGTAATCTCTGGTTAAATGAGGACAGAGGAGGGAGTTTTGTTATGCATAATTCTAGAGACAACTGTCCCGGGTATATGCTTCTTCCAGGCGAGGGTCCCCCGGACCACCAGGCCCCTCCGCACAGGCCTGCAGAGAACACAAACTCCTTGCACTGCCTAGTGTCCCTCTCACTGCCTAGTGTCCCGCTGCTGGCACACGGTCCAGTCTGGTTTATGGCCAGCCCAGATCACACAAGAGACCCGCGGAGGCAAGCATCTTCCCAGAACATCAATTTCAAAGGCTCGGGAGCAAAACACTTTCTAGTAAAATAATTGCAATGTACCATGGCGCAGGACATAAAATGATTGTACATTGTGAAGGAAGGCAGAGGAAATACCCTCCAGGATATTTCATGCATATGATGCCTTTAGACCGATGGCTCTCAACTGAGGACACCACCACCTGCAGCGGACATTTGACAATGGTTATCACAGCTGGAGAGGAAAAGGTTCTTACTGGCATCTAAGGGGGTAGGGACCGGGAGTGCTGCTGAACATCTGACAATGCCCAGGACGGACCCCACTGCAAGGAATTATCTACCTGGAATGTCAATAGTGAGGAGGATGAGATCCCTGTTCTAGATTCCCAAAGCTCCACGTTTGTTCCCCGTCTAGGGGTGACGGGAACAAGTTTCAGAAGCACCAGCTTGCAACCGTGGGTCGTGCGTGGTCTGCTGCTCAAGCTGTGTGCTGAAGGAGGCGCCAGGCCTTGTCAGAACCACAGACCTCAGGCGGCCGGAGCCCATCAGGTTCTGGATCTCAGCAAGTGGTCCCCACATCTCCTTGACCATCCTTCCCCTCATCTGAGAAATGAGGCCCAGGGGACTCACCCCAGAGGGATTTTGTAACAACTGCACTTGCTAACAGCCGTGGAGGTCCCTCAGTGAGGAGGGGCTGTGCACCCCTCTTTTCTGGCTGTTGAGATGAGCTCCTTTGTTGAGTCTGGAGGGCAGCAAGAGTGTTTCTGGGAAGGTCTCTAAGGTGGGGTGGGGCCAGCCACTGGGGTCTGGAAGGGCACATGAGGCAGCCAGGCTTCCTCTCATGAAGAGGAAGGATGGTGAGCAGGACCAGGGTGGGATCAGACCTACGGGGAAAAGTCACACCCTGGCAGCCAGGTGGAGGCAGGGAGGCCACTGTCTGAACCTGGCTGGGAGGCAATGAGGGCCTGAGCTAAGTGAGGGGGACTGGAGTCTGCCTCCTCGGTGAAGCCTTCCTTGGTTACTTGCCCTCCCTCACATTTCAGCCCTTGCACCCGGGCACAGGTGTCTTCAAAGCCAAAGTTGGGGCACGAATGTAGGTTTCTGAACCTCAAACCTACATTCAAACGTCAAACCCTGAGCTCTCTCAACAGCTCAGATCTGAGCCAGTCCTCGCTGGGGTATGCGGCTCTCAGGGTCCAGAACTTGGACATCTGTGAGCTCTTAGAGTCCAGTCTGGGGCTGGGCCTCTAGGAATAGCTGTTGTCTGTATGATTACAAACAGCTCTCTGTTCAAGGGAAAATTAAAACCTTTCTGGTCCCCAAGATCCCAGGGGACAGGACTAAGTTTTATTCTGAGTTAGTGACTCTGTGATTGGAAACCACAGATTCTCGGGTGGGGAGACCAAGCCAGGCAGGGGGGGTCTCAACGCCCCTCAGGCCATCATCCCTTCCCGGCACAGGCCAGTGTGCATCTGTGACCTGACCCTCACTGTGGCCAGCACCCGTGTGGCCCCGGGAACCTGCACCCTCTCCTGCTTACCGGGTGGCATTCTCCAGGGCCCGGGAGAAGGAGGCGTAGTCGTCAGTGGAGTGCTCCAGGGAGTAGTACCACGTGGCAGCCGCCCGGACACCTGCGTCCGCGTCCTCACCACCTAGTGAGTTCTGCAGCGCCTGGTAAAAGGCTGTTTTGCTACTGGTCCGGCCTTGACTTTCCTCAAATTGCTAAAAAAAAGAAAAAAAGAAAAAAAAAAAGAAATGCTCAGATTCTAAAAGGCTGGATTCAGTTATCCCTGAAACCCTTGGTCTAGAAGTTTCTCTCTGGGAAGTGATGGGATGTGGTGTGAAGCACAGGGGTGCTGGAGTCAGCCAGGCTTCCCCGGGTTTGAATCTCAGCTCCACTTGTCCTAGCTGTGTGACCTCCAGCAGGTGGCTGTGCCTAGGAAACCGACACAACAGAGCACCCTCCATGTCGGGACACTGTGAGGACCAAAAGAGTGAACATGGGTCAAGTACCCAAAGCGGTGCCTTGTACTCAGTAGGTGCTCAATAAATTTGAGCCACTAGGGCCAGTTGGTACAGGTCACATTGTGCTTGGTCCCTTTACTCCCTTGCCAGCTTGTCATCTGGTTTTGTTAGGAGAGCTAACTCCAGTTCCATCCACCGACTGGGGCCGTCAACATTCAAATGTTTCCTGCACACATTTCCACTGACTAGCATCCTCGTCGTCCCCAGCCAGCTGCGTGTGGGCCTGGGAAACAGCAGGGCACCTGCTGCCATAGCTCCCTGCTCTCATGACCTCATGTTCTGATGGGCGGAGGTGGGAAAGGAGCAAATAACTGTACAGTTTACCAGGGTCCAGGTGCTACCAAGAGAAACAGAGGCGGTTGACAGGGATAGGGTGGGGGCTAGTTTCTACAGAGTGGTCAGGGAAGGTTCTCGGCTCTCTGGTGATACATGTCCACGTGGAGCTAGCTAGCTTGCTTGCTTTCCCTCTCTCTCTCTCTGTCCCTCCCTTCCCTCCTTCCTTCCCTGTCCCCACATTCCTGCTCTCTGCATCTGGGCATTCTGGGACCACCTGCTTCCCCCAGGACTGTTTCCCCATTTCTGAAGACAAGAGGCAGCGGCAGGTCAGAGATGCAGCATCTCAGGTGTAAGGTCCAGACCCCTGGGCCCTTGCTTGGTCCTGTGATGCATGTTTATATATTTCCAGGCTCTTATGTCAACAACGCAATAGGCTTATCAAGACACCCTGGCATGTTTAAACCGTTTTCCGAAACATTTCCAAGCATACAGGACCTGCGATTAGAATTCCAGGTGTGGCCACAAACAGGAAGCACCCCTTCCCATCTGAGCCATTCTTTCAGCTGATCCCAGTGGGGCTAACCTCACCCTGGCTCACCCCGGAGAGGCCGGACCGGTTGGGGGAAGAACTGATCAGAGCCTTGTCCATCGTCCATTGGCTCAGGAGAGGTGAGGGAAGGAGAGGGGAGAGGCAGGCAAGGCCAGCATCGTTTTAATTCTATCTATAACATGTGTTTCTTGGGAAAAGAACTGAAGCACATATGGCAAGATATTAATATCTGTTAAAAACGAATAGGGAATACAACAGTGTTCGTTGTATCAATGACTTTCAAGTATTTTGGACCATGATCTATAGTAAGAAAGACATTTTTTTAGATCAGAACACATGCCCACACACACAGGGGCCTGAAAAAATGTTCGTGAAGGACATTCATGCTCGTGGCTCTTCTTGTATGTGCCAGGGCTGACAGTTTCCATTCTACCCTGTTCTAGTCAAAACTTGCCTGTTCAAAATGCTTGCCTGCCATCTCTTGACCTGACTTCACAACCTACTGTAGTCCAGGGGAGAAACCGTTGCATTATATTATTCTCTGTCCTTTTCTGAGTGTTTGGGATATTTTATAACAGAAATACAAGTAATCATGCACCTACCTCCAATTATTGCCAAACACTTCACACACCTGTTTCACCGAAGTATCAGAATCACCACTCGAATTGGGAAATTGCATAGAATAAGTGTCAAATTCCAAGACAGCAAACATCGAAAGGGCTTAGCACAGTTCTGGGCACATGGGCAATGGATGCCGAGTACTCTTAACCCCTGTTCCCGGGAGGGCAGGGGGCCCTGCACGCCCTCAAGTTGCTATGCTCCATCCCACATGGTGTTCTTGTTTGCCTGTCGACTGCTCTAGAACGACCATGCAATAGGGGCGCACAGGGTTCAGTGTGATGCCAGGCACCCAGTCACAGGTGGTGCTCATAAACATGTCGGAGAGAGGATTAGTCAAGACACTGGCCTTCATGGAGATGATACAGGCCTGAGGCCACAAGGAGACTCTAGAGTCAAACCTCTTGGGTTCTGATCCCAGCATTGAAGAGACCTGGGCCTGGATGCTAGCTTTGCCTCCTCATTAGTTGTGTGACCTTGGGCAAGTGACTGAGTCTCCCTTGTGCCTTCATTTCCTCCTCTGTAAAACGGGCACAGTAATCTTACCCTCTTCATAAAAGCATCATGAAGGTAAATGAAATGATATCTACACATTATTCAGCCTACGTGTTACCATTGCCAGACACTTGTAGACTCGATCTTGTGCCGAGCCCAGAAGCGTGAAGGAAGCCCTGTCCTGGAGCCCTCATCAATGTGGGTCCCATTGGTCATAGGGCCAAACCCTGGGCACCCCTCTTCCCTACCACGGCGGCAAAATGACTGGCCCCACCTAATGGGTAGAGCCCTTATGTGAGCACTTTGGAAACTCCACCACAAGGCACCCAGCCCTGGCCCTGCTAGAAGAAGCGCCTCTAACATAGAATAGTCTAAGCAGTTCCCACAGCCAGGGAGCCAGAGGGAAGGGCCCCAGTTTGTGCTCCCATGAGACTGTGATTGCTTTCACATTTTCAGGGGCTCTGAGCCGGCTGAGACCGGCCGGGGCGAGGCCCTGCTGGCGGGTCAACGTTCTAGACACGGCTGGCGTGTGGTCCCCGGCCCCAGGGAGCACGTGGGAATGTGAAGGGGGCCCGTTTCCAGCAAGAGCCACATCTCTTCATTCTTGGCCAGGACCGAGGCACAGATGCTGTTGCTGGTTTAATTAGAGTCAGCAGGAGGGACGCGGGCCGCCACGTGACTCCAAGGCCCGACTTCCACAAGCTGTAATTACAGGCGCGATCCGCCGAGGAAGCGGGTTTGCTACAGGCTGGGCTTCCTTAAGGGCCAAGAACCGGCACGTCCTCTGCATGTGTGTTGAGAGCACCGCCCTTAATATGCCCTGCAGAAAAGTTAGAGCCTGCAGGACACCCCCCAGACCGGGGAGGGCTTCACCGTGGCCTGGACCTAGGACCACCGCGGCCTAGCGCATGGAGCACGGGGTCTGTATTTGAGAGACGCAGGTCTGAGCCTGGCCCTGGTGTGTGACCTCAGGAGACTCAACTGCCATCAGTAAACTTGCTCAGTGAATATTCCTCTCTGTGGCTGCGGTTGACATGAGAATCCAATGAATGAATGATCGCCAAGTGGCTGACACACAGGTGACCATAACATATTCCTTCCCGCTCTCCTCTAGCCAGTCAATTATTGGAAATAAATGCCCTTATGTTCCCTGCAGCGTTGACGGTCATGATGAAAAACGCTTTACCTTCAATTCCCTCTTCATGCAACAAATTTTGATCGAGTGTCTACCCCTGCCAGGAGCAAGACTAGGCATTTGGGATGCATCAGGGAATGATACGAGTTCAATTCTCTGCCCTCTAGGGCTTCCAGTTGAGCTGAGAGCCTGACGGACACAGGATGGGTTTTGACATAAAGACAGTTTGGGGCAGCCCGGGGGGCTCAGCGGTTTAGCACTGCCTTCAGCCCAGCGCCTGATCCTGGAGACCAGGGATCAAGTCCCACATCGGGCTCCCTGCATGGAGCCTACTTCTCCCTCTGTCTGTCTATGTTTTTCTGTCTCTGTCTCTCCCTCTGTGTGTCTCTCATGAGTAAATAAATAAAATCTAAAAAAAACAACAACAACAACACAGTTTGGTGGTGGTAAGGATATGACATGGGCAAGACCAGCAGGGCAGGAACGAGGACTGGGGGTGCTGGTTGGTGAGGGTTGGAATTGTAAATGGGGTCATCGGGGTGGGCCTCATGGAGGCAAGCTGAGTCAAGACTCAGGGACATGAGTGTTAGGGTTTGGGAAGCCAGGCGAGGAGGAGCGGAGGCCAGTGTGGCCAGTGCTGTGGGTGAGGATGGAGGAGCCAGAGATGAAGCAGAGGGGATGAAGGGTGGAGAGGCTGGTGTGGCCTCGTCCTGCTTTTGCTTCAGGAACGGTCAGGAGAAGGGTCCTCCACTGTGGCTTGCTGGTGCCACTTGCCAAAGTGGGGGTCCAGGTCGCGGAGAGGCAGAGCAGCCATCTGCCAGGTATCTTTGAGTTGGCGACCCTGCTCTGGGGCCCCAGTAAAGAGCCCACTAGTCACTGTTTCCTACTGGCTCCTTCTCCTGCCACTCCAACTCCATGATGCGGCTTCAAACCCCAAGGTGATCCTTAGAGCTCTCCCCAAACCCACAGGGCGGTCCTCTTATTCTTAGGGAAATGCCTATCTGGAGCCCTTCCCAAATCTTCTCCCTCTTCTTGGACCGAGGGACCCTCCTCTTCCCCCTGAGGCCAAGGCCTCACTGCCCAGGCCTCTGGGGACCCTCCCCTCCATGTCTTCACTGGAGTCCCTGGGCAAATCCTCTCTTGCAGGACCGTCAATGTACCATTCTCTAGAACTCCTCCGCCAGCCAGAGCTAAATGCCAATGGGCACCCCCCCCCCATGGATAGTTGCTGTCGGCCTCACCTTGGCATTGCTGACTCTAGGGTGCACACTGAGCAAACGTGTCCCCACAGACGGTCACCCCTCCAGGGTCACTGATAGCATCTCTTGACCGACCCCAGCCAATGCCAGCGCTGTCCACCATGCCCATCCTGGCACTCTTCCGCCCTCGGCTCAACGATCCTCCATTTCCTTTTCCCTAACCTGCTCTGCTTCAGGCTCATTTCTGGACCCTTTCTGCTATCTTGCCCACTTTCAAATGCTGAGGTCCCTCAGCTGCCATCTCTGCCCCCTTCCCTTCCTCTTCTATCCAGGCATGCTGACAGGTGGGACCATTTCTTCCCTCTGCTTTGACAATGACTGGTTGGTTAATGATGCCCCAAATCTCTGTCCAGCCTGCACCTCGGACCCGCTTATCCAAACATCTCCTAGAAACCTCTCAGGTCCCTCAAACTCAACATGGGCACAATTGAACTTCATCGTCTACATGGGTTCTTCCTCACTTCCAGAACCTTCCCCTGCTATTTTCCTATCGTCAATCACTAAGACCAGTAGCCAGTCACCTGATTGAAAAAGAGATGGGGGATCCCTGGGTGGCGCAGCAGTTTGGCGCCTGCCTTTGGCCCAGGGCACGATCCTGGAGACCCGGGATCGAATCCCACATCAGGCTCCCAGTGCATGGAGCCTGCTTCTCCCTCTGTCTGTGTCTCTGCCTCTCTCTCTCTCTCTCTGTGACTATCATAAATAAATAAAAAAATAAAATAAAATAAAAAAATAAAAAAGAAAAAAAAAAAGAAAAAGAGATGATTGCAGACCCCTCCTTCTCCCCCATCTTCCCCCACATGCTGTGGTACCCCAGTCCTGAGGCTTCTCCTCCTGGTATGTCCTAACCATGGTCCTATCCACTCCTCCTTCCCTATCCTTGCTCACGCCCTCATCAGTTTCTACCCCATCCTGGGACAGAAACACCAACACTATCCCTGGCAGGTGGGGATTTGGGGAGAAGTGTACACAGAAGGTCTTAAGTAATTTTTGTACACTGGTTACTCTTGAAGTTGTGCAGCATGGTTATGACATCATAAGTTTGAGAAGAGACCCAGTGGAGAATCCCCAAAGGAAAGCTAGCCAGCCTTTCAGGGTTCTCCAGATGCCGGCAAGCCTGTGTGGTTAGATGCATGAATTAATGAATGTCCCCAGAATTCTCTAGAGGTCTGAGATAGGCAGAGACAAACACTCATTTGTTCATTTAATAGACATGAATGAAAGGCCTCCTTGGTCAGCCACTAGGGATCCAATGTGAGCAGGACACAGTTCTTGCCTTGGAACAGAGCTGCTCAACCCAGAGAGGCAACTCATCAGTGAGAAGACTGCCCCACGAAAACCGGTTGAGGATTTGCCTCTGGTGGAGCGATGGTGCAGAGGGTGTGGGAGGCACAGTGGCTACTTCCTCACTCCCCAGGCTCCCCGCCCGAACAGCCTTCCCTCCCCCTCGCTGCACTGAGATGGCCCTCATCATCACCCATGCCCTGGCAGGCCCAGTGGCCCCACCTCTGCCCTCTGCTTACGCCACTCTCAATGACATCCCACACTTGACCTCTGCTTGCCTTCAGAAATACGCTTTTCCTGGCTTTTGTGACATCAAATCTTCCTGGTTTTCTTCTAGATCTGTATCTATTGCTCTGACCTTTCTCCTGAACTCCCATCATGCTCCGGCAATCCAAGGTTTACACCAAATCTGGTTATTTCTCACCATTACCATGCCTGCAATCCTTTTTTAAATTATCAACTTGCTCCCTGGATCTCCCAACGCAGGGCAGTCTGGTCTCTACATTCTTTGTTATCTCTCCATAGTCAACTCTATGTTGCCAGAATGCTCTTAAAAAAAAATGAATCAGTACAATCACTCTCTAGTGTAAAACATTCCAGTGACTGCCCACTGCAAGTAGAACAGAATCACTCTCCTAACGCTTATGATATCTCATCTAACATATCCCACTTCCTCTGCTATACCTTCCTCTGTTATCCACAGCATTTCTTAGTCTTCCAGCCTCCTATGTCTCCACAAATAAGCCTTGACACTGGGCCTTTGCACTAGCTTTTTACTCAGATCTCCCCTGAGCCGGCCCCACCTCATCATTCAAGTCTCCGTCCTCCCTGCCAAGATACCTTGGATTCACATTTCCATTTTATTCATCACTTTTCAAGATTTGAAAGTCCTTTTTTTTTTTTTAAGATTTATCTATTTATTTTGGGAGGGGGTAGGGAGGGGGAGACTCTCAAGCAGACTCTGCCCTGAGCACAAAGCCCTATGCGGGGCTTGATCCTAGGACCCTGAGATCAAAACCAAGAATTGGGCGATTGACCAAATGAGCCACCCACGTGCCCCTCAAGATCTAAAATTCTTGGGCAGCTCCAGTGGCTTAGCAGTTTAGCGCCTACCTTCACCCAGGGCCTGATCCTGGAGACTGGGGATCGGGTCCCATGTCGGGCTCCCTGCATGGAGCCTGCTTCTCCCTCTGCCTGTGTCTCTGCCTCTCTCTCTCTCTCTCTGTGTGTGTGTGTGTGTGTGTGTGTGTCTCTCATGCATAGATAAATAAAATCTTAAAAAAAAATCTAAGATTCTTAATTTGCCCACACATCATTGCCTGTGTCCTCTCACTCACACATGAACTCCATAAGCCAGGAGCCTTATCTACTGGGGTTATGACTTTCCCCCTGCAGCCTAGAGGAGAGCCCCTTTGTAAGTATACGTTGGACGTGGGCAAGAATTAGTGCATGGACTGTCCCTGCCTCTTCCACCCACTGTGGATGTCCAGGGACAAGCAGCCCGCTTCTCCATCAGGCACAGCAGGCCCAGTGCCTAGGGCCCGCCGTGACTTTAGGGCCCACGAGAAAAATGTTCCTTTCAATTTCTTTTAAGACCAGAAGAAAAAAAAAATAAATGGATCATAATGAATATGTAATAACGAATCCAGCACGGCTCACATTCATCTTTACCAGCGCAGTCATAAAATATTTTTACTAGTTTGGGGGGATAAGCCAACCCCGCCGATCTCCAGCTTTCTCTGAACAGAACCTGATAATCCCACCTGGCAGGGATGCTGGCAGGACGGAGGACACTTAGACGAGGCGCCCTGCATGAGCCCGGGACCCACGGCGCGGGCGTGAAGGGCTTGCAGTGTTGCCCGGAGGCGCAGAGCCTGGGACCCGACCGGACTCCCTGGTGTTGAGAGCTGTCTCCTTTGCCTGGAAGCCTCTAGATCACACTGCAGGGGACAGGCAGGGCTGGTCTCACTGTGCCCACCGAAGGATAAAGGAACTGAGCTCAGACTGGGTAATCAACTTGCCTGAATTGTGTGACCGAAGCCAAGAACTGAGACCCATTTTTCTGCTTCCAGGTCGTGGGGCTCTCGACAGCACCCCACCGTGCACCCCGCCATGCGGGGGTCGGGTGCGGACTCTAACACCCACCCACTCAAATGCCGCTTTTCAGGAAGTGCTGTGCACCCGTTGGGACTCCTGCATGCTCCTCTGCTATAATCTGTCACCAAAGGCTTGATTTTCCTGTGCTGGGGCTGGTGCCAGCGCCTCGGGCTGCCAGGTGCTGCTTCCAACTCTCAGACGGGCTGCTTTCCCCTCCTCACTCCCCGAAGGGCCCCCACTCCACCTGCTCCTGGACGGGACCAGCTCCTGCCCAAGCTCGGGGCACGGTGGCGGCGCTGTTTCTGATTTTTCTCGCCTTCCTTGGAGATGCTTGTGCTTGGAGGGGAAGAGAGAACAGTGCATCTTGGAACAAATCTGCTTTTGATCATGCAAATTAATGCCCGGTTAATGTAGGCAGACTGTCAATTTCACCAGTTAGAGAGAGAGAGAGAGAGAGAGAGAGAGAAAAGAGGGAAAAAAATCCCTACCAGAGCGACTGATGAATTTCAACAGAAAGCTGCTACTTCAGAAAATAAGATCATTCTCCGAGAGCGGAGGCTTTCCAGGCATCTCAGGCAGCCGTGATGCTCCACGGGTATGTGTTAACTTTGCTGGTGTCATTAGGACTCTCTGTGTGGCCCATGGCTGGCCTGGGGTGGTAGGTGGGTGAGGGTCTTCACACAGACTTGCTGGCAGCCCTGCCCACCCACCCCTACATGGTCTGTCGGATTTGGTGGGTCTCTGCTGAAGTAATGGGTGGGTCCAGGGGCTCACTTGGGGTGGGAGGGACGCCTCCCGCTCCTGTGACTTCCCCTGGGAAGCCGGACCGTGTAGGTTTGTGGGTTGGGCTCTGGATGGTATGAATGCAGGGCTGGCATAAGGAAAAAGCATGTGTGGGTGTCTACCACGATTTGGAAAACTGGCTCAGGTCAGGCGAGGTGATTCAGTGGTTGTGTGTCCTTTGTATTTCTGCTTTCTCTGGAGAAGTCTCTGGATCAGGGAAAATAGCTCTGGATACTAATCCTAATCATACAACTGAAGAATTAGGTGAAAAACTAATATTTATTGAGCACGTACTACCTGCAAGATATGGATGCATAGGTGATTTCATTCAACATCTTAGTGAGGATATTGACTGGTAATCTCCCAGTTTTACAGATAAGAAAACTATGGCTCAGGTGTTGGGGAACCCAAATGCTCCTCCTGCTGCCTGGGGGACAGGGTCGTGGTCAGGTCTTTGACATTCCTGCTGGTGATGCCACTGTGGCTCCAGTGGCCCCCTCCTCTGGCCCCAGCACCTCTTAAGGCCCCGTACTAGGATGTCCATCTCTCTATTTAGTGCGTATCAAACTGGATTTTCGTTATATACTTATGCTCTTTTTCGATCTCCTTACTTGACTGTGAGCTCCTTGAGGGCAGGGATTGGATGTATACTTGTACCCCAAACACCCACACAGCATCTGGCACATAGTAAATGGCCTCCCTGAGTGGGGCATGACTAAACAAATAGGTCTCTGTGTTGGGAAAACATGCCTGACACCTGCTCTAGGCTGTGGTGGTTTTCTGCAATGTTCTGCTTCTTAGCCCAGATGGGCAGGAGGAGCTGGGCTGACGTAGAAGGATTCAGGAGAAGGAATTGCTGGGATTGAGGCTCTCGGGAACATGCCAACCTGGGGTTCCCCTCAGCTAATGGTAGCTGGACCTAGGTCCTATGGAACCTTCTGGGTGAAATGGAGAAACCCACAAACTGAAGTCTGAATGAGGGTCATGAGCAGGCTGAGGCAAGGAAAGGCAACCCAGGGGCTTGTGTGAGCAAGATATTATGATTTAAAAGAGTAACTTATACTGTGTGTAGAGAGCAGCTGGTAGCTGGGTTCCGCTTGTGTGTCTACACTACAGTGTTGCGGTCCTGTTGTTGGTTAGGATTCTGAGGATTCCTCTGGCCTGTGAGTGTGTCTGGGAGGGTACAGGTGGTGCTGGTGCATTTGCCCTCCCTGCCCTAGAGTTTGGTATACATGGGGTTGGGCACAGAGTTCCCCATTTGGAGCCAGAGATCTTCAGTGGAGACTTGGCTTTGTAAATGACTGGTTCAATGATCTTGGGACAATCATTAAATCTCTGGAAGCCTTCTTCCTCAGTCAAACTGTGTTAAATATCAGTTTGTGGGCCTCTACCTCGCAGGGTCTTGGTTGAGGTACAGTAAGAATGGAGGTGGGACTGCGAGGCCCTTTGCACATGGCAGCCCTTGGTCTAGCTGTGTTTGTGTCCATTGGTGGGTGGGGAGCCCTTAGAGGGAGGACCTGGCTTTTCCCAGAGTGCTGTAACAGGAAGGGGATGCCTTTGGACTTAGATCTGGATTTGAATTTTGCTCTCTCTCTGAATTGCTCTCCTGTCTGAATAGATAACAAATCATAGATCATAAGGTTGTTAGAAGGCGGATTATATCCTAGAAGACTCCTAGGTTAGCTTCTGGCACATTGTCAGGTCGCCCTAATTTCATTCTCTCAATCTAAGGAGGAGTCATTGAGCCCTTATTGTATACCAGGTACTTTCCTAGCACTGGAGATAAAGCAGAAAGCAACACTAATAAAGTTTCAGTGCTCATATTCTAGTTGGGGAAGAAACACAATAGACAAAGTATAGTATGTCAAGGGGCGGAAGTGCTGAGGACGGGGAACAGGATAAGAGGGAGAAAGAACGCTGGAGATATGGCTGCCTTTTCCATCTGGGTGGTCTAGCAAGTACTCTGAAGAAGTGAGGAAGTGAGTTATCTGGAGAACATTCTAGAAGAGGGAAGGGCACATGTCAAGACACTAAGATGGGAGCATGCTTGGCATATTTGAGGAACACCAAAGCGATTAGTTGGGATTAAGTGCAGTGAGCAAGGAGGGGCAGCAGGAGGTGGGGATCAGAGAGGAGATGGGGGCCTCATTGGGTTGTGGTCATTGTAAGGACCACGGTTTTCCTCTGCAGGAATTGAGGCCACTAGAGGGCTTTGGCTGGGGTTCGGGGGCGGGGATAGGATCTGACACTATGTAGAGGGATGGCTCTGGCCACTGTGGTCCTCACAGATCACAGGGGATGCAGGGAGCTAGTTGGGGGCTCCACTGTGGTCCTCAAAGATCACAGGGGATGCAGGAAGCTAGTTGTGGGCTATTACAAAAGTCCTGGAGAAAGATGGTGGTATGGTTCAGGGTGAGGGCAGAAGAGGTGGTGTGGGGTAGTTGGATCCTGGGTGCAATTGGAAGATAGAGCCAGCTGGGTTTGCTGACGCGGTGCTGATAGGATGGAGAGGAGCAGAGTCATGATGAATGTTAGCCTGCAGCCCTGCATGCAAAAGCTGGAGTCACTGTTTACTGAGATGCATTCAGCAGCACATGCTCACTGAAGCAGGCCACAGAGGAGTCAGCAGATCCTTCTGGATGTGTTCGGGGCTGGAAGCTATGAGACATCTCACTGGAGATGGCAAATAGACTCTGGGCCAAACCAATCTCGAGTCCAAGGGAAAAGGCCAGGCTGGAGGTATAAGGCTGGGCTGGAGGGACCCATTCCAGAAACATCAGCACCTAATGGCATCGGAAGGGTGGTGCTGGCCTCAAACCCGTCCATCACTATTCCTGACCCTCTCTCAGTTCCTCAGATGAATTCTTGGCAGGACTAAGGCTCACGAAACCACTCAGTGGTCAGATTGGCACATGTTCAGAAGAGAAGGAGCAGAGAAGTGAAGCAAGAGAGGAAGGCTCTGGCCAGGAGTAAATGTGCCCAGGACAGCTCTGGCCCAGGACTGACTGGGGTTTGGATAATCAATTGTGAAACAGGGCTGCCTGGTGCTTAGCCCTGCCCTCCAGCACCCTCCCTATGCTGGTGCCTGCACATGAGGGCACACTTGCCCAGCCAGGCCCTGGTGTGGGCAGGGAGCTCCTGTCGGCAGACACCATCTTTCTTCGCAAGTGCCCCAAGGAAACATCTCCTTGAAAGCCTCAGTGGGAGAGTCAATGGGAGGAATGGAGATACATTGCTAAGGAGGGATCCCAGTTGTCTGGATCCAGACTCCTGGCTGGGGTAGGATCGGGGGCTCAGAGATTCAGGACAGAGCCAGGAGACTCCCAAATATACTGCAGGAGAAGAGGAAGCCTGAGGCGGCCTCATGGCTACACAACCCTCCTACAGTGGCCTGGCATAATCAGATCATCAGACTGGGGCTGTCCTCTGGCCCACCGCAGCCCCAAACCTGCTGGTAAGAGCCCCCCCATCCTCAGACCTGCAGGCAGAGGGGTATAGGAGCTAGCTGCCAGGGCCTGTATCCTCCCACCCGTCTAGAATGATTCCCAGACTCCTGGGCATAGAAAAGTCGTTCTTCTCTCTAGAGTCAGAGACGGCTAAGATAAATTTTCAGGACATGGTCCAAAGAACGAGAGCTGTGAGGATATAGTCTCTTCTGCACAAGGATCCCACATCCCCGTGGGGCAGCATAAAATGAGATGTTGCATGGAGAAGGGTCCAGGGAGAGTGGCTATTTCTTTCCCTGGTGCCCATGCCACAGGGCACCGTCTCTGGCAAGGAGCTCTACAGGGTGCAGCATACATCTAAAAACATTCATTTCTTTCTCAGGCTTTAAATTTGTTATGTTTTCATGAATCTTTTATAGCAATTCAGCATATTAGTGCAGCAATACACATGTATATGATTTATACATACATTATAAAGGGGTAGATCAAAAGCCATTCAAAGACCCACTACTGGGGAGAAGAAAGGCCCAGGGCTTGTGGTGGAGAAGGGGCATCTTTTCAATGCTTCCCAAGCGTCAGCCCAGCTCAATAATTAAGTTACAGCCCCTTGAAGTAAGGGCTGTGTTATATGTAGGGTGCTCGGCAGGAAAACGTGGAGATGGAGCAGATGCAAAAGTTCTTTCTCGACTGGACAGGAGCTAATGGTGACTAAGTTCTGGTCTACACCGAGTCCCCCAGCCCACACATACACAAAACACTCTCCCAGCACTCTCTATGTGTCTATACATAGGGCACCTGGGGCTCAGGGGTTGAGCACCTGCCTTTGGCTCAGGTCGTGATCCCGGGCTCCCTGCATGGAGCCTGCTTCTCCCTCTGCCCGTGTCTCTGCCTCTCTCTCTGTGTCTCTCATGAATAAATAGATAAAATCTTATACAAATACACACACACACACATATATATGTTATACGTAACACACATGTGTATATGTAGTAATATTAGTAATATTAAATTCATCCTATCCCTTTTCACTCTGCTACACCTCCTGAGGTAACCGATATTAACGCTGGCTACATAACTTCCCACACTCCAACCCTTTCACAAAGAAACATAAAATTATGCACATTTACTTATTTACAGATGGATACAGGCTGGTTATTTTAACAGATATGGATGCTACCTTAATTACACGATTCCTCTGCATTCTGGCTTTTTTGTTTTCCATTTAACAACATGTCACTGGCATCCCTCAAGCCAGTAGAGATGAATCTGGTTCATCCTTTTCGCCATCTGCATAATATTTAACAGTTTGCGTGTAGCCTAACTTTGTCCACCATTGCTCTGTTAATGCGCACTTGGGCTGCTTCCAACCTTTTGCAACCATAATTCATGCTGTGATAAATACTCTTGTACATAGAGATCATGTCAAAGTGGTGTTTTTATTGCTGTAAGACAGAGTCCCCCAAGTGAGACATGTTACCGGAGGGAATCGAATAATCCAAGGCAATGCAGGATCCCATGAGGTGGCATGAATGATTTTTTTTTTTTTAATTTCAGTTAGGCTGCCTTATATTCAACGGAGCCAGACACAGCCCCATGCAGAGTGTGTCTGTTTCTGTTCACTGTGTTTCTCGCGTGGCGACCACCATCCCAGACCTGACAACTTAAAGGATCTTTTCAGAGTGGCCTGGGATATCTGGGTGGCTCAGTGGTTGGGCATCTGCCTTTGGCTCAGGCCATGATCTCGGGGTCCTGGGATTAACACCCATGTCAGGATCCCTGTGAGGAGCTTGCTTCTCCCTTTGCTTATGTCTCTCTCTCTCTCTCTCTCTCTCTTTCTCTCTCTCTGTGACTCTCGTGAACAGATAAATAAAATCTTAAAAAAAAAAAAAAAAAGAGCAGCCTGACAAGGATGGGAGGGCAGGCTGGAGGAGAGCATGCTTGGCCTCTTCTAAGGCAAGTCACATCCTAGTGAGGCATGAGGGCATCTGGTCAGAGCAGGAAGTGGGTGTTCAAACAGAAGACTATGACTTTTTCCCATTTCACCATGTCTCCAAGCAGCCAAGCGAAGTCGCCTTTGCCAGGTACATGGTAAAACACCCCCTTGCCTGCCCAGTTTTCCCAGGGAAGAAAATCAGAATGGGGCTGGGGCTTTCCTTGCCAGGACTGGGAGAGGGTGCCCTTTCGACCGCCCACCTCTGCTCCTTCAGTTCCTCAGTGGGACAAACCTTCTTCAGGGGGCAGGGGGATCCACCGCCTAGAACCCCGAAGCTCACAGATCTCCTTGGTCAGCCTCTGCTCACTGCTTCCCCCGGTGATTCACTCACAGATGGAATCTGTGAATGTGGGGGTGAAGGTGTCTGTGTTGCTCACAACCCTGCATCTGTCTTAGGTCTGAAACAATTCCCCCCATTACCATCTCCCAAGCTCCTTACAGGGCCTTTGCACAGAGTGGTATTTTAGAGATTATTTCATAAATGAGCGAGTAAGTCAGTGACTCTGGACCAAGGTCAGACTTTAAGGTCCAGAGCCATGGGGACACAGCCAACGGGGGACCTCTGAGGCTCCTCTCTGCCTACCTTCACGGCTTTCGCTCTGTTGATGAGCCCGTCATCTTGAGAACTCCCAATCAGCAGATCCACCTTTGCCCGCAGAGTCCTCTGAAGTGCTCTGGCTGGAGCCTCTCGGAGGTACTGGCCATCAACCACAGGACCCCAGTAGTGGAAAGGGCCACTCACGGCCAGGAGCTACATTGGGTGCAAAGGGATGCCATTATGTGTATGGATTTTATCCTTCTTTTAAAACAAGGTTCTAGAAGAATCAGTTGGATTGCTTTTCTTAATCATGGTTTAACTGTAGTGAATGCTGGTGCTGGTTATCCATCTGGGGCTGTGTTGGGAAATCAGAGTCAAATTACAAGAAAAACAGGCAGGAGGGATACCAGGCAAGGAGCTGGAAGGCAAATCTCACTCTGAGCAATGGGTGGTCCCAAGGGGAGCTTCCTGGAGTTTTCCCACTGAAGTGATTATAGATCCACAGGAAGGAATGTCTAAGCCTGAACCTATACGTGTGTAAGTGAGTGGGAGTAGGCATTCATGGAGGAGCAGGTGGTGGCCAAAGCCAGGATCCAACAGAGAAATTCATCAGCTGTAGCCACTCTCTCATTGGCCCATACTTGGGGGAGCTGTGGTTCAGACCTGCTCTGGGTCTATGAGTCCAGGCCCATTGCTGAAGGCATCAAACCCTTGGCTCTGAGGACAATAGTTCTTCCCACTAGTGTCACCTTCATCAATGTTAGGGATAGCCAGAGACTGTGGGCAGTGAGCAGGATCTTCTCAGGTGGAAAAAGGGAGCACATAAGGGGACGAGGTGACCCAAGTCCACTGCAGTTATGACCATAATGCTCGATCTGTGTGGCTGTGACTTGATAGAGTGTCTCCATGGTCCCAGCACAGTTAGGATCCACCCTTTACATGTTTCCCTTCATCATATCCTCCTACCCTATAAGGCCCACATTATATTTTACGGATAAAATCCAATGTGTAGAGAGATATGTCCACCTTCAGTACCTATGCCTGGTCTATTACAAGCTGGGTCCACCCACGGTGCTGGGGATCAGGTTGTGCACGTTCTAACTTCCGCCAGTCAGCCACCTGCTGTGTGGTCTTGGGTGGGTCAGGTCTCCTTTCTAGGCCTGGTTTCCCATTTGGAAAAGATCAGAGAGTGTCGCTCCCCAGCCAACTCATATACAAGTGCCCACCTTGGTCTGGGCATCATTGAGGATGCTGGCAGGCTTCTGGCGGAGACAGGACACCAGTTCTTGGGTGGACGAGGTGGGGCAGCCGATCTCCTCTGCCAGAGCAGCTGCCTGCTCCTGAGCCCTCCCCTGGCTGATGACAACAGCTGGGGAGAATGCAGAGCCACCCTGGAAGAAAACACAGACTCAGGACAAATAGTCTAGATTGTATCCTCCCCCATCACCTCCCACTCAGCCCAGAGATCTCAGGGCCACATTAGGACTCTGCATCATTCATCCACACTTGGAAGTCCCAGGACCCTTCCCGGAGATGCCTACAGGCATTTGGGAGGGCAGGACTTATCACCATCCTATCAACATCAAGTGTGATCTTGAATGAGTATCTCTCTTGGCCTCAGTTTCCTTACCTGGGAAGTGCAGGCACTAGACAGAAAGACAGAAGGATCATTGACTAAATTTGTATATTGAGGCTAAAAGCCAGTAGTGGTTGACAGGGACAAAGATGAGAATTGTCCTGTGAGCAGAGAACCCTGACAGGTGGGGCCACTTCCCCCACCCTCACCTCCTGGGTCTCCTTAAATAGTAAGTTTCCTGGCTCAGTTAAGACAGAGTTAGACTTTCGAACATATGCCCACCTAGAAGGTGATGGAAACACAGTCATTGCGCAAGTACATTTTTCCAGCAGAGTCAATGCAAGTCTCTGTCAAATGCTGGCTGGCTGGGAGCCTTTCCACTCCAGGAATGCAGGCGGTGGGAACACCAGGAGGTCCATCTCCAGGCCTGGGCTGTTGGTGGGATTGGTCATCTGCCCAGGGTGGGGGAGGTGGGCTGAGTGCCTTGGCTAGGGTACAACCCCAGAGTTTTCTGTCTGTGGACCACCCCACAGCTCAGACACTGTTGCCCACTATGGCATCAGGAATAATGCAGGGTGGGGGGAAGGTTGTTCAGCAAGACTACCAGCACCATACTGGTGTTCTATGGGACTACCAGCACCATACTATTACTAGTGCCACTGCCATTGGTAACACACAGCAAGGGCCATTGATTGAGGGCTTCGGCTCTTAACACAAGAGCTTCCCCCACGTCCTCTCATTTATCCTCACAAAAGCTATACAAGTTGGCTGCTGTCACTGTTCCCATTGTCACAAATATGAAAATGAAGACATCGAGAAATTCAGTAACTTGTGCAAAGCCACAAATGCTGCCAGGGTCTGACCCAGCCTACAGATGCAGGCAGCTGGGCTACAGAGTTTGTTGGGCCCCAGGACCCTGAGCAGGAAGTAGGAGGTTCTAGTTCTCTGACCAAACTCTGTAGTAAGGGGCCTGGGCTGGAAAGTCCTGTGTACTGCCCACCTACAACCACCTGCCAGTACTCACCCTCAGGAAATTTGTGTCTCGTGCAATCTCTGCAACATTGAGGGGAAGTAGGTACAATTGCCACCCCATTTTGCAGGGAGGCAAACTGAGGCCCAAGTGGAAAAAGAAATTCTCACTTATGGTGTATCTAAAATGTACCTGGACCTAGGAGCTTGGCAACAACAAAAACTAATAATGATAGTTAATATGTACTGAGTAGTTGCAAAGTTTCAGGTATAGTTGTAAGGACTCCATACAAATAAACTCATTAAATCCTCTCTACAACTCTCAGAAGTAAATGTTATTTGACCCTTTATCTTAGAGAGGAGGATACTAAGGTACAGAAAGGTTCAGGACCTTGCCCAACATCACTCAGCAGGTGACTGGCAGAGCCAGGACCCCAATCCAAGCAGCTCATCTTGGCCATGCTCTCAACCTCTACATTATGACATATGTGTTTTTATACCCAGAACAAGATGCCATGTTCTTGAGCCGAATTGTACCCTCTTACTCCAATGTAAAGAGAGCACCGATTGGGCTGAATCCATAGAATATGTTTCCATCCTAGCCCTTACCCTGAACTAAACCATCAGAAACTGGTAAAAATACCAGAAATACTGCAATGGGTATACCAGAGGGTGCCGCTCTCACTGGGTCTTTGAGAAGATTCCTTGAAGCATTGCAGAGGAAAGCATTCTGGAAACTGTAAAGCAAAGTGCACCTGAGTCACTGCTGCTGATATCCATTGTGTAAAGCAGACAAAAGACAGATGCCCAGAGGGGAGGAGATCCATCCTCCTGAGATCCCAACTGGACATATTTCCTAAAGTAAGGGAGCACATTCCGACACTGCTTCCAGAAAGTTCTAGTGGTCTTTATGCCTCACAGTCAGGATGGAGGGTCATGGGCAAAGCAAAGGCACTGCAATGAGGTTAGGCCATCCTGAAGGTAGGGCTGAGCTGAGGCCAGCACTGGGTGAGGCATATACCAAAAGTTGCAGAGAGGGCCAGGGGCTGGGGCCGGTTCTGGCCCCAAGTAGGGCTGAGGCTCCGAATCTCATCATCTAAATACAGCCAGATGCCGCTGAACACAGCACCCGACCTGGCTTCCAACTCCACATGGTGACTTCACACCTTAGCTAGCACCTTTCCCTCCTGAGTCACGTGGACACAGTGCTATCAGCTCCATGTGCTTCCTCTCAGGGTGAGATGCCTAAGAATCAAAAGACAAAACCTCGGTGGAGTATTCCTCATGTGTCCTCAGCATTTTGCAGATAGTATTTTGTGCCTTACGACCATCACATGAGGCAGATGATATTATCATCCCATTGTATAGATAAGGGGCTCAAGACACAGAAAGGCAAATGACTCACCCAGGACCACAGGATTGGGTGGAGGCCAAACCACAGTCTGAACGCAGGTGACCAGGCTCCAAGGCCGAGCCCTCAGCCACCGGGTCAGCCTTCCATATGCACTGGGCAGGTTCTTGAAGAAAGATGGTGGCATTATTACCATCTCTTCTGTACTTAGCTGTCAGGACCAAAGAGGAACCTTGTGGCCAGAGTCAGAGGGGAGGGTAGCTGCAACCCAAGCCCAGAGAGAGGAGAGAGCATATAGGGTGTGGATCCTGACAGCAGCAATATTGTTATCCTGGGGCCTGGAAGCCCTTTCTGATGGCTCCGAGCCACTAGAGTGGGGCTGGCTGCTTGGTCCACAGATGCAACAGGGCAAGGGGCAGGGAGGTGGTCATCTACATTGGTTTTCTGTCCTCATACCATTTAAAAAAGCTCAGAGTCTTCCACTGTTGGTGGAGTTTGCTACAAAACTCACAAGGCAAGGTTCCTGCACCACTGAGCTCCAGCCAGGGGCTTGCTCTAAGCTTCAGCATCCATAGCGCATGGAGTCCTAATGCCTGAGCTCGCAGTGAGAATAAGCAGCCGCGAAAGTAAAATACCCAGGCAGCCCAGAGCCAGGAATTCAACCATGGTAACAATCTACAAGGGACAAGATGATTTAGCCCACGGGCTTCTTTCTAATGAGGGGCCCAGCTTTTCTGAGAACCACTGGATCTGTTCTGTCTTAAGAGAACACACACACACGCGCGTGCACACATACGCTCAAAGTACTCAAGGTCAAAGTATCATGTTCTAAATTGCAAATCAAGTTGGCAAACTGCAGGCTGCTGAAGTGGGGCCTTTGAGCCCAGCTTCGCCCACAGGTAGACTGTGGGGACCCGGACCTCTGGAAGGGGCCCTCTGATGTTTGTTTTTTTTTTTTTTTTTTTCCCTCTGATGTTTTTATCACTGGGTACAGCTATAAAAAGCAAGAGCTCCCGATACCGTGAGGAAGTGGTTAAAGGCGTGGGTTACAGCGATACTGCACGATGGCTTAGAGAACTTTCCTCTCCCTCAATTATATTGTTTTAATCGATCTTGTTGAAGGAAATGTCTTTCTCCATGGAAAATTGGTGGTTAAAACAAGTCAACGGCCAGCTCAGCCCTCACTTGAAAGCACTTGGACAGAGACAAAAGAATGGGGCCGGAGGAGGGTGTGTCATAGAGCAGGGGCTTTGGGGATAGAACTGTCTATGCAGCCTGGGCCTGTAGAACAGGCCGTCAGCCCTATAGAACTGAACCTGGCAGAAGGAAGGACCAGGTTCACACTCTAGCCCTGTTACTTTCTGGTAAAGGGACTCAGGCAGGTGACCGACTTCGGGAGCTTTGGTGTCCTCATCTGTGAATGGGAATAACAAACTGTCCTCTAAGGGTCATCATAAAGACACAGAGAAGATGGTGGGTGTCCTGTGCATGGTGGGTGGTATATTCATAATGCAGGTGGCACCACAGGGGCTAACAGGACCCCTGCAGAGTTTGGAGGCAGCAGTGTCTTCAGCCTGCCTGGGCACACAGCAGTCTCTTGGTTGGCCCTGGGCCTGGACTTATCTAAATCTGACCTAGCTATTAATCGGCAATGAGTTTCCGCCTGTTGTATGTGTGTGTTTTTTTTAACTTCAAAAATAATGTGAGATAAAACCACAATTGCTGACCACTGCTTTTTCTCCCTGAAGCTTCTGAACATCAGTCAGTCAGCCACCCTAGTCACCTCTGAAGCAGGACCTGCCCCCATCTAAGCATGCATATAGACACAGATCATCACAGATGAAAGATACACCCACAGTACAGGCACACACAGAGACATACACACTCAGAAACACACAGTCGCAGACAGAAACACACAGTATACACAGACATACTTAGATACACGCAGACGTACAATAACACACACATACACACCAGAATTTCTTGAAATGGACAGTCACTCCCGGGGAGGTGGGGGAGGGGTGGCAGATGGGTTCAGGGGACTGATTACTCACATGAGCTAGAGAGGAAAGGAACAGGGTCCTAAGTATCCCAGCATCCTCAGAATGGGGCCCGGGACTCAGAAAAGTAGGTTTTGAATGAGTGAACCAGTGACTGTATGAGTGAGGGCAAGGAAGAATGGATGGATGGATAAATGAATGGATGGATGGATGGATGGATGGATGGATGGATGGATGGATAAATGGATGGATGGATGGATGGATGGATGGATGGATGGATGGATGGACGGATGGATAAATGGATGGACGGATGGATGGATAAATGGATGGATGGATGGACAAATGGATGGATGGATGGATGGGCCTACTTATTATCCTGAGTGAAAAGGGGTATTTGCATGAAAGAATAGTGAGAAATAAAGTTGAGAGGATTTTGAATCCAGCCTAAGCAAGAGAGAAAATTCAGAGGGTGGTAAACCATAGCATACAGGATAGTGATAGGGAGTCAGGAAAGGCTTTTGACCAGGGTGTTGCAGAGAGGATTTGAGGAATGTCATTGATCATTGGTTCCTTGCTTCCTTGGCACTGAGAACAGTGCATAGCACCCAGTAGGCTCTCAGTAAATGACTGAACCCCGAAGCCTCCTGAAGAGGCACTTCTGATGGCAGAGGTGCAGATGGTTATCCCTTTGCCCCCAGAGCCTAGCACAGCACATGTGCACGAGAGGCCTTCACTAGACACGGATCCAGCAGAATGGCACTAGAACGAGTGGCTGGATGGTCAGCTCTCAGGTTGATCGGGATAAGTGAGAGGGAGCAGTGCTGAAACGGGGAGCCCAGCAGAGGCTGGCAGGGGCTGGGGAGAAAGGATGAGGTGGAACCAGGTGTCACTTCCACGGCTCTGCACCAGCCACTCTCTTGGGAAGGGGCCTGGCCTGGAGGCTGCCCGCAGAGTACTTGAGACAGTTGAACTGGGGGATATTACTGAGCTGCCCAGACAGCCCAGAGAAAACTCGGGACGTTAAGTCAGAGACAGACTTTTTTTTTTTTAAGCCATTATACATCCACATTCATGTTAGTATTGTCTTTAGTGTTTTCTTTTTCTTTTTTTTTTTTTTTTTCTTTTCTTTAGTGTTTTCTACACTGAAACCATCTTCTTGATGCCCCAAAGCACGAGTTTTACCCTAACTCATAGCACCTGAGTTGTGGCAAAACTTCATGCAAATGGATGATAATGAACACAACTTTTATCTCGAAACTCTAGTCTCTGGGCATCGGAGCACATTTCTCCCTCCTCTTCCTAGGAGTCAGCAGGTCTAGGTTTTAGTTGGTGAAAGCACAGAGCGTTTGAACAAGGAAAACAAGGGTATGACTCAGCCCTTGCTAACGCCCTCCCCATATCGCCAGCTCAGGTGTCGATCTTGCCTCGGAGGGCTTAACATCAGCGCCGGGGCCGAAGCCCAGCCTAGAAGAGCATGTAAAGGAGACTCAGTGGATGGCCTCCTTCTTTTGTGAAGAAGTGGGCACATGTGCAAAACCTCAGTCCCCCGCAGCCAGGCTTCCTCCCTGACCTGTTGCCAGGTGTTCAAGGAACACGCTGTGTACTGAACTGGGTGCAGAGAAAATGCTCTCCTGGCTTCCGGACTGTTGCCCTCAGTTCTGTTAGTACTATCGGAAGACAAATGCACGCCAGCAACTTCACTGGCTAATTCTAGGCCGCCACTCTTTTTTTAAACCTTCGAAATAGACTTTCAGTGTAGAAAAGTGGGGTGGTCCTTCATGAATCTCAGCAGATGGCAGAAGGTGACACCTGCAGGGAACACAAGCAGCCTGGTTCCTCTGTGGTTCAGGGAAGGGAACGGGAGGTAAGACTTCACATCCGGAGTCTCTCTCTTCCTTCGTGGGGTACCTGCGGAGCCCTACTGGGCCTGTCAATGTCCCCCTGCTTCCATCTTTCCATTTTTAAATTATATCAACTTTTCAAAGGAGGCAGAAGAGAAGGAAACATTGATTGATAAAGTCCCTTTTAAGAGCCAGGTCAGGTATTATGCTGAGTGAAATAAGTCAATCGGAGAAGGACAAACATTATATGGTATCATTCATTTGGGGAATATAAAAATTAGTAAAAGGGAATAAAGGGGAAAGGAGAAAAAAATGAGTGGGAAATATCAGAAAGGGTGACAGAACATGAAAGACTCCTAACTCTGGGAAATGAACTAGGGGTGGTGGAAGGGGAGGTGGGTGGGGGGGTGGGGGTGACTGAGTGACGGGCACTGAGGTGGGCACTTGACGGGATGAGCACTGGGTGTTATTCTATATATTGGCAAATTGAACACCAATAAAAATTAAATTTCTTAAAAAAAAAAAAAAAAAAGAGCCAGGTCAGGGACGCCTGGGTGGCTCAGTGGTTGAGCATCTGCCTTAGGCTCAGGGAGTGATCCTGGGGTCCTGGGATCAAGTTCCACATCGAGCCCCCTGCAGGGAGTCTGCTTCCCCCTCTGCCTATGTCTCTGCCTCTCTCTCTCTCTCTCTCTCTCTCTTTCTCTCTGTGTCTCTCACGAATAAATAAATAAGATCTTAAAAAAGAAAAAGAGCCAGGTCATTCATGTGCATTTTCTCATGTGATCCCTACTATAACCTTCTAAGTACCGTCATCTCCATGTTACAAATGGGGAGACCGAGACCCAGAGTGGCTAGATAATTTGTTCAAGGCCTTGGGACCGAATGTTGCAGAACTGGGATTATAAGGCTTGCTGTTTCGTCCTTCACTGCACTGCCTACCATGAACAACAATGACAACCAAACATATCCCAGACCCTTATTTCCCACCCCACTCATGAGAGGCTGGCAGCTGGTGACTCAGAAACAAGATCTTTGCGGGGGTGGCCGGGACAGTGAAAGCGGGGACAGTCTGCTTCTCCCATGACAGGAGTAAGTTGCTTTGACTGAGTTGTTTTGACATGCATTTACAACCGCATCACGGTCTGCTTTATGGCTTTATGTCGAGCTCTCGTTTACACTGTCTTAAATACCCACAGCCATTGTGGGCATTTAAATACCCACTCCATTCCTGTGAAGTAGAAAGAACGAATATTATCTAAAATATAGATTATATATTTTATAATTATATATATATATATATATATATATATATATAGTTTCTGAAAAAAAACTATAAGACTTATTTCATCATTCTTTTGTACGTTTCCCCGCTTTATTCCGAGAAGAATTGGGCATATACTCAGGAAAGAGTGTCAAAGAACTTTAGTAACCTGCTCATGCCAGGTGAGAGAGGTAAAGAGCCCAACTCTTTGACCCTAAAATGCTGTGACTTTCCCATGATGCCATGCTGCCTCAATTGATGGCAGAGGTCATGAGAAATTCTCAGGCATCTTCTGTCCCTCATCCATTATGTATCACCTCACCAGCTGCTTGGGACAGTTCAACTTTATCAATTCCCAGAGTCCCCTATTAATTCAAGGCAAGGGAGCGATAGAGGAGTTTTATTGGCTTTTTGTATTTTTCAGAGTATTCTTACTTTTTTCCAATTAGTGTATGTTGAATTTGTAATTAGAAAAAAAAAATAGGGGCATCCTGGGTGGCTCAGTGGTTTAGTGCCACCTTTAGCCCAGGGTGTGATCCTGGAGTCCGCGGATCGAGTCCCACGTCGGGCTCCCTGCGTGGAGCCTGCTTCTCCCTCTGCCTATGTCTCTGCCTCTTTCTCTCTCTGTGTCTCTCATGAATAAATAAATAAATAAAATCTTTTTTTTAAAAAAATTTAATTACATTTGAAAGACCAATTTCGTACTAAAATATAACTGACTCTTGTCAAGGAGAAAGCACTCATTATCACTTGTCTTATAAGCTGATCCGTGGGCAAATGGCATGGAAAAGGCCTCTTATGAAAGCTCTGCAGGGGTATTGAAGTGTGGGACAGAAGGAGGACCCCTAAGGGAGAAGGGAGGTGTTCCTGACTGTGAGAGGTGGTCCCAACGACCAGCCTGCTTGCCATCACAGTCTTGCCAAAATGCCAATCCTCTTCATGGCCCAGAGAAGGGCTGGAGTGTATTGTCCTCCAACCATTGGTGTTACATTAGTTTATTTAAAGGGTAAACAGAACAACTTTTGGAATTTTTAGAGGAAAAATCTATCATAGAAAATCTAGGTGAGCAAAACAAAGAAAATTAAAATAATACATAATCCTCCCAACAAAGGAAGACCACTGTTAAATACCATTAGTGTGTATGTGTGCATATATTTATAGATATATGTATATTTATATTGATATATTTATATGTAGGAAATAATTGAAATCATATTGGTTCTAAGCCTGTTTTGTTTTGTTTTTGCACAGTCAATTATGAATATCATTCTGCGCTATTACCTATTCGGTTCCAAGACTGTTTCTAAAGCCAGTGTGCAATCGGGTACTTAGGCTGCTGAGGAGAGTCACAGAGGGGGTTAGGAGCACCTGCAGGCTGTGGAATGTGATGCAAATCCCAGCTCTGCTTTGTCCATATTTGATGGAGACTCTTTTTCAACTGTCAGAAGGACTATAATGGGGGCCCCTCGGTAGCTCAGTGGTTGAGTGTCTGCCTTTGGCTCAGGTTGTGATCCCAGGATCTTGGGATCGAGTCCCACATCAGGCTCTTTGCAGGAACCCTGCTTCTCCCTCTGCCTATGTCTCTGCCTGTCTGTGTGTGTCTCTCAAGAATGAATAAATAAATAAAACCTTAAAAAAAAAGGACTATAATGATACTGTTAGTTTCCCCCATAAGATTGTTATAGGGGAAGAAATGAGATGATTCTCATGTAATGGTGTGGTGTGCTGCAACTTGTAAGTATGCAATAAATAATAGCCATTATTGCTTCCAGTTTTATGTAGGTGCTGGATAACCCTGCAATGTACCCACACCTTTATAGCGAAATCTATTCACATATCATAGTCATGATGATTTCCTGATATAAAGGTATTACTAGCTCAGAAAGTATACTTTTATTTTTCTGACAGATGATGAACAATGTGTTGAATGAGCTGCTTGTGTAACATTTTATTAGTTTCTCATTAAAGACATACCATGTGAAAATATGAAAGGAAAATATTTTTTGTATCATATATGTATGGTGAATGTTTATATAGGTTTTAAAACTGTGTTTCTTGGCATTTAGAGCTAACTTGAGAAAATGGTTTTTTTCAGATGTAACTCACGTATCATATAGTTCACTCATTTAAAGCATACAGTTCAATGGTTTTTAGTTATATTCACAGAGTCATGCAACCATCACCATGATCCAATTTTAGAATATTTTCAGCATCCCACAAAGAAACCATGAACCCATTAGCAGTCATTTCCCAGTCCCACCCCCATGCCCAGCCCCAGGCAACCACTAATCTACTTTCTGTCTCTGCAGATTTGTCTGTTCTGAACATTTCTTATGAATGCAATCATGCAATATGTGGCCTTTTCTGTCTGGATCCTTCTACTTCATCCGTGTAGTAGGGCTCCATTCCATTTTATTGCTGAATCATATTCTATTGTCTAGATCCACTATATTTAACTTATCTGTTCATCAGTTGGTGGATATTTGGGTTCTTTCCACTTTTTGCTGATTGTAAATAATGCTGCTATGAACACATCTGTTCAGTTGTGTGTGTGTGTGTGTGTGTGTGTGTGTGTGTTTTCAGCTCTTTTAGTTGTCTATGTAGGAGTAGGATTGCACGGTTACATGCCTACTCTCTGTTTAATCTCCTGAAAAGCTGCCAAAATGTTTCCTCAAGCAGCTGCACCATTTTATATTCCCATAAGCAATGTATGAATGCTCTGATTTCTCCTCATGCTCACCAGTTATTGTTGTCTCTTTAAAAAATTATTAGTCGCACAGCAGTCCTAGCGAGTATCAAGTGGTATCTCATGGGGGTGTTGATTTTCACTTCCCTAGCGTCTAATAATGTTGAGCATCTTTCCCTGTGCTTATGGGCCATTTGCAGATCTTTGGAGAAATTCCCTATTCAGACCCTTTGCCCATTTTTAAATGGGGTTGTCTTTCTGCTTTTGAGTTAGAAGTGTTCTTCATATATTCCAGAGACAAATCCCTTATCAAATATATGGTTTGCAAACATTTCCCATGTCTTTTTTTTTACTTTATTTTATTTTCTACCTTTTAAAAAATATTTTATTTACTTATTCATGAGAGGCAGAGAGAGAGGCAGACACAGGCAGAGGGAGAAGCAGGCTCCCTGTGGGAAGCCCAATGCGGAACTCAATCCTGGGGCCCCAGGATGGCGACCTGACCCAAAGGCAGATGCTCAACCACTGAGCCACTCAGGCGTCCCTCTTTTTCACTTTCTTGATGGTACTTTTGGCACCTCAAAGTTTTTAACACTGAGGAAGTCCAGTCCAGGAAGTTCTTTGCTGTGGGTGCTTTTGGAGTCACAGCTGAGAAACCATCATTTAACCCCTGCGTTCTACATGGAAATATTTTTAAAACCTTTTTTTTTTTTTTCACAATGTGCTGCCAACTGCCCTCCGAGGTGGTTGAGCTTTTTTGTATTTTATCTGCAAGCTTAAATTACCCACCAACTGTTTGTACCCATGGAGGAGAATGAAGAAAGGTAGGAGCAGGTAGTGGCAGCCCTCTGTGTTCTCTGCCCTTGACACGCTGTTCTCAGTGTGGGCTCGCTAAACCTCTGACCTGAGGAACGATGACTGCCCCTCTTGTGAAAGAATGGCAGAGGCTCAGAGAGGATAATTGACCTGCCCCCATCACCCACTGCTTGGGAGCTGGATTCAGTGTGTTGGTCTCCAAAGCCAGTGCTCTGCCCAGCCTCCATGTGCCAAAGGGAACAGGGATGGAGACAAATTTCTGTACTCCTCCTCCCTACTCCAGACACATTGGGAAACACTACTCTCTACGTGGCCCAGCCACACAACAGTCCTCTTTATCTTTGGAGGCACAGTGTGGAGGCCTGGCCTGGGCATTCGTGGCGGGGGGTGGGGGGGAGTAGGGCTCCAAGGAGGAGCACCTCCCAGGAACTTCAGCTTGGGGAGTAGAGAGGAGCCAGGCCTTGGCTCTGCCCTTGAGAATGGAGCTTGCTCTCCTAGTTTTTCCTCCAGGTTCCCGCAGACTTGACAAAATGCCTTTTTCCATCTGTCACCAACATTACATCTAATTGTCTCAGCCACCTTCTGACTGTCAGAAACTATTTAAACGTTTGCCACGTGAAGAGTACTGGTCTCCCAGGCAAAGCTATCACCCATTAAGAGTGACAAGCTGAGTGATGACTGAAGCAAAGACAGGCCCCTTATTTCAATGGAATTTATGAAATGCAGGGAGTCTTTCCCTTCGTTCTCAATCAACAATTCACACACACACATTGGGTACAGGTTGCCTTTTAAAAATAATTTCATAATTAGAGCTTGCAAAAGTGCCCGGGTGTTTCTTTCCAGTCATTTATGCCTGTAGCTTTGTTTCAGGGACCTGCCGGCCCAGAATAAAGGAACAGTGCACCTGTATAGGGGAGAAGGAAAGCATTGGTCCTTGAGGATTATAGCCTGGGGTTAAGTCGTGGTTTTGCCACCTTCTTTTTCTTTGGCCTTCAACAAATTAAGTCTTTACACCCCAGCCCCTCAGCTATAGAGCACATGACTCACAGTCTTGTTGCAAGGGGTACAAGAAATGTGTCATGTGAGGAACGCTGCATGCTGCCTGGTTTCTATGAGTTCTGGCAGTCTTAGTTCTGTTGGGTATGACCAGCAGGACACCTGCACAGCAGGATTTCATTGACTAATGCCACCTCACCTATCACTCTCCTACAATGTTGGAAACAACTCCCAGTGTAGAAACGTGGTAAGAACATGAATTGAGAAATCTGAAAGGCACATTCGAGTCTCTGCTCTGTTGCTTAGTGGTTTTGTCATTTGAAGCAAATCAAACAACCTTACCAAGTCCATTTTGCAAAGGTGGGATTTTATCCATACCTCTGAGATTGGTTGTGCGGCTTAGTGAAGTGGACACATGCAAGGCACCCAAGGGCGGCCCTTGCCCAGCACTCTGTCCTTGAACCTCATTTCGAGGCACCCCTTCAGTGTTCCAGCTGGAGAGAGAGCTGGCCCAGAATGGAAGCCTTGTTGCTTCAAGTCTATGCCACAGGAGAGACTGAGCCATTTGTTTTCCCTGGAGGTTTGACCCCTGCAGTCAAGCATAGTGTATGAAGAACTACCCCAACAAACAGGAGAGTTTGGGAGTGCCTGGATGGCTCAGCCAGTTAAGCATCTGCCTTCAGCTCAAGTCATGATCCCAGGGTCCTGGGATAAAGCCCCATGTCCAGCTCACTGCTCAGCAGGGAGTATGCTTCTCCCTTTCCCTCTGCCATTCTCCCCAGCTTGTGCTTCCTAATAGATAAAAATACAATCTTAAAAAAAAAAAAGGAGGGTCTACAATGTTGTCAAAGCTAGCGAAGACTGCTAGAAGTAAGAAAGTCATGTCCAATTATTGTTTTCTTCCCAATCATCTCCAGACAGCACACAGGGTGTATGACCCGGCTTCCTGGACGTGATCAGCAGTGACTGTGCAGAGAGCACAGTCCTGGGATCTGTGTCTTCAGGTCTAGCCTCATATACCAACCCTCCCTGACTAGGCCCTATGTGTTCACGTAGGGCTCAGCCTTAGCCACTGCAGTGACTCCTTGCTTCGCTTGTATTAGCCCCAGTGGGAAGTGAGGTGCGAGCCCAGCCCCCACCTGGTGCAGAGGACAGCCCTGGAAACCCCTGGCCCATAATTCAAGGAGCCTCTCTCTCCAAACTTTCCCATGCAGACACTGCCAGGGATGCTCACTAAGGTGCCAATGCCTCTCTATGGACTAAATAAGTATGCATTATTTGCAACACCATCCACATTAAATGTGTCAGGTGGAAACAGATATACATTATTATAGTCATAGAAAACATGGACACAACATGGGTCTCGGGATCCGAGAAATCTTACTGAATCTTGTGCTGACAATTTGGCAAGCACCTTTACTCTCAGGGTCTCACCTGAGAGTAAAGGGCCCATTATGCCTCAAGAGCATGGGCCATGGGGCCCACTGGTCCAGTTCCAAGTCTGGCAATCCTTCTTACTCGCTGTGTGTGTCCTTAGAAAAGTGATTTAAGTTCCCTGTGCCTCAGTTTCCTCAATGCAAAACAAGGATAAGAATAGTATTCAGGCTTGTTCATTTGTTGAGGCGAATTCAGGAGACAACAGAGGAAATGCATACATGCGCTAAGTTTCTAATAAGTAGAAGCAATCATTAAAATCATGATCGATATTTCTAGGAGTTCTTCCCCAAGTGAAATCAACTAAAGCACCATGCAGAGTGCAGCTGTTATTATTTACAATAGTTATTATTTACAATATGAGTGCTACTCAAACTAAAATAACAAATAGTGAAATATCCCCCAGACAAAAGAAGTCTGGCGGGGTTGAATTTTGTTCCAGCCAAGGGTATTTTAAGCTGCTGAGCTGGTCTGTCCCCCCCCATCATCCTTGGATGCCACCCGCCACTGGTGTAATTAGTTGTGGCTCGGCGGCAACGAAGGAGACGCCGCCTAGCAATTTCCCACTTATGAATGCATGACACCACTTTAAAAGCATATCACAGCCGGTTCTGAGCTTGCTCCTCTTTAGGTACAGGATGCAGGACCTAGTCGTGGGTACAAAAGCACATCTCCCAGGAGCTAGGGCAGCACAGAATGAGAGCGCGGGAGGGGACGCCAGCGAAAGCCATAATCTCTCTGTCACGGATCTTAACCCCATTTGTGCTACTAAAGCACTTTTAGAGGTGACTGGGCCAGGATCTTTGTTGTCGTTTTAGGAGATGAGGACAGCAGGGCAAAGCACTGAGGAGGCCTGAGTTGGTTCGTGTTGGGAAGCTGATCAGAGAGGCCTGATCGCTACATGGCCAGCCGGCTGTGTCGGCTGTCCCCTGGCTGTCCCCTGGCTGTCTCCGGATGCAGGCTGCCCTGCTGTAGTGAGCTAGGCTAGTATCAGGACAATCCCATTCCCACCTTGATATGGTAGCTGCTTCAGGGAATCAGAAAGCGATTAAGGCCTTGAAGAAGTTTGTAATCTACAGGGATGGAAGGTTTTTTGTTTTTATTTTTGTCTTAAACCTGCTCCCTAGAGCACCTGGGTGGTTTAGTCTGTTAAGCATCTGCCTTCAGTTCAGGTCATGATCCTGGAGTCCTGGGATTGAGCCCTACATCAGGCTCCCTGCTCAGCGAGGAGTCTGCTTCTCCCTCTGCCCCTCCCCATCTCACTCAGCGTTGCTATCTCAAATAAATAAATAAAATCTTAAAAAAAAAATTGGGACACCTGGGTGGCTCAGTGGTTGAGCATCTGCCTTTGGTTCAAGGCGTGATCCCAGGATCTGGGATCAATCCCATATCGGGCTCCATGCGAGGAGCCTGCTTCTTCCTCTGCCTATGTCTCAGCCTCTCTCTCTCTCTGTGTCTCAAATGAATGAATGAATGAGTGAATGAATGAATCAATGAATAAATAAATAAATCTTAAAAAAAATAAAATAAAAAAATATCCAAACCCTGTTCCCTCTGTCCCCTTCTGTGCTCCCTCCCTTCCTTTCAGTAATGTGGGACAGGCGCTGGGGCTGTAAGAGGTGCTAGTGCTAGGTGTCAATCACTGACAAAACAGGTGGACTCTATGCCTTCGTGGAACTTACAGCTTTTGGAAGACAGACCAGCAGAGAGATGGAAACATGAAGGTGTTAATGAGAGACTTTTGATCAAATTCTCTTCCTGGAGCCTGATGCCACCTTTCTCCTGCACTGACTCTTTCTCATGGGAAGACTCACTCTGGTCTTTGTTCTTAAGCAGAGTTCACAAGAACCTCTGTGCTCTTTCCAGAAGCTGGACTATATATATATTTTTCCCCGGGGTAGATAACATGCAGGCTTTCAAAATTCCTTGTTAAAATCCCTCTTCGTTTAGCCATGATGCCTGTCTCCTTTGTTTCTGTTAAGAGTCTCGGTCTCCCAAAGGAAGTTCACAAGATAATCCACTGAAACACAGCAAGAAAATGCTAGAATATATTATTTAACTAGTCTTATATTTCAAAAATATTTTTATATTTATAATGTATATATTAGCAGAGTCATCTGCTTATGTAATTAATGACTGTGAATATATGGGGGTGCTTACTCAACACTTACTGTCTGGGTGCATAATTGAAAGTTTAGAGATGATTATACTAGATAACAGGAAGAGACCCTTTTCTCAGTGAGCTGAAGAAAGGCAAGTCCAGATGGGACATCATCATAGACTCACAGTGTCTGCTCTGTTCATGGGAATAAAAATGATCAGCAAACTTCTTGCTTCTGAGACAGCTGCAGGCCTTTCGGGCAAGGCTCAGCTGCAGACAGATGGCACCATATCTGCCATCCCTCCTCCACATCAATGCCACATGACATGAGTCATTTTGGGGTACCGGCCATTTACATAATCAAAGAACTCTGCCTCTGGGCAGAGGACAAGAGCAGAAGGGACACAGCTTAGCTTCACCTTTTGCAGGAAGTGAAGGGAACATGAACCCTTTGACCAGACTCTGACTCAGTAAGATGAAAGTTTCATCAAACCCCTGGCTGGCCCCAAAAGGAGATTCAGCCCTAATTCTGTAAGATCCTAAAATGAGGGGAAGGCCATTCTAGGTCAGTGGAACAACAGGAATAAGTTCAGAGGCAAAAGCAAGCAGAGCCTGTCAAGGGAACAGGAGAAAGGGGAAGGTCACAGGGAAGGCAGGTTGGGGCAGGGAGGACCAGGTGAGGATCTGTACAAGGCCAAGGATGATGGTGGGGGGGCGGGGGGGGTGTGCAGTGGAAGACTGCGGCAGGACAGCACTGGGACTGAAACAATTTGAGGAGGGGCAGTTCATCAGCCTATCCCAGCTGCATTTGAGAGGTGCCAGGAGATCACAGGAGGCAGGATGATACACAAGTGGCAGATACTGAAGTCACTTCCACCTCCAGACAAGATGCAACTAAAGTTATTGCATAATGAAAATCAAAATGAAAAGGCACAAAATGAACATCCTGGCTGGCCCCGCCAAATGTCTAGTTTTGATGGACAATTTTCATGTTCAAGGTTGAGCTGAACATCACCTCTCCATTGAGCCTTGGCTCCCCTGCAAGCACCAGTCATTTCTCTGGTTTCCCTCATCTCTGGAGCCCCCATCATGCTGCCCTGTCATCATGGCTCTTTCCTGGCCCCTGTTTAGCTCACACTGAGCTCTTGGGTGGCAGGGTGCGTGTCACTGTCATCCTTGTCCCCCTAGAGCTTAGCCTCACGGCTGGCCTGATGTTAATATTCATGTAATACAATCCTCATTTGAATAATGAGTGGCTCAGTTAGATCTAGGAAATAAAAGAGTTTGTACATTGGTGCATGAGAGGAAGTTTGTAAGCCAAGCAAAGTTACAAAGACTGAATTTGGGACCCACTCGAGAACTTCCTGAGCTCTGAGAAATCCGGAGACCTTTTTTATCAACCCTCAGAAAGCTGGGAAGAGATGAGGTCTCCCTTGGAGTGGGGTTAGTGTGTTCAGTTGAGCAATGACCAAAGAGAACAAGCCCAGTGAATCAACACATTTGTGCAACTCATCACAGTGGAGGGTAATGGGAACAAAGCTTTCACTTTTCTCTTTCCTGAGAACAGTGTTGTGTTAAGAGGCCTCTTGAAGAAGCACACAGATTCTGAGGATCCACACAGATCCTGCTGGAGGATTTAGCCCATCCAGATGGACCACTTACCCATCTTTGGGGATGGTTCCAGAAATATAAACAACTGCCATCTCTAGAGAAACAAGAGGGTCTGATCTCTCCTAGAATATGTCCATGGTTAGCTTACTGTCCTCCCCAGAGGTGAAAAGCCAATATTCACAGTGTACATGCTTTTGTTCAAAATACAGATGCATAATCCTCATTATTCATTTAATTAGTGGATAACTAATTAAACTAATGAATCATCTCTTCTCAGGTAGGCTCAGGGCAAGGATCAATGGTCATGTGTTGGACACGCACCTGCCTTCCCAGGCATGAGCTCCACTTTGAAGGGCAAGGGAGACATTCATATACGTGCCTTGCACTGTGCTAGGTGGTCTATACACATTGTCCTGTGGACTCTCAGTCCTAGGAGGGCCTAGTAACACCTGTGCAAGGTCACACAGCTCCCAAGTATCTTGAACTCTCTCTCTTGTTCTTGACTCCCATATGCATGTGTCCTAGTCCTGTAAGCAGGTAATACTCCAAGGGGTAGAGGAGCTACCTTTGGTTAGGGGAGGTCTGGAAATATCTATTAACAAGGTGAGCTCTGGGTTGGGTTTTGCACGAGGGAGGGGATCCCACACAGGAAGGGGAAGGGCAGTGACAAAGTATGTGATGAAGAGGTGGGAGGCCTGCCTCAAGTGCAGAGGGCCACAGAAGTTTCTAGTAGTGAGGAGAGCATGGGGTGTGTGTGGGGGGCTCCATTGGTGAAACATCTGCCTTCGACTCAGGTCATGATCTCAGGATCCTGGGATGGAGCCCCACAGCGGGGCTCAGCGGGGAGTCTGCTTCTCCCTCTCCCTCTGCTACTCTCCCTGAAGTTGGTCCTGTGGGAAACAGGAGTCTTCAGCCGATGCTGGGGGAGGACACGGGCTGGAAAGGATGTTGAGGCCCCTCTAGGAGGCCAGCATAAAAGTGACAGTGAGCTCACCTCCAGAGACTCTTGAGCTAGCCTGGCTGGGGTCCCTCATCAGCTGGTTAACGTAGAGCAAGCAAGTTAAAGCCTAGGAACTTCCATCTCTTCAGGTGGGGTCTAGACATACAGACTGCTTTGAATGAATAAATAGGTACCGTAAAAAGAGCCAAGTCTCTTTACTGGTACCTCCCAAACATCAGTTCCCTTCCCCTCCCTGAACACTGCGAGTATTCCCTGTCCCATGCTTTCCCCAACCACCCTACCTCCTGAACTTCACATTGATGTAATTCTGGGCTCCTTTCACAATTCTCTTCCCAGGCTGGAGTTCCCCTTACTGTCGCCATCCCTCCAGATGCTTTCTACACCATTCACCATTCACCACACTCACTCAGCCCCCAGAGCAACGTCTACCACACAGAAAGTGCTCAACAAAGATTTGTTAAATAGATGGTTGAGTGAATGAATGAGTCACTTAGCCAGCTACGGGAGGGGCATACACTTGGCTCTCAGACAACTTGTAGTTTTCGGGATATCTTCAAGGTCATATGGTTTAAACCTTTGACATATGAGAATCTTCTCGACAGTCTTAGGGCACTGAGTGTAACATGCTCATACAACAGCCCTACTAGCATCTGCTAGCCTACACAATGCCAGGCTACACTTGACCTTCTCCACCAAGTAGGAGCTTAGGAGTCCCCTTCTTATCCTCAAGCCTTTCATGTATATGGAAAGAAGGAGTATCTCTTTCAAGTAGAACCAAGTGTCTACTAATACTGGACCAAGCTGTAAAGCGTGAGGCTTCCTCATCCTACTCCTACCACACGACGCTGAGTTGCCTTAACTTTCCAGAACCTGGACCCCCTCTGCAACCAGAAGCTGGAGAAATGGGTTCCTTAGTGCTTGGGCCGGGAGGCCTGCCAGTGTCCCAATTGGCAGATGCAACAGCCAGCTCCTGACAACGGTAAGAGCGTAAAGCTGGTTGTTGACACAGCGCAACATTCCACTTCAGTAAGGCGATGGCTGCATCCTTACACGTAATTGAACCATCATCGACTTGTGAGGGCATCTTGCTAATCTGCCTGGAGCCATTAGCTTGGGATGTAATAGCTAATTCACTGGCAAACCCTTCCAGACACCAGGTGCTTTCGACATGGATGGGGTCAAGCATCCTTCAGAGCCCTGAAGTGTAGCCTCCTGACACGCTGACACTGGGCCAGGGATGACCCTATAACCCTATACTTGCACTTGAGATGCTCAGTGGGGGCATCCTCTTGCCAAGGGTTTTTATGTCTTTATTTCTTGAGCAGACTCAGAACATCAGTGACCTCGAACCCCAACAATCTGATCTGGTCCTGCCATGCTTACCTGCCAGGTTCCTGTGTGGAACCAGGACTCCACGCCTCTCTGGGATCCTCCCCTATCCTTCTTATATTCCCTCGTGGTTTTGATAGCCTGTCTGTTTCCTCCACTAGATCCTGAATTCCTTGAGGGCAGGGAGGGATGGAGGCTCACTCATGCTGCATCAGGGGACACCCTCCCTGACTGCGTTGGCAATACGGCTGATACAACACGAGAACTTGGCTGCAATTGCCTTTAGTTTGCTAAACTCAGTAGTTCCATAAGCATTCTGTAAGCACTCTGTGTGGCGCTGGGCTGGACAAACAGGGACCGGGGTGTCTGGCTGTGAGCTCCTTGAGGGTAAAGCTTTGTCAAGCCTGACATATGGCACATTTCAGGTACAGTGCCTGGTGAGTACAGAGAGCTAAGTTTTGTGGGACAAGTGGACAGTTTGATCATAGAATTCATGCCTGAAAAAATGAATAAATGACAACATCTTTGCACTCGAGGACTCCTTCCTTCAGGGATCGGGTGAGAGACATGTGAATTAGTAAGGTGCAGTGTGGAATGCCTGGGAGAGGGGGTGCAGCATGATGTGGGGGCAGTGGGAAGTCTCCTGGCAACATAGAAATACAATTCCCTTTCCTGGCCTCTGCTGTGAGCTTACCTCCTGCCCCCCTCCCCACAGGCCCAGCTCCTATGGTACCAGAGCTCTTGTACCCTCTGCCCTGCTCCCCTCTCTACCAAAGCAGGCTCTCCACACAGATGCAGGGTGTGCAATACCCATCCTGCAGCTCCTCCCAGGACTCCCCACTGAGCCACATACTGGTTCTACCTCTCAGATTGGAGGAGGCAGGTGGAAGAGCCACCCCACAGGGAGCCTCGTGGTCTGGCATGTGCACCAGGGACCATGGGTGACCTGCTGCAGGGCTGAGTCTATGTGAAAGCAAGGGAACTGAGCACGGAGCGGCACTTGCAATTCATGAGAGAACATTGCTCAGGCTGACTTACTTAACGCTCCCAGTGCCTCTGTGGGACAGCTGTAATCTACTGGTTCCCAGTCCAGGACACTTTTGGTCCCTAGAGTACATCTGATGACGCCTGGGACATTCTGGTCGTCACATCTCAGCAGGGGTCATGCAACAGGTGTCAGGGAAGTAGGGGCCAGATCCTATGGTACATCCTATAGCACAGCACCCCCACCCCATACCCTCTGCCACTAACACACACACACACACACACACATTCTGGCCAGAATGTCCATAGAGCCGATGTTGAGAACCCACTGGGAAGCTGGAAGCAGAGATCTAAAGTCGGGGTCACCTGCATAGACTCACACAGAGACATGTGGCTGCCCTGGCTTCACCCGTGCTCTTGCTGATACTGGCCTCTGAGCTCTTACCCACACACCCCGCTGCTTAAGCCACAGATCAGCTCCCCCCGCTCTGCCCAGCACAGTTGGTGGTTTTAGGAACATTTTCTCAATCTTCCTCTGTTTCCTGGCAGTTACCCCCAGAGTGAAAGGGAGATAAAGGAACAACAAAGTCAGAGGAAGTAGCAGGACCTCCTGCCTCCCCCCTCCCCCCCACCCAGTTACCCACGAGAAACAGGCAGAGCAGATACTCCAGGCCTAGCCACTGGGGGCTCCAAATTCTGAGCTTCTCTTTCTGCAGCGGCTTCTCCTGTTCATGGACTATGCTCTCTGATGAGACCCTGTCTGTCATCTGCCTCTGCCATCAGACTTGGAGCTTCCCTGAAACCCTCCGAAGTCTGTTCCTCCTGCTTCTCCTGTCCTGGATTGTCCCAGGTCAGCTCTCTTTCGTCCTGCGGGTCTCAGCCAAGGACACCTCCCCAGACAGGCCATCCCCCTGCCACTGACCACTTGTGGGAAGAACTCCCCTGCTCCAGCCCATCTATCACACTGACCACATCGTTTTTATACAGTAGCCACCATCCCTAAGATAGGTGGATTTGGGTCCCTATCCACAGTGCTCCCCCAGAGAAGACGAAGTCAGTGAAGGCAGGTTTGTCGGGTTCTGTGCATGGCTGAGTTCCAGTGCTTGGAAAAGGCCCAGTCAAATTTTACTGAATAAATGATTGGATGGAGCAATGAATTCAGAGTCCTCTTCACAGGAGATTCTCAGGGAATATCGTTTGAAAAGTTGCCACAAAGCTCATGCCTTCTGACAATCGATCCAAACCTCTTTTACTCCTCCATGTGAATTTGGGGGGAAGACTCCACTTTTGGGTGTATTTCTGCTCATCTGTTCTTCCCTATCTGAATCTTTCTCAACATTTCCTTTGCGCCTTCCTGGGGTGCCCTAGAGACACTGGGTATTTTCACAAATTGCCTAAGGAAGCACCTATCTAGTACGACGTTCCTTTCAAGTTCAGAAGTGGCCCTAATGTTTTCGATAGCTTTGACAACTACATGGAGAGGGGTTTCTAAATGACTGTCCCTGGGTGGCCGTGTCGATCCTGCTGGGTTGGGGCAGCACATCACCTGCCCTGAACACTGGCCCTGGCTCTGCGTTGGGACCAGCTGTGTGATTCTGGGACAGTCACAGGATGTCCTGTTCTGTTGCCTCTGGGGAATGGGGCTTCAGTTGGGGCTCTCAGAGGGTCATCCTAGCTCTAGCAGGTAATCCCCCAGCAGCCCTGCCACCAACAAACCCTTAGCCCTCATGTGACTGAGCTTTCCCACATCCTATGAAAAGGCACATATAAAATGAATGGGGACACACATACTATAAGTGGGGAGCTATATATTATTTTTTAAATTTATTTTATTATTTTTAAAGATTGTACCTATTTATTCATGAGAGACATGGAGAAAGGCAGAGACACAGGCAGAGGGAGAAGCAGGCTCCCTGCGGGGACCCCAATGAGGGACTTGATCCCTGGACTGGGATCACACCCTGAGCCAAAGGCAGATGCTCAACCACTGAGCCACTCAGGCATCCCTGTTACTATTTTTAAATGTTAAATCCATCAGAAAGTTGAAATAGTACAAGGCATATAGGTCCTTCACCTGGATTCAGCAAATGTTAGCATTGTGCCACATTTGCTTTCTGCCTCTCTCATTGTCTTTCTCTTTATTTATATCTATTTACACTGATTTTTTATATTTCTTTTTCTTTTAGCAAACCATTTGAAAGTTGCAGACATGATGACATTCGACCTCCAAATACATGAGCACGTATCTCCTTGAGAACCAGCGCATTTTCCCACATAACTGCAATGTTATTATCACACCCCCAAGGGTTAACATTGACCCAATATTATCTACAATGCAGTATCTATGTGAATATCCCCCACCTCCATCCCAAGAATGTTCTTTCTAGGTCTTTTCCTTCCATCCAGGAGCCAGCCAAGCATCACACGCCGTATCCAGTCACCATGTTTTCTTAGCCACTTGTAATCTAGAACCTGGGGGAAGCTGACTACATTTCATATCCTTTCTAGCTTCTTCTGGTTGTAACACAGCAGAGGGGTTGCATGCCTTGCCCCAGAAGGCTGGTGGGCAGCTTCTTTCTGTAGCAGGCTTTGATGCCTACTATTTTACACCTCCACCAATTAAACACTATCTGTGGCAGAGTCTGGGCAGAAGCTCTGCTCTGGGGCCCATTTGCAGGGACCTAAAAACAAAAACAAAAACAAAACAGTGATAACTGGGAAACTGAGAAAAGATAAGCTGCATGCCTGAGCCCCAGCCTCCTTGGACCCAGTGAGCTCTGGGGATGTGTGAGAGCAGCCTCTCAGCATCTTCTGCCTTTTAATTAGAGAAAAAGTTCCCAGCCTCTGAAAGTCTGAGCATGGCCCAGGCATTTAGAATCAGGCTGGACATATTCCCAAGCACTTTGTGAAAAAAAAAATTAATAATGCCACTGTCTTCCCTATCCTTACAGAGAGAAGCCTGCTCAGAGTGGTTACTAAAAACAGGAACCTACCCTTCTGCAAGTCCCGCGCACCTTCCTCATTTCTAGCAGAGGAAGTGTGTGGCTGGTTTAGCAACTGCTGTTCTTCTTGATAGCCTGGGCTTCTCTACACCCGCGGAGGCCTGGCCACCTGCTCACTCTGTGCGAGCAGCAGCAGCAGCTGATGGAGAGGCGGTGACAGCGCTCCTGGAAGTCCCTCCTCAACAACTCCCAGGGGAGACCATGCCCAGCTTTTGAAGGTATCATAGGGGACATGGCAGGGGCTGGGTGGGAAGGAACATCAGATTCCTAGACACACAACTGGCAGAGCATTAACTTTCTGGAGACAGAAAGGCACTCTGTGAGAACAGGCAGGGCAGCATCTCAAGTGAGGCTGACACCTAACCCAGTGTCCAGCACATGGCAGCTGTTCAGTGAATATCTGATGCCTGATGTAGAATTATATATGGCAAGATAGGTTGGAGATCTTGGGCCAGCGACACTCCTGCCAGAGGAGATTTTCTAGCTGAGCAATAGCTGGGCACATAGAAGGCTTCTTACTGAGGGCAACTAATACTTGCTCTCAGTCTTCCTAGCTGTATGACCTCGGGCAAGATGTTTAAACCTCTCCAAACCTTCATCTTCTCCCCTGTCGAGTGAGAATAAAGGTACCCAATTCAATAGATATTGGGCCAATTAAATGAGCTAACTTATGCAAAGCACCCATGCTAGTTTCAGACACATAGCAGGTGTTCAGTAAGTGCTATCCACTCGGAGTCATGACATCTAAAGGTGCATGGAGCCCAGGTAGGCTGACTGATCACAGTAGTGCATCCAGGAGTTTGGGTGTGTAGATCTTTGGGAAGATGCCAATGATAACCAATAGTAATAAGCATCAACAAGCAGAGTAGATGGTATGTGTATGGGGGCAGGGGTAGGATTAAAGGGAAAGCAAATAGGTGAGGTATATACATTCTGAAAACACAGAATGTTAGAAGAGATTTTGGAAGGTTAGAATTCCCTAAGGAATGTGGCACATTCCACATTCTTTTAGGTGCCAACATATCCAGAGAGCCTAATGATGGGAAAATGACCTGGGCTCTGGCCTCAGAGTGTCCTAAATTGAGGCCATGCATGTGGATGCAAAAAGATGGTGTCTGCCCTGCTGAGTGGCAGGGGAGGGGGGCTGCATGCAGAGTTATCTTCCTGCAGTTTCTCGGAACAATCCCACAAGATTATGATTATTACGTGCTTTGACAAATGAGAAAGTGACGCTCAGAGAGGCTGAGTAATTTGTATAAGTCACACAGCTGGTGAGAGGCTCTAAGGGCTCCAAGGGCTGAGGTGGGGGAGGGGAGAGTCTAAAGCGCATGAAGGACAAAAGTGTATACTAAAGCAATGCTCTTTAAGAGAAATATATCCCATAGTCTGCAAATTGTCATTTTGTGGTTTGCCATGAGACACTGCACCACAAACCTATAAGCTGGGCTATAAGTCTTTTTATAACTGGGAGGTAAGCCCTAATCAAAGTTTTGGCAAAATCCTTCAAAATGATTTTCCCCATTTAGAAGAAGGCCATTCAAGAGTGTTCAATATGTCCTGGAAAGCATAATAGTAATAATAATGTGAAAAAAAACCTATGAAATAGACCAAAATCTGTTTAGACGTCTGGGTTTTAAACAGGTCTCAGAGTCAGGGCAGCAAGATGGCCTTGTGGAAAGTTACTGATGTCATTGGCTGTACCTGCGTCAAAATTTTGGGTCAGCCTCCAAGGAGCTATGTGACTCTGAACATGCCACTCTGCCTCTCTGAGTCTCATTTTCTTCCTCATAAAAGGAAGAAGTTGTGTATTATCTGTAAGAAGTTGAAATTATCTGTATCATATCTGGAAGATGCTAAATACGAAGCAGCAGCTAGTGATAGCATTCCTAACCCAGACACGGAGAGGACCTCAGGTTGCTCGTAATAGATGGGTTATCAGGCAGTGTTACATACAATGAATCAAAGAGCACAGCTGCTGAGCAGGACTCTTCTCGATTTTTCTGAATGCTTATTTCTGCTTGTTTCCCCATGTGCTGTATAACTGAAAGAGACAGGGGTTGGTTTGAGTCGTAGCAAACTGAACTCATTTTCCTAAAACAGAACCAAAAACGTCCTCACTTTTGGGTTTTGGGAAGTGGCTATGTCTTTTCCAAGGGGAGCCTGTCTTTTTAAAGACTTACTAAGTGGCCATTGGGGTAAACCCTAATCCGCCTCGTGCATTCATAGATGGTGCTGGTCTTTTCAGTTTTCATTTGACATCCAGCAAGAATTTATTTCCCCTGGTTGTGACAGAGGCTGGAGCTTAAGATTCTCATTACGGCTTTCCAGCCTGTCAGGCTGGACCATTTGGTTCTTGTCAGCAAGCTGAGGGAGGGCCCTGTGAGTACATCTATCCATTCCTCTATCCTTTCCTTCCCTTAATAAATATGCATTGAGGCCATACCATGTGACTGACTTCCTCCCTCTCAGCTCCCCAGGCGTTCTGAAGGAAATAAGTACCCTGCGTCCAAACCACTTCCTCCCATCTGAGAACCACCAAGGGAGGGGGCTTATTTCATTATGGTAACTGAGCTACAGACTGAAACCATGGGGCCTCGCAGGTTCCATGGCTCACTTTTGTTGTCAAACAGCTTTGCAAACTCATACTTTTCTCCATGGTGCCCCCCAGGGCAGCAGGGACCATGGCTGGAGGGCTTGGGGTGTGGCAGGTGGGAAAGTTTAAGAGCATCAGAAGAAAATGGGTAGAGAATTCCCCTGGGCTGTACCAGGCACTTAGCAGACAATCCCTTCAGCCCCTCAACCAAAGTGAGCGCTTACTATGTGCCAGGCACCTGCTAGGTAATTTTTTTTTTCATTGAGGAATATAGTAGATGGGGACCACGTTCTCAGGAAGTTTACAGCTGGGGCAGGGGTGGGTAAGACACTTATAGAAACAAATGCGTTATGGTGTGTGCTGTGAGGGGAGCAGACAGGGCCAAGGACAGAGGGCGGGAGGGGGGGACCTGTTTGTTGGTGAAGTTTTTGCAATTTAATTCTCACATTTCCCTGGGCAGTAACCATGCTCCTTCCCAATTTACAGGCTCACCAGCCTCCCCACTCTTCCCCCAACCCCAGCCAAGGACTCCAAGTCACAGGGACAATCACTTATTGCTTAACACTCTCTGAATGCAAACTCCTAGTGTCCAGTGTCAGGACTCACTTCCTAATCTAGGCTCTATCAACACATATCTGGATCCGTCTATGGAATGCCTGTTATGTACATGACCCTCCAGCACACCAGAAGATAGCAGCCCACAATCTTCTCATAAAAAAGGGTGGATCCAGCTTTATACGACCCTGCATCCATTCTCTTATACCTGCCAGCACACAGTTAAGAGCCTCACTCTAGAGCCAGATGCCCGGATTCACATCCTGCCTCTACCTCTTACCAACTGGGTGACCTCCAACAGGTTGTAGAAATGCTCTGGCTTTGGACTCCCCAGTTGTACAAAAGGTATAATGACAGTGATGTGTAGATTCGTTGTGGGGGGTCAACAGGAGAGTACCTATAAAACACTTCCTCAACACACATTAAGCTCCTGTTTTACTCCTGTTGCTGTATACTCAGCCCCATGGGGAGCTGGCATGGATCTGTGATGAACACAGGGAGCGCTCTCTCTGGTCTACTTGCTATTTATAAGGGAGAAAACTGACATCCAAAGAAGCAAAGTAGTTTGCTAGTTTGCCCCAGTTCTCCGAGACGTTAGTGGGCCCACTGTGGGTTCTAAAGATACAATGTATGGGAAATAAAAATTAAGGAAAATTAGGGGGGTGGGGAGAATGGTTTCACTTTCCCTCTTCCCGGTGGTGGAGTCATCCATTCAAATGATTTTATGACTCAAAGTTGAAAGTTTACCCTCAGTTCCTCAGGGCTCAGAGCAAAGGGGAAGAGCTGGACAGCTGGCTCTTTGGCCGGCCACTATCCATGACCAGCAGTGGCTTCACAATGGCCAGAAGCAAGGGGACTTGAGGACATGGGCAGGGAACATGCAGATTCCCAGGCCCGCTTGCCTTCTCTGGTTTCCCTAGCAATCCTGGCTCTCAGAGAGTTTGTCCAAGAATTTAAAATGTATTGTACTGGGATGAGGGTAGTGGAAGGAACCAGGGTTGGTAGTAAAAAAAATCAGGGTTTGAAAGCTGGCCAGCCACTGAAAGAGCTGTATGACCCTGAGCAACCTCAGAGGTACTCAACCTCTCTGAAACTCCGTTTCCTTGTCTAAGATGGCAGGCTCTTTGGGACACTAGACAAGCCAGTGTAGTTCAAATATCTAATTTAGACTTCCACATAGTGGATGCTCATGGAGATTAGTAAAGACAATGGAGAAATCTTTAGGTATCTGTTCCAAATAAGGAGAATTGTCAGGAGTAAGTCTATTCCTGCCACTGGTGCCTGGAACCGGCGCCTACTGGTGTTGAAGGCCCTTGGAAGACATCACTTCCTGACTCCACATTTGGTGATGTCACATTGCAAGCTTGAAATCAGCCACGGTGGGAATATTTACACCACAGAAGTGAGCAAACGCTGCAAATCAGAGTCCTCTCCCCCTACCCCTCATCACTGTTTGTTAAACATTTACGGGCACATCACACCCCTAATCCACTCTCTCTCTCCCCGGCACATGGTTTGTCCACTTTGTCCCCATCCCGTTCTGTTTCCCCCATGGAACAGCTTCTGTGTTCCCATCCATGAGTAAAAGCAGATCTGACCACTGTCTTTACGGCACTTACAGCCATTCCTTGAACAACCACACAAGTAACTGTTAGAATTATAATCCACTGTGAGGGCAATGCAGGGTTCCTGGGGAGGTAAAAAAAAAGGGGGGGGGGAGAGAGAGAGAAAGGAAAAAAAGGGTAGCTCAGTGCTTCACCCCTGGCAACACATGCAAACATCCCGGAGTCTTTGTAGAAAGACCAATGCCCAAGCCTCACTAGGGGGACCGTCTGAGAACCCTGGTGTAGGAACCTCATTTTGGTGTTGGAATGAGTGATCCACAGTGAGGAGTGAGCACCCTGGAGCAGGTGGCTCAGCATATGCAAATAATACTATTAGCAAACTATCAATTTCCATCTCGCTCAATAAGGTTATGAGCCACACTCTTGATGCGTGTGTGTGAATAAAAAGCAACACTAAGTCTTGCTGTGAAATGTGATATAGGAAAGAAGTCCCTAACTTTACATCCTGGGGCCCAAATGTCCAGATGACCTTTAGCATCTGCACTCAAGTCTGCCTCAAACTCCTCCTTCTGATGAAACCTGCATTTCCCACGTATGCATATTTGGAAGGGAAAGAAGAAGCCTGTTTGTATTTTCCCATTCTGTGTAATTGTGTATGTGCGTAATCCCATTTCAAAATAATTGTCTTTAGCACGGTTTTTCTCACTGCCAGTGTTTATGATGTCAGCTTATGGGTTATATGTATTTATACCAGCTCTGGGTTCTGGTGGCCTCTGTGTATAAAAAGCTGATCCAGGGGCACCGGGGTGGCTCAGTCAGTTGAGCGTATGGCTCTTGGTTTTGGCTCAGGTCATGATCTCAGGGTCGTGAGATGGAGCCCTGCCTTGAGCCCACACTCTGCACGGAGTCTGCTTCTCTGCCTCTCCCTCTGTTCTTCCTCCCATTTGTGCGTGTGCTCTCTCTCTGTATCTTAAATAAAATCTTAAAAAAAAAAAAAAAGCTGATCTAGAAAAGAAACCAATGAGAGGGAGGTTCTCTTCTTTTTATTTAGTAAAGTATGAAAGCTCCTATCCATCTCTCCATGCTGGACCCCACACCACACGGCCACGGGGTCTGGACACAAAATCACTTGCTTGCTTGTGGCACACTTGCTATCAGCAGAGAGGTGAGCCACACACACCCCATGGTGTGCACATCCTACAATACCTCCTCTCTCTAATCCTTACTTGTGAAAACCCAGCAGATGTGGCTACGTTCATTTTTAAAATGGAAACCAACAAACAATAGAAAGAGGCTTAGTGGTGTAATAAGGGGTGAGATAGAAAATTGCTTCAGTACCAACTGGCCCCAAATCCAGCTTCTTCCCATGACATCCTAAAATGAGCATGAAATGTTTGATAGGATGCATCCATCCTTGTCTTAGGGTAAAGCTGAGTCTCCCTGTTAGCCTGAGAGTATTTGAGATTGTTTTCCAGGCACGCAAGTACAGAAGGGGCCAGAACACAGGCTCATGGGCACACGGGGCAGGCAAAGTGGTGGACTGAGAGCTGGACAAGGAGTCACGGCACTTGTCTAACTTCCTGAGTGATCTTGAGCAGGTTGTTGCCCTCTCTGAGCCTTTTCTTTGTATTAGGAGGGCACCAAACTGCTATTTTTTAATTGGTGCTTTAGGATATCCTAGGATTGAGTTGTCCCATCAGGAGGAGTAGAGAACCCCAAGTCCCTCAACCAGCAGCTTGCTTTTATCCATTTTACAAATTAAGTTTCTGGGGAAACTCTTAAAACAGGTTTCAACCAACAGGTTTGGGATATCCTGGATGAGAGGATACCAAAGTCTCCTTCAAATGGCAAAGTAAAGCCTCTGATTTTGAGTCAAGTGGGAGGAGGACATGGGACCATGAGGGCACTTCTCTGAGTTGGCTGCCTACCCCGGCCAGTGTCCCCAGAGCCTCCTTCACCACGCAGGAAAGGAGAACAAGGTGGGGTTGGCGGGGCAGGGGGGACGGGCTGTGGGTGCACCTGCCCCATGGGGAGAGCAGGGAACAATGTGGGTCACCAGGCAGGCGCACCTGTTGAGCGAGGTCAGGATGTGGTGGGGTGCCCGCGGAAATCCTGCGAGATCCTTGGCAGGGAAACCAACCAATGCCAGGCTCCCAGTCTAGCTCTGGTTCCTGGCACATGGCATCGGACCACAGGCAGGACCGAGCAAGTCTCACGTCAACTGGCCGGGTGCCAAGTGCCGGTGACAGTGGATGGATAATTGAGGCAAAAGGGCCATGAGCCACTCGTCTGTCCTGACCCTTTCCCTATAGTATTTGAGAACCCTGAAGCCCAAGAAGGTGAAGAGAGTTGTTCAACCTTGTTCAAGTACTTAGCCGGCCCTCCAATACCACCAAGGGATCCAGCTTTGGGAAGTGTTTAACTATTTGATTTTACCAAACAGAACTCTTTTTCTGATAAGACCTTTAATTCAGTCCTTGAAACAACTCTGCAGGGCCTGTATTCGTATCCTAAATTTATGTATTTAAAAAAAAATCAAGGCTCAGTAGAGTGCCTGGGTGGCTCAGATGGTTGAGCATCTGCTTTTGGCTCAGGTCATGATCCCAGGGTCCTGGGATTGAGTCCTGCTTCGGGGTCCCTGCTCAGCGGGCAGCCTGCTTCTCCCTCTGCTACTCCCCCTGCTTGTGCTCTCTCTCTCTCTGTCAAATAAATAAATAAAATCTTTTTAAAAAGTAAAAGATAAAAAAAAAAAAAAAAAAAAAAACAAAAAAAAAAAAAAAACAGAACTCAAGGCTCAGAGAAGTGCAGTAACTTGCCAAAGGACACAAAGCCAGGAGGTTGGGAGCTGGAATCTGAACTCAGGCTTGCCCTGCCTTAAAAACTCTTCCTTATTCTTTCCAAATTCTGCTTTGGATTGTAAAAGCAATTCATGCATGTGGGAAAACATCTGGAGATTTTACATCTGAAGGTGTAACTAAGAAACCAGTCCATTAACCTTATAAAAATCACTACCCAGAGAGAGCCCTCGAAAACATCTCGGAAATAACTTCCTTTAATATTTTTCTATACATATTTGCATACACATGCTAATTTTTTTATTACGAAATTGGGATAGTATAAGCACAGCTAGTTTTTCTTGCTTCTTTTCTCCTGCCCTCACAGCATTTATCATTTCTTTATATTAATGCTGTGAAAGGGTGGAAAACATGCCACATGACTCATCCCGGCTCTTCTGACCACATTGGACCACTAAGAGGGGCTGTGCCAGCTGAGGCCTGAGCACACCTTACCTCCTTCTCTCTCCCCTTCAGCTCCCCTGCAGCCAGGTCCCCAGACACAGGGCTTCTCCAAACATAGCCACCTGACCTCCCAGAGACCCTTCCAGACTTTCCTGTCTCTTGCATTTAAGACCCCCCCCCCCCAAATTGATGATCTCAGAAGTATACTTCGATGATTTGTTTAAAAAATCATTTTTCTGTGAACCAGAGGACAGAAAAGCAGGACAGCATCTCATGGAGGTTGAGAGCAATAGCTTTTGGAATCTGATGGAGCTGGTTTGAAGCCCAGGCCTTCCTCTTACTAGTCATATAACCTTGGACAAGTTACAAAATTTATCTCACCGTTGAAGGAGAGTTGTTGTGAGGAGCGAGGGTATGACGACTAGAAAATGTTCAGCCCAGTGCCCGGCGCAGAGTAAGAGCTGGTCGGAGTGGTGGTGGTGCTGGTGGTGCTTCTGGTTATACCGCCACCATTGGGGTTCAGATACGGTGGATGGTGAGGTCCCCACTGGTGGCATCACGCTTCCCCGCCTTAGAAGCAGGTCCTATGAGTGGACCTACAGCTGTCACTCTTTGTGGGGGGCATTTTCTAAGGCCAAAGGGTAAGCTGTATCCCTGAATAGATATTTATGTTAATTAAACCTTGTCATTGAGGTTTTCCAGTGCTTTTTGGTTTAATCACAAAGTCCAGACCCACCTTCCTTTGGCTAGGGTTCCTCAACTCCCTGCCCATCAGCACGCCATGTCGGGGTTCATGACACCCTTCCAACAGTGAGGCTCGGGCATTAGAAGCCCAACGTGGATAAAGTCCACAGGACTGTCCTGGGATGCCATCCGGGAATGGAAGGTTCTGAGAACCTTGACAGCTGTATTTCTAAGATAATGCAGAACACACAGTGAAAGGATCCCTGGTCATAAACTGTCTGCCCTGCCCAGAGGTCCCTCCACCCTGGAAAGACACCCAGCACGGCTCCTTGGGTGCTGAAGTCAGGACAGGTAGCTGTGCCTCCTGCAGCCCTGCCTCACACCTTTCCAGCTCTCGGGGTGTAGACAGGTGAGCTCACCAGCTGACCTCCACACCGAGAAGGTGGAAGAGGAAGTCAGCCTCCCAGGGAGGCTGGGTGGGTTCAAGGCAATTTCCCACCAGAAGGTAGAGCTCACCGGAACCGCCTGACCTTGACCCTGAAGAACACACAGATAGGCTTTGGCTTCTGTAACGGGACTTGATAAGAGAGGTGATGATGGTTCTTTTATCAATAGTCTTCAAAAGCTCCCCGAGTCCTGATTCCTAGAATTAAAAGGGGCTAAGTGGCTCTGTCTTTGGAGACCATCTTTTCCACTCCAACCCTTTCTCGGAAGAGTGAACTCAGGCCTAAGTTCACGCAAAGGAAACAGCTAAGCCTGCATTGGGCTTTCCGCTCAACAGGGAGTCTGCTTGTCCCTCTCCCTCTGTGTATGCACTCTCTCTCTCTCTCTCTCTCTCTCTCTCTCTCAAATAATTAAATAAAATCAGAAAGAAAGAAAGAAAGAAAGAAAGAAAGAAAGAAAGAAAGAAAGAAAGAAGAAAAGAAAAAAGAAAAGAAAAAAAGAAAGAAAAGAAAAGAAGAGAAAAAAGAAAAAGAAAAAGAAAGAAAAAGAAAAAGAAAGAAAAAGAAAAAAAGAAAAAGAAAAGAAAGAAAATGTGCTTCTAAAAAGTACTCAAAAAACCATGCCATTTCCACGGCTGGGGGCCTCCCTCCTTGCAGCTTGATCCTGAACCCTGAGCCAGCACCTGGGGAAGGTGCTTCTTCCCCTGTCCACGACTAAGGGGAAACTGAGAGGCAAGTACCAGCTCTGATCCTTGACATCACCGAGAAAAGGCAGAGCGAAAGCCAATGTTCGGAGCTCATGTTAATTAACTCATTTCTCTTTTGCCCTTGCTTTATTGTTCCTAGAAGCAATTACGTGTCTCCTACCCTCTCTCCCACCTCCAGCATAAAACTGCATAAAACTGTCACAGATGAAATCAGATTGCTCAGCCATTTCATTAGGGAGACTCTGGCTCTCGGTCTCTGGGGGCATCTTTGCTCAAATGGAAGCCTCTCTCAGTAAGTTAACCCCTTCCTGGAGGCTACAGGAAGCCAGCGAGCAGACCACGGAGGGCAGCTGAGGCCTCTTCCTGAACAGCTCAGGATACAGTGGGCTGGCAGGTGCATGCCTAGGGGTGCGCGAGGTAGAGACAGAGAGAGAGAGGAGGCTGGAGTGCAGGGAACAGGGGAGAGAGAGTGTCAGACCTCTGGGACCTGTCCAACCTTTCACGTGTTGCCACCTGGGTACGTTTCTCTTCTTGGATGGACCTCATTTTTCTCACCTGAAAAATGCAAGTCTCAAGCCTTATTATTATTATTATTATTATTATTATTATTATTATTATTATTTCTGTACCCAATTCCATCAGTCCCCCGCAAATCACACAGGAGTCCTTGAGAAGAATTACAAAGTTGATGGGAGGGAGCGTGGTCAGAATGCACTTTGGTAGATAACAAAGTCTTTTTCCCCGTGAATCTTCTGGAGTTAATGTGAAGGAAGGAAAGAGTGAGACATAAAGATTGGATGCTGTTGCCAGAAGGGGCGCCGAGGGAGAAGATGGAGCAGGAGGGAAGGGCCACTGTGATGTCTGCAGGCTGGGAGTTGACACCCAATGTAGGGGTGGGGCTGAGTGTCAGGCCTCAGGGAACAGAATGGCATTGCTGGGGGAGTCAAGTGACAGCACAGTGCACTGTGGTGCGGGGACATGTGGGAGAGTAAGAGGGATGAGGCCAGCGTACATGCTTCAGAGTTGTCCCTAGAAGGGAGGCCTGCCAAGACCTCTCCCCAGCCTGTCCTGCCTGAGAGCTCTCTCCAGGCCTCGGTAATGACAGACAGGGAAGCCGAAGGTCTAGGGTAACTGGTGGGCCCCAGGAAAGCACTGGGAGCAGCATGGAGGTGGCAGGGGCCTCTGGGGGACATCTATCTGCACAGCACACAGGTGCAGTGTTCCGTGTGGGACAGCCAGCTCCTCAGAGTCAGAGGCCACTTTCTTTGCTCCTTCCCTGGACTAGACTGTCTAAGGTGGGGGGACCTCAGAGATGGCACCTTTCTCCAGGTGCTGGCTCAGGGTTCAGGATCAAGCTGCAAGGAGGGAGGCCTCCAGCCATGGAAATGGCTTGGTTTTTTGAGTACTTTTTAGAAGCACATTTTCTTTCTTTTTCTTTTTCTTTTTCTTTTTCTTTTTCTTTTTTTTTCTTTTTTTTCTCTTCTTTTCTTTTCTTTCTTTTTTCTTTTCTTTCTTCTTTCTTTCTTTTCTTTCTTTCTTTCTTTCTTTCTTTCTTTCTTTCTTTCTTTCTTTCTTTCTTTCTTCTTTCTGATTTTATTTAATTATTTGAGAGAGAGAGAGAGAGAGAGAGAGAGAGTGCATACTCAGAGGGAGAGGGACAAGCAGACTCCCTGTTGAGCGGAAAGCCCAATGCAGGGCTGCATCCCAGGACCCTGGGACCATGACCCTGAGCCGAAGGCAGATGCTTAACCGACTGAGCCCCCCAAGTGCCCCTAGGAGCACGTTTTCCTGAGTGTCTACATCAGGCTAAGAACTGGGGACAAAGTCAACTGGTCTCTGCCTCCTGGTGCCAGGGCGATGCTGTTAAAACCTGCGTGACTTGCAGAAAGGGCCCTGCCAAGGTCAAAGGCGTCCCTTTGGCTAGATGGGGCCAGCGGGGTGGTGGCCAGATGGGGAAAGGAGGGACTTACATCCGGAGGGGCTGCACCCTCAAACTATATCCATCATTTTTAGTCACAAAACAGGATCAGAAGATGGGGTGCTTAACTTTGAATGCATGTCTCATTCCAGCCGCACTTTCTGTGGTGCATTATGAGCTTACAGTTCTTGCAAGCTTGTGGTTATCTTAGGAAGAGCACTAGCATGCTATGAACTATCTGAGTGAGGGCTGACGAACCATTCATGTAAATATTTAAAGTATTCTAACTTTCGAACAAAGCGCATTTGGGCTTTTCTTATTTCCTAGTCCACTAGGTATCCCATCTCCTCAACTAAATGAGGAAGTGATACAGATCTCCACCCCACCCCACCCCCACCTCTGGAAGGTCTTGCTGAGAGCATAGATCTTTCTAGAATCTGAATATGCAGGGCACAGAGGAAGGATTTAAGGCAAGGGTGGGGGCTGGGCTGGCTGACTTCTGGACCCTTTTAAGCTACTCAGTTCTCCATCCGAAACTGCAGACAAAGAGAGGGGTGGAGCGTAAGATAGCAGATGGGCCAGACAGCAGCTGGGGGGACCCTGCACTAAGATTCTCCTCTCTGCCCCCAGGAGACAATGGGTGGGGACCTTTTCGCTATGCTTCAAGGATCCCGGGAAGACACATTTTCTGAAATCGCCTAAGCTCCCTTCTAAAATGGTCGTAGGAGGGCCCAGCATTTGGGTGGACAATCAGAAAATACACACTATAAATAGCAACAATTAACAGGGATTTTAGGCCAGGCCGGGTACTGGGTGCTTCTTGTGTTTTATCTCTGAATTCTGCAGCCACAACCCAATGTCGTTTCATCATCATTCCCGGCAACAGGCAGGCAGAAGTCAATAACTTGCCCAAGGTCACCGAGCTTGCACGCGCAGAGCCACCAGGCGAGCCCATTTGGAATAAACAGCGGGCCTAGCACTAGCAGTTCAAATCCGTGCTGAGTGACTTTTAGACAAGATCTTAGCCTCCTGGGGACTCAGTTGCCTCCACCGCAAAATGAGGTGAGGAATGCAGGGACTTTTCCATCATCAGAAGTGCCAACGGATGTCTGACATGTGGCAGAGCGTGCAAATGGAGCACACCGCAGACACACAGCATTGGGGTGCAGTTTCCCTTCTTCACCGTGGGTTAGAGCGTGTGGAGAAATGCACGCAGGAGAAAGTTGAGGCTGGAGGTTGTTTGCCCCCTCTGGTTGTAAAGCTGGCACCTCCTGGGTTTTAGGCACTCTCAACTGCCGTGCATGGGTCGGGGTGGTGGTGGACAGAGTCCTGAGTGGGGTTTCTGGGGGGCTGCAGTCCATCTGAAACCCCCCACACCTTGCACACAAGACGCCGCTGGCTGCTTTCCGACAGCCAGGGTGCGGAGGAATGGAAACTTCTGTCACCAACAGCACTTGCTAGCAACTTCCCTCTCTGCGGTTTTCTCTGTCATTCCCTTGATAAAAGACCCAAGGCTGAGCAAATGTAACCAACATTTACGAATCTCATCTTCACATGAAAACACCCGCCCCTCAAGAAGTGAGCTGCTGAAAAATGATGCACGATGTACTCTAAACTGGGTCAATCCTCACCCAGGGGGTTCGGCGCGTGGCTGACTTGCTGTGTGTGTCCCCTGTACCGTAGGCTTCGAGCATCTTCGACAGCCCGGGGAGAGAGAGCGATGGGAAACAGTATGCGATCCACCCCAGCACCTCCCGAGAGGCCTGTGCCCAGCCCAGATGGTAAGTCTGGATTCTGGGTTCCTGGGTGTGATGCTTAACTCCAATGCTCGAGAGCCAGGGCCAAGACTGAGCGCGCCGGGGGTGCTGACAGTTGTTGAAACAGGGTACTGGGTGCCTCGGTGCTCACGATACCTGCTTCTCTCACTCTGCTTGTGGTTAACGTTTTATAACTACATGTTAAAAAAGATAGAGCAGTGGTGCCCTGAGTGGCTGCTGGGCGGCTGGCATTGCATGGTGGACCCCTGAGAGCAGCTCGGTCCATCTTTATTTTCCAGGTGGGGAAACTGAGGCCCATTAAGGAAATGGAATCAGCTTTTGGAAGAGTCAGATTTCCAGCTCAGGCCAGTCTGATTCTGCAACCTTGGCTCTTGCCTACCGCACCCTGCCAGCCCACGATATACTATTATCATGGGTTTAATATTATCCCAGCTCTGCAAAAGCTTCTGTGGTGCAACTTGATGCAGCTAGACGTTACCTCGAGGAAATCTTCCTGGAAAGGAAGGAATCCTGTGTCCCATTGGTAGGATCACAGGGCCAGCCGTCCTAGGGGGAGGGCACAATGTCACAGGTTAGGCTTCCCATGGCGCTGGCGGACTCCAGAAGCCAGGGAGCCCTTCAGAGACGTCCAGAGAGCCATCGGAGGATGTCAGCGAGCAGAAGGCAAAGGCTGAGAGTAAAACCCCTGGAGCCCTGGGTGGGGTGGTGGTGACTTACTGTGTGAGTCTGCTAGGGGCTTGGGAGGGGATGGTCCAGAGGTCGGGCGATCCATCAGTGTCCCCAGGGTGAGTCACCTTGGGACATTTCCACCCCCTATCTGATGTCACAACACTAGTGGTTGGTCTCCCTCTGCTAATGTCCTGAGTCCCCCATGTCCCCTGCAGCTGTGCACCCAGCAAAGCTCCCACACAGATGCCCACCATCCCACTGAGAGCGGACAGTGCCAGGTGCCCTGACTCTACTGCTCATCCGTGACTCTTGTGGCTCCTTCAGAAAGGAGGTGCCTTCTCATTTCTTCCACAATGGAGATACCCAAGTTATACATGGTCTCATGATCCCTCAGATGCTCCCAAGTGAGTGTGCCAAGTCCCTGCAGCCCAGCCCTCCACCCTAGCCAGATACATGGCAACTCTAGTGGTTGTTTGTTCCAACTCCCCTCCTTAAACCTAAAGGGGGAAAAGACTAAAAGAATGTTCTCCTGGACATAGGAAATGGAACCATGTGATGAGGTGGGGCAGCTGGTGTGCATTCTGGGCCCCTTGGCCTCCCATGCAAAGCTCAGAGCTCTGTGCTGCTATACCGAGCAGCCGTGCCTGCGGCTACGAGGAGGCAGCCTGGGTCCTTCTCCCACCTTCTCCAAACCACCACAAGTCACAGCTTCCTCTTCTAGTCATGGCTACTTGTAGGAAACACCCAGGGCCCCATCTGTTCTGGGAGTCAGGCACCCACCCACTGAGGCCATTTTGCAGGGCTACCTTTCAAGCTGGGGCAGGGGGGCGGCATGCTTGAGCAAACCCCATGAAAACATGGGTCTCCAAGGCCTTGCTCATTTGCTTTTATTTTTTTTAATGCAAATTCTTGTGAAATAAGTTTCTCTTTTTCCACTGTGTGGGTGGGAGGTCACCTCGTAAAAAGAGGTGGAGGGGTCTCCCCAGCCCAACGCCCGCTGGTTAAGAGAATTCCCCAGATCAGACCCAGGGTGTGATCCAGGCAACCACATCAATCACTACCAGCTGGCTTCTCCATCGCCCACCCCTGAAAAGTTTCCCTTGTGATTGGCCCAAATTTGATTTTCTCTTTTTTCTCCGACATCCCCTTGAAGAAAGGAGAGGAAAGTGGTTGCAATGGATGCTGCATTAATGAGTTTCTAGCCAATGGATGCAGAGGGTTCGGGTTTTCACAAAACCGGCACCGACTCAGCTAACACCCATGCTTACTCATTTGGTGATACTCCAATACCGAGGAAGTAGTGCGGGGAGCTGATTGATTTAGGCCAACATACAAGTGGGGCTTCCTCTGATGTTAGCTTGAGTGCTGGAGAATTAAAATCACCCAAAACCCCAGGCCCTACGAAGGGCTCTGCAGAGGGGGCCAGCCTGTAAACTGCTAGACAGATGTGTTTTCTGAGCTTTCAGGAGCATTTTCTTTCCCCCAATCCAGGGCTGTGAATGCCTTGGAACGTGGCTTTGTCCATCTGTTGGCTCCTGAACTAAGCTTTCCAGAACATTCATGATTACTCTAGTTCCCAGAGACTAATGTCACAAAACCCCCAGAGGTAGTGGGACTTGATGGAAACAGGGTAGGTCTCAGAGACAAATGACCTTGCTGAGCTTCTAGTGTTGCCCCTGTTGGTCAGTCATTTGGCATTGGGTAAGTCCCTTAGCCACCCAGAAGGGCAGGGCTTGGCTCGGGTCTCCGATGGAGACCAGGACAATCCCCTTCTGATAGCAATGACAGCACAAAGTAGCTACCCGATAAATATGGGGGAAATCACTTTTTCAAACCGCACTTGGGGCCACCTGATTGCACTAGACTATGTCCAAATGCCCATTTAAAGCAGTCAGATTGGGAGTTCCATGACTTGTTTCCTAAACATTCCAAATAACTCATTTTCTCTACAATTCTATTCTTTTTTTAGACTCTTGCTCTGTGCCAGACACAGACAGTACAGAACTGAGTAAGACCTAGGGAACTCCCATGTAGCTGGGAAATGACATATTTCTACCTTAAAGAAAATCTTAAGGTACAATTTCCCCACCACCACCTTGCTTTCTTTTCTTTTTTTTTTCCTCTCCTCACCTTTTATCACCCTGACTTAAAGCAAGATCTCATTGACAGAGGGAGTATTGCAAACCCAGACACTGTTCAGACCCCTTTCTGTGCAAGTGTGGAAATCACACTAAAGCAGGGCATTTACATAGCATGGAGGGTGCTGCCCCATGGAAAGAGGAGATGGGAGGGGCTCTGAGCAAGAAGAAGGGGGCAGGGAGGTCTCTGACCCAGCCTGGCACTTCTCAGTGAATGATTCTCAGACCACCTGCATCAGAGCCTCTGGAAAGTTGTCAAAAATGCAGATCATGGGCCCTGCCCCAGATCTGCTCCCCGCCCCAGATCTGCTCATCAGAATTCAATGCTGGTGCATTTCTTCCAAGGCCCTTGGCTTGAACCGAAAGCTGGCATCCCCAGACCCAGATTTCAGCCCTGCTTCTGCTCCTAACACACAGTAAGAGATGACAGAAGAAGTCAGCTTGTCTCCTTAGGGTCCCTCTGGCCTCACTTGTAAAACGTGATGATGGGAGTTCCTCTGCTTATAACGTGCCAGACGTGATCCCGAGTGCTTTACGCACATCCCGTCTCCCTCCTCTCATCAATTGCAGGAAGCGATCACCGTCACAGGCAGTCCAGTGCCACGGAAGGCAACCTGTGTCAGATCTTTGAATAGACACACATTTCCCACCTGGGTCTTATCCCACTTCTGGCCCATCAGACGGTTCTAGGTGGAATGTGATCGTTCAACTCTTTTACACCGAATGCACAACTTCCGTTCTTGCAATGACCACACAAAATATACCTAGTCCATCAAAACATGATTTCACAGTGCATGGGATGGGGCTAAAGATTTTTTTTAAAGTAACTTAACATAAAGAAAGACACTGTTAGGTGAATGGTGGTGCAGGTGGTATTCAGTAGCATTAGGAGAAGAGCAGGTGGCCAAGAGCAAGAGTCTGCACCCTCTGAGTCTGGGTGGCTGGGTTTTGAGACCGGGCCCTCAGCTTGCCATCATGCGCCCCCAAGCAAGTCTTTCCAACTCGCTGTGCCGTCAGAGAGCCTCAGGACCTACTCGGTCCCCATCTGCCCCATCTCAGAGATGGGGCAGCCAAGATGTTGGACAGAACAGAACTTGTGAGCCACTATGTCTCACTTTTCAACCCACAATAAAAGACCCACAGGTACAACTTATGGTTCGTGGTGATCAGCAGAACTCAGTAGATTTCCTATCAGGCCAGGCTGCTCAGTCCTGTCTGATTGGTTACTTGTGTGTATTTCCTGTAAAGGATGCTCAAAGTAAGGCCTACTTTGACCCTCTGGAGGCCACGGACTGGGGCATGATTCAAGCAAGTGCAAAACCAGAAGCTGAGAGCACTGGCTTATTTAGCTCCTTGCCAACCAACTGCACTCAGCTGCTCGTGCCAACTTGGAAGTCTCATTTGGAGTCAGCCTTTGTTCCAACCTGTCAAGGAGCAAGTGTTAACTGGGGAGAGCCTGGTAATTACATGCCAAGGAGAGCTCAGTGGCCTAGGGACACGACCATGAGCTTAACAAGCCGCATGCTCTCCCTGGCACGCTACTAAAACTCTCCCAGCCTTTGTTTCTTCACTTTTTAAATAAGAATGTACATTCCCTAGGGTTGTAGGGAGCATTGGGAGTAATGACAGGCTGGTTTTGCTAGAATAATAAATGGAATCTACTGAAAGGTTTTTAGCATTTAAAAAGAAATGGTAATGATTCTACAAGGAATAATAATGCAAAAAAAGCGGGGGGGGGCGCTGTCCTCCTTTGACCAAGTAATATCTGTGGCTAGTAAATTCTGTCTGGGCCCCTTTCTGTTTTTGGATTCATTTCCTGTTTTAGACTTTTGTACATTTGGTTCGATATGATGCATGTTCAAGTTGAACCATCAGTAAATATTTGGTCTTCTGGATTTCATCTTCTGTTCCTACCAAGTGGAGTTTGCTCTTAGAAGAATAGAATAGTTTCAAATTTACACATCCAGAGGCTTTTCAAAATTTAGGACACCATCAGCTGAAATCGGTCTTGGACTATGTAACGCTCATCCCAACCATCCCATAAACATGATATCAACGTGCTCCTGCCCACCCCGTGGAGGCAGGTTCTATACATACGCTGCATCATGCATCTGATCTCAATCATATAGGGTAGATTTCAATATTTCCCATTTTTATACATGAAGAAATCAAGTTCAGATTGGTTAAAAATAAATCTCTCCCCAAATCGCAGAACAATTAAGTGGTGGAGGTGGAATTTAAGCCAGGTCTGATTGATTCTGAAGCCCATTCTCTCATCTGAAAATCCTCTCTGGATTTCTCCCCTCTGCACGGCACATTTCTTCACTCACTTTGTTTCCTTATCTTAAATCTGCGATAATCCCGTCCATGCCTCTCCTTGGGACCAATCACTTCCCTGATTTAATTCTAGGGCTCAGCTCTCCACAAAACTTGGGCCTGCAGGAGGACCTGACAGTGTGTTTGAGCTTTATGAGCGAACTTGACTTTCCCTCTTTGCGTGTACTCTACTATAGGGACCTGGTGAGACAAGTGGCAGGGATGGGCCTGAAATCCCCGCAAAGGACCAGGCCAGGGGCATTATTTTTAAGCAAAAGTCCCAAAGCCAGGCTTTCTCAGCGACGTTGAAGTGTTATAGCTATAAAAACATCGTTATTACGGAAATTCCACAGGAAACTCCACACTATTATTGTGAAATTGAAACCCTCTAGTCCCTGAAGCCTCTTTCCATTATTGAGACAATTGTTTTTATTACGGGATTGTGTTTTTGTTTCTGTTTTTAAAGTAAGGAAAGGCGGTTGTTCTGTTTCACAGTCTTCGACGGGGAATCAGACATGAAAGCCCCAACCCCCGCACAGACACAAGGTCTATTTCAAGGTTCTGTGATGGGCTCAGATAACAAACGCCGTGCGCCTCCTTCCGACACTTGTTTTTCAAAAGGGGTTGGGTCTGTGATGACCGCCATCACGCTGCTGCCACAAATCAAGTTTCCTTCTCTTGGGCCGCTTTAGGTAGCAGGATGGGAGCTTTGAAGAGCCCTGTAGCACAAGCATGTCTCCTTGTTTTCATGTCAGGAACCTGCTCTGAGCATCTGAGATGGGGCAGCAGGTGCTGGAGAGGACTGCAGGACAGCTCCTCCCGGAGTTCACACTCATTCCCCCAGAATCACGCAAACTCCAGAATACAACCTGGATAATTGCATCAAAGGAAAAGCCTAGGGACCCAGATGGGAGGTCAGAGCAGAGGCACTAGGCAAATCTCCTGGGGGTGGAAGGGTTGAGAAAAGGGAGAGCAGATGCTTTCCTGGCAGAAGGAGCAGCCTGTTTGCAAGCCCTGAGGATGGGGCATCTTGGCAAATTGAGAACACGATGGCTCATCCTCATCATTCACTGTTCCTGAGACAGTGAAGAGACCGTGTTAATAAGTGGCCCCTTCATTTTGGGGGCCATTAGCCCAGATTTCCATCATGAAGATGTTTTCTAATCTCTCATTTTCCAGACTAATGTGGGCCCAAGAGAGGGAGGCTGCAGCCCCACTCAGAGTGCAGAGTCAGTCTCAGAATCAGGGCCGCTCTACGGGGAAGCTAACCAAATCTCTGCGTTAGGCCCTCCTTCAGCGTCACCCCATCTTCCTAGGGACTGTACCGGGTTCTGCATTTGCAATTTCTTTTCTGTTCTTTTTCTTAAAGAGGATTTCCACATTTGCATGGGGTTCATGCCTCACAAAATCTGGATCCACCCTTTATCAGAACTCAGGACTTCTGGCTTCAAGCCCAACAGCAGGGCTGCCTTCCTACTACTGAGCTAGGTCTGGGCGACATGGGGAAAGAATCCTTTAATTCAGCAAAGCAGCATGTGAGGGAAGTGTCCCCATAGGCTCAGGGGAGGCTCCACTGGGTCAGCCACTCCCTGGCCAGGCACGGCTCCTTCTCATGAGACCTGACTCCTTTCAGTGATCTTGGCCAGCACGAATCATTTTTGGTTTCCATTTCACGCCTACAAATGATTGCTTCTGGCTGCATTATTGTCTGCAGCTCAGCTTCCCCAAATGAACAATACACTGGAATGCGCAGTTCCATGGTGATAACTGGCTTCTGATTCACTCTTACACGTTCTACTACTGAAGCTATCTTTGGGTTTACTCTATCTGGGCACTTGTGAGCTGCAGGGTCCCCAATATAGGAATTATAAGAGGCAGGGTCTGTACCCCACAAAATGGCCAGTTTGGGCCACCAAACCTGCCGTGCCCGAGTGCTGGGATTTCTTCAGGTTTTTCTGGGGTGCAAGGGGCAGGTGATGACTCTTCCCACGATTACTTATAGACTCTCTAGAATGTGAGCTCCATTAGATGCAGGGAGACTTGGCTTGCTTTTGTTCACATGTTCGGCCCACAGTAGGTGCTCTGAACAATCGCTGAGCAAGTGAATACATGGTAAATCACCCAGAATTGTGAGTGCAGATGCCCAGCCAGCCGGCAGAGCAATAAACCCGATGCCATAGCAAACGGTACTGAACCTGCCCATTTATAAGGTATATTATTTTCCAAAAATGCACCCCAATATTACCTTGCCTCTAATGCACCCGAATTCCAGCAAACTGCTAAGGCTGTGAAACAAGCAGTTTTGCTGAGCACCAAAAAGTGAATTCACATGTTATCATTCCTTCTCTGGCTGACAGTAAACTGTACTCACATGAACCAAACAGCACGCTTTCCTTTTCAAGACATCACCAGAATTACGCCAGAATTACTTTCAATGTACATATGAAGAAAAGTACTTTTCCTTCCACCCTTACTCCAACATTCCTCTTAAGTAGATCCCCAGCATGGTGCCTTATATTCGACAAGGAAGAAGTGCTTTGCGGAGCTTCAGAGTTAGTCTTTGGGTCCCAGTGGTTCCTCAGAACTCATGTAGCCCAACCAGACAGCCTATCCCAAAATGTGACAGATGGGGACCTGCAAACCCTAGGCCACGTAATAATAATAATAATAATAATAATAATAATAATAATGCTTTTATGGTCTCTTATCATTCATGGGGTGCTGCTACCTACTTTCACCTCATCTCAGACAGAAACTGGAATGAAGTATTATTAGCTTCACTTTAAAGATGGGGAAACCAAGGCTAGGATCAGTAGACACAGTGGCAAACCTTGAAGCCAGATCTTGTGACTTCAGCTCAAGGACCTCAGGATCCCCACTTCTCCGAGAAGAACATCAGAGCCAAGGCAGGCTTGGGAATGGGAGTTAGGGCACCGACCTTGGGGTCCCTTCGAGCTCCCTGAGCCACCCTCCCTGAAGAGAGGAGGGTCTGTTTTGCACTGCTGTTCCAAAGCAAGCCGCCTATCTCCAGCCAAGAAGTCTGAGGGAGGGGCTCATGTCAGCTCATCCCCTTCCTGGGGCTGGTCACCTTTCACTTCCCTCTGAAGGAGAACACCTCTTGCCTTTGTTTCCCTAGGACTGGACAGCGACTTCTTGGCCGTACTGAGTGATTACCCATCTCCTGACATCAGCCCGCCCATATTCCGCCGGGGGGAGAAACTGCGAGTGATTTCTGAGTGAGTTGGTTTTCCAAATGTTTCATAATCCCTTAAAATGGGTGAACTCGATTTAAGCAGGAATCGTCAGATTTTAGCAATAGTTGTCCAACTCCACTCGGGCCCTGGTCCAATTATGAGGTGAGAAATTTAACCCGTACAGCAGATCCTTGTGCTTAAACCTTAATACCGCCAGTGCTCTAAAACCTTCAGTGGCTCCATGTTGCCTGGAGGATTAAATTTAAATTCCTTAACTTGACTTTTGAGGCCCTTTTTCGTCCAGCTTCTGCTTCTCATGTTGGTCTCACCTTCCATCCTTCCTAGACCAGTGCAGTATGACCTCAGGCAGGAGGACCCAGGGGTCTGAGAAAGCTTCTGATGAGAAACAAAAAGCATTGCCTTCCATCCTGTTGTCTCTCCATGACTCAAAATGGGCTATGGAACAAATAGAGGGCTCTAAGCTTCCTTTATTTAGGTTCTCATTGATACAGACAGAACTATCTTGGTTATATTGTAGGGTGTAATTCTGCGTAGTGAACATTTATTTTTAAAAAGCCTCTAATTCTGATCCATCAGCTGCGGATCCCCAAAAAATGGGTTAGTGCCAGCATGTGGGAATGGCTCCTGCTTAACCCGGGATGAGGGATATACTTAAAAACCATATTTGCATATGGAGAAATGTGGTCACTGGTGGGTTTTAAAAAAGAAACAGCCTTACATGCCCGAAGTTAAATCTGATTACTCTGTTCACTCACTCGCTTTGCCACTCACCCATCCACCCTTTCCTATCTGTTCTTGTTCTTCCAGTGAAGGGGGCTGGTGGAAAGCCATTTCCCTTAGCACTGGTCGGGAGAGCTACATCCCTGGGATGTGTGTGGCCAGAGTTTACCACGGGTGAGTACATTTCTGAAGTGGCATCTCTAAAGCATGATACTGATGCTAGGGACATGGAGATTCCAGCCTGGCATCGTGGAAAGAAAGTCTCAAGAGGGTTATGCTTACTCTCACTCAGTCCACAAGGTTTGCCAAGTGTCACCTTGTCAACCCAAGGTGACACTTGGCAAACCCTTGCCCTGAGACTCAGGTTTCCCTCATCAGTAAGATAAAGGAGCTGGACCTTTCAGCTCCAGTGCTGTGTTCCTGGCACACAGCAAAAAACAGTCAAGAGCTGTGACCAGTGGAGCACAGCTGCTAAAAGTAAGCCTGTCTGTGTTGCCATCCTGCCTCTGTCACCTGCAGGCTGTGACAGTGGGCAAGCTACTTGACATCTCCTGTCCCAGCTTCCTTTCCTTCATCTGTCAAACAGAGATCACGATGCAGAAGGACAGGTACCATAATCGATAGTAAGAACAAAGTGCAGGCTGTGAGGACTGTGAGGTGGGGTAACCTGTGGATAGTTCCTGGAACAATGCCTGGCATTACAGTAAGCACTTGGTACATATTAGCTATACTCTTATCAAACCCTACCCAGAACACCGAGAACACTTATTGCCCAAAATGCTTACTTACCCAACTTGACAAATGGAGAAGTCAAGCAGAAAAGGAGAAATTCTCATCTGCATGGCAGATGAGCAACCAAGTGCACTGCTTTTCCCTGCAGTTGTAGAGACAGGTGGCTCTGGAGCCCAGCACCCCTGGGTTGGCATAGGCAGGGCTCAGTTCCCCGGCTTCCACAGTCGGAGCTCCCCACAAGCTCCCCACCTCCTTGACCCATGATCTCCTCATCTATCAAGCTACCAAAGCCAGAGCTTGTCATAGAGGAAAGAAGAACGGAAAAGCATCATTTTTTATTTGGAGGGATTCAGAAATAACCTGCTTTATATGCTCACACCTGGCAAAGTAGAGTTATGTGCCTACATAGTTTACAGAATGTAATTCCAAGCACTTAATTGCAGCATCATGGATTTTTGATCATGAATATCCAAAGTCATTCCTGAGCCTAGGATGATGAGGGGAAATAGCAGTAGGACAGGAGCTGCTATGACAGCCATATTCTGAAATGTCAGTCACGCAACCCTTCCGAGTCAGCTGTGCATCCCTGACCCATCCGCTCCTTTGGCAGACGTGCATCAATGCCTTCATGCAGAAGACGTGGCACTGTGCGCTGCTGGGAGGTTGGGTGGTGAGGAGCCCAGATGAGTAAGAGGTAATCACAGCCCCACGGAGCTTCTGATCTAGCAGAAGAGGTGGTGCAGGAGAATGGTTATGGAATTCGAGGTCCCAGGAAATGCATTGCAATTCTAGCTTTACTAGTTGCTGACATAGAGCAACTTGGACAAATTACTTACTAAGTCTGACCTTCAGTGTCCTCATCGGTGAAAGAGACACAATACTACCTGTCTTAAGGGGTTTATATGAGGGTGAGATTTCAATGCCCATAGGGGCACCTGGGTGGCTCAGTCAGTTAGGCATCTGCCTTCAGCTCAGGTCATGATCTCAATAAGCTCAGGTCCTGGGATTGAGGCCCTGCATGTCAGGCTCCCTGCTCAGTGGAAAGCCTGCTTCTCTCTCTCCCTCTGCCTCTCTCTCTCTCTCTCTCTCTCTGCTCATGCTCTCTCTCTCTCTCTCAAATAAATAAATAAAATCTTAAAAAAAAGATATTTCAAAGCCCATAATTTGCATTATGCCTATGATTAGTATTCATACATGACTGTCACTATTATTTTTATTGTATTCGTTCCCATGAGTGGAATTTCCTGGAGGGATAGGGAAGGATGAATGTTTGTCGCAGACACTAAAATAATTAATTAATTAATACATTAATATATTGTGCAGAACTAAGGGGGTAGTTAAAATATGAGGCTGAATCATCATCTTAACAACAAAAGTGCTCTCGGAGGCCAGTATATAAATAAACAGTATCTGATTATACGTCTATGGTCTTCTAAGAGTCTCCCAGCCACAGTGCTAAAATGACTTGCTTGCGTGCCTTGGGGTTGCCAAAGGGTACGATGCAGTGAAGCATTGATACTTGCCTGCGACATGTGCTAATTCAGAACTGTGGATTAAAAGCCAGGGGTTACCCCCTGAAATACAGAGACTGTTGAAAGGGAGGTATAATTGCTTCTGAGCACACCCCAGCCAAGTGTTAACAAAGCATTTCCTTCCACGCTGGGATCTGGCTGGGGCCGCTCTGCAAAATGAGGAAGTGCCTGTTTCCTTAGAACATAGATTCCTTTGTGCACGGAGCTGCTTTCTAAAGCATATTCAGGAGTGTTGGCTCTTCTATGGAAGGTGAACAGTCTGTTGGACACCACAGTATTACAACTGGACCACAGTATTAGAACTGCCTTTTTTTGTTGTTTTTTATTCTTAAGTAAAAAAAAGAAAGAAAGAAAAAGAAAAAAGAAACACAGAAACGTGTCAATGCACCGTGCAAGCAATGACAACTTGACAACTTTCTTTAAAATTAGTTGAACAGGAGAAGACAGGACGGAAATATAATGAATGCCAAGGGGGGCTTGTTAGGAAATATGATGAATGCCAAGGGGGGCTTGTTAAGTTGGTGGAATTATGCACCACTGTGTCTGTCTTTCTTGTGCCCGTGTCATCTACTCATTCACAAAAATCAAGGTATCAAGCTTGATAATGTGGACGCAAAGATGAAGCCCAAACAGACAGACACAGTCGCTGCCCTGTTGAGGTGGTGAGGGAACGACGGGGTCGCTAGGGGTTAAGAGAGACCTCAAGCAACATGCCACCAGGTACCTTATTGTGGTTTAGAATGCTTCTATGTCATATGATACAGAACGGGCACAGTCCCGCTGGCACTTGAGAGCAAGATGGGAAAGATGTTTTATGCATCGTCGTGTCCTCGCTGTCCGATGTAACACCTGGAGTCCAGCAGGCACTCGGGAATTTTAGTTGAAAGATCAAAAGTAGGGAGGAAGGGAGGAAGGAAAGAAGAACCAATTGCCCACCTTTTTTCATATGAACTGGATTTTGTTCTTAATCTCGGTACCACCTGCCTGTTGGGGGAGGGTGAGCTCAGGGTACTCATGCCATCCTTCTATTTCCCAGCTGGCTGTTCGAAGGGCTAGGCAGAGACAAGGCGGAGGAGCTGCTACAGTTGCCAGACACGAAGATGGGGTCTTTCATGATCCGAGAAAGTGAGACAAAGAAAGGTGAGTGGCTTCTGAGTCCCCTTTCCGTGCCAGGGTTGAGCTGAGCAGCTTTTGTTCCAGGCTGACTCATGACACGGGTCATTTTACCTCCTCCCATGACACATGTAAACCCATCTGATCTGGTGAGGTCCCAGCAGCCCACCCCCAGCCTCCCAAGAGGCCAGTATCAAAGCTAGGGACCCGGGGTTCCTGGAGGGCTCAATCAGTTAAGCATCTGCCTTCGGCTCAGGTCATGATGTCAGGGTTCTGGGATGGAGTTCTGTATCAGGCTCCCTGCTCAGTGGGGAGTCTGCTTCTCTCTCTCCCTCTTCCTCTGTGCTCACTCTCTCTCTCAAATAAATAAAATCTTAAAAAAAAAAACAAACAAAAAAAGGACCTAAAGACAGGGAGCAGGGACCTGGCAGGACAGGGTCATGGCTGGACTCAATGAGTCCCACAGACTCCTGCTGGGAAACGTCCTATCAACGGGGAAGGAAAGCAAATAGCAGGTGTAGGCGGCACTGGGGTGGAATGAACAGGCTTCAGACTCGGCCTGGCCCATGCTCTCAAGCTCTGTGCTGTGGGTGGGACATTTGCCTTCTCCGAGGGCAGTGGTCTCATCCGTGGTGCCACTCAAAAATAATCATATTTATAGTGCTCTTGCTACACAGGAGACCTGCGACATTGGTCTCCCCCATGCCCTACAATGAATTCACACAGCTTAGAGAATCAGGTCAGGCAGGTTTACCGTCTTACCTACTCACCGCGATCATTATCGTCATGACTTCCTTACATCTTACACATAAAGAAATTCAGTGAAAACAAAATCGCAGGGCTCTTTGTCACACACTGCTCAGAGCCAGGGCTCTGAGATCTGGTTTTGGCTGCATGCATGCCCCTTCCTATAACCTGGGGTTGACAACAGGAAGGTGCTTCGAACAGTATCCAGAACATAGAAGCACTTTAACCCCCAGGAGCAAGACCCTTACCAGAGAGGGCTTTCCCAGACTCATGAAAAGGAACATCATTTTAAAAACAGAGGATCCATTCAGGTTCTTAGCCTGCTTCTTGTATCCTCGATAGCAAAGAAGAGAAAATGTGATTATCTGAGAGTATTTCCCCACATACCTACTAAGGGCCAGTGCGGTTTGGAGCTAGAGCCCTTCATCAAAATGAGCATCAGCCTTACCTTGGAGAAGAAAGGACCAGATATAGGAGATTTAAAAAAAAAAAAAAATCTAAGAACAACTTTTCTCTCAAAAACTTGAATGTGCTAGGGGAAAACAAGATCAAAGCAAAGACCAAACTTCCTGTACACGTCCTGGCAGTCCCCGGAGGCGGGAGACCCAGGCTCACATAGAACTTCTAAGCTGGCATGGCCAAGTGAGGGAAGAACCCAGCTTGAGGAGCCAGAGCTGATCTAAAAATAGAGAATGCTGTCAGGCAGATCTGCAGCCGAGCTGGGGCTGGGGCTGGGGCTGGGCTGGAGGCGGGAGGGTAGCGGGCTCGGCTCCCTTGGGTATGCAAAGTTTTGATAATTTTCCACCTGCCACCTTTGACCTGCTCACCCTACTTCCAGTTCCTGTCAATGTTACAGGAAGACGCATGTTGGGCTTCAGAGGGCAGACTCGGGGCAAGGGTAGGAAGGCCCATCAGCATGCTCGGGGAAGCCTGTTCGGGACAGAGTCAGACCCATCTCCCAGCTGCCTGCCTCCGGCCACGGCACACAGGGGCCCCGAGCCTCATGGCTCCATCTATAAACTATCTTGTTTCACCATCTAGGGAGTGATTTCACTCCTGGGACCCAGGGGACAGAGCAGGAGGGGCTCTCGAACATGACCTAGGTCTAAGTCTCCCGCTTGCCACTTGGTGGACAACTAGCGTAGGAGAGGACAAGGTCCTTGCCCGAAGTCCTGCTCTTCTTCTTCTTCTTTTTAAAAGATTTTATGTATTTATTCATGAGAGACACACAGAGAGAGGCAGAGACACAGGCAGAGGGAGAAGCAGGCTCTTCATAGGGAGCTCAACACGGGACTCGATCCCGGGACTCCAGGATCAGGTCCTGAGCCAAAGGCAGATGCTCAACCGCTGAGCCACCCAGGCGTCCCTAGTCCTGCTCTTCCTAACTCACCCTGAATCGCTACCTTCATGGCGCTTAAGGAGAAACAGCACCTTTTACACATTTCTTAGGGATGTCCAGAAAAAGTCTTCGCTGCCACTTTTTTCCAAATTTACAAGAAAACCAAGCATAAGGCAGCACCAAGAAGGAGCAGGGACCGGGAAGTGGTATGACATGGAGGCTTTCCAGAAAAGCAACCCCCAGAAGCTCACTGAGCAAAGACTAAGCGGGAGCCCCTGAAAATCTGTTTGCAGTTCGGCTCATGCAGCAGGGTTGCTAAATGAGTGGTCTCTTGCAGGGTGAGCATGGTCCCCAAAGACGGGGTCCTAGAGGCTGTCCCTCCAAATGCAGGAGGGGTGCCCGTCTGGGTGTTCTGGTTGTCTCCCAAGGCTGAGGAGGCATCTTGGCCGCCGTGGTGGGGGGCCCCCTCCAGCAGGCCGCCCTCAAGAGGCCATGTGGGACGCCTCTGACCTGTCCTCCATCTCTTGCAGGATTTTACTCCCTCTCCGTGAGACACAGGGAGGTGAAGCACTACCGCATCTTCCGCCTGCCTAACAACTGGTATTACATCTCCCCGAGGCTCACCTTCCAGTGCCTGGAGGACCTGGTGAATCACTATTCCGGTAAGAAACACCCCGTGGGGACAGACCAGTGTAGCCCCCTCTGTGCTCACTGCCCCGCGGTGCCTGCGGCTAGGCCGTGCGCGGGTCCCCGGTACCTGCCAGGTGACCCACCTGGCTCTCGCCCCGCTCCCTTACCCCGTTCTTCTCCTGCTAATGCAGACTATAGGTTTCAAGCTAGAACAGGCTGCCTGTGGAGGCTGCATAAGTAAAATGCAACCACACCCTCTTCCTACCTGCAGATGGAAAGAAATAGGATGGCCCGATATTTGCAACCCCAAACAGGTGGCACTTCCTCAAGGGGACCACAGGTTTAGGGGCCGCGGAGGCTTTGTTCTGCAATGCCACTCATTTCCCTTCCTGCCAGTAAAATTCTCCTCTGCCTCCAAGGTGGCAGGAAGCCATGTCCTTGCTACTTGTTAGGAGTCAGGTTGACGGCCTATCCTCCGGGCTCCCATGGGTGCTGGCGTTTCCCCAGAACGGGGTCCCTCTGCCTCGTGACCTGGTGAACCATGTCCTAGTCTGGCATTCCCAAGCACTTTGCTCGTTTGGATATGCTTCCCCGTGGCCCAGGAGGGAGGTCCCTGTTTTCCACACTGGCCAGGATGGGGAGCGCCCTCCAAGATGGCAGCAGCAGAGCAGATTTTGATGGAGGTGACAGGGAAGAGTAGAGTCAGAAGCAGAGATCAGAGTCAGACTGTGACAGGCCTGAATGCCAGCCCAGGAGGTGACATTTTACCCCATGGGAAAGGGAGGGAGAGTTAAAAGTTGGTTCTGGAACCTCTGTTCACACCCCAGATCTTATGGGCAACCTGGGTTGGTTGTTCGCCTTCCCGCCTCATTTTTCTTCTCCATGTAAGGTCCTTATTCCTTGGGGTGCTGTGAGGAATCCTCAGGGTAGGGCAGGGAAAGCACTGAGGGGAGGGCCTGACACGTGAAAGGGGGCTCCTGTTCACTAACATTGGCCTCTGTCCCTCGGCCAGGACCTCTCCTACCTCCTCCCTTCCCCTGCCTACTGGAGGGAGGAAGAAAGAAGCTGCTCTGACTTTGTAGGCATCTTCCCACTTCCGGGTTCCGGACCTCACACCCCTGGGTGTGCGGCGTTCTATAGGGTGTGCGGTCGTAGAGGGCGTTTCTCAGTGAAAGGAGCCCACAGGGGCTGGGTTATCACACCTGGCTGGTAAGAAGGGGACAGGGCATGGAGGAAGCATGGCCTCTTGGGAGACACAGGCCCACACTTGGATCTGGGCTCTCTGAGATCTTAAGAAGAGACCTTGCCTCTCTCAGAGCCTCAGCGCCCCGTTCATGGAAGGTGGTTGGGAACAGCCCCCTTACAGGTGGTTGCAGTGACTGGATGGTTCATGTAATGTGCACCCTAATGTAATATGATGTGTCCATCATCACAGCCTGGAGCAGGGCAGATGCAAAATAAGTGATACCAAATGTTACTTCTGTGATACCTGGAAACCTAGCAGCTTTGTTAAAAATGAAAGAGGAAGGGAGTCCTGGAGATAGTCAACTTTTACTGATTATGAGTAAAGGTTGGTTGTGGTATTGGGCTTTTAATAACAATCATCGAGAGGTGAGGAGACCATAAGTTTTGCATAAACAAAAGCAAACATGAAAAGGATGCTGCCCCAGCAAAGATTTTACAGACTGGGAGACCCGCGAGGCTTCCAGGCCAAGAGAACCCAAGGGGCTGGCACCAGTGCAGGAGCAGAGTCTTCCTGAAATAAGTCCCTGGCCACTATGTCAGTTCATGGATCACACTCATCAGTTCACTGCTGCCCTGGGGTCTGAAACCCTGAAATGCTTCCTGAGCCCCTGGGGACCCTGGAGTGGAAACAACGTGGCCAATTTTACCTCCTTCCAGATTCTACCTAGAGACAGAGAAGCAGAAAAATTGTGCGCTAAGCAGTCTGAACAGACGCCTTTCTGTTCCAGATGGCTTATATTTATTACCTGGTGCCTTGGGAATGTTCGTTAACATCTCAGAGCCTCAGTTTCTTCATCTATAAAATGGGGATTTTAGTCCGCATGCCTCTTATGAGACCGTTGTTAGGACCAAAGGCAAAACCAGGAGTGTAAAGGTCTGGCCCCTAAAGGATACTGCGTATGGTGGTGACTGAGAGGACAGAGTGGGTGGGACACAAGTCCCCAGATATGGCCAGGAAAGCAAAGGGCTGAAAAGGGGGACCCTTGAAGGTAGAGTGGTTGGAAGTCCAGGAGTGTGAGAAGTATGAGCATTCTGGAAAATTCTGTAGAGAGAATGAGGTGAGCATGTCCAGACCCCTGAGGCATGTAGGACCTCTCTGTTTCCCTGTTTCAGTGTCTGGTTCCAAGTCAATGGGGCAGGTTTCATTCATATTTCTGTGACCTTGATCAAGTGACCTGACCCCAGGGTTCCTCCCTGAAGTGGGTGTAACAACACTGGCCACTCAGGAGCCAACGGGGCCTCACTGAGAGGCGTTGGGACTAGCTCAGCGCTGCGCTCGGTTTGGGTGCTAGAAAGTCAGTTCTTTGACTCATTGCAGGGAATCCTGCTCACCTTCAGGGTTAACGGCTCACAACACCCCTGCCCGTGCTGTCTTGCTGTCTACTGGCGCTGGTCGCTTCAGCCTGTGTCTGGCTCCATCTCCTCACCTCCTAACCTGGGAGGCCATTTCAATTTCCAGCCCATGACAGGTCATTATTTCAGATGCACATCCAATTAAGCTCCCCTCATTCTCAGGATCCAGTCTCACATTTCTCGGGGAGGGGGGACAGTGTAGGTGGACATTTGAGTTCATGGTGGAAGTCAGATTGGACACCAAGAAACAAGGCATTACTGGCCGCCACACTCTGCTCCTTGGTAGGAACACCCAGAGCTCCATCAATTAGGTTGGAGGTGGAGGTGGCCAGAGGTGTCATGTGCTCCCTAAAACCTGGTGATGGATCAGCCCCAGGACAGGGGGTTCCTTCCTGCTGCAAGCCAGCAGTGTCTCATGTCCTCAGCCATGTCACGTCCCCTGTGCTGGGATCTGCAGCCTGAACTAGGCCATGCAGCTTGTAAGAACATCTGAGCACAGCCAGAACCAAGGCTTTCCCACAACCACGGGAGGTGGAATCTAGAATCTAATGCTCCTGGAGAGATGAGCAATTCTGGAAGCTCAGATAGTCCACACTAGCTGGGGCAGCAGGCAGTGGCTTATTTAATTTTCCTTCTCTTTGTGTGTGAGCATCCAGGCTAGAGAAGAGAGGTTTTTCTTCATTTTTTCCCCATCTGTCCACCTTCTCTTGTTTGCTTTTATATTTGTCTTCTTCCTCCTTTATTTCTGGTGTCTTTTCTTTTTTCTTTTTTTGTTCTGTTTTTACTCCTTCTACCTTCCTGTATTCCCGCCCTCCTGCTCTCTCCTTCTTCCTTCCTGTCTTGGTTCCGAGTGTGTTCTATCTTCCTGTCTTCCTGCACCTGTCTCAGCTGCCTGTGTGGGAGGAAGTGCTGCTCCTGTGTGGGAGGAAGGACCTGGACCCCGTGTTGATCACAGCGCACTTGACCGAGCCATGCTTGAGCATGAAACCCTTGAGGCTGGGCCTCCTGAGGGTGCTCTGCTAGCTGTTCCCACTTGTTAGCCTGTTCCAGGAAACTGAGGCTCAGAGAGGTTCAAAGGGATTCACTATCAGGGGTGAAGCTGAAATCCAAACCCAAGGGTAGTTGATTCTGGATCCTAATCTTAATGTTCCACCTGCGTTGGGTTAAGTAAAGTGCGTATTCAGGGCACATTAATATTTCTTAAACAACTGGACGTGTGACTCTCCATCCTACCACGCCTCTTTCCTGTCTTGGCCTCAGTTTCCTCATGTGAACAACTGGGGAGCTGTACTGGATGGTGCCTCAGGCCCCGCTGCCCACACTGGCTAGGGCAGCCCGGAGTCACTGACCAGTCGTCTGCTTCCCTCCTTAGAGGTGGCTGATGGCCTCTGCTGTGTGCTGACCACACCCTGCCTCACTCAGAGCACAGCTGCCCCGGCGTTGAGGGCCCCTGACTCACCCGTCACCTTGCGCCAGAAGACCTTCGACTGGAAGAGAGTGCCCAGGTGAGACATCTATGTGTGTATGCGTGTCCTGCATGGACATATGATCCCCAAACCCATGTGTGAGCCTGACAGGCAGGCTAGAGCCAGCCCTATGGAAAGCTAGAGGGGGCAGAGACAATGAGCAGATGCACACCCACAGAATCCCCCTGTCCCCTGGGAGGCAGACCCAGCTCCTGGCCTCACAGTCATTGCATGTTAAGAGATATCTGTAGTTAGGAATTGTTGAGTTACCTTGATCAAACACTCATCCAGACATTCCACTGGCAAATTCAAGGAAAATCAGAAATCCGAATTGCCTGGGAGATGAAAAAAGCTGTTCTTCCTTGTAAATAACATAAAGAAATATTCGTTCAAATTTGCACGTGGAAGTTAGAGCCATTCAAAGAAATGGTGGTTCAGAGAGGTTAAGTGATTTCTCCAAGATCACACAGCCATAAATGTAAGAAGTAGAATTAGAACCGTAAGTTAGAGAACCATAAGTTAATCAGTCTTTTTTTTCCCCCTTTTTTCCTTCTCCCATTTTCTTATTCTCTATCTTTCTATGCCCCTCTCTTCTCTCCCTTCCTCTGTCCCATTCTTCCCATGAACAGACTGCAAGAGGACCCTGAGGGAGCTGGGAACCCACTTGGCGTGGATGAGTCCCTTTTCAGCTATGGCCTTCGGGAAAGCATCGCTTCCTACCTGTCCCTGACCAGCGATGACAACACCTCCTTTGATCGAAAGAAGAAAAGCATGTCCTTGATATACAGCGGGAGCAAGAGGAAGAGCTCCTTCTTCTCATCACCACCATATTTTGAAGACTAGCCTGAGAACAGACACCATCATGTGCACCCAAATTAACAGAGGTTGGAACTGTCACCCGGGATTTGGCAGAGAAGCCTAGTTCCCTGGTCCCTGGAGAACTGCACATCTTCCAGAAGCCAAGAGAAGACATGTGGAGACATGAACTCACATCTTCTCTGTCCACATCATGACAAAGGGAGCCCCTCTCTGGTGTCTGATCAGCAGTGAGACATCACAAAATGTTGAATCATGACATGATGGAGAAACATTTCAGAAGAGCCCTGTGTATGAAATCCAAACCCAAGGGTAGTTGATTCTGGATCCTAATCTTAATGTTCCACCTGCGTTGGGTTAAGTAAAGTGCGTATTCAGGGCACATTAACATTTGCACAAACATTTGTATGTTTGTCGTGTTTGTGGGAAAGATAAAGACATTGTCTCACAAGAAAGTGCACAAGATCATTCTCCAAAGAACTGTCCAGAGGGTCACACTCTGAGCTCATCAGAGAGAATTTCGCAAAAAAAAAAAAAAAAAAAAAAAAAAAGCCTGAGAAGATAAGCCGAAAAGCTGTGGCCTGGCTGGTCTAGGTTTGCAAATTGATCCCTCACAATGAACTTTTCTCACCAACCCCTCAAGAGACCTTTGGTATGCAGCTCCTCTCTTTTGAAGGGACCTCAGTGACACTAAACATTAATCTTCCTTATCTTCCCTGAATCAGGAGATCCTGGTGGCCTGCTGGTGCCAGAGCCACCTGTGCAGGAATCAGGCAGCCTCCCTGCTGCTGCAGAGGGCAAGGCAAAGGGGAGAGAGGGAGGCTGCTTGTGGGAAAATGAGAGGGTAGCTCTGGAGCCCTGCAAGCTTTTCTGGTGTCCCCGGCCATGGCTTCATGGCACAGAAAGAGCTTTCTGACATGCTGAGACTCTTGCCAGTAATAAGGCACCAGTTGTTCACTCATGATTGCGGGAATAGGTAACTGTGTTAAGTCCCTTGTCAGGTGAAAAATAAGAAAAGGAAAGAAGAGAAAAGGAAGGAAGGAAGGAAGGAAGGAAGGAAGGAAGGAAGGAAGGAAGGAAGGAAGGAAGGAAGGAAGGAAGGAAAAACAGATCAGCAAAGGCAATCACAGTATAGACAGGAAGAAAAATGTACAAACAACTATCGTGAAAGTGGAGTGTAAAGGGAGAAATCAGCTCATGGCTCCAGGGAGACTGGGTCAGTAAGGGTGGCCCGTGAGCTCACGTCTCAGCTGGACCTTCACAGAGGCTAAGTGTGGCTGGATTGAGTAGGTGAGAATGGTTGACTTTTTTGGAAAAAAAAGAAAAAAGCAAATTGATTAAATTCTGAAGAATTAATTCTAAGTCTAAAGAATTAATTCATTAATGTGATTTTTCTGTATCATCAATGTTTTATTCTAAGAAGGGCCTGGCAGCCACATGAAGAAAACTGCTGAGCTCCAGGAAAGAAGGGAGTCAGAGTGGCTTTAAATCTGTCATACTCATTTTAAGAGATGTGAGAGAGAGCACGGCAAAGTTCTAGAAAAGGGAAGTATTTATCTTGAGGCTGCCCATCGGGATCTTGTTAGGAAGGGGGCTGCAGATGCACCCATGACTCATTTTATCCTGTTGGAAAAGGATTCAGGGGGAAAGGGGGGGGCCTGTGGAACCCCTCACTGCCTGATATGAGATGTCTGTCTGTTCACCACATGCATTCCGTAGATGTGAGATCACTGTGCTGGTGGTATGTGTATATGCATTTATGTGATTTTCTGTATCATCACACTCTGGTGTGTTTATACAAGAAGACATTTACAGTTTCCCCAAGAATCGCTAAAGGCAGTTTCAAGGGACCAGCCGATGTGTGGGAAATGAATATAACACTGTGGACGCTGACTTCCACCACAAGGCAGGGTAACCTCGCAAATGCCAGATGTTTGTACAATGTCTTATGCATTGTTTTCCGTTGTAACTAGTGTGCTGGGAACTTTTGGGGAGCACTCAGAGGTATTTCTAAGTGGGAAGCATTACCCTTTGCTAAATCATGTATTTATTTCTGATTAAAATATAGCTAATAAATATTTAACCCTTGGAATTCGGGGAGAGCTTTTTGGGTGAGGTGGGTGGGTGGCTCATTCAGAAGCTTTTTTGGCATTTGAATTTTCAGACAAAGCTGGCCCTGGAGAGAGATGAGAGCAAGGAACATCAAGAAGAACTGCACTGGTTAGCAGCCCAGCTTTTTTTTTTTTTTTTTTTTTTTTTTTTTTTTTTTTTAGCAGCCCAGCTTTTCCTTGGAGTGCAGCCTTAAGAAAACTGACTTTTGTGAATTTGGAGGGTGTCTTATGAAACTTGAAGATGGACATGGGGCTGGGGGGTCAGGGGAGAGAACAACTTCTTAATGATTGCTATGAACATCCTACCTCACCTGGATGACTTCTGCCGATCACTTGTGATACCTCTGCTTTCTGTTTTTCCAAGAATTTATTTCTACTCATGTTTTTTTTTTTTTTTTTTTTTTTTGACAAATTACATACTAGACTTCGATCCAGGCCCTAGGACTGTAGCAGTGAAAACCAGATGAGGCCTCTGATATCACAGAGCTTGAGATCATAAATAAACAAGAAACTTTGTGACGGTGGGGGATGTAGCACAGAAAGTGGCACAGGCTGCTAGACCTGAGCATGACAGGGCAAAGAATCATTTAACTGGATGCTTGCTTAGGAAAGGCCTCCCTTCCAGTGGATACATTTGAGCTCCCATTCTAGCTGAGGCCTGAAAGATGAACAGCCAACAGCCAGGCAAATATCTAGGAGGAAAACCAGAGTCAGTAGAGTTAAGCGAGGCAATTCCTGTGGGCACGGACAAGGCTATCTGAGAAAGAAGAGCCTGGGTGGCTAGGCTGAGTGAGCTGAAGCAAGGGGCAGAGGGCTGCCTGCAGGGAGGCAGTTCCCATGGGGTTCTGGATGGGAGTATAGGGATTTCAGGCCTATTCTAGGAAAAAGACACAACCAAGGGAAGGATCAAATCAGGGAAATGCTATAATTTAATCCACATGTTTTAGAGAGCATGGTAGTTGCTATAAAGAGAACAGACTTTTCAAATTCTGGTGTTGTATTACCTATTTGACACATAGTGAAAATTTGCAAACTCTGAGGCCTAAGAATGCAGAATTTCAAAATAAAGGGATGGAAAGATTTTTGTGCAAAAATTAACAAAGGAAAGGCATTGAATTTTGAGACAAAGTGGAATTTAAGGCAAGAATAAGCTGTCTAAGGGCAAAGAGAGATGTTACAAAAGGAGCAAGACATTAAGAAGATATAATTACCGAACCTGTCTTAATCTAACAATACAGTTTCAAAAGATATTAAGCAACTGTTAAAGGGAAAAATAGATAAATGGATCATTTTATTTGGAGACTTAAACACACAATTCTCAGAAATGGAGAGATCAAGCAAAGATAAATAGGTAGATAGAGGGTTTCTATAATACTATATAACTTGTTTGCCAACCAGTGAAGAATATATTAGGTTACAGAGGATGTCCTAATAAATTTCAGAGTCAGCCTTCTCCAAGTCATGCTCCATGATAATAATGAAATAAAATTAGAAGTCAACTTGCAAAAGAATGGGTTAAAATGCTTTTAAAGGAAGAAAAAAAAATAAAGGAAAAAAAAGATACATCTCCTGTGGTTAAGAAGAGCATAATACAAGAAATAAAGACATAGAAATATAGGACACATTGCTACTTCTCCAAATGTCCAGGGCAGGCTGATATAATAGCAAGAGGGACATTATTGCTAGAAACCCATTGACCAGAAAACAAAGAACAACACGTAACGAGCTCAGATTTCAACTCAAGAAGCTTAAAGAACAACTGATGGTCAAGGAAATGAGGAGAAAGGAAAAGATGACAAAGGTAAACAAAGATGAAATAAGAACTTAAAAAAAATAGTAATAAAGAAGATTCATTCAGAAAGCAAGGCATTGTTTAAATAGTAAGACTGATATGATGAAGAAACACAGGAGCGAGAATGACCATGTCAAAGGAGAAGAAAGGTCAATGAGCTGTAGTGTTGTATAGAAGGAGATCTCTGGGGGGAGGGTATCCTTCCCTCCCTCAGTCAGCAAGGCTGACCCCCCCCTCCCCTATCCCCTCCCTGCTGTCCCAGCTGCCCAGACTCAGCCCTACAGATGGGATCCAGGCCCTCATATGGCAGGGAAACACCTAGAAAAAACCCATGCCTCAAGAGATCATGAGATATCTTGGGAAACATTATGATTAAAGAGAACAGAAAGAAGAAAAAAACATATTATTAACACTCCTCAAGTGTTGGATCTTTTTGCTAGAGCAGCTGTGTATTTTTGTCCAAAGGGTACAGAAATCAACCTGCCGAAATTTACAGATAATGAATTAACGTCATAGAAAATCCAGTAGGGCCAATAGACCAAGTATTGGAAGTGCTAAGCAAATCTGGAGTTGACTTTATTCCCCTATGCCAGTACTGACCAGCTGGAAAGTACAATAAAAAAAATACGATGTTGTTCGTAATGCCAACCGAACTAGGACACGGGTAGAGACTTGCCTACAGTGATTTCACAAAACTTCTGTGGAGGGAAGTTCAAAACTCTATGAAAAGACTTGAGAAGACAAAAATCCCATTTGTGGTTATGGTGTCAACCAGATTCATGGATGTGAGATTTCACATCACAAAAACAGATTTTTTTTTTTGAAATTAATTGAAAAACCCCATGAAAATATACTCAATTCCCTTAGGACTATTTAAAGAAAATCAGTACATTTATCTTAAAATATAGACTGAGCACATTGGAGCCCACGAATAGCTCAATCAATTCTGAAGAGAAACAGAGAAGAAAGTGCTCGAGCTATGAGGTTTGCATGGAAACAGGATAAAACAGTGCTCGAGCCCCTCTGCTAATTTAATGGAACTCAGCATGGCCTTTGGTACCTCCTTCCCCCCCACCCCCCTCCGGGCTGTGCTAAGCATTAAGGAAACGTGAAGACAAAAAGCTCACCTGACCTGCCATGCTCTCAGTTTAGCAGAATTGGAATCAGATACATTAGAAAAACAACAAGTATGTAAGACGAGGCAGGATTCCTAAAAATTGCCAAATAGAAGTCTCTTCAAGGTGAGAATGATTCTGTTCTGGAAGGCTTAGAGGGGCCTGTTTCAGCCAAGCCACGTCCAGGTGGAGAAGTGGACATGCCGACCACAGCACAGCTTACGAAAAGGGAGAAGGCATGGCATTTTCTAGGAATGTTGATACTAATGAGCCTGGAGTCCAGGGTTCCTGCAGGAATGGAGCAGGAAAGGGCACGGGAAAATGCAGCCTGTGTCCAACTCATGAGGCTTGGCGCTCCCTCTGAGGAATGCAGAATTGGGGCACTGGTGTAGGAGCGCAATGGAAATCTCTTCTGGGTCCTGTGAATCATGCTGTGGAGGACACGGCCTCCTCTTGTCTTTCTTAAAACTGGCCAGGGCATCAGAGCCACAAAGGGCATGTTTGTAACATGTCACCTCCTCTTCCTTCTTCAACCCGAGTCCCAGGAAGCAGGTGCAAATTCCCCAGACCTGCTTTGGTTTGGATTTGCCCTAACTTTGCAAGGCAAGGGGGAACCTGGGTTTCTTGAGTTCCTGTGGTGCCCGGGACCCTCTACAAACCTCATATGATGACAACTTCTTGAGCCCCTGGGAGACAGAACTAACCATACTGATTTTATCCCTGAAGAATGCAAAAGTGAAGGGTTTTTGCCCAAGGGCAAGATCTTAGGCCAGGCTTGCCTGGATCCTAGGCCTGGGCTCTTTCTCTTAGACCTTAAGATCCTGGAAGAGTTCCCAGGAGAAGCTGCTTCATAGGGTGGGGAAAACACAGGACGTGGCTTTAAGTTTCAGCTCTGAATGTGGCTCCTCCTTTTCTGTGTGTTCTTTCTCAAGTCACTAGACCTCTCTAAGCCTCAGACTTCCTGTCTCCAGATTGCAAATAATATAAAGACCCCCATGCCAATCAATAAGAGCAATCTATGAGATAATATATTGGAAGTGCCTTGTGGCCCCAAATATGCTAAACAGAGTTATTAATTATCCCAGGAGCCTGTCTTGCCGGGTGTTTCAACAGCTCTGGCCTCAAGATTTGCAGAAAGACTTAAGATTTTATCCAAGAATATATCACCAAGTCACATCCATTCCCCCAAACATCTGTTGGTAAAGAACATGTTTAAGAACCGCTAATGTATTGAAGTATTTTCGTTCTCTCGATTCCAAATACCAAATAATTTCACATGCATCCCAAAGACTGCTGGGAGCAGTTGTAAAAGCTGCTTCTAAATGACTAAACCAGATGGAGAGTTTATTTTTAAATACACTACCATTTGCTAAAACAGATTAGTTTTTGAAATTCCCCAAACACCTAAAGTCTCCAGAATTTTCAAAAACAGAACTCTGCCTTCTGGGCCTACTGGAAGGCATTTTTTTGGTGTCTTCCAGGTCCCACTGAGTATCTCGTCTCTAAGAGGCCTCTGGGGAAATCCCTTCAGGAGCAACTCAAAGTGGGGAAGTTCTGTTTTCAATACCAAGAATTGAAAGATGTTTGGGCTCAGACCTCCTGCCACTGATGGTCCCACCGCAGAGGGAGAGATTGAAGAATATCTGCAACAACGGACAAGAAACAAAAGAAAGAGAGGGAAGGGACCAGCCTGTGGGGCCCTGGGTATATCCCCCCATTCCTCTGTTCATTCACTACCTGGACATGCACCATGGAGCATCTGTTCCAGGACAGCTGTGTTGGGTGCTTGTGGCCCTATGACAGCAAGGCACAGCGGCCCCCTGCTCTCCCAGAGCTCACAGTCTTATGAGGGAGAGACTTGGCAGTGGGAATATTTTTTTTTAAGATTTTATTTATTCATGAGAGACACACAGAGAGAGGCAGAGATAGAGGCAGAGGGAGAAGCAGGATCTCTGTGGGGAGGCTGATGTGGGACTCAATCCCAGGACCCCTAGGATCACGACCTGAGCCAAAGGCAGATGCTCAACCACTGAGCCACCCAGGGGCTCCGGGAATAATTATTTACAGGTAGGAAATCGTGGTAAATTCTGTGCAGAGAAGTATAGGCAGCATAAACTGTATAAAGAGGTCTGGTTCTGGGCTAAAAAGTCTAGAAGGATTCCTTGAAGGACAAATAGAGAAGGCAAAGAGGAAGACAGGATAAAAGTGTTCCACACAGAGGGAACTTCCTGTATGAAGCAGAATAGAGCACGGACCCTTCAAGGAACACTGGACGGCTCCTATGGCAGACGGAGGGAGGCAGAGTGACAGGTGATACTGCTTCCTGTTGGGAATGGTGACAATGTGGTCTCAGCATCATATCTGCCCAACATTGTCACTCCTACCCTCCTCCTGGCAGTCGAGGGTTCGGATCCCAGGAAGGCTGGACAATTCTGGAATGTGGTGATATGACCTGAGAATTGTTAGCGGGTCCATGGCATTGGTCTTGACGGCGCTCTATTTTTTCCTTAATTTGGCTGCTTCATAGTCTCATCATTGCTTTCTCTGGTTCCAGTATTGTCCCTCTTAAATGCATCCTCAGCTCAGCTTTAAGACAAGTCTTCCTGAGGGGAAGCCAGTTCCTTACTTGCCTAAAACCCCTCGGATGACACACCAATGTTCACTGCAGCACTATTCACAATAAGGCAGAAATAACCCCAGTGTCAACAGATGAATGTATGAACAAAACGTGGTCTATGAGTGCAATGGAAAGAGGATGGAAATTCTGATTTAAGCTACACTATGGATTAGCCTTTATGAAGACATTATGCTAAGTGGAATAAACCAGACACACACACACACACACACACACACACACACACACACATACGCATGTTGTGCATGACTCCACTGCTGTGAGGTACCTAGAATAGGTAAATTCAGAGACAGAGGTAGAACAGAGGTTCTCAGGAGTTGGGGAGCAGGGGAGATAGGGAGTTATTGTGTAATAGGGACAGAGTTTCTGTTTGGGATGATGGAAAGTTCTGGAAATGATTAGCGGTGATGATTGCACCACTTTGTGAATGTGCTTAATGCCACCGAACTGTACACTTAAAAACGGTTAAAATGGGAAACCAAGCCAAACCAGATATAACTCTTCAATGGCTCCCATCACTGAGGTTGAAAGCCAAGGTGCTCGGTGCAGGCCGGCCACTCTCTGTCTCCTACCCTTCATGACTGCTACCATGAAGATCCTGTCCCCCACCGTGTCGTAGGATGGCAGACGTCAGGGAGGAGCCAAGCTGTCCCTTAGTGCCAGAACTCTGCCCGCAGTTAAATGCCTACACAGTCTGCGGCATTTCGCTCAGATGTGCCTTCTCCTGGGAAGTGTTCCTGGACACTCCCTCTTCCCTTGTGCTTAGCTGGGGGCTTTTCTCTGAGCTGCCCTAAGACCCTCTTTTAAATATCTGCTGGAAGTGTTTCTCCTTTGCCCCTCAGTAAACTACAAGTTCACCATGAACTGGGCCATAAATTATTTAGCACGACATTTCCAGCACATACCATGGCATCTGGCACAAACTAGCCACCATAAAATTAGAAGCTAATCAATGACAATAACCATCAGAGCTTATGCTGTGATCAACAGATTATTTCTTCCATAACAGTTACTGTCATGATCAAAATCACTATATCATCATCATCAGTATGATATCACCGCCATCATCATCATCACCATCATCATCACCATCATCACCATCATCATCACCATCATCATCATCTAGCAGGAAGTTCAGATCATCCAGGAGACTTGTGGGTGCTGAGTTCTATTCTTTGCCTTCATTCAACAGTCAGTGACTCAGTTGACCAAGCCTTGGGAACTCCGTGACTCACCCTGTGGCTGCTGACTCAGCTTCCCGCCACTGCTTGATCAGCCACGTGGGTAAGCTCTGGGGTCCCCTGTCTCCCCTCCCACCTCAGGCAAAGGAAACAGCAATGAGGTGGAAGGGGTCAGAGAGAGGAATGAATCACCCAATAGTGCTCCATGAAGAAATGCCACCAGAACTGAATGGCACCCAGGAGACGGAGCACAGGCTGTTGAAGAAACCAGATGACATAAGGGAAGATTTTAAGTTCAAACCCCCAGAAGGTCAGGGAAGCAACACTGGAAAGCAGACGAGAGTTCTCTTGTTCTTTCTCTCCTGTTGCAGGCAGGAATGTCAGGTGCAGCTGGCATCGTGTTGGCTAAACTATGCCCTCATCATTAGCTTACCTTCCGCCAGAAAGCTCCTCATCCTACACTCCATTCCCTTGGGTTTGTCTATTGACAAGAGAGGCCTTCAAGAGTTCAGCCCACTAAACCCTAGCAGGGCAATCTCCCAAAACAGAAACACTTCCCAACCTCGAATATTTGTCACTTTAGAATGATGGACAGTCGTCGGGGAGGCCCTCAGCATCCTGGAATCACACGTACATGGAAACATGGCCATGAGCAAGACACAGCCTCAGAACATAGGATAAAAGAAACCAAGCGATCAAAGCCAACTGGTCTCAAGAGGTAAGTGAGGTGCCCTCACCTCCTCAGTGTCTAAAAAGAGGCTGAGACTGAACAGGCGACTCACCATCAGTATGGCTCTCCGGAACAGTCTGGAGTCAGCAGCCCTGGTGGTTAGAAGGTGGATGCTGGCCACATCAGCTCCGCCACGGTCTGCTGCCAGGGTCACGCGCCGAGGGTCCCCACCGAACACTCCGATGTGGGTCTGCACCCAGGTCAGAGCCGCCAGCTGGTCCAGCAGCCCCCAGTTGCCACTCAACTCACCAGAACCTGCAGAGAGAGGAAAGCCTTTTACTCTTCATGACCCTATAACCTGGAGTTGACTCAGCCCTGTGCTGTCTGGGGTGCCTCTGGGGGACCTGGACTCCTGTCTGTACAGGCCGGGATGGTGGCAACAGCATGGGCTTCACAAGCAGACCCATCCAGCCTTTCCTGAGTCAAACTCACCCCTGACATGGTCATCCTACGTCTCCGGGCCACAGCTTTCCCACTGTAGGCGAGGGCACTCGCAAGGGCAGCCGCTCACACCAGCGGCAGGGCACGTTCAGACCACCACCTGGCGTGGCACATCAGTGGGGAGGCCCCTCGTCCTGGCCCGCCCTGGTGGCTCTCCATGCCTCTTCTTCCCTGACGAGGACATGGCCTGGCTGGGCCTCTCCATCTACTTCCCGCTGTCCCTTCTCCAATGATCTTCAGTAGCATTCCGCTGACTTGATCTCTCTATTCTTTTTTCATAGAATTCAGTAAATATTTATTGAAAGCTCAGCACTAGTTTTTAATGAAGTGATTCAGACACATACAAATACACCCACACGCAACGTATACATAGTACAGCAAAAGGATGCTCTTCTCCTCGGCAATGGGGACACTCTGTGCCCACCATGTCCTCTGGCCAGCTTCTGGATCCAGCAGCTCTTCCTTGTCAGTCTACACAGCTAACTACCTTGAAATACCTGGCTTGTTCCGGTCTAAGCTGAGACTTACCCACTTTGCCCCAGGAAATTCCAGCAGACCCCATGCCTTCAACCACCACCCACATGCTGCTCACTGTGGAGTGTCAGGGGCACAGAGCCCTCTCCCAGCACCAGCCCCTCACGTCTCCAGGAAGCTACCTCATTAAAGGCACTTCAAGAGCACTGAGTCTCAAAGGGAACCGATTCCAAGTCCCCTGAGCATGCAGCCAGCAGCCTTTGCAGAATTTCTTATATTCTCCTTCTAATGCAGCACCCCCTCCCAGTTTGCTCCTGCACAGCCTCGAAGTCCTCCTTGACACCTGCTGTGCTGCACCCCGACCCCTACTCTTCCCCAAATGCTCCAGACTCTCTCTCCACTGAGCTCCTCAGTGCTTCTCTTTATCCACGAGTTTCTCCCTCCGATGAATTCTCCACGCCACATCCCAAGAGGTATTTTATTTTTCTTAAGATTTTATTTATTTATTTGTGAGAGACACAGAGAGAGGCAGAGACACAGGCAGAGGGAGAAGCAGGCTCCATGCAGGGAGCCTGATGTGGGACTCGATCCCAGGACCCTGGGATCACACCCTGGGCCGAAGGCAGATGCTCAACCACTGAGCCACCCAGGTGCCCCCCGCCCCCAGAAGTATTTTAAATGCATAATTTTGATCATCTCTCTCTCTCTCCCCCCCACACACACATGCACACAGTGTCATCCTATCTAAAATCCCTCATCTCATCCCATTAGGACATGATCTCAGTTTTCCCAGTGTTTTCAAGGCTCCATGGGACCAGGGCGCTGTCTTTTGGGCCCTATTTCCCTTCCTCCCTTTGTGACTATGCTACAGCCACCCGGCTTCTTACTGGTTGCTCAAACACACCGATCCATCCTCTTCCAAGACAGTGCTTGGCACATGTGATCTCCTCTGCCCAGAGCCCTCGGCCTCCCCCTGGCCTTCCTCCTCTTTCTCTTCTGGCCCAGCAGGCCTGCAAGTTTTAACTATGTTGTTAATTCAGAGGCAGCCCTTAGGTGAAGTAAAGTTCCCTTTTCAGGGCATTTGTCACCCTGGGTATTGCCTTCCTGGCTAGCCCATGCCCCCCACTAAAACCAGTGGCACATAGCAGGTCCTTAGTAAGTGTCAGGTGAATGAGTGACCATAGTTATGAGTAACAGGATTCAGTGTCCAGCAGGAAACAGTCAATTAGACTCCATATTCTCAAACAGAAAAATAGGAAAATCTTGCATCCCAATTCCCCAACCTGCCGTTCACCAGGCTGATGAGAACGCCCACTCAGAATACATAACAGTACAAATTACTCTTCCAGCTGGCAAGACTCTCAGGATTTCTTCAAATGCACTTTGTGTTCTGGGTTTGGTGAAGACATTAGCACAGTCCTCACCGTGGACGTTTCTGGATTGCGTTTCTGTTCTGCTTGTTGGGATGAATGCGTTTGTTTCTGAGGTCTTGGGCAGGGCAGGAAAGCTGGGTGCCAGCTCAGTGGGACCCAGACCTGCACATCTGGGAAGTGACATCCACAGCCTGCATTTCCTGTGACAATGGAGGAGGGTTGAGGGGCGACTGTCCTTGCCTCTGAACTTCCCATATATCAGCTTCCCAAGTAGAGTGCTGATGTTGGGGGGTCTACAGACCCCCAGGAAGTCAGAGGTAAGGGTCCTTCAAGGGCTGCTCTTCAGACAAGTCTGAATTGGACTTCTCCTGGTGCCAGGTGCTGTGGTGTGTTCCGTGGAGAGCAAGACAGGCACAGTGCTGGCCCTCGGGACACACAGCCTCGGCCACGTGCACAGGGGCAGCGAGCCAGCCAGTCTCAAGCAGTCTGCTCCAACCCCCTCCTTCACTGAGGAGGAACCTGAGACTTGAGAGGAATGTTTGCTTCGGTGCAAGCGGCAAATCTAAGGTAAAGTCCAGACCTAGGTCCCAATGCACAGTCGGAACTCTATGTTCCAACACTTCATCCAACTCAATAAACACTGCTTGGAAAATCAATGATGTGCAAGGCATTATGTTATTTTCATTAAAAAAAAAATCTAAGCGCTCCATTTATGGAACCTTCTGTGTTCAAAAGCTCTCTTAACTCCTCCATCCCTACTATGTCAAGTCTAAACATCTTCCTGGCTTTTGCAATCCTCTATGAATGGCCTTGGCCCATCCATCTCAGCATTCTGAGTTTTCTCCACTTTCTAGCACCGGCCCTCACCCAGTCGTCATGGCCACATTTGTCCTCTGCTGCCTGGCTGTGACCGAGCCCCCAAAACCTCCTGGGACCTCCCAGCTCCATCCTGACACACACAGGAGCTGTGCCTTGCCCCTGGGGCATGACACAGGACAGGCGCTCCCTGCTGGCTGCACACAGAGTCCAGCGGGAGACAGATGTGAGCAGGTGTCCACCCCTGTCCACCTCCCCCAGCGGCCCTGCCCTGCCCCACCATTTCTACCATCCTGCCGCTCCGGTCAGAACCACCCCAGCAAACATCCAGCTGTTCCCATTCTCTGACTGGTGCTCGATTGCTCACTCGATGTCTTCAACTATCCCTCTGAAGCTCCCTGGTGCAATTCTGGGCTGACAGCGGTCCCTCACCCGGTCTTGGTGGCCGTCAATAAGAGGCAGCAGGGGAGGTGGCCGAGCACACAGGTTATGGAGTCAGACCAGCTGGGTGCAGCCCTACGAGCACTGTGGGGCCCCGTACAGGTTACTTAATGCAACTTGATTTTCCCTGGTCTGTAAAATGGAAATGATAACCATACTTATCTCTTTGGGTTGTTAGGATGATTTGATTAGTTAATCTTGAAAGGAAACAGAACAGGGCCTGGCACAAAGCACTAGAGAAATTGTTTAGTCTTCCTTGAATAAAATGAAACAGATTTAGGGGATCTGGGCATTATCTCCCAGATGCCCCTTGCGGTGTGTGCCTTGGCTTTGGTAGCAGCAATTGCGCTTGGGGAGGAGCAGCCGCTGAGACAGGACTCTGTGCCTATTCTGGTTGAAGGGTAGCAGACCCTCCCTGAAGGCCTCAGAATACCCCAGGGAAGATGAGGCATGCCTGGCCTTCCATCTGAGTCCCTGGCCAGACCCTCTCCTCTGCCCCCACACTCTACAGCAGGCCTCCGGGCTGACCCACCCACTGCCCTGAGCCTGCCTGCCACATGCCCCTGTTCCCCTCCTTGCACAGCTGTGCCAGAGACAGAATAGTCCCTGTGCCCTGTGCTCCCTGGGCTCTGTCCCCAGGCAGGATCCAGGCTACGGAAATGGCCTCCCCTGGCCCATCACCAACCCCATCACTTTCTTTCCAACTGCTCAGATCACCAGGAACCAGGGCTCCCCTTTCCCCTCCAGGGAACACAAATTTGTCTCATCAGCCACAGGACTGGCATGAGCTTCTGTTTTCATCCCCCCATTCCTTTTGGAAAGATGCCTCTGGAGTCTGGAGCTCTTAGAGGACCACTTCCCTGTGAGCTCCGACAGCAGATGCCACCCACGCAGATCACGGGAGCAAGGGTGCAGAGACTTCTCAGCCAGACACAGCCAATTCCAGGGGCTGTTGCCACCGCTGTGGTCCAGGGGCAGCTCTGTGCCAGCTTCTGGCCACATGCAGGGTCGGGTCATGACCACGACCCAGCCATGCTCTGAAGGAGCCCCGTCCAGGGAGAGAAAAGGGGCATTAACCCCTGTGAGCCCCTGCTGGGTCCTAGCGAGGTTCCACGGGCCTTCCACATGCTTTCCCCCGTCACTGGCCCACGTGTCTTAGTGTCACCTGAGAGATGCACGGCATGTGAGCGGATGCAGGGAAGGAACTGCCCAGAGCCCCTCGGGCCCTCAGAGCCTGTTCTGCTTTGATGCAAAACCTGCGTGCCCTGCAGTACAGTGGGCTCTGGCCGGTGCTCAGAGTAGCCTGTCTCTTTCCAGAACTGTGTTCTGAACTGCAGTGTCCAACTGTTGAAAATGGCAAAGGAGGGACACCTGGGTGGCTCAGTGATTGAGCGCCTGCCTTCAGCTTAGGTCATGAACCCGGGGTCCTAGGATCGAGTCCCTCATCAGGCTCCCCTCAGGGAACCCGCTTCTCCCTTGCTTATGTCTCTGCCTCTCTCTGTGTGTCTCTCATGAATAAAATAAAATTCAAAAAATCTTTAATAAAAAAATGGAAGAGGAAAAGACGAACAGGTGCAGCGAAACCGTATGACACAATGTTGGACACATGTCATTACACACTTAATGGAAACCATAGAATGTACAACACAAAGAGTGAACCCTCCTGGAAACTGTGGGACTTTAGTCAATAATAACCTATCATTGTTGCCCCCGATTGTAACAGAGGTGCCACATCACACACGGTGTCAAGAGTAGGGGAAACTGAGGTGGGGGGGAGTCTATGGGAACCCTCTATACTTTCTGCTCAATTATTCTATAACCTTCAAACCACTCTAAATGGTAAAATCTGTCATATATTTGTTAAATGATAAAGGGGCTGGTGTGCATGTGTCACAAATTTACTGGGGGGTTACAGACTCACACACCCATGACCTTCCCCTTCCTGACCATCCCCCAGGGCCCACATCCTCTGTGCAGCAGCTCTTCTCAGTGGAGCCTTGTCAGGGGATGCGCTGTGGCAGGCCGGTGGGCTCTGCAGTCAGGAGGGCTGTGTTTGCATCCTAGCATCTTGTGTCTCGGTGTCTCCACGGGGATACATTGCTCCCCTCTCCTCGTGGAATTGCAAGGAGGCTCAATTAAGGCTCAATTAAGGCAGGTAAAAGCCCAGGGATGTGGGGGAAGCTAGGAAGCCTAGCAAATAAAGCAAAGAAAAACCATCCCGCTCTGTACACAGAACAATAGGGGATCCGAAGGGCATTTCTAAACATCCAAGGGCACAAGCCACAATATTTTCTCCTTGCTGTTTGACCGACAGGATTTAAGCCCCTGAATGCACTCCTAATCAGGGCATGGAGCTCCTTGGTCTCCCCGAGTGTCGCTGATTCACCTGCAAAACAGCCACTTGGCACTGGCCTCACCAAGCCGCCATGAGAATGAGGTGAGGTGACCCAGGAGAAATGTCTGGGGAAGGCTGGCACTCTTTTTTCTTTTCTTTTTTTTTTTTTTTTAAGGCTGACACTCTTGAGGGTAACCTTCCTCCCCTCTCGCTGACAGGTTTGCTCGAAGCACAATGAATGGGCAGCATTTCAGGTTAGGAATGAGAAGGGCTGGAGGTTCTAGAAATTTCCTTTGCCTCTCCTGACACTGCCTCCACCAGCAGCAGAAAGGAGTTTGCCTTCCCCAAAGCACACAAATTCTCAATAAGATTACACACCATGAACCCCCCCCCCCAACCCCTCAGACATGGGTGACATATGGAAATAAGCTCTCCTCTGTCTGGAGAGGCTCTGAGCCAAGGAGTTGGCCATGTCTACGGCAAGCGCCACCTGACCATGTTCTGAGCTTCTCCTGCCTCTCCAGAGACTGGAGCTGCTGACTTACCAAATCATTGTCAGTCCCATGTTGTTGGGAAAGAGAAAAGAAAACTCAGGTAGGGTTGTAGTGCTCCAGCAGCTGACCCTGCTCGCTCCGAAGGAAAATCTGCAATCTGTTTATCATGCACATCTCCCTCATTGGCATCTGGTCGTATTTGGCCTTAACTTGGTGTCTGCTTTACAGTGGTTGTGCAGGCCTAGAATCTTCTTCATGGCAGCCAAGGCCTCATGCCACATAGTGCACGCAGCACTCCAGAGTTTCTGCCCATGCTGGATGCCTACCCACTCATGCACATTCTAGATGAGTCCATCATTCTCACCATGTTACCTTCCACCTGCCCATCCTGACTCAGCAGGTCAGGCACTGGGGTCTTAAGTGAGATCCTCAGAGAACAGAGATGAAGTTGTGTGCCTACCTGGAGGGCCCCCTCCAGGATCTGAAGCCCTTTCAAACACATCCGACCTCACTGGAGCCTCTCACGTAACCTGCGGGAGTTGGGTAAAATTATTCCCATTTTATAGAGGAGAAAACTGAGAGTCAGTCATGAAGGGTTTCATCCAAGGTCACAGACAATGAATAGCGGAGCTGGCCCTTGGTTCTGCAGGTTCCCAGACCTGAGTGTCTATAGGCTGTTTGACAAGTGCCCTACCGCTGTCAGGGGCTGGACATGGAAAAAAAAAAAAAAAAGCATGCATGGAGCACGATAGGACTCTCCAGGCCTCAATTTTGCCCTGGGCTCTTCTGGCAAAGGTGGAGGATGTGACCAGGGTGACAAACAGTCCTGTGACTGGATAGGGGACAGACTGATGTTCACAAGTGAGGCTGGGATTAAAGAAGAAACGAGAAGCATCACTGATGCAGCCCTCATGTGGGGTCAACTGGCATCCCTATGGGCCCAGGACGGATAATCCATTCCTACCATTCTCTAGGGCAAGTCAACCCCAGGGGTAAATCCTGGCTCTGCTCTTTCCTGACTATTGATGTTAGCAAGTGTCTAACCTTCTGAGGTCTCAGTATACACACACACACACACACACACACACACACACACACTATAAGATAAAACACATCATGTACTCAGAACAGCTTCAGCCCCCAGTAAGATCGATCAACAGCAACTATTACTCTCACACATGGGGGTCGACATCGCTGGAGGGTCTCTTGGGCATGCGGGACATCCCACCGAGTGCCCTGTTGGGCTCGAGGAGGACTTGGGGCCATGAAAGCATGGGGCTTAGGAAAAAGGGGTTGAACACAGAGACCCTCAGCTCCAAGAGTCCACAATCCCCAGTCATGCCAGCGACTCACCAGAACTCAGGAAGCCGAAGATGCCCACTCGGTAGCCAGCAGTGACAACAATGAGGTTGCCAATGGCAGCCAGGTAGGAACCATCGATGGCCAGCGGTCCTTCACTGCCCCTGCCCTCTAGGGTATTGTGGAAGAACACGAGCACAGATGCATTGGGGGCCTGTGGCAAGTGGAGAAAGATGAGGCTGAGGGTTGGCCCCTTCTCACCCACCAGAGCACCTTTCCCAAGAAGGTGCCAGATTCTTAGCCTACCCACGACTCCCTGTCAGGTCTGCCATGTAGGCACACCCTGGCCCATTTACAGGCTGAACCGTGTCCTCCTCAAATTGAATCCCTGACTCGATGACCCCAGAATGTGATTGTAGTTGAAGAGGGTCCTATAAGGAGGTGACTAAGCCTGTGGGCCCTAATCCAATATGACTGGTATCTTCAGAAGAAGGGGAAATTTAGACGGAGACCCATGCAGAGAGGATATCATATGGGGACAGAGGGAGGAAAAGATGACCATCCATGGGCCAAGGAGAGCAGCCTCAGAAGAAGCCAACCCTGATGACCCCTGGATCTTGGGCCTCTGGTCTTCAGAATCTTGAAAAATTATATTTCAGTTGTTTGTACCTCCCAGTCAGTGGTACTCTATTAGAGCAGACCTAGCACATGAACAAGCCTGATGTCACAGGTAAGGAAGTTGAGGGGGAGAAGGTGGATGATCATCGCATACCTGTGATGCTGGATTAAGGTCTGGCTCCCAACTGGGTGCTGTGCTCACATTGCAAAGTGCACAGGTGGCAGAAATGGGAGCCCAGTGCAGACCTGGAGCCCGTCACTTGGAGATACGTGGTCCTCCAACACCCCAGTTCTGGCCTTAGTTTATTCTGGAAGACTGTCTGGGTCCTCCTTGGTGAGTCCTTTCATTTTGGCCACATGCCTGAGACCCCACCTTGGCAACACAGAGCTACCTTTTATTGTGCATGGAATGAGAGCAAAGTGTCATGCTCAGCATTCACGTGTGTTACCCATTCGGTCCTCAACCAGATCCAAGAGCTAGGCCTATTATTATCATTCCCACTTTACAGATGAGGAAGCCAGGTCCTGGCGGTCTGGAATAGCCTGTCTACAACCACACAGCTAGGACGTGGCAAAGCAGACTTGAAACCCAAGCTGACCCTTTTATAAGAATATAATTAGAACACACTGTTAGAATATAATGTTCCATCTGGGGGCTCAACACTGACTCCAGGCCGTGACGTATGCAGCGCCCCAGGTGTGTCTTGCTCACTCAGTCCTGTCTGGGCTGTGACAGGTCCATCCATGTGCCATGGGCTCCGACACGCATGCCTTCCTCACCAACAGCAAACACTGGCTGAGGACCCACCCTGATGGATGCTGTGCCAAGTGTGCTCACCTTGGATGTCTCATTAGAGCTTCCACCCCACAGTTAGATGGTCTAATGGCTGTAAGCCCTTCTGTTCCACAGACGTGAACACAGGAGCTCAGAGTGGTGAAAAACATTTTAAAACATGTACAAAGAGGAAGGCACCTTCCCACAGTTCCATCCTCAGCCTCCCTCCCAGCACACTCTCCTAGGCTCTTTCATCTGTGACACTGGGTCTCTTAGGTTAGAGACGAGTAGCTCTATATCACCAGGATGGGTTTCAGGCATGTGGGCAAACTGAAGGGACTCACCAAGGAGGAAACAGACCATCATCCAGAATAAACTAGAGGCCAGAACTAGGGTGTTGGAAGACTGACTAGCTCCAAGCGATGGGCTCCAGGTCTCCCATCACTTCCAGGTGGAGTGCCCCTCATTTCATGAGGTGTCCCTCTGTCCTACTCATGGTCATTCTTCTGGCCCCCACCAGCCATCTATTGACTCATTGGTTTCCGCAGTGTTTTATGTAACTCTTACAAGAACTTTATGAACTAGATGCTATTTCTCTCCCACTTTCAGAACCAGTAAGTGAAGCACAGATGACATGATTACCTTCTCCAGACCAGAGAGGCAGTGGTCAGTGACAGACCAGTTTGGTAAGCAGACCTTAATCCAACATGGTAGGTATAGGGTGACCAGTGCTGGGCAGAGGGGACTCATGGTCTCCCTCACTCTAGGCTCCATGCTCATAGTAGTACCATCTATGAGAGCCTTCAGATCTAGGGGGTGCCTTGAGACCCAGCTCAATCAGACCAGCTTGCTGAGGTCAAATGTTCAAAGTGCAGTGGATTCTCACTGATGTTGGCTAGGGGACCAGGAAGCTGTGGCATGGTCCTGGTACCATAACCTCTATTGACACCAGGCTGGCATCCTTACAAACTCGTGTTTCCTAAAACTCATCACTTCCTTTTTCTCTCGTGCCCTCTGACCCTTTCCTGCCAAACAAGAAACTCAAACATGGAACATGAAGATCATAGCTGCTACTTAGGCAGATTCAGCCTTCAAAACAGGGCATAATCTTTCAGGGTTACAGCCCCAAAGCTCACCCTCTGGAACAGCCCCCAAATAGGAGTCCATGTGGAAACACCCCCCAGGGGTCTTTCTGAGGGTCTTTCAAGGACAACGGTTGGTATCCACATTGACAGATGGGCTGCCATCAGGCTCTGCCCCCCCCCAGCTGGGATTCTGTCACCCTCTCAGAGACCTTGAATCACTGCCCCTCACCCACCACCGGCCTCACAATTCCCTTCTCCTGCCTTGTTCAAGCGGCAACCCCCAACCACCACCCAACACCTCCTCTCACTGCATCCCCACCTTTGGATTTCTCCTCAGGGTCTCATCAACATCACAGTTGTTCAGGACTTGATTGTGTCTCTGTTTCTGCTCTGTCCCCTAAAAATATAACTCCCTGGGCACAGCAAGTCTGTTTGCTTCACCTCTCTGTCCCATCTGGGGCAGCACATCCCAACACAAGCCCTTTATGTATATTGCTTAGAGAACTGAAGCAGGATAAGTGTGCCCTATTGGGGAGGCCTGAGGATGTGGGGAGGTTGAGGGAGGGCAGGTAGAAACCAGGAGGACCCTCCGCTTACTCTTGTCCCCTGAGGCTTTCACAAGGTCAAGAACCAGTGAAGACAGTGCTGGGGGAGCAAAAGCTAAGCAGGCCATGGAGGAGAGGAGTGATTCGGCAGCTCTCGGGACAGGTGCAGTTTTCTAACAGGGCAGTTTGCAGGGCAGACGATCAAGGGCTTCAGAACTTACCACGTTCTGAGGGACAAACACATTAAGATATAAGCAGTCTTCATCGACCCCAGGAGACTCGAGCGTTCTAGTGCCTGGCTGCCAGCAGCTGGCCCTGGGGATACAGACTCATGACTTCTGGGGCAACCATCAAGGACGCATGCCTCATCCTCCCCTCTTGCCCACCACCCAATGGCCAGGACCCACTGCCCCATCCAAAGGCCCAGTGGCCCAATAGCTCTGCAGCTATTAGCAGCTTTGGACAATGGGTAGAGGGAGTGGTGAGGACGTGGAAGGAAGGGCAGGATGCCCCCCACCCTCTCTGCCACAGGCCATGGAGGAACTCTTCCAGGGACAAGGTGCTAACTCAGAGAAAGGATGCTCAAGACAGAGAAGGGGAAGGTGCATGTTGCTGGGGAACTTGACCCTTCCTTGCTCCACATGTACAGCCCCACTGCTGCCTGTGGAGTCAGACCTGCTTTCTGCATCAGTACAGAGTCCAGGTGTGCCAGGCAGAGTGTGTCCGGGCACAAGAGCTGAGACCACATCACCACAACTGGGACACGCCCAGTGGCAGCATGATGGTACCTGCTCCAGGGGTGACTTTACATGTTCCCCGAGCCTCATTTGTGCTAGACTCTGAGAAGGCAAGTTCTTTAACTGTGCTGCACTCAGAGCCCCACCTGTCACATGGCTCTGCCCCACATGCTAAAGCACTCTGATTAGGGCACGTTTATTCCTCTAGTGTCTCCATGCTGGAGACCTACAGTGGCTTTCTTAACTTTCTCATCACTGCCTGCATTCAAGACTCTGATGCCCCTTGCCTGGAGTATTGAAGAGCTCCCAGGCCTTCACTCTTTCTGGTCCCGGGCTGTGGACCTGCCTACCAGTCAATCATGGGTGGCGAGGGACAGCGCAGGTGCAGCTGCCTCAGGAGCCAGAGGGGTCTGTCAAAGCTGGGAAGGGGAGAGATTGGAGAATGATGCCCTTTCCCTGGGTACTGTGAACACACACTGGTCAGAAAAATGGTAAAATCTCCAAAGTGTCAATTGTTTAAAGTGGTGTATGCCATGGGAGGGGAAAGTGAAATGGAACATGGTTGATGAGGGAGGAAGATAGAATTTGAATATTTTTCCTTCTTTTTATTTTTTTATTTTTTTTAAATTTTTATTTATTTATGATAGTCACAGAGAGAGAGAGAGAGAGAGAGAGAGAGAGGCAGAGACACAGGCAGAGGGAGAAGCAGGCTCCATGCACCGGAAGCCCGACGTGGGATTCGATCCCGGGTCTCCAGGATCATGCCCTGGGCCAAAGGCAGGTGCCCAAACCGCTGCGCCACCCAGGGATCCCTGTTTTTCCTTCTTTTTAAAGGCTCCTTTTAATATTGTTCCTTCGTGGGGGGGGGGCAAAGTCCTTTTAAAATGTTTTTCTGGGGTGCCTGGGTGGCTCAGTCAGTGAAGTGTCTGCCTTCAGCTCGGGTCATGATCCCAGAGTCCTAGGATCTAGTCCTGCATCCAGCTCCCTGTTCAGCGGGGATCTGCTTCTCCTTCTCCCTCTGCTCCTCCTCCACCTTGCTCATGCTCTCTTGCTTACTTGCTGTTTCAAATAAATAAATAAAGCCTTTAAAAAAAGTAAATAAATACAATGTTTTCCATTAGCTCAGGTGCCTTTCTCTGTCTGCTGTATTTCTCAGCCCCATCAAAGTCAGCTGTGGCCAGGAGGCTGACTTCCAGCTACTGTCAAACCGGTGCATGTCACATAGGCACCCAAGCTACCTGCAGCCATGGCCCATAGAGGTCTCCCATGTAGACCCTTCCAAAGTGTCTCTTTCCTGGATTCAAAGTCAAGGAATGTTCATGCTGAAGAAGGAGGAGCCTACAGAGCCTGGGTCCCCGAATCACCGCATGGAGCAGAAACACATCGACGCCTCTATCACTAAATGCACTTTATAGGGGCAAGGTAATGATATTCGGAGGGGTTCATCTGTTAGAGCACTTAATGCCACCTTAAGCAATTTGCTGCCCACCCCCACTCGCTACTCACACTGAAACTCACTGCCCTGCTACCAAGTCTCACTCTGACAGATTCGAATGGGAGAGGAATTCTCTGGGCATTCACTAATATGATTCACTAGATCCTCACCGTGGCTTGGTGGCATCCCAGGACCCTGTCCAGTTCAAGGGCTCTGGCGCCCGGAAGCGGCTCTCTGCCAGGGGTGGGGTGGCATATGGAACTCCCAGGAACTGATCCACTTGCTTCCACGAGGTGCCCACCTGGATGGCCTGGGACCTGCCCAGCAGCTGGCCATGGGGCGTGATGGTCACAGAAGGTACAGATGTCCCAAAGCTGAGCAGAGGGATGTCTGTGGGGAAGGGGTCCACAGGGGAGAGGGGAACAGACAACAGTGGGTACTCTGTTCAAACAAAAGACTGCTTTCTGCACCTTAAAAACATCAGTAGTTCATTCAGACCCCAGAAACCCAAGTCGAGCCAGATTACTTTTCAATGTGAAAAAACAATTAATAGCAAATACAGCTGATGTTTAGCAGGCACTGAATGTCCACAGAGCATGGCACTAATCCCTTCTGTACGTGTGCTGCCTCACTGATTTCTTCCCAGCTATAGGCTAGGCAGGGCCTAACCCAGGCCTGGGACCCCTTACTCATCACTCGGGGGCTAGATGTGAGCTTCATTCAAAAGTACTTGGACGTTTAAAACCACAGAGGAGCACAGAAAGTGCGATGCTCAGCCAATGCCCCCGGAGGGTCTGGAGTCAGGCCCCACCATCAAACACATTGCTAACTTCTGGCTACTGATAAGGTAAGGTATGAATCATTCATACTAACAGAGATGAATATGATTTCTTCAGTCACTTGAGGTCAGATTTTGCACCAAATAAGTGTGCTGCAAACTGACAAAAAATTTTTTTTTCAAAGTCTTAAAACTCTGGGATTCCCGAATTGCAGTGGAAGAGCTGTGAGCCTGTGCTTGTGTATCGCTGGCTAAGAAAACAGATTTAAGGGCCAAGGGTGAGTAGCCGCCAGGACTTCCAAGTGTCAGATTCAAAAGGTTTCTGTACCCCGACTGAGGCCATGGCCTATTCACATGGGTCAAGGGCCAGCTTGGAGCCCCTGACCCTCCCCTCAATGCCCTCCCTCTTTTTCTTCACACCCCACCTGGTTCCATCTAGCCTGTTAAGCCAAAGCTTGCAAAGCTTGTGCCACCTGCCAGCCTGCCTGGGCTGCTCTGCCTCCAAAACCTCCCATCCCATCCTTGTAATGCTAATCACCACATGCATCAGGCTCTCTCTCTCTCTCTCTCTCTCTCTCTCTGCAGTTGCAGTTTCTTATCTCCTGGATCACATTTTCTTCCATTCAGTGATTGAGTCAATCAACTGTTGTTGGGACCCTGGCTCCATGCCAGGTACCATTTTCAGGGATTTGGAACTGGCCTACGTCTGATTGCCCACAGTGTTCAGGGCCCTGCACAAAGGAAACACTGAATGCTGGTGAAGAGATGTTCTCTCTCTTTCTCAAGCTTGCTCTCTCTCTCTCTCTCTGCCTGTGTGTGTGTGTGGGGGGGGTGGCACCTACCATTTCCTGCAGGTGTGTTTGGTTTGCTCGGCTCCACTGTTGGCTGCAAGAGCTCTGCCACTTGCTCTGCAGCTCTGTGTACATCTCCTATGCACATGAGCACAAACCAGGAGTACAGGAGAAAAGGCAGATGGACACGCAGAAGTCCACCCATTCCTCAAATTTGGTGCAATGCAGTGGTTCAACTGGAGGTGATTCTGATCCCAGGGGACATTTGATAATGTCCAGAGACAGTTTTGGTTGTCATCAGGGTTGCAAGAGATGCTAGCTACTGACATCTAGTGAGTAGAGGCCAGGTATGCTGCTAAACATCCCACAATAAAGAGCACAGGCCCCACAGCAAAGAAGCATCTGGCCCTGGATGTCAACAGTATGAGGCCTGAGTACGCTGGGGATGGTGTGGGCTTAGGACTCCCAGACCACTGAGGAGCATCATGGGGAGGAACCAATGCACAATCCCGGGAGGCAAGCAGGCCTGTGTTTTACCTTATGCCCCAGCTACTTTGGAGGAAACTTCCTAATTCTTCAGATGCTTAATTTCCTCCTATGAAACAGGAAGGGTAGCAGGCCCTACAGCACAGACATGTTGGGGCTAAATACAGGGTACCTGTGATGCTCCAAGCCCAGTGCCTACACGTGGTAGGGGCTCAACATGTGAGTGAATGAATGAATGAATGGAAGGGAGGGAGGAAGGGAGAGATACAGGGAAGGTTCAGAAATGAAGAAAAAGAAAAAAAGAAAAAAAGAAAAAAGAAAAGAAAAGGAAAGAAAGAAAAGAAAGAAGGAAGGAAGGAAGGAAGGAAGGAAGGAAGGAAGGAAGGAAGGAAGGAAGGAAGGAAGGAAGGGAGAGAGAAAGGAAAGAAGGAAGGTTGGAAATAGTGAAGAAAACTCTCTGTTGCAAAAAAACCTGCAGTGCTAGTTAGAACCCAGCATGGAAGGAAAGAGTCGCATGTTCTAATCTGGCCTCAGTCACAAGTCACAGCTGATCTCAGCCCACAGTTCCTTCTCACAAGATTTCCTGCTTCAGTAGTAAATCACAGGACCTCGGGCAAGTAAGTATTCAGGACCGCGGGTGCTAAAGGGCCAGAACCTTCGGACTCTGTCCCTCTGCTCCACAGGGAAAGGAGCCACATTTCGTGAACATGGCACCCTCTGAAAGAGGGAGCAAAGACGCAAAAATTACAAATGCTAAAGAATTTTGAAGGAATGCAAGCCTGCTTTCCCACGGACAGTGGTGTTTGGTGTTCAGCCCTCCCTCCAGAGGCTGCCCAACGAATCCCAGACTGAATGAGATCCAACACAGGGAAAATGTGCAGTCCTCCCTTTTGAAATGTTTTCCAGAAAATCATGGGTTTGCCCTACATTTAGGCCACATGACTACATAAGTGAAGGAAATGATCAGTAGCCATGTGTGTACACAAGATGCAGACCGTGTCCATGCACCTACACATGGGCACACATCTTCAGTCGGAGGCAAGCCTTTCACACTGACCTGGAGTTACACAGAACTAAGAGAGAAACAGTTTATTTCTTTTGTTTTTAATGGAAACTAAACCCCAAGGCCAGGCATCTGTCCTCAGCAGGATTACCATGCAGATCAGCTACACGATGGGGGCAATGTCCTACTGAAATCCAACTTGACCAAATAATATAAATGTCTACATCAAGATGAGACTTGGGATTGTAGGCCGGAGACCACAGCATACAGGAATCAAAGCATCCCCAGTCCTGGGGAGCACTCTTACGGTCTAAAGGCTGAGGTGGAGGAGGGGGCACAAGAGGAGGATACCACTGGATCAAGATAGGCCTGGGGATACCTGCACTCTAAGGCCAGTGGGACCAAATCCAACTGCTCCCTGGTTTTGTGAATAAAATGTTATTGGCACCCAACCATACCCACTGATTTTTGTATCTTCTGTGGTTGCTTCCTTGCCAGAGTGGCAAAAATGAGCAGTTGTAACTGATACATAGAGTCTAAAATATTTATTTGGCCCTTTACAGAGAAAGGGCCCACCTCTTGTGTTCTAGAAGATAAGATGGCTGAAGTAGGCAACATTTCAAAAGTCACTAATTTCATCTCCTAAGCATGTCTAACAGGGGAACGGCTTCCCCCAGTCCTCCAGCTCTCAGGCCCCAAATTATACGGGTTGTACCGGTTTCACTTAGTGATGGATTTCTATTTTGTTCTCCTCTGGCTGGTTTCATTCCTGTCTCCCCGGCACCTAACACAACATCTGAAACATAACAACGCCTTCCTGAATGTGGTCAAATAAAACGGATCCGAGAGCAGCTGCCCTCTCCACGGTGACCATGATATTGTAGTTAGATGATGTGGTTTTGTGCAAGTGGATTGCATCTAGAGATAGGAGACCTGCCTCCAAGCTCCCATTCTGTCATCATTGGCTGGGCAAAATCAAAGAAGTAACTTCTCTGGGCCAGAGTCTCTCAATCTCTAAGCTGGGGATAAAACCCTCCTTATGTGGCTACCTCACAGGACTGGAGGGAGGACCAATTGAGATAAGGTAGGGGACAGAATTTTCTAAACTAAAATGGTAATAAAAAATAGCCTATTTAATTATTTTACTAAGAAACTCAAAGGTTCAAATGGCTTCCATAACTCAAATAAATGAATAAAAGTGGCATAGAGAAGCTCTAGCTTAGAAGTAGGGTTTTCACCTTCCTTTAGTCACTCTCAAATGAATGTCACCTAACCCAAGAGAACTTTGGCCGATTTTTCCTTAAGAACCTCAAAAGCCACTGCCCGCAAGTCACCACACACTTGGATAGTCCCTTCCAGCTATATCCAGGCTCTCTGGAAGAGCCTCAGAGGCATAGGCTGGGACTCACTCAGCTTCCGGTAGATGTGGGTGGCCTCCTCGCGGAGCAGAAGTTGGCAGTTCTGGGCCTGCAGGCTATGTGTGCAGATCTGGGCATCGGCATAGAATACACACCTCACGGCACCAGGTTGGGCTCGCAGAGTGGTAACAAGGCAGGCCTGGTGACGGGAACATTCTACAGAGTAAGAGAACAACAATGAGGCTTGGGCTTCAGAGAAGGCACCTTAGCCATGCATCCATCCAGTCATGCATCTTTGAATCCAGGCATCATCTATTCATCCACCAGCTCACCCATTCATCTAGTCATGCATCTATAAATCCTGCAACTATCAATCTATCCAACTAATCATGTATCTGTGCATTCATCCCTCTATCCACCCATGCATGCAAGCATCCATGTCTCCATCCATCCATCCATCCATCCATCCATCCATCCATCCATCCATTTCTCCATGCATCCATGCATCCATGTCTCCATCCATCCATCCATCCATCCATCCATCCATCCATCCAACTATCCATCTCTCCATGCATCCACACATCCATCTATCTATGCATCCATCCATCTATCCAACCATGAGTCCATCTATACATCCACACATTCATCCAGCCATGCATACATGCATTCATCCATGCAATCACTTACTTATTCATCAGAACACCTACTATACATCCCTGACACTGCCAGGAGCTGGGACTAGAATTGTGTTTGGAGAGAACCTAACTCTCCCATCAATCTATTTTCCACACAAAAGTCAAGCTTTTGAGAGTTTAATTCACAAATGTGCTCTTGTCGTGCCCTTGTTTGAAGCAACTTCATGCCTTCTCATTGGCCTTGGATTAAGTCATACCCGACAAGGCTCTCCATGTTCCAGCCCTTGCCTTCTTCTTTAGCCTCAGCTCCCTTTCTAGCTCCCCTATTATATCCACTATTTTCCACCAGGGATTATGTCCTTTCCCAGGTGTACCAGGTCCTGCACTAGATAATTTAAATTATTCAAAGCATTCAGGATTTTTGGTTCTAAGAACAGCTGTGAAGATGGTGTTGACTCATTCACTTGGGAAAGCTATGAACTTGGTAATGGCCTTATTCATAGCCCACTCTGTGCTATGGCAGTACTCAGAGTTGTACAGTGCACAACCTATACATCTATACGTGGCCCTTTCTATAATATGTGCATATTGCTATCCAACCTTGAAGGTGAAATGATTCATGGACTTAAAGAATTGGAGGAGTACAAATGTTATCCAATCTCAAGCTCTTGCAGAAGTTAAAATCTTTGTAGAACACCTCTAACAAATCATTATCTAACTTTTAAACTTTTAAACTTTTTTTAAATACCAGTAACCGGAAACCCGCTAAAAGAAATACACCTCTGTGGACAGTTTTGCATATTAGAAGCTTCTTTATATTGCATTGAAAAATGTCTCTTGAAATTTGAGTTTTACCCATAAGCCTTAGCTTTGCCCCAAGAGCCTGGCCAGGACAACTATATTTCTTCCTCGCCATGATGGCCCATCTATAATATAAGTCATAGTTTCTGCTCATCTCTTCTGTCTCAGACTAGCCCCTTAGATCCTTCCTCTCATCATTCGTCTTCTGATCTGGCTCAATGTTGCTCATTTTCCAGCCGGCTTAGCCCATTGGAGACCTTGACTATGGGCTGTTCCTGCAGGAGGATGAGGAGAGTGCAGAGAAGGACCCACCCAGGGTCTCCCTTCTCTGGCACTCCAGGTCATCTTGGGGTCTCCCAGGTGTTTCTGAGATTAGGATCCTGAGTAGCACTGTGTGAGGCCCCATCCCAATGCAACCACCCTACCCGGGTCTGGGGAGCGGTGGGAAACTTCCCTTACCCAGCAGACAGAAGTCTCTAGCATCAGAGAAGTCATTGGTGGTGGCAGTGCTGACGTGAGCAACATCAAAGTTCCTGATGGACGAGTCAATAACTACAGCAGAGGGAGCCAGGGACTGCCAGGAGCCCAGAGTGACTAGGAGAGAGAGCAGGGGACATTAGTCGCACACAGCCTCCACCTGTGTTCTGATGATGAAGACAAGGGGGTGCCACCTGGTGCCTTCAGAAAGCAGCACCAGGGCATCCTCCTTGCAGCCTCCATTCTCATGTGACCTCATCCTTGAAACAGTTTCCCATTTTACAGTGATTTATCAAGAGTTTTTATGAGCCATGTTCTGTGCTCAAGCCTACAGATAGGTAAAAAACCTACAGAAAGGTAAAAAACAAAGGATAACAAAAGCATGGCTGTTTCTCTCAAGGAACTCACAGAACTCAAAAGACTAAAAAAAAAAAAAAAATGGCAAGGCGAGCATCATAATGCAGGCGTTACATGGCAATCATCAGAATGAAGGTAAGGGACAGTGATAATCAGATGTGTCAGGGTTGTTGTGTGATGCTGTGTGGAGTGCTTCCCGAAGCACACCAGAATCCTCCCCAAGCCTCGGATGGAGAAAAGACCACTGTCCTCCATAGCGGAGCTGTGGTGTGCTGTCTGGGCCTCCTTTCAGGACCCAGCCTCTCATTTCCCCAGTGTCGGGAAGCTCGTGTCTGGAGGCTCCCAGCCAAGTCCCCTCCAGGAACTGCCTGTGGTCTTGGCGAGATGCTTCCCCTCCCAGGGTCAGTGTGTGTCTTGAAACTAGTCCATGTGGGTATGCGAAGGCCGAGCCACCTGCCTCAAGACGGGACAACGGTGCAGGGCCAGCGCCGCTTCAGAGCTCGCCATGGGATCCACGGGGCCGTGTGGTTTGCTGGGCCTGGAAGTCCTACCTCTCCCCCTGCTCATTCCCACCCCCGCACTTCCTTACAGGGGCCACTCCCATGAGCCCCCCACGCATGAAACTTCCTGCATGCAAATTTCCATCACTGAGCTTGTTTCCAGGAAAACGGCAGCTAAGACATCCTCTTTAAAGATGAATGAGATGAAGCACAGAGAGGTTAACTGGGCTTGCCACAGCCCCCTACCCGTCCCCCAAGAGTGCCATTCTTTGGGGGCGAAGCAACCATGAAACTTGGTCCTTGCATGCACCCAGCCCATGCCCTCCTGGCTCAGTGGGGTTGCTCCCACAATCTGTACATCTGGTCCACCAACAGGGTGGGACGTCCAGGTGCTGCTGCCTGACAGATAGCTTGGCACAGGTACAGAGTCCTGTCAGAGCACCAGCGTCCCTGTGAGGACAGAGGTATCCTGAACAGGGACCTGGAGCTTCTACTCTGAGGAGGGACCATGGGTGGAGGTGGACAGGCACATCCTCTGTCCACAGAGAGCATGAAAGGGGGCAAAACGCTGCCTCCCGTCATAGGCCTGTGTGATCACCCAGAGTGCTGGTCCTGGCACCTTCATGATCTGTTCAGTGGGTGCATCCTTAGAGTTACTGGAGAAAAATCTAGGTATTTACTTACTCTTTCTTTCTTTCTTTCTTTCTTTCTTTCTTTCTTTCTTTCTTTCTTTCTTTCTTTTTTTTTTCAGAAGACCCCAGCAGTGTATGCTTCTAACAAATATCTGTGAGCATTTCCTTTGTGCCAGGAGAGCAGCAGGATGAACACTGGTGTAGGTGTAGTGCTTTACAGTTTACAAAGTGCTGCCACTCATCAGCTAAGTGCTTTAAGGGTGTCACTCCACTGTGTTAGGGTCTTCAGTCAAATGCAAACCGTCATTACATCTGATCCCCATGGAGGGAGCTTCAAGATCCAAGCGCCGAATGAGCGGTGGGGTAGGGGCTGTAAGGCCTCCTCCACAAACACATAGTCAGAAGCTGGGAGAGGTTACGTGGCTTTCCAAGAACACAGAGCTGGCCATGACCAAGCCAGAGAGACAGAACCTGGCCTCTTGGTTCCCAGCCAGTGCTCCTTTCATCCCCTCCAAGCTTCCTAAACAGCTGAGTGCCCTTTCTGGAAAATTCTCCCCAGGTAGGAAGATGTCTTTTTCTTGGACAGTACCATGCTCTTAGCTATATGAGGAAGCCTGTCATTTTTATCTCAAAACTGCCTTTGACACCCAGAACACTAAATTTAGAATGGCAAATAAAGTAGCAAAACAACCTAGCACCGTGCTTTTTCTTCTTAATTTGAAAAAAAAAAAAAAAAAAGAAAAGAAAAGAAAAAGAAGGGCGCCTGGGTGGCTCAGTCCGTGAAGCATCTGCCTTCGGCCCAGGTCATGATCCCAGCGCCCTGGGATTGAGCCCCGCCTTGGGCTCCCTGGGGAACCTTCTTCTCCCTCTCCCTCTGTCTGCCGCTCCCCATTTGTGCACGCTCTCTCTCTCTGTGTCAAATAAATAAATAACATCTTTAAAAAATTAAAATTAAAAAAAGAAAGTAACAAGAAAGACAAAAGGGGTTTTTTATCCAAAGAAAGTGCCAAATACTGTTGCCAGACTTCTGATGGAGCCGGCCAGAGAAGGTGAACACCCATACTTGTCCTGGAACGGCGGGGCCGTCCTCAGAATCCAGAGCCACGTCTTTCTGACCTTGGGGTCTGGCTTCCCTGCAATAGACGCTGGGCTTTCATTATCTTTAAGCATCCTCCACGCATTACTATTTTCATGGTCAGTACAAGTGGCATTTCTGCAGCGTGACCAAACGGAGCTGAGTATTTTTAGATGGTGGGGACACTGCAATTTCACAGAAGATGTATGATGGGGTTTTAGGACCAAACTTGCCAATTATGGTCTTAAAATGGAAGCCTTGGCCGCACTCCGTGCTTAGCTTGATGTCTGGGGGAAAGCGCTATAATTGATGGGTGAATTTCGTCTGCAAAGTGAGAGCTCGTCTGTCGCCATCCCGGGGCCTGGAGCCAAGTCTCTGCCACACCCTCTTCCTATCCCCTTCCCCCAGCTGGCAGGGACCCAGGACCAGCCACTGCTGTTGTGCAGAATCCAACATCTGGGGTTCACGCAGCTCATGCAAATTCTGAGACCAGGCTCTTTGTGAATGCAAAAGATGATGAAGCAGGAAAGCTAGGGGGTCTTGGTGGCATTTCGAGGGACTTTACTATTTGCCAAGAACCGGGCAGCACCAGTGCATTTAACATTCACGAGATCCAGGAACAGCCCCAGAGGGCTTCGCTGATAAGAGTCAGTGCCTGGGCTGGAGCCCAGCTCCTTCAGGTTCAGAAACCGTGCTCCACCTCACTGCCAGCCCTCCTCTCCAGATGAGCGCGGTGGTAGCTGCTTTCAGGGCCCTGCCCAAGGGCTGCTCTCTGTGCCATATTCATTAGCGTTCATTTTTCTCTTTGGTTTAAAATATATTTGACAGATTGCAATGCCAGCATCGCTTACTTTGGAAAAAATCATCTCCCCTGGAATTTGAAATGCCACGTTCATCAAATTAAATACTTCTATAAGTGAATTTTGTCAACCTTTTCTTTTTCTTTTTTTTTTTTAATATTTTATGTATTTATTTATCTGACACAGAGAAAGAGAGAGAGAAAGTGCCTGCACAAGCAGGGGGAGGAGCAGAGGGAGAGGGAGAAGCAGACTCCCCACTGAGCAGAGAGCCCGACTTGGGGCTCAATCCCAGGACCCCAAGAGCTGAAGGCGACACTTCACCAACTGAGCCACCCAGGTGCCCCAACCTTGTGTTCTTCACTCATTTCTTTGTAAATTTTAGCTCGACCCTCCCGCTGCTTAAACTAGTCACCGTGTAATACATTTTACCAACAAATGGGAAAAGCCTTCCCATGTTATTTCTCTTTATAAAATATTCCTTGGTTATTTGGGGTTATTTATTCAACTCGATGAAATTCAGAGCCATCTTATCAAGTTTCCTAAAAGCTCCTTTGGGATATTGATTGGAATGGCCTTAAAGTCAAAAACTAACTTGAGAAAAAGATTTTGGATTTTATTATGTTTAATGTTTGATGTCACGAAGGACAGAATGGAATATTTTTCCCCTGTTATATTTTTAAAAGGGCTACTGTTGGAGTAAAGGAAAGCTATTTGCGTGTGTTTATTTTCCAACGGGATCCTGAACTCACTCAATGGAACCCACAGACCTGGTTGAGAGGCAGGCTCTTCTCCATGTGGCTCCTTTGGTAACGGGGCCCAATCTAGAGCACAGGTACAGCAGGGACCTGCCTGGGCAGGTGAGGCTGGCTTGGCAGTCCTCTGCAGTAACCGATTTAGTTCTGTATTTATCCATTCAGTCAACAATTCCCCCTACATTCCAGACACTGTGCCTGATAGCAAAACAGAGGAAGCCTGGAAAAATAAGTTAATTGGGTAAAATGCTTAGGATCCTTCCTATTTACCATCAGTAATTCTCAAATTCTGGAGAATATCAGAATGGCTCAAAGAACTTGGTACAGACTCCAAAGCCCAGGCACTGTCCCCATGTCAATGAGCCTAGGCCTCTGTGCTCCTTATTAGCTTTCCGGATGACTCTGACCTCTGACACATGACCACGTTGAGAACAATGGCCCTACATGGCCTCTGAAATACTCCTTTTGGTTTCTTCCGATGTGGCCATAATGGATGGGAAAAACAGCTTAGGCTCCTGAAAAGAGACCGTTCTGGGTTCAAACCTCACTTAGGCTGCTGCTGCGTGTCCTTGGGCAAGCTCCTTAACCACTCTGAGAAACTCAATTATTTAAATAATCACACCTTTGTGTTAAACACCGCCCTTAGTCCCACTCTCGTAAACACAATGCCTCCGATTGAATGACACATGACCGCTGACATCCTCAGCCCCCTTTACTCTGAGTCCCTTTGAGTCAGACCTTGGGAAATCAGTCCTTTCCTCCAGAGCAGGGAGAAAGGGGAGCAGGAGGGGGAACTAACCAGAGAAGAGGATGGCTGGCACCTCTAAAAGGACTGTCCGGCCTGGTAAGAACGGATGCCTCCTGGGGTACCCAGGACCTCACCGCCCTGCATGCTCTCTGGCTGTGTGAGATCCTGCAGCCCCCAGGGGAGAAGGCGGCGGGGAGGGGTGGGGGGATGATGGGCCTGCCCCTGAAGTTGCCTGAAACCAGAGGATGGGTGAACACATCAAGGAGCTGTAAGGAATGGTTGGCCCTGAGCGTAGGTCATATGTGAGCCCTACGTAATGAAGCAGCCAGTCCCTGGAGTTTATCCCAAGCTCCCCAGCCCGCAGCTCTGCGACTTTGAGCGACCCCCTCTGAGCCTCCGTTTCCTCATCAGCAAAATGGGAATATCATGAGCTCCTCCCCGTCCTGGCGTGGTAGCCAGAAACGAGTCACTTGTGATCTGGGACTGGCAGGCACGGGGCGCAGAGCTTGGTGAACACAGCCACCCCCCAAAACCCCGACCTCTGCTCTCGCTGTGGCTTCTCGTGGCAGGACTGTCACTGTTTTCTCAGAGCTATGGAGGCCGAGCCTGACCCAAGTACTGGGGGGTCGGGGTTGAGGGGAGCTCCCTAAGTGGTATAGGAGCCAGTGATACCCTGACTTCACCACCACGCCTGCCTCCCCTTGCCCCACCAGCCTGGTCCCAGGGCACCTTGCTGCCCTGCCCATCGGCCCCTCACCCCTGCCCTCTGGCCCCCTGAGTCCTCGATCTGGTCCTAGGCACAGTGGAACTGGACAGTGTGCCTGCCTGACTAGCTGCTGGGCCTCAGTTTCCACAGCAGACCTGCTGCTGAATATAGAGACAAGGTTTTATGAGCTCAGCACAACCCAATATGAAACCTCATGGCCCCTGGTCCTACTGTTATCCCCACCCCCGTGTTCTTCCCTCCTTGCCCTGCCACCACCATGTCCCACCCAGAAACCCTGGCCTCCAATGGCCTCACCTTGTCCTGTCCTCCTTCTTCCTGCCTGGGCCCTCTGCAAACCGTCCCTTCTTTTCCATCCAGATTCTGGCCTTGCCAATTCCACTGCACCTGTTGATACTCCAGTAACTGAGATCCAGATGGGTCTCCCTCCTGCCAGTCTTGCCCCTCTCAGGCCGCTGTCACACTAGGGCCGGGGTCACCTCCCAATCTGATGGCCACGCTCACCGACTGGCATCCTCCAGGAAACAGGCAAACCTGTGGTGGGCAGGGCACTTCCACTAGGTGTCCAGCATCATCGTGCCCCCTGCTTTTATAGGGTGGGCCTGGATGCTCTCCACTCTCACCCAGACCCCTATCTCAGATAGGGGGCATGGAGCCACAGGGAAGGAAGGTCACAGAGCATTCCTCACAGTCACGGGGGAAGGGTCGGGGCTGTGCTGTCTTCCCCTCCTGGGCCCTCCGCCCCAGCACCAAAAGCACTCTCTCCCACTCTCTACCCACACCCCTCATGGTGGTGGGAAGGAGTCCGGGCAACCCTTTCATATATAAAGAGCTAAGTATCACATGGCTCAGGTGGTAAGGCCACAGAGAACATGTTCCTGGAGGTAAGTGATGCTGCTAGTCCATTAGCACAGGGGAAAAAGTGGCCCTGCAGGGAATGTCACATGGCCTCTGTCCTCTGTGATGGCACATAGCAGCAACAAGCGTCACCAGCTAGTGGGCAGGCATTACGTGTTTATAAATGCAAGATGATCTGATTCCATCTTACGATACTTTCCAGAGATGAGCAATATTATCCCTATTTTACAGGGGAGAAAAGCGAGTCTCAGAGAAGGCCTAATGACGTGCCCAAGGCCACAGAGCGAAGGGGCAACTAGTCAGCATTTGACCCCAGCTCAGCCCTGCAGCCTTGTATTGCACTGTGCATCGCAGAGCTGTGGAGGGTGGGTGAGGGCAGAGCAAAGGGAGGGCCGAGGGCAGCCGAGAAGCAGGTGCCAGGGGGGTGGCAGGGTGGGTCCCTCTATGACTCTGGGGCAGCGTGGGCTGCAACCCTGACCTAGGCCGGCTTCTGAGAATATCGAAGTACTTCTGCTCCCTTCTGGAAAGCACTGTATTCCTGCTTAACTTAGACTAAGTAAAACCAAAATCACTAGACTATTTTCAAATACATGGAAATCATGCTTCATTCTTTTTCTTCTTTTTTTCTTCTCTTCCTCCCCTTCCTGTCTTTCTTTCCAGATACCAATTAAAGGTGGAAATATGGATTTTGAATTCAAGGCTTAGAGGTTTGTTTTTTTTTTTTTTTTTAACCAATAAAAATAGCTTTAACCCCAGTCCAACCCCCAACGAGACACACACACACACGACTGCAGACCCACACGGCTACAGGAGAGATAGGTCTGTGGTTGGCTGGCTGAGAAACCAAAGTTTCTGCTCTGGTCGTCTTTTTTTTTTTTTTTCTCACTTGAAAACTGGGAAAGTGCTTCCTGGTGTTTCTGAAGCACATCCCAGTGCAGAAATGTCAAACCAGTAGCAAACACCTCTCCAACATTCGAATAATCACAGACCCATTTTTAACGTGAAAAGATCTTAGGATTTTCTGAAGAATCACCAAGAGTAAAGATAATGATGAGCGCAAGCTCTAAAGCATCCCAAGGCTCACAGGATCCTTCCTATTTTTTGTGCAATCAGAATGAGAAAGAATTCCTTCCAGCTCCTTGGCACGTATCAAAGAGCTGGGTGCAGAAAATGGAGAAAGCGTGAGGGATGTTGGAGATGGTTCCCATGCCCAGGCTGGCTGGCTGGGGTCAAACATGCACGGTGGAAGCTTTTTGAGCAGGAAGGGAAGAGTGCTTCAGTCACCAGCAAGCTGCTATGACCTTGAACGTGAGAAGAATGTAACAGACTCTCTGGTCCTGCTTTCACAGCTTCACAGCCATGAGTACTCACTGGTGGGAAGATCCCCATGTGCCATCATTATGGGATGGGACTCACAGTCAGACTTCCTGATTTCTCAGCAGACACTGTCTTTCGAGTGGGAACCACATCACACTGAGCTGTTCTTGCCCTTGTTAGCACTCAGAAAAAAATAGATGTCCTTTTGATAACAGAGAGAGGGAGAGAGAGAGCCATGCTACCTTATGATCAGTTGAAAGATGAAAATGGGCCCAGAGCCGCCTGTTGGTCCAGTGTTTCTCCAGAGAGAAATGCCTTACACTTACAGCAGACCCTACTGGGCCTCTTTTGGCATTTTTAACACTAGAAAAATACCTAGAGACACATTCACTTCTGTTCAGCCTCCAAATACCTATTTTTGGTTTTATTTTAGCTTTCCAGCAAGCACGCCTTCATCTTTCCCTTTGCATCTCAAGAGCTTAGCCAAAGGATTACAGTGAGTCCTGTGGGTTGAAATGTGTCCCCTCAAGATTCATACTTTGAAGTCCTAAGCGCCAGGAGTTCATAATGTGGCTTTATTTGGAAATAGGGTCTTTGCAGAGGTCATCAAGTTAATTGAGATCATTAGAATGGTCCCTAATCCCAAACGACTGGTGCCCTTATAAAAAGGGGGAAGTGTGGACACAGAGTGGCACGTGCAAGGAAGGCAATGTGAAGACACAGGGAGGAGATGCCTGTCTATAAGCCAAGGAGATGGTTCTGGAACAGAGCCATCCCTTGTGGCCCTCTGACCAAACCAACCCTGCCAACACCTTGATCTTGGACTTCCAGCCTCCAAAGCTACAAGAGAATAAATTCCCATTGCTTGAGCCCCCGGTTCATGGTATTTTGCTATGGCAGCCCTAGCGGAGGAATATAGTAAGCGAATGGTCAGTAAGAAACATCCTTTCCTTGAGTCACGGAGAGCCTGCTGTGCCTCACTCTTGTGCTCTGACACGGAAATGCCAATCCTGATAATTCTTACCACGTAAAGTTATCCCTATTCCAACGGCTAATATTAATATGAAGCATCTCCTATTTACTAGACACACTACAAGGTGCTACATGGATTGTTCTATTTCTTCCACGATCGGCCATGTACTCAGAGGTGAACCAGAGGGGTGGCCCTGCACGCTCTAGAGAGGGATCATTCTGGATCCCTCCATCTGACTGAATCTCACTCCTGCCAGCTGCCAGCTCTGGCTTTGGGTACATTACACTCTCAGTTTTAAATATTATCTTGTTTCCATGTATATATTGGAAGAGTTGTGTCACCTGTGTCCTAGCGCAGAGCTTCCCTTATGTTAAGGGTCTCAGTTTACTCCTGATGCTTCTAGCCCTCCTGGGGGTGGGGGCAGGCAGCCAGGGCTGGTCTTCTCACCGGGTTTTACATATGGAGATGTCATCATCCCTCATGTAGTCATGGCATGAAGAAGTCAGTGGGCACTGGACACAGGGTGGGGGCTGAACGGATCAATCCCTACAAAATGCTTGGTGCACAGTAAGTGCTCCATAACACGTATTAGAGATTTGACGCCCTGTGTCTCAGCCTCCAAAGCCAGAGCTCCTACCTCTGGGCCATGTTGCTCGATGCATGAGGGCATATAAGCTTTTGCTTCCAAAATAGGGCATTTTCAACCAAATCATGAACAGTAATAGTCCTGATATGACACTGCCACTGCCTCACCTCCCTGGTCTAGACAGTCACACAAGCAGGGCATGGTTTCAGGCATGTGGCCCAGGAGGACCAGAAAAGATCCACTGAAGTAACTCAAGGACTTAGGATAAAGCCCACAGAAGACAACAGATCTTCAGGCCAGGCCAGGGGCCAGCAAGATTTTTCTGTTAGAGTCCAGATAATAAATATTTTAGGCTTTGCTGGCTACATTGGTTGTCTAGTGCGTATTCTCTCTATATTTTTATACAGTCCTTTAAAAATGTCCAAGGCCCTTCTGGGTTCATGGGTAATACAAAAATAGGCTGCAGGCTATGGCTTGCCAGCACTGGTCTAGAAGGGTCATGGGTTGCAGTTGTATGTGACATGATGGACTGGGGTAGGGAGGGGGTAGGTTGGGGGGGTGTTCTACTTTCTGGGGACCAAAAGCTGCAACAGGCTACTTGAGAGGGAGTTTTGTACTTTCTCCAGAGATGAGGATTACTCTAGAGACACCGTCTGGAAGGCAAAATATCACGCTTTTTGGTTTGTTGTCAGTCGTGCTTCCTGACTTGGCACGTTCAAGTCCTTTTACAAAATGATGATGATCCATTTGCTTTTGTTTTATAAAAATCATCCTTATTTGGTAGAACAAAAAATTGGCGACCATGAGCTGTCCCAGAGTACAATGTAAGCCTCCAATCCAGTAGTAGAATGTAAGCCCACCTGTCTTCTTCACATCCACGTGGCCTTATCCTGGCTCCAGGTCCAGCTTCCTGCTGCTCCCAGATCCCTGAAATTATGTCACTGCTGTCACAGCTGATGCTTGACCCTGCCTCTTCCCTCTCCAGTACTGTGGCCTGAAAACATGGGCCCTTACCATGGTCATAATGGCTCCTTCCCCTGCTTTGTGTCACAACCTCCTGAGTATGGAAAGTTCTAGTCTTTTTCATTAACCACCCTCAACTGGAGATGCCTGGTCATTCTCCCACATTCTTCAAATTCTTTTCTATAATTTTCAGTTGCACCCCAACCCCTGCTAAAATCTTGGGTGACCTTACCATCTACAAGGGTCTGCTCATCGCTCTGGTCTCAGCTTCCTGCCCTCTTCAGTCCTGGAGACATTTATGTCCACTCACTCCAGCCAAGAATCTCCACAACCAACCCTAATCCTGCCATGGCGCTGGATGCCAAGGCCATTTAAATCTTGTTTTTCCTAAGCTCCACTTGCTGTTCAATCCATGATCCCCATTCTGTCCAACAGTTTTACACTTGATCCCACCTAAACCAGCTTCTGGCTTTCCCTGGGATTCCATTCTCTTCCCCACTCCTCATTATCCCCTTTCATTGGTCTATTGTGAGCCAGGCCACCCATTGGTCCATCTTGTCACCTTCTCTTTTGCCACTGCCCTCAACTGTCTCTCCTCCCAGTTGGATTAATCCAAGGAGCTGCTTTCTCTGCAGCTTTGTTTGGTCAGCTGAGCATGACCAGAGACACTTCCACAGACAGACTGGCACCTTCCCAACATTTGGCTCTCCATCCTCACTTGAACCCTCTACATCTTGGAACCTTAGTCCATGCCCCCTTCTAGTCTCTGCAACCACTGCCCCCAGTGCTTGCTGCTCCATCCAGCAAAGGGCCCAGTGTCATCAAGGACCGGGCATGCTCAGCAGGTACCCAGCTTCTTGCTTTTTAGAAAAAAGATGGATTGTCATCAACATTGGCCTCAACTCTGCGTCTCCCTCTCCACTCTCTATGAACCACCCCATCTTTCTCTCTTTCTCCTAAATGGAGGAAGGATGGCCAGTTCCCTAATCTGTGCTCTAGAGCTAGTTCTTTTTCACCCCCTCAGGGGCAACCACAACCAAGTACACCCCCAGTCCAGCCTCATTCCCTTCCCTCCTCTGCCTTCAGCCTATCCCTAGAAACTGACACTTTACTCCTAGCATAGAAACATACTCAAATGTGGCCCCCAAACAACATGTTACTCTAACCCACATCTCTTAACTCAGGGTTTGGATTTTAGGGGCTGATTTCCCTGCAAATATAGACCAAATATGTTATGCATGGGTGGGGATTCTGTTTCAATACATCATCAGGGGTGGCTCATGACCTAGAAATGGATGGGTACCACCGAATGCATCACCTTCTTTCTTAGCTGTCAATGTCATTCTTACTTTTTCTTCAGAGCCAACATTCTTAGGAAAAGTTTATAGTTTCCATTTTCTCAAACCACTATCATTTTTTCCCTCATCATACCACTACATTTGCAAAGTGCTTTCCATGGCTAACCCAAGGAATGTCTGCGGTCCATCCCCATTTTCCTAGAAACTGCTGGTCACATCTCCCTCCCCTGGCTTCCATGACATCCCGCACCACCAGCAAGCCTCCTCTGGCTTCTCTTCTGCTCTTCCCTTCAATGCTGCTGTTCTGCAGGGGTCTGTCCTTGACCTTTACTGTTGATATCTAACACACTTTCCACGGGCGATCTCACTCTCCCCATGACTTAAAATACTGACACATTGATGATTATCAGATTATCTCCAGGCCAGAGGCTTCACCCAAGCCCTATGCTGAGACAGTCCATGCTTACCGGACCCCTCCCAGCAGATGTCCCCAAGAGATCCTGAGGTCAGCATGTTGAAAGCACGAAGACTTACTCTTACTTCCATCCTCACCCACACTCTTCATCTGGTTCCCTTCTTGCATTTTCTGTCTCAAGAACTAGCACCACTACCCATGGGACTCCCCAGCCTGAAATGTTAAACATTGTCCCTGACGGGTATCCAATAGACCGAATATCTGTCTAGAAAGGACATCATAGAAGGAAAGTTAAGATAAATTTTCTTTCATGTCTAAATTTCAGGTTCTACCATTATAAGCCAATACTCTTCCAACACATGCCTTCTGAATTTCTAGCAAAAACATGGCCCCTAAAATAATAAATTAAAAAAAAAAAACATGGCCCCTGAGGTTCCTTGCAATCCTACCCACCCCTTCAGCTACAGTCTCGCATCAGTCTGTTCCCTACCATCCCAAACTCACATCTGGAAGTCTAGCAAATCACTCTATGTTGTAGGACTGTTCACTACTCCTTTCATTCAACATGCACTTATAAGATGAAGTGAGTTTAACCTTATAATGAACTCCTATCATCCTTCAAGACACAATTTGGATGTCACTTCCTTTACAATCCTTCAAAGGCTCCCACCTCCACCATCACCCCCAACCCATCCGACTAATATTTCTTTTTTTTTAAGATTTTATTTATTTATTCATAGACACTGAGAGAGGGGCAGAGACACAGGCAGAGGGAGAGGGAGAAGCAGGCTCCATGCAGGGAGCCCGATGTGGGACTCGATCCCCAGTCTCCAGGATCAAACTCCAGGCTGCAGGCGGCACCAAACCGCTGCGCCACCAGGGCTGCCCCCGACTAATATTTCTACTCTTCCAGTAACACACTACATTGCAATTTCCTTGTTTTCTATCTCTCTGTTAAAGGATAAGCTCCTGGAGATCAAAAACTCTGCCTCAGTTTTTCATTGCTGCTCCAAGACCAATCATAATAGTATATAAAACTATTAACAATAAAAATAGTAATATAGTGGTAGGTGGCATTTATTAAGCATCCCATGTGCTACACAAGAATAATGATATCACTATTTTGTATGAACTGCCCAATTCATAAATATGTATTTAATGAACTAATGAAGTTCCTTGATTAATAAAGAAATGGGATACCAATTTTTTATCTCTATAAATATTAATACTATAATTATTCACTATAAGACCTCAGTAAATAATTATTAAAAGAGTAGATACGTGATCAACTAATCATCTACGAAACAAATAATGGCCCACCAATTTCATAACATCTCACTTTTATGTGGTGCACTCCAGTTTATGAAGCATTTCATTTACACTGCAAGATTAATCACTTCATCAAATGAGTCCATCAGTTGTATCACTATTACTATTTTCAAGGGGCTGAATGGAAGCTCAGAGGTGGTGAATGAATGACACAGCCATGATCACAGCTCATGGATGGCAAACCAAAGACTTGACCAAGAACACCTCCTCCCAGGTCCTACTTCCCCACAGTTACCCCTTTCTCCTCATGACTCAACCTCAGACATAAAGTGGTTCCCTTTAGTGGCATGCTCTTTGCAGGCCAATATTTCCAGAGGCATCTAAAATGGTCCAGCATCTGTTGAGGTTATGAGCTGCGGGTTGATGAATAATCATCGTTTACACCATTAACTTCAAGGACACAGCTAGAGAAAATTTCTAAGTAAGAAAAAGACACGCATGAAACCAGACTTGGAGCAACCCTCCCTGCATGTCCTCCTAACAAATTACTAAGTTCATCACAAGCAAAATTCCTACTGGAAATTCAAAGCCTCAGGATGCAGCAGATTTCTAAGAAGTGCAACTCCTATCAGGTGGACCCCCTCAAATCCTCCCACATATAAAGGCGACCTGGTAGATAGTACGATGATGGGGTTTTCTGAGAGCATGTGAACTCCTCTTTCTTGAGATCATTGCATGTGATCCTGGGTGCTGGGTCAAACTGCAGAAGGTCAGAGACATAAATGCATACGGAGAACCAATATGAGCTGAGCAAAGTAGTTCCAATAATGCAGAAGTCTCTCTCTGGAAGCTGAACAACAGCTTCAGGCAGGCTAGCCTGACCTCAGTGGACTGTGGGTAACTCACTCTGGGTCATGCAGCTGGTCTGGACCCCAGAAGTCAGACTCCTGAGACTTCACTCAGACCTTCTGGCCCTCCAGGTGTGGAAGCAGTAAGGGCAGCTGTGGCTGTCACCACTATCAGTTACATATTGTGTGTGTCAGGCTTTGTGCTGGGTGCTTCCATCCATGATTCCATTCAAATCCCCCAGTCACTAGTGGATGCTGGGATATTAAGAAATCTGCCTTCAGGACACTCAGGCTCAGAGCAGTGACGTGACTTGCCCCAGATCATACAGAGTAAGAACAGAACTAGAATTGAAACCCAGATTCGCCCAAAGCCAAAGTCTCTCTGCTTCACTGCTTCTACTTCTACAAACATCTGCCAAAAACCTGCTGGCCTATGTGTAAGTTATCACAAAAACAGAAAAACAAAAGCCACACCTTAAAGCATAACTGGGCCAATCATTAGAATTACAGAAATAGAAAACCCAAAGGGAAACTTAGAGGTCATTTAAGCCACCTCCTCACACAGCAAAGGCATCTCCAACATGCTTGAATACTCCAGTGGCAGGAAGTTCATCACCTCAATCTCCATCACAGTAAGACCACCGAGGCCTTCTCCTTTCGTTCTCTGACCTCATCCCCTTCTCACCTCATCTCTCACTGGTCCCTTCATGACGCTAGACACCTCATACATACTGAGGCCTTCCCTTGGTCCCTCCTGAGCTGGGCTCTCTCACCTCCTGGACTTTGCACACATAGGAGAGAAGGTGACTGCTTCCTTCATAAATCAAATCCAGATCCTCCAAGGAGGTCAGGGAATTGAGCAGAGACTCACCAGTGGGAAGAATAAATGAGGAATGACCAGAGGATCATTAAAACAAAACTTACATAGTACCAGCCATGTATAACATGAAATTACTATTTTTAATCAAGTTAATATTATTATAATCCATGAAACGAGAGGAAATCTCCCATTGTTGATGGACTGCATTCAGGGATGGTTTAATTCATAGTTGGCTACATAGAATGACTTGAAGGGCTCTAGGAAAGGCAAACTATCTAAAATATTTCCTCCCAATACTTGTCAAATGGTCTGAGGAATAATTTTTTTCTGGTTTCTACTTGTTAAAACGTGAAAACTCTTGTAGAAAATATCATAAAAATAATATCCATCATTTTCACCTTAGGGTGAATTATTCTGTTAACTCCATCAGGTTTGACAAGAGTTCTCTAGCAGAGCCCTAGGAAATGAAACAGTAAATAAGCAAGAAGCTTCTACTAATGATGGCTAGCTAAGTAAGACTGATTTGGGAGTAGGAAAAAGAAACCACTTCTTTCATCATAGAGCCCTGCCTTGAGATGGAAGTTCCGGAGGGGAGGCATAGTGCTGAGGAGCATGAAGTTATGAGTTTCCCAGAGTGGGCTGAAGGCCAGGAATAGCAAAAAATAGTAAGGGGAAGAAAATTGGGTAAAACCAAAAGTCAGTTCCCTCCATCTCACATTTTTTATCATGTGGTATCTGATTGATTTCAGGCTAAAAAAATAAAATAAAAAAATAAATACCTCCTATAGCTAAGCAAGAGACTTGAAAAAAATCTTTCAAGCTGAAGTCTGAATGACCAAACCCAAAAGGTAGGTGCTAAATTGGCATATTTTCTTTTTGGCTCTATCTCCCTTAAATTTGAGTGAATCTTTGATAGGCTAGGTACAAAACTGGTCCTGAGGAAGAAGTTTCTAAAGAAAATCTTAAGTCTTCTCCATCCCCTAAGATCCAACAAGGACTTAAGACACAATCATTCAGCAAACATTCAAGTGCCTCCCAGGCTGACTACGTACAGCTGCTCGGGTTGTACAGTATAATCTCAGGATCGCATGAGGCAACATTCATAAATATTACCTGTGAAAGGGATCCCCTTGAGCTGGCAATACTTGAAGTAATTTAGGAATTCCAACAAAGCCAACCTTCACTAGACACTGGATCAAGGAATTTTCCATATAATGTCTCTTTCAAGCCTAATAACAACACCTTTGAGAGTAGGCATCACCATCTCCATGTTACAGGTGAGGCAGCTGAGATTCAGAAAGGTTCTTAAATTGGTCAAGATCATACATCTAAGGAGTGCAAAGAAAGGATTCCCATCTCCTGGCAGCTTCCGATACCCCACCATTTATCCTGCCTTCCAACAAACATTAATTGAATCACTATTGGCTTTATATACTGACCCAGGGCAAACTGAACAGACACACAGTAAACCTGACAATTATAAGTGAAATAATATTGAGCATCTACTGCGTACCAGACACTGAGCACCTGGTGTGAAAGATCAAGCCATAAGTTACAAATTCAGTTTCAGGGAGTGCAAAATCTGGCAAGCAAGAACCAGTATGCTCATTCATTCAGTAAATACCTCATGAGTGCTAACTGGGTGTCGGGCAAGCTTCTAGAAGCTAAGACGACAGCAGTGAGTAAGACAGATGAAGCCCCTGCCCTGTGCTGTTTCCCTTCTGGAGGAAAGGGCAGACAGATATTCTAGAAGTAAATGGGTGTAAAGATTTCACAGCTGACAACAAAGCAGGGTGAGGGGTGGAGAGGCACAGGTGGTGACGTTAGCTCAGAGCGGAGGACAAGTGAGCCCCATAGAGGTTCACTAGGAGGAGGCCCCGCCGTTTTCCTGCCATCTGCCATTGCTGTGGGCCCAGGTTGCTAGCTGTGTCCTTCTGCGTCTCGGCCCCTGGGTCTCAGAGGAGAGGTCCAGACAGGCTGCTGGTTCTGAAGCTGTGCCCAGAGCATGCTCAGCCTTGCCGACAGCAGCTGCCTGGGCAGTGGAGCATCCCGGCTGCACGCCCTGCTGGGGGACGGGAGTGGGTCCCTGGGATTCAGGACTCATCCCAGGACAGCAGGTCTCATGCAGTAGCTGCATGCTATGTGCCGTGAGCCCCCTCGACAGGGTGCACGTGCACGGAAACTCTGCGTATTTGGAAAGATGTAAGTGACACAAGCTTTTGGAGTTGACGCCTGACCACCTGGGCCTTTCAGCCCCAGGACCAAAAGGATTACGAAGTAGCCCTTGTGGGGGTCACTGTGTCACCCATTGGTCTAGTGGCTCAAAGGAAGGTGACAATGCACCTGCACAGTCTGTACTAGCACTTACTGTGCCCTCAAATGCACCCTTGGGGAGACTAATAGTCTGCCACCCCTGGGGTGCACGCTTGATGTCAGGAATGAACCCGTCTGCCCAGCGGCTGGGAGAGCTGCTGGCAGGCTGGACCTGTTGTCAGCCCCTGTGGGGACACCGGCCCACAGAGGGTCATGCCCACATCCACGTGTGACCTACGTGATGGCAGAGACATTTCGAAGGTCATCTTAGCATCCCTGAAAGGGTAACTGAGACCACACTGCAGCTGACCTTCTCCTCTTTCCAGCCAGTCATGCACCTTCCCGTTCCCCCTCCCACCTCTGTGGGTACCATTCCCTAAACAACGACCCGCAGAGTCTGATTCCCGAGGAACTCAACCGACAACAGTCAGCAGATTCAGTGGGGAGACTCGATCTGAATTTGAACTGGGTTTGAATCCAAGCTCTCCCATTTACCAGTTGTGTGACCTTGGACCTCTCTGACCCTGAGCTTCCAAATCTGTAAGATGGACACAATCACGCACACCTCATAGGGCAGTTGTGAGGGTTAAAATATGGAAAACACTTAGCACAGTGATTGACATAATAACCCAATAAAGAGGAATTTTTAAAGTCAGGGTGCCTGGGTGGCTCAGTCAGCTGAACATCTGACTGGTTTTGGCTCTGGTTGTGATCTCAGGGTCATGGGATCAAGCCCCGCATCAGGCTCCACACTCAGCAAGGAGTCTGCTTTAGATTCTTTGTCTCTCCCTCTCTCTCTCTGCCAGTGCCCCAGCTTGCCTGCTCTCTCTCTCTCTCTCTCTCTCTCTCTCTCTCTCTATATATATATATATATATATATATATATATATATATATATATATAAAGTTTATAGCTTTGGGGGCACCAGAGTGGCTCAGTGGTTGAGTGTCTGCCTTCGGCTCAGGGCATGATCCCGGGGTCCTGGAATCGAGTCCCACATTGGGCTCCCCACAGGGACTCGAGGCACAGATGGAGCCTACTTCTACCTCTGCCTACATCTCTGTCTTTCTCTCTGTATCTCTCATGGATAAATAAATAAAATCTTTTTTAAAAAAGTTTATAGCTTTGCCCATTAAGCCAGTTAATGGCTGTGACTTACTAGTCATTTTTTTCTCTCTGCCTGTTTCTTCTTCCACAGAAAGATGGGTTTAGATTTGTGAATTATCGCTGATATTTCTTAAATACTCACTCTGCATCAGGTTCTGTGCAGAGCATGGTACTTCACTTAGTGTTCAACACAAGCCTACTAGATTCATCTGTCTTATTTTCTACCATCATCTCCATTTCAAAGAGGCAAGCAGAGGCATCACAAGGCTGAGAAACATGGCCTCAGGCATTGGTGGGTGAGAGCTGGAATAGGACTGGAAGCTGAGTGGATTGACTTCAAAGCCCGTGGCTGCGCCATGTCCTGTTGTTTCCCTCAATTAGATGATGTGCACGCTCCCTGCCAGCACTGACATTTTTTGGGATCACACAACTCTCCAGCTTAATGGAAAACATTTGCAGAAAAGATCAACTGAATTCCATCAACCCACTGGCACAGCTGACGGTAAAGGATGGAGGCGAGGCAGACAACGTTGATGGACCATAATTGTGTGATCCAAAAGACCATATGTGCAGCCACTTCCATCACCTGGAATTGGGGCTGGTGGCTGTCCCTGAGCTCCAGGAGGCCATACAGAGAGGTGCTGGGATGCTGGGCCCACCAGAAGGAGGCATGTTTCTCGGCACCACCTACACCCTCCCAGCTGCAAGGGCACTCACAGACCTCCTGCACCTGCTGCTCTGAGGGGCCTCACGCTCAAAGGCTGGAGCATTTTCCAAGGGGCAGTTGCCTCAGGTGAATGAACTTAGAACACAGATACAGATTTCCAAAGACTCATATTCCATGTTTTCCTCTGATTTGCACTCCAAATACCCCATGTTTGAGCATGCAGGAGAGGGAGGAGACAGGGGCCATCCTACAGCAGGTTCCAAGGCCTGAGAAGATGATTCCTGCTAACCATGAGCATCCTCTCTGATTGGTCGTTGTGGGTCTTTTAAGAAGCATCGGATGTTGTTCTCTCATAAAGAAATAACACCATTACTGTTTCATTGGTTTTAAAAAAGATACAATTATTTTCCCCAAAGAGTAAAATGGTACTGTGTACACAGATGACACAACTGCCCACATTTTCTCGAAATCGAGCTTGTCCATCCACGAATACATCCTCCTCACATCCCCAAAGGAGAGCTTTCAAATAGTTTTAAAGCTCCCCGTGCAACTGCGTAAAGCAGTTCACGGATATGTGGTACCTGAAACACTCTATTTAGTGGCCCCTGTCCCCCAGCTAGCCTCTTCCTGCTGCTTGCTGGCTCCATGATCCTGAGGGACTTGCATTTGTCTGCATATACAGTGCCAATGCACACCCCTGGCCTTTTCTTCGTGCACTGCCCTCTACCCAGGACACGTCCTATTCCCACCTTGGCATCTGACAAATGCACCCTCCTTCTTTACAACCCAGTATGGCCAACCCACACCTGCGGTGCTTTCCCTGCCTGTCTGCAGTGAATTTGAGGGAAACTTCCTGAGGCCTCCCCACTGTGGTAAGTGGGGAGGCCTAACATTCTGACTTCCTGTGCCTTCCTCCTGACCAGCAGGTGGGCTCCTATCTTTGCAATCAAGACCTCTGATCCCCAGCACAGGGCCTTTTCTGGAATGTAAGTGAAAATTCAGAACCCATTACCCAAAAGGTGGCTGGCTTACACATATTCGCTGAATTTAACTACACTGAAGTGTTTTGCCCTAACACATTTGTCTGACTTGGTCACCCTTGAGCTCACTACCACTTTCCTCCTTACCTATCACCCCAAGAGAGACTACCAAGGTCAAGTGCCAAACCCAATACAGAGTCTCCTGCCGGCTCCATGCTCAAACGAAAGCTTTTTTCTACTGCTCATCTACCTGCCTCACCTCATTGATGGCACTATGCCCACCATATGGAAAAGTCTCCAATGTCTGAACGCCCCATGCTATTTTGTGCCCCTGGGCCTTTGCACACACAAACCACTCTGTCTGAAGGAAAGGCTTTCTGAAACTTGGCCTTTTGACAAACTCCTGCCATCTTCAAGCTGGCTAGTGTGTTAGACACCTCCGTGGAGCAACATAAACGAAGTGCCCTAGTACAGAGTATGTGCCGCAGACAGATGTATGAGAGTTCAGAAGTCAACTTCCCCTTCACGCCATCCCCACTGGCCAATCAGGGTCTCAGAATCCCCTCTTCAAAGAGGCTTTGAATGCATGGCTTTATTCGTACCGACTCATCACAAGAAACAAGGCCAAGCATTAGATGTCCAGATAAGTCTAGGACTGGAAGTCTATCTCTGGCACTCTTTCCAAAAACTCCAACCAGATATTCTCATCTAACTCAGAGGGGGGCTAGATGCATGGGGATTCAAATCCCAGGTGTTCATTTAACCTCAAAGACCCTCCGTACCCTTATTTGAAAGTCAGACCTTGCTACCATCCAAAGGTCTTAAGAGCGCTAAAGGATTTGTAAAATGTTTGGTGTTTGATAAATATTTCCTTTTCTCCCCCAACAGAAAGTGCATAAAGATGAGCATTTGACACATACGTGGTGTGTACACACACGCGTGCACACACACACACTCCCACGCACACACAATCCATGTACATGACATATCGGTACCATGGAGGCAGAAATGTGCCCCCACACCTTCCACCGATTCCCAGCCAAGGAAGACGCCCAGACGCCTAATTCCAATTTGGGAACTCGAGGCACAGATGGAGCGCCAGCTCTGACATCCCTCCTGATTTTACATCACACTTGTCAAAATCACACTTGTTTAAAAATACCGTGACATGTCATTCTGCCTTGGAAAGTTCCACTCAGATCTGCGGTCCGCATGCATGAAGGGGGAAGCAAAATTCTACGTCCTTTCTCGAGATGGTAACTCAAGTCCCAGGAATACACACGATCACAAAAACAGAGCGGGAGCACTGGGGTCACCTGAAGGTAACCTTGCCCTGGTTGGTTCAGCTCTCACGGGACACTTTTCCACAGTCAGATGGTGAAACTCCCTCAACGGCTAGCGAGGATGCCACGAAGAACAACTGTTGGCTACTAATTTGGCAACACAAACCCAGAGTCTTAAAATATAAAATATAAAATGTTTTATATAAAAAATAAATTTATATCTTATATAAAATATTTTATATAAAATATAAAGTTGTTAAACCCGGTAATTCTGCTTTGGAGAATGTGACCCCCCACCCCCACCCCCACCCCCCAGTAACCTAGACTTTGGGAAGAGCTTTATGTACTCAGGGATTCATCATGGCATTTCCAGAAAGGTGAAGAGTCATAAACAATCAAGAGTCCGAAACGAGAGGAATGAGTTAGTGAAGGGCCTTGTGCCTACCTGATGGAATAGAACAGAAACCATCGCTGGTACAGACATGACCTGTCTGTACCTGCTTCTTCCTCACCAGATGGGGATTATCGTGACAGTAGGAATGTGGATGAAGGAAGGAAGGAAGGAAGGAAGGAAGGAAGGAAGGAAGGAAGGAAGGAAGGAAGATATGCATGCACCAATGCATGATTTAGAGAGATCTACAACAATTTGGAAATATACACATGATGCTCTATTAGGTAAACATAAAAGAGCAATGTTGTAGAGAGATTACAACTACTTCAGACCACAGAATAAGCCTAAGGAGATGAGAGGCAAATACAGCAATATTTAAGGTGACATGACTTCTAAGAAACCCTGTGATTGGGGATCCCTGGGTGGCTCAGTGGTTTGGTGCCTGCCTTTGGCCCAGGGCATGATCCTGGAGACCCGGGATTGAGTCCCACATCAGGCTCCCGGCATGGAGCCTGCTTCTCCCTCCTCCTGTGTCTCTGACTCTCTCTCTCTCTCTCTCATAAATAAATCTTAAAAAAAAAAGAAAGAAACCCTGTGATTTTCTTTTCTTCTATGTTTCTGCATTGCTTGAATTTTCTGCAACTAACAGATATTAAAAGAGGACCTGTCTCTTGAGGTTTGTGTGAAGATCGAATGCTTAGTGCAGAGCAGGGGACAAAATGGAGTTTTCTTGAAATGCTAAAAAGTTTTGAAAAAGAAGGTGTAGGAAACCACAAATGTTGGAGAGGATGCGAAGAAAGGGGAACCCTCTTGCACTGTTGGTGGGAATGTGACCTGGTGCAGCCACTCTGGAAAACTGTGTGGAGGTTCCTCAAAGAGTTAAAAATAGATCTGCCCTACGACCCAGCAATTGCACTGCTGGGGATTTACCCCAAAGGTACAAATGCAGTGAAACGCCGGGACACCTGCACCCCGATGTTTATAGCAGCAATGGCCACAATAGCCAAACTGTGGAAGGAGCCTCGGTGTCCATCAACAGATGAGGATAAAGAATATGTGGTTTATGTATACACTGGAATATTCCTCAGCCATTAGAAATGATGAATACCCACCATTTGCTTCGACGTGGAGGGACCTGGAGGGTATTATGCTGAGTGAAGTAAGTCAATCGGAGAAGGACAAACATTATATGGTCTCATTCATTTGGGGAATATAAAAAATGGTGAAAGAGAATAAAGGGGAAAGGAGAAAAAAATGAGTGGGAAATATCAGAAAGGGAGACAGAACATGAGAGACTCCTAACTCTGGGAAACGAACTAGGGGTGGTGGAAGGGGAGGTGGGTGGGGGGTGGGAGTGACTGGGTAATGGGCACTGAGGTGGGCACTTGATGGGATGAGCACTGGGTGTTATTCTGTATGTTGGCAAATTGAACACCAATAAAAATTAAATTTATTAAAAAAATAAAAGTCCCATTGAACAAAAAAAAAAAAAAAGAAAAAGAATGTTTTTTCCCATTTAGTTAGATACGGCACATTTCTCCTCTCTCCCTCCTACAAAATGAGGTAGAGGAACTTGAAACGACTAGACCCGCAGAGATAACAAGAGGAAACAAGAATGAGCGAAGAGCAGATAAGGGAATTCAACAAATTTTTCAGTGAGGGGAAGGAGAGGGAGGCGTGCTGAGGGACACGTCAGCGTGGAGGAGCTAATGATGCAGGTGCCTGCAGAGCAGAGTATGGACTTGACCTTTCTGCTCCACAGGCGCCCCGGGAAGCCCAAGAAGGATGAGGTCCTGTGGAAGGCTGGTGTGGGACATGGGGCGGAAACAGGAGGGTCAGCTGCCCACACACAGTGATGGGTAATGCTAACAGGAGGTGGTTCTTGTTTTGGGGGGCTCCCCAGGGAGCCATATATACGTGGATGGAACAAATAACACTCACTTTGGTTTTGACCCCAAGTCTAACATGACTACATGTTGCAGATGCAGGGGTAAAATTGGAGACTGGTGATTAAAAAAAAGCAAAAACAAAAACTCAAGTCCTCCCCCATCAAGGCAGGAAGACAGTTGCTTCCAAGACGGACAAATCAAAGAATGGCAGGATCTCTGTGTTATTTAGAAACAGAGAGGCCAGAGGGAGAAAAAAACAAAAACAAAAAACAGCTCTAAGAGTTAACAGTTCCAGAGGCTTCTGGAAATAGAAATGGTAGGCAGTAGAGGCAAGACCAGGGACCAGCTGGGTTTCTTTAAACCATAAATCTTTGGAGACAATTTGGTTATTTCAATTGCCTTTATAGGATCTTGATAAAAATTGACATCAACCTTGACCAAAGTCTGGCTGGGATACAGATTCCCTGCTTGGCCCTGGGTATGTTGACATTCCCTAAGCGCCCCGGTCCACCATGCATTTCTTGGCCAATGGTGACTCCTACCTGATGGTACTTCTAAAAGCTGACACCAGATCGTACACGTGTGGTGTTTGCACCCCAAGTCCTGGACAGAAGGTCTTCAGGTGCTGAGACACAGATGTAATTCCATATAGAATGTGCAGGGGAAAAAAATATATGTGTGTGCACATGATCCCCAAAGTTAGCTCTTTGAACTGGGTGGAAGAAACTCACAACCTGGGTTGAGGACATTTATACTTTTAGCCACAGCCTCGGCTAAATGGCTCCCTCCTACACAAGCTATATTCTGACTCTTTAGGCAGGACCATAATGACAGATGTCTGGAGCTCCTCAGACATCATGTCACAGGACAGGAATTAATGTCGCTTGGGCCCTGGGAGTCATTTCCTGACTTAGGGAAGGACGTGGAGAATAAGGACGTGAATCGAGGCCCACGCTCACCTGCCCTGCTCCCAGCTCACCGCCCTCTGGGATGGCTCCACTGCGCCCACTCCCCACGCTTCCTGCGGCCTGATGACCAGATGGGACATGCGGTGCTGGGGCTGCGTGCAACGTGCGGGAGGGGGCAGCAGCTTCAGTCTGGGCCATACTCCCAGGCTTGGTGCCCTGCCTTAGATGTCACCAGGCCACCCGGTGGGCTGAGGGCTGTGAGCCCCCACTCCTCTGCACTGATAGCTAGTCCTTCCCCTTTGGGGACATAAGTGCCACCATTCTTAACACTGCTCCAGAATGGTACAGGTCCAGTCATTCCTTGGCTGGGTAAAAACAATCCTTGAAATGAAAAGTGTGGGAACTGGACTAATCCCTCCTCTGCTTCCAACGGGTGGCACCATTTGGTCAAGGAAGGCATTTCTTCTCTGGGAGCTGGTTTCCTCAACTGTGAAATGGGCGTGGTGCTGGCATAGCCCTATCTACGCTCGCACACACTTGACAGGAGCTCAAATAAATGGCTGTGAGAGGGCCCCGCGAGCTATCCGCCACTGGGTGAAACTAAGGGAAGAGGAGAAGAAGAGAAGGTGAGATGGCTGTCTCATCAGGGAGGTGGAAAAGACAATGCACTTACCTTTCTCTGGAAGGGAAGGTGGAGTCACCACAGGGCAAAAACTGGGAGCATCATTCCGAGCAGCTGAAAAGAAGAAGAATCAGCCTTTTAGCTCCCCTATACCCTCAAAGGCATTAATAGAGGTTCATGGTGGTGATGGCGAAATCGGATCTAGAGGGCAGGCAGGCTGTGTTCAGCTCCTGGAGACACCCTGAATGGGTCAGGAGAGACTAGGTTGGGCCAAGGTGACAGTCCCATCTCAGCGGCTTAAAACCACCACTCAGATGGTCTGTGCCTCACACTCTGTGTCTGCTGAGGTGGCCTGGGGCTTGGCTCTGTCATCCCACCCGGACCCCAAGTGAAGGATGGGGTCCGGGTGGGATGCCCCTTGCTTCCATGACACTGCCGCAGGGAAAGAGAACACAGCAAACTTCCCTCTTGTTCTATGGCTTCTGCCTACAGGGGACACACCCCATTTGCACACGTGTCACTGACCAAAGCCAGCAGTGAGGTTGGGGGTGAGCAAGTGCAGTCCTGTCATGTCCCCGGGGAACAGGCTGGGGATAGCATACATGCTTACGGCCATCACTCTCTGACTCTGTTCACTTGGGCAAGGCACTTCATCCCTCTGAGCCTATTTCCACATGTGCACGATGAGGATAACACAATCTACCTTGAGAATGACCGTGAGGATGACAGGAGATAACATGGTGCCAGGCATGGGGCAAGAGCTCAGTAAGTGGCAGGTATTCATGGCACGTGGCATGGCGGGATGGACAGAGCATGGACTTTGAGCATAGACAGACCTGCACCTGGATCTCCATGTGCCATGTAGAAGCAGTGTGAAGGGACAAGTCACCTGACTTGTCTAGACCTGGTGTCAGCATTGATAAAAGAGGATGTTGTAAAAATTAAATGAGAAACCAGGCATACTGAGTTGGTGATCCATAGTGTTAACTATCCTCTTCTCCCCCTGAACAGACCTCTCTCCCTCAACAGACCTAAAGCCCCATCAGAGTTCTCTCCCAGTGGCCTAAACTAGGAATGCATGAGGAAACCCCTGCCTTGCTCAGCTGCAGGGGGCATGGTAGGCAGTCAAGGGCGGGGCTCTGGGGTCAGCTGCCCAGGGCAAGACTGGCTTGGATGCTTCCCTCTGCGTGACCTGGACAAGTTACCTCATCTCCCTGTTCTCGATGTCCTTGTTTGTAAAATAGGCGGCTACCACCATAGCTGTCTCAGGTCTGTAAGGTTTAGATGAGCTGGTACATGTAAAGCTTTGGACATACGGTAGGCACTCAACAAATGCAGGTCATTATTCACTCTTAACATTGTCCTTCTACGGTGACACACTTTGGCACTGTCTGTTGTCCTTGTCTGCCTCCATGAATAGCCTCAGATGAGAGTCATGCTCCTTCTTCTGATCCCTAAAGTGCCTCCCCTCCCCTGCCTTCTTCACTTTGGGTCAGCTCACCCAACCTCACTCCATTCTAGAACCTCCAGTTGTAGTATTTTGGGGGTTTTGTTGTTGTTATTGTTGTTGTTGTTTGCATGGCTCTACCTGCCTGGAAACACCAGCTCTCCCCTCAGTCATCATTCTAAGGCTCTGGTTCCCAGGCTTAGTAACACCACCAAGCCAGCCCCACTCCCACCATGTCTGATCTAGCAGGTCCTGGGTGGGGCCTGTAGTCTGGCATTTCTAACAGGTTCCCAGGCGATGCTGGTCCAAGGACACGGTCTGAGGACCACCGAGCTGTGGTTTTGGCCATCCTACGTTCTGCGAGCTGCTCAGGCTACACTCAGAGCTACTAACCACCGCCATGCACCACTACCCCCAGCGGGCCAGCCTGGTTTGTTTGTTGAAATATCTGTCTTTCCTGGAAGAGTGGTTCTCAGAGCAAAGCAAAGGTCCTGAGCGTGACTGCAGTCTACAAAGAACAATTAGACCATCTGTATCAAGGCCATTCAAATGTTCCCACCCTTGGCCTCAGTAACTCTGCTTCTGGAAATGTATCTTGAAATTTAGAATTCAAAAGAAGCACAGCTTGCAAAGGCAACATCTCTATCATCGTATTGTATTGCATTGCGTTGTGTGGTATTGTGAAGAATGTATATGGTACACACAGAGTATACAGTTAATTTTATTGTGCTAAGGGATCACTGGAAACCACATAGGGAGCCCTGCCACGCAGTTCATCTCAGCAGAGAACAGGTCACATAGCCCCACTGTTCTTGCTTTCTTTCTTTTTTTTTTTTTTTCTCTTTTTGTTCTTTCTTTACCTCTTCTCATCCCCCAAGGCAGTATTTCCTAATAGGATCTTAATAGGATTCCTAATAGGATTTTGCCTTTCGGGTAAAATAGAAAGCAGGTTGGTAACCTAAAACAGTCATGATGGGGACGTTTACAGCCTGGCAAGTGGCAACCACTACAAAGCAGGGCTCCTGCTCACATTGCCACCAGTGAAACAGAATAGGGCCGGCAACAGGCCCTACCTCATCGGGTTGCTTGGGGACTAAATAAGATGTTATAGCAAAAAAAAAAAAAAAAAAAAAAAAAAAAAAAAAAAAAATTGCCAGCCTGGTGTTTGGAGCCAGCTTGGGGCTGAGTACAAGGCAGGATTTGTCAACCAGAGGGGAGTGAGGACCAAGGGTGGACCGTTCACTAACCCTACCTACATGTGGCAGTTTCGATGTGGATTGCACGGAGGCATAATTAGAAGGGTTTTTCATTTCCTTCCCAGGTTACGTTCCCGTATCTAGAACTGCTACAAGGTCCACGTACATTTGCTTAGCAGAAGACAGGAACCATGTGGCTTCGATTGGGTTTTTTTTTTAGAAGCCACATTTGACTTTATAAACAAACCAAAGACCCTGCCCCACTTGCAGACCACGCACAGCTGTGGAGAGAATGGCTCTAGCTCTCTTCAAAGAGCATAGGGAGGGTACAGAGGCCCCAGAGGCCCCCACCCCTTCCAGAAAACCCTGGGCTCTGGGGCACTGTCTAACCACAGAGCAGCGCCCACTACTGTCACCCAGGAGGCTAAGAATGCTTGCTCTCGGGTCCCACTGCCGGGAAGGGGCTACAAACAGCCTCCTTTGCATACACCCTTGCTCAGCATGAGCCTGGGTAGGCTCTGAGCTGACACATGGAACTTTCTGTTCACTGTGGACAGGAAAATCGGAAAGAGCATTGCCACGGGCTCTCTGGGGTCCCCTGTTGGGGCTCCGGGATCCCAGGAGGCTAAGCTCTGGTCTCTGCTCTGCAAACAGCCTGGTCCCGAGCTCATGGTGTGATGCTGTGTGGCTCTCTGAAGCTCTCTGAAGCTGGGAGGGCAGGACGGTGGTGCACCCTTCCCACCAGGGCCTGCTGCTTGTCCCCACACAGTGGCCACTGCTCCCTTCAGCCCGCTGGCCTTCACCTACATGCAGACTTCCCTGGAGCCACTTGGGCACAATCCTTTTCACGCTCCAGAAGCCCCTGTGGATCCTATCACAGGATCATCAGCCACATCTCTCTGTAGCTCTCTGATTCCACGGGGAATAATTATCTCCTCACGAGGGGAGAGGAATAGAGAGCCAACTCCCAGGGGGGTGGGAAATTAATACAGGAGACAAAGTGCTCTAGAGTTGCTTGTGACAAATAGTAATTGCTCAAGAAATGTTCCATTTCTCTCATATCTGCCTCCCCGGCCCAGCTAAAGCCTCTGCAGACAGGGCCATCCACTTCCCAAGCTCCCATGGTGTTTGACATGTAGTAGGAACTCAGTGAGTATCACTTCCTTTCTCCTTTCTCAGGGGTAGTTCTTCGGAAATGGGACAGGTGTTATGCTTCTTGTCTCTGGCTCTCAGCCTGGAGCCCAATCAGAGGCCCGTGGTAAAGACTAAGTATAGATGTCAGCCCCCTAAATGGCCACGCCATGCATCTGAAGCTAGGGCAAGGTCTATTACGGAAATTCTTTGCAAGAATTTTTGCAGACAAATGCACGCTTCATGCACCAGAACTTATGGAGGTGGGAAGATCGGGGTCCTATGCTCCCTTCCAGGCTCGGGCAGGCAAATGACAGGTCTGAGAGCTCAGACCTCGTTCTTTCTGATTGACTGAGTCATTATGTTATGTGGCTGGGTGACTCAGACACAATTCCTGTGTCACCGTGGGCAAGTGGTTTGACCTCCCTGGAGTTCCCTTTCCTCATCTGACAGTGGTTGTGAGGATTAGATGAGATGATGCTTACAATGCTTTCTCCAGCCAGCCCCACAGGAAGAGCTGAATTAGCAACACCGGAGGCCCTGGGCATGGCCGATGCTCAGTCAGTGTCCGCTGAAAGAGAGCACTGCTGGGAATTCTTAATTCCCTGGCCTCTGGTTTCTGGACAGAACTCTGAGTCCCCAGCCTGACCCCACAAAACATATGTTTGGAAAAAGCTAGTGGTCTGTGCTGTCAGATGAAAAGACACAGAACAGATGGAATCGAGTGGGGAAAATGAGCACCTTGGGTTCTCTGCCTTTCCAACTCCTGCCATGATGCTGTAATGCTCTGGTCTGATTCCCATGATATTTCTGAACAAATGACTTATTTCTTAAGCTTCTTTTTACCCGACTCTCCCCTGAGCAAGATGAGGATGGAAACTGATATTTTTCAGTCTTTGGTGGGGTGAGGAGATGGGAAGACGGACAGGAGGAGAGATGGGCAGGGAGGTTCTGAAGGGGAAGACTTCTGTTTCGAAGCCCCCTCAAAACCCAGAGCTGGCCTTGGGTCTCCCGCAGGGGCCACTGTCCTCAGCGGGCACTCGCTTCTCTCCCATCCCTGCGAGTTAGTGAAAAGCCTATATGGAACATTCTTCTCTATATAGAAACCCAGTGAGGCTCTTTCATCCTACAACCCTGATGTTTTCCCTAAAATAAATCAAGATGTGAAAATAAAATGAAAAGCGTAACCCTGACCCTGAGTGAATTCAGATCAAGGATCAGTCGCAGGATGCTCAAGGTAGACATCAGCAGGAAAGATTCCATTCAGTCTGCTAATAATTAACTCCAAATAAATCTGCCCCAAAGCCAAGGAATGCCTTGGAGATTAGTAGGCACATGTACAAGATCCAAGGGCCAGATTCTGCCAAGGGGTCCCAGCCCCGGCCCCTCAAGCTGGAGATGGCTCTGGAACCAGAAGCCAAACCACTGACTGGTTTGGTCTGTTAGTTTATTAGTTTTATTTTATTTTTTTTCAATGTATTAGTTAATTGCTTATTAGTTAATTGAAGAGGGGAAAACCAGTCAAAGAAAGCGTCTGGACATCTTCCCATCCAATCACTCCCGGGATACAGAAGACCCTCCAGGCAGCATGGAAAATGGAGGAGGGTGAAGTTTAGAGTCATGAGCTCTGGGCTTGCAACTTGACTCCAGCTGTGTGGCTTGACTTGAGTAGCTTCAACTTTCTATGCCTTCATCTCAAGATGGAGGAAATAATGCCAATTCCAACGGGCACCAGGAGTATTGAATTATACGCCCATGTAGAAGCCCCAGCATGAGCAGGGATACAGCACACGTGTGGACACTCTGCAGCCCCATGAGCAACACCAAGTTTCCTCTCCTTCCCTCCTTAAGGCAGCGTGTTGTGTTGGGTGATGTGAAGAATGCAGAGATCAAAGTTATGGATCTCTAAGATTCCTCCAAACCACACATTCCATGACTCTCATTTCCAGGTGCCCCAGCAGGGCCAGTATCTGTCCAATAATCAACTCTGAAAACTAAACAGGAAGCCACTAGTAGGAGAGATTGGAGATAACGAACCTTGGCGCAGTCTCTCCATTGAACACCTACTCAGAGGGGGTTTTCAATCTTTTTGTATCTGGGACATGTCTATGAATTTGCTTCTGGGACACAGGGTGAGGATGTCCAGTTTCCATGCAGCTGCCTCCTGTTCCCCAGGTGAATCCACACTCATGTACACCCGGAAGGTAGGAACCAAGAAGGCCAGAGTAAGTCTCACTCATTGTTTTACCCATGGGGATACTGAGGAAAGGGAAGACTTTTCCAAAGATAAACCTTCAGTAGATGGCAGAGTTGGGAAGACACTAATATCTTTTCATTTGAGTACAAGGGCTTCTCCATCACACCATGCATGTAGACCATTCATTCATTCATTCATTCACCAGTTTCAGACTGAGCTCCTAAAATGTGCTGGGATGTAATCAGCATATACATGTGAAGTGCCACCCTGGTGCAACAACTGCCTCAACTCTGAAATCCCAACTCCATGTATGTTGTCAAATATACACCAGTGTCCTCTTTTCTCACCCCAAGATGGCCATGAGTCTCCTTTGTCCTGATTAAGTGACAAGTTTCAAAAAAACAAGGGAACTTGGCAGAGGGCACATCTGTTGGTTTCCCCTGCCCAGCAACAGCACCTTAACTATACTTTGGGAACCCTCCTCTCCCCCAACACATCCAGTCTTTCTGGGACCATCACTCAAGCCTCCCTACCCTCCCTCTGGCAGTGGGAGGACTCATAGCCCAAGCTGAGCCAAACTCTCTCCCTTGAATTTAAACCTTTACTATAGCCACCAAAACCCAATGATGGAGAAGTGTCCATCCATTCCTGCTGAATACATCCAAGAGACCTAGCAAGTCATCTTTCTTTTGAGTCTATTAGCAGACTTTTAAAAAATTTATTTCCTGCTTAAGTAGAACAGACTCAGTTTCTGTCCCTTGTACCCAATGAATCCCAGCTAATCTACTTCCCAGCCCAAGGATGTCATCCTAATGGTTGGGAAATGGTCAACTAAGGACACCCACACAGCTGTTTGGGACAGGTCACTCACCAGGCTTCTGGTACCATCCGAAGGGATAGGTTCGGACCTCAGTGTCAGGGGAGCCACAGTCCAGAATGCGCCAGGCTCCCATGTTTTCTTCAGAGCATGTCTGAAGTCCCAAGCTGTTCAGAGTTAGGCATGTCACCTCTCCTCCTGGAGCAAACAGTAACCAGGACCAGGAAAATGATCAAGACAGTCTACTGTATGTGAATGAGAAAAATTCGGCAAACTTATTCTCCAGTAGATATTTGGGGTACTCTACTTCATTCCAGGTGTGATCCTAGTCACTGATGGAAAAACCGGGTACTGCAATGAGCTCCTGGTCTAAGAGGACAGGGATGGAGACAGCTAATCCTTATGGGGCACCCGTCACATGCCCAGGTGTGTGCTTGGGCTCTGTCTGCATCCTATCACTTGATTCTCATGAAATGACAGGAGAGGGGTAGCATTTGTATTCCTATTTGCAGATAAGGGATGCCAAGGCTCTATGATGCAGTGGCTTTTTTAGGATCACACCCCTAGGAAGCGACTGAATCAACTTTTCAATTCAGGTCATATGGATAGATCCAAAGCTCATCCCACCAAACTGCCTGAGCTGGGTCTGGAGAGATAATACAAGAGTATGGAGGGAGGTGATTCTAGCCTGGCAGTAGTGCTGTGTAAAGGTGCCCATGCAGTGAGCCAGAAGCCATGTCCAGGTATCCCAATTATGAACCACCTCCCCTGTCCCCGCCCCTACTTCCCATCTGGGAACAAAGATGACACCTCCCCACCCAGCATGAGACCAGAGGTGTGAGCATGCTCTCCAGGCTGCCAGGAGCTGTGTGCAGGCAGCCAGAGTTATTATCACGACTACCTGTTAACTGGGAAACATTGAGAAAACCAAAGCCAGTGCAGCATGGGTCCGCATCACACAGCCATTCACATTCGAAGAAGCTGGAGTAGGAAGAGAGAGGGAAGAGGGTTTGTGTGGGTGGCCCAGGACCTACCACATTACAGTCATTCCTACATCTAGGGGCTCTCTTCTTCATGACTTCTAAAAGTAGGGATGCTTTGGCTAATACACATAAGTGAACTCCTAGCTTTGAGGTTCCTTCTGAAAACAGAATTCTACTCTTTTCTCCTTCATTCGTTGGCTCATTCATTCATCAAGCATTTATTCTGTGTCTGTTATGTACCCGTCTCTAAGCCATGCTCACCCAGTGTCCTGAATAAGCCAATCCGTTCGGATTGGGAGAGAGTCCAGCTTAGGGCTATGGGACTAGGAAGCGATGGTAGGAAAGGTGAAAAGGCATCTTCAGAAATGGGGGATTCTATGGGCTTATGGATTTACTGACCCAACTAGGTGTCCTATTGGAAATGACCTGCATTTGTCTCCCAACACAGCTTCCCTCCATGTCTGCTCTGCAATGTAGGATGATCACACTCCAAGAACAGGCTCCTATTTGCTAGGTCAGCACATCCAGGTCCCATCCCAGGACCTACTTTTCTTAATAATTCAGTGGCTGCTAGACCCCACCTTCAGCTTCTAGGACCTGTCCTAGAGAAACAGTGGCTCCAAGCCAATGCTACTTTTTTTTTTTTTTAAGATTTTACTTATTTATTCATGAGAGACACAGAGGGAGGCAGAGACACAGACAGAGGGAGAAGCAGGCTCTCTCTAGGGAGCCTGATGTGGGACTCAATCCCAGGACTCTAGGATCATGACCTGAGCCAAAGACAGATGCTTAACCACTGAGCCACCTACGTGCCCCCAACCCAGTGCTCCTGGGCTCAGTTCTAGTATTTCTCACCCTAATCACGTGTCCCAGTTGTGATCATCCATTCTTGACTCCTGAGAGGTGGCTTGACTCCTCAGCTCCTTTTCAAGGTAGGGACCCTGCCTTCTTCTTGCCATTCTCCTGCTCTGTCTTAAGAGCCCCCAAACCCAAGTCACATCCTTGTGGATAAAGCCTCCAGGTCATGGGGAGTTTTTCCAATGCTGACTGCATCTCTGCCCTGATGCCTGTGGACCGTTTGTCCCACAGCTCCCTCTCCCAGAGTCCTGCCCCACCCAACTTGCCCACCCATCACTTTGTGCTTCTTCCATGGAAGCCCAATGCTGAGCTCCAGCCTGAATGAGGTGCTTTTCCATCGAACCACCCTTCTCTGAGTCCCCAGCACCAGGATCAAACTGATCCCTGGTTCTAACCATCCTTCTCTAACCCTGTCCCATCATCACAGGAGACACCCTACCAGATCTCAAGACAGTCTGCCCTGTAGCATCCTTTTAATTCCATTTTCCAAAAGCTGATCTTCAACACCAGCAACATGACATAGTTTCAAAAATCAACAACACTTCATAGACCAACAGATCATAGATCAATGATTCTCCAATTCTAAAGTAGAAAAGAATCACTGGGAGGAGAATCTTACTTGAAATTCAGTCTTGAGACCCACCCCAGGAAATGCTGACTCAGTAGGTCCAGGAAAGGACCCAGGAATGTGGTTTGTAAAAAGTCCTCTTGGGGGATGCCTGGGTGGTTCAGTGGTTGAGCATCTGCCTTCGGCTCAAGTCCTGATCCCAGGGTCCTGGGATGGAGTCCCGTATTAGGCTCCCAGGAGGGAGCCTGCTTCTCCCTCTGCCTATGTCTCTGCCTCTCTCTCTGTATCTCTCACGAATAAATAAATAAAATTTATTTTTTTAAAAAAAGTCCTCTTGGTGATCCTGATGCATGAGATCCATAAACTAAGCTGATGGAAATGTCACCCTCAATTAAAACAACTAAATAATAGCTAACTAAATATATCACAACATACTTTTAAAAATAAGAAGTATAACATATTCAAAGTCCTTATCATCTTGTGATCCTGTTAAAAGTTCCACTGCTTCTCCAGATTCTGCATACAGCACAGTGAGACTTTGCTCATCCGGTTCACTACAATACTTGGTAATTTTTGTTAATTGACAAGACTTGGGTCAGTGTTTCCCTTTTGTGTCAGCTGACTGGGCGTTCAGGGCTCGATTTTGTGTTGAACTTGGCCACAGTTTTTAGGTATGGTCACCTCCTCATTACCTTTTCACTCTTCACTTTGAGTTTTACAGGTTTTTCTGTGTGTGCTTTCAACTGATATTAAGTCACTGTCTTTATGAACATAGAAAACTCTTAATAATAAATACTTGAAGTGACAGATGTAGCTTACCCATTGGAAATGGATTTTTCCGACATGGGCATTTTGTTTCTAATGGAAATCCCCATCAATTTTTGGAATGGCAGGCGAGTATAAAAGTTCTTCACTTTATCTCTCAGTATAACTACACAGGGGGAGAAAGAAATTACATTATTTAGGAACAGATCTGTTGCATCCATGAAAATATGAGGGTGAGGGTATAGACACCAGGTCAAGAGCTTCCAATTAAAGATGGCGTATTCAACTCCCATGCTTATGCTCTGCTTTCATCCAGATCTCACAAAAATAACAGTAAGGAGATTATTGTAAAGGCTCACACCCACAGGCATAAAGAGAATAGAAGAGGGGATGGAGCAACAAAGTTGTGAAAGCCAGAAAGAACACAGAGGAATACAAAGTTCACTTTGTAGACCTAAGAAAACCCAGTCAGTGACTTTTCTGTGGGAAGAACAAGAAGAAATCCTATACACCTTCTGGAATTCCAAAAAGTTTAAGTGTTGGTATCACTGGGATGAAGGTGGGCTAAACCAGGATAGGCTGGAAATCTCTTTAAGAAGCAGTTAGGTCTCCAGATGGCTTCCTCTCTTTTGCACAGTAGACGAGTGTCCTCTCCCCACCATAGAAGAAGGTGGAAGGTTTATCCTCTGGAGAGGTCCAAAAAGAGAGTCTCTCTTGGGTGCATCAGGTGGAGTTCATGGTGGGAGTTTCACACTGAAACTAGGGGATTCCTTCAAGTTCATCCACATGGTGAAGGTTGAGACTCCCATCTTCCAACTTTATTTGGTATCCAAATGAATATCAGCCAGGCTCATAGCCCCAGGCCAGATATTACAAGATTCCTACATAGGGAAGGACCTAAAGATAATAACCAGAGGGATTTCCCAAAGGGTAGCCCAACTAGATTATCCTACAGGGAAACTTAAAAGTCAGTAAGCTCTCACCACATACTCTAAGCCTCCCAATCAGCTTCTGGGTCCCTCTCTTACATTTGAGTGTGAAACCAAGGGTTGCCAGATCTCTGAGAAAGACCTCCAGCACTGATAGAACAGTAAATGAAGCATGATAACATCTTGGAAGAAATGGAGACTGCATGGCGGAGGGGGGGGTGGGACTCCAAAAAAAGAAATGTCATTAATGTCCTCAGGGGAAAAAGCAACTTCTATCTTGTTAAAGCCACCGTTGGCATTTTCTGTGATATACAGCCAAATGGAATTTTAACTGATATGTGCATTAATGGTGGCTTTTTCTAAGGAGTGGGATTGCAGGACAGGATTGGTCTCTATAGTCAACATCCTGCATTTCTAAATTACTTCACATTACTGCAAGGAGCATGAGTAACTTCAATTTTAAAAGGGAGAATAAGTTAATTTGGATACTTCTAAAACCACAGAGCTAGTAGACCACTGGAAATGCAGTTTGTGCAGATGCCCACCAAGCACTCACCTTTCTTCCGGAACAGGGTCTCTGGCCTGTGGGGCAGGATCAGTCTGCACCCCTTGGGACTGGACTCCATTACACTGTCACACACCCGGGCTTCTGGGTAGAGGGCGCAGGTGAAATACAAGGGTGCACTGTCTGTTATCTCCACCAGCTGACAGAAAGAGGGCTCCTGGACACAGCCTGCAGGCAAAGAAGCAATGGGTTTTAGCCCTTGGGAGGTCTGCAGGAAAGGAACCTCTACAGGTCCCTCTACACTTGGTAGGGATTCCTCCAGGGAGGACAGAGGCCCAGGACAGTTGAGACTACCCAGTCTGGAAGGCCCAAGAAAAAACAATGAGGTTCTGCTAGCTGGGGAGGGGACTGCCCACCAAACAAGGAGTCCATGTGGCTCTGAATAAAAGCAGTCTAAGAAGGTGAAGAGTGCGGTGTAAACTCATAAATACAGGAGACGATAGGGCAGTATTCCATTGGATCTACGCAGACCATCTCAGAGGCAGTTGGGATCAGAGCCCACAGGACTATAAAAACTTTGAACTCTGTGAATGATCTCCCCTGCTCTCACTCCCATGTCAGAGTTTTCCACTGGAATATGGTAGCTCCCTCACAGGGAGGGGTCATAATTAATTCATCTTCTTCTGTTTTCTCATCCCCAAGGTCAAACCCAAGGCTTAGAACATAACGCATGATAGACATAGCACATGCCTGTTGGGTAAAAGGATGGATGGATGGATGGATGATGGGTAGATGGATGGATGGATGGATGATTGGTGGGTGGATGGATGGATGGATGGATGATGGGTGGATGGATGGATGGGTGGATGATGGAGGGATGGATGGATGAATGGATGGATGGATGGATGGATGGATGGGTGGATGGATAAATGGATGGATGAATGAGTGGATAGATGGGTGGATAGATGAAATAAGGATGATGGATGAATAGAGGGATGGATGGATGGATGATGGGTGAGTGGATGATGAGTGGGTGGATGCATAGATAGATGGATGATAGGTTCTGGGAGTAGAGTAGAGATTATCTATACCATGAGCTTCTTGAAGATATGGGTTATATCCTGTCTTTCTTCTATATCATTGATTGTACTAACACTGAAGTGACCCCTGAGTTATGCCATCGAGTTTCATCATATCTATTTCTTGAGAGTTAAACCAGGTTTGTGTTGCCTGACCAGTGGATCTAGAAGAGGAAGGATGAGGTCTAAGGATACTTACGAGACAGGCACCACAGGTTTGCCTGCTGAGGTGAAAACAGGTGTTTGAAAAGCCAGTGCTGCTGGCTGGGCAGGGATTGGCTTCCATTGACAATGACCTGGTCAAGGTCCACAGGGGAGAAAAGCTCTGTTGTCAAATCTAAAAAAGAAGGAGAGAATCAATATCCTTCGCTTTAACTCTACAACAGGCCTCTCTCTGTCCCCACCCCTCTGTTTATGTGTGTCTCTCACTGTCTTTCTCTCTCACACACAAACACCACACACACACACACATACATGGTTTTTTTTAGGCTATGTGAAGCCAGAGGAGGTCTGGAGGCCATGGGCCTGGGAGTCTAGCCAGGCAGAAAGGATTCAGAAGTTTTCAGAAAGTCCTAAAAATTATAGAGTTGCAAAATCTTAGAATCTTAGTTTGGAAGAAACACTGGGAGCCATCTGGTTCAACTTTTCACCCAAGGCAGGAGTTTCCCCATAGTATTTCTGGTCGATGCCCCTGTACCCCTGCGTGATCTGTCTGGGTTGACCAGAGCACCCCACTCCACCATTCAGAAGTTGTGAAGTCAAATCTGTCACTTTGAACCACAGATGCTCCTATCTTTTGAAGCCACACAGAAATCCCGTCTCTTTCCCAAATGGCAGCCTTCATCTGTGAAGACAGCTTTCAGCTCTGCTCTGCCCCATCTGAAATCTCCAGCTTGACTGGTCTTTCTTTATATCTTCACATGCCATGACTGCTGGCTTAAGGCTCTTTCTGGTGCCCTGCTGCCCACAGGATGGAAGTCCAAGCTTTCTTCTTGGTCCAGGCTCTACCTATATTTTAAGCTTTATCTCCAGTCCTCAACTCACACTCCAGAAGCATTGCCATACTGCTTGCTGCCCCAGGACTGTTGTCCATGCTCTCCCCTCTTCCTCACCTATCTACTATCTAGTCCTCCTGAGCTTCAAGGCCAATGCTGTTCCCTCCTGCTCTGATGTTCTGTTGCTCTATAAAAAGGTTCTCCAGGGAGGAGGACCCCAATGTTCCAGGCCTGGGGGTGAGGAGCCTATTTATGCCCTTCATGAGAGCTCTGACTTTGCAGAGATGCTTACACTGGGAGCATGAAGCAATTCATGGAGTTGAGCTGGAGCCCGTTTACACTGTGTCTTAGCTCAGGGCTCTGGCATAAGGTGCATGACATGCCATATGGACTCCCATTTGCCTTGGGCTTGAGCATCCTCCCGGGAGCCCACTCTCCATGCTCCATGGAGCAGGTTCCTGAAGACTGACCTTTTTCACCAACAAAATCCACCACAAGAGATAAAGGCTTTACTAACATCTGCCAAGGCCAAAAGGCTAGCCTTGCCAGAGACCCCAAAGACCATGTTGCTGTCTTTCCTGGGGCAGAAAACAGACAATCCCTTACCATGCTCTGAACTGGGGAGGCCATTCTCAGGGACATCGTGGAGCTCAGGCCAGGTAAACAGGGCATGGTGGTGGCTCTGGGCCCAGCCACAGAGGAGCAGATCAAAGGGGTCTTTCCTGCAGGGATGTTATCTCCCTAAGCCCAGGAATTTAATCAGCTCAGAAAGGGAAAACTGAGCCAAGCTGGGTCTATTCACCCTGATTCTTTCCAAGGTCTTGGGCAGGGGGAAGGGGAGGTTCAGCTCCCCTGGTGGGGGTGGGGTGGGGGAGTGAGGGGACTCCACTTCTTGTGGGAGTCCTGTGATGGTTTTGTAGGTGTGGCCTGACACAGGGGATAATGATGGATTTTATAGACTATCTAGGATTGCTCCACCATCATTCACCTGTACCTTGCCACGAGGTAAGGTACAGGGGGTGGGCAACCCAAACAATAGTGCCCCAAGAATGCCATTGCCAGCAGGAGTGCCAGCAGAAGCCAGGCTCCTGATGGCAAGGGCAATTCAACTCAGCTCAGAGGACGGTCGCCAGGTGGGAATCTGAAGCCAGTACGCCCAGAGCTTTTCCTCTGTTTTCCTCTAAAGAAACTTGAAATCTCATTTTATATAAAACCTCCCAATTTAAAAATGTTGGGTCAGTTAAAAAAAAAAAAAAGAAGAAGAAGTCTGCTCTGCACATGAAACAAAATCCATCAGCCGGGGGCCACCAGGACTCAGCTCTGCAGCCCACACTGTGCCAAGGATTGGCTGTGTTCTAGAGGAACCTAGGCTTCAGAGGCACAGCGGCCCACAGCTTGAATCTGGAGCTGCTTAATTGGTCCTGAACAGCTCAATCAGGGGATACTGAGGCACATGAGGCCTCACATGTCTTACTGATAAAGTGGGAGCCATAACACCAGTCAGCAGAGTTGCCCTAACCTCTGGGACAAGATGCGTAGAAAACACCAAATGCAGAACCACCAGAAGGCTCAAGTAGGGAGCTCGCTCTCTTCTGGTCCCCTCCCTGGTGAGTGCTGAACTCACCCTTGTTCTAGCAGGAAAACCATAGCTGGCAGCAGATGAACTTGAACACCAGCCATGTGTTCAGGAGGTTCCCAAGGCAGAATGAATTTGCCAATTTGCTTGGGCATCAACCGGAAAGGTGAGGGCCTGGGTCATTGTGTAGAAGAAACCCAGCCATGTGCTTGTTTATGCGAGGCGCCCACTCACCCTCTCCCACACCCTGCTGGCAAAATTAAAGCTTCCACGGGAAGACCTCTGAAGGTGCTATGAGCATTGGACAGGAATATGTACCCTGACCCTAGTTTCCATGCCAGACCAGGACCTGCTGTCTGACAGGCAATACAGGAAAAAAGAGGACTGGGGACAGAACTTTACAGAAATCTGGTTGATGGGTATTAAGGAGGGCACTGGAGGTAATGAGCGCTGGCCACTGCGCAGCTGATGAATCACTGTGTTCTATCTCCAATACTAATAATACAGTATATATTAATTAAATCTAATTGAAATATATTTAAAAAAAATAAGGCTTGCTATGAGCCAGGATGGGTGCTAGGATCATCATCATCACCGATACCACTGCCACCACCATGTAAGAACAGCCACCAGCTGTTGAGCACCTGCTCTGTGCCACTGCGATTTTCAGCATTACCTACTCTCTCAATTCCCACAACTGCCCTGGCTCCTGGGAACTTCTCTCTCTCTCTCTCTCTCTCATTTACTGAGGGAGAAACTGAGGCACAAGGAAGGTGACTCAGGATTGCACAGGCAGACAGAGGCAGAGCTGAGTTTTGAAGCCTGCTCTCCTGGCCTCAGAACCCATACTCTAAACCAGGGCACAACCCTCAGGTCCTGCAACTCTACGAATGCAGGATGAACTCATAACTGTCAAACTACTATGGATGAGCCCCACATGGGGTGGTTTTTGTACCTTATCTCATTGGATCTGGAAAAAAGCCCTGGGAAGGAGAAGAAGCTATGGTTTGGGTGGCATCTGTTAAGTACTGGGCAATGTGCCAGGTGTTTTACCTGGTGTATCAACTATAACCGGATTAGTGAAGAGCAAGCTACATTCTACACATGATAAATCAAGGCTCTTAGCAGGTGAGCAAAGTACCCATGGCTGTGCAGGTAGCGTAAGTAGCCCAAAAAAGTGGCTCAACCCCTAATCTATCTGCTTTGCAATGTGGTGTTTCTCCCATGATGCCATGCTGCCTCCTCTGTGCTGGTAGACCGACCTACTTCCCCTCTCCCTTTCCCTGTCTACCCTTCCTTTCCCTTCTCTTCTCCACTTCCTCATCCTCCTTCCTCTTCCTCTCCCTCTCTCCTCCCTGCTCCCACCCTGAGTTTTCACTCCACCTGAGAAATAACAATTGCAGATGCTAAGGATAGAGTGTCTCTGCACATACTTTCTGCCCCTGTTAATGTATGGCTTTAGATCTTCCACTGCATTAAATGACTCTTTCTCAAGAAATCTGTCTCCCCACACAATTCCAGAATCTGTACATTCTGTTTGCACTCACTGCCCGGAGTTGGATGAAGCTTGGTCTTTAAGAGTCTTTCGTTGCTATGGTTGTTTGCTTTTCCAGGGGCAGTGATGATTCTGCAATGATTTCACTTTCCTTTCAGTGCCCAATGCCCCCCTGAGGAGCTGCCTGTATTTGTGAAATGAATAACTGGTTGAAGAGCTAGAGAATAGTCCCTAGCTACGGAGTGCAGTGATGCTAACAGGCTCATTCACTGATCAAAAGCCTGGTGTCACCATCTTGTCTCCACAGCCAGACACCCAGGCATATAAAAGGGTTTGGGGACTGGTACCTGTTTCTGTTGGAGATGCTGGCCTTGGTTCCATGTCTCTCCTACATCCCATAGACTCAGACCGAGATCCCATGTCAGACTCTGAGAGGGCAAAAAAAAAAAAGGATTGTTAATCTTACATTGGGATGGAAAAAAGGAGATATTCTTCTTGTCAACAAAATGACAATGTGGGAAATCCTCACGGTCCACCGCCAGGTGTCCGAGACAGGGTCTGGGCCGAATCCAGTGGCAGAGGCCTGTACTCTTTGGCCTTTTGTGGAACATCAGCCAACCTCTCAATACCAGAATCATTATTGTCCTTGATACTGAAATGATTCATTGCAAAGGTGATGAAATGTACCCATAAATATTGGTTTTTAGAACACCCTGTGAAAAAGGAGTAAGATTCTCATTTTACTCCAGAGAAAACAGAAATGCATAGAGATGAAATAGTCTATCCCAGAATATGCAGGAGGAAAGTTGATGAACTAGAATTTGAAAAAAAAAAATTTAAAAATCTCCATGCTGGGAATTTGTCTCCATGAGAGCAGAGTGAGCCTATGGGGAGAAGCGGGTATCAGACAAGCCTTTGGGGGCTTCTGCTCCATGCGGCACATGTCTGTGGAAGAAGCTCTTCCTTAATTCTTCACCAGCCAGCAGCTTATTTATCAGAAATTTTGGGGGTGCCTGGGGCTCAATCAGTTAAGCATCTGCCTTTGGCTCAGGTCATGATCCCAGGGTCCTGGGATTGAGTCTCGCATCAGCCTCTCTGCTCATCGGGAAGTCTACTTCTCCCTCTCCCTCTGCCCCTCCTCCACTCATGCACTCTCTCTCTCTCTCTCTCTCTCTCTCATAAATAAACTCTTTATTTTAAAAAAGAAATTTTTGATAACTAGGAAGCACTAAACTTGGAGCCAGAGTCTGGGCCCTCTGGTCCCCCACAGGGACCTCTGGGGGCATTTCACCAAACCTCTCCACACCTTATCTTGTCTGCAAAATGACTAAAATGTATCCCCTCAATACCATCCCTCAGTATAGCCTCCTTATAGGGACAGCTAAATGCAAAAAAGAGGTGTATCATCTAGTGAAATCATTAGAATGAGCAAATGGTGGGCACTCTCTGTTTCTTTCTCTCCTGTCCCTCCTGTCCCTCCATCCAGCCTCTCCAGCCCCAGTTTGAGTCAGCCACCCCATGCACCCGGCACAGCTCCCAGCACTGCATATGTGACCCCTGGGCCCACGCCCATGCAGCTCTGGGAGGCAAGCACTCATTCCTGTGCTGCCCATGAGGAGACGGGGCTTGGAGGGTGTGAATGGTGTGCGCAAGGCCATGAGGAGGTGACTCAACCAGAAATCATACACAGTGACTCTGCCCCACACTCTATGCTCCTTCCCATGAGGTCACAAAAACAGGTCACCAGGGTCACCAATCATGTCTCTACAGGGACCCGATATGAGTGAGGGAGGCATCCCGGGAAGAGGAGGGACGTGATGTGGGGCGGGATCTGTCCTCCTCCTCCCACTGGCCCCATGGCCTGTATGGATCTGCTGCTCAGGCTGCCTCCTGAGGCTGGAGCCTCCTACAGGTGAAGGCCATGCCTCACTCGACTCTTTTATCCCATGTCATTCAGACTCATCCCAAATAATTTGCCCTGCCCCAGCTCTGAGTAGGCACTTGGTCAATGCTCAGGAGATTCGGAGGAGGACAAAAGCAGCAGGGAGATCCAAGTGTGGGTTTATCTGCAGCCCCAGCGTGCTCCATGCACCTGCAATAGCACTACCTCCAAGCCGGGCTCATGTGTCCCTTGGCCATGAGACCAGCCCCCTGTGGCTGAGAGCCCTGAAGAAATGCCTCCCTGGTCTGCAGCAGCCTGGGAGCGCCCACCCCAGAGCAAGGGCAGCGAACTTGATCTCACAGGAAGCCCTGCTCCCTTTCCCCATCCTTCCTGGGACTTCGACACTTGTCATGTTTCTTCTGGGGCTTGGTGTCTTATCTGATGAGGGTCAGGCCCATCTATGCCACACAGAGCACTCACTTGGAAAGCAAATCTCTACGATTGTTTCTTTCTGGGAAGCAAAGTGCCCTGTGAACGGGAGGTGGGGCCCAACCGTCTGGTGTAATCAGCATCCTCGCTCCCCCCCTCCGCCCCACATCTCACCTTTCCAGAGATAAACCCGCTGGAAGCTGGTAACGGTGCCCGAAGTTCCTTCCAGGGCTACCGGAACTGCAAGGAGAGATAATTATTTTTACGAGCTTGAATGGGCTTGTTCTCAAAGGGACCTGCTTTGGCCACACTGACCCACCTCTCCCACAGGGGCCGCTCCTGGCCTGAGAACCCCATTTCCTATCAAGGTGCACCCCCACACAGAGAGCGTCGTGGAGCTGTCCTCCGGATCCCCGGTACAAAACCAGAGCTGGTCAGACCCCAGGTGTCTTGTGCAGGGCAACAAAGAGATTTTCTTATGACACAGAACCAGTGAAGGTAATGGGGATTGGCTGAAAGAGAACCAAGCCCATAGAGACTCCAGTACTGTGTCAATTGTCCATGTCATGGATGCCCTCTGAGAATCTCACCACATAGGCAAGCAGGGATCATATTTGGGAGGGTGGGAATACTGTGAACTGTCTTCTGTGGCCCTAGACATTTGATATTCACTCTATGATGGGCAGCTGCCATTATTTGATTCATTATTAGTATTATTCAGTGTTCCTTTCTGCTGAGCTACATCCCCCTGGAATCATCCAGATGAGACTGGCTTTGCACACCATTCCTTGATGGTCAAATTTGCCTCTCTTGGGGCATCTGGGTGGCTCAGCGATTGAGTGTCTGCCTTCGGCTCAGAGCGTGATCCCAGGGTCCTGGGATCCAGTCCCGCATCAGGCTCCCCACAGGGAGCCTGCTTCTCTCTCTGCCTATGTCTCTGCCTCTCTCTGTGTTTCTTTCATGAATAAATAAATAAAATCTTAAAATAAATTTCTAGTATACAGTTCTTTGAAACTTTACCCAATGTGAAAATTCAAGTATCCATTGCCACAAGCAGGATACGGAACTGTTTCATCCCTCCACAGAAACTCTGTGGGAGCCTGCTTCTCCCTCTGCCTATGTCTCTGCTTCTCTCTCTGTATCTCTCATGAATAAATAAAATCTGAAAAAAAAAAGCCTTCCTCTCTTGCCTCTGCTCAGCCCTAAGATCCTGCCTGTCCCCCTGAGCTATGAAAGGCTGAGGAAAGAGTTCAGAAGACACAGGTTCTGGAGGCAAACATTCCGCTAATGGCAGGAAACGCCTGGCACCCAACCTGAGACCTCAAGAAGTGATGACATGTTGCTCATTATCATCAAGAACCATATATTATTATAGTCAATTGTTATTAAGAGTCATTGCCACTTGCCCAACACTATGATGAGCACCTTCCAGATATTGCTTTACTTCAACCTCACAGATAAGTATTCTTGTCCCTAAATACCAGGTGAAGATCAAAATCCAGAGAAGTCAATGCCAGAATTCAAATCCCACCTGCTTGGCTCTATACCCCATGTTCTCAATCACAATTCTGTCCATCCAAAATGGCAAACATCTGCAGATGTGCTTCTGTTTAGAGAGGTGTTCAAGGAGGTTTAAAGAGGTTTAAAGAGTGAACGATTTGGAAAACTCAGCTATTAAAGTCATGAGCCCCTGCCCCTCCCAAGATGGCCATGCTCTATGCTAGGGGTGGGGGTGGGAGCCAACAATGTTGAGTTGTGCTTCCATTTGGTTTTGCTTCTAAAATGGGAATACAGAATAATTCTAGAACGTCTCACACTGCCCAATATTGTGATTACACATTTCCCTAAAAGACCTACTCATAATTCTCTCATCACCCACTTCAGAGGGTGGATGTCACTTATAAAAATGAGGGGAAATTAAAACCTATGATATCTGGGAGATCTAGACTTGGATCTCTGACAGTTTGAAACTCAGTCTACACACTCCTGAGGAGCCCATCGTATACTCCTCCAACACCAACACCGAGCAGGGCCATCTGCTCAATCTGCTCTGCTCTGCCATCTTTCTTGACCACATTTTCTTGTGACAAAGGGCAGGCGAGGGGACTTTGGGCCTTGTCTCAAAAGTAATTAGAGAATTTGTTTCTTAAATCTTTTTACACCCAAATTTATGTGGTATACTGACTATGCCACACTATGTGGGATGGATAAATGGATAGATGATAGATAGATAGATAGATAGATAGATAGATAGATAGATAGAGATACTTTTGGTAACATAGGTGTAAGTAAAATAAAGTAAAATTTTCAAAATAGTTTAAGCTTTGCATTAGTATTCTTATTTATCCTGTAAAAGGAGGAAAAAATGACATCTTATCTCTACAGTGCTTTATTGCTCTCAAATAGAAGACTAAAATGAAGGACCACTTTACAAAGTAGTTTACCATGAGATACTACTGAGCATTTTGATCATGGGCCCTCAATGAGCCTTCATCCACATCCCCATCGCTATCCCTTCCCAAGAGCAACAATCCCTCAAGGATTTCTCCACCACTCAGTAGTCCTCATTCCTGACTTGGGTGAGTGGGTGAGCCTCTCACACATTGTCTAGAACATCTTGAGGTGGTGTGTCCTGATTTTCATGGAGTAGCAAGGAAACTTAGAGATGCTCTCCATCACCCAGAGAAGAACAGGGGCTCCACACAGGTGCACACAGGTCTAAGGCTGTGTTTGGGTCCAGAATGCACTAAACTGTGGTGGGGATGGAATTTCCTTACCCACTTTTTGTCCACCTTGAGGCAACAGAACCCTGTGGCTTCTAGCCTGGAAAAGGTGAGTCTTCACCTTATCCTTGGCGTTTGCTCATTTTGACACCATTCAATCCAATGGGATTCAGTTCACTTCTGCACTCGAAAAGTTGAGCATCTGGTAGATTCAGAAAGTCACCAACCGATATCTACAGACTGATGTGCAAATGTTTTAAATCGCCACAGAGAAAGTTGTAAGGCCTTGGGAGGCAACTGCCAGGTTTCCACAGGCATGCACAGAGGACATGGGAGTGGAAGGGATGGCACTGTCCTCTCTCTTGTCTTCCCCATTTCCCACCCCATTTCCACATCCACACTCAGCTCCTCCTACTTCCGGAGTTGGTCAAGGGCACTCACTCCTCTCAGAGCCATCCTCCTCCCTGGCATCAACCTCCACATCCAACCAACCTGTTTCCCAAACTGGTCTCAAATATACCCTGTCCGTGGGACCCTCCCTCTTGGCTTATCACAGTCTTTCATTGGTTCCCTAGACTCCTTCCCACCCCCCAGCCACACAGCACCAGGGTATCCTTTCCGAAAGGCAATTCTACCCTCAGTCTTGTGATAGCTACCACACATTTCAGAATTCACTTCTCTGGGACCTCAATCTTGGCAGCATGAGCGACCATGTGTCATCTCCAAGGGGCTTGTCTTTGCAGGCTTCCAGGCTTCTGCATCACTGCCCAGATATCCCCTCTCTGCCTCGAACTCTCACCCTCTTCCAACTGGTTAGCCTCTACTCATTCTTTAAAAATCAGAGTCAGCATCATCTCCTACTAGAAAGCCCCACGAACCCTCTGGCTGGGTTACATGCTCTTCCTCTGGATTTGTAGAGCACTCAACAAACACCTGAATCTTTAATCTCACACTAGACTGTCACTGTCCATTGACTGTACTAGAGCTTTCCAAGGTTGGGAACAGGCTTTGTTCCTCTCTATATCACCCACACCTGACATCATCCCTGCTGCAGAACTGCTGTTCATACATTAATAAACTCGAGGGATGAATGAGGAAAACAATGTAATCAATGATACTCAGAGCCCACCAAGCAAACACAGAGCATTATCTTCCCAAGCACAGGAAGGCTGGCCTTTCCTAATGCAGACTTCCAGCCCTTCACTCCATTCCCCAAAACTTTCCAGGCTCAATTTTGTTGATTGAGACGGGGCGCATAGAACTGGAGCAAACGTGATTCCTCCTCTTCCCTGTGAAGCAATATTTTAGGGGAAAACAGTTTTGACTGTCCAGATATTTGTTCCATTCCTTCCGTGACAGTTGAGTTAGAATATCCCTGTGACACAAACAGGCCTCCACACTCTGACTCATCACCTCTCTCTCCATAATCAAGGCAACAGGGACATATACACATTTAGAAGTTTTGGGGTTTGGCATGGAGCCTTGATTCGGAGGGTTGGTGGGTGTTGTGTGGTCTTGATTTACTTCGGAACACTTCCGTAGAGAGGTCATGTGCTGTGTCTGGGGTGGTTAGTTTGCGTCTGCTGCCTAGGAGTGGACAGCATCCCAAACTAGAAAGCCCGGGTTTCAGAGTCCACCTCATATTCCTTTCCCTTCCTAAATAAACTGCATTCCTAAATCCTTGTCTCAGGCTCTGCTTAGTGCAAAACACATGACAACTATTGTAAATAACTATAACAGGGTCATCCTATTTGTAGCTGCCCAATGGATGGTTTGCTCAAAATGCATCTGGTGATGGTGGGCATCCCAGAGACATGGGAAATTTCTCCACCTAGCCCTCAGCACCCTGAGACAATGGCCCTCACTGATACAAAACAGACTCCTATGCTGGCGACAGATGCCAGCTATCAGCCTGAGCCTCACCACTGCCCAAAGCATGAAGCCTTTGGGATCCATAATAAACCCAACAGTGTTCTTCCAAGGCCTGTTTTTCCTGTCAAATGTTAAGTCCCTATGGGCATTAAGGGACATTTAATCTGCCTATTTTGCATTCATTTGCACTTCAAGACATTGTCAGAAAGAAGGCATAAGCAGTTCCAGAGCCTTCTAAGCCTTTTCCCTTAGAAATGAGAAGATGGATCCAGCCAGCACCAAATAGTTGAAACACCCAGAGATGCCCATTGGCAATTTGGGAGACACAGATTTTGGGTGGATTCCTCTCTTGGGAGAAGTGTCTAAACAGAAATCCGATGACGGGAAAGAGAAACCTCACAACCATGAAAAGCACTGGGCCTTCCAATTGGATAAAAGGGCCTCCAGGTAATTTGTAGGGTTGGTTGGTTTTGGTTGTATTTGTTTGTTGTGAACTGATATTTGGTTGGCTTAAAAAATGAGGAGAAATGTACTGAAAGGGCGTTCTGAGTTCCATGAACCTTGGTCAGTCCACTCAGGCAGACAAATGAAACACTACCTTTGAGTTCCTGGTGCACAGAGACCACTCCGCCCACCTGGACCCCAGTGTGGGCCCAGCACCCACATCCAGCAGGCTCTCAGGACGAGTGATGGATGCAAGAGCCCAAAAATCCCTCCTCTATAGCTATTCCTGCTCACCTCCACAGCCACACCTGACCTTCCCACTTTCCCTGGGGCTTTCTGTCCTCTTCTCCCCACAGCCCTTTAAAATCCTTGAAATCCTTGAAGTAGAATATGTGGTCTCTGACATGAACTACCCCATGTCTGGAGTAGAGCAAGGGAGGGGTGTCCACTACTGGACTCCTTAACTTGTTAGGACAACACAAGCAGGTAGTACCATGGGGTGGTGTGGGAGACAGCTTCCACCGATGGCTCTGGCCTCTGACACCTAAGGTCTAAGATCCCAGCTATGGCCTTCATGCAAAGGCAGCTCCTCTAGGTAGGACATGCCACAGCTTGGAACTGTGCTCTCGTGGGTAAAACTGTGAGGTAACCAGCTGCCTCGCTCAAGTACCAAAGGACCAGGGTGCTGAGGGGGGTGAAAGTGCTTTGTACAATGCAACATGGGTACTGATGTGCTTCCTGTTTGAATTTAGTGTACTCTGTTGGGCTGCAATATCCTACAAATGGCAAGCGAGTCACTTACACTTTATACATAAATCCTAATTCTCCATTAGCCAGGCCACCTGTTAGACCAGACTCTCAGAGGACCGGTGAGCTGGTCAATGAAAGCAGATACCCAGACTGGAAGTCCTACAAGGTGCCTCTGTGGGATGTGCCATCAAGGAGGCAGGGACTTGAAGTTCAGAAACGGTGCCTTAAACTACAGCCGTAGAGCACGTTAGCGCTTCATTCTCTAATACACAAAAAAGTGGAAACTACATCTGAAACTAATGATGTACTAAATGTTGGGTAATCAAATTTAAATTAAAAAAAAAGTGAGCCCCCATTTTATAGATGGAGACCCTGAGGCTCAGAGAGGTTAAGTGCTTTGAGCAAGGCCACAGAGCTAGCAGAGAAAAGCAGAATCTGTCTCCAGGATTTTCAATGCAGGCTATTGCTCCATAATCTCTACTATCTACTGAGAGTGCCCACCTTGTTCCGGGCACCACTCCTAGTGCTTCACCACGCATTCCTCCTTCAATCCTTCTAACCTCCCAAGGAGCCAAAGTCATCATTATCTGCATTTCATGACCAGGAAGGCCAAGGCCCAGAAAGGTCACATAAGGAGTAAGCATTTAAAATGGAATTTGAATCCCAGGGTCTGATTCCAGAATCTGCATTTTCATGAGCATCTAACCAATGGCTAAATGGGAAGGCAGAGGCTGGGACAGAGTTCATTGCTATTGTCCCCAGATCCTTCCTTTGTGCTTCAATCAGCTCTGTGGCCTCCCCTGCAGCTGCCTGAATCCACGGAATCCTCATTTTCTCCCGCTATCAATATCTGTTGTTAGAAAAGGGACTCTATCAGCTACTCACATTTTTTTTTAATTTTTTTCAAATTTATTTATGATAGTCACAGAGAGAGAGAGAGAGAGAGAGAGGCAGAGACACAGGCAGAGGGAGAAGCAGGCTCCATGCACTGGGAGCCCGACGTGGGATTCGATCCCGGGTCTCCAGGATCGCGCCCTGGGCCAAAGGCAGGCGCCAAACCACTGCGCCACCCAGGGATCCCAGCTACTCACATTTTAGTAAGAATTTAAACCATGTTTCTTTCCCAGGGACTCATTATACTTGAGGAGTGACCTATAACTGTGGCACGGAGCTTTTGTGCTCTATTGTTCTCAATTGGAAAGGGTGTCCTGGTCAGTCTGCATCTAAGGCAACTCCCAGTTTGGAACATCATGGATATACCTCAGAGTGCCTAAAATCCCCATCAAGGGGTGCGCTTCTTGTGGAGCCTGGTGGCTCAGTCAGTTAAGCATCTGCCTTCAGCTCAGGTCATGATCCCAGTGACCTGCGATCAAGCCCCACACTAGGCTTCCTGCTTGGTAGGGAGTCTTCTTCCCCCCTGCTCCTACCCTCTTATCATACATGCACTCTCTCTCGCACGTACACATGCTCTATCTCACATAAATAAACAAAATATTTTAAAAAACAAAGCAAAAGGTACCCTTCTTAAAGCTTTGCCCAGGGATCCCTGGGTGGCGCAGCGGTTTGGCGCCTGCCTTTGGCCCAGGGCGCGATCCTGGAGACCCCGGATCGAATCCCACATCAGGCTCCCGGTGCATGGAGCCTGCTTCTCCCTCTGCCTATGTCTCTGCCTCTCTCTCTCTCTCTCTGTGACTATCATAAATAAATAAAAATTTAAAAAAAAAAAAAATAAAATAAAGCTTTGCCCAATACCCTAAAATATACACATACCCACAGGGCATTGAAAGAAACCAAAAACTTCAAAAGTCATTTGGTAATCACTCCTTCTCAGGGAGGCCAGACAAGGACACATTCTTTATTTCTTGGGCACCTACCAAGCACATGCTCCATGTTAAGCAATTTACTCTGGATTTATTGCCCATGAATATATCACACATCTTTCTGCAAACGCTTGTTTGCTCACCCTGGGCTACCTCTCAGAATAATGGATACCATATGTTTACTATCCATCATATAAATAAGCAATTTGATTTTATTTACCCCCAAAAAAACTAAGCCTCATGGAATCCCACCTAATTAGGCAATATATATATATATTTTTTTGTCCAGGCTTTGGTAAATATTCATTCCACAGATATTATGTATATTCTCTATGCCAGGTTTCATGCTGGATGGTGTAAAGCTAGAAATTCTAAATATACGGTCTAGTTCTTAAAAATAACAAAAGACAATGACAAATTTTTAAAAACGATAATAATATTACCTAACAGTAATTCTATGTGTCAGACCCCCTACGAAGTTCGTCTCAGACCTATTATCTGTAAGTGCCAATATCAAGAAGCAGGTAAGAACGTCAGCTTTGGAATCATACTATCTGGTTTCCAGTCCCAGGCTTTCTACTTAGAAGCTCTGAGCCCTTGAGAAGACTTTATCCATGTACCTCAGTGTCTTCAGCTGTAAAATGGGGAGAATTAATAACAGTGCCTCCCTCCAAGGAAGCATTGTGGCCAGGCGGGTTGGGGGGGGCAGTATGTGAGTTAGCAGCGGCCGGGGGGCCTCAGGGTAGTGGGTGGCTCATAGCCGGTGTGGTGGGGAACACAGCTATGATACTTTCCACTATCTCCTCCCACCTCACCACAGTCCTGGGAGACAGGTCCTCCCACTAAGCCATTTTGTAGACAAGCAATTAGGCCTGAAGATATTTCCTGACCTGCTCCAGATCACACTAATGGTGTCCAAAATGGGGATTCAACACCACAGGTAAACTACCAGCTGGCAGGTAAGAGCAGCAGGCAGGCAAAGGCACGCTCTCAGGGCAGTGCCCTCCACACCGCCCAACAGAGGAATTTTCAGGAATTCCTGTGAAGTTTTTCACTGGAGGAAGCACTGAACTCTGCAGGGTAGTCAGGGAGGGCCCCTTGGAGGTGACATTGAGCTCTCTGCCATTACAAACCTGAGAGTTGCCTTACACTGAGAAGCAGGCCCTGCAAACTTCTAGTGGCTTCCAGCTCTTGAAGGACCAACGTCTCCGAGAGATGGAAGCCTTCAAGGGCTCTTTGAACTTCCCTTAGTCCTCTTCTGTGTCCTGTCAGGCTGCCACCTGCAATGCTTTCACCCCTCCCAAAGCAGAGGGTGGGTTGGAGCCACATGCTGGCAGAAAAACAGAGAGGAGGTGAGACGGAGCCGGGCTTCGGCCAGCCTCACAGAGGAACCGGGAGTCAGGGATCTCCTGGGCCCTGTTCTCACCATAAACTCTGACGTTTCAGGTTGGAAGGTGGAAGAAAACTTCCAGGTCACCTAGCTGATGCTTCTCAAACTTCCCAAACTCAGCAGACACAGCACTACCCAGACAGCTGGCTAGGACAGATTCCTGGGGCCACCTTGGGTGTCTGGGGTGGAACCCGAGAATCTGTATTTCTAATGAGCTTCCGATGATGCTGAACCCGCCGGTCCTGACCACACTAAGTCGTGCTGGTGTGGTCGGTCCCCAGCTCAGGACTCTACCCCCGTGGAGCCCTGATGCAAGGGCAGGGCTGGAAGAGGCAGAGAGGAGATGTGACGGGCCACAGTGGGGCCTCAGGCACTGACGCCCATCCCTATAAAACGAGGGGGTAGGCAGATGATCTCGGGGTGACTTCTAGATCGAATGCACATAAGTTTGTGGGAAATGTTGGAAGAGCTTCTGAAAGGAGGAGGAGGAGGATGGAGTAAGCTGAATAGTTATTTGCATCAACGGACCCTACGTGGTGGGGCTCACAGCCTCTTGCACCCCTATAATTAGGACGGGCAATGCAGCTGGTATCATCAGCAACAGCCTACCTGCCCGGCTGCGAGCTCCCTCCAGCCTTGGGAGAGCTGCTGAGAAGCTCTGGTTGGGTTTTATGTAGCACCTTTGATACCATTATTTTTTTCAGAAGTATAACCTTCTCAGGGTACAAAGGGGGTTCACAGGAGAAGACCCCACTGGTGAGGAAAATTCATTGTTTTTTTGCATTTAAATTCAATTAGCCAACATACAGTACATCATTAGTTTCAGATGTAATTTTCAAGAACCCTTCGGTTGCATAGAACACCCAGGGCTCACCATTTTGAAAGAAGTTAGGCGGCAGGCAGAGACTTACCCCTGAACTCCTGGCCTCCCAGACGCAACGTCGCCTGGCGGCTCCCCCGGTCATATGTCACACCAGGACAGGTGGCATTAGCCTGGGCTTCAGTGGGGTCCCTCCAGTCTTTGACATGGCAAAGTAGGACATCGGGGGAGCTCAGCAACCCACAGATGATGGGCCCTGCAGAGTCACGAGAGGGAAGAGAAGGTGATGTGATGAAGAACAAGTAGGGCCCTTCTAGGGACCCACGTGGGTGCCCCGAGGGGCTTGGAGGGTGGGAACAGGTAACAACCCCTCGGGAGCACACAGGGACAGAGCCTGGAACTCAGGAGCTTGGTTTTCAGTTGGGTTCCTCTTGCCTGATAGCCCTGCACGTGTCATAGTGGCCAATTTGCAAAGGGAAGGCCACCCCCTTGCCTGCCCTGTTGAACCTCCTGCATTAAAGCTCTTCTTGATGGGTCACCAGCCATGACATCTTCAACAGCACCTGGGGTCTTAGTGTCAGAATCCTCTGGCCTCACTCTCTATCCACTACCCCACAGAGGGATCTTTTTGAGGCTTCTAGCAAATAAACAGCAGCTTCTCTCTCTCTCTCTCTCTCTCTCTCTCTCTCTCTCCCCTTTCTCATGCACACATGTACATGCACACCAACTTTGAAGGGGCTCAGAAAGGAGTACTCAGATTCCAAGTAAGGCTCTGTGAAAAACCACAAGCTCCGCAGCAATGGCCCAAGCTTCCCTATTAAGAAGTGAGCTCCTTGTCTCTGGATGCATTCAAGCAGAGGCTGTGGGACCACCTGCCCCCCCACCCCTCGCCAGGCCTGGGATGTGCAGAGAGAAATCTATAACTAGGGGAGGCACTAGACTATTTGTCTTGAATACATATCCTAAGTTTGGATACATGTCCCAACTGTTAAAAAGCTGCCTTGAAGTTATAACTTTGCTTGGTGTCAGGAAGACCCGTCCTGAGCTTACGGCACCCGGCTGTGGTTTCAGGGAGGGAAGGCAGGTAACTCAGATGCTTCAGGGTCTGTAACGTGCCAGTCACTATGGTAAGTGCTTGAAGTATGTTAATCCCCTTGCAGATATTATTATTTCTGTTTTACTAGTGGAGAAACGGATTCTCAGATAAGTTAATTACCCAAATTTACTGAGATCTAGAAATTAGGTCATTTATATAAGGTCGATAAATAATCCCATTACGTAGTATTGTAGATTCCCCAGAATCTGAACACCACTAAGTAGTATTTTTACTCAGATTTTCCATTTTGATAAATAATCTCATTCGGTAGTATAGTTGCTCAGATTCTCCAGAAAAAAATAGGAAATCTGCCACCCATAACCCCTTCCCTTCTTTATCCTAATTTGTGCCCACGCCCAGAGAGAGTTTCTTTTTTTTTTTTTTTTAAGATTTTATTTATTCATGAGAGACACAGATGGAGAGAGAGGCAGAGACACAAGCAGAGGGAGAAGCAGGCTCCATGCAGGGAGCCCGACGTGGGACTCGATCCCGGGACCCCAGGATCACTCCCTGGGTTGAAAGCAGCATAAACCACTGCGCCACAAGGGCTCCCCCATAGAGAGAGTTTCAAACTCATCTCTCACCAAAATTTCCCCAAAGTAGATGACTCAGATGTCTGGCTTATAAATCTGACATTTTGTCCTTCTCCCTCCCACTGGCCACTTTTAACCTCCAGGTGATAAAATATATATATATTAGCAGCAGCAGCAGCAGCAGCATCTCTGTAAAAAGTGACCTTACAGATCCTCTGATTGCTGGTTCTCAAACCAGCAGCTTGGACTGATTCGATCAACAACACGGGGAGGGCTTTAAAAATGCTCGCTCCTCGGCACCGACCATGGAGCTTCTGACTCAGTGGGTCATAGGGATAGAGGGTGGTGACATGCGGGAGTTGGCCTTTATCAACAGCACCACAGTCCTGGTGCACACAGCTGGATTCCAGATTCCCCGACCTGGTGAGACCACTTCGTTTCATAATAAGGAAGCAGAAAAGGAGAAAGGCTTTCCTAGCTGAGATGGGAGGAGTGGCCAGCAGGCAGCGAGGGCCTGGTGGGGGGGGGGGGGCTACCCCCTGCCCCCTACCCGGCTGAGCCTCAGCACCAGAGTAGCAGGGGCACCCGCTGAGAGCCCAGGGGAAGCCTGCCAGCCTCGGTCACACTCCCAGGGGCCGAGGGGCCACCCAAGTCCCTCTGAACCTCACGAAAATGTAGGTCCAGGAGCCTCCAGAAGTGTCCTTAATAATCAGTAGAGACAAAGCCACTTAGGAGTTGAAGGTTGGTGAAGGCAGAGCAGGGAGGGGAAGGGAGGGGGGAATCTGCCAGAAAGTTAAATGACTTTCCAGACCCTGGTAAAAGGACCGAGCAGGAGTCTGTTCCTGGTCATTGGCGGATCCGGCCAAAGCTTGCTGATTCCAAGCCCCGGCTCTGCCCACCAGACAAGCCTGGGAAAAAACATCTGCCTGGTGTTTTAGGTGCGTCTCCAAGAGACCTCCAGTTTGTGAGGTGGTCGGTCAGCGCAACATAATTCACGGGTCGCAGGTTACACTTGGAGGGAAATGCCAGCGAGCTGCTAGCCAGGCACGTCATGGAAAGAAAAGGGATTTCGTGGGCTCCCCGTGTTCCATGGAACAAAATAATTCTTCCATATATGATTTTAAGGAAAATGAAATCAACCTTCCAGCTTGAAAAACCATATGGTTTGGTGAGTAATAGAGCACTTGGGGGGATTGTGGTGGCCTCACAAAAGGCATCCTGGATCCGAACCACCGCATTTCACACACGTATGTGTGTTTACATGGATGTGCATGGGTACGTGTGTGTATATCTCTATATATACGTATTTTTTCACCTATCTAAACACTAGCATCGATGCACAACATATAATCACAAGGCGCGAAATCTAAAAGGAATTTTAGGATTCAGCTCAGTCCTGGAGGGCACGTGATGTGATGAGCACGGGGTGTTATATGCAACTGATAAATTATTGAGCTCTACATCTGAAACTAATGATGTACTCTAAGTTGGCTAAATGAATTTAAATAAATAAAGAAAAAAGAAAAAAGCAAGAGATGCTGGGGTGGCTCAGCCATTGAGCGCCTGCCTTCAGCTCAGGTTGTGATCCTGGAGTCCCAGGATCAAGTCCCACATGGGGCTCCTTGCAAGGAGCCTGCCTCTCCCCCTGCCTTGTGTCTCTGCCTCTCTCTCTCTTTCTGTCTCTCTCTCTCTCTCTCTCTGTGTCTCTCTTGAATAAATAAATAAAATATTTAAATAAATAAATAAAATAAATACACAGGAATTAACTCAGTCCAGTTCAGACTCCTGCCCCACCCCTCCAACAAACACACTCTCTTGCAGCCCCACCCCCCTTTCAGTAAACACCTTGTTTGTGCTCTGAGCAGCATTCAAATCTATTGACAAACTTCCTTCCTCTTTCCACGATGGACCTCCCTCGCCTCCTCGGCTCCTTCCAGCTGCCTGGCCGCTCGTTCGCTAGTTTTCCGTCTTCTTCGAAAGTCCTCCCCGTTATGTAGGTGCTCACCAGGGATCGCCTGCTTCCCCCTACCTTCTCACCCTGAACCCTCTTCCCAGGAAATCCCACCCAGACCCGCAGCCCTGATACCACCTGAACACCAGGAATTCATGCATTTCTATCTCCCGCCCGGACCCCGCCTCTGAGCTCTAGACCTTGGTACCCAAAAGCTTAATCCACATCTTGTGAATGTCTTAAAGGCACTGCACGCTTAGCACACCGTAAATGGGCCCATGACTGTCCCAAATCCTCCTCTCCCATCACCAAATTTGACATCTGGTATCTTCCGTTATTTGCCACACAGGCAAGCTGTCCAACCAGGTGAACAAGTGGATCACCAAGAATGGTCTTGGACACCTCCTCCTTCTCCGCTCCTCATATCTATGGAGTCCTGTGGGTTTTGTCGGCTAAGGATACCTTGAATCTGACCCTTCATCTCCATTTCTACCACTGTCACCCTGCCCACGCTACCCACCCCCTCACCTGGACTGTGGGCGTAGCTCCTAACTGAACCCCACATCTACTCCAACTCCCTACCCGTTACCTTCTGCACACTCAAGCCACAGCTTCAAAATCCAAATCTGATCGTGGCATTCCCTCACTTAAAACTTTCAATAGCTTCCCACGATGCTTTGAATGAAAACCACCTTTGTGCGACATGCAGGGCTGCAGAAGCTCAGTGGTCACCTCATGCCCGCACCTCCCCACGCCGTCCCCACATTGTGAATCCTGGCTTCAGTGACCCTGCTCTTTCCTTTGTAAGACCATGAGTCCTGGTACCAGAAGGCCCTGGTCCTCACTGTCCCAGGCATTACCTCCTTGGAGCTGGGCAAGGATGAAGCCGTCACAGCATGAATCACGGTCACAGGCCAGCAGACAGAAGAGATGAGCCCCAGTCAGATCAGCTCCTGAGGCTGGGAATATGACGGGCCGGTACAGTCCAGAGAGCGTGTTTTGGAAACCTGTTTGCTCGAAGCTCTTCTGACTTGTGGTGGTGAATTCTTGGCCTGGAGGAAAAGGCAGAAAAAAATGTTTTTAAAGATCCAAAAACCTTGCAGAGTTGACCGCAGTTTACTGGTCATATGATAGTGGACCCTCTGGTTGGACGAAGGGTAGTGTGAAGTCCAAGATGAGACCCTCGCTGCACCATGAAACTTCTGGATCGCCCATGCATGAAGAGTATGGAGCTCACCAGGCCCATGGCCCCAAACCTGCAGACCTAGATAGATGCTCATCACACCTTTGAAGCACTGAAGGGGGTGTGTGAAGAGGTGACACGTACGAATATTTTTATTATTACCAGCAAACATTTCTTGTGCTCTACCTGTATACACAGACATGGTGACTCATGCTCTGCCTATATGACCTCATTTCGTTTTCACTGCCCTGTGAGTTAGGTCCAGCCTACTCTGCTACCAATGTTTGTTCCTGTGGTTCAAACTCATGGTGGGGGACCCCGCTGGGTGGCTCAGCGGTTGAGTGTCTGCCTTCAGCTCAGGTCGTGACCCCGGGGTCCTGGGATGGAGTCTCGCATTGGGATCCCTGCAGGGAGCCTGCTTCTCCCTCTGCCTGTGTCTCTGCCTCTCTCTCTGTGTCTCTCATGAATAAATAAATAAAATCTTGAAAAAGAACTCGTGGTGGGCAGGAAGCTTTGCTGCTGTAACGCTGAGGCCACGCCGGTCCATCTACAGTTTTTCCAGCATGTCACTGTCTTGTGGCATCAACAACAGGTGACTGCAGCATGCACCAACAGCGGAGCGCGGGCAAGCCACAGGAAGCACGGGGCCGTACACAATGCCCTTCGGCCCACGCTCTTCCCCCTGCCCCAGACTGGCCACCTTCTTTGTCTTCAAGGTGGCACTTGTGATTTTCCCCTGCCCAATTCAGCAGACCCCACCCTTCCTGCCTCCCTCCCACATCAAGCTGTGTGACTCTTGTGCATTTACTGTAGCATCTCTTTGTGCTGGATTCAATCTATTTAAAAATTCTGCTAGCATTTTAAACAGGGTTGTGATCACGTCTGCCAGTCCTCTGGTTAAAAATGGCGAGGCTTGGGTTTCGCCTGTCCCTAACTCTACTTTTCCCATAAGCCCTGTTATTTTTAGAGCATCATTTTGCAAAGAGGAGATTTTTGCAGGGAGATATATATAGAGAGAGATAAATCTATAGCCAAACGTCTATCCTATTATTACGTCCATATCTCATGTAAGGAAAGAGAGTGAACACAGCTGATGGGGGGCAGAAAGGAATGAGGAATCTGTGCTCTTTGCCACCCTGAGTCTGACCCCTCCACCCAGCTGTTCACCAGGGATTAACCCACACTTTCTCCTAGAAATTGTGGAGAGGCTTAAAATGTAGAACCCAAGAATACAAGCTGCAGAATGAGAGAGGCTTGAGTGCAAATCCCTGAAGCATTCCAGAGCCTCAACTTCTCCATCTGTTCAATGGGGGCAATAGTGTGTAGGCCTCGTAGACACTGAGTAGATGAAAAGATAGTCCATACACTGAGAGGCTGAGCAATGAGCCTGGCACTTAGTGATGCTCAGCAGATACTGTACAGTCTCCAGAAAGCCACATCTTACCCTAGCAGGGGTTCCCACCACCCCCTCTGCCCGACTGCCCTGTCATGAACTCTGCCTGCACAGCCCCAGCCCATCCTTCACCAAATCCAGCTTAATATCAAGGGTCTATCTCCCTGATTGATTTTTTACAGTTAGAATTCATTTCTCTCTCCCTAGATAGCAAGGCTCTATCATCTTTCACCCTGTCCTTAAGCTACTCAGGACAGTGTCTGCTTCCCCCACCAGCCTGAGAGTCCCCAGAGCCACTCGCCACCAGCCAACACTGTAGTAGTCGCCAGGCATATGTGACCATTTCAATATCTGTTTCAGCTCACTGACGTTCGTGTTGCAGCAAGTGCTGGGTACCTGGGTGGCCGCTGGGTATCATTTTGGACAGCAAAGGTTTATAGAACGTTCCCATCACCGCAGAAAGTTCCACGGGACAGCCCTGGATTGTAGGGCTCTCTCCCTCAGCAGCTCCTGGCAGCCTCCACATCACCCGGCACGGGGAATCTCATGCCCTGAGGTCTTTGCATGGCAGGAGCCTCCTATTCCTTTGGTCTCAGTTCCAACATCCCCTCCTCTGAAGCTCCTTCCCTGACCAACTGGCAGCAATGAATGTTCACCTTTCTTTCCCTCTTTAAATTGTGATAAAAATATATACAACACAAGATTTACCATTTTGACCCCATTAAGTGGATAGTCCAATGGCATTTAACCCATTTGTGTTGTGGTGTAACCATCACTACCATCCATCTCTAGAACTTTTGCTTCATCCTAAAATAAAGCTCTGCACACCTGTCGAACCCCAGCTGTCCATCCCCGCCTAGCCCCCCACCCTCATAACCACTGTTTCACTTCCCATCGCCATGAATCTGACTGTTCCAGGAAGCCTACGTCCGTCTTCATCCCACTGTCCTGTTTCATTTCATCAAAGCACTTTGAACCGTCCAAAATGATCTTATTGCTGCATCGACGGCTGTATCAGTCAGCGATTATGTTTTGTTCCACAGCTACGTCCACAGGGTATACCACACCACAGGACCTCAGTCAACATCTATGGGAAGTGCCAACGCCGAGCAGATCTGCACAGCGGGTAATGGGGCAGGTCTGGGGGATAACTCAGAGCTCGGGGAGGTTGTGCCCTGACGTCCCTGGTTCCACCTTGATGGAGTGGCAAGATGCCTCCACTTTCTAGTCCTCATCTGTGAAACGAGGGGGTTGGGCTAGCCCAACTGGAAGGAGCCTTTGAGCACTGTCTTCCTTCAAGTCTGAAAAATCACGGGGCTGCTGCTCCATGCTCCAGGCCACAGATTTTAAGTGGGTGTCAACAGGATGGTACCAGAAGATGGATCAAGGGCCCTGTGTTCCAGGTCACTAAAGGTCAGGTGCATGAATGGATGCATTTGCCTACCTATACCAGATGCCACTGATGTGGGATATACTCAAAAAATATTCTCAAAAACTGTATATATTCCTCCTCACCTGTGACTTTTGTCCCTACTTCATGGCATAAAAACTAAAGAAGTGGTTCCTGAGCAGAGATAGTGCTCGTAGGCGAGGAGGCAGGAGTCTGAACGTCCCTTCGCTGTTTGCTATCTTAGGATGCAGAATGACTGTGTCTGTGTATTTTCTGCTTGGGGAAAAAAAAAGCAAAACAAAACAAAACAAAAAAGCAAAAAACAGGTCTGCCTTGATTTAGTTTGGCAGCAAGGAAGCTTCTCAATTTCCCTTGCAATCTTCCCTCAAGTATAAACTTTCAGGAGATGAGGACAAATAAGAACAAACATGAGAAAAAACTAGAGTTGTGTTTGTTTTTTTGTTTTTTTTTTAATGTGGAAAAAAAGGCCAAGGATTAGTTTTAAAGAACATTTTGGGGACAGGTTGTTTGATTTTGGTTTTCCTTTTTTAGGAAAAAAAAAATCTCTATGCTCTGTTATCTTCTTTTTTTAACAGATTAAAAAAAATAATGATAATTGGAATAAACACTGGGGCAGGAATTCTCGTCATGCTGACCCCAGATGAGAGAAATCCCAGCTCTGCTGGACTCCACTCTCCCATGGGAGCCCTCCCCTGAGACAGGATGGAGGGATTTGGGGACTTGAAGGTGCAGAGACAAAGAGCCACAGGCATTTGTCCCTGCCGTGGGCTGCGGACCGATCCCAAGGTCAGCCGAGGCTCAGTGCCCGGGCCGTGGCACTGTCTCCGCGAGCTGCCAGCTGTCCAGTAGCTGCTGGGATCCAGGCCGCCCAAGCTAGGGACCTGGGAGGCCACATGCCTGCCACCACCCTCCATGCCAACCCCTAGGTCTCAAGTCCGGCCTCCTGGGCTGCCTTCTGGTCCGCAGTCTTACCCCAGGTCACCAGGAGACATGTCAGCAAGGATGAAAAGGATCTCAGAAATCTCCTGCACCTGCTATTTACCCGATGCTGTGCACTGTTCTAAAAGCACAGACCTCCTCACTCCAGACCTCCCAATCTCCTTGGTTCACTTGCGACTCCTATTTTACTAGCGAGGACAGGGAAGCCCAGCGAACGTCAAGGGCCTTGACCAGATTGGGGTTGGCCCAGGCCGGCCGGCTCCAGCACCTCACCCTGAACCGGAGGAAGGAGGGCCAGGAGAGCAGAGCAGAGGAGAGTCCCCGTTCATGGGGAACCTAGCCGAGGCCCAGGGCTCACCCTCTGCAGGGCTGGCCCCTCTCTTGGCCCTGATGGAGAGACGGCAGGAGGCCAGCCGGAGGGCAGAGGAGGGTGGGCTTCCTGTCTCCGCTCTGTGAAGCCATGCAGGGGAATTCAGGCACACTTAGGTTCAAACCCACCTCCCCCATTTATCAACAGCATGACCTTGCAAAAGTCTTCTAATCTCTCTGAGCCTCAGTTTCCTTATCTGTAAAACAGGGGCGAAGATCGGGATCATAGGATCTTGCCTTCCCCTGAGGATTTCTGTGAGGGTAGATGAAGGATGTTTGGGGGAATGAGCTGTAAATTGTGAGATAAGATAAACATCCTTGTTACTCAATGTGTGGGCCTGGGGCAGCAGCTTTAGCATCCCCGAGAGGTTATTAGAAAGGCAGCATCTGGCCCCAGCCCCGATGTAGGACTCAGCACCAGCATTTTTCAAGCCCCCCCCCCGCCAGATAATATGCATGCACAGTGCAGCTGCATGGAGGCTGTGAGCAGGGCTGGTGAGGGGCGAAGTGCCTGGAGGTTTGCACCCTTATGAGAAGGTCTGATGACCCCCAGAGAGGCTGGAGAGCAAAGGGAGGGGAGTGCGAAGCTCCAGGAAGCAGCCCCAAACACTGGTCAGGTAGGTTAAGCCACTGCGGCCCCCAAGCATCCAGCTCGACCAACCTACCTTTCTTCAGATACACAGCCGGAGAGTCTTGAGCCCCACTCCTCACTGTCATTTGGCACCTGAGGCTTCCGAAGCTGGTGGCCTCTGAGTTCCCCAACGTGTCCTGATGCTGGAGGTGGAAAGAGGCTCATTACTATTACCTCACGATGGTCATTTCAATTCAACAGACATTTATCAAACTGTGATCGTGGCTGAGGCCACTGGGCAAGATTCCTGGCCGTGACTTTCTCCCAGTTTTGGAGCACACAGACATGTAAGCAGTGAATTCCAGCCCAGAGTGTCGGCTGCAAAGAACACATCAGATTCAAGAGGAGGGTAACTGGGATCCTGGTGGCGCAGCGGTTTGGCGCCTGCCTTTGCCCTGGGGCACGATCCTGGAGACCCGGGATCGAATCCCACGTCGGGCTCCGGGTGCATGGAGCCTGCTTCTCCCTCTGCCTGTGTCTCTGCCTCTCTCTCTCTCTCTGTGTGACTGTCATAAATAAAAAAAAAAAAAAAAAGATTTAAAAAAAAAAAAGAGGAGGTAACTGTAGAAGAGGGAATGGTGTGATTTCTATGGAGAAGGGAGAGCAAGAACCATTCTCCCAGGAAAAGTGAATCTGGGTGGGGTACTGACGTATGGGTAAGAGTTCGCCCATGGAAATTTAAAAGGGGGGATTTTAGCAAAGGCAAAAGCAGAAGTGAAGCCAAGGAATTGTGTGGGCGTTTTGAGGACTAAGCCTGTGGTTCTTGGAGACCAGTCCAGTCCTGAGAGGTAGAGTGAGGGGGAGGACAGAGATGCCGGAGGGACAGTTTCCTGGAAGTCCTGACAGGTGCAGCCTGTATCAGGTTGAGGATCAAGGGAAGCTTCGTGGGCAGCCCCGGTGGCTCAGTGCTTTAGCACCGCTTTCAGCCCAGGGCATGACCCTGGAGACTCAGGATCGAGTCCACGTCAGGCTCCCTGCAGGGAGCCTGCTTCTCCCTCTGCCTATGCCTGTGCCTCTCTCTCTCTCTCTCCCTCTCTCTCTCTGTGTCTCTCATGATTCAATAAAATAAAAATCTTTAAAAAAAAAAAAAAAAAGGAAGATTCCTAAGCCAGGAAATGAGGCCAGACCTCCAAAGGCCTTGCCTTCCTCACTAATCTCCGATCTCTCTCTCTGACTCTTTCCAGCACTCGCATGGTAGCAGGATAAGTCTGTTCTTATCCATTTGTGTTTTGTTCCCTGTGTTTCGCCCTCCCCTCAAGGTCGCCCAACCAGCAATCTTCAAAGGGTAGGGGCTAAAAGCAAAGCTATCTGAAGGCAACTGCTCTTTCTTTTTTTAGAAGACCTGAGCTCAGTGCAGGGATGATGGCGCCTGGGAGGGGAGAAGGAAGGGCCTCTGGAGGGGAGAGTCCTGCACTTCTGCATCCTTTTTTTTTTTTTCAAAAGACATCAAACATGTGGGGTTGGGAGGGTGGTGGCAGAGGGAAAGAGAATCTTTTTTGTTTTTAAAGATTTTATTTTTATTTATTCACACAGACAGACACAGGCAGAGACACAGGCCGAGGGAGAAGCAGGCTCCCTGTGGGGAACCCGATGCGGGACTCAATCCCAGGACCCCGGGATCACGACCTGAGCTGAAGGCAGACACTCAACCTCTAAGCCACCCAGGTGTCCCAGTGTTTAACTTTCTACATCTTTAAAATGAACCTTGTTCTTTTTAACAGCAGCATACCAATCCATTGTATGGATGTATATAGATTATTTCACATTTTCTTAAAAGATTTTATCTGTTTAGAGAAAGAGAGAGAGAGCATGAGAGAGAGGAGGGGCAGAGAGGAAGAGAGAGAGAGAGAGAGAGAGAGAGAGAGAATCTCAAGCAAACTCCCTGCTGGGCACAGGGCCCAACATGGGGCTCGAACTCATGACTTGAGGTCATGACCTTAGCTGAAATCAAGAGTCAGATGCTCAACTAACTGAGCCACCCAGGCTCCCCTTTATTTCAGATTTTTAAAGGACATGTAGCTGTGTTAGCTGTGTTTTGCAATATCACCAATACTGGTGGATTGCGTACCCATTGCACTTGCACCTGTGCAGAGGTGTGAGTGTGTGTTCACTGGCGACATCCCAGAAAGATCATGGAAGGTGGGCCTCTGAATTTTAGGACCTGAGCTAGGGTCTGCAGGAGCTAGACAAGAGGTGGGATGGGGTGTGTCTTGGACTGAATCCCAACCACGTGCAGCTTCCTGACCTCAGACTCCTCATCTGTAACATCAAGGCTTGATTTCACAGGCTTCTGGTGAGGGTTCGAGAAGCTAACAGAAGACGCACAGTAGTCAAG